>NC_139838.1:4725255-6060255 GCF_963691815.1 Echiichthys vipera | reverse complement strand
CCGCATTGATGAGCTGTAGCCGGCGTTAAGGGGGGAGCTGGAACCGCCTTCCCGTTCGACTGCAGCACCAAGGACAGCGACAATGACTCGGCTCCGCAGGAAAGCTCTAGTGGCGCTTTTTCTCTTCACGCTCTTCATTTTCGGGGCCATGATGGGGCTCAGGACGCTGAAGCCCAGTGACGGCTTCTCTGACCTGGCCCCCGGTATGGACTTCATGGGGGAGAGATCCGACAGGAGGCGGCTGGATGTGAAAGACGTGGCGGTGTCGCCCGGTCAGTTCCACATGGGCAGCAGTGACACTAAAGTGGTTTTCACCAAGTCGGACCGAGATTACAGCATCTTCTATGATGTGCACATCTTCTACTACCTGTGGTACGGCTCCCCCAGCATGGACAACAAGTACATCCACTGGGATCATGTGCTGGTGCCACACTGGGACCCCAAGATCGCAGCCAGTCACGCCCAAGGAAGGCACACACCTCCAGATGATATCGCCTCTAGTTTTTATCCCGAGCTGGGACCCTACAGCTCCAGGGACCCAAAGGTGCTGGAGTCACACATGGCTCAGATAGAGGCGGCTGCAGCAGGTAACTCTTGCACTAACTCTTAGGGCTGGGTGATAGTTCAGTATGAGCATGTATGTCTTTCAATGGAAATAATGGAGATGTGATGACACACCATTACGCGTTCTAAACTGACAAAAACAAACTCATTACATCAATTCAATTTTATTTATAGTGCCAAATCATAACAAAAGTTATCTCAGGACACTTTACAAAGTAGGTAAAGACCACACTCTATGACTTATTTATGATTTACATAGACCCAACTATTCCCCCGTAGAGTACGGTGGCAACGAATACCTTCCCTATTACAGGCAGGAACGTCAGACAGACCCAGCTCTGTGGAGGACGGACATCTGTCTGCACCGGTTGGGGTGGAAGAAAAGGAGAGAGAAAGAGAGAAACAGCAACTATAATAATATCTATAGTAGTGTAAATATGACTTATATGTTATGGCAGTTAATATTGAAGAATAGCAGAAAAAGAACAGCTAAGGTGACAGAATATGAAAATTATGATAATTATGGTGGTAAATATGATCAATGATGAGTAGTTGTAATAATAGCTGTGATACAATGGGATATATTACTGATAATTTTTTTATGGCTACAAATACATAGTTTATAAGACTAGTGATAGTTTATATGAGTAACAATGAGTAATAATAGCAGCAGGAAGCCTCATGCAGGACCACGGCAGCAGGCACCACCACGATCAGCAGAGACCTGCGAGACGACAAAGCACAAACAACTCCAGGGAAGAAGTTGAATTAATAACATGCATTGATGAGACATGAATGATACAGACAGAGAGGAGAGAAGCTCAGAGTATCAGGAAAAGGATTATCCCCCGGCAGACTAGGCCTATAGCAGCATCATTAAATAAGCAGAACAAAATCAGCTTCTCAGGAAAATACCCAAGGGAATATTTTATGTAAATTGTAGTTTTTATTTTACCACACAGTTCAGTGTGATAAATATTAGCTTACATAACCCATGATTCCACATATGTGAGCAGATATCGTGATATATTGAGATGAAGTGGCGATATGGAAAGAATTGATAGAAGAAGGAAGACTTTCGTTCATATATTTTTTTTTACTTGTTTCTATTGTGATGACAAAAAAACAGTGGCTGAATTGTTTTACAGTAGTATTAATGTAATTTCTACTACGCTTTACGTTCTGATGTTATGATCATTTTGGTCGTGTCTAGAGTTCACAAAAACTCTCGCAAGACTCGCTTCCCCGGCCATTTTTACTAACTTTAACCATTAGCTTTAAATGGCTTACCTTAACCATTCAAGATTAATGCCTGAATTTAAATCGAACCATCTTGCCAGACTTTCGCAAATCTTGGGTTACCATCTACACACAACTTCATTTTGCAAAAATGCTACATTTCAGTTGAACTTTAAAGTCTGAATTTCTGAGTTTCCAGTCAGAGATGTCTCAAAACCACAACCTCTAAATCCAAAATGGCTGCTCCCAGCATCCCAGCTGTAGGAATACACGGTTTACTCCCACTTCTGTTTGTCTCATTAAATCAGTTGTGCATGCAAAATATCACATAATGTGTTGTTACCACCACGTTACATATTTAGTGTTGCAACAGGAACGCGATCAAGTTCGATGTGACATCAATCCCAGTTTCACTCACACACCTACATTTTAGAGTCATCAATGAACCTAACACCTGCATGTCTTTGGACTGTGGGAGGAAACTGGAGAACCCGGAGAGAACCCACGCAGACACAAGGAGAACATGCAAACTCCACACAGAAGGGCCCCAGCCGGGATTTGAACCAGGAACCCTCTCTCTGTGAGGCGTAACCACCACGCCACCTTTCAGTCAAAATCAATTGGACTTGGTTGTTTGTCTAGGAAGACATTTCACCTCTCATCCAAGAGACTTCATCAGTTCATGTACGCATCTGACCAGGCTGGGACTGGTCTGACAGAAAAGACCAGTCCCAGCCTTGTTAGATAAAATAATCTGTTTTTTTATTTATACATTTTGTAAATATTTATGAGGAACACTGACTGAAGGTCATAATTGACCTTTTAACGCTACATCTGTGCCTAAATCCTCCAATGAAACAATGCTTTAAAGTCCAACATCATTCATTACACTGAAACTTGATGCCTGACTATACTCAGAGCAGACTCCCTCCCCATGCTGTGGTGTTGTAGGGGTGCTGGTGTTGTCCTGGTATCCTCCCGAGGTGGCAGACGACCACGGGGAGCCCACCGAGGACCTGGTTCCCGCTGTTATGGACGCCGCCCACAGGCACAGCATCAAGGTAACTGGTGAGACAACCGGTATGTTTTCCCTTTCTGCTGACTTACTGAATGAATGACTTGACAGTGAAAACAACATTCAATTGTGTGTGTTAAACTTTATTGTTATTGTGCATGGAAGATTTAAAACATTATTTTTCAGGACTCAGGGTTGCAGAAAAAAGATTCACACATGAAATATTTCTTCCAAATGCTGGTGTGACAGGTCCTTAAAACAATATTATGTAGGGAAAGTTGCAGTTCCAAGGCTTCAATTCTCAGACTGTATTTCTAAGAATGCAATTCTACAAGTTACTCAATAAAACTGGCATACTGCACCAGCGTCAACACAGTTAGCAGCTAGCTATGAACGGTTAAGGGGTTGGGTCTAAATGTTAACCCAAGATTTCTGAAAGTGAGAAGGCTAAGGTTAGACATTGAGATTTAGTGGTTAAAGGTTGAATATGGAGAATGAGCAGAACAGTGCCATCTAGTGTCTCAAGATCGTACTTGCAACAACAAAAAATAATTCAAGCAGTCTGGTTGCCAGGTTTGTTGCAGAGTGTGTCAGCGATCAGCCTGCTCCATGTCAGGGATGAATCAAACAGGGTAAGGACTAATTTGACTGAGTCACAAATTCTGATGGAATTTTTTTTTAGAATTTTCTCCCTAGTCAACCGTACCTCTTTCCAATATTTTTTTAAATGATTATGCAGTCTCAAAACACGTGAAAATGGGTATTTTTAAAATAAATAAATAAATATAGCATTTAATAAAGATTCTACATATTCATATACATATTTAGGGTTAGTATAGGTGGTCGGGAAGTGAGTCTCACAAGAGTTTTTACAAGTTTTCACAGAAATAGTGTTACCATCTAGACACGTCCGGGTAAAGGTTAGCAATAGGTTAAAAGGTAGGTTAGGGCTGGGATAGGGTTTGGGTCAGGGTCCTTGTTGGGTTTTGTTGCCCTCGCCTGCAGACATGATTTCTGAGTTCGCCCTTGGAGTTGTAAAAAAAACTTTGTTAGAGAGGTTGTGGAAGTCGGGTTAAAACTATGTACTTGTTTGGGTTGGTCACAGCAGTGCTTCATGGAGTTTTTGCAAATCTATGGTAACCATCTCGACATGAGTAGGTTGAGGTTAGGGTAAGGTTAAAACGCAGGCTTAGCAGGGTCCTAATAATGCAGTACTAAGAATACGGTCCTGAAACTGCAGCTTCAACTATTGCAGGGACTGGGGGAATATTTTCCACTTAGAGATAAAGGGTGCCATGGCATTTCTTCAAAATGCAGCATGTCTTGCAGCTGCATTGCATTCTGGTCCACTGAGGCTTCTGAAGAAATGTGTACCTACCCAGTGGGTCCCAGTGGCATCTTTAGTTCCAAGGCTCTGATCTCAAACCCTGATAATTACAGGGATATGGAGGCCGTACAGAGCTTTCAGACGCCTCTCTATCTGAACCAATAGCTGTTTTCGAAACGCAAAGTGCTTTGGGTGAGATTGTCTTTTTCGCTGTGCCACTCCGTCTAAAAGTCGTATCTACTTAAGCAGTGATGGGGTTCAGAAACCAGAAAGCAATAAGATGCTGAAGGTGCTTGAGACAGCAGTGGAAAAAACAAGCTGAGGTCAGACTGTAGATTCAGCATGAAGAGAACAGAAGAGCTCTCCCTCAGTCTACTTTCATCCTCCTTATATGGAAGTCTTAGACTGAGAACTGGGTCTCTCTGTGTGTCTCAGTCAGTCTTACACAACAGTGTGTATCTCACAGCTGACCTCAGGGCTAATGCTCCAATGTTTCAGCGCATCAGTGCTGCCGCTGACAAAATACAAGCTGAAGTCTGTGTTTGTGAGCAGTCGTGTGTGTGTGTGTGTGTGTGTGTGTGTGTGTGTGTGTGTGTGTGTGTGTGTGTGTGTGTGTGTGTGTGTGTGTGTGTGTGTGTGTGTGTGTGTGTGTGTATGTGTGTGTGTTTGTTTGTTCTCTCTGCAGATGTCATGTGTGCTTTGCATGTTGTTTGCTGTAGCGCTTTTGAAATAGCGAGCTGTGAAGGGGGGTTGTTGTTTCCACTTCCATCCGAACCAGACCACTGGTGTTACAGATTTAAGTTGGGACCAGCACATATGACCGACAGGAGGACACAGGCTGATCTATAATCCCCTGCAGCCCTCCACCCGCACTAATTAAGCATAGATTGACCCTGTTTGCCTAGTGAAAGGTTGAAGTCAGGATGTTAGCAGCAAGAGGGAAATTAAAGCTGTAGCAGAGCAGAACGGTATTATGTTCTAATGAGAAAATCTCTCATTATGACAACCCACCTCTCACTATAACAAGGAAGCTCTTGTTTTAATGATACATGTAATGCAGTTTTGTCAGAACATAGAAGGGATTTGAATATTTTTAATGAACGGATCAAGCCTTTGTTTTATAGTCAACACACATGCTCTTGTAAGGAATATATTTGTATTACCATCAAGTAATCTTGCAATAACAGCACTAAAGTAATAATCTGGCAGATTTTAAAGGTTAATTATGGAGAATGAGCAGAACACCACCATCTAGTGTCTCAAGATCGTAGTCGAAACAAAAAAAAGAATTCCAGCAGTCGGGTTGCCATGTTGGTCAGACCCGGCCCAGTAGCTGCAGGAGACCAGAGTCTGTTTGAGCCTGTTTGAACCCGTCCCCTCCAGCAAATCGCACAAAAAAAACAAGTATTGCAGAGGAGTTTGACTGACAGTTACCGTTAGCCATTAGCGTTAGCCGTTCCAGCTAAGTAAAGATGAAAGTGATGTTAGCATCAAGGAGAAGCGTAGCCATGTGGGTGTGCGTTTGAATGGCGCTTCTCTCCTTTCTCTCAGTCCATGGAGTGAATGCTCGGCCTATATTGACTCTGGTTGTTGCCCGTCTCCGCTCACTCAGCTGCTGGGACAAATAACGCCCCCTTCACCTAGGCTCCGAAGCAGCTGCAGGATTGGCAAACAATACAATGCCAGCCTACAGTAGCTGCACCCAACAACAGACAACCCTGGCAACCAGCAACGCCCAACGCTATTGGCTGCGCCCATGGAAACACAACGGGACAGAAAGTCATTGTCCAACCCGTCAAAAAAATGTCAAACATTAATTCAGACTAAATATATTTTTTTATGGAAAAGCAATACTTTCATTCTGTAGCCCTCAAAACACACCGTGTGTATTTTTTTTTTAATATATCATCTATCATCAAATGAGGTAACAGATAGAGATAGCCTTCCCTGCACAATCTCCACCTCTGTATCACTGTCCTGTACCTTACTATTCTACCTCCCTTATTACAATGCTGACTGGCTATGCAAGCCCTTATGCACAGCACATATATTACACATCTAACAGCCCTATTTAGCATTGCAAAACATATTTAGATGAGGCATTTCTCAATGTTAGTTGACGTTAGCTTAGCTGTTGGTCACATTTCTCACATAGATCAAACCGAGGCTGAAAGACTTGGACCTACATTAATCATGTGGCCAGGAACTTGACTTCAAATGACTGCTCCTTGTCTTCTGGATGAGTACAGAGGCAGTTGTTTGCTAACACTATGGTCTACATTCTGAAAATCAGTTGAGCCTCTGAGACAGATTTGAAAAAAAGGTTTTAGGCAAGCTTGACAAGAATAGAAGGAAGATGGGAGAAAAGGAAAGTCTGAATTAATAGTTCAAGATCCGTAGAAGGTGCGATCCATCTGATTTTTGTGATATTTCTTAGCTGAAGAAAACAGGATGTTGTCCACAATGCAGATAGAAACTAAATGTTTTTACACCCTCTCCTGGTCTGAAAATATGAATTCATTCCAAAGATTTAGAGTGATCGGATATCAACCATACTGTAATAATAAGTTCCTGACTCCATATTCCTCACACAATCCCACACAACACCCCCATTATGATTTTGAAGTGTGTAGGAGGCTGAAGGGTAGCAATAACCCTTTAAAGTATCTCGCTGTAATCATAAACTCACACATTATAATGACAAAATTGTCCCTTTATGGCCACATATAGTTCTAATGAGAAAATGTTACCATCATAGGAAAGAAACTGTCCAGAGAAAAGCTGATCTAGCCAACAGTACACTTGCTCCTGTGGCTCTCTTTGCTATAAAGCATCACAGACGAGATGGAAGGTAATTATAGATGTGTTATGTTCACATTGCTGCTCATTTAAGGTTATTCTGGGTACACGTTCTGCCGTTTTGCGACCTCGAGAAGCGACGGTGCCTTGCACAAACCGATTTTCTTCTTTCATAATGGTATTTTGCATTTGCACTTTTGTATGTGTAATCTCCGTTTATATAATTAGCGGATATAATGTGGCATGATGATATAACATCGCTCCAGGTTAGTGCTTTCTCTATCGTCTGAAGGAAAGCCAAACATTGTTGAGAAGTTCAGCAGCGTCTTTCCACCTGAGGCTTGGACTGTAAATATGAGAGTGTGTTGGCATCACAACAGGAGGGCATCTGAGCAAACAAAGCATCCATCCATGCTGTATTCAGCCAAACAGGAGCAGACTGAGCAGCGTCTTACCTCACTGGCCTTTCATGAATTCTAACCAATGGAGACAGCTGACAAGCCAGAGCCTGAGCGCCAAACGCCGCCGCGTCACCATGGAAACTGTTCAGGAAGACCTTGCAGGCTCTATTGAAAGATGGAGTGGGCGTCGATCACTCAGTGTTTGGGGCTCGACAGCTCTGTCAATGCTTTACTGTTTGCCGCTGAGCTGCAATGGACCCTTTTTCCCCCTTTGTGACTGAAGCAGACAAGCATACCACAGTTGGTCCTGGATAACAGGGGGCAACAATCACTCAGCTTTCAGCTCCTGCTTAAGAACAGAAGACAGTGTTCTCTGTCACGTGCTCATACCTCCAGTTTTGGTGATGTTTTAATCTAGTTCTTCGAACAAATGTCTAATATATTAGAGCTTAGATCGGGCCCAGAAAATCAAGCCCAGCCCTACCTGAGCCCGTGCATGTTCGGTCCGAGCCCTACAACTTTTTTTTAAATAAATGGGCTGTTATATTCTCAAATCAAATTTGCAGTTATTTGAACTACTAATGGAATTATTCAGAATGGAATTGATCACAAACGGATCTGAAAGAAGAAACATTAATCGCACTTAAAGTGAAATTCCGGTGTCAGATCATCCCAGGGTCTTTTTAGGGAAATTGGGTCATCAAGTAAGCCATCGAGACAATTTTTTTCATGTATGAACTATTAACGTAGATTTTCCGGAGAGTTGCTAACAGCCTGCCGCGGCGAACACGGATTAGCTCGGGACGGCAATTGGCCGCACTAAGACGGCTTTTTTAACCACTAATACTGCTCCACATAACACCAAACCTCTGCAGTAGCATGATAAGAGTCCCTACATACAGTATAAAACAAAGCATCAACAACGTAGCATGTGGTGGGTTCACCCATCAGCGTCATTCTCAACTGCTGAACTGCGGCGCCGGAATTTGACATAGTATGAAGAGCGACGCCGGTAAAGAGCATTAAAAGACAGAAACTTCACGTGAGGGGGAAAGGTTGGGGTGTTGGATGGTCAAACACACACAGGTTTTTTTACCCTGTTTGTATCCTGTGTTCAAATGATGTAGGCTACGTAAGTTCACTTTCTTATGTAACATGTTAATGTGAACACTTACATAACATTATGCTGGCCACACACTAAACGAGATTCAAGACTCTTTTTTTCCCCGCAAGATTTTAAGTCAGGACTGGTTTTTCATGAATGAATCCGTTAGTGTGTGGTGTGCTGTTTTGGCCAAGTCACTGGTCTCCACACACTGTAGGAAAGATTAAATATATCATTACATGTTGATATGGGTGGGGTTTTTCTCACATTTTCTACATCTGTTAAAATTAGAAAAAGGTTTTAGTGTGGGCCAGGCATTAGCAGTAGTCGAGTATTTTAAGCCAAACCACGATCTTTCCTTAAACCTAACCAAGTGCCATTAGTTTGGTTTGAATTGAATGGGACTCCTAGAGAATTAAGAAGTGACTCCAAGGGGACACCAAGCTAACGGTGTACGTTACCACGTGAATACATGATCCAGCCTTCTGAACCTACTGGTAGATGTATCACATACATCTAATGAGCCTGTGGGGATGGTGAGCATCTGCTCCTCCTGTTCTCTCCACCTCCCCCCTCTCACCTCCATTTTCAGGAAATCCTCAGCATCCTGCGGGCTAAACTGAGCTTCTGTCTGCTATTCTGTCTCCTATCTGTATACTAGAGGAAAGAGACGATATTTGCCTGCCTGTTTTCTCTTTCATGACTGATAGCTCTAGGACTAAGGGGCCTCTCCAATGGGAGATTATTTTTATACCATTTGTGGGGAAAACAGATGAGTGCCCATACAAGAATCTAAGCACATTTAGTCTTGTAGGCTATAGTAAAAGGCATAAAGGAAAAAATAATGTCACTGAACTGCTATAAAGTTTCTTAAAACTCTCTTTTTTTACATATTTTTGGAATATAATAAAGGTCCATGTCTGAATTAATGGATGGCAGGAAGGCCAGAACCATCCTCCGCACAGTTCATTAATTCCTGATTATAGAGGGCATTAACCCACCTATACCATGGTCAATTGCCATGAGCTCCAAGAGCTTTATTTTTCACAAGACCAATAATTAGTTTACGAAAGTGAGGTCCCTGGCACTGGAAGTGCGAGGAAACCTATAGTTTTTGCTGAAGTAATTATTATTTTTCTACTGCGCCATCACCTTTTTGAGGGGCTTAGGATGCCCTAAGGCTCAAAGAAATTGGCACAAAGATCAGAGGTGCCGAAATTTGCAAAGTTCAAAAGTCATTGGGGTCGGGCGTGGCCAGCGGGCTCCATAGAGCCCCCAAACACACGCTGTGGTTGGGATAAGGCTCCTTTGATGTTCATGACATGTAGTGGGATCATTGCTCTCATCTTAAAGAGCACATGCACGGTTTTGGAGAAAAATTCACCGGAGAGGAAGTCGTCCATTTTCGATTTCGTGTGTCAATTATCATTTTACGAATACATGTTTGAGGAGTTTAGGATGCACAAAAACTAATAAAATGTTTCACCCACATTGAAAGTAGTAATTACATCGATTTGATGCCAAAATTGGGCTTGGACGTGGCACATCAGCTCTATAGCGCACTGTAATTACTTTTATCATTTTTGAGGTGCTAATCATGCTCTTAAGTGCACAAAAAATTGCACTTGCATCATTAGTGTCTAAATGTGATACCTAATATGGGTCTTGGGCTTGTGTGTGTTAAATTGGCTCGAGGGCGTCCCCTAGAATATTTCAAAGTCACTGCCCCCACCTTTAAATCTGAAGTAAACAAATTTGGTAGGCAGATGTAAGGTATGGAGCCTCTTGGAGCCATACCCTAAGTCCAACAGGAAGTCAGCCATTTTGGATCTACTTTGGCATTTTTTTCGCAAAGTGAAGCCAGTCAGACGTGTTGTACTTTAACAAACTCCTCCTAGAAAATGAATGACTTCAAATTAGTTACTTCAAATCTTTGTGATGCTAAATTGCGAAGCTTTTGAGGATTCATGGAATGCCCTCAATGTGGCGTGGCAGTGAATTTTGCCCAAAACTTGAAAAAGGAAGTCGTCGTAGCTCAACTTTCAACTTATCCCAATCTGCTCTAAATTTCACATGCTGGATAACAGTCCAGGCCTGAAGGCATCTACGTGCTGAAATTGAGTCATAGTCATAGCGCCACCTACTGACAAAAGGAAGTCAGCTTTGTGTGTCAAACTTTGTAGCATTTTGAGGGGGTTGGGATTCTCAAAAACTCACCAAAAACGCACGCCACGGTTGGGAAAAAGTTATTTTGATGTTCACAAGAAATTTGGTCGGATCATTGCTCTCATCTTGAACATGTTGACATTTTGTTTTTTTCGCCTTACAGAAAGTCGGCCATCTTGGATTTTGTGCATTAATCATTTATTTTACAAACATGTTTAAGGGCCTTTAGGATGCACAAAAATGCATGAAACTGTGGACAAAGGTTCAGACCAATTATGTTCTTGATTTGATGTTATAATTTGACTTCGGTTTGGCATGTCCAGTCTATCGCATCCCCTAATTACTTTGAGCACTTGAACGCATTTTTAGTGCACTTGTTACTCGAAAGCGCACAAAACTTGGCAGACACATGAGAACCCTTTAACATTGTGAAAATATACACTGATTTTGCCCATGTGTTTAGCTGGCTCCATGGCGCCCCTAATTCCTGGAAGGCCTTAGTCAAAACAAAGTTGCTCTGACATTTACAAAAATTGGCACAAACATAGCTTTAATCATTTCAGACATATTTCCCATTAGCTTTCATTAGCTCCACCCAACAGGAAGTCGGCCATCATGAATTTTGTGTGGTTTTCATTTATTTTATCCTAACTTTTTCAAACTCCTCTTAGAGAGATTATCAGATTAATTTAATATTTTCTTGGTATAAATATCCCACTAATGAGATGCTAAATTTTGAAGGAAAAGTCAATACCGCGAACGATGATGTCATAAATCATGTGACTACCCGCCATTTTAGGCAGGTATGGTGTTTTTCATAACTAGTTAAATTCAACATATCAATCTTAAATGTGGTCAGCAGAATCCCGAAACCTTTACGATGCCAAATTTTAAAGCAGTGTCCAGTGGGCACCCCCGACGTCCGTGGGGTGCGAGGGCCCGTTCAATGCTGCTTGCAGCTTTACTTTTATGCTATTGTGCTCAAGGGCACATCAGCAGTAACCTGAATTCGCCAGATGGATTGATTCGCATTTTGCTCATCTCATCTTCAGAAGCCGCCATGTTGTTTACACTGCACAGTCGTATCATCACACTTCAAGCCGCCTCAAAACCAACACTGATTGGTTCAGTCGCTTGGCAAATTTCTCTGCTGCAGGTTACCAGACTGATCTGAGAGTAGAATATAATGGAGCTCAGAGATCAGGATGGTCTTGCAAGGCTACATCAGCAGTACCTAGGAGTTGAGGTGACATCTCTCCAGTATACCAGTTCACCTCCGGCGACCCTTCAGTTCCCAAGCAAAGTCCCTACAGACTGAGTAGACAGACTACTTTATGCAGCTTGTGTGTTTCAGTCCTGTGGTGCTCAGAGGACGACGCAGTGGGACCACAGTCAGTGTTGGAAATAACGGGGCATCCCTATGTCCCCCGGGTTCTAGGTTCCCCAGTCGCATAAGCCTCTGTCTTCACCGATTTAATTCAGCATTTTGTTAGGGGGTTGTTAGGTAGGTTACGGTTAGGGTCAGGGTTAGGGGGTAGTGTTAGGGTCTACATAAGCGTATTTGCCGTGGAATTTGGCACTGATTGTGGGAAAAATAACAGACCAGGGAACATAGGACCCTTTCTGTGAAAAGCAGTGAACATCTGACCTTTTTTTTTTTTTTTTTTAATGCAGCTTAAAGGTCCGATTATCCCATGTCACATACAAAGCGGGGAACATAGGACCCGGGGAACATAGGAACCAGGGAACATATGACGCTCCCCAAATAACATGTTAGCTTGAGTCACTAAATAGAGACACATTCATTTACGGTGAACAGATTCACAGGAACTACTAAGTAGGTGTCCTATGACAGTTTTTTATGGACACTGTCAGAATGGAGTATTCACCCAAGACGATTGTCATTGGTTTAAATAATTATAAACAGCCCAGAGTGCCCAACCACCATACTGCAGTACTGGTCTGGCAATGTGAGACTTCAAAAGCATAGAAAGTTGTTTTCTTTTGACTGCAGCTATACTCTGTTTATAACCTCAAATATAAGTCCTCTACAGAAAGGCTATTAAATGCATGCCAGACATTTCCTCTGTCAATCATCAGGAGGCACACACACACACATCCTTAACTTCTTTATAGTTGCTGGGCGACAGTTATCGGCATAAAAGAATATGAAAGCATGAGCACACTGCAATCTATCTTGTACACAGTTCTTCATGTATTACACATAGACATGATTGAAAACATTTTGACTGTTAATAACTGGTTGTTGTCAAAGAGTTGTCAATCAAACCAATGTAGAATAAAAGAAGAATCAGGAAGGAGAAAGCGATGTGTTCTTTTAGATTTTTTTATACTCAGACATGCAAGACATGTGTGAATAAGCAATGGCTACTAACCAAACTACCAGGAGGTTGTATGCATAATTCATCTAGAACATGTTCTTAAATAGAGACATTCAAAAAGCTACTTCTTAGAAAACTAATTTCTATAGACCTTACTTCCAGATTGTCTCTCTGTGTATCTCGTTTGTAGTATCAGAGTCCAATCTCAGGACACTTGGACTTGTCTCATTCTGGAGTCTGTTTCATTACACTTGAGCTGCTTGTTACCCAGCAGCATGCATTAGATAGTGATTTTTAATATATGTTAAATTGTAAATAATATATTCACAGACCTAGAATAAGAACAAGAAGCTGTAGAAAGGCTGTGTATGTAGGCTATGTTTTGCTTTCTTGTCAGATGATGAACATACCATAATCAATATGTAATGCAGAAGAAAACAGTCAAAACAATAAACGTAAAAATGTTTCTGTTGCCAAAGCAGAGAGGAGGAGAGCTCGATGACGAGGTTTATATGAGAAATGTTGCATTTATAACAATGGGAGCTAATTAACAGTGTACTGATTATCTTTCTTATAAAAGATCAAATCTTTAATCGTCTTATGTTATTCTGAGCTGCATTGATGGTAAATCTAAAACCACCAACACTGTCAGGAAATCTGTCAGAAATGAGAGAATCTTTTCTCAATTAAAACGCAGCTCTTACCAAAATAATTTACTTTGGTGAGAAACTAGAAGGGGGGGAACTAGAAATTATTCTGACCTTTGAAAAATAGGTTTTTTTTTTATTGAAAGCAAGTCAACAATGATTTTTATTAAGTTAACCAGTGCAAATACCGAATGTCAGTATGTAACCACTGGGGCTGCCCCCGACCAGTGGTCGTCATATAGAGCGATTAGTCAATTTATTGACGCAATATCTTTTTTTTCCTGTGACCAATCGACTAATGAAATTTTGGTCTGCTAATGATTTTCTGGTCGACCAGTACTTGGTCGACTATTTGGGGGCAGCCCTAGTAACCACACCACGGACAGTTATAGTATATCTGTAATACATTTACTCATTTTAATCCAAATCATGATCTTTTCCTAATCCTAACCCAGCAGTTTTGTTGCTGCTAAATTTAACCAAGTAGATCAGTTTCATCAACATCAACCACCTTTTTAAAACTGCAACCATTTCATGTGCTTAAATGAGAGTCAAATATATGGTTCTGAGAGTCATTGACACAGCCTAGTCTGTTGTTTAGGTATTAGGACGTGTTGGATTGGTCAGTTGACAGGCTGTTGACAGGTGTTGATCTGATTCTCTGAACTTAACCTATTCAGCCCAAAGATAGCTAGCTAATCCACTAATCTTGCTTCGTGGTTCAGGTCTTAACTGCAGTCCTTTTATAAATACAAATAACTTATGGCTTACTGTAAATAGAACTGCTGCATACAAAACATACATACAAAAACCTCATTAAAACATTATGATGCAACTTTTTATTTTCCTTAGATTGACACTAGACTTGCTTGGAATGGTTGTTAAAAT
Source organism: Echiichthys vipera (assembly GCF_963691815.1). Classification (NCBI taxonomy): domain Eukaryota; kingdom Metazoa; phylum Chordata; class Actinopteri; order Perciformes; family Trachinidae; genus Echiichthys; species Echiichthys vipera. Next base: position 6,045,762 of record NC_139838.1, on the reverse strand, counting down.
GAACCTGATGCTGAGCAGTTTGATATTTATATATTCACCGCAGACTGTATAAAACATTATAAAAGGTTGTCTCTGTGACTTCACCCGTTGTTTTCCGAAGAGCCACTGTGAAGCTCAGTGTGGGTGGCTAATCCAAAAATGGGAGGTGGAAGAGGTGGAGCGCGGCTGGAGCTGAGGCAGGCTGAATCTAGCCTGGTTACTGAAGGTCAGCACCCACGCCATGCCCTTAATTATGCATAACTTACATGCTTCATATAATTTGTGCAGTTGTCATAAATAGTGAATCAAAGTCGCAATATAAATTCGGCAACATTTGTTTGATCATATTCACTGAAGCGGGCACTATGCTCCGATAGAGCAAAATAAATCATCCGGTTTTAGAAAAAAAACACGCCTCTACGTGCACGTAGAGCCTGTTGCCTGTATTATCCTGTCCTCTCAGCGCAGGGCTGTGTGAGAGCTGACTGTCAGTCACAGTTTGTGCAAACGCCACAGATCCCCCCTCCCCGCGCCTCAAGCTAGGCATACGCTAAATGGCGTTAGCAGTTGCTATCTTTGAGTAATTTAGCCAGGCTACCTCCATGCTGTTTAACGATGAGAGAAGAGACGGATGTGGTCACAGCAATCTGGTGCACGCGCACTGACGAGCACTCGATTGGAGGGGGCTCGGTGATAGAGGGAGAGGGGAGAGAGAGTTGTAAACATTCGAAATTTGACTGAGTCAACTTGATCTGCCAGACTTGCCGACTGCAGCTTTAACTATAGAGACCAAAACAGTTTTTTGTACCAGGCTGTAAACATGTTTATTTCTGCTGTAAAGTTAGACATTTTAACATGGGGGGGTGGGGGGGGGGGGGGTCTATGGGGATTGACTCTTTAGGAGCCATCCTCAAGTGGTTACCCAAGGAACTTTTGGCAGGTCAGCGTTGGCTTCATTTTTCTGCCCCGGAGGCTGGCATTGAGTATTCACACAAAAGCATGCGACCACTGTCGGAAAAGTACCTCCAGCGTGTAGTCACAAAATGACACTTCAATCAACACATTTACAGGCACCGCAGCCAAGTAATTAGCAAGATTAGGCCAATTAAATGTAGCGTTCATACTGGCTGTCCATCAAATCAATAAATAATAGCCTTATTTTTCATGTTTCTATCTAAGCATGTTGTGCTTTTATTGTCTTTTTTGTTGTTTTGCACAGGTGGCCTTTCACATACAGCCATACAAAGGACGGACGGACCAGAGCATGCATGACAACATCAAATACATTATTGACAAGTACGTTGTTTTTTTTCTTTCCTCTGTGCCAGATGTGTTTCCTTTCACCCACCAAAGATCGTAGCTCTGCTTTCCATATCTGACGTTAGAAGTCTAGCGATGAGGTGAACCATGAAGCCTGGGAAGGGAAGATGAGGAAGAGATTGTTAAATATAGACGTGTCTCCTGTGATCCTGTAATGGATCAGAAGGTAGCTTTTGCTCTGACCAGTCGACCAGTTTGAATGTGTGCCAAAGGGAACCTGACTCCTTGTCAGCCTCAGAACATTTGCTAATATTCAGCTTTTCCCATAACTGAAGGTGTAAAATACAGTATGTTAGCCTTAAGAGGTAGACATGGAGAAAGGGTGTGAGGCTAATTAAATAGTGTTCCATCTGATAAGATATTCAGTAGTAGCCTGATAAAAAAAAGAAGCCCATGATCTCACGCTTTGACTAGGAACAAGAATAAAGAGTTTCAGTGTCTATCTGTATAACTTGAAACAAATATTGGAGGGACAGAAAAAGAGGATGCTTTCAGTAGAGCATAAATATTTTCTGAATGTCTGACATAAACTGTGAAATCTTAGCTGTATTAAAGGTGGCATGTTGGTGTCAATTTGAAATTTGGCCTCAAGCCTTGCTAAACTAATGACTGGGTCATTACGCACATGGCACTTTGCCATGGCAACTTTATGTCTGGGCTTTAGCATATAGCTTGTTAGCTTAACTCGTTGTCATTGTTGTCCTTATTTTAAAAAGGACACGTGGACAGAGCCCGCAGCCTTTCGATGCAGTTAATATCTGATTACCCAGACACAAATCAGTGCAGCATAGTTTGGCTTGGCACGACCAAAAGTATCAATGGAAAAGGCCCATTGATAACATTAAAGTGTTATTCCGGCGCAAAATCATCCCATGGTCTTTTTCGGCACTTACCTACATCAAATAAGCCATCTAGTAAAGTCAATTCAAGTCGATTACCAAATTCAATCCAAAAAGAAGGAGCCCATTGGTGCTTCGCTTTCGCAGAAAAAGACCATGGGATGCCCATATGTGTAGGATTTGGACTTTCCTCACTTTCTGACTTTGGTACCCTTGTAGTGGTAAAAAAGTACCCTGTAGCAGCACATAACAAAGCAAAGCCTTTAAACAGTTCTGGTTTCAAAATAGTGTGGCAGACAGCAATGTACACTGCAACCCTTAAATGCTTTCCCGTGCATATTGACAGCTTGAAATGTTCCCTCTCTTATTTTAGGTACGGAACGCATGGCGCCTTCTACAGATTCAAATCCAGCACAGGGCGAGTTCTGCCCCTGTTTTATGTCTATGACTCCTACCTGATGCCGCCCGAGTCCTGGGCAGAGCTTCTGATGACTAAAGGCTCCCACAGCATCAGAGGCACGCCTTACGACGGCGTTTTTGTTGCCCTCATTGTGGAAGAGCGCCACAAACATGACATCCTGGCTAGCGGCTTTGATGGCATATACACCTACTTTGCCTCCAATGGCTTCTCCTTTGGCTCGTCCCACCAGAACTGGAAAGCCATCAAGGCCTTCTGCGATGCAAACAATCTGCTGTTCATCCCCAGTGTTGGTCCGGGGTATGTTGACACAGCTGTTCGGCCGTGGAACAACCACAACACCAGGAACCGGGTTAACGGACGTTACTACGACACATCCTTGCAGGCAGCTTTGTCTGTCAGACCAGAAATCGTTACCATTACTTCCTTTAACCAATGGCATGAAGGTACGCAGATAGAGAAGGCTGTTCCCAAGAAAACAGTGACCCGTTTGTACCTAGACTACCAACCCAACCAACCAGACCACTACTTAGAGCTTACACGCCAATGGGCAGAGAACTTCAACAAGGAGAAGGACAAATGGCTGATGTGAACATGGCTTTGTTTCCATGGTAGATGTCCTGAGCATGACCAAAAATGACATTAAGTCAGCTCCCGATGTTAAAAGACAAAACCTTTATGTTCCTCCACCTACCTGTTTTTTTCCCACCTCTGAGCTATTCTGATGAGATTTAATCTAAATGTTCACTCTAACATTTTTTGTACAGGTTAATTATGTCACTGATATGTTGAAGATACAAGGTCACAATGATGGACAGATAATCGTGATTTCCTGATAACTCTGTGACATTAAGAAATTGTGTCTATGTACAGTAACTCTGCTCTGTAAGGTCTTTTTCTTATTTTCTTATGATGAAAGACTTTCCTGTATTTCTTTGAAGAGAAATTAAAATTTGTGTCTGTTTACTGTCGGTGAATCAGTGGTGTCAAAACTATAACTTCCAAGAAAGGTTCGAAACGATCAAAGAAGTCTTCACAGAGTCATGGTCTGCATGAATGTGGTATTACTTTCAATTCCTTCAGATATATAATTATTCTATATATCATTTCTAAGCTGCATTTGCCTGTAGATGGTTTGGTTTTTACAATGTGGGTCTTCTATTAGCCATCATTGCTTTTAGTTATGATAACATTGTACTAACCCAGGGGTTCACAAATGTTTTCAGCTGGAGATCCAAAAGAGAAATGTGATGTTTTCACAGGACCCACACTATCTATAACTATAACTATACATCATAAATTCACACAATTGTGAGTGACAGAATCACAAAAGTCACACCCAACGACGTGGCGTTACTCAACGATGTGGCGTTACTCAATGACGTTACGTTACACAACAAAATGATGTTACTCAAAGTAACATTTTTGAGTAACATAACGTCGTTGAATAACGTAACTTAACGTAACTTAACGTAACGTAACTTAACATAACGCAAGTTAACGTAACGTAACTTAACGTAACGTAACTTAACGTAACGTAACTTAACGTAACGTAACGTAACGTAGCGTAACTTAACGTAACTTAACGTAACGTAACTTAACGTAACGTAACTTAACGTAACGTAACTTAACGTAACGTAACTTAACGTAACGTAACTTAACGTAACGTAACTTAACGTAACGTAACTTAACGTAACGTAACTTAACTTAACATAATGTCGTTGAGTAACGTCAGTAACATGATGTTACTCAACGATGTTAAGTTACTCAACGACGTTACTGAATGATGTTAAGTTACTCAACGACATGATGTTAGTCAATGATGTTAAGTTACTCAACGACGTTACGTTACTCAATGACATGACGTTACTCAATGACATGACGTTACTCAATGACATGATGTTACTCAACGACATGACGTTACTCAACGTGACATCAGTATGCTCTAGTGTCCATTTGTGAGGCATCACACATGAGGAAACAGTTGGCGAGCATGGCCAAAATAGTTCTGTTTCTAACTGCTGACAAGACTTTTCACATGGTAAGACATACATGTACAGTTCCGCCGCTATTATACAGAGGAAGAGAGGTGACTAAATGTGTTACAGAGGGATTGATGTGCCATTGCAGTCAGGTAGCCTTCGTGCAATTGATTTTTTTTTCAGGCTTCTTATTAGCCAATATGGCTTTAGGATTAGGATTATATTGCCACCTGTTAGTTTGGCATGCGCTTGACAGCACTTCTATTGTGTTTTTTGCATTTTCATTTTTTAAACAGTGCTTGTGTGGATGAAAGAGGAAAGGACGAGACTTCAGTCAGGATTAAATCCCTTCACCAACCTTCATTTGGTTCCTGAAATAAGAAGAAGAATTACTTTATATATCTCGCACGGGGAAATTGAATTTTTTCACTCTTATTATTAAACATGTTACACACACAGGCCCGAAATACACACATGCACACACAGGACCTATACATGCAATTAAGGAGAGATGTTAGAGCGAGGGGGCTGCCAGTGACCAGCGCCCCGAGCAGTTGGGGGTTCGGTGCCTTGCTCAACAGCACCTCAGCAGTGCCCAGGAGATGAACTGGCACCTCTCCAGCCACCAGTCCACACTCCATACATGGTCCACACAAGGACTTGAACCAGCGACCCTACGGTTCCCAGCCAAGTCACCTATGGACTGAGCTACTGCCGCCCCAAGAGAGAGAGGGAGGAGAGGAAGCAGAAAAGGAGGTTTAAGGGGAGGGTTTGAGAATATGACAAATAGGTCAGAGAGGGGTTAGACACACCTACTGTATAGAACTGGTAGGCACAGAAAATATAATTTGTTAAAAGGTTGGTGTCCATTCCTCTATAAGGTATAATAACAACGTAATAAGATAAACATACAGTTATGGGCTTGGCTATGCTGGTCTCTGTAATTTATAAATGTTGGCGTTCATATGAAGTAAAAAGAACACAAAGTACTATTTCTGTGTTATCGAGTTGAAGCACCATATAATTTAAATTATTCAGGCATTAAATGCAAGCATTTCAATGAACTAAAGAAAGAGAAGGAAAGGTTCAAGGGTTCAAATAAACTGCCACACACATGCTTAGTAACGCCCCACAAACACATAGACATTTCAAGTTGTTATAATCAGAGTATGTCTCACTAAAGTCCTCATCCTCTGGAGCAGCTTTCAGTGTGCAGACCTGATTCTGGGTAGATGATAAGAGGCGACATGCCCCTGTGTAATTTACCAGTGAAGCCTGAGTAAGTGCCTCAATGCCAGGCAGTTGGAAGTGGAAGACATCAGGCGTAGCGAACCAACCAGTGTCCCTGTAGCTTGGTTCCAGCCCGGGACATGTGAATGTGAATGAGAAATCACTGGAGCAAAGCTGATCCCTCAGGACACTTTAATGCCACGCTTTAATGGTTCTGCCCACATAAAGCCTTTGCCCATGAAAATGACATGTTAGTACGAGGCTGCTGGCAGCCCACTTACAAATGTCAGGCCTCAGAGCAGCTAATCATTGCTAATCTACAGTTTGGGATTTGAAACGCAAGTACAAAGTATTTCTCTCAGCAGTTTTCCTTGGAAAAGCCTCTTAACAGAACTGAGTTATTTGGAAGAGACTAAAATGCCTCATTGAGACCCAGGATAATAATATATTATGACCACTACTACAAGTACTACTGATGCTAAATGACTGTGCCTCAACTATTACTATAAACTGCTGCTTCTGCAGTACCACCCAGTGCAGGGCCATAATCATTTTGTTTTTTGTCCTGGCCTGTGGCTGTATGGATGTCAATGTCGGTCAGTATGTTGGTCCACCATGAGTGACGCCGAGATTGAAAAGTGGCACATGGTAAGCCAATATGGGACAACGGCATTTGCCGATCCCTGGAGTGGTATGCCACTCATTACAGCAGCATGTACTGATGCCCTGAGTGACATGCCTCTTGTGTTCAACCTGCTGTGCCTCTTAAAATGGCCATTGTCAGTAACATGCAATAAAGTTATATTATATATCTTTGCCCATGCACACAAAATGAATAGCCAGTCTGACTTATCCATACAGAAATCAGAGCTAGCTGAGCAAATAAAAGCAATGATTTGTGATGCTTTGATATGGCAGTAATTTCATAGCTACGTCATTGCCGATGTACAACTTATGTTATAACTGTAGCCAGTCTGACTAATCAATAACAGAAATTTAAAGCCAACAACTTAAGGGCAAACTAACATTAACCGGGTTTAAGTTGTTATTTTTGCCATGTTTAATAGTAGAACGGGCTCTCCCATTACATCATATAACACTGCATAGTGGAATACATACATATAGAATATCAGTTATTAATCATCTTAAAGTGAAATTCTGGTGTAAAATCATCCCAGGGTTGTTTTTTTCAGCAAAAACACTCATCAATTAATTCATTTAGACAATTTTTTTCATATACAAACTATTAACGGAGAAATCTCGGAGAGTCGCTAACAGCCAGCCGGGCTAACACTGATTAGCTCGGGGCAGCAAGGTCAATACGTTAAAACGTCTTTTTTAACCACTAATACTGCTCAAAATAACACCAAACCTCTGCAGTAGCATGAGAAGAGTCCCTACACACAAAACAAAGCCCCAACAACGTAGTTAGTGAACCCAGAGTTTATTAAAGCAGCCATGTTGTTTATCAGAATCAGAATCAGAATCAGAATACTTTATTGATCCCCGGGGGGAAATTCTTTCGTTCCCATGCTCCGTGCACAGTAGAAACAAGCCATAAAGATGAATAAAGTAGAAATAAAATAAAGTAAAGACTCAAATAAAATACAATTAAAATAAATCTAAGTAGCTAATAAATAGCCAATAAAATACAGTACAAATAAATAATAAACAATCAAGTAAACAATCTGAAGTGGGTGTGAAAATACAATCTGAGATATATACACTGTACAATTAGGTTGTTATGGCAAATGAAATGAAATGAGAACAGATATTTATATTTTGTTTTGTTTTGTTTTAAGTAGTCAAGAGTCCGATAATTAAAGAGATGAGTTGTACAGTTTAATGGCCACAGGTAAGAATGACCTCCTGTGGCGCTCAGTGGTGCATTTAGGAGCAATCAGTCTCTGGCTGAAGGTGCTCCTCAGTTCAGCCAGAGTGTTGTGGAGAGGGTGAGAGCCATGCTGCAGTATCACCCGCACCTTCGACAGCATCCTCCTGTCTGACACTGCAGCCAAGGTGTCCAGCTCCACCCCCACAATGTCACTGGCCTTTCTGATCAGTTTATTGAGTCTGTTGGTATCTGCAACCTTCAGTCTGCTGCCCCAGCACACTACAGCAAACATAAAAGCACTAGCCACCACAGACTCATAAAACATCCTCAGCATGGTCCGACAGATGTTGAAGGAGCGGAGCCTCCTCAGAAAATAGAGGCGGCTCTGTCCCTTCTTGTAAAGGACTTCAGTGTTCTTAGTCCAGTCCAGTTTATTGTCAATGAACACCCCCAGATATTTGTAGTGTTCTACAATGTCCACGTTATGCCCCCGGATGGAAACTGGGGTCACTGGTGTCTTTGTGCTCCTCAGATCCACCACCAGCTCTTTGGTTTTTGCTGTGTTGAGCTGCAGGTGGTTCAGCTCACACCATGTGACAAAGTTGTCAACCACAGCCCTGTATTCAGCCTCCTCACCCTTACTGATACATCCCACTACAGCAGAGTCATCAGAAAACTTCTGAAGATGGCAAGACTCTGTCTGGTAGCTGAAGTCCGTGGTGTAAAGGGTGAAGAGGAAAGGAGAGAGAACAGTCCCTTGTGGTGCGCCAGTGCTGCTAACCACTGTATCTGACACACAGTGACGCAGGCGCACGTACTGTGGTCGACCAGTGAGGTAGTCCACAATCCAGGAAACAAGGGGGGGATCCACCAGCATCGCCGTCATCTTGTCACCCAGTAGAGCAGGCCTGATGGTGTTGAATGCGCTGGAGAAGTCAAAGAAAGTGACCCTCACAGTGCTCCTCGGCTTGTCCAGGTGGGTGTAGGCACGGTTAAGCAGGTAGATGATGGCATCCTCAACTCCAATCCGGGGCTGATAGTTTACACTGAACAGTCTCTTCTCGTTTCCTCACTTACATTCCGCCTCAGAACCAACACTAATTGGTTCGATCGCTGGTCAAACTTCTCCACATTTTCTCCGCCGCACGTTACCAGACTGATCTGAGAGTAAAATACAATGGAGCTCAGAGATCAGGATGGTCTCACGAGGCTAGTCATTTCATGATGTATGATATATGATATTACTTTACTGTATGTCACTGACAGTGGTCAATCCAGGCGTCACACACGGTATGTGCCAGTGGAACAAAAGTGCATGCCAGTCTGCGCATCAATAATGTGATGCCACTGTACTGTCCAGCTGACCACTCCAGGGATCGGCTTATGCCGCTGTACCATAGTGTCTTACTATCAGCCACTTTTCGATCTCCATGCAACTGCCCACCATTTTGGCCAAGACTGAAATACCTCAACAATTGTTTGATGGATTGTTTATGAACAAATACCTGCAAAATGACATTCCAGTGATGCTCAGCTGTACTTTGTGTGTAGTGCCAATTAGCAAATGTTAGCATGCTAACAAGCTAAATGTAAAAGTCGGAGGTGACAATTAAAAATAACTGACTTGGTGATAATAGTGACAAATAAAAAACATAATTGTAAGAATAGGCATATGAGTGGGATGGAAGAAGGTTTGAGGAGGCCAGATGTTTGGATCAGTGGAGCTCCAGTCTCTATAAGAATAAAAATATCATAACGAAATATAACCTGGTCAGAATCAGCTATCCAAGGGCAGAACTGGAACCTGTATGCGGACAATAAAACATAATAACCTTGTCCTGTTATTATCATTATGGGAATGATTATTAGAATATTTGGTCAAATCTACTTATTCAAGGTATATTGGAGGTAACACATCCTTTCGATACCGATTCCGACTCCTGAACTTATGTATTGGTCGATACCAAGTACTGATCTGATAACAGTTTATTAAAAAAATACTGTATATACCGGTAATCATTTTTAAAAGCTGTGTTCCAGTAACCCTGTATGGATGTGATCATAAGCTATCATTGTTGTATGGTCTGGTTCAGGTTAAACTCTTATAAAACAAATAGAATGAATGAATTATTACTTCCTTTTATTATTTAGTTTGTCAGTCATAAAGAACATAAATAAACAACAATGTAGTAGATTTTGTTTCTGGCCTTATCTCCCTGGTATCGGTTTGACTTGCATACTCAGTGATATCGATAGCAGTGTTGTAAATGCCTCCGACATGTGCTTTAATGTTACAGCGAGACACCAGTGACAGGTCAAGTAGTGGTTTGTATAAGAAATAATCTGATTGCTCTACTCACTGCATAACAAATATCTTAATGTCCTCACATATTTAGGAGAGTATATAATGAGAGATCAATGATGCGTTATTTCTTCAGTGACATTTCCTTAAGTCATAAGTCAAATATAACAATTTAATATCATCTATAACGCTACTGCATATATATTCTTTAGAGCCAGAATATTATAAATGAGGAAATAAGTGACTGTTTCTCCGATAGCTACTCATATATGAGGAACTTTGAATTATTAGCCTCCCATATCCCCACTCTAAGCATTACATAAGGAGTGACAAGTTTTTTATGGCACATACCAAACCAGAAAGGAAAACGGTAGATAAGGACTTTCCAACAATAATTCAACATCTGCTACAAGACAGGTGATTCATCAGCGGAATGCAGAATATTCTTGTGCAAACTAAGTTATACAGGCTTGGTGTTTGTGTACACGTGCGCACAAAGTCAGATGTCAAATATATTTCTATTTGTAAGTAGATGAAAGGATCATTTGAAAATGATCAAAGTTGTAATGTTTTCATTTATTTTATCAGTAGTTTGAGATGTGTATTTATTATTAGTATTTTGTGTACCACGTAAAAAATGAATCAATACATAGATAATCCCAGTGCAGCACGGCAGAGAGACGTCGCTGCTGCCTGTCACAGCTGCCTGTCACAGCTGTCACACAGTCTGAAATGAATAAAAACAGTGTTTCTTTACAGAGGACAATATTAAACATGTGAATACACATATGAAGATTAAAATGCAACATAAACTATGAAGCCTACTTTTCCATTTATGCAAGATATATTTAAGTCAATATGAATATAAAAAGGCAATTTTCTAACAATTTGAAAATGTAAATGAAAACAACATTTGACATTTTATTTCGAAAGACTTCAGCTGCCGTCCTATGGAAGCCTATAGGGGACTCACTATTAAAATGATGATGTGAAGTTTAAAATGAAAATGAAATAATTTTGCACATATTGTAGACATGCACTGACTCAGCCATAGGTCTAAGAGGAAATGGGCCTGTTTCAAGGTTTGAATGTTAAATATGTAAGTCCATACACACGATCATCATGCACTGAAGCAAACCCCCATACAGCTGGTCAGACAAGCCGGTATGTTCCTGATACACTGCCATCACAGGCCTCAATTAAAGTGTTTTTCTTTAACAGGAGAGGTATCAGCACAGTGAAAACTGAAGGACCACTTAAGGAAGACCTGATGTATTGAGCAGCGTGTTTGGTGCCGTCCATTGTGGAGAAGAGAGGCCACGTGGACATCGTCCTCCGTTCTCAAAAGACTCATGAAGATGATGCCACAATCAACCCACATCTCACAAAAAATGAGTTGGACACCCCTTTTCTAAGAGACGGTTTCACAGCTTTTGAATTCTTTCATACTTATTTGCTACTGATGGAGACCGTAGAGGCTTTTAAAACACAATTGCAGACTTGTGAAACCTTTAGTCTATTTGTGAAAACCAAACAAAGGGCAATGTCACTGCTTTTTCTCAATTCATATTATCAAAAAAATGATTGGATCAGTTAAATATTTGTCATATGCTTCAAGAATTACTGCCAACATGTGACAATTCAGGAATATAAATTATGATAATACATGTACTTCTCAAATTAGATTGATAATTAAAAACAGCATGTTTTTTATGGTACCTTAGTAATAGCTATAGAGGAATTATTTATTGATAGTGTCCCTGGAAAAATACAGAATCTGTGTTGTTAAGACAACGAATGAGCTGAAATGTTTGAATGTGTTGAGCATATCATTAGCAGTGATTGACAGGTATGGCTCCAGCAGCAGTGCAGTAGCAGAATGAAAAGTATCTGCAGATCTGCAGCACTGTTACATTACACAGAATCAAACAGGCAGATGATATCGAGGCATTCTCTCTTTTTCCCCTCTGTGTTAGTTTTTCATAACTTCACAGTCCATGGTGGCATTTCCAGTGCCAAGCATGTACTATCCTGTGTTTGTACTAGAAAATCATGGCAAAGCAGCACCATCTGCAGGCTTTGATGAGCTGTAAAAACACAGGATTGCATTTGATGTTGAAATTTGAACAATGACCGCAGGAGACCACATGCAATTTGTTTCATGGCTGGGTGGGAAATCCCCTGATGCCACGTGTGGGATTTTATTTTTATACAAAAAGTAAACATGGTTACATGAAGACAAAATATGCAGCTTGTGAGTTCTTGTAAGGAAGTGGTAATGTCATTTTTATATTGCATATCTAACATTATTAAATTGTGATGAACACATAAGCATGACAGATGTTCCTGTCTTTAATGAATGTGCCTAGTACAGGCTTCTGGGCACTAAGAAGACACGACTGAGCCTATATTGGTATTTTTCCGTATTGTGATGTCACTTCCTGGAGTAGCTTCAAATTCTTCATATCCATAAATTTTGTATAACCTAAGCTAAAACGTCATGTAAGTCCTCAAACCATAATTATTAATCTAACTATCTATAAGTTATTTGATTTTTTTTTTTTGAGATACAGCGTTAAGGTATTTCATCTCTCACATGAAACTGAAGTTTGCACTATGTAATGTGATGGTGTCGTCAGCGTACAGTGTGAGGATGGGAAAGACAGAAGCCTCAGCTTTCTGCTGCAGAAAGAAAGAATGATCTACAGTAGTTATCATGGATTTTATCTGAGATGGTTTTATACAGGATCATGTAAACACCACTTTAAGAGGGTTAATATAGCGTTCATAGACAGATTTATTTGGTCACCTTAAAAACAATGTCCTTAATTAACTTAACTAAATAAGGACATCTTTAACTGACTATATGACGTGAGAGAAATTTTAAAAGATGTGGCAAAAAAGTTGGCAAACTCAATATCAATATAAATGAAGATGAAACATTGTAATACAGTATAGAGAACTACTTGTCATGAACGGTTCAGGGAATAACTCAGTGGAACCAGACCCAAATGCAGACAAGGAAACAGGGAACGGTTTTAAAAAATATTTAATAAACGAAAGAAAAAAAGGGAATCCAAAAACAGGGGAACAGGTACAAAACAAAACGCGGCGAGACGGTCGAGGGGAGGCAGGAACGCGGTCCAGGGAAACTATAACAAAAAGGAACAAAGAACAATAATTAATAAACAAATCAACAGGGAGCGAAAATGCATTCATATAGAGAACGGGAGCCAACCGATGAGAAGTTGCCAAGGAGAACAACGGTCTTATGCTGCAGGCGTTGATTGGTGATTAGCCACAGCTGGGTGGAACCACGCCTACCAGACAAACAAACAGAGGGGAAAGACACATGCAGGGAAAAACAGACAGAGGAAGACAAACCAACACAAAAGGAAGAGGGAAATGCCTGACAGGACAGGGACCCTGACACTATTAAACTAATACCTTGTCTCCTGTAGTGTCTTGGAGTTGAGTGACTAAATACCTACCTTTTAAAAGGCTGTTCACAGTAAATCTGAGAAGTGCTCTCATATAATCATCACTGTAATGACACCATGGCATCAGGCCCTGACATGATCTTATTACTACACACTGTTGACAGAGGGGTGAAAACAAAAGCCTTGCCTAGAAACCGTGAAACCACAAGTTTCAGTGTGTTGTTGGCTAAATTCAGTGTTGTTTTTTGTAAGGGAGACAGGATCAAAGCATGTCTCCAACGTTAATCTGTCATTTATACCGGTGACTGGGGGTGTTGAGATACTTCGAGTTAATACGCAAAGGATAGAAGTGTAGAACACAAATCAGACCTGTACCCAGACGCCTTTACCGTATCTGAACAATGACTGACTGCTGGTAAACATACTGGGCAAGGTGAGACTGGCTGCTTCATTAGCACAGTTGAGGATCTTCCATTTTTTTCTTAACAGAAGGGTACAAAAATAACTCTTTGCGCTGACTTTATCAGTAGTGTTCAAGTAGAAAAAAGTTCTCGTGTTCGGAATGCAGTGCTATACGTTTTTCTTATTTGGCACAATGTGGTGTATGCAGTATATACTGTATATATATATGGCTGCCAATATGTTCTATACATGTGCAGAGATGGTTGAATTAAGCACTGACCTCGATAGCCCACTGGTCAGGCGATAGGTCGGAACAAATCACCTTTTAGGTTCAGATCAGGAAGGCTGGTGACTAACTGGCCCTGATGTGCACATTTACATTACATGACAAGACCATTTTCACAGGCAGCTCCTGCATGAATAGACTACACTTGACAGGGTTATGTCACAAGCCTGTATCTAAGCAGAATAGTGTATCCAGCATTGGGCCTGTTACTTTTATTAGGACAGCACGATCCACAGGGAACAAATAGGAATAGCAGTGTATTTTACTGAAACATTGGAATTAATGAATTAATCACGCAGCAGGCCGGATCGTACCCTTTGGCACGCTGGTTATGGCCCACGGCCGTATTTTTGACACCCCTGCTGTGAACTCTCAATAATAATAATATTAATAAGGGTGGACCCCGCCTCACCCCTGACAGGGACAAGCGGTTGAAGATGAATGAATGAATGAAAATGAACAATAATAATAATAATACATTTATATAAAGCACTTTTCAAAACAAATGTTACAGTGCTTCACAATAAAATCAATACCAACAAAGAGATGAAGTAAAAGAAAGTAAGGTGTTAAAACAGGACATCATAGCACACATCAGCAATAGCATAATGATAAAATATTAGTTATTTTCAATGAACAGACCCGATCGTGCACATGCTGTTGTCATGTTCAGATTTAGATGTTGACTTCTTTGGTTAAATCTGAGCAGAATATTTTTTATTTCAGCTTCTGTGGATATGAATCACATTCCATAGGAGTAATAGATGCCAATGCCTCTGCAACATGGAAATCATTTCCTTTCATTTCCTTTATGCACAGACTGCTTACAAGTAATTACAAGTTACTGTAAAATATGAGGCGCCTTCTAAGGAGAACAATCCAATTTCTTTCTGCTTCAGAATTAGAAATGAAACTAATCAGTCATGCCACTCCAGACCAATGTGAAAGTGGCTGAAGATGTTGCTTCTAACCTGTAAACACATTCAACTTTTATCAGAGCTGCCAGGGGCCTGTGGGAGCAGGTAATGAGCGTGTTACTTTATCTACGAGCTTGCTGTACTGTAATAAAAAAATTATGAGTTAAGTATTCCATGAAATATGAAGGTGCCATATTTTGTGCTAATTAGATATCACAAATATTCAATCCAGGTGATTAGTCTGATAGCTCTTTTCAGGTTTGTCAGTCACTTAATCTTATTTCAAAACTTCCCTTTTACACATTGATTTTGCACTTCTTGTTTTGAGCCTACTGTATGCACAAAGAGCTCATAGTACCGTATTACCCGATTAGATCTCTGCGCTCTGAGAATGCAGGGTTACTTGTCGTTCCTAGAGTCTGCAAAAGTAGAAGTGGAGGCAGAGCCTTCAGCTACCAAGCTCCTCTCCTGTGGAACCAACTGCCAAGTGTTATTCAGAATACAGACACTGTCCCCATATTTAAGAGTAAACTTAAAACTTTCCTTTTTATAAAGCTTTCAGCTAGAGCTTACGAGCCCTCAGCTATGTTGTGATTTTTAAGATGATTTTGTTCTGTTAATGATGCTGCTATAGGCCTAGTCTGCCGGGGGATGATACTTTTCCAGATACTCTGAGCTTCTCTCCTCTCTGTCTGTATCATTCATGTCTCATCAATGCATGTGGCAAAGTTCCCCACAGGAACAATAAAGGTTATCATATCAGAGTATATTATTCAGCTCCTTCTCTTAACATCATATAGCACTGTAAATAATATGGTGGTTTGACACACACTAAACCAGGTCTTCCTCACAAATGCAGTAGCAAAAAAAAATACATTTAAGATTAACATTGTGACTTTTAGTTTTATGGTCTGTCAAATATGCTCCTTTCCACCAGAAAAACTTACTAAGTCATAGGTCATAATTTGGCAAACAAGGCTCTATGGCAACATCAGGTTCCCCCATTAAAACAACTATCCATGTCTTGAATTATTACTCAAGTGTTTACCACCACCATAAAACCATAGTAGTAAAGTAGCCTATATAAAGAGAGTTAAATATGCTAACGAGTCAGTCGCATCAATAAATCAGAGTGCCGCCCCAGAGCTCTGTCCCTGCAGTCAGAACGCTAATAGAAACCTTTCCAGGAGCCAAGCTCACCAGAACAAACAGGAGAGGAAGACAAACAGCAGTGACAAAAGTACTCTGTTTATTATAATGATCACTGGTCGCCACGTTACAAAGTTATCAAAGGGAAGAACGAGGGTGGGATGCAGTCTGTAAAACATTACTACTTACAAATAAAAAGAAACACGGGTGATAAAAAATATAGCAAATTTTAAAGGACGCTTTATCAGATGTTACATTATGTCGTTCTCCTTAATCTACAGCAGGCCTTGTCTCTTCAGATCCTCATAGGTCTTCTTGTTGACCACGTTGCCACTTGAGTCCTCATATTCCTCCTGAAAAAACACACAAACCATAAAAGGAGTATTATTAATACAAGGGAGCATCGTTTCCCCAACCAGTTGTTCTGATTCCATCCGTGTGGACTCACCTCTGTGTCTGGCTGCCAGCGCTCTAATGCCTTCTGGGACTTCAGCTTTGCCCACACTGGAGTGACAAAACACAAAGGACTTTTTCAAACAACCTTTCAAAGTTCAGGATCACAGGAGCGCTGCTGGTGTCCCCACAAACCACAGATCCGAAGGAAAAAAGTGCTGGCACTCAGGTGGGTTTGATAAAGTTAAAACCCCCTTTTTTTAGTGAGTACAATTTAAAGAACACCAACGCGTGTTGCGCCTTCCTTAGGGTGTATGATATGGTGTGTCTTTTTTAAATTGTAAAGGGTTTTTCACGTTTGAGTGTCTGCACTTTTTTCTTTCCAACCTTCCAAAGTTCTTCACGATCCAGATGTTCATACCAGCGAAACAAAGACTTACAAGAGACGGCGTCCTCAATCTGTGTGACGTTGGCGAAGTGAGCAGTGTTGGGAATTCCCAGACAGCGCATACCATGAGCATGCCTCCATTCCTGCAAAAAAAAAAAAAAGTACACTTAATTTCTTTTGTTTGCAAGTCTGATGAAACTCCCTCTGCAACAGCCATGATGACAAACATACCGCAAAGTGCCTCTGGAAGGCTTTGGGTCCCCTGTAAGTGTAGTTCCCACAGATCTCACAGTTGTAGTTGATGTTCAGCCCGTGGAGTTTATAGAGCCAGTATGGAATTGGCTAGAGGGAATAAAACAGCAAAAAGAAAACATGAGACACACTGATCATGACCGAAAGAACGAGGTCGCCGGTACAAGCGGCCGAAATGGGTTTTCTCTGGAGGGGGGCTGGAGTCTCCCTTAGAGAGAGGGGGAGAAGTTAAGCATCCGTGAGGAACTCGGAGTAGAGCCGCTGCTCCTTTGTGTTGAAGGAGCCAGTTGAGGTGGTTCAGGATCATCTAGTAAGGATGTCCCTAGGGAGGTGTTCCAGGCACGTCCAGCTGGGAGGAGGCCTCGGGGAAGACCCAGGACCAGGTGGAGAGATTAGATCTCCACACTGGCCTGGGAACTCCTCTGGATTCCCCAGTTAGAGCTGGTTAATGTGTCCCGGGAAAGGGAAGTTTGGGGTCCCCTGCTAAAGCTGAAGGACAAACCTATTTTTACGATCCATAAAATTCTGTTCATTTTTAAAAGCATGGGTATCTTTGATTGTTCTGGTAAAACACGGGCGGTTTCAGCCACCTACAGACTGAAAAGGCAAAAACTGCAGTTCCTCAAACAGCCACTTGAGGCCGGCTCAAAAAGGGAGGCCATCCCCATTGAGCCTCGTGTTAAAATGCACAACATAACAGCAGAAACAAGCATGTTTACAACCTGTTAATTTCAATATTCATGACAACTGTGGTGGTGGTTCTACCTCATCAGGGCTTTGAGAATTATTCAAACCAACATATCTAAGAATATACAAATCGCTCTTTGCTTGAAATCCTCATAGAAATATTGAAGAGCAACAGCTTTTTGAAACATCCAAGTCACTATAAAAACTTAATGTCTCCTTGGAAACAAATCTAAATGAAAAACAAAAATATTCCTGAGCGAGCCACTATCACCACATTCTGACTGACTTCTGAACAGGTGCAGCTGGAAGAGAAAGGAGGAGTGGTTTGGGAGTGGGGGCTGAAACGTGCTCCACACATGCTCGAGCACTTGGGGACCTACGCAAAACAGAGGATTTGACGCGTTTCTGAATAAGGAGGTGTTGAGTGATAAATGTGCGGACGCATATGGGCATGAACAGCTAGAGCAGGGGTGCCCGATCCTGCTGCTGGAGGGACACTGTCCTGCATGTTTAAGGTTTCTCCCTGATTCTAATGATTTTCAAACCTGTGACAAGCATCAGCTGCTAAATAACGAGCACATCATTAGAATCAGGTGTGTTAGAGCAGAGAGAAACCTAAAACATGCAGGACAGTGGCTCTCCAGGAGCAGGATTGGGCAGCCCTGAGCTAGAGCTTCATCACACTGGTCAGCTCTAGTTGTTGTCTGCTGAGCTAATTTCACTCTCTGCTACTACAGACAAAGACTGCGTCTACACTGCAGGTCTTAATGCACAATTCAAGCGAACAGGTAGGCAACCGTTATATTGCTATATTGCTATATTGCTAAAAACAGTGAGGTCTAAAACTTGTGAAACACTAATGAGGTCTAAAACTTCCCTCTCCCTCCACTGGCCGCCTGCTTCACTGCTGTCCTCCACGTTTGTTGTCTGTTCCTTGCACCCGCATGTGGCACACTTTTTTTTTCAGTCAACTTTATTTGTTATTCATTTATAAAACAGTGCAGCGCAGGTCAGAATGACGTCAAAGAAGAACTAAATGTGACCTGGCTGTTCAGATTGCGGTCGCATTCAAATATATCCGATACGTATCCGATTCAGTAGCACACTTAAAAGTGGCCTGATTCTGATTTGAAAATGTCAGGTTCAATGGGACTTGTGCTGTTCACACTGTCAAAAGCATATCAGATAAGAGTCATGAGAGAAAAAATGGGATTCAGGTCACTTTGAACTGCAGTGTGAACAGAGCCAAAAGGACAGACCTTAAAAATAACCCAGCTTTTGAAAAATGTAGAATCGGTTTCAATTAAGATCTGGGTTTCTGGGGCTGACCCTATCAGAGGTCGTATGTGCCTTGACCACAAGACATGACTTCACTTGACTTGATCTATGCCTAAAAAACATTTCCCCTCTGCCATAATTAACTATAAAACTATAAGGCGCCCCTAGAAACCTTCAAATTTCTCAAAAGCCGACAGTGCGCCTTATAATCCGGGGCTCCTTATATATGGACCAATATTGAGCCACAACAGGTCTCCAACTACGGTGAGCAGCCGCCGACTCTATTTTCCCAGTAGAAGAAGTAACGCGCGGTGCATGTTGAAATATATGACTGCGCGAAGCGTGCCGTTTCATTTCCATGTGTGTTTGTGTAAAGAGCCCAAAATGGCTCCTGTTAAGAGACACGCTTACGACGCAGAGTTTCAACTCAAGGCCATTAGTCACGCAGTAGAACACGGGAATAGAGCAGCAGCCAGAGAGTTAACATTAACGAATCAATGGTGCCGAAGTGCAGGAAGCAACAAGATGACCTGCGCCAAGTAAAGAAGACTAAACAGAGTTTCCGAGGCAACAGAGCGAGATGGCTACAGTTGGAGGACAAACTGGAACAGTGGGTTGTTGAACAGAGAGCAGCAAGTAGAAGTGTCCGTACAATCACTATTCCACTGAAGGCAACAGCGCTAGCACGCTAACTTAGCATCAATGAATTTGGAGGCGGTCCTTAACGTAACCCCAGCCTCCACTGTAGCATCTATTCTATGCGCCTTATAATGTGGTGCGCCTTATATATGAAAAAAGTTTCAAAATAAGACATTCATTGAAGGTGCGCCTTATAATGTGGTGCGCCTTATAGTGCGGAAAATACGGTAAGTCAAACACCACCAAAGAGCCCACTGAGCCAGTTTCAGACACACTGTGATGCAGGTGCAGCAGAACGGAGGATGTGTCCTTTTGCATGCGGTGTCGTTAGGTTCGAGGGGTGGAGCCTCACCTTGCCGTCCCAGCCCAGCGGCAGGTTCTTGGGGTTGTAAATGATCTCGTTGTCTTCGTCCTCGCTCTCGCTCTCACTGAGCTGCTCCTCCTCCTCTTCCTCTCGCTCCTCTCCGGTCCTGGCCTGTTTCCTCTGGACGTTCTCGTGAGTCAGCTGCCTCTGCTCCTGGAACCGCCAATGATGATCAAAGTGGTCACGTTTGAGCCGAAAACAAGATACATTTCTTTCAACAAAAAAAAAAAAAAGGCTGGACCAATGCCATTCCTCATGACTTCCACAGCAGTGTTGTTAACCCCTAGATGTAGTCACTCACCCCGAGGATCTCCACATATTCATAGACTTGAGCTTCCAGGAAGGCAATTTCCTTGTTCCGCTCCGTGTCTCTGCACAAGTGATGGATGGAAATTGGTATGAATTCTATAATGAACGGCATTATGACACACTGTTAGCGTTAAGATTGAATATTTTACACACACTTACTTTTTAGGGCCTTTGGCTTTGGGATTCTTGGCAAACAGTGAAGGGTCCAGTGATTCCAGGGATTTGCCTTTGGTGCTGAAGAGCCTCTGAGCTCTCTCCTCCAGAGTCCTGAGAGACAGACAGACAGACAGTCATTGACTCGGCATCACATGCTCACTACGGCTTTTGTGTGCAATTATTTATTCTTTACAGCTGCCACGATAAGTCAAGTCATCGAATATTTGTCAACTATTCAATTAATCTCCAACTATTTCGATAATCTGTTGTAACTGATGAGTTGTTTTGAGTATTTTTGAAGGGAAAAAAAAGGTTCAAAATTCACAGATCTCAGCTTCTTAGACGTAAATATTCTCTGGCTTCTTTCCTCCTCTGTGACAATAAACCGAATATATTTAAGTTGTGGACAAAACAAGCGCCTGAGGACGTCATCTTGGGCTTTGGGAAATACTGATCAACATTTTTTTTTTAGAATTTTCTGCCATTTTATAGACCTAACAACTAAGTGTATCCAGACGAGGATCCCTGTTGTGACAAATGCAAAAGGGGTGACGCTTCCCTTAGAATGCAAAAGTAATGGAGAGAAGTTTTTAGTCTTGACCTAGAAGCCAACCCGCTGGAGAGGCAGACATGCTACTGACTCCAGTCAAACTCTGCACACTGTCCTTCGCCTCTCTTTTGGCCAGACCTAGTATTACTCAGATGAAAGGATGCTGCCCCGCCCACGCTCAGTGTCTGAGGGTCATTATGTCCCGTTTGAAA
Organism: Echiichthys vipera; assembly: GCF_963691815.1. Classification (NCBI taxonomy): domain Eukaryota; kingdom Metazoa; phylum Chordata; class Actinopteri; order Perciformes; family Trachinidae; genus Echiichthys; species Echiichthys vipera. The sequence continues at coordinate 6,024,436 of NC_139838.1, read as the reverse complement.
CTTAAAAAGGTTCCAATACTCAGTTTCTAATGCAAACAAAAAGTTGAGCCAAAGACTGATTTTCTCTCTCTCTTTGTGTCCATATCTGCTGATTTCTGCCAGCAGTTCAATCTTCTTTCCTTTATTTACTCAATCTTCTTTTGTCTCCTTTCAAATGATAAAACCAAACTTCCAGCACCTTCCTGAATGACTCCAGGGATGGAGTACCCTTTAATATATATATGCTTTATATATATAACTGTGGCTTGTAGATAGGGCTGTTGGGGGAAGGGGTGATTGGGACAAGATTGCATGTTATGTGAAATTGCTGTATTCTCCATATATTCCATTTGTAAATATATTATTGTATATATTATTCTTCATTCAATAAAAAACATTTGATAAAAAACAGTTAATTTAACCTTGATTTTTTTAATCATATCAACAGTGCAGTGCCCCATCCCATGCCCTAGCTTGCAGTCTGAATGAATGCTACACATACTGCAACAGTCTATAAAAGTTTTATAAAAACTAGCTTTCAATAATAGTAATCTCTGGGCTTTTTTGGGTTTCCCAGGTGCAAAGCAGTAATAAATGTTAAATGTCAGACTGGGTAAAGTAACTTATTAATGCGTCCAAATGTACCCAGATTCCTGGAAAGGTTCCAACAAATACAAATATGCTCTCACTTCATCTAAACTGTACTCGCACTCAAACAGTTGTGCTAGAAAGATGTGTATGTATCAATTCAATCTTATCAGTGCATATATCCGTGCAAACTGCATTCTCACCCTCCACACTTCAGTCCCAACGCCATGAGGGCAGACTTCAATCTGTCCAGACCTAGGGAAGCCAACTCCTGCGGATAGGAAAAACAGCAGCAGAAGTGAGCAAACCTAGTTTTATTTTAAATAATAAATCTCCAAATATGAGCTCTTTACCTCCCAGGAAGAGAAAGCCGAGAGGTCCAGATGAGCTCCAGCATGTGTCAGAGCACTGCTCGTCTCTTTCTACGATTCAGAAGCAAATGAAACAGGTCAGATGAGATATCCGACAGAAACTCTGACCGTCATCACACGTGAAGATGAGCCCTTACCGGCCAGCCTGGAAAGGTCCCGTTGTCCCATTTCTTTTCAAAGTCTATCAGCACTTTGCCGTAGAGCTCGTTCTGGTCCAGCAGAGGTTTGACTCTGTCTGTGTAGTCCTGCAGATACTCCAGCAGCATCTCCAGATACCTGCACAACAGCAGCACATGCAAATACATATTATCCAACCTACACATTTCTATACATCCTTTATGATACTTCATTAAGTAAAAGATGGGTTTCATCTTCTTGTCTTTAAAGCTTTGTATACGTTATTCTTCAAGTTCCACACAGGTGTTAGTAATCAGTTCTGATGGGAAGAAACAGGATGGACCTACTTTTTGTATTCTGCATTCTTCCTGTCCTTGGGGATGTCGAAAAGCTGGTCGAATGAAGACAGGTAAGAGATGTACTCGAGTTTCTGCAGGGAAAGAGTGTAGCTCGTGGTTAAAGACAAATAGTACTTTAGTCTAGAGGTACAGCCCAGATTATGGAGACTTTAAGGGATCCTAACCTCAGCTCCCTTCAGGTTGATGAACTTCAGGTAGCAGTCGTGGAGGTCAAGGTAGCGGCCGTATCCTTCCTCATCACTGAACTCCACCAGGTCTGAAGAACATGGACAAAAATCACAAGATAAGAGAACTGTCTCTGTGATGATCCGCTGACCTTCTACAGAGGAAAGCACCATTAGAAAGCTGGGTTCAGGCAAAGCCTCCTCAGCGAGCACTGGTCTGGAACTATTCCTACAGGATCCTGAGAGGGACCAAACACTGCTCAGTGAAAGTCATAAATAATACAGACACCAGTAGCAGTGTTCCCACAGCTTCTACACCATTAAATTCAAAGACTTTCCTTTTCACTCAAATTCAAGGACCCAACACAGCACAGTTTGAGAGCAAGGTTAATGACTGTGTATGGCGCTATGACCTTTTCAGGAGTTTCCTTGAAAATACAGGAGAGCACTCGCTCATTAACAGTCATATAATTTACTGGTAGATCTAGTATTTCCTACAGACCGGATATAAAGATGGATAACGCAGCTACACTTCCTCCAGTTGTATTTCCTACATATGGGCGCCATTGTGTTGTAATTTTGCAACCAGAGTAGGGGTTGGCGATATGACGATTTTAGAGGGTGAAGGATTACAACGTGCTGACGATCTGCCAGAGAGATCGTAGAATCGTCTGTAGGACGCATTCGATCCACTGCTGTTCTCTGCTCTGCACAGAAACATCAGGGTATTTTTCCTCACCTAAATCCCACTATTTGCTAGTCCGCCTGAAGCACCGCCCTAAAGACACGCCAATCAACCAATCATAGAGAACTACAGGCAGTGATGAGGATTTCTCATTCTCCATTATGTTTGAGTCAGAATGTAGTGGGAAGCCCTAACAGCACGCGGGCGTCAGAGTAGCGTGTTGCGTCGACGCTGTCAGTCCACACTTATTCATAGAATTTGTGGAACAAGCTGTATAATATGCGCCTAAAACAGATAAATGTCCCGTGCAACCGCAGACACCTGATGTGTTTCAACAAGGAGGCCCTGCCGTACCTTCACTGAGGTCGCCTTTCTGCCCAAACCTGTCACACACAGTCTCACAATGTGCGTACATCAGATGGCAACACAACGAACCTTTTCAACCACCTAAAGAGACAACATCCTAAACAGTGTGCTGGGAATGAAACAGCGAGGAGTTCAGTCACACTGCAGCCACCAGAGGCAACAGGTGCTTTAGGCAGCTCTTTGTCAAATGTCCACTTTACTTGGCACAAGATGGAAAAAGTGCACAAACTGATTAAGATCTGTTCAAAAAGGTTCTTTGGCCTTAGTGCTTTGTGATATGTTTTCTCTGTTAGGGCTAGATTATTGCGTAGGGAAATACTTGCAATGGTTGCACTGTTCAGTTACTTGCAAAATAATTACAAATAAATGTAAAAAAAAAAAATTAATAAAATTGTGATTGTGATATAAAAAAAATATATTGTGATATGATATTTTTGCCATATCGCCCGCTCCTAAACCAGAGTTTGCGCACCAATGACCAGGCACAAGAGTCACATCATCGAAGTGATGATCATACACCCGCCCGAACAATTGCGAGTCCATCGAGACGTTTCACGCTGTTTTACACCATCAAATAACTAATTAAAACCAAACGGAGAAGAAAAACAAACACTTAAACAAACATCAGCTTGATATAAACTACCTAAGATAACAGAAACCATCTGTAGGATAAATGTTTTTGAGGTGAACTTTGACTTTTTAGTTTGCCCCACATCCCATACTGCAGCCGGCCCCCGGGGAGCGATCAAGAGGCGTTGGCTTCACTTTTGAGAAGCCGTCATCATTTTTTACAGTCTGTGGTATTGACACCTTTAATTCTGCGTTCTATGAGCATTCCACTCGCAGCTCCGGAAAATAAGCAAGCCCGCTCCACTCCGCAGATTGACTGACGTGGGACTGTTGTCGTCTCTAACACGGCGCAACACCACAATATGTGGTGTAAGTTGAACAACGGACACAGAGGTGGAATGTTATTGTGACCCAAAATTATCTGTGAGAATAAACTGCAGCTCTAAACGCCTTCAAAGCTACCCTGGTTGTTACCGCTTTAGTAGGTGTAAGGTTCAGGGACAAAGAAACTAGCCAGGTTAAACTGCTGTTGTGAGACGGACGGTTTAAGTGGATTTACACCTACTCTGTGCCTCCTCGCTGGGGTTGTCTCTGGCCTTCATCAGCTCCTCAAACTCTACAGACATGGGGATGGAAATCTACAAGGAACACATGGTAGCATTATTAACAGTATTGCATGCCAAAAGCTTTACATAGTCTGATTTGACCATTAACGAGTAAGACGTTAGCTACCTCGTTTGGGTGCTTTCTGTGGAACTCCTTGATGTGTTTCAGTCGGTTGTAGAACTCCGCAAACTCATTTGGTCCTGAGATCGCAGCAAGTTCATCTTTTCTCATTCTGACAACAAGGAAAAGATTTCATTGTTCAAGGTAACATTTGTAATGACTATGTGTAACTATTATAAGTAAGGCTCCTGTTTCCAGGATGATAAAATAATAAATTGGACAGAAAACATTTTCAGCAACAGCAATTTTGTTGAACAACTCAAAGGGAACATAATTCCCCAACAACATCTGCAATTTGGAGAAGGACTACTTTAACATCTGGGTATGAGTTAAGGTACTTAAAGTGGAGCAGGTGAGTCACTTACCCATCTTTGTCTTCATAGGAGTCTCTGAGATTTGCGCTCACTTCCATATACCTCTGTCAAAAGATAAACAGACTCTGTTCTCATACTAAGAATTTAACATGGCAAGATGGCTGACACATTCCATCCAGAGATATAGGTTATTTCATATCTGGATAATGATATACGTCATGATACGGCAGCTTTTCTGGCAATTTAATAAACATAGTCTTTCTGAAATAACCACATGGTGAAGCCTATTTTTGTATACTTAAGAAATGTAAAGTGTTGAGTATTTTATCATTTTATCAAGTACTTTAGTGTAAAGGAACATCAAGTGCAAGGATCAGAACATCAAGTGTCGTCGGGATAATGGAACTGTTGCCACCTCACAGCTAAGCTGCTGTTTTTTTTTCATCATCACAAAAGAAACAATATGGATTTTTTGTAAATATCCTTTTTATAACGGTTTGATGATAAATACCTTTTATTATATTATATTGCTCAGCCTTACATGGCTGTATAAGGTTCTGAATTCAGACCGGCAATCCTCTTTTTTGACAATTTCTTGACAAAACACTTTCTGACCACCGTCCAACATGAACAGTGACGTTTACCTGCAGAGTCCTTCTGAATAGTCGGGGTGTTCTGTTAAATGGGTTGCGAAGGAGTGATTTAATTGTTTACGTCTATATCTGTATCTGGTGGTTTCCAGGTTGCCTTTTTTTATAAAGTCATACTTTGTTGAAGTTAAAGAGTTAACCAATCCCAGTTGGGGTGAAACCATTTTAAGACCCGGATCATTGAATATCTAATGTTCCAGTTATTTGTGAATTTATAATGAGTGAATGAAAGAAAGATAGATTTTAGGATGGAACGTTGTTTGTGATACTCATGAGTCGTGATACCCTTTTGAAATAGTCACTTTTTTGTTTTACAGCCTGAAATAATACATAAAGATATATATTTTTCCAGATTAATTTACACATTTTACCATACAACATTCAAGTGAATTTCTTTTTTCCAAATTTCTGAAAACGAATGTAAAAAACAACAACTGGAATAGCAGGGTTGGAAGAGTGATGAGTCCCTTTAGAGCAGGTGTCTCAAACTGATCCAGTTAAAGGGCCGCTGTGGCTGCAGGTTTTCATTCCAACCAAGCAAGAACATACCTGATCCAACAAATCAACTGCATGACAACAATTCAGGCGATTGAATAAGTCAAGTCAGGTGTGTTCTTGCATGGGTGGAATGAAAACCTTTCACTGGATTAGTTTGAAACACCTGCTTTAGGGTAATATTTCTTAACATTCTCAGGTATAAGCAATAACCTTTCAGATTACACAGCAAGTTAATTGGCCTCCACATCAACTCTGGCGTTTGTGATTTTACAGCTGTTCCTTGAGGATTCCACTCCTAGTAGTGCACGGTAACACAAAGAACTCACCATGGTTGGAAAGATGCTTTCAAAAGAGCTGAGGGATAAAGTTGTGTACAGGCACAAGTTAGGAGAAGGATATAAACGATTTCAAAGGCTTTAACTCTCCCTCTGAGTACCGTTCAGAGTACCGCGCAGAAGTGGAAGGCATATAGCACCACCCAGACCTTCCCAATGTAGGTGCACAAAGCTGGTAGAGACAGATCCAAACAGACTGATGCTGTAATTAAAGCAAAAGGTGCCTCCACAAAGGGTTAAATCTGGCGACTCATCGTTTTTCCAACCCTGCTATTCTAATCTTTCATTTTTTATTAGTTTTCAGAAATTTTGAGAAAAAAAATGCTTGAATATTGTCAGGGCAAATCAAGCAGGATTTTTAAAATTTTGATGTAATATCGTTTCAAGCTTTAAAACAAAAAAGTGACCATTTCAAAGTGGTATCAGGACTTTCTTGAGGCACTGTACATAGCAGCAGCCTGATTAAGTTCAATGTTCCTCGAACTAACACTGTGTTTGGTGAAAGTGCTTTTAAATATTTAGCACCCTTATCTTGGACTAAACTCCAGAATCATTTCAAACTGGGATCCCTCTTCAGCACGGACAATTTCAAAAGCAGGATTAAGGACTTTTGCAATACAATTTGCACATGTTCTGTCTCTGAGCACTGGTCTGCTTCTTTTTTTTTTAATGCTGTTTTATTGTGTTGATTTATCAGGTTTAGTCGTGCGTCATGTTTAGTTGTTTGTTTTTTTTAAATCTCAACGGGACTATTCCTGGTTAAATAAAGGGGAATGAAAATTAGCTACCGATAGGTTGTTTACCACTGTTAACATAGTTACTGTAAATAACAACAGAAATGGTGCAATATAGACGACATTAAAGCGTCAACGTATTGTCTGTAACTGAGACCGTAGGTATAACTATGTAAATACAACACTAACGTTAGCTAGCCGGTGCTAACCAAACTGTTGCGGAACTTACATCCAACATGGCTCTTGTTCGATGGTCAGAGTTGATTTGTTCCCGCAGCTGTCAGAGAAAGAAAACAAGACACATTGTAAAACGTAGGTTAACTTGCACACGTTTCTCATGTTTGCAGTATTGACTAGCAATGCTGCTAATGCTAGCATAGAGCGGCTAGCTTACCGTGGACTTCTTGTGTAGCATTTCTTTAGTTTTCGCATCCATTAGCCTCTCTTTCTCCTCGTGATAGCGACGCTGTTGCTCTAAAATAGTCTCCATTGTTTATAAATGTGTCGTACTTTTAATAATAACAAAACACGGCTTCTAACTATTCAGCATCAAATGAATCAACCCCCGCCGTGTCTGCTACGTTTGTTTTCGATGGCGCATGTCGAGGAGCGAGCGTCCGTCAACGTACTCGGCACAGAGAAACGTCGGCCGATTAAATGGTTCCGCAGTGGTGCCTTGGACAATAGTGTTTCTAAAAGGTCAATTATTAGATAACAGGAGAAATGTCACGCACATACACAGATAATTGCACAATTTGGAATAAATAGTTATAAAATTGTTAAAAATTAATTGTTATTTATATATGACGACACTCACTTAAGATACTTAGGGTTCTACCTGAGGTGATTTAAATCTACTGTTCATTTCAGCAGCAGGGCATGGATTTAATAACGGGCCCTTTCCTAACCACAGTCCCCAGAGCTGCTGTAACAGGGCTCCGTGCGTCTTACTGCGTGGACTGTACATGAACAACACGGGACTTGCTTCTGAAATCTCGAGGCGCACTTTTCAAACAAGATAAATAGGCAGCCCACACTGTACCCCTCTCTTTGGCACTTCCTTTGTAGTCTACACTATCATCATCTAAGCCTGCCGTAACGCGCACAGAGAGCGCACGGTTTGCGCGGACTCGCGTGCGAGCGCGCACGGAGGCGGTCTGATTAGTCAAGCTGTGGCAAACAAAAGGACAAATCGGAACTGGGGTTTCTCCGCCTCTACCTAGGGTCTATGGCTCTGACGCTACGCAAGGACTAGTCTATGGTGGAGGATAATGTGTTCTTTTGTGGCAAGACGATTTGAAAAATGAAATCATTTATTTATTGGTACATTTTTTCTCTTGAATGTGAGTTATTTTTGAGTGCCATGAGCATCAGATTGGCAAGGCTAGAGGCGTGCCACTTATAATTATTATTATAATTATAGTTCTTGTCTCCTTAAGAGCAAAAAGACTGAACAAAAGCCAGTGTAAAATTAAAGATTTACATTAAAATGGTAAAATAGTATAGCCAATATACCGGTAAGCATGATTTTAAGTTTTGTGGATTCTTTTATTTCTTATTTTTCCTTTATCAGAAAAGAAAAAAATCAAGAATCTATTTTACAAGAGAGGCCGAGGTAGCAGCCGTACATAATCACAACATATTCAAATACAACATGAACATACGAAATGCACAATGAAACAGAAAGTGCAAATGTATGTTGTCACTGACTCTCTGTTCAACAAACAGCCTATTATTTGACGAAAGGGTGAGATAAGATTCAGCTTTATCGATCCGAGGAGGGGGACTTTCTTTTTGTGCTGATGTGAGACTTTCTACCTCAATTTCATTGTACTTTTGCAATGACAATTAAAGATATTCTTACTCTGATGTTACAGCAGTAATATAAACTACAACAACATAAGAAATCACGTACATTTCATTCAAAAGATATATTACATATATTACAATAAGATGGATGTCCATAACAATACTTAGGTCATGTAGGCTACATATTTTGCAGTGTAAATACATAAACTATAGAGTCTATGTGTAAATGTGTGCGGTGTCTACATAGAAGCAAGAAATAACTTTTTAGATTAAAAAAATAGTATATACTGCATATAATTCTTCTCCTAACCCTAGAACACTATCGCTCAAATTCACGCCGGGTGATCTTTACCCCAGATAATACACCCAATAAAAAGTACAAAAAAAAAAAAAAAAAGCAAACACGACAATAGATGACACATTTGAGAGGTGTTCTTTTATTTTAAACAGTGTCTTGTCTAAGAAAATGAAAGAAAACATCATCATATAAAAATGCTCCAAAATGACTGGGAAATTTGGAATTTGCAAACAAAAAATTCCTGAAAAAATAAAAATAATAATGAAGATGGCAACTTGTTTTTGGTCCACCCATTCCTGGTGAAGGCTCAGTGTCCTTGGCACACATTTCATCCATTCCCCTTTATTTAACCAGGAATATTCCCATTGAGCTGTAAAATCTCTTTTCCAAGGGAGTCCTGGCCAAGACAGCAGAATAAACACACACGTTTCATATTCAAAACCAAAACAACACACAACTAAACATGATGCAAGACTAAACATGATAAATCAACAAAATAAAACAGCATTTGAAATAAAGAAGCAGACCAGTGCTCAGAGACAGAACATGTGCAAATTGTATAAATTGTAATCCCTCATCAGGATCCCAGTTTGAAATGATCCTGTAGTTTATTCCAAGATAAGGGTGCTAAACATTTAAAAGCACTTTCACACACAAATAACACTTTCCCTGGGTAGAATCCACCAACATCTGCTTTACCTTCTATCACTATTGCTGGGTGAAACCACCCAAACATGTGGCTGTAGGGAAAAGTGTGTTCTGGATTAGGAAAACACCACCAAAGATGTCAAAGACAATGCTGCAGCTCCCCAGAGACCCATGACACTGAAAATGACAAACATTTATTTGCACCCGGCAGTGGTGTCCTAGGGTTAAACACAGCCTGGCTGTATTTTCAATGGCGTCCTCCCCATGGGCGTATTAAAGTAGGTCCTCCCTCACGGTTCTTTCGTAAACCCAACCGAAAAACAGGGAAACTCATTTAGTCTTTTATTTTGCCGTTTTAAACCGGAAACGAGACGTGTAACTACGGATAACTCGACGGTCGCGGGTCGCCACATTCTCTCGCAGTCAGTCAAAGCAACGGACGGGTAGCGCCGGACAACCAGTGGTACGGATTACGGAACATACAGAGGACAATACAACCCATTTCTCCCGCCGCCGTGCGTCCAGCCTGCTTATAAAGGTGAGTCGGTCCCGTTCGCCTCTAAAGAGCCAACTCTACGGATACAAAGAAGGTTTATCACGTTATCTTCTGAAGGGAGGGGGCGGCGGTGGTGGTGTGGTGGTGGTGGGGAAGAGGGGGCATCCATTCTGCCTTTTGTGCTCGAGCTGCTTCGGCAGTGGTCAGCGCGAGCTCCGGTGCTGCTGGGCAGGCTCCGTGTGTGATAAGTGTGCCGTTGAGCTCCATGCCCATCAAGGTGTCCCCTAACGAGGCTGTCTAGCTGTTAACTCCTCGCAGATATCCCGGGGACCGGGGCGGCGAGTGCTCGGGGGGCTCCTTCGCATTTAGCCCGATGTGTCTTTCCTGCGTGGTGCTGATTACAGACCACGTCTGTCCGAACTCCGTCCAAAACATCAGTCATTTCCAACCTCCTCCTCCGTAACCGTTTGTGTATAGTCCACGGAGGCGACGTAAAAGACGTTTTAAAAATCGTACGTTTCACTCGGTGTCCACCCATTGCACCAAACAGCACCGATACAAAACAAACTTCACCCATAACTCGCCGAGTAACGTCGGTCCCGAAACCGTCCTCACTGAAATACGCGACAAACAGTGCGAACCAAATGTAAAAGTTGAAATGTCATTTTTTTTAGAAGAAAAGCGCTGGTTTGTTTACTACAACGTACTTACATTTGAACAAGGTTCAAAGTTAAATACAATATCGCGACGTGTTTACCGATAAGCTAGGCTGCGTTTAGCTCTGCTAGCTGCCGAATGTCTGAGGTGAACCTGACATGTTGGTCTCCTCAGTTCAGGGAAGAATGGACCGTGGACGTGGTTCTCTCTGGGGTGGGGGGATCCTCTGTGGGCTACATTCTTAGTTACAGCTGAGGCTTTTTGACAACTTCACACCTCAATTCAATTCAATTTTATTTATAGTGCCAAATCATAACAAAGGTTATCTCAGGACACTTTACAGAGTAGGTATAGACCACACTCTATGACTTATTTATGATTGACAGAGACCCAACAATTCCCCCGTAGAGTACGGTGGCAACGAAAACCTTCCCTTTAACAGGCAGAACCTGAAGGGAGAGAAAAAAAAACATTTGCTCTGTCTGCAACTTTTACTTGAAGCGTTTGTTCTCACTTGCCAACTGCAAACGCACCATTTCCTACATAGTAATAGCAGCTTACCCTGAGAGGATTCCATTCACCAGGGCATGTACGTGTTATAACCTTTGAAATGATTCCCCTCTGTATCATCCTCCTAACCCGTATAATCCCCTCATTATCTTCTATATCAGCTCACCACCAAATGCAGTTAATTGCATCAGATAGCCCGTGTGCAGTGGCTGTTTGACAAATGTCAGAAGCCGGGTCAGCCTGCCAGAGCCGCTGCCATGTTTATTGAGCAATCTGTCCTTACTTGTGTCCAATTTGATATTCATTTCAGCTCAACGGCGTGCAGCGAAAATGCCCCCACGCTCATCCATCTGTATCATACATTTTTTATACCGGACCTGGGGAGGTAAATAGAGGCATTCACCTTGACGGTCTCTCTCTCTCTCACACAGACACACACACGCACACACATGCACACACACAGAGTGATGGAGGAATTGGATTCAATGGACATGACCTTGTAGGTGTCTTTTATTATTGAGACTCAAGGCTTGTGACCAGGGGATGTTCAACTTGACCGATCCTGAGGACGAGCGGTAAAAGATTTATGGTCTGTTTACTCTGCCGGCTCCAAATATAGTTCTGCAGGGAGATGTGGGAGAACCCTTCCGGAGGAGGAACAACCCCAGTAGGTCTGCAACTGGTGATCATTTTTTATTATCGGTTAATTCAAAAAAACAAAAATCTTCATTTGCTGATTGATCGTGTGCTGTGTCAATGTCTGCGACCGGTGGAACTGTGTGAAAAATTTATCCATCTTCATGTTTTTAAAACTGGTGTCTTTCATGGTTGTTTGTTTTGTTGAATAGGCGCTACTTTTGAATAGAAGTGAAATAGTCCCGCATGACTCTCCATAACGGAAACTAATGGGCATGAATACAGTGCGGGGATCAGCGGAGATGGCGCGTAGAGGCGGAAAATGTAACATCTGAAAATGCGCCGTCATCTCTAAAGTCACTTAAACACTGACACTTTTGCTTTTAAAAGAATATTTGTGGGTTTCATATTTTATCAAATCACCAGTCGGAAGAAAATTATAAAATACAGAGGGAAAATTGGAAATTGGTTATGTTTCTTGTCTCTCTAATGTGCAAAATAGACTGAACCCAGACTGTGACCAAAAAAATGCAAAACAAACTGAACCGTGGGCTTGTTGAACCATTATACTACTAGTATATACACACATAGATCCTGAGTAATGATCACATAGATCCTGAGTAATGATCACATAGATCCTGAGTAATGATCTCATAGATCCTGAGTAATGATCACATAGATCATGAGTAATGATCACATAGATCTGAGTAATGATCACATAGATCCTGAGTAATGATCCCATAGATCCTGAGTAATAATCCCATAGATCCTGAGTAATAATCCCATAGATCCCGAGTAATGATCACATAGATCCTGAGTAATGATCACATAGATCCTGAGTAATGATCACATAGATCCTGAGTAATAATCCCATAGATCCTGAGTAATGATCACATAGATCCTGAGTAATAATCCCATAGATCCTGAGTAATGGTCACATAGATCCTGAGTAATAATCCCATAGATCCTGAGTAATAATCCCATAGATCCTGAGTAATGATCCCAAATATCCTGAGTAATGATCACATAGATCCTGAGTAATTATCCCATAGATCCTGAGTAATTATCCCATAGACCCTGAGTAATTATCCCATAGATCCTGAGTAATAATCCCATAGATCCTGAGTAATGATCACATAGATCCTGAGTAATGATCCCATAGATCCTGAGTAATGATCACATAGATCCTGAGTAATAATCACATAGATCCTGAGTAATTATCCCATAGATCCTGAGTAATAATCCCATAGATCCTGAGTAATAATCCCATAGATCCTGAGTAATGATCACATAGATCCTGAGTAACGATCACATAGATCCTGAGTAATGATCACATAGATCCTGAGTAATAATCCTATAGATCCTGAGTAATGATCCCATAGATCCTGAGTAATTATCCCATAGATCCTGAGTAATAATCCCATAGATCCTGAGTAATAATCCCATAGATCCTGAGTAATAATCCCATAGATCCTGAGTAATGATCACATAGATCCTGAGTAACGGTCACATAGATCCTGAGTAACGATCACATAGATCCTGAGTAATAATCCCATAGATCCTGAGTAATGATCCCATAGATCCTGAGTAATGATCACATAGATCCTGAGTAATGATCACATAGATCCTGAGTAATGATCACATAGATCCTGAGTAATAATCCCATAGATCCTGAGTAATGATCACATAGATCCTGAGTAATGTTCACATAGATCCTGAGTAATAATCCCATAGATCCTGAGTAATAATCCCATAGATCCTGAGTAATGATCACATAGATCCTGAGTAACGGTCACATAGATCCTGAGTAACGATCACATAGATCCTGAGTAATAATCCCATAGATCCTGAGTAATGATCACATAGATCCTGAGTAATGATCACATAGATCCTGAGTAATTATCCCATAGATCCTGAGTAATAATCCCATAGATCCTGAGTAATGATCCCATAGATCCTGAGTAATGATCACATAGATCCTGAGTAATAATCCCATAGATCCTGAGTAATGATCACATAGATCCTGAGTAATGATCCCATAGATCCTGAGTAATGATCACATAGATCCTGAGTAATGATCACATAGATCCTGAGTAATGAGCACATAGATCCTGAGTAATGATCTCAAAGATCCTGAGTAATGATCACATAGATCCTGAGTAACGGTCACATAGATCCTGAGTAATGATCACATAGATCCTGAGTAATGATCACATAGATCCTGAGTAATAATCCCATAGATCCTGAGTAATGATCCCATAGATCCTGAGTAATGATCACATAGATCCTGAGTAATGATCTCATAGATCCTGAGTAATGATCACATAGATCCTGAGTAATGATCACATAGATCCTGAGTAATGATCTCATAGATCCTGAGTAATGATCACATAGATCCTGAGTAATGATCTCATAGATCCTGAGTAATGATCACATAGATCCTGAGTAATGATCACATAGATCCTGAGTAATGATCACATAGATCCTGAGTAATGGTCACATAGATCCTGAGTAATGATCACATAGATCCTGAGTAATGATCACATAGATCCTGAGTAATAATCCCATAGATCCTGAGTAATAATCCCATAGATCCTGAGTAATGATCACATAGATCCTGAGTAATAATCACATAGATCCTGAGTAATGATCCAATCCAAGGTCCTCACAACAGATGATGCATCTTTTCTTAAATAATAATGCAATAATAGGTTTATTAGAGCTGAAAATATTCTCCTTGCCTTGTAAATTACTTTCACCCTCCCAAAAGGAAAAAAAAACAAAAACCACCAGTCCGTCTCTCCGAATCGAGACAGGCTACGAGCTCCTTTTGTTCGCGTTTCTGAACAATGTATGTATTGTTCTGGAACGGTGCAATTATCCTCCTGGCCCGCACACTCTACTTCTTTACCAATTACATGACTTAAACAGCCTCTTTCTAGATCTCTGTAGCCTGGGGCATTCCCCCTAACAAACTGTTGTTTATCATTATGTGCCTCCATGCATGTAACACAACATTTGATGGTTCCATCTTCTTAAATGTGTAAAGTGTCTGCTTTTCCCGGGCTTTCTCTACAGGGACTTAAACATCTCTGTTGCTCGGGCGAACCAAGCAAACGAGAAAATGCGATCGCCATTTTTCACAGTTTTTAATGAATCAAGAAAGTAAGCCACAGTTTTGGTCGTTAATGACAACAATCGTTAGTTGCAGCTCTGCGTTTAGTGAATGCTTTTTCTTCGTTCATGACAAAAACTCGACACTATCAAAAGAATGATGAAATTATTAGTATATATGAGCGTGCTATTACAGGCATGCAGAAACATGCAAGTCTTTTAAATTCCTGACTGCTGAATGTTCCAAACGCAATAATTGGTAATGATTTAACCAGGCTGCACTACTGAATAAGCCATAAACCTTGAATATTTGACTGAGGTTACTAAAATACGGAAATAAAAAGGTTGATGGACGGAAAGTTATTATTTTTTAAGCAGCTCTGACAATTGATTGATTGTTTTTGGCAGGGCATTTTGCCCATTTGTTTGAGAGCAGACAGTGGAGAGATGACAGGAAATGAAGAGAGAGATGAAAAATGAGTCCAAGCAGGGACATTACGGTTCATGCCCAACATCCACTGTAACCAGTTCCTCAAATGTCTGATTTGCTACTTCTCTCTGTTTCATATCTTTGTTTACTGGATATTTTTGGGTTTAGACAGCTGCTCAGACAAAACAAGACACTGGAAGTGGTCACTGGGAAATTGCGACGAGAATTTTTCACGCATGAGTTCATTCTCAACCTTGAAATGCATAGGTTAGGTTTTTCCAAAATGACCTAAACTCAAGGTCTTATTGGTGTTTTGTGGGCCTCTCAATCATATCGGTCTTCATCAGCAGATTGAGTTTGCGCTTTCAAGGAGCTGTCTCTGTGTATTCAGTATGCGTAACACTGTGAATGTGTGTGTGTGTGTGAGCGCAGTGTCAGCATGTCCAGTGAGGTGCAGCCGAGGCCGGACGACAGCCCCAACACCAGTGGGGGAAGCTCGGATGCCGAGCAGAGGGAGGCGGCTCCACCGGAGCAGCCGGGCCCCGAGCAGCGGGACCAGACCCAGCCCAAGAAGAAGGAGGCCAAAATCTCCAGCAAGACCGCAGCCAAGCTCTCCACCAGCGCCAAGAGGTAGATCTGCTGCAGTGTGTGTGTGTGTGTGTGTGTGTGTGTGTGTGTGTGTGTGTGTGTGTGTGTGTGTGTGTGTGTGTGTGTGTGTGTGTGTGTGTGTGTGTGTGTGTGTGTGTGTGTGTGTGTGTGTGTGTGTGTGTGTGTGTGTGTGTGTGTGTGTGTGTGTGTGTGTGTGTGTGTGTGTGTGTGTGTGTGTGTGTGTGTGTGTGTGTGTGTGTGTGTGTGTGCTTAACTGTTCAAGTGTTCATCTGTCACTTTCTTATGCTGTTGATGTATTTCTCCCTCTCTGGTGCTGGGTGCTCATTGCTGTGTTGTGTTCTGGATTTTCCAGAGATCATCTGTCAATCAAAGCAGCGCAGGCTGTAATTTTCCGTGGATGAATTTTCCGGTCGGGACACACACACACATCACCTGCGTGCGCGCGTTGCTGAATTTTTATTTCGGCGCCCACGTTAACCCACGAGACAGAGACAGTGGAGACAGTGGGGACAGTAAATGGTCTTTTGAGAGTCATTTGACATCAAAGCAGCACTTTCACTACAGTTTATATATGTAGAATATGTCACTGACATGAACAAAATGGAAATATTTATGTTTAATTCATCATGCCCGGTGGAAAGAATCTCAATCAATGCTGTCTAAAACAAACATAAATGACATTTATAATGAAGGAAATGAAACATTGTATTATTTATGGTCATTACCACGGGCAAAACCCAATGTAGAAAGGCAGGCGAGGCCGAGCCACAGCAGTTTCAGAGAAGCAGCCGCTACGCACTGCTCATGCAGGATAATTGGCTTGAGTGTTAGCACTGAAAGGATTAGTTGATTTATTGTTAGTTGATCAGCAGAAAATGAACAATTGAGTTGTGATAAAATATTAAACATTCTCTGGTTCCAGCTTCTCACAAGCGAGCAGACGCTGCTTCTCCGTCTAAACTGAATACTTTACAGACAAAAAAGAGATAAAACAATGTCACCTTGGGCCATGCAAAATTGATTCCTTTATCGATCAATTGAAAATATATTTGAGAAATCAATCGACAATGGAAATAGTCCTTTGTTACTGTGCTAATGGGGTTTGATTCGTTTTCTTTGTCTGTGATTTTCTTTGTCCACTCAGCCACTGATGTTTTGCTGTTGAGAATTCTCCCAACCAGCTACTGTTCATTAAGGTTGACCAGCATCAATACTTTTTTCCATCCCACCTGTTTCAAATGATATGATCAGCATTACCAGTAGCACGCTGCTGCACTTTTCCAAAACAACAGAACTGTTAAATCCTCCTGCTTCTCTGAAGTCAGTGGTTTGGAAACACTTTGCCTTCCCCATGAGCTGTGTAAACAAACCATGAACGTGCACCTCGTAAACTCTGAGAAACTCCAAACTGTTGTTGGAAAATACTCTTCAGTTTCTTCCCAACCAGTACTGTGTGCAGGTTCTTCAGGGACTTTGGTTCTGTTTTTGCGGTGGTATCTAAACAAGTATCGTTTGTTATACAATCATTGTATCAAATTTTAATCTTCTGGTATCGTAACAACCCTACTGGACAGTAAAGCGTCACTTCACCAGACACCTATGCCACTAAATCATTTCATGGCTAAAGTCTAGTTCGTCTGACCAGTGTGAGTGCAACCGTACCGGAGCGGTACGCTTGCCGGCCATGGCCCGTTTGGGAGAGGTGGTGCGCCTATTTGGACATTAAGAAAAAGGAGGACCGACCATGCGTGTACACTTAAAACAATGGCGGCGAAAGGTTCACGTTGGTGTGATGCGGAGGTGGAGTGTTTACTGCAGATTTACTCGGATGAAAATATTCAAAAACAGTCGACAAGATGATAAAAAACTCCGAGGTCTATGGAAAGATTTGTAAACAAAGCGACGCATCGCGATGCCGTCAATCAATGTGTGTGACGTGTTACGGCGTGATGATGTATAGGCAGCAAGAATCGTTCGCCGAGACCCAGGTAGTGTGAGTACAAACGGGCCTGGCCCGTGGGGGGGAAGAGGGAGGGGTGGGACAAGTACTCTAAAGCATGGGGCACGGTACGGACGGGGAGTGTGATTGCGCCCTTAGTATGAGTTGGTGCTGCTAGTGCAGCAGTGGAGAAAGGAACACACATGAATGCGTCCTCTTTTAGATCTTTTTAGCGAGCAGTGAAGGACTTCTTGGTCCACTATGCGCTGATAGCGGCCTGGAAGTGTTTACACATGTCACTGCTCTGTCGTGTGTTTCCACCAATATCACGGGGCGATGGTACGAGACAACAGCAGTTGTTATCTGATGGGCAATATAATGCTTAGCAAGCAGCACAGCCAGTTCAGCTAGCGTGTTGATGCTGACACCAGAGCAGCTGAGAGAGACGTTTTTCTCTCCACCGTGCCACTTATTGGCAGCTGCAGCGACAATAGATTGGTGATTAGAGCTGCAACCATTAGGCTAGTCAATTCATCGATTAGTTGTCGATTTTTAAATTAAATTACCTACTTTTTTTTTGAAAATGTATTCATTGTTTTGAGTCATATTTGACTAAAAATGGCTAAATTCTCTGATTCTTAAATGTGAATATTTTCAGGTTATTTCCTCTTCTATGACAGTAAACTGAATATCTTTGAGTTGAGGACAAAAGAAAACATTTGACGACATCTTGGGCTTTAGTGATGAGTAGTTGTTGTAGAATTTTTAAAAAAGATCTTAAGAGAAAAGGTCAAGCCCAGCCTACTTTACCACACGTGGCCAAATCTCTGTATGAAGTGGGTTTGATTGTAGAATTATCAGCTATGGAAAGTTACAAAAAAAACAAACAGACACAGGCCAATTAGGTGCGTTTCCACTGGGGTCGACTACCCTGAATGAGACGGGTCTCGCCAAAAACGCCCCTAATTTTCATGTGAGTCACTCAGGAGGCCGTTGGACCGAGTAGAAAATGGCCCTGTAGGAGAGCAGGGCCTCTTTTGTCCTAGGAGATTTACCCGATTGCTGATTGGATGTAGCTCTCAGCAGGATGTGAAGTGTGGTCGTACAGACGCCACAACAACACGGTGAAGTAGAGTAAACAATTTTATCCAGTGGTGAAGAAGAACACAGCACAGAAAATGATCTGTGCACGGATTCTGGATTGAATTTACGACCTGTGGTCTTTTGTTGCATGTTCCCACTCACACACACACACACACACACACACACACACACACACACACACACACACACACACACACACACACACACACACACACACACACACACACACACACACACACACACACACACACACACACACACACAAACCGACCGTACTGCAGCGGGGTGACAGCCTGTCTGTCAACACACACTTTTACAGCGCCTCAAATCTTTAAGGTGGAGTGTTTTCTTCCATGTTACTTGTACATAAGTTGACGTGAATCATACAGGCCACTTTAAATCAAACTACAACATTCTGTATTTATCACTCAGAGGAGCAGCGCGCTCTGCTGTATCACTGATCAGTGATTGAGCCCATTCAGAGTGATAGGTCACCTCCGGACTCTCCTAAATCCCTCTGGGCCTTTTTTTGTAATGGAAACACGGCAAGTGAGCGGCCATTTGAGAGGGTGTGCCCTGAAACTCTCAGGGAGGCCACTCTACAGGGCTGATGGAAACACGCCTACTGACTGAACCTAATTCTGACATAGAAAGGTGTGGAGTTGCAGGTTTTCGTGGAAAAATTGTTCTACGAGCTATGTCGCAGCGCGAGGAGGAGATGATTGTTGTGATTCCCTGTCTGCAAATGAACAAATGTCTATGTTATCTATTCCTAACTGATGCCATGTTTTTAAGTTTCCATCAAAAAGGGTGCTGCGTGGATCCTATAACTTGTTATTTCTCAACCTCGTAAATGACATGAAATTCATGTTGACGGCTGACTGGAGGGTGTGGAGGGGAGCGTGGTTGGCATTCAGCTGCAGGAGGGAGAGGCTCACGAGAGCAGTGCCAGGTGGAGCAAGTGTGTGAAACTTAGCAAAAACTGAGGCCGGGCGAGCATTTTTTTCAAACAAACGACAAGCCATTTTTTTCTGTCCACTGACGCACAGAGCAGGTTACGACACCTTCACTGGGAAACACTGAAACAATCTGAAGTCTGCTCATATCACATCCAGTTAGGGAGAGCTGAAGGGTCATATATGGAAGAAAAACAAGTCCCCTTCTCTCCCTGCCATGCAAAATATCAAGTGTTGTTTCACAGGCCTAAAACTTAATCTAGAACACTGGTTCTCAAACTGTGGTACTTGTACCACTGGTGGTACCCAGGTTCTCTCTGGTGGTACTTGAAGGAATCTCCCAAAAAAAAAAGGAAACATTAATTACTACATAAATATAATACTAAGAAAATACTTAAACTTTTAAGATCTGTGAAATGTAATTTAAAATAAGTTTAGCATTTCCTGTCATATTTCTGTTTCTGTGAGGTTTCCAGCATTTCCCAGCAATGTAGCGCTCCTTTGCAGCCCTAGCTGTGAAAGGTTACTTACAGCGTCTCAAGCACATTTGAAGAACACTATAGGTGACTGGAAGGTAGGAAATGAGTGACACCTCTTGGTATATTTGATCAAATGGTTCGGTCATGTAATTAGAGCCGGATACCAGCTAAACTGTGACGGAAAGATAGTAATTAGAGGTAAAATGATTGGTTTGAAAACACTGACATGTCTGTTCTGATGCTGCCCCTTTCCTACAGCGTGTCTGTGGCTGGAGACAGTCAACAATAAATAACATTCTGATGAGGAGTTAACCTTCCTGTCTGTTGCTGAAGAGTGCCTACGCTGCTGTATCTAAACATTGGTCTTAGTGGTGGTGCTTGGGAAAGCCTGATTTCTAACTGAGGCGGTACGTCATGTACAAAGAAGAACCATCTGGAACCATCTACTAACTTTGGCCAGCTTATATGTAAATCTGGTGTGTGTCATAACTCTCTAGGATCTATAGGACTACCTGAAAGAAAGCCTCTGCATTTGCTCTTGTAACTACTCCTCACCACATATGTCCTCAGAAAAAAAGAACCCCTTGGCTACAGCTGAAATAAATACAGAGATGTCTTCTTATCTCCAGAGATGGCCACACCATAAAATGAAGGACCTCGAGGGTTATAATTTCACAGGAAGGTTGACAGGCACAGTGTTATTTAGTTGCTTTTCAGTGCTAGATCTGTAATAAATCCTCAGCTGCTCCAGTCCCCACACAAGCCAGAGCTGGTGTTTTCCATCATAAAAACTAGGCCCAGATGATATTGACTTATTTGCATTATTTGTTGAGGCATGCAGAATGTAATAGTTTAGTGCTTGCACTGTCTCAAGGGATTATCCAATGCAGTGAGCTGTAGGACATTAGAGGAAGCAAGTGTTTGGTTAAAGAGGCCACGCACGAGCATGAGGAACTCATAGTATAATCAGTGCTCTACCCATTTGGAGTCCCAGGCCTTGTTCATCGCACCACTCTCCCTAACAGGTCCCCAGCTTCAATCGTCAAATTGTGCCACCTCAGGAAATACTGCAGATAAAATTACACAGCACGCACTCAGGCTGAGAATGACTCCATCACCGTGGAGATTGTATTACTGGCTCCTTTACAAATATGTCTTCTTTTTCCTCCTTCCCCAAGTGAGTCGTGTGCAGTCATCTTCTCACCGAGGAGAGTTTAAAGGAAAATCTCCCCTACCTTAGATACTCTTAGTTATGTGGTATGTATCATCAACCTCCATAAGATGTACACTCCACCCCAGGAGTTCTCTTATAAGGAAGTGTTAGTGACTACTGACAAACCTCAGGGAGTAGCAGCTGTATGACTTACAGTTGTGGGATTTTTTTGTACAGTATTCAACATAAAGTACAGTATATTTCAAACCCATTGATCCATCGTGTCACTGCCAGCCTCCTGCCCACCCAGTGCCTTTTAGGTGAGATTAGTTTTTTCTTTAGACTTTTTTTGGTATTTGGCCTTTAGTTAAAGGCAAAACGAGTAGGATTTGTCCTTTTGAGGTTCTTTTAAAGGCAACATCCAAAATCGACCAAATATTTTCCAGTTTTAAGTGGTGTTTGAGAATGAAAATCTGCGGAAATTTGCTTGGAATGAACATTCTGATTTTTAGTTTGTATTTTTTCCGAAAATCTGGGACCACAGATTCTGTGTGGCTCCTGTCATAAGAGATGTTTAAGAAGGATTATTTATTGTATTGGTCTGTACATGGTAGGGAAACGGGAACCGGTTCCAGTTGAGAAACAGTAACAAATTGGGATCTGAGTCGGATTGGTGTGCGTTTACTAAGTGTTGGTTACACAGCACTTAGTAAAAAATTTAACATAAACAACTCTGCCTCCCTCCAAAGTCCCACTGTCTTCCCCCTGCCTGACCTCTGACGCTCCCTCCTCCCCCGACAGGCAACTGGAAGGGACGCTGCGAGGATGAGAGGCAGGAAGCTGGTCGGACTTTTATCAGATATATGAGAATTGAATATTGATGTTTTAACACCTGGTGGATTTCTTTTACATTTAAGTGTGCCATACGCTTATTAGGGAGCATTTTAATCTTACAAAAGAAAAGTGTAAAAATGCCAGGAAGGTAAGAATTGCTTTCACAGCAAAACAATTAGGTTAAACTCAGGCATCTACGCTGCTGGAAACCTGCATCAACAAGGAGTCACGGTGGAGAGGAAGAAGCCGTCTAAAGCTCTGTTTCATAATAACATCAGTGCCTGGATAGAGTGGCAGGAGGGAAGGGTCCATTTTGCCTGATTGGCTGGTGTGATCCCTTCTCAAGATGGTCTCTTTGAAGGTAGTTCCATCATTACATCTTGCAAGAACCTAATTTGTCCAAGATGAAGCAGGCTAGGTATCTACCTCTGTACATTTTTTTCTGTTGCTGCCTAGCCTGACATCGACGGTGTACATTGCCTTGCATTCAGTTCACACCAGAGTCATTATAAGCACAAGAAAGTTGGAGGAAAAAGAATATCTACCTCATCCCTTTGACAGTCGCATCTTTCCAAAATGTGTAGACCGAAGGTCAGTCCTAAACCACATACTTACAGTGGCGAGATCATTTGGACTTGACAGTAACTTTGTTCTCTCTCAAAAGTAGGAACCTGTAGGAGGAATTAGAGAAGCCATTCAGATTATTGTACAGTTAAGTAGCATTTTAACACTTTTGACCAAGGGCTCTTCTCTCAAGCAGCAAAAGAGTTTCAGTGTAACGTACCTGAGCCTCGCATCGCTTTGCAGTGTGACTATTGCACATCAATTCATCGGCAATGTCGACGCAGAAACAATATATCATGTCAAGGTCAACATCTCATCTTTCTTCTTTATCTCTCGCAGTAGCAAATTATTTCTGTCCAAACGCACAAACCGACAGCATCATCAATAAGTGTAGTCAATTATTTTGTTCTCATGGCAGTGTGTGAGCTCGCGACCCCCACCTTACGGCCGCTAGGCAGCTAGTGAGTCCTCAAATCCATCAATACTTGACATAGCATGTTCCAGTGGGCATTATTTAGTTAAATGTACCACGTTTTTAAATCTTAAACATGTAATAAAGTCTTTCTTAACCTGTGAAACAGCTGTTGAGAAAACAATCTGTTAATATCTTAATTTGGTACCTGGTCCTGAGCTTTAACCAAAAAAACGTCCATATTGGTTGTACGAGCAGCTTATAACGATCCATAGTTTATTTGTTTGTTAAGTAGCGGCCTCCAGTGGCAGTAGTAATAATCGTCGCAAACAAGAAAGTGAGGTCATGTAGTATAAAGAGTGACAAAGTTTTTTTTAGATAATCAACTTCCTTCCATGACATAGTTCCGTCCGTGACTCACTTTGAGACAATCCATAATCTTTTCCTAACCCTAGGTAAGTCTTTTTGTTGCCTAAACTGAAATACAACATTATGGACATGTTTGAAAACCATGACTGTTTGACACTGTTAAATGGAACGGTCATTTGTTATTTTGGGAGTCATTAGCAATCGCCCTAACCCCAGACGATATGAATACGACCCTCAAATGCTGAAGTGCGGTTTTATACGACTGCTGTGGTTACCTCGTCACCCAAAGTCTCATTTAAATGGATTAGTTTTTGAGTGAGGATGAGTCATCCAACATCTGCTTCACTTGGTTTTATAGGAAGAGAAAATATTTCAATGTAAAATACTCAATATAAAAAGATAAATGACTCAGGGCGCACTCACACTGTCCATCCGTACCATGCCCCAGGACGTTTCACGGCTAAAGTTTAGTTCGTCTGACCAGTGTGAGTGCAACCGTACCGCGCCTATGAGCGATACGGTTGCCAGGCACGGCCCGTTCGAGAGAGAGGTGGGCTTTTGTAAAGCATGTTTGCACATGTACGAGCCCAAGGCCTAGGGTGGTTCTGACGTCATTTTATGTGCGCCTGTTCGGATCGGTCCGGGTGGACAGTGTGACCCAGGATTAAAACAGGAAAAAAAAAATGTTTCACTTCACTGGGACTTTAAAGTGCTCTGAAGAGAGAGAAATTGAACATACAGTGCCATGAGAACGGGGCAAACTTTATCTAGTGATGTTGTATGGTCGATGCTCCAGAGCAGCTACTAAGTGGACCCTGGGGTGAGATTGTTTCTTCAACTGGTAATACCTTTTCCAAAAAGCACAATAACAGTTACAGAATGAGAATAAAAGCCATAGTTGAGGGTTGGCTCAAGTTTACGCTGGAATAGCTTTCACTCAGTAGATTTAACTTTTGAGGTGCTTTGATGAGTTCAATCCTTAAGCTAGCAAGCAATTCCTGTTGGGTTTAATTAGCTCCTCCACACTGCACTTTCACATCCTCACTGTGGAGGTCGGGCAGAAGTGATATATTAATGATATTTTCTTTCCCCCGAGCTTGTGTCATAAGTCATTTCAAACTCGCGAATTGAGACATTGAGACGGGATAGCTCCACATTCACACAGACTTTCTTCTCCTGTCGGATGGAGCGACTGACGACTGCGATTAACCCAAACGTCTCTGCTTCCACTGTCAGTCTTAATGTGTTTAGTTGAACTGTGCCACCGCAGTAATGGTCGCTGCACTTGAGAGGGCAACTCATAAATCAGCTGCCAGATTCATCTTTAGACCATTTCAGCGGCATTCCATTGCTAGGCAACAGTCTTGGTCCTTGGTAACTTCCTTTCAGCTGTTACAAAAAACTCTGGTTTCAGGAGCAACAACTGCGGTTACGTGGGGATGAAAGGCCAAATCGTGTGTAAAATATAGAATTTTGTATATTCCAAAGAGGGACATATGGGGAATAGAATATGCAAACCTTTCACATCAGTGTTTCCCCAACCATTATATTAGGGGGGCACCCTTCCCCCCTAATGGCAACCCCGACCCCTCTTGAAGGTCCAGTTAATTTAAATTAATTAATTTTCTATATAGCGACAGATCACAGCAGACGTTATTTAAGAATACTTTTCCTATTGAACAGGTCTATACCCTGTCCTCTTATTAAACAAACTTTCTTTATAGCACAGTTAAGTTACTGCTAATGCAAACAGAACATCACAGGGCTGCAGCTTCACATGAAAAGCTTTTAGCTGGCCAAACGTGAGCTGACTTTTATTTTGAAGCAGTCCCGCAGCGTCAGTCTCGGTCTATGGCCACGGTCAGTGAGTCAGCGTGTCTTCAGTGTGGGAATTTTACACCGTAAAACGAAAAAGACAGAAAGTTTGAAAAACTTGCAAGGCAGAAATAAGCTGCGGAGGAACAACGGAAAATATGCCCCCAAAGCTCTAAACCTAGGGAAAACACTGCACATATTAAATGCCTTTTCTTGTACTTTTCAACCACCACAACAAGAAGACATACTCGACTCTCTA
This sequence comes from Echiichthys vipera, assembly GCF_963691815.1. NCBI lineage: Eukaryota > Metazoa > Chordata > Actinopteri > Perciformes > Trachinidae > Echiichthys > Echiichthys vipera. Next base: position 5,998,889 of record NC_139838.1, on the reverse strand, counting down.
GAGAGAGCCACTTAACACACCAAAAAGAAAATGAATATTTTAGGTCATAGAAGCACTTGTACTTACACTCCGCAGAAAGCTGTGGAAAAAGCATTTCCATACAAATACATAAAGACCACAATGACAAAGAGTTGCACCAGTCTGTAAATGAGTAGAACTAGGGCTGGGCAATAATTCATTATGGTTTTTCATCTTCTTTCAATGTTATCCTATTATGATGAAATCAGATATCATATACTGTGATATACACTGGATGAGAAACTCTGATGTGAACATCTTGAGGGAATATCATTTGAAGATTGTGGTTTTGTTGTTACTTCACACTATTTGCAGGGTTCACCACTAACTTTTAAAAGCGGTTGCCAGGTTGGCCACAGAGCTGTGATTTTTGGTCACCTTATACTTTGAGAAATGAAGATACTATGCAGTTATACTGTATGTCAGTTTGATAATGAAAATGTGATATGAAAGATCCCAAAAATAACAAATGCCTCTTTTGTATTTTGTTCAGGGTCACCTGGTTCTTTGTCAGTTTACACATCATTTTCCGATGTTGGCGAGTTAGCCCAACTTTTCGGACCCATAGCAGGTTTCGACACTAATATTTTTAAAGCACTGGCTCCAGGGGCCACCGAGCCCCACATTTTCGGTGGCCAAAATCTAAACTCATGTAAATGTAATTATGTCATTATTTATTTCAGTTGAAACCTTAACTTATTCTTAAACATGGTACAGTTCGAGCCCTAATTTGGGTGCGTTCATGTAAACGTTCAGTGTATAGCTGGAATCATTATTTCTTTAATTTTACTTTTTTAAGCAAACATTTTCATTTTGCGCTAAAGTTCGTTATAAAATGAAAGCATACTCGGTACTTCTCATTTCTCAAGTTTTGAATTCACACAGGACTTTACCATGTAGTTATTGTATTTTATGAATTACCAGAAAATAGGCTATATTGTGATATATATCGTTATGAAGAAGAAGAGTCACTTTTATTTATTGTTTATTTATTATACCAAAATTAAATTTTTTCACTCTGTTATTATTATTATACATGTTACACACACACAGGCCCGAAATACACACATGCACAAACAGGACCTATATACATGCAATTAAGGAGAGATGTCAGAGCGAGGGGGCTGCCAATGGATCGGCACCCCGAGCAGTTGGGGGTTCAGTGCCTTGCTCAACAGCACCTCGGCAGTGCCCAGGAGATGAACTGGCACCTCTCCAGCCACCAGTCCACGCTCAAGTCGGTGACCCTCCGGTTCCCAGCCCAGTCACCTATGGGTGTAGGTACTTCCGCCCCAATAAGTATCAGGATATGAAATGCCCTATATTGGGGCCAGTATAACACTTGTATACTGCATCCTTGTTGGAAAATCACTAGCATAGTAATGAATATTTAACGAGGGAGAAATCTGCACTCTCTACAGTGATTCATTTAGACCTTTTTTTATGTGCCCAGTGTAGAAATGCTCCCAACAGCTCCCTGAAAGTGCGAGGGGCTGAGCCAAGACGACGATGAGCAACAAAATGAATTATGTGATATGATTCCTTTATCCGGCATGCCCGTTTGACATCAATATCAATTCATGCCCGCGTGGTTTAAAAGGAAATGGCAAATATTCAGCTGTGCATCCCTGTGTTGATCTTGCGTGACAGGACTCATTCCTGTGTTCAATCACAGCGCTCGGGAGCTCATTAGAAAATCAATGAGGTATTCAGTGTATACACTCATGGATTGATTTTACATGCAGGATTTATATAAGTGTGTTTTTGTTTGAGACTGTGATTATAACACACATCTTCCTCTTGTTTCAGAATCCAGAAAGAGCTAGCAGAGATAACCTTGGACCCGCCACCAAATTGCAGGTAGGAGGCTGTTGTTTGTGTGTTTTTAAAAGGTGTGTGTGTGTGTGCGTGTGAATGGATAGTGTCGGCTCAATGACTCGCATGAAAAGCATAGGTAGCTCATTGTGCCATGTTTGCTCAGGCGTAAGCGTAATGAATGGACCTTGTAAGCAGTCTGAACTATGAATTTGACTCTAGGTAAAAAAAATAAAAGGAATAAATGTCTGTGCCATTGACCTGGTTGGCAGTGTTTACCATTAGGATCACTGTAGCAACAGTGTTGTGTTTGCTCACACTCCCTAAGGGTGGGAAAGGCACTCGGCTGTGGCCCGACTGGTTTGCATGGTTTATTTTGCTCAGAGCGAGGTGAAAGGCAGAGGTGCGCTCCCCGCCAATCAAGATCTGAGTAAGAGCTTTCATTGTGTGGGGTTTTTCGTTGAGTCAGCTTTTGGTATTCTTCTCAAACCGATGACTTTTGTGAACAGCGGTAGAGGGCGAGGGGAAGGCGGAGGTGACTGCGAGACGTGCAGGCAGCGAGTCACTGAAGTCCAGGCATTTCCCGCCGGGCTGAGAAAGCAGGGAAAGTCGTCGATGCATGGACGCTCTCAGGCTCGTGGGCTGAGAAATGTCGGCCACAGCTGCGTTCAGTCACTCCAAAGATTTTCAACCAATGCAAAAAAAGTGGGGATGCACCCATCCAGTGTTTTCTCTTCCAATACAATTGGATACCTATTGACCTGCCCATTTCTATTCATTCTTCATCAATTTTCTGGATATAACAACGTAAATGCAGCGAGTATAAATGACCCCAAAATGTTACCCCAAAAGTTTGTGCATGTCTGTAATTCTGTGTTGATCAATCAAACGTTGAGCTTTCTCCTTTCACTATGGACACAAGGAGCTATGGTAAGCAGGGGAAATGCAACCCCTGGAGCCTTATTGGATGCAGTTTTTCCCAGACAGTCTGTCAGACTCAGGCCCGTAAAGTACACCCCCCGCCGTCCAAAAAGGGCCCTGCCCTCGCACGTCAACATACAGTCAATGCTCCACACAGAGAGAGCATGTTTAGAAGCGTTGTGATGACCGCCACTTGCTCATTTCACAGAACAGATACATTTACATGTTATCAAATCTAGTGACCCACACCCGCGTCTACACATCTACACATCTACACTGACTGGTCAGCCTGTGTGTGTCCCTACAGGCTTCCCTCACCCCTCACTCGCTGTGCCGGGCGAGGAAATAATATGTGTTTGCATTACGATGCTGATCAGACCTGCTGGCTTTTCAGTGCTGCAGCGATGTTAAACTTATAGGGCTGGGCGAAATGACAAAAATCTCATATCACGATATATATCACATTTTCTGTAAAAAAATAAATAACTATATATATATATATATATATATATATATATATATTTGCTTAATCTAGGTATCAATAAAGGCGAGCTGCAAATAACGTTTTCACACAAAATACATTCTTGGACCATTCAATATTTTTAAGTGCACTGTGTACGTAATAAACCCTCACATTCTGGGCAGCCGAGTCCAGTGCTGCACGGTCACACAGATGGTTACTGAGATACGGGAATCTTATTAAAGGTATTTGTTATCATAACATCAATGTGTTTTGTTTGTATCTTTCTATAATATAATATATATCGTTCTAATATACCAACAATAGCTGACGGCTTATTTACAACTGTAGTTTCACTTTCACGGCGCACACTCCTAATTAGCCGATCATCTATTAAGTAAACTGAAACACTGCAGCCTATGCATGTCACACATGGACAGAGCGAGTGTGTCATGCGTCTGCTGTGTATGTACTTATGTGTGAGAGTGTGAGTGTGTGTGTGGTCTATGACTGCACCAATAATGCACGGAGTGACTTCGGCTTACTTCATTCATGACACCGCAAGATAAACGATAGAGCAAAATATGAAATGATAGAAAGTCATCAGCCACCATTACCCTAACAGATTTCTGTTCTGCCCCGTCTCTTTACTAATAACATCCCGCGTTCCATGAACAATAATTTGTGAAATGGACTTGGGGTTAATTGCAACCCTCAAAGCTTTATTTTTGTAAGAATAAAGCTCTCAAGTGAACAGCTGCGTCCAATCTTTGGACTATCTGAACTCTGAAGATGTTTTCTCTTCTATTGGAATTCCTGGCGTATGCTATATGTTCAGCACCTGCCGGCTCACTATGTTAACCCAACAAAAGGATGTTACACGTTGAAAGGCTTTAAAAAAAGCCATTTCTCCTGTGAAAAGTTGGTATCTGCAGACGGACGTTGAGCCTCTCACCTGTCACAATAGAACAACTCCTCAGCCATGGTGCTTACAGTGTAAATGCACAGCCCCAATGTATTATAGCGGTGACAGAAAACCTGCTTTTATGAAGCTACTATCTGTCACAGTCAGAGAGATTCCCTCAGCACGTCGCAGTCTGTTTGTCGGCTGTCCTATCTCAAAGACGAGGCTAATCTGGCTGAAGCAAGCCATTATGTTTCCTGACAAAGGGCCAAACAGCAGAGGGGGGAAAAGGAATTTCATGGGCAGATGTCTGTATAGAAAATGACATTTTTGTGTAAAGGGAAGCTTCCTTGAAGAATGTCCACGCTGAAAGGAGCCCTCGTGACGAATGGATTGAGCTCGGCTACAGTCATATGTGAAAAATTAGGCTCAGGCTACATGAGTGTATTTCAGCGGCAGACAGAGATATGAGCCGGTGGCTGCGCGGCGCTACTTGAAATGTAGATTTCTGCATTCATATGCCCCTTGGGGTATTTGCCACACTCTAACAACTCACGATTCCCCGCCAAGGCTGTCACATCCCCGATGTTTGATTTTCCCTATACGTTTCACCACAACAGTCCCAATTCAGCCTGTTCTTTTGTACGATAAACGAAGCCAACATTAAAAACTTGGTACCGTACGTCCTCGCGCACAGTGTCTGTGTGAACAAAAGGCTCCGCATCTCCCAGGCCTTTCTTCACCTGCTAATTGATCTGACAGTGTTAAATGGGCTGCGTTCACTGAAACACATCAGATGTGAGGGGTTGTGAACGGACGCTGTGATGCAGCTCATTACCTCACAGGCTTCAGCTTTTCCCCTCCGCCAGAATCAAGCACAGCTCATGATCACAGACGCTCCTACAAACATCCTCTCTGACTCATTTGCTGCATTCCCTGCCTCAGTAGAAGGATCGTTACTGTAAATTGTCTTGGGAATGAAAATTAAACACCTTTAAACTTTTACTAAGACAGCATGTCTTGTTTTAGAAATCATTTGGCTTTCACTTTAAAAGGTCTTAGCTGTTTTTTTTGGAGCCATACGAGCAAATATTTTTCATCATTCTTGTTAATCGTCTTTGTCACCCTGCCAGAGAGTAATTAATTGAATGTGACAAGCACTCTGGAAGGGTATGTAAATAGCCCCCACACCAGACATATTATATTAGCCCGGTGCTTGGTCGGCCTTCCTGGCTGTGTGTGTGTGCGTGCGCGTGTGTGTGTTTTCCATAATTACCATATCCTTTCATGATAGTCCTGGCAGCGTTTTGATAAGAATCCCCAATTGGCTGAAGGGAAACAATGTGTGGATTCCAAGGGGGAATTGGCCACGCTCTCTCTCTCCTACTGTCATTCATGCTCCCTCTCTCATTATCTCTCTCATTATCTCTCTCTCTGTCTCTCTCTCTGTCTCTCTCTCTCTCTCTCTCTCTCTCTCTCTCTCTCTCTCTCTCTCTCTCTCTCTCTCTCTCTCTCTCTCTCTCTCCTTCTTAATCCCAGCAATAGTTTGTGTGTTCCAGAGGACTATCAGGAAAGATCTTAAGAAATGAAAGCAATAAGGCAGAAGAAAGTGCCTCTGCTGAATGGGTTCAATAAGAGAAATGTAAATCCATTCATGACTATCAGGTTGTAGATATGATTGACTCAAACACAGCACGGCTGTCATTGTCTGCCAGGAAGCGCTGGTTATTTTTTATGGATGCACCGATCCGACTTTCTTAGTCTGGATACACATACAGGTTCTGATACCTGGTCTTTGTTTATTAGCCGATGCAGAGTACCAATCCGATACCACTGTTAATTAATAAGCTGCAGGCCTCACTGTGTGGAAGTGACTGGGATTATTCTTCAATGTGGAAGGCAACATCAGGGTTAAACAATGCTTTCCTTACTATGTGAATCAAATGTAACAAATAAATACATAGATATACATTAACTCAATTGTTATTTATCTTTAAAAAATGAATGAATCGTGGAACAGAAAAATCCATTTAAGTGCAGCACCAAATTATAGTGATAGGCCGATACATCGGTTTGCGATGCTTGCGTTTTTTTTAGGTGTATCAGTATCGGCTGTGGGGGCTTCTGCGTTCGCTGATAGTTGGTTTTTTTATGATGTAATTTGAGGGAGCAAAAGTAGTATTGCCCCCAAATATCGGCTCGAGAAAATCTGCAGTCTGTATCGGCATCGGCCCTAAAAAATCCATATCGGTTAGTCAAAAAGGAATAGAATTCCAGTATATAATATAATAATAATTATATTATATATAAACATAGGATTTAATGAATAAAACAGCCCAATTTCCGCTGATACCCGATCCAGCTATTTGACTCAGTATCGGTCTGATATTGGTATTAGTGTATCCCTATTCACAGATAAAAAGGCAAAAACATATTGTGAAGTATTTGTCATTTAGTTTGATTCAAATAACCGTTCTGTGTTAATTTCATAATTAACAAAGAATGTGGGCTGTGGTGTGTTCAGCTGGTCTTAAACTAAACAACTGAACTCCGCCCAGCAATTTATGAGCATACAATTTGATGCAGAATCTGCCCTGACAGTTAGATAGGACTATCCTGAAAACCAGACAAATCTGCCAATCTCATGTTTCATTTGTTCTGGCGGATAGGTCTGGCCCCTCTCCCATTCAGACAAATTTCCACTGATTAGCTCGGGGCAGTACAGTGAAGGCATTAAAACAGCTTTTTTAACCACTAATACTGCTCATAATAACACCAAACCTCTGCAGCAGCATGAGAAGAGTCCCTACACAGAAAACAAAGCACCAACAACGTAGTTTATGAACCCAGAGTTTATTAAAAGAGTGTTTTAATGACTTACCAACTGGCCCCAGCTCCCCTCGTAGTAAAGTCTGTTCAAGTCAAATACCAAAGTCAATCCATAGGAAGGAGCCCATTGGTGCTTTGTTTTCTGTGTAAGGACTCTTCTCATTCTCATTGAACGACAGGTGGGTACCATCACAGATGGCTATCACAGACTGTCAGTGACTGCGAAGATGACGGTTACCGGGACCCACCCACTTTCAGCTTCATTTTGTCTCATCAGAATGGGTGATGTCACGGAGTCGACATCCATATTTGTGGTTCGTATCTGTCATGGCACGATAAATAACTAGTCAAAAAAAGTTAACAAGTATTCTTGCCGAGGAACACTTGTTTTATTGATATCTGGGCTTATACAGTAATGAAAGTGTCATGTATAGGCTGCAGTGTATGGGAACTTGGAGGTGGCAGGGTAATGCACAGAGGTGGTAGGTGGTGGAGGTGTACGTCAATAAGGGCTCAGCAGCAAACTTTGACCCAATGCCCCTTCACAGGTTAACCCTTCTTTGTGTGTAAGAAACTAAGGGCTGCATTCTTTTCTACGACCAACCAGTGACATCAGTGATGTTAGTACAAACATACGGCATGCAAGTCAACTGTCAGCATGAATGTAAAATGAACATGTCTGCATCCATTACATGGACATTAGTCCGTTTACACTCTTTATAGCTTGATGATTATCAAATGCATTTACAAACTATTATGTGGTGAAGGCAGGGTCAGAAAAAAAGACATTATTTATACACTCAAATCTCCCATAGTCGATATTTGTGCCAGTTTTTTTAAATAGAAGCCTTTTTGTTTCATTTGTGTCCATAAGTCCCATCTGCTGGAGGAAAGTACCGGGGAGCCTGTTTTCCTGGTTCTGGTCTGGCCAACTGGACAGTGGAAAGTAGTTTGACTCTGAGTCATGGTTCCTTTACTGCTGCTTTTTTCCATGACCAACAGACAACTTTTGTTTTAGCGAAAGGCAGAACATGTGTTTTATTGGTGTTGGTAAAGTATAGTGTTTCCACCGGTGACTCACCTCATACATCTGTCTCATAACTTTGTTTAGTGAAAAGCATCAGCCTCTCAGCAGCTGTTAAAGTTGTGAGAACTATAATACATCTGTCATAAATAGGAGTTTTATGTCAGTATTAAAGATTTCTCGTCTGTTCAAGTGGCTAATGCTGCCACGAGACAAAATGTAAAGATGTCAGTAAAATGGACCATATGAGTTTCATCCCCCTCACTTTATTCTCAGTAGTCTCTCAGTGATTGGCACAGGTAAAATTAGTGGAGGATGTTATTGACTCCTGGGCAGTACTGCCTGTCAGCCATAAACAAATATATGAATTGAGCTTTAACTACAGAGAGGATCAATCCAAAAGTTAACAAAGTGTACATCAGAACCAAAGGAAAAACATTTTATCCACGGACTCAGACGTCTTCTACACCATTCAAGATTATCTTTAATGCAGGGACTATGGATTAAGTGGTATTGTTAGCCCCTTCTTAGTCTGAAATTTCTTTCACTCTTAAACTCTGTGGCAGAGACCCTCATTCAAGCCTTTATCCCCTCCTGTCTGGATTACTATAATGGAGTCCTGTTAGGGGTACCCTGCAAAACCCCGGACAGGCTCCAGGATTTCCAGAACTCAGCTGCCTCACCTGCACCAATCCTGGTCAAGTGCTGCATGTCCTACAAAATCCTCCTCCTCACCTACAAGTCACTTCATGCACTCACTCTCACTCACTTGACTTTGTTTATCTGTGTGTTACTTGTTCTGTCTCCATGTAAAGTGTCCCTGGGTCTCTTGAAAGGCGCTTTACAAATTCCAGCTATTATTATTATTACATCAGAAATGTGGAATGACGTATAACTGGATATAATTATAGACTGTGTAAAAAATGGACGTAGCATCTACATCGAGGTCCTGCTAAAAGTCTCACCAAACATTTTATTTGGTTCGAATAAAAGCTAGCTTCCTGCCTGTCATCCGTCGCAGCGTCCCTTCCTGTTGCCTAACGCTGTCACAGCTTGTGAATTGGGGGAGGAGATTAGCCTGTATAAAAAAATGGGCGTAGCATATCAATCGGGGTCCGTTCTCTCAACACGATCCAATTGTCCTCGCCATACCGGAGTCGCCATCTTGTCAGACTGTAACTCCGCCTCATTTCCTCTTACCAAAAAAGGTCATGTATGTGACGTTGGGGGGAAGGGAGATACGTCGATCTAGCTGACGTATACCTCCGAGGAGAAGTGAGGGCCAGAGGCTAGCTGTCACTGAGGGCCACGCCCCTAATTATTCATAAACCTTAACCGCCAATTTAATAAAAAATAGCCTGGTACAAAAAATCCACCCCCCTCAGTGTTGTCATGGAGATATTACCTAAACATACAGACTAAAATGGTTTTTTTTGTACCAGGCCTCAAAAAGGTTTTATGATGCTGTCAAAAAGGCCTGTTTACATACATGGGGGTCAATGAGAAATTGCTCTATTATGAAACCTGCCTAGTGGACACTTAGGGAACTGCAATTCTTGGCATTTCCTTATTGGATCGCTGCAGTGGGGGCTTGGATATAATGCAATGCTTATTAAAGGAAGCCTGAAAACACAATCCATTCATAAAAGTGGTAAATAAATAAAATGCACTCCACTCCAGGAAGGACATACTTCCCCTCATAAAAACATCTCTAAATCTCATACCAGGGATGCACAACCAATCTTTTCTTCCTGGGTACTGATTCCTGATGAGTACTGCTCCAATTTTTCCCAGTTTAAAATCAGCAAAACTGATTGAAATCCTTCTTCAATGTGTCATGCTGTAACTGCAGACATTTAACACATTTGTGCATGATTACATGGCATCTACTCCACCACGGCAGACATCTTGTTCAGCTTGTCTTAACACACACAGCGGTACAGTTACTGGTGTTGTTGTACCGATACAGCAGCTATGATCTGAGTTGATGTTGCACTCAGTGTACTCTGTTTTTTACCACTCAAGCCGAATATGATCTGCCACAATCAGGAAACAGTAAACCTTTTATTTATAAGGTACACTGTAGCAGGAAGTAAGGCTTGGTGATAGTTAAGTATGAACATTTATCGTCTTATAATGGAATAGTGTAGTGATTAAATCATATGCTGAGATTTTGTGATACACCATTAGGTTGTCTGAATTGACAATGACCAGCACATTGACTCATTTGAAATTTGCAGTCTTGTTTTTTGTAATTCAAAATCATCACAAGTAGGGCGCCCAGGTATACATCGTGAAAACCATATAAAACTTCTCATGGTATTTTTCTGTCTTGTTTCTATTGTGACGTTGAACTGTGTCACCCCAATTGATATGTCATTTGGACAATGCTTTACATTCTGATACTGGCATGTTATGTTCATTTTGCACTGAAGTTCTTAATAAAATGCCTAATTACTTTTCATTTGTCAAGTATTTAACTGACACAGGAGTATACAAAGCCTTTACCATGTTGTCAATTTCATGTGGACTATTTATGTATTCATTGAATTACCCGAAAACATGCTATATTGTGATATACGTATATCTTTATTGAGATATGAAGTTACCTATAATAGGATAGAACATTTTAGCCACATCACCCAGCCTTACCAGGAAGGAGTCGTGCCAAATTCAGTATAACTAAGTAGTGAGAAGACTTTTCCTGTGAAATGTTGCGGTGAGGTTGTAGTGGTTGTGTGGACGCGGTCTGTCCCGTAGTCTGCAGTCCGGCCCTGCGGCATCTCAGCAAGCCCCTGTAGCTGTAGTGGTCTTGTCAGATAAATGAGAGGAGGTCCAGTTTGTCATTAGGAAACATCCCGCGGTGAAACAGCCGGCGAGTGGGCACACCAGCTGTTCAGCCAGCCACTCACCGCTCTAACTAAAAGCTGCATTTGTTCCTACACGGACTCTGAGAGGAGGAATGATACAGTCTGATCACAATGACTCAAATATGAAACTAAGGATTACTGCTATCAACTAAAGGCTGTAATAGGAAGCAATACATGTAAGGCACGTTGCATGCTGTGGTAACAGTGATGTGTGTTTGATTCATGGGGAGCAGCGCCGAGGCTGTGGTTTACTGCTGAATGTAGCGACCATGTAAGCTCACAGATTATAGGGCTTGGTTATAATGACATTAAGCTGTTTTATGATAACAATACAGTCTGAAATCAAGAAACACGGTCGCCATATTTCTCTACTTTGGTGAATGTCAGACTTTAAATAGCTGATTTATTTCCATAACATAGCACTCCTCCTCATTTTAGCTCAAGGTTACAGCTCTGGAGACGTCCTCACTGTTATTGACAAGGACACTCAACCTGTGCTTTATCCTCCCTTGCCTGTGTGATATTAGTCATGCTCTTAGTGTTGTTTACTTCAGAAACACACGGTTTACTTAGTGCATGTCTCCTGATAGCTGCTGTCAAAGGAAAAATAATTCACTATTGAACAATAAGGCTGCTCCTGACCAAGGATTTTCTCGGTCGACCAGTGATCGTCATTTAGAGCCATTAGTCGACGAGTCAATGCATACATACAGTATATATTTACTGCATATAAACAGTATAGTCTCAGCGACTGAATAACATAATTCAACAGAATTAATAACCATTATTTTACAAGTGCGAACAGCTGCACGCTATAGTCTGCCTCCTGTAAATGACACCGGTAAATTATTTCAGATTCTAATTCTGAATGTGTCAGAAAAAAATCAGTTAACATTACTTACATGTTTTACGGTGGTAGGTCATGTTTGCCGCGAATGAGTGATAGGCAAAGTTTTTCTTCAAAGTTTGCATGTGACCTTCGCCTTCCCTTGGTGTTCAGCATAATGGAACGTTTATCGCACTAAAGGGCTGCTCAGAGCCACTTTGCCCTGCTGTTAAAGATTTCAACAATTTAATTTGGCGCTCTGTCAAATGTTTGCTACATGGGTAGAATCCCCGGGGATGTGGACCAAAAAAAAGTTTTTGAAAAATCCTTGAGTTTTAAGCCCGTTTGCGGAATAGAAATGCAGAATAAAATGTAGAGCTGAGAGACGCACCTCTCCTTCGCTTCAGAGAGGACATAGAAGAGATGCTTAAAGATTTGTGCAGCCCCCCTGCAGGGACACAGCACTATGGAAATACTAATTATTCTCCATCTCTTTTGTCAGCTTCGCTTCCCCACTGGCTCCCTCAATCCCTGAATTTTTTATTTTCACACCTCGCACAGCTCTCATTTGCTTTACACGACCCACCATCTTTACTACCTTTCATGCCTTAGCATTCAAATCATGTTTAGTTGCTCAGGTATTTTCTATTCCTTTTATGTTCAACTGAAAACACAGGAAACATCATGCTCGGTTTATTAGGCCTCCACGCCCGCAACAGGGGGTCCGTCTGTCCCAGGTCAAAGGTCAAGGCCAGTGTGGCCCTACCTAACAATATTTAGAATAGTTTGATTTTCACTAAAAAAGTATGCTCAACAAAAAGATGTGGATGGTATCCGTCATGCAATAAAATATGTGTTAACAAATTTAGTAAGATTAAAGTCGGCAACATTTATTTGATCATAATTACTGAAGCTGACACTATGCTCCGATTGAACAACATAAATCATCCGCTTTTAGAAAAAAACGTGCGTTTAAGTGCACCTAGAGCCTGTATTTTGTTTTTGTAAAAATCAACAGCGTCCGCATCATTCTGTCCACTCCAGACTCTCAGGCACAGTTCGTGCACACGCCACAGATCCCGGTCACCGCTCGCTCATGTTACAAAATCACAGGCACCGCCTCAAGCTAGGCATACGCTAAATGACGTTAGCAGTTGCTATCTATGAGTAAGTTAGCCAGTCACCTCCATGTAGCGCGTAATGAGAGAAGACACGGGCACATTCACAGCAATCTGGTGCACATGCGCTGATGAGCACTCGTTTGGAGAGTGCGGAGGAGCTCGGTGGTAGACGGGGGAGGGTTGAGAGAGTTCAAATATTCAAAATTTGACCAAGTCAACTCGATCTGCCAGACTTGCCGACTGCAGCTTTAAACTATTCCAGCTTTATGTATATTTTGATAATTATAGGGACACTAATGTGAGATGAGATTTTCATATGGTCCCATGCCTACATAGAAAGGCTGGATAAGGCTGGCTATCCGTTGCCGATACCAACATGTCTGAATAAATCTCTCTGAGAAGGAGCGTCAGTGAGTTTATCTGAAGACTTGAGATTAGAATCTTTCCACATCACACACACTGTAGGATTTCATCTGACTGTCAACACAAACTGACTCAGACTGGAAAATCATATTCAGAACGTGTGTTGTCTTAAGACACGTGTCCCACCGATGATGATCAGACATTTCCAAACTCCGGTTTTCTTTCTCCCCGACATTGATGCACTGCTCTAAATAATTGCCGTGGAGTGAACAGAGGTGTGTTTGATGAATCACCTGCTGAGCTGAAATCCTGATGCTTCTCAGCTCATTATCATCGCCTCACTCATTAAATAAGTGGCCTTTGCTGTGTCGTGTAATAACTCTATCATATTACATTAAAATGTAATAGGTGTTCTTTATTTCAGGTGGGGCAAGGCTCCTTTATCGATAAAATATTTTACGATGACGTTTAATCACTTCAAATAATTGTTTGTATATTATGCCTTGTACTGATCGTTTTAGTCATTTCCCCTTAGTTTAAAAACTGAATTGCTATATATGTCAGAGGCAGCAAAGCAAAGACCATTAATATTGAATTAAATATTAATATTAAACAATATTCTTATCATTCTCCCTCTCTCCACAATGTAGATCGTGGAGAGAGGGAGTGTGGCATGCTACAAACGTGCCTGGCTGGAATCAAACTGGGGATTAACGGTGACATAGTGTGCGTCTTATAGCCCACCAGTATGGCACTAATGTATTTAACCTCTTCCAGTCCTCATAGATGACGGCATCCCTGGCTGACCTTCAGAGGAGGTAGCAGGCTCAGTGAGAATCACATGAAACTAGAAGATCTAAGAAATCCATTGCTACCGCCATGACATGTTAGTTAAGCTAAAGACCAAAATTTCGCAACGAGACGAGTTGAAACTTGCAACTACTTGCAACTACCAGCAACCGGCCAGTTCACACCAGTGAGACGAGGCAGGATGATGTGTCATCTCCATAGCAACGCCTCTCTGTACTTCTGTTCTAACCTCCGACTTTTCAGGCTTTCTTTCATAGCTGGATATAATTTGCAGCATTGTAAAATATAATTAAGGACAGAGCTGGTGAGATACTTACTACAGTTGCATTTCGAAAATACCGTTTTAATTCCGTGATTCTCTGCTTTGTCTGGGATTACAGCGCTCGCTCTCCTTGTTTATTGTATTGCTCACTCGACCCTCTCTCTCTCCGTCCCTTTTTCTCTCTCTCACGCTTGTTGAGCCTCTGTCCAAAACGGTCTTTTCAGCCGAATGACGGTTTGTAAGTGACTTTGCTAAGACTGGCTGTTGAAACAGATGACACGTTTTAAGTTCTAAAACAAGCTGCTGGCGATTTGACAAGCTGAACCGCAGACGATAACATCTGCTGGTTTGAGTCCAGAGGAGATGGGTCAGTTATTGCCAGTGAAAATTTCACCTGCACCAATCTCAAAAAGGTTTTGTCTGAACTGGGCTTAAAGTGCAGCAAGGAAAAACTGGCATGGCCACTTTCAAAGGGGTACCTTAACCTCTGACCTCAAGATATCTGAATGGAAATTGGTTCTATGGGATTTTGAATATTTTAGCATACTGAGATCCAGTTTATGCGACTCAAGGCTGTTTATGGAACCGAGTGTAAAGCTGAGACTGAGTCCAGTTGGATTCATGTGTGATGATGTTAGTCCTCATAGGAGTCGTTTCACTGGAGTGAGAGCATTTGAAACTTGACTTCACTGTATAAAAGTATCTGTTGTGACCTCTGGGATAATAACAGCCTCATGAAACTTTACAACCACAAACCAGAGACCTGCAGCTTTCAGCTTCCCTACGTATACTGACAATAAGGAGGTTTCTGAGCAGTTTACACAACACAAGTACTCGTTATCCAATCGCTGAAAATTGCAACTCAATGGAATTTTAAAAATATCAAAAGTATTTGTTTTTTGTTTTTTGCTGTGGATGGATTTTGCTGTGGTAGCTACTGGTTGTCTTAATGTGGTAATTTGGAGGGATTCTGACAATTTTTATCAACTCCAGAGTGATAAAATCCCCAATTTACCGCCAAATCTGTGTAACAAATGGTGTCAACCTAACTGTGGGGGCTGTCGAGAGTGGATGTAATAGCTTTATTGGTGTCTCTTATTCTGATCATGTCCACATATCTCATTTTTAAAAAAGGGTTTCATCCTGCACGTTCAGCTGAAAACACATTCCACTTACACTTACCATCGGGCAGTGGGGGAAGGTGGGGTTTGTGCAAAGGGCCCATATGTGACCTAACCAGCTGGTCTAGAATATTACTGCAGCGTTTTTGGAGCCTGCGATCAAACACAAAGAGGAGTGTGCCCTTGTCCTTTTTTGTGTGTAGCAGCATGGAGAGTATTCTTCTGTGTAAGGTCACCAAACGGTGCTGTGCAGCAAAACAGCCTTTCTGTAGCCTGTTTTTAAAACTCCGTCTGTGACCTCTACTCCTATGATCTGACATTTCGTGTCCAAAATGTCCACGTTGCCCATACTGCTGTAACTGACTCTACATCATTTCTTCCTCCCGTTGCTTCTCCTCCGTCCTCATACATTTCCTCCCTTCTCTTCTCTGCAGTTTGCTACAGCTGACTAAGCCTGTCTCTGCAGTGGTGTGTGTGTGTGTGTGTGTGTGTGTGTGTGTGTGTGTGTGTGTGTGTGTGTGTGTGTGTGTGTGTGTGTGTGTGTGTGTGTGTGTGTGTGTGTGTGTGTGTGTGTGTGTGTGTGTGTGTGTGTGTGTGTGTGTGTGTGTGTGTGTGTGTGTGTGTGTGTGTGTGTGTGTGTGTGTATGAGGTCATCATCAGCGTGCGTTTATCAGCTATGCACATCATGTCTCTGTGTTGGATGAATGATTAGCCTCTCATTAGATATGCCGTCCTGTTCTGTAGAGGAAGGACTGCAGTATCCTCCTACAGAGACACCCAGTCTTTCACAGAAACACACAGGCCGTTACATATTCTGTCTACCTACACGCACACTCTTCAAACAGAAAAACAATTGCACTCGCACATCAATGTACCACTTCCTCTCCTACGCTGAAAGAGGAAACTTCATTCATGTCAGATACACAGAAAGACACTTTGACTTCCTGAGCATTACCCATTAGGACTCGACTGATACATCCAGCCGTAATTGGCCTTTTATGAAAGGGCTCTCGCAGAAATGCCATCCACTTCTGATGCGACGCTTTCTCTCTGAGTGCAGCTACATACCCACGGTCTGAGAGGACTGAGTCATTCATTTTATTGATAAGTAGCATTTCATGGATATCAAAGCAACTACTAGGAGTTCTCAACTGGTTATGAAACAGTCTTGATTTAATACTGACCTACACAAAGGAGACCATCAGCCACCTTTTTCTGAGTTCTTCCTAACGCCTGTCTCCAGGTCAGCTTCCACGTGAAATAAGACGAAACGACTTACAGCACACAGACCGGAAAAGCCCGCGTTTTTACTTTCCTAAGCAAAGTTCCGCAGCGAACTTTGCTTAGGAAAGTAAAAACGCTGTCACGTTTTCTAAACGCTGTCACTTTTTCTAAAATCAAGTTTGAACAAATATCAAACGACACACAACTTGTTTAAATTAATCTTAATGTCCGAGTTTATGAACTTTACAACACACCCATCAAACATGACATTTTAACAACTGTATTAACGCAGCAGCATAGACACAGTCTATGGTTAGCAGGCGAGTTTAAAGGTCGGATGTCGTTGTAGAGTAAGTTTGTACAAAGCTGACAGCCTTATCATCGTCGGTTACTTGGCCATACTTCCACACACTTCTCCGACGCTAAGGTGTTGTGATTGTCTGATCCGGATGGCTTCGCTCGCTACTCTCCACGATTTTCATTTCATTTTTTCGCTGAAAGTGGCTGTTTAGAACACCCTCTGCTTAATCACATGGTAAACTACTTCAAATTGTCTGTGGCACTGATAGATTTCAGGTCACTGCAGTTAATACTACTAAATCAATTGAGTGTTCAAATTTCAAATAAAAAATGACAGCCCTAATGAGTGGTACATTAGCCAGAGAAGGCAGTATATTTCTAGTTTTATTTTATTTTAATTCTTTGTGATGTTATATTAGGGGATTTTGGTGGATACGGGTGCAGGATCAACAAAGTCAAAAAGAAAAGTATTGACTGAAGAATAGAGACTTATTACATGTAGAGATGCACCCTCACATTCAAAGTTAGTCCACTCAAAGTTTAGTTCAAACTGAACCTGACACTATGTAGCCTAAGTCCTAAGGCTAAATAAGTCTGTCCCTACAGCCAACCATTGACTTTAATAACATTCAGACAGAAAAACTGGGCTCTTGATAGTGTAAATATACATCTGTTGAATAAACAAGCCATCTAACAGCAAGTTAGCAAGCTTACTAGTTTGGAGAGTTTTATTTTCCTTCTCAAAGAACCTCTTACTGAACAAAACATTGTACACTGGTGAACAAAATTACAGGGGGTCAAACAGCACAATAGAGTAAAAATAGAGTGAATCTCTGGGAGCTATTGTGACAGATTAGTGCCAGCCCAGCTGGCAAGCATGTTAGCAGTTAGTTCACCAGCTACAGAAACTAGACCAGTAGTATAGTCACGTCATCACCATTACTCTAGAACCAATTATGTTCCAATGACTTGCAGATGTGCCACATTCTGGCCTGGTCTCACCTCTCATTTGAGGACACTGAAATAGATAAATTGATCAGAATATGAGAAATAAGCGGGTTGGCAAGTTCACCAGAAGAAGAGTGAATGTGTGCTTAAACACAAAGCAGGATGTTGCTGCAGAGCTCAGACAATTCTGTGTCAACACAGTTGAAAAATGGAGAGTTTTTTTACCCCCGTGGAGGATCTGCACTCGTCCCGTCTCCACCTGAGCCGTCGTGCTGCGAACATCATTTAGAGAGGAAGTTAATGTGAGTGATTGGACATCATCTCTGATGTGTAGAGGAGCAGCTGAGTCATGTGTGTGTGGCTGGTTAGTAGCTCACTGTCCCCTGTCATCACAGAGATAAAGCAGACAGCTGACAGAAACAGTCCTGGGCGTCTCTTTATCTGCCTGTGTTGTTACAGCTTAACCCAACCAACCAGTTGTGAGCGAGGGAAGATAAGGTGAGCTGTGCTCCGCTGACACCATCATGCATCGCTGAGAGCCGACACTGCCACTGCCACGGAAATGTGTAGCCTCGGGAAGGACTGGCAGATACACCGAACAGTCTGCACTGTATGTTATTGTCCCCGTTTCCTCTCTTTTCAGGTCAGGGGTCAATTATTGATGCCTGAAAGAAATGTTCTTTTCAGGTTCCATTGGCATATTTTCCCCCAAAACTTTGTTTGAGTATCAACCTCATTAATGAGTTTCATTTACTTTTCTCCTATACAGACATCCATACTGTGTCTGAGATGTCGGATAATTGTTTACTTTAATAATTTCTGTACTTCTTTGTTTGATATTCTTAAATTCAAGGTAGAATCCACATCGGGCCGGTCTTAAAATATAGTTAATTTTCCAAACAGGCTCCATTATCCCTAGTTTGTAAGGAGGCTTCAGCTGACTTGATAAAGCTCCTGCAGAGCCACAGACGACATTAACCAACTATTTTCATAGGCTGGATAGTACTCTATCATGACATGCACATCCCTTTATGTTTCCCGGAAAAATCCGTCTCGAAACCTTGACATGGAAGTCCGTTCACAGGCTGTTATAGCCAACCGAGAAAGTCGGTGGAGGTCTCCATTTTTCAGTTGCGCAACAACCTGTAGAAAATTATTAATGCATGTCAAACATTACACGCAGGGCCTCTTAAGATTTAAAGGACTGAAAACTTAAAAGGGAGAATTTGGATTGCGGGGTTTAAATTTGAGGGCCCGTCAATACGAGCGCGGGTATTTCTTCACGGTTTGTCCTTTCATCCACACGTAACCACAGTTGTTGCTCCTGATACCAGACTTTTTTGTTACAGGAGTCCAGGGTGAACTTTTTGGAAAAGTCTGGTTTCAGCCGTCATGTGTGGACAGGAAAACTGAGGAAAACCGCAATTTCTGTTCGACATTGTTTGACGTCACACTGTGCGACGGTAAACAGTCAGCTGTATCCATGGAGACTTGTGGAGAGCTCTAGACGTGATCAGCTGACGGAGGCGGATTTTACGTTTTCATGTGGGCAGAGATATTTTTTATTACACCGGTGGTGCCGACAAGTTCTTTTTAACTGGGGGGCATAACATTTTGGTTTCAAAAATACCCGTGTTGTTGTGGACGAGGCCTAAATGTTTCTAAAATCTTGAGCAGTGGGTAGTGTTTGGAGGTTAAGTATGCATGTTTATTTTTTGAACTGGTTTAGTGCCTTTTGATCTGCTCCGATGGCGCTCCCACTGTTTATTTTCCATCGCTCATACACAGCCACTGTTCTCTAAACTGCAGTGCTGCTGAACCGATCTTGTAGTGAGAGTCTACAGACTCTACTGTAGCATACATTTCACAGCTGCCCGTAATGTGTTTCAGTCAGCAGACAACGCGATGGCAGGCATGGGAATGATGCATTTTTTATCACTCAGGGACTGTGTTCTAAATCATCCCCTCTCTTTGCCTCTCAGGCAGCTCTGATCCCCCTACGCTGCTCTATCTGAAAGCTATCTGTAGCTCTTATCGTCAACCACCGAAGAGTATTTTCATTCACTCAGTCGCCTCAGCTGTCCTCGATGCACACACGTCTGCCCTTGATAAGATTAATTAAGCGCTCAGTGCAAAGATAGTTGGAGTTTCAAGGTAGTTGCAGCCTGTAGGTCACTTGCACGCCAGATGCAGCGCTATGGAGCCTGTGGGAGCCATTCAC
Source organism: Echiichthys vipera (assembly GCF_963691815.1). Taxonomy (NCBI): domain Eukaryota; kingdom Metazoa; phylum Chordata; class Actinopteri; order Perciformes; family Trachinidae; genus Echiichthys; species Echiichthys vipera. The sequence continues at coordinate 5,978,852 of NC_139838.1, read as the reverse complement.
TCTACTGGCCTTTCCATTCTGACACCAGTCAATGCACTGGCAAGACCCTGAGCCCCCATTAAACAAAGAGTGTGTTTCACAGAAGAGCACAGGAGGAAGTGGCAGATTCTACGTACCTGACCTGATCATCCTCCACATAGTAAATCTCAGGTTAATTGTCTCCATGCAAGCCTCAGTAGGTTTTCCAGCTGATGCGGCGGGCTGGCTGTTGAATTCTTAATGTGCCCTTTTGTGGTCAGCTTTCAACAGCTATCACCTTCAAGCCTAGGCTCTTAGTGGGGGGTGTCTTATGGAAGCGAATCTGTGTCATCGGATTTTGAAATTAAATTATGCATCTGAATGTTTTGACTCTGAGTTTTACTCTTTATTTTTCATCGTTCACAAATTCAGTGTTAAAGAATTCAACATTAAAAAATGTAAGGCTAAAAAAATAAACGTTAAAAATTTCAATATACCAAATTCAGATGCAAAATTCAATGTATAAAATTCAGTGTTGACATCCGGGGAACCAAGGAAGCCCTTTTATTTTCAAGGTAGTTAAGCAGGGAAAAAAACATTATTGCTGTTTTAAGATGAGCTAATTGATCAGCGCCAGTCATCCCTTGGTGGATTCTCCGTTCCCGAGTTTCCACTGCACTGTGAGGACATGTTACCCCTTTCCTGCAGTGGGTGTGTGGGGGTAGCTCCTGCCAAAGGGCTCATGTGTGGCCAAACAGTGAAATCTTGGCACCAGGACAAAGAGTTCCAATGCAGAGAAAGGCTACGGTGAGATTCCATTACCGCTTTGGCAGGGAGCTTTGTACAGACAGCCAGGTCGAGAACCCGGCCTCAGCAGGCACCACACACTGAGGATCAGCTTCCTGCCAGGGCTTTGATTTCATTCAGGTGACAAATCCCCAGCAGCTGGCACACAGGGGGGGATGACAGGACACCAGGGCCGTGTGTCCAAGATACTCCGAGCGAAGACAGTGTACCAACTACATGTAAAATGGCATGCTGATGCCATGAATTATGTTGTTCTTATTTTGATAAAACTTTGACACAGAACTCCATATACTGTAAATATCGTTTCATCATTTTGGTTGATTATCACAATCATTTTCAGCTTATTCCAGGCATCTGATTATAAAGCAAGGACTCTCTGTCCGTGTGTGTGTGTGTGTGTCCTTCGGATATCTTGGGGACCCGTTCATCCAATCTATGTGGCAGATGTGCTGCTGGGGACCCACGAGAGTGCTTTTCGGGCAATTTGGCCAGATTGTCAAGCTATAACAGAGACATTGTAGCCTATAACTTTTGAACTGGACAACTAACTTCTGTGTCCAGACGATTGTATATAAGCCACATCCATTTGCTTCTAGATTGGTTTTCGACCATTTTGAATTGTGTCCAAATCTGTTTTGTGTTTTTTTTTGCTATTTCTCCTACAAATTTTGAGCAATCGTCACCCAATTTGCTGATGTAATATACAGTTTTGTTATAGGTGGCCCTAAAAGTTTGCTCTAATGCTGTGGGCAGGGCTTATATTACAAGAAATGTCATACCTCCAGAACGCTTTGTGCTACTGCAACCCCACTTGGTGGATACGTGTAGATATGATGTCTGAGTGACCATGGACAAATGTGATGCCATTTGGCCAATAGGTGGTGGATAGCAGCATCATTTAACTATAAAGGAAGTAATCTTTCTGTGTATATATGCATGTATGGCTGTCCTCCACATATCTCAAGAAACGTTTATCCAATCAACCTAATTCTTGGCAGGTGTATTGCTGAGGACTCAAGGGAGTGCAGTGGCCTTGAGAACGCTACAAACAGCACTCTAAGGAGACAAGCAAGCGGCCCACTCCGAATGTGACCACTCTGTATGGGCATTGCACTAGTAATTTAAAATTCTATATAAGCAACCAACTTAAACGTCTACAGAGTAATGACATGTTCATGCACATTGAAGTGGAACTTCACAAAATGTTTTAATTCAGTGTAAGGGATGTAATTTATTAAGGCATTTCAGCCTGACAACACTGTAGTGCATGGCATCTCTTACACTTACATGTTGAGTGCTAATGGACTCTACTAGGGTTCTCAAAAAAACGATACTCACGATACTAACGATACTAACGATACAAATTTGTATCGGATCAGATACTAACTTGATTAAAGTATTGATACTTTTGCCGTCAACAGTGCAGCCTCCGCCTCCTCCAGTTGACGCGTAACATCACCCAGCAGAACTGCAGACAAAACAAGACAGAAGCTACAGCTGGTCTCTCTGAGCACATGAACGCTGGTTCATCACGTTAACATTGCAGCTATTGCTGCTGCTGGAGGACCTTGGCTACTGGTTTTAGTAAAAAAAAAGAACAAAGAAAAAGTGCTTTGTAAAAGTTTGGAAGTATTAAGCATGTGATGCTAACGACCAGGGAAAGGCTAAGGATGTAAAGCTAGCAGCTAACATCTAATAATAAACAGTAACGTTAACGGCGGAGCTTCGCAGCTAACATCATCAGTCCCGCCTGAATCCTGAATCAAAGGTTTAACCTCCTTAATGGAACCAAGTAATGGCCACAGAAATCCCTGAGCTATGCAACACAATAAAACAAACTTAAGAATAGAAAAATATTTGTCATATGTATAGACACCCTACAGTTTCTTTTTTCTTTGCACTACGTCAGACAACTTTTTCTAAGTTTTGTTATTGATGTTTGTATTGTTCTCATCTTTAGTTTAAAACTTCTTCTTTCATTTTTTTGTAATTTTCTAAAATGGTATAGAGTATTTTCCCGTGTTTCGGCATCGGCTTGGAATTCTAGTCTTGTGACAACCCTAGACTCTACCATCTTTAATATTAGCCTTAATTTATACAGGGTAGTTTGGCCGCTGCTCTTTAATATGAGTTGTTGTGGTGTTGCAGACTAATGCCTTAAGACTCTAAACTGCAACACCTTACCTTGTACCTGCTTTGTGAATGGATTGCACCACTAAGCAGTTAGCTTCACAAAAACATTTGAACCCCTTGCGTAAAAAGTGAAAGGTTCAGGTAGCATAACGTTACATTCACGTACAAAGTAGATGCATTTGTTCCACCCACCCACATGCGCATCAGATCACTGAATAAAACTATGCTTTCATTCATTAGTAGTAGAAGAAAAGAAACCTTTGGAAAATACAGCTGTATCTGTATCTGGGCCAGTATTTAGTTACCACATTCATACGCTGACAAGAGTATGAAAATCCAGCAAGAAAAGCTTTATATACAACATGTGAGCAAACAAACAAACAAATCAGTTACAACCTAATGTGTTGTTATCTATGCCTCAGCGCTGTTAGACTGCATATGATCTGGAGCACAATTCTGTATTCCGTGTCATAAACAGTCAAATTGAATTGAATTGAAATGTTATTTGTGTATCCACTTGTGAGAAGTGTTGGCAATCATCCTTCGCACTCACAATGGTTATTCATAAAGGCTCCTTCAAAACAAGTTTTCAGATCCATCACAGAGGCAGCCTGTGAGAGAAGGGAGCACCGCCGCCCCCCGTCATGTGCCTAAAATAGTGTGAGCATTGTGGCTCTTTATTTAAATAGAGCCATTTGGGAACATTTACGTAAGGTAGACCTATGTTTAAAAGCCCAACAGCTAATACTTTTCTAGTAGTTTGTCATCACCAGACTAAGGGCATACTCACACTGTCCTCCCGGACCGCGACCCGGACTTTAGGGTACTTGTCCCCCCTCCCTCTCCCCCCCGCGCCCCAGCCCCGTTTGTACTCACACTGCCAGGGCCGGCCAATGCTTCTTGCTGTCCATACGCCATCACGCAGTAACACGTCACACGCATTGATCGCGTGTGTGTGGCTTTGTTTACAAATCTTTCCATAGACCTCGGAGTTTTTGTGCGTCTTGTCGACTGTTTTTGAATATTTTCATCCGACCAAATCTGCAGTAAACACTCCACCTCCGCACCACACCAACGTGAACCTTTCACCGCCATTGTTGTTGTTGTTATATGTCCGCGCATGGTCCGTCCTTCTATTTACATGTCCGAACAGGCGAACATAACGATACTGCCGTAGGGCTCGTGCTCGTGCTCGTACACGTGCGCACGCTCGTGCTCGTACATGTGCAAACGGCTCCGCTAAAGCCCACCTCTTTCAAGCGGGCCATGGACGGTCCGCTGGCCGCAGTTATGCGCGGAGCGGGTGCACTCACACTGCTTAAAGGTACTAGGCTTTAGCTGAAAAACCGGTTTTGGCCGCGGCCAAAAGGACAGTGTGAGTAGGCTCTTATTTGTCAGTTGTATTCGACTGGAACCTCTCAGTTCATTTTTGATTTCCAAGGGCGAGAGCCTTAGATGCCTCCGGAGGCTACAACCAATCAGAGCGACAAAAACATGACCTACAACAAGGGTGCAATGGTGCAACAAGCAAAACCAAAGATTGCAGGTCAGATGTGCAATTTGGGCCGCGGTTTTTGCAATGTCCAATTCGTTTTTTATGGTTTGGTCCTTTTTTTACGGTTTGATTTTGCGCCCCTACCAACAACCAATCAGAGCAACGGACGTGTGATTTAGCGCTGAGTGACGTGAAAATTGGGGCGATGCTTGGTCTGTTGCAGGTACAGCTAAATAAGTCTCATCAATGGGTTAGTATGTTATCTAAGAAAAGTTGGTGAAATATGGTGTTCTATTTAACACTATGAAACAGGTTCGTAGGATGCATTACAAAATATGACTATTTCTATTTAACGCCCTGAAACGGCAACCAGAAGTGGATCGCAACAGTTATGTTCAGGCAACAAAAAGGGATGGTTAGGGTTAGGCATCAAAGTGACTGGGTTAAGATTTTTTTTTTTTAAAACGTTGTCTCATCTTCTATCTCATCTTCAAACGCTTATCCGGGTTCGGGGCAGCAGCTTTAGCAGGGGACCCCAAACTTCCCTTTCCCGGGCCACATTAACCAGCTCTAACTGGGGGATCCCGAGGCGTTCCCAGGCCAGCGTGGAGATATAATCTCTCCACCTAGTCTTCCCCGAGGCCTCCTCCCAGCTGGACGTGCCTGGAACACCTCCCTAGGGAGGCGCCCTGGGGGCATCCTAACGTTGTGGTTTGACTAAATCCTTCTGGAACACGATCATCGGCCTATTAAAAGTCCTGTCTTTTGGGAGCCATCCACCACCCCAACCCTCAGTACATTGTGATTAGTCCTCTTACAATACGTCACCTGATTTCCTTCTTTGCTTTGGACATCATTTCTACAGTAATAAAACTCTGTCGGTCATCGTATTAAACCCGCCCCATATTAGATCAACGGTTTCGATTGGACCCAACTGGTTCTCTTTGACTGGAAATCTGTCAGAATGTAAGAGGGACCAGACGTATCGGACAAATACAACATGAGCTCAGCACATTTATCTGGTTCCCAGGCTACTTTTCCAGATAGATAAAGCCAGCAATGTGACAAATTGCACGTCTGTAAAGAGCTCTACACTCTGATTTTCCTATCAGGAAATCGACCCACGGAAAAGCCTCCAAAAGACGTGTTCTTCTCATGCTCAGCACAGAGTAGATGTATCTGTGCGGGCTGGTGAGAGCGATCAGGAGCACGAAGCTCAGTAAATAATAGATAGACTGAATGTTTCTGACTGTGAGTGATTGCAGTCAGTGGAAGCCCATCTCAATAGAAGACTGACATAAAATCAATGTTCAGAGGGCAATCTAATCAATGTTGCCATGATGACTATGGTGAGGGCACTGAGGGATTGTTTTATTTGGTTAGCCTGGGAGGTCGCCCCCGTTTCCTTTGATGCACCCTCTCTTTTCACAGCGCCGGGTGTTTTATAATGCTAATGTAATAGCGCTGCAGTCTTCACAGCGACGTGTTTGCTCACCCAGACTGCTCAACATGGTTCTATTTCACATTAACTTGGCAATTTTCCTCAGTCATTTAATTTTGTACCCACAGCGAATGTGTTCATTTTAGTGAAAGTGGCTTCCATACGATACAAAAGAGCAGCTCAGGACATTTACTCACAATAGAGAGCTGAATCGGCAGGTCTCTGTGACCTTGGTATGTGTGTGTGTGTGTGTGTGTGTGTGTGTGTGTGTGTGTGCGCCTCTTGAGGACCATGTGATTGCAGAGCCAGGTCTTGTAGAGAGGCCTGAGCAAGAGACTGATATATTATTGAAATGTTATTTGACTTCATCCCTAGACTTCATCTTGTATAGATAATAATAGCTACACTTTACTTAAAGTGGTGCTTACAAGGCATCAGAAGTATATTACAGTGGGAGATTAATGAAATCAGAGAACAGTATAAAGCACTGAATGTGACAAAAGCTAAGGTGGGGGGGGGGGGCAGAGGTGGAGTACTTTTCAGAGTGTCTCAGGTCACTTTCACAGCTGTAGTTTGATAGTTTTCCGCTCAACTTTATAAAAAAACCCTCTTCAAACTTTTCTTGCTCCTATAATTTATGCATCAAAGTCTTGACATTGTCGTCTTCTCTCACACCATTTGAAAGGGATAGATTGAAGTGTGATTGTACAGTATGAGGTACTTACCCACAGTAGGGGTATAACCTGTATTAGATGATGGTTGTCACGCTCCCAGGTTGGAGAAGCACGCAGGAACACAGGCATCAAAGCCAAATAAGGTACTGCGGTGGACCAGGCCCCCAGGAAGTGCACGGGACTTTGAAGCCAATTTCCCATCGTGACTAAAACAGTGGAATTACAACTTCCATGTCAGTCAGGTGGTTTATACAGGGGGAGCAAAGCCAACCCTGTTTAAACCACGTCACCCCCCTATTGCCAAAACACTAATTTAACTAGGGCTGTCCCCGAATAAGAATTTTTGCCCAGTCGACCAGTAGTCTTCATTTAGGTCTGTTACTTCACCAATTGTTGCATGTAAGGCCTAATTCTTTCTTCACAAGCGCACGTCACACAAGAGGCATGTTAATTACGCTGTCAGCATTCAATCAGCAATCAGCACAGCCCTATTGAATATCTATTATAGGTTTAGGCCGCTATTAATGAAAAATACCCCATCAATCAATCAATCAATCAATAACGGTAAAACAAGGCTGGTAGTGGCATATTTCCCAGAAACCATGCCTCCCAATGAGCAATGAATGTGTCAAACAACCTTTTAACAGCACTGGTAAACAATGAAAGTAATAGCCTAATTTATTATTCTGATCCTGAATTTGTCTGGGAAAAAGCAAGGAGACTTTCGGAACCTTTTGTTAACAACAAAGCAAAACTTCACTTGCTTAACGTGTCACAGCAACACAATAACAAACATATGATAAATAAAACAAGCAGCATGTAAAACTACATTCTATTTTTTTCTGTTTTAAAACATCAATTAAAAAACAAATAAATCACCTAAGAAGATATTACCGCAAAATGTTGCTGTATTTTCTTTAACCCTTGTATTGTCTTCACTTTTTGGACCCTCTGGTATCAGTCGGGACTGACCCAGGACATATTTGGGGTTTAAAAAACCATTAACATGCATTGTCTTCATCTCAATTTCAAACAATAGAGATGACATAGTGTATGTTTAATAATTGCAATCAGTCTCTACTATACCACAATCAGCAAGGGAATTGTTGTTCGTTTTTTGTGGTGGAGGTGGAGGTGGACACATGGCGGGGTAAAGAGTAGGGGACAGGGAGAGCAAACAGCTTATCTGTTTTTAGATTATAATAATGTAACATTATCTTTGTGTGTGTGTTTGCAGGTCTGTGTGTGTTTGTGTATGTGTGTGGGCATTTTCTGTGTCTCTGTGACCATATATGTATAAGACCATATAACGGATGTAAATATGCTGGGAATAGTAGCATGTGTACTCTATTATTTTGTTTGTTTGTACACGTTTATCACATTAAATAAGCCTAGGCCATGTAGTTTCAGGTAGAAATATACTGTATATACTTGTACCATTTTTCTTCTTGTAAAAACTTGAAATGGGTCAATTTGACCTGAAAACCGCTAACCAAACTTAGCCTACTGGACTCTAATGATGTGTTCGTTATCAAGCAGCTGGTGCTTGTCAAAGTTTGATTATTGTTGGTGTGTTAGGGTAGAGAGAAATCTAAAACATGCAGGACAGTGGCTCTCCAAGACCGGAATTGCCTACCCCTGGTAACTGCCTTGGAGTTTTGGATATTGTTCCGCATTTTTTTACAACCATGCCAATGGACCCCCATCTGTCTTTGATCAGTCCTCCAAGTATGTCTTGCATAGCCTATTGGCGACGAGACAATGGCAGGTAGAATACAAACAAACTAATGTGGACTACTGCGGAGTGTGCCCAGCCACTTCCTGTGTCTGTCCTTTCAAAATAAATTCTCACATGGTCGAACCATTCCTTATAAAGTTTATCCTTTTCCCCCTTTTTTTGGCCAAGTGACCAATGAAATCTAGTCCAACCAATGACCTTTCTGGTCGACTAACGTTCAACCTCCTAAATGTAATCTCGCAGACCAGAGTGGTTGCTGGTCTACAGCTGACTTGATTGGTTGGTTCCAAGGTGAAATCAATGTTTTTGTCAATGGAGTCTGGTGGCTTTGACAAGAGCATAGAGTGGCTTCCGTGTAAACTTGAACAACTAAATATTCAAAATATAGCATACCTTTAAACTGATATTAAGCCAATAGAACTGAGGTTGGGAAGTGTAATATCCATCTTTCATTACTTCCACTCTGCTGTAGAAGTGTCGACATTTGGACTGGATGTCTATCATGCATGTACTAGTTGTCAATCACTTTAATGTGTCATAATATTGGCCCCAGATTTTGTCACCACCTGATGTGTCAGCAGGATTTTCAGCGACCTTTTAAGACCAACATTAACTGCCAAGTTCATATTAACATTGTGAGCCACGGTGGACTAAATGGGTGGTCCATTATTACAAATGTCATGCACCCAAGACCACAGACCTTTGTTTGGAATGCTAGCTAAGATCGCAAAGTTTCCAATATCTCTCATATTTGTCAAGTTGACCAGTGGAATTTGTATAAGATGCAAAGGACAACTTTTTATTACATAAAAAAAACATCTCTACTCAAGATCCCCTTGCTTTCTCTGGAGAGGGGGGGCATGCAGTAAAGGGCCACAGATCAGTGTCGATCCCGCGGCTGCTGCCTCGAGGACCTTCAGCCTCTTTAACCGGGGCGACTGCTCTAAACAATCAGCCACTTGCCACCCAAGCAAATGATTTTCGCCAAGTTGTAATGGAACTGTGTTAAAACGTTCTATCAGGTCTGGAAGAGAGGTGCTCAGGGCTCAGTTTGTTGTTTTACAGTGTTACGAGTGTCACTTAAACATCATATGGTAACTCAAAGAAATGTAAGAACAAGCAGATATACTGTAGAATAGTTTCTAACTTTAACATAATTACAGGGACATTTGAGGGGAAATTCCATGTTCAAGAGGTTCATATAGCATTAGTCCAATGTTGAGCCTGGCCCAATGAGATCCCTGTACTATCTGCTTTGTCTGAAACATGGAAATTCCATCAATTTTTCCCTTGAAAATCGGAGTACTAGGAAGTACAGAGAAAACACTTGTTTAATGTCTTGTGTGGCTGTCGAGGGAGCTTTCTAAAGTCTGAGAAAATAACTGATGATGTCATCAGTGTTATCTAATATTGGCCTGGGGACTACACAGAAAGTCTGTGTTATGTGCATGTAGAATAGCCCTGCATGTGGTTTGAAATGAGCCAGACGAATATATTGGTTGGCCGATATTATTATTATTATCATTATTATCGAGGGTTTATTATTTCCACATGTTAATAGTGCAACTAAAAATAATAAATAGTACAATAATTTACTGGCAAAATGTATTTTGCAGTTTGCCTTTATTGATAGCCTACATTAAGCATTATTAAAAAATTAATATTGTAAGACGGAAAATGAAAAAATACCTACCCATCGAATATTCGGGTCCAGCCCTAAAAATCGGTACCGGTATCAGCCCAGAAAACCCCATATCGGTCCAAGGATTGAAAGATGTGGGCATTCAAAAGAGAAGGAGGTACTAGGGACAGAGTTGCATTACGGGAAGATTAGGAATTTATTTTTATTTATTTTTTTGGAGCTTGACTGAAAGTCTCAGTTCTCCAACCGTGTGGAAGTGCAACACTAAATCACTGGACTACCCTTTAACACACTAGACACTGGTAGAGGTTGTACTTTATGAAGCAGAATTATGGTGAATGACCTGACATCACACAGAATGTAGTTTTTTATCATTATATGGTAAGAAAAGTATCTTTTTATTGGCCCCATCTGGGTGATCGAGCTCATAGCCACAGCTCAGATCGGGTCACGCACTGGACAAAACAGGCCGTGGCAGTGACTTAATGTATCGGCTCATTCTACGGCAGGAAAATGCACTTGAGTGTCAGATAGCATTTTGTCTGAGGATAAAGAACTAGCTGCATTTGTGTTCAGTGGGTTGCCTGTCACTCCTCCACTTCTCCGGAATTATTTAAGGTGTAAGCTCTCTCACCTCGAGCGCTGTCTCGACATTTTCTGTTAGAGCATTTATTGCTTGTAGCACAGAGCATGAAAGGTGGAGGTGGCACTGTAGGCGACGCGGAATTAATTCTAAACAGAAGCCTCAGCTCTCTCCGCAGAGCTCGTTGTTGTGATGAAGCCGCTGGATTCTATTCCCTGTCAACAAGATGAGACACTGCTGACTGCACACACGCAACCGCACACACCACCAGGAAATCTCAATCCTCTCGCCAGGGTCGGAATTTTACACCCTCAGTTTAAAACCTCAGAGGATGAAAGATCTTTGACTTAAGACATGGTACAAAAGATGAAAGAGGCCTTTTAGATAAAAGAATGTTTTTCTGGGAAAGAGAGATCACGCTGGCATCGGCCTGATTTTCCGAGGACCATAACTGAGGCCGTGAGAAGTGACCTGAAATTCTGTCAGGGCTGACTTTCATAACTTTTGAAGACTTTATTTGGACTACATTCAGCTAGATATGTTTCAATACCATTTTTTTCATTCCCAATACCAATTCCAATAACCAGCGTCTTTAAATAATACATATGTATTAGTGTACATTATTCGTTTTTAACAGCTGTTTACTACTAACCCTGTGTGGATGTTATATGATTCACTGTTGTATGGCCTGGCCCTCAGGTTATATATAAATATATACAGAATAGGGCTGCCCCAGACCAAGGATTTGTTCATTTAGAGCAATTAGTCGACTAATCGACACGTGTATATACAGTATATACACATACAAGTATAGACTCAGCAACGGAAGTTTACAAGTACACGCTATAATTCATTTTAATTAATTTTTAATTTAATTTTAATAATAATTACTACTTTTGTTAATCCCACAAGGGGAAATTCAATTTTTCCACTGTTATTATTCAGGTTACACACACGCAGGCCTGAAATACACACATGCACAAACAGGACCTATATACTATATGCAGTTAATGGAGAGATGTCAGAGGGGGCTGCCAATGGATTGGCGCCCCGAGCAGTTAGGGGTTCAGTGCCTTGCTCAGCAGCATCTCGGCAGTGCCCAGGAGATGAACTGGCACCTATCCAGCCACCAGTCCACGCTCCATTCATTGTCCACACAGTGACTCGAACCGGTGACCCTACGGTTTCCAGAAGTCATAAGTGGGCGCCTGTTAATGACACCGGCAAATTATTTCAGATTCTAATTCTGAATGTCTCAGAAAAAAAAACAGCACGTAGACTGTGGGAACAATTGGTCATGAACATGGGCAGGTAGCCAGGCTAACGCTACTTACATGTTTTAAGGTGTTAAGTCATGTTCGTAGTGCATGAGTGATGGGCATTTTTTTCTTGCAAAGTTTGCATGTGACCTATTAATTTTTAACTGTCTAACCATGATGTCGAAGGGACCTACCTGCCATGTAAAAAAAAAAAAAAAACACTGACTGCGAGTTAGTGTCACGGCTTCCTGTATCTGGCCCTTCAAATTAAAAGCCCTCCAGCCTTTTAGGCCAGCCACCAGTCACATAGATTTGCACCTAATTTTGACAAGAAACTGCAAAAAAATTTCTTTTTCTCCTTGCGCTCAATGGACTAATGACATTTTGGTCAGCTAATGATTTTTTGGTCAACCAGTGCTTTGTCCACTATTTGGGGGCAGTCCTAACACAGAGAATGAATTTCATTGAACTTTCTCTCACTATCTAGTTTGTCTGGGCCAAATGAAAGTGGTATCCGATTAGAGCATAGACTTGCAGACTTGCTGATACCAATAACAGCATTTTAGGCAGTGCTGGAGGCATTTTGGATACTGGTATCAGTATCTGACCAACTGTAGATACAGCAAATGGTTCTACGGTATGATGAGGAGAGAGAGAGAAATGCAACAAAGGTCTCCGACCTTGTGGTTGATTGTGGGCGTCTCAACCTCTCTGCCACAATGGTTCCCTAACTACACTCATCTTACTGCCTATTTCTTGGACTTTGAAACAAAGTGATTTGCAGCTTGTTTTTTGTTTTTTCAGAGCTTGAGTCTTACTAAGAAAATGAGTGAATTGGCACATTCTTCAAGGTGCTGAAAGAACTATCAAGATTCAAGAAGCTTTATTTATCCCGAGGGAAATTATTGTGCAACAGTTTCAATACAAAGGGAAAGGATCAGAGTAACAATAGCTAACATAAATAGAATAAAAATCAAACAATTAACTAGATGTGACAGAGTGCAATAGACATTGTGGTTAAACGTAGTTATATACAATATACAACAATACGCAGCGTGCAGTTTAGCAGCATATTGAAATAAAATAAGTACAAACTAAATAAGTGATAAGTGATAAGGAGCGATAAGTGATAACAATGGTAAAAGTGTAGCAGCATTTCTTACTGAACTAAGTTACAGTACAACTAAATATTACAACTAAATAAAGTGATGCAGTGATGATATAAAGTGACATTTGCTCAGGACACAGTGTCTCCACTGTTCCTTACCTGACCTGGGGTAGATCGAAGATTGATTTACTGTTGCCAGGTAGTATGTTGTGACAGACCCCAATCATTACTGTTGCAAAGCTTCACATGTTGCCAAGAAGCATAAACCCAAGCCTAAAAGAAGGACCAAATATGCATCACTCTGAGAATTGTGGGCAAATAAGGACTCATTTTCTACTCCCCAGTGTCTGCATAGTAAAGCTGGGGGTGCACGTACGATTTGAGCCAGTTTCTGACCGCATGGTCCACAGGTGGCAACGAGCTGTTTTATTCTGTAGTTCACGTATACGGGCACTCAGGTGCTGGCTTGATCGGATCGTACGGTTAACAACAATATTTTTTCAGCTTAAGATTTTCCTTCCATTGCAAATGCGGTGTGAAAGCCCAAGTCCAAGGCCAAACACATGTGAAAACCTCTAAAAAGGATTCAGACTTACAGCCTTTTTTCACCTCTTAGTGCAGTGATTCAATAAGATCGGTGTGCTGTATCAAAGAGATGATTAGATACTCAGAGAAAAATATTCAGTCCTGTTGATCTCTTTGGTTCCACATTAATAGTCAACTGATGTCTTTATAGACAGCTGCTCCATAAAACAGTAATCACCAAAAGTTATTGGTCAGGATGAAAATAGACAAACATTCAGGGGTGTTTTGTGTGACTTTTTTTCTTGAGCTTTGGGTCTTTACAAAGCAAAACCTCACCAAACCTAATTCTCTCTCTCTCTCTCTCTCTCTCTCTCTCTCTCTCTCTCTCTCTCTCTCTCTCTCTCTCTCTCTCTCTCTCTCTCTCTCACTCTCTCTCTCTCTCTCTCTCTCTCTCTCTCTCTCTCTGTTTTATTGGCTGTAGTTCCTTGCAGCGAGGGGATGAGGGTTAATGAATTACCATTTCTGCACCGTGATGGGAGCCATTAATGGCCACAGCAACTGTAAAGGTTATCATAAACACATTTGCCTCCCTTTAGTGGCTGAATGTGTGAGAAGATGAGGAGGGAAATGACTCACATCTAACATTATCATTTACTCAAATTATTACTGTGAATGCAGCATAATAGGCTGCATGGGAGACATATGCCAACTAGTTATAGGTGATGCAAAACTGTGGAATATGTATATGTATAAGGCATTGCTGATATTTTTATACACAGACCGTGTTTGCATTTTCTATCACAAGATTCCTCACTTTTTTTCTTCCTTATTGAAATAAAAATACAGCAAGTTATTAGACGTTTTATACGGATGGTAAATTATACGATTTTATTGTGACAATACCATTATCAATTCTGCTTATCGGTCCGGTTCTCTGTCAATTCCATTAACGATTCTTGATAAATTTTCTTTGCGGGAAAAAAAGTCGGCCTACCCCAATTAACACAACAGTTTTATTATCAGAAGAACACAATACAATACTATAAGAGAATATTTGCACAGTTTTCTTTTTTTATTCAGTTTTCAGATTTTTCAAAGACAAAATCTGCTAAGCCTGCCTGCATAATGCTAATGTTATTACAGCGGCGCATTTTGGAAAGTTCCTTTCTCTCCGCCATGACCCTTTCATGTTGCAAATGAACAGCAGCGTAGACACATTTGATAGTTTGATGTCATTGTTTTGCAGTGCGCTACTGTCAGGCAAATCTGCCAGCATTGATCATTTAGGCAGTTCTTGTGACTGTATGTACTGTCAACTGTCACATACCTACTGTACAAGTGCTCAGTGATCACATGGTTTCATTTCCTAATAAGAATTCGTAAAATAGAAAAACTGAGTGCACAATTTACTGGATTGAAAAGCAGAACTACATTCTTTCCTTCTTCCATTTCCAGCTGATTTATTGGAAGAGTAAAAACCCATCTGTGTGTCTGCAGAAGAGTGTGTTAGAGCAAGGCGAGATACAAATATAGGCTCAAAGCGGAGAGGGAGGGGTTGGAGCTAAGGTAAATACCCAAGCTAACAAAATGACTAACAGAAAATGAAGACACTGCACCAGAGAATCCCCCGCCTTCCTCGGAGTCAGCAGTAAGCTGGACTTACTGTAACAAAAATCTTTTTTTCTGTCATTGACAAAACAATTACAGATTGCAATCTGGTCCTGCAACACAACAAACATGGCAGCATTCATGCACTCAGTGTCCACTGTATTAGGTACACCTGTACAACTCTTCTTCCATAAAAAACAAAAATCAATATGTTAATGATGGTGTTATTAGCTTTGTAAAGAGTGTAATTTATTGCATTACATTGTACAGGTAACTAATAAAAGGGCCATTGAGTATCCCACAAAAGGTCATGCCAGTGGCGTAGCTCAATTACCCGGGGCCCCCCTGCAGAGTCCAACCATGAGGCCCCACGCACAAATCAACACAGGCAGACCACTCACTTTGCAGATTTAACCCTGCATTAAGTTTATGTGCCTACGTTGCAGTTACATTTGCCATATATGAAACAATGACTATCTTTATGGAAATAAATGTCATAGGAGTGCTGTTTAATTAGTGTCCATATTCATTTGTGTCAATATTTGTCTATGTCTGTTAAGCAACTGTAGGCTCATTAAACTCAAAGGGCTTATTTCTACCAGCGCGAACCAATACAGATATTACAGAACATACAACTTTTTCAGAAATGTATTCAGAACATCGCATGTTCTGTTATGAAGAAAATGCGTCTATTCATCGCACCGGACATTTAAAAAGATGCAGCTGAACGGTTCGCTGTGGTCTGATGCGGAGGTGGAGTGTTTACTGCAGATTCGGACAGATGAAATGTTCAAAAGCAGTCAGACAAAACAAAATCTTGTAGGGGTGATGACGTATTAGCAAGAAGCAGTCGAGGGGGAAGAGGGAGGATTATGCCAAAGCACGGCATGGATCATCTGGGCCACGTTATGTACTCACTCTGTGTATATTGTGTAGAGACACAATAACAAGACAGATTGCACAGGACTTGCTTTTACTGCTGCAAGGCGTGCATGCGTACACACACAGAACTACAGGGTACAGCGAGGGACGCACAGTGTGAGTGCGCCATAAAAAAAGCAAGTGGGGCTTGCGGGGGCTTCCCCTATGCCACTGATCATGCTGCCATTGTATTTATTGAGTTCTAGTGTTATAAATAGCAGTTTTAGGCATAAACTAACCATGGTTATGTTAGTCACTCAGGGGTAACTGGTAACACAGCATGACATGCTGTTGCTGAATTGACTCACAGTAACCTTGTTCACCGATTTAAAAAGGGGGTTAAGAAGTTGACCAGAATAATTTTTGAGGTTTTCTGGGAAAGATTTTGAAAGGCCAGCAAATAAGAAACAGGCATTTTCTGTTGAAGTGGTACAAGTAAGATACTCTTCCCTTGGTATCGCATCTCAGTATTTCTCCATAAACATCTAATCAGGTATTGTGCTGTATGCTCCTCAGCAAAGGCAAGTCTAGCCTTTTTATTCTCTCTGCTGATGAGAGGTTTGCTCACTGCAGAGTGGGTTTGGTCCAAAAAGTCTTAAACGGTAAGACACTGTGTGCAGAGACAGATCCTTGCCCTGTTCAGAACTGAACTGGAGACCAACTCCAGCTGCAGAGTTGAACTGATTCCCCATTGCGAGTCTTCTCTCTCCCTGTCCTCTCGTGCACTTGTTTTACGTGGACGACCGGCCTTTTTAAGGGACCTAAATTAATCTGTGCCCTTTTTGAATCTTCTTGAAATCACAGACTGTGAACATCCAACCTCTCTCTGATGGCTGAGAGGGTCATCCCTCTGGCCTTTATCTGGACAACCTGCTGTCTCAGGGTTTCAGTCTCCTTAGAGCAGCTTGCCATCTTTCAAAGTAACCAGGAGAGCTGCAGATAAATAGGGTCCACCGATTTAGTCAATTGTCACCAGGTAATAACTGGGACGTATTGGAAAGTGTTCTTCTTATTTTGCTAACTGCTTTTTTCACAAAATAAAGGTTTTTGTCGAAGTGCCTTGGTTATTTAAAAAAACATGCTAGTGCAGCAGTGGTATAGCCACAGCGGAAATACTATCAAATACTGGAGGTTAAAAAATAACAGTGTTTCAGAATGAATCAAGTATTTATTAGTTGTTCTCTAATTTTGATTTCCACTGTATATCCTCTGTGAAAGAGCTGTTGGGATGTCGTGTGTTTTATAAAGATAAGACGTGAGGTAACTGGGTTGGGGTCGATGAGCTTTTCCAATAACTGCACTGTCAGTGCTCGCCATCAAAACAAATCATGCACAAAGCCTGAATGGCCTAATTCATTTCCAACTGCTCTTTATTGATGCAAATCTCCCTTCTTATTTGAGGCATCATTAGAATGAGCATGCGGGGAAGGTATCCTATTTGATTGCTGCCCATGAGCTGTCACTAACATTTAGGAAGTAATCTGTGCCTAGAATCCTTTCATATGATCTTGTTGGCTAATTTGATAGCTTTGTTGAGTTGAGTGGAGATTATGAGCCATATGCAAAAAGTAATTGTGAGACAATTCATTATTTTACTGTTTTTTTATTTATATCTGTTGGCTTTACAATTTGAACTGTTGTGTCTGCTTGTACTGCTGTTGTTGTTTCCATGGAAATTCCTCTTGTAGCAGAAAATGCACACACATACACATGCACCAATTCACCGCTGTGATGTTATGTTGCTAGGCAACCTGTTCAAGACAATGGGGAAGTGCCATTTCTTTAGTGCTGATTCAAAGGTGAGAGGGTGTTGGAGTAACACCAGGGTCGACCTTCCTCCAAATCAGCCTTTCTGTTTCCTGCCCTTGTCACTTCTGCTCCCAGTGAACTTGTTCTTTGAGAATATATAGCTGAACCAAGTGAAGAGGGACAAAAGCCTGCACAAGCCAACACTTAGTCCTTTTAGCTAAAGCATCAAAGGAATCAAAAGAGCTTGTATCCCAAGGGGAATTAAGCGGTTCACCTCTTTCTGGAGCCTTTTTACAAAGGATCATTCCCAGGGACCTTGAGACTACCCTTCATTAAAACAACTGCCGGGATGATGCTGGTTAGTTTTTGCTAATGAGGCTTTGAAATCCTGCCGAACCACAAGGAACAGCCTCCAGAGATTTAAAGCTTAATAACACCTACTATAACTATTTGATGATTGTTTGTCAATATCTTTGACCTTATATTTTCCATAATGAGATTTGGCAGGTAATCGTAGAGCCTTGTGTGACTGAGTAAGTGCTTTGTAGTTAATTAGTAATGCATAAATGTGCCTGTTAAGGTGTAAAACACTGTCCAGTCAGTTGCTCAATGTTGACAGATTTGATCATGACTCAAACTCAGAACTAAAGTATCAGGATCCTTGAAACTAAGTTGTGTGAAATGTTGTCCAACCACGTCTAAAGAGCATTCTACTGACCTGATCTGTCACCAAGAACCTTCTCTTAGGGCGCACTCACACTGTCCATCACTGGCGGTGAAAGGTTCACGTTGGTGTGATGCGGAGGTGGAGTGTTTACTGCAGATTTGGTCGGATGAAAATATTAAAAAACAGTTGGACAAGACCCACAAAAACTTATCACAATGAGTCCAAAAAAAACACAAAGCCAACGTTACCATGTTTTCTGCGCTGCTTTCCATTATGTGGCCAAAAGACCACACGCTTTTGTAAACAAAGCAACGCATCGCGATGACGCGGCGTGTGACGTGTTACGGGGTGATGACGTATAGGCAGGCAAGAAGCACTCCGCTGAAGCCCATTGGCCCTGGAGGAATTGATGTGATCCCTCGATATTGGAATTAACCCATCCCTACTCCCTATAGAGAAGAGGAATACCTATAATCTTATACAAGGAATAATTTATCGTGGGTTGCCTCTAAGGTTGAGGGCAGAAGCTCAGGCTGTAGAGACTAGATTTGGGGACCAGATGGTGGTCAGGTAAAGTGCAGTTCGGACCAGGAATGGAGTGTGTACTGGTAGCTGGAGAGGTGCCAGTTTACCTTCTGGGCACTGTGGAGGTGCCCTTGAGCAGGGCAATGAACCAACTGCTCAGAGCACCTGACTATGACAGCCCCATCACTCTGACAAGTAACCATAATGCATGTCTATAGATCCTGTCCTAAAAATGACAGAACAGTTGTTTGAGGAAATTCCCCAGAGGGACATATGTTCATGTTCCAGTGACAAAGCCCTCTAGCAGACGTAATAATTATGATTCATGTCTGCCGGAAGAAAGGGAGTCAGGTAATGATATTCTAGAGCAACAAAGACCACAGAACGACGAGGTAGGGCACTATAGTTTCTGTGATAACCATAGAAATCATAGACAGAACTATGAAATCGAAAATTATACATAACACAAATTCCATAATTGCTAAACGCTGACTGGAGATTTAAAAATATGACTACATCTAAGTAAGCTGCCCCACTGTAACTGTAGTTTTAAAAAGCATCTTAAAATTAAATTAAAAGATATTCACCGATGCTTAGACTCAAATGGGGGTCAATTTAGGCCTGGTGGTCCACCAGACTTGTGATAATACTGAGGGAAACCCTGATCAATATTGATTTCTTTTCACCATGGTCATGATCTGTCCCTAACCCTAACCATGCGTCTATTAGTTTAATTATATTATATACAACGGAGGACCCCTTACCTTAACAAAGAATCGCAAAGAAACAGTTTTTCCTTCTTGTTTTAATACAAACCATGATCTTTTCCTAAGCAAGCTGTTCTTAGCCAAATCTCACAGTGTTGTCAGCCCATATAACCATTTTTTTTTTTTTGACGATTTGTATTTTGTTTCAAAAAGCACAGAAAAATTATGCCAATTCAGAAAACCCTTTTACTGTATGTGCCTCCCTAGAGGGCAGCTACGAACGCAGTTTCATTTGAAGGACTTGCACCGACACCTGTCATCTCATCTCTTGAATGTTCTCTGAAAGGTCACTGAAAAATCAAGGTTGAAACAGATTGAACTTGAAATCCAAGTGTAGTGCAATGACTAAGGGCACACTAACACTGTCCATCCATACTGTGCCCCAGCACGTTTCACGGCTAAAGTCTAGTTCGTTTGACCAGTGTGGTCAAACGAACTCACAGTGTGTGAGTGTGAGAGGTGGGCTTTTGTAAAGCACGTTTGCACGTGTACGAGCACGAGGCCTACAGCGGTTCTGAGGTCATTTTATGTGCACCTGTTGGGACATAAAAAAAAGAAGGATGGACCATGTGCGGACATTTAAAACAATGACGGTGAAAGGTTCACGTTGGTGTGATGCGGAGGTGGAGTGTTTACTGCAGATTTGCTCGATGAAAATATTCAAAAACAGTCGGACAAGACGCACACGATGACGTCGATCAATGCGTGTGAGGTGTTACGGCGTGATGACGTATGGGCAGCAAGACGCATTTGCTGAGGCTCAGGTAGTGTGAGTACAAACAGGCCTGGGCTGCGGGGGGAGAGGGGGACAAGTACCCTAAAGCACAAGGCACGGTACAGATGGACAATGTGAGTGCACCCTAAGGTAGTGTTGTAGTGAGACTCTGCGTCAAAGGCTCATGCCTGATTTCTTTCTGGCTGAAAGGTTGCTTTTAAAGTATATGCCACTACTGAATCTATAGACATTCAAAAATGTTGAGATTAGAGGTTCATTCTTGACCTTGGAAATAGAATTTGACAGACCAATCTCACCACATGGTCCGGTAGTAGCTGTTGGAGAGATTTCAATCATATAAAAAGGCACCAAATTATATCCTATCCAAGGTCAACAATGATCTTTCAGTCTCAATTTTTAAGCCAACATGGACAAGAAGTCTTTTAAATCCTCAGAAAAACAGAAACTCTACAGCTACAGTTCCATGATAACTGGGTAAACGGCTGCAGAGAAAATTCTGTGATACGATCAGCAGCTCCAGGGTAGCTTTTTAATGGACCTTCAGGGGGAGTGTTTCAAATCAAATGTGTTTTTGAAGCTACTGCATGCCCTATTATAGTGTAATACCAGTGCAAAATAATCCCATGTTTTTTTTTTCAGCACTTATATACATCAAATAAGCTCTCAAGACAGTTTTTTTCATGTAACAACTATAAACAGAGAAATCTGGGAGAGTCGCTAACAGCCGGACGTGGCTAACAGCCGGATGTGGCTAACAGTGATTAGCTCGGGGCAGTACGGTGAAGGCATTCAAACGTCTTTTTTAACAACTAATACTGCTAAAAATAACAGCAAACCTCTGCAGCAGTATGAGAAGAGTCGTTACACAGAAAACAAAGCAGCAACAACGTAGTTAGTGAACCCAGAGTTTATTAAAGGAGTGTTTTAAAGACTTACCTACTGGCCCCTGTACCAGCTCCACTCATAGTAAAGTCCATTCAAGTGGATTACCAAAGTCAATCCCAAAGGAAGGAGCCCATTGGTGCTTCATTTTATATATTATTTTTTTGGAAGTATTTAGTAAAATACCCTGTTTACTAAGAGGGTTCTCTGAGCAGCAAATTATATTTTTGTTTTTTTTAAGTGAACACTTCCTAATTCGAAGTAATCTGGTTTGTTTTGGCAATCATTTGGAATAGGATCCACACACTCTTCCCTGCTTCCTGGCAGCGACTCTGATTGCCCTTTGACTGGATCTCTGTCTTTGAGCCATAGTTCTTTACCTGTTGGTAATAGATTTGTGTGGCGTAGTCTCTCTGTACACTCCCTGGTGAGTCACTGACATTTACGCAGTGCCCTTGAGCGCAGTCACATAGCTTAGGTGCTTCCACAGTAATAACATTATGTTGGTGGGCATCGAAGACACTGTAAGGTAACACACTGATAGATAGCTCTGTTAGATTCTTTGCACACCCAGATTAAGGTTATTTGGAAGTTCTGGTTTGGATAATAGAAAGACTTAAGTTCAGACTTAAGTTCTGATGAAAAGAAAAACAATTCAAAAACAAATGTGTTTCTTACTACTGCTTAAGAGTTTTTTATTTTTTACTATGAATGATTTTTCAGCATCATAAAGTTACTATGTAGCAGTGTTAAGCACTCTTAAATATTGAATAAAGGACGCCCTGTTTTGTACTTCCATTCTTTTATCTCGTGCCTAGAAAGAGCATAGAGCGTACTGTGCGTTGTACTGATTTTAAATCCCTGACGGGATGGGTGAAACTGAAGGGCAGGGGCCAAACAGCTGCACATTTACTCATCCAGACAAGGAGAAACATTAACATTCATTTGCAAATGTGTCTCTGGCATGACAAATTTGCGTCCAGTATTCACTCTCCTTTTTGGTCTCCACCTATTCCTGAGAAAAATAGTTTGAAAAAACGTTTCTTTACCAGGGCTGGACCCGAATATTCAACTATTCGGATATTCATTGGTTGGTTAGGTATTCGGTTTTAAATTTGGGGATTTAAACATTTATTTTCTCAATTTAAAAACTGTAGGATAACAGATCCTTTTTTTAAAAAAAGCCTCTATTTTAACCAAAAGACAGCACAGTTTTTCTATTTCAGCTTAGTGTGAGAGTCTTTACTGCATGTTACCATTTCCATTCCTGTTCTCTCCTCTCCTCACGCTGGGGGTGGGGGCGCAGCAGGGTGGCAGCTACAGGAGACTCGGTAGTGCGCTATGTGGTTAGGCTTGAAAAAATGTGCATGCAGGCTGAAACACTGCAGGGCTGTGCCGTGCATCTTAGCTGGGAACGGAGAAATGTCTGGCTGAGACGCGTTATGAAACGCAGGGAACGGCTGCAAGTAATTCCAACGCATTCTGGCTGCGGCGCTGGCTCCTTCCTGGTCCTTGGTGCTCACTTAAATCCCCCAGCACCTCACTTCCTGCAAATATCCTAAAAATGGGGTGTTGATTAATACAAAAGCTCCGGAGCTCAAAAAAAGGTGCTCGGGACACTTCTACTCCTCCTCTACCTCCTAAATGCTTCACTGAGTTTGCCAGCTAATCGCTAACTTTGTTCGTCTGCTGCGATAGTGTTCAGTGCCGTTAAACCAAAACAATTAGCTGAATATGAGTCCAGTATTCTCAGTGGGCTTGTCTCTACGTGTGATCTGGGATTTTTCTGGTCACTTTATCCTATTTAAAACAATTAAAGGCAACATGTAGGGGCCCTTTATTAGGCTAGGAAGAAATAAAGCTTGCAATGAAATATCACTGTATATAGAAAATGAAAAAAAAAATACAATACAATCTAAAGAAATTTATTCTCACATGACTAGACCGCTGAAATAATCATTGTGAGAAAAGGGAAGAGTTTTGCAGATGTATCTGTGTGCAGCCAACCCAAATCCCTTCCAACCCCTGAGCCTTAAAACTGTTAGTGTATGGGACTTAAAAGAGATGGACAGTCTGGGCTCTTCTTTGTGACTCTCCCTCATTAGCTGAATTGATTAGCTAACTCAATCATTGATACACCCTCAGGGGAAAATGATAAATGATGCCACTTTGAGCACAGAGGTCACAGAGATGCTGCTAACTCAACAGACTGAGGCTCGAAGCTGAAATCAACTACAGTACAGCTGTTTTATTAAGGGGTTATAGGCTTTGTGGAGCTGCCGATAGCTAATTTTAAGTTGTTTCCATGCCATTAACAATAATCACTATTAGGAATTGTTGTATTTAAGATATCTGCCTGTGTTTTAAAAGTCATTTCCTACAGTATGTGTTTGACTGTCCAGAAAGATAATATTTAATAACTTGTGCACACAAGATATGGATATTTTGTACATAAGATAGTAACCTCTATGCATAAGTTACAGATTGGCTGAAAATAGATAGCAAAGATAGGGAAAAGGGCATCTGTCGCCCTGTCAAGCGCCAGATGTCAGGCTAACACTGTATATCCGGTGAGCCAGATTACCAACAGTATGAATATAACATCCAAAACACAAGATTCACTCTGGTTTCTGTTATGTGAGAAAATACAAACCTGGACAAAGCCAGTGAATGAGTATGTACTTGTGCTTACAGTCAAGTCCGAGGTGGCCCTTCAGTACGGCTCAGGACACATCCCCTACACACCAAGAATGTGGCCAGACCACCTGAGCGATCGGATCTCAATGCGTCCTGGGTGCATTCTCAACTGTATTTAGACATATCCATCTGTGATTGGATCGCTCAGGACACATGTTAAAGTGTAATTCCAACACCAACAACGTAGTTAGAGAACCCAGAGTTTATTAAAAGAGTGTTTTAAAGACTTACCAACTGGCCCCTGTACCAGCTCCTCTCATAGTAAAGTCCATTCAAGTGGATTACCAAAGACAATCCCAAAGGAAGGAGCCCATTAGTGCTTTTTTTCTGTGTAGGGACTCTTCTCATGCTGCTGCAGAGGTTTGCTGTTATTTTCAGCAGTATTAGTGGTTAAAAAAGACATTTGAATGCCTTTGTACTGCCCCGAGCTAATCAATGTTAGCCACGTCCGGCTGTTAGCGGCTTTCATAGTTCATACGCGAATAAAACTGTCTCGATGACTTATTTGATGTATGTAAGCGCCAAAAAAAGACCATGGAAAGAGCAGTTCTGAACAACACCTCTGTGTCCTAGAAGAGATTTGAAGATGCTGAGCGATCGATGCCCTTCATCATCCATTTCCACATGTATCCTCAGTCCGGGTTCATGGGCCTGTTGTCTGTTGTCAGCCTGAGGAGGTTGAGGCTGATGAGAGGAATAGGGAGACGATTAAGCCGAGTGCACATGCTCATCAGTTTGTCTTTTAGCTCCTGTGTGTTTGAACACTCTGCTTAAACAGCAAACCGTCTTGTTTGTGTTACCCCTCCCCACTGTAAGCACTGCTGTCTGTGTGTGTGGGTGTGCGGCAGAGGAATGCGGCTCTGCTGGTCTTGACATGGCAAGGAGAGTTTTTTTTTTAAAAACTGTTTATTATTGTGGCTTCATAGAGCTGGAGTCTGTCCCAGAGCTCTGTCCTTACATTCTTTCTCTCTTTTTGTCGAGCAGATTGTATTCTGTCAACATATCCACACTGATTAGATTAAGGACAGCAGGCTTCTACATTTTAGAGGAAAAACTTGAACAGTGACAAAAATGTAACACTCCTTCATGAACTGTCACAATGTGCTTAACTGTTTGGCTAGCAGCTGATCATTCCTCATGCTGTGTTGAAATTTGCAACTGAATTGTAAGTGTTGATTCATACACACAGCAGTCTTACACAGCAGTAGGATGTTTCTGAGATCATTTGTGATAAAGGGTTTTTCAGAACACTATATATCCCCCCCAGTATAGCCTCAGCGACTGAATAACATAATTCAACATAATTAATAAGCACAGCTGCACACTTTAAGTCTGCCTCCTGTTAATGACACCAGCTGATTAGTTCAGATTCTAATTCTGAATGTGTCAGAAAAAATCCGCAGAGAAACTGTCAGAACATGCGCAGGTAGCTAGGCTAGGCTACATTACTTACATGTTTAAGGTGGTAGGTCATGTAGTGATGGGTGAAGTTTTTACTTCCAAAGTTTGCATGTGACCTTGGGGTCATCCTTGTTCTTTTGTTTATTTCAGACGTCTTTCCCGACATGATTGGCTATTAATTATTAACTGTCTAACCACGATGTACAGCCAAGGGACACTTACAGTGAGTGAGTGTCACGACTTCCTGTATCTGGCCCTTCAAATTAAAAGCCATCCAGCCTTTTAGGCCAGCCGCCAGTCACATAGATTTTCACTTAACTTTGACAAGACACGGCTCCAAATGTTTGTTGTTGTTTTTTTCCTGCAACCAATCGTCCAATGAAATTTTGGTCTGCTAATGTTCTTTTGGTCGACTATTTGGGGACAGACCTAGTATACGCTAAAAGGTCTAGCCATGTTGTAATTGCAGTTTCTCATTCTGATGGCACATTTATGCACAGCCAGACGATCCCTCAGGCATCTGGGGAACTGAAGCTGTTATATCGCTCTCTTCAAAGCCACCTGACTCTTTTGACAAAAACTGTTTGACCTCACAGAATACAGGAGTTGCTGGACCAACGTTACCGCTGCCCGAGGTGGCATCCACAGAATTAAAGTTGCAGTTCATTGCTTAGCTTCTGGGGTGTTATTTTAGAATTTAGCACAGCTGATGTTGACTCAGCTAGCACTAGCGTTCACATTATTCTTAACCTTATCGATTCACTTACTATGGTAACCTACGTCACTGCCTTTTGCTCAGGCTGAGTGAGCGATCTATTTGAAAAACCCGGAAAACAAAGCAGATGGATTCTGCCTATAACAACCACTGTGGAGGTGCCCTTGAGTGGGACGTTGAGCTCCCAGCTGCTGCTGCAGCAGTACAAGGCTGTGATTGTGTCAGCCCGAATGTGTGTGAATGTGCAGCGGGGAGTTGCTGAAGAAAGAGCACAGAGCTCTCTAGACTTTCTCTTGTTAAGCAAAGGTTTGAAAGGGTAATCTAACCGGATGATTTTGTATGATTCTGTTCCTCTGTGATGTCCTCACAAGTTGTCACATTATGGCTACTATCTCAAACAGACAAACACCCACTCAGTTCAAACGTTGGTCACATTCAGCATTTCTGTCCTGAAGCAAGACTGCAGAGTGGCTATGAGTTTTTCTCTTAGCTGAGCTCATCCCTGTGGCCCTGGGCAAGGAAACAGCACTCAAACCTCTGTAGCCACCAGTGAAACATCCTCTATTTTATGTTACAGCGAGTGTGTTTGTGTGCCGTGCCTAGGTAAAAATAGTTTTCAGGAAGAGCTCAAAGAAAAGAAGTGGGAGGAAGGAACGGGGAAAGATAGCCAGAGATGGTGGGGTCTGTGATCCAAGCAGTAATGTAAAGGTTTTCGATGGCACAGGAGTCAGTAGTGAGAGTAAGATCACATTGAATTTCATAAGTTTTAAATATATAGTATATAAAACCTATGTTTGAGTTCCTCAAATAAAGAATATGCAGCTATAAGCAGCTAATTTGCAGAATCCTATGAATATAAAATATTAAATTAATACAAATCCTTTAAAAAGGCCATAACTTCCCTGCAGTCTGAATGTATACAATTATAGAGTCCATAAGTGTGAAAGACAAAGGACAGCAAAGAAGAAATTTCATTTAAGAAACTCATCAACACACAAATGCCAACAAAGTAAGGCAAGAAGAGAGTGACGTTTGTATTCCTCAAAATCATAATGTTCCATTATTATCCCAAAAGCAATATCAGTCAAAAGCAACTGGACTTGGTTATTTGTCCAGGAAGACGTTTCTCATCCAAGAGGCTTCATCAGTTCATGTACGCATCTGACCAGGCTGGGACTGGACCAACTAACTGGTGTGAGATCATGGTATTTAACCTCTCACAAGGCCGATGATGTCACTGGAACCCTTTGTGGACCATTATTCCTTTATTTGTTCATTTTACAAGTTTCTATAGCATTTTCCCTGAAAAAAGCAAATGAAAACCTTTTCAGTTCATGCATATAATAAAGTATTTGGTTCACATTAGCCTAACTACACCTAAATTGCGAACAGATTAAAATTTGAACCTAAACCGATTTAGATGTGGTCTAAAGGCCCAGTAATGTCTGGAAGTAGCAGTCAGCAGATTCTTGCCAACACGTTAGCCAGCGGGGAAGACACATAAGCGAGTCAGTCACAATAGCTGTGTTCGAAATCATTCCCTCATTCACTCACTCACTATTCCCTATATAGTGTTTATTAAATGGTGCTGTACTATATAGGGAATGACCAAATGAGATTTCTGACACTACAATGTAATTTTCTTACAAATCAGTCAGTAGATGCGGCGGATATGTGTGATGGAAGCGGGTGTTTTGTTAACAATGGTTGTGTGTCTTGATTGCGAGCTGTTATAGCCCACGGTTAATTTATTTCACGATCGAGTAACAGCAGTTAGTTTGCAAGGAACTAGTCAGCTTGTGAGTAACGGTTATACGTAACTGCAGTTAGCTCTCAGATACCTGGCTACCGGGGTTACTGTTACCGCCTCTTCTGCTTCTTCTTCTCCTCCAGTAAAACACAATCGCAATGCATTGTGGTATGCGGAAGTACAATGTAGTGTACATCGTATGTACGCTCAAATTAGCTGTGCATTGTAGGTATTTTATGGTGGACTATATAGTGAATGAAATTAACCACGGTTAATTTGAACACCACTACAAAATGGTGTACACAGTATATAGTGCACTACTTTTATGATAGGGAATGATTTCCAACACAGCTACTGGCTCTCTGAGCTAGCTAGCTTGCTAAATGTGAGTCAGTTAGGAGCTTGGCCAATAACTGGATGATAAGTTGTCATAATGTACTCAAGAGATCTTGTCCTATCAACTATTGCCTCATAGCTGCCTTTCTAGTGGAGCAGTCTATAATCTGGCAAAGAGGTTAAATAAAAGTGGATGGTACAACACAGCTAATAAGTTATGCTAACTTTTTCTGGACATTATAAGCGAGACTGAGACTAGCACCAGGTCCTAAGTGTTTTGATTCCAATTGACTTATCAGGGGAAAATTGACTTAGTTTGAGACCTTTTTCCAGTCCTGTAAGCTAACGTCAGTTAACGTTCCGATAATTCATTTTTGTAATGCTAAATACGGCTTTTAGCTGTGTAAATGTCTGATGTTAGTGAAAGAATACATGAATAAATCATGCACGTATAACTTTTCATCCATCCACATGATGTACGCTACATTTTCAAACAAGGTCACGCCCACTTAGGACAGGAAGTTTGATGTAAAATATTAGCACAGATTTACTGCACGACTCAACTAATAATTCCATTACAATGACCCAATTTGACTTCTTTAAAGGAAACTTAAAGACTAAAATGTGCCAACTACCAGCAAATGAAAACAGCAATACTTGGCAAATAACCAATCAAATTGCAGAGGGGCAACGGGCAATCAGCAATCAGCCCCACTTGGCATCACATTTGTATCATCCACGTACATTGTTTGGTTTGGTTTTGTGGCATGCGTACTGTTGTTTTTACATTACAAGCATGGGGCTAATTGCCAAAACACCATTTAAAAAGCTATTCTGTCAGCCACTGACCTTAAATGATATAATAATGATAACTAACAGCAGCGACTGATGATGTTTTATGTAATGCATTAATCCAGAATGATATTCATTTATAAATTACTCACTTTTGAAATAAATCAAACAATTATTAATGTAACTGTTAAATTTGGTATTGAAGAATTGTGAGCAATATACCGTATGTCCTGCGTGAGATATTTACAGAGTGCTCTCTGGTGGACAAACTAATCCAAAGCATAATCGTGCGTGTGCAGATGGCTGGAGTTTTCAAGTGCTTAAAATAGCAGCGGCTGATTTTGGTCAATCGGAGATTGGTCTGTCTACTAACTGTTATGATGATATTAACGTCTTTTTGCATTGCATGGGGTGGACCACAGCGTGTTTCTGACTATTTTAGGAAATGTTCATAGATTTTTCTTTTTTTTCTGAGCAACAACATTCCTCAGTGAAAATAAACAAATCATTTCAGAATGGACAATCTAGCTTTTGTCGTTGATACCGTCAGTGGTGACCTCAACATTTTTTTTTCAGTGGTCAGTTCCAGGCTGTATAAAGAATTCATATTTGAAATGGAGCTCAAGGATACAGCGACAGCCTCGTCTTAATTATAGAGCTCCTCTAGCGGGTCGCTTTAGTGCTCCAGTGTCATTATTAATGGCTTATAGTGTGGAAATTGACACCATGGGATATCGCCGGGTCAATCATCGTAATTAAGCCTACATTATGAACAGCATTCGTTTTGATATATTTGAAGCAGATCCCAGAACTCTCAAGCAATTGAACATAGACACAGCCAAGTTTCAGGTAAGAGAGCATAATCTCCATCATCCTGACAGACCTAGGCAGGTGATAAAACTATAGATCCTTCTCTACTAGTCTGGACCCCAAATCTGTCCTCCTTTTAGAGCCGTCTGTACCAGGCTCCAGGAGCAGAAAAAGGAGGCTGTGCTGGCAGAGCTCTAAACATTTCCAGATGCTGCAGACTCAACTGTGGGAACTCAGCGGAGAGACAAATCAGTTGTTGGCCAAGCTTAAGGCCTGGAAGACGATTTGAAACGTCTACCTTGCAATAGGATTTGACTAATAGCGGGTTTTTCAAGGCCAACACTGGTAGTTTGTGGATGACCAACAGTTGCTTTTATGTGCTGATATTCATTAAAAAAAAACAGACTTGTGTAACAAACTTGAGTGGTGGTTTGTCTCATAGGGTACATTAAGCTTAATAGAGGAAATTATAAAAGCAATAATCATGTAATAAAAGAGTTTTATTCTTTTCTGCGTAGAAAGGCCTTTGAAAGAACAGACCACTGAAACCATTTATAGTAATACTAATTATGATACTCTTTATTCATTTAGAGCTTTTCAAAAACAGAGGGTTTTTTTCCCCCACGATTTCGGGCAAAAAAAGGCTGTTTAGAGATGGGCCTATAGATGCTTTGAAGTTGTGGGTCAAAGTTTGGTTTCTTTAAAAGTAGATGAACATGTGGCAGTATCCAGGTTTAGTGCAGGATGAGTAGAGCAGGTATAATAATAAAAGATCGACGTCAACACTATGTAAGCTCCATCGACTTTTTTTATTCCCCCTCTCTCATCCCCCCTTACTTAACACACTGATCTGATACCATAAGGTAGAGCTAAAAATACTGCAACGTGCGATCAGTACGGGTGTTTCTCTGCACTGTCGGAGAGGACATTGAGCGGGACATTGAGCAGGAGCTTAATGTCCTCTCTGACAATGCAGAAGCGCGGTTGTACATGAATCGTTTTTTTTGTGCCCACCCCTGGTTATGTACGGTTCTAAAGGTATCATACCCAAAGTGGTTGATGGACACACGGCTATATAGTACTAAAACGCAGAAATTGGTTAGCATTTTTGCACTTCCTGCTCCCTTGTCTAAGGTCGCTTTCACACTCATAGTTAAGTGCGATTCAGGAGTGAAGTTGCAACATTGTTCCATTTTTCATTTAGTTTGGTTTTCTTTCACACTTTTTTTTTAACCGGACCAAACAAGTCAAGCGAACCAAACGCTGTAACATCACGCTGTCGATACTGCCGCATATGGCTGCATATGACGCATGCGTACAGTAACCTAGCAACGTGCTTGTTAGCAAAAAAGGTGAAATTACGGCCACACAATGTCAATGGGTTTTTGGTTAGATGCCTTAAATAAGGTCTGTGGTTAACACAGTTTTAAGAGATTTTTTGCGTTTTGTTCTATGACATAATATACCCGACTCGTGAATTTTGTGGCTTGTACGTGTCTTTAGAAAGGCAGTTGCTAACAAATGGCTAAATGAGACTACAAACATCATGGTGTAGTTCGTAACACGTTTTACTTCTGGCAGTTGCATTTACACTTCAAAAATCATAAAAGTGGTTTACATTTGTTATGATTATCTTGCCTTACAAATCATGAAAATATCCTAAACTTTTGTTCGCCACAGAGTTCATTTTCTGCAGTAATCCAAAATCCCATTGGCCATTTGTGGCCCCCTTGCCCCCCCGTCGGCCCCCCTACACTGTCGCTCTCCGGACTATTTTTATCCGTTCAGGAGAACATGTCGGCATCCTTTCCTTTCCCCGGCCCGCTCCCGTAATTCTCTTCTGTGTCCAAACACACGCTGACAAGGAATAGGTCTGCAGTGGCTCGGTGCTTTACGACAGGCTGCTGATTCACATGAACAACTCCACTCACACTCTTACATTTATGTGTCTCACACATGCTCTCCTTCTCTCTCTCTCTCTCTCTCTCTCTGGCTTTCTCTCTGTGTGTAAATGATGAAAGTAAAAGTAATACAAGAAACCGACAGGGGCATCTGGCCTAATTCCAATAGAAAATGGAATTGGATTAGTGCCTTTCTTCTCACAGCTGTGTGTGTGTGTGTGTGTCTGTGTGTGTGTGTGTGTGTGTGTGTGTGTGTGTGTGTGTGTGTGTGTGTGTGTGTGTGTGTGTGTGTGTGTGTGTGTGTGTGTGTGTCTGTGTGTGTCTGTGTGTGTCTGTGTGTGTGTGTGTGTCTGTGTGTGTTTGTGTGTGTGTGTCTGTGTGTGTTTGTGTGTGTGTGTGTGTGTGTGTGTGTGTGTGCGCAATCAAGGCAACAATGGAGCTCGGCAGCAGCCAGCTGCCCAACGGTGAAGCGCTGATGAACAGTGAGGAAACAGAGCCGCTGCTGCTGCTGTGTGTGTCTGTGTGTGTGGTTGTGTGCGTTGTGGGTTGGTCGGTGTGTGTTTCATGCTTGCCTACACATCCCAGGCGGATCAGTCATCCACATGACATTGATCATACTCCTCATTTCTCCTGGCTTACAGATGCAGTCTTTGTCATTCACACTGTAGTAATGTAGCATAATCTTCTGATGGATAACAACTTTAAACGGCAGCTTTGTGCGTCTGATTTAACAGTTGATGATCACACACTTCATTTATTCACTCCCTTGCTGCTGCACAGAAAATTAAGTTACACGATTAGGGCGTCTTTTCCTCTCTCAACGCCTGCTGGAAGATTAAATGCCTCCCCCTTTTCTAAATACTCCTTTTTATTGTCACAATTGCAGCGCGGGCCCCAAAGGAGACAACATCTATGAGTGGAGGTCGACCATCCTGGGCCCTCCAGGCTCCGTGTACGAGGGAGGAGTGTTTTTCCTGGACATCGCCTTCACACCAGACTACCCCTTCAAACCACCCAAGGTGAGTGGTGCCCTGCAGCTTTGCAACACCGCCCCACTTCTCCACCCAGAGCTTTGAACAATGACCCCATTGTCCCAACAACAAAGACTTGGTTAAGGCTTGTTCACCGACAGCACTTTGACAGAGAACTGAAGCTGGTCTGAAAGCAAATGATGGGCCTATTCTTTTAATTTGTAGGCTTTTCCTACACTATAATGTTAAAGGATAAGACAGCTATTCTCTTTTTTATTAGTCACCAAATGCTGTCTAAAGCCCACCGGCTCTGACAGAAACTGTGTCAAATCCATTCAAATTAATAATAAAATCACAAGACTAGAGTATGTTTCAGCTGCTTGTCTCAGGCTGTACGCATAAAGAGAACAATATTTCAGTGAATAAGTGAGTGAATCCAGCTCTGAAATGATATCACTGCTCTGCACTGGAGAGCACAGGTAGCTTTTAATAACGCCAAGTGAGCATGAACGACAGTAAATGAGCAGCTCTGCTCAAACAGCCACTTTCAGAGTGACAACAGCAGCAGATTGGCAAACGAGTAAACCAGGCCTTTTACACTAACCTCGTGATAAGGAACAATACTTGTAACCATGGTAACTATACTTATCAACAATGAAATAAGCCATTTTCTTGGGGCTTTTGCATCGCAAATGAAGACATCAATCAATCATGTTGTTTCTTTACCTATGATTATTATAAAACAACAACACAGAGGTCCGCTGCTAGACATCATCCATCCATTAATCAGGCAGAAAACCGTTTCACTCCTTAAACCTCGACAAATGCAGCGCAGAAAGCTCCATTTCTCTCGATCTTACTTACAATAAAAGCTCTAGACGCACACTACGTAGTTGTTTACTAGAGGGAACTCAAATTCACTCAGAGCATTTCAATAAAAGGAAACTCAATACAATATCGCACAGTAGTTCAGGCTTTTAGTTTTGCTTTCTAGAAGAAGAATTCCTTTTATTTATCCCACAAGGGATATTCAATTTTTTCACTCTGTTGTTATTATTATTCACGTTCCACACACACAGGCTCGAAATACACACATGCAATTCATGGAGAGATGTCAAATGGCTCAGGGCCCCGAGCAGTTGGGGGTTCGGTGCCTTGTTCAACAGAATCTCACTCATACTGGGCAGTGCTCAAGCCAACCATTCATGGTCCACACAGGGACTCGAACCGGCGACCCTCCGGTTCCCAGCCAGCCCTGTTTTGTGTATACACACTAATTTGAGTGCAAACGGGGTATAAGGAGATATTCTTTTGAATTTGATTCAAACGAATACTTTATGGTCAAAAGGATAAGACAGAAAAAGCAGCTAGGAAGGAGCCAGCCTGCTCTGTGTGAGAAGAGGGTAGAAAAGTGTCTGTAAATGACAGTAAAACACAGTAAAGACACTCACACGGAGCTGAAATAGGAACACCTTGCTGCAACACGTTTATTTTGGTTAAATTCAAGGTATTTTTTCGGGGGAATTGTGTCAAAAATACAAAATAAAATAAAAAACAGAATACCTACTCAACAAACACATATTCAGCTCCAGCCCTAATAAGCAGCTGGGGCCTCATTTATAAAACTATGCGTAGAATCCTTCCCAAAACGTTGTGTTCGCACAAAACCATGAATGTGCTGCGCAAAAATACCTGAGATTCATAAAACTGTGCGACGCACATTTGCGCGCAATCTTTCCTTTATAAATACCAATAAATTCCCACCTGCGGTGATCTCCGCCCAGTGTCATCCCACTTTTCCTCCCACTATCTACCATAAATAGCACATGCTAAATAACTCATGAATATGAACACTATCTTAATGAGGACGTTAGTCTGACTGACGTGAGGAAAATTACACAGAAGAAGGCGGAAAAAGCAACGTTCTCCGAGAAGGAAATGGAGGAGCTTTACGGAGGTCGAGCTCCGCAAAAATGTGTTGTTTGGAAGCCTCAGTAGAGACTTTTCTAATAAATATAAACAGAACGAGTGGCAATGTCAATGTCACCGCACCTGCGAATCAAGTCAACTCGGCCGTTATAATTTGTTATTTGTATTTTGGCATTTTTCTACTATATAAAATATTGGAGGGCTATTTAAAAAATGGGAATAATATGGTAGGCCTTAATGTGTTTATATGTATGAGGTGAGAAAAGAAATAAAGGATGATATCCGAGAGCATTGTTTACGACTATCTATCTCAGCAGGGTCAAATTTGACTGAAAACTAAATGTACATTTTCAATTCATAACTGTTGGTCATAACGTTTTACAAAACCTTTTCACAGACAAATCTGCCGACGTATGCAGTTCTAAAATTCAATTAAACATGTTCTTAAAAACGTGTAGACTTGATAAGTCATTCAAACTGCATCTTAACTGCCTTAACAGTGTACAGTAGTCCTATATTAGTATAGCCTATCCACAACTGCAGCTAGGCTTTATACAGCGTGAAATACAGTTGCTGCCAATTGTTTTATAGTTAATGTGTGTTTGTTTTCTGTTGACTGAGCTGTATTTCATGGTGTTTTCCATGTAGTGTCGCTCGCTCGATAGTTGGCGTAGGAATACGCACGCTTCTCCACAAATAATTTTTCTATAAACACGTTTTCCAAAGCACAATTTACCATTCATTTCTGCCTGTCTACGCAAGGATTTTGTGCGCAGCAAGCTTTATAAAGGAGGCCCCTGGTCACTGAATCACATTTGCATTTTTGGGAACTATTTTCAGCGGTGGATGAATCCACAGTTGGTGCTCTAGTGAGTATTTCCAGCAGCAGCAGCATGGTGTGTGTGGGATTGAGTCAAAATAAACTGGAGTGTGTGTTGATGGTGATGAAGGGACGTGCCACCCAGTGCAACAGTGTGGCTCATTGATGTGTTTTGAACAACAATGGAGCTCTATGGCTCCGAGGGAGAAGATACGGCGGGCTTTGATACACACACAATACTTGTTAGAAGATACATTCATTACTGGTTTGGCTCAGCATATGGGATTTCCTTAAATATAGAATAACACAAGACTCCACCTTTGTCTGTTACTTGCTATTGCGTCCCCTTCTGATATGCTAGCATTCAGCAGCATTTGGCTTCCCTCCAGCGAGGCTGTTGGTTTGTGGGTATGTGTGTCTGTTCTGCTGATGCAAGCGTGTGTCACTATTTACACGTAAGGCTGGCTGTCAGCCGTTGCCACAGAGTCGTGCTTCTGATTTCGCCCTGGGTTTTGGTTTCGAGTCTGGAAATACTCTCTCTCTATCAGCTATTTAGAGACACATGTTCTAAAACTAAACAGAGAAAAGTAAACAGGAAAATATTTTCAGACATCTGTCATATTTATTCTGTTTAAATGTGGACCATTCAGTGTGGAGGGTCTCTTGGCTTAGATCACGGTTAAGAAGTGAAAGAGTGGACAGCATCGACAGAACAGAGTTTAGTTTGATTTAATAGAGACCTCATATACAAAGCTTTGTCCTGAGCCAAGTAGTCACCATGAATACTAGGATTCAACCTCTGAGACATGAATATTCAACTTAAATGTAACAGAAATTTTGGCTTCAGTGTTTTTAGATACCGTTGACTAAAGCTGTGGTCAATCCCAACTTCTTGTGGAGATATTCTGCTGTGGACCAGTGATGCACTTTTATGTGGTTTGGGTCCAGGAAGTGATTAGAACTGCAAGTACAGAACACTACCTGACACCTTAATGGCACCAAAGAGACAGAAACTGTCTTCTCTGTAACTGCCTCCTGTTGAGAAACAGTCACATCCCTATATTTTAACACCTCTAATAATAATTACAGAGGAATGCATGTCACGTAAGCTGCTGAAAACTGCTGACTGCCCATTAGACCCTTTACACCCTCTTTTAAAACTTGTTTCAGTGATACAAACACGTACATTCAAGTGTACAGCCCAAACTATAGACTGTATAAAAAATGGAACTAGCATACCTGTCGGGGTCCGTTCTCTCAAATTGATCGAATCGTACTCGCCTACAGGAGTCTCCATCTTGTCAGACTTTGACTCCTCCTCATTTCCTCTGACCAAAAAAGGGCATTTATGTGACGTTGGGGGGAGGGAGATACATCCATCTGGCTGACGTATACCTCCGAGGAGAAGTGAGGGCCAGAGGCTAGCTGTCACTCAAGAGGACACGCCCCTAATTATTCATAAACTTTAACCTCCAATAAAATAAAAACTAGCCTGGTACAAAAAAAATCACCCCCTCAGTGTTGTCATGGAGATATAACCTAAACATACAGACTAGAATGGGGTTTCTTTTGTACCAGGCCTTAAATAAGTTTCATTATGCTGTGAAAACGGCCTGTTTAACATGGGGGTCAATGAGAAACTGCTCTATTATGCAAACTACTCCTAGTGGACACTGAGAGAACTGCAGTTTTTGGCACTTCCTGATTGGATCAACCAGGAAGTCGCCGTGGTGGGGGCTTGGCCAAAACGCACCGCTGTTCACACCAGTGTCTGTCATACGTCTCCAGCTGAGTTCAGATTTCCTTATGCCTACGTCACTCACACTAGAAGGTCAAAGGGCAGAACGTGACAACGTTAAATGTATTCATATCTCTATTTCCGCCTATATCTTATTTGAGTAAAGTTCTGATACACCTGCATTGTGTTGAGACGTTGAGAGAAGTTTAACACTCCATTTAGAAATCTGTTTTTTTTTAGTGTAATATAAAAAGGTTTTGTTTAGAGAAACATTTGCATACATGGTTTCATACAAAACTCTCAAAACTCTCTCTATATTCATCAGCGTGGGGTATTGAAAAAAACAGTATTTTGCTATCAGTAGCGCTGAAACAAATCTCCGGTGTTGCTTCAATAGTGAAGTTATGTGAGATGCCCTTGAATGCTAGTTAGTTGAACTTGAATTATGTTTTATTTTATCATAAAAACAGAACCTTGAGCTGTGTATAAAGCCTCAAAAATCGTAAGCATACACAGTTTAGCTTTAGAAAAAGCCATTATGCTGTAGACTTGTGTGAATGACTTTCCCAATAGGTAGTTGGCATTGTGCTGCATCCACAGTGATCATTTAAATAATTGGTCATGTCTGCTGTGAGTCATTTCTCCCTCATTCGTTCACATTGAAGGAAGTTGATGAAGTCAATGAAAAAGTGATTCCCAGCCCTGATTAACACAGTGCAGACCAGAGAATGGGAACTACAAGAAAAACAGTGAACGGAGGAAAAACAAGTGACTTCACCTCCTCCACCTGTAGACTGCATAACATTTGTCCTGTGGTGGGATTAGCCACCGCATGCTAAATACATGTATGTTTTTACAACAAATTATAAATATATTGTCAATTTTGTCACAGCCTTGGGTATTTGATTGGAAACATGACTCCTAAAGAGCAACAATGTTCTCCTCATTCCCTCCTGACCAGCTAAAACTGCCTCCTTCCTGGCAGTCCACACTGAGGGGGGGAAACGGAGCTGGTCTTAACTCTTGGCATCCTGCTGCCTTGTTTTTCCAGTCTGGCTGTGAGCTCTGCCATCCAGCAGCTCACCGGCTCACAGCCACCGATCCGACAGCTGCAGCTGCTCACTACACTGGCTCACTCACTAATGTTAGGATGATAAGGCCAGTTAAGGCCGACACCGATACTCTTAGATAGAGATTGAGGGTGTCAAGGACATTGCTTCAGTATTTGTAGGGGTGCTCCGACACGAGTCCCTTCGAGGTTCAGCAGAAGCACCCAGAGACAGGCTGAGAGATTAGACTCCTCACTAACATTATCCTCCTCAATCAACTCTAATTTCCTCGTGGCTTTGAACTCAATTCCACTGCACACTTTATCTTCCTCTGCAGGATATCATTCTCATTTCAAACTGTTTCATGTGCCATGAAGCACCACAAAGTCAAGCTTAGACGTGCGGATGATCAACCATTCAGCACATTCCCTCCTTTTAAAACAAAGGTTTTAATTCTGTCTCAATTAAGATATGGCACGATGACTGCCTTGTCATTAAACCACAAATCGGTTTAATTGATTTTCATTCCCTTTGCTTAAAATGACTATTAAATGTGGATATAGTAACTAAAGAGAAGTGAGGTAATGATATGAGAACATGCTTTGTTATAGCTGAGCTAAATGTGTCTCTTTTACATTTGTAGGGAAATGTTTTTTCCTGCAAAAGCATAAAAAGGCTCTAATGCTTACTTGAATAACCCCAAGGCAGGGTGATGTGACACACTGTGAGATGCCATGCTTTTGTCAGCTGACAGGTTGTTTCATAGCATCTATAGCTAGGTAGCTCAATATCTTTAGACCATTGTGGACTATTCTGTAAATCAGGCAATTAATTTACAGAATTAAGTTAAAGGTTCCATATTGTTAAAAGTGAGATTTCCACGTCTCTTTTGATTATAAAGGTGGAAGTGCTACATTAATACTGGGAAAGTATCAAAGTATTAATAACGCTCAATCCACAGAGAAATACACACAGCTTGTATTCAGAAACTGTGACTTTAAATGAGTCATCAGGACTTCCTGTATGTTGTGATGTCACAACTCTAGTATATGTAAGTAGAAAGTGCTGCTACAGTGCTGTTACAGTCATTCCCTGACTGTAATAGTGGTGCAGAGACGCAGAGAGCACAGATGTGGAATATACAGACACACTGACCAATCAGAGCAGACTGGGCTTTTTCTTTCTTTTTTTCTTTCATTTTCTTCTTTTTCTTTTGGGGGGGGGGGGGTCTTAAAGAGACAGAAGCTGAAACAGAGTGTTCTAATTGAAACACACAGCACAAGGAGGAACCTGAAAATGAAAATTGTGGACCTTTAAAAACATACATTGAAATATGCAAATTCATCACAGAGGAGGAACCTTTCATTTTTGGGCGCTCTTCTGTAGCACTTTCACTTACGCCCAAAATACACGGGGTATGGACGCAGATGTCGCACAACACACGTCCACTATATCCAATTAAAGCTCCTCCACTGACCATACTAGTCACACACCGCTCAACTGTGGTTTTGCGTGGCACGTGTATTCGTTTCTCTCTGCATAGAACTGTGTAAAACTGAGTACAAAAATGATTCAAATAAATACCTCATTGTACCAGAGGGCAATGTGAGGCAGCAGCAGAGCAACCTTGCGGGTGTTTTTACATTTCACATTAACATAAATCAATCAAATCCATGTATATCCATGATCCTGTAGTTAAATGGATCCAGTTAATATAGCCTTCACCTCCAAACCCTGCAGAACCAACTGCATTATCACTTTGAAAAACTCAATATGCCCACAGTGAAGCTGGCAGCAGCCACACGCTACAAAGACAGGGTCTGTGCAGCAGGTAAAAACACACCTGCTGCACCCAGTGTTGTGAAAGTTCACTTCCTACATGAACTAGTTCAAAGTTCAGTTCACACATTTGAAAATGAACTAGTTCAGTTCATTTCAGTTGAATTTTAATTCAAAATTATGACCTGAGTTCAAAGTTCCAAAAATGAACTAGTTCATATGTCTTTTTTATCAATATGTTGCTGCAAGCTATTATTTTTTTTAATTATTGCCACAGTCAATATAGAACCACTGACAGCAATTATTTTAACAGTTTTAACTTTTAAATGATGGCACCTTTTTGGATGTCTGCAACCCCTAAATGAAGTTAATAAAAGCTGAGCTTTCCACTTCTCTCAAAGGCTGCAGGTCTCCGACAGTAAACTGCACCACCAGGTCGTCCAGCTGTGGCCGGGAGATGACAGCGGATCCACTACTGTACACAGTTAATGGGATTTTGGTCCGAGGAGCTGTCTTGATTGTCTTTGGGTTTTTTATTTACTTGCACAGACCTTGAAATGCCGAATGAACCTTCAGTTCAATGTGGCATTTCAGGTTTGCTGTGGATGTCACTGAAGTGTCTTTTTTACACAGAGGTGCAAGGTTTTTCCTATCCTCACTGAACTTATCATAAAACTTGTTTAAATGAGAATACAACACCTCCTTGCCGCTTTGTCACCTCCATGCTGTTTTTTGTTATGATCACGTGTGCGGTGGTGCAACACTGGTGGCTGATGTTGGCAGATGGGGTGTTTTTTCCTCTACATATTAGGCCTGTGTTTTAGCCTGGGTTTTGCCTGGAAGGCTCCATAGAAATCTGGCGGCCTATTGAACGAAGTTAAACTGACAGAGCGTGTCGTTCACAGACACCAGAATGAACGTGATCACAGTAACTGTCACCAGGCAGTAATACAGTACGTTCAGTTCACGTTCACCCAAAATATGAACGAGTTCATGAATTATCGTTCGGTGAACGCGTTCAGGCACAACAATGGCTGCACGCCTCCTTTGTGACACAGCACATCCGTAGCTCATGTATTTTGGCCTTTAGTCCAAATTGTCCACTTTGAATAACATGTGTTGGAAAGTGAATTGAATTGGCATGGCTTTTGCTTTGGATATTGAAGAATGAAAGTTGGGATACAAAATGAGGACACAGAGGTTGTATAGGCTGAGGGATGAATCCGTAACACAGAGAGGACGAAGGATTAGACCCACAGCTTTTGTTATGCGGAGGCAGCATCATAATCTATTAGCATCAGCCATGATGGGATTACAGGCTGTTAATGAGACCACACAGACTGGCCAAGGATCTTTTTCATGCTGCTGTGCTGCCAGCATTAGCATGCCACTGCTAACCCTTCTCAGCGGAGGAGTAAGAACAAGAAGAGGGGCACCTCTGACACAGGACCCACCCTCAACCAGCCGCCATCCATCACCTCATCTCCCATCTGCCTTTTCTTGCGGCATCTCCAGAAATGCTTTCATGTAGTGAAACGCGTCCTGTTTATTGCTCTGTCTCTCTGTAACAGTGCGAGGATGTCTTTATCAGTGTGAGATGGACTCTCACGCCAGGCTTGTTTGTCTCTCATAAAAGAAGGAGGAGATGTGAAGGGAGGAATGGAGAGTTAATGAGAGGATAAAAGAGTGAGGGAGGGGAGGAAAGGCCGCAGACACAAAGCGAGCAGAAAGGGGGAGGTGGAGCACGAGCACGCCTGGACTGCCTGTCCTGGTCAACAGCCTTCATTTATGGCAGCAGAGAGGTCAAAGGTCGCTCCTTAATGATGTTGTGCCTCTTGTGCTGATGTTGGGCTCTGCTAAGCTCCACAGGAGTGTCTTCACATCACCGCTGACTAAGGCAGATCCTCAGGGACTGTCAGTATCACCGTCAGACGGTCTACACACCCGCGTGTCAGTCAGACGTCTTCTGTTTTATTGACTTGTGCTTTTTCTGTAGAGCAGCCTCCAGGTACTCAGAGGGCCTGAACATAAGGCGGATGTTTATTAATGCCTCCGTGTATTGGCAGACGTCCATTATAGGCTTGTTGGGACAATCCGAAAGCGTACGATTTTATTTTAACAGCTGACTGTTAAAATGATTGCTGTGCAGCAGCCTGGATGGGGCTGCGTCTTGTTTTTGCTTATCTCTCTCCTGAAACAACAACAAAATCACTTTATGATAATGCATTGATTGTTATTGTTATTATTATGAAGGAAAATGGACACATTTTTTGTGTTTTCCAGATTTCCATATATGCAGATGTTCTGTTTTATATCATTGTAGGTGAATATGTAAAAGGGCTAATGAATCACCTCAGAGGTCTCTACATTATTCAAAGTATTACACATCTAACTACTAAAGAAATCAGTCATTTGACACAAAATATTGATTTAAAAATGATTGTATTCATTTAAAAATGCTCCAGAGTCTATGGCCAATCAGTGTTGCGTAACAGTGTTGGTTGGACGAACGAGATATTTGAAGAGATCCCTCTGGGCTCTGGAAAATCCTGATTTATTTTCCGACAGTTTATGGCTAAACACTTATTTATGATTTAATGTTGAAATGATTCATTGATAATGAAAATGATAATTTGCTGAACACTGCTGTAAGTCCAAAGCATACACAGACAATGAACTAGAATAAAGTCAAACTTTTTTTTATGTGTTATTTAAATAATAGGAAATGTTTCAAAATGTTTGTTTTCATCCGATCGGGAAATGACTGTGTGATCAACAGTCATGACATAATGTTACATAATCTCAGCCTCATTTCCACCAGATTGAGAGCTGCAAAATGAATCAATATTTCTTTATGAACAATGGATCAAATTCCTTTGAGAAAAGCGAAAGGTGTAGCAGGCATTATTGAGCTCACAGTGAATCCTCTGAAGACACTGCAGTTCCCCTCAGCTTCGCAGAGCCTTTTAGTGTGTTTCACCTCATTATTTTGGTTTTAAATGTATTCCTTTAATGCCAATTTAAACACATTCACTACTCAGGGAGTGTACAATCACATTTGTTTATTTAAAAATCAGTTTGGGCTGTTTTCTATTTAATCCTTCTTTAAGATCCCCACTATCTTTATGCAACTCCAAACCAAAATTATGGTGTTTTTCTTCTAGAACCCAATATTGATCCAACCCTCTGACTTTCTGTGTCCAGGTGACGTTCCGTACGAGGATCTACCACTGCAACATCAACAGCCAGGGGGTGATCTGTCTGGACATCCTGAAGGACAACTGGAGTCCTGCCCTCACCATCTCCAAGGTCCTACTGTCCATCTGCTCCCTGCTCACTGACTGCAACCCTGGTGAGAGCTGCAATACACACACACGCACACACACACACACACACTTCTCCTCGTCATATCTCCCTCCACATTTAGCTGTGGCAGGTTGACTGACATGTCCATTCTGTGTGGATAATGTACTCTTTGTAACAGCAGCAGTGTTCTGGGAGGACAGGCAGGAAGGCTGCACTGATGGAAACGTTGCCGGTTTGTTCATTTATCTGTTAAAGTAACCGCTTCTGAGATTTCAGTAGTAGATCTCCATGATGTTAATGTTCCATATTTGGCTTTATTCAAACATGAATAATAAAGAAATAATTATATTGATCGTATGAAGGCAGGCAATTTAAACCTATGCACATTAACTTTCTGCTTCTGTGGCCTTTACAACCAATCGCAGCAACAAAACAGAGAAATGAAACAGAGCAATGAAACAGAGCAACAAAACGTGACTTACAACCAATCGCAGCAACAAAACGTGACCTACAACCAATCAGAGCAACGAAACAGAGCAACTAAACGTGACCTACAACCAATCAGAGCAACCAAACGAGCAATGAAACAGAGCAACAAAACGTGACCTACAACCAATCAGAGCAACCAAACGAGCAATGAAACAGAGCAACAAAACGTGACCTACAACCAATCAGAGCAACGAAACAGAGAAACAAACGTGACCTACAACCAATCAGAGCAGCGAAACAGAGCAACTAAACGTGACCTACAACCAATCAGAGCAACCAAACGAGCAATGAAACAGAGCAACAAAACGTGACCTACAACCAATCAGAGCAACAAAACAGAGAAACAAACGTGACCTACAACCAATCAGAGCAGCGAAACAGAGCAACTAAACGTGACCTACAACCAATCACTGTGTTACTCTCCAATAAGCATTAGTACCTGTGTGAAGGTATGGCAATTGCAATATTTTCACAGCATTTGCATTGATCCTCTTCTAATATTGTCTCGTAAACAGTGAGCCTGGGTATTCATCCTCCCTTTGTTGCAGTGTTATCAATATTAAACCAGGAGTGGCTGGCTAAACACAACCCTGTAAACAGCTGTCACCATTCAAGGAGGAGATGTCGACATTTTT
The DNA here is from genome assembly GCF_963691815.1 of Echiichthys vipera. Classification (NCBI taxonomy): domain Eukaryota; kingdom Metazoa; phylum Chordata; class Actinopteri; order Perciformes; family Trachinidae; genus Echiichthys; species Echiichthys vipera. Next base: position 5,934,516 of record NC_139838.1, on the reverse strand, counting down.
AAAGCTAACTGGATCCATTACGGTGCAATTCACCAGCAGAGTAGACCGCCTCTGGAAGAACAGGGGGGAATTCAATCTGTCTTTTATGGACCAGTTAAACCAGTCGTTACCCAGTTCGACTGGTCCTCAGCTGCCAATACCATTAATGTCTGTTGGTATGAGGGATTGAATTGAGCACACAGAAGTGGTAAAAGGTGTTGTAAAAAAAAATCTATCCAATATCACAACGATGAGGTCCAGAGCGAAATAACTGGGAGAAGGGTAGGGGAAAAAAGGAGTGAATAGGGCGGGAGAATGACAGGTGATTTCACATGTGGATAGTGGGGGATGAGATGGAAACAGAAAAGAAAGCGGGGGGGGGGGGGGGGGGTGATAGTGCTGATTGTGAAGACCTCTGATGATAGCTTGTGTCCTCTCTGCGGGGATTGCTCTGTGATAACGTGGCAACGGAGATTTTCCCCTTCGCGGGCGAAAATGAGAACAGCTCTCCCTCTCCTCCAGGATGTTTTCAGATGTTTTGTTTGAGGTGTAATGAGCCCATTCCTTTAAAGCATGATACAAAAGACACTTGATCGACACCCGGTCCCCACTCAATAAAAAAAACCCGTCACTCCTCCTTCCCGTTTCCCGCACACTTTCTATCCCTCTTTCTGCCTCTCGCCTCATCAAAATCCGATCGCTTCATTTCTCAACACTCGCTTTCGTTTTTTAAACCCAGCCTCAAGTGCTGAATGTGGGACCTGGATCTGAAATACCCTAAAAATATCTCTCCTCCGCCCTCCGTCTGAAGATTTTCTTTCCCATGCAGGCGGAGATCATTGGCATGTTGTTCATTAAAGCGTGGGAAGAGGATGGAATGACAGTTAATCAACCCTCCCAGGGCTGCCGTCCCTGCCATCATGCCACGGTTAACCCTTTATCACATCCCACAAGCAGATCTCCACCTGGGGCACCCTGGTGGTTTGTGGGGGCTGAGCTACATTCTCATGTCAGAGCGTATCTAGGGCTCAAATCCAGCCAAGGGCCACTGTCCAATGTCATCTCTTTTTCTCCCTGTCTTTTCTTGCCGCAACCTCTGTGAAACGTCCAAAAAGTCATCTTAAACTTTTTAACAAAGCCAGAGGGATTCCTCCTCAGCGGTTTCTGCTGGCGCTCTCTGGGTCGGATCATATATCAGGCTGATATTCGCCAAGTCTTTTATAATAAAGGTATCTGCTTTTTTTCCCTCAGTAGCTTCAGGGGTATCAGTTTGTCAAACCTGTAATAACACATGCCTCACTCTGCCTTAAAGGAGGGCTCTGCCATCTGCAGTGGTATCAAAATATGTGAAATAAAAAATGTTTATGTCCTCCGCTAGTGTAGCTCCTGAAGTGGTACATGGTAAACATGTGGTACAAAAAGGGCTGAAATGAGCGTAATCTGTTCTTACTGTATGATTTCACTGTTGGTCCAACGGTTCCAATATTTGCCTCATTATCCTCTAGAATTTACAAAGCTCTGGTCATCCCGAAGCCACCTGGAAGAGGAGTCTTTGTAAAGGCCTCAGTATGCTTCAAACTAAATTCCTACAACGTGTCGTCCAACCACATCTAAAGACAAAAATGTTTCTGACGGTTCAAAGGCAGAGCCTCCTCCTGGCTGCATCCCACTGCCTCCATGATTTCTCTTCACCAATCTTGTCTTTGTGAACTCTCCAAGATGAGCTGTACAAATAGGGATAACAATGCTCACTGTCAGTCTCCCCTCGCGGGTATTCATGAAAAGTGTTGGAAGTAGTTGTATAAAAAATTGGAAAAAGAGAGCTTGAGATATTGTCAGTTTGGCTGAAAGTTGATTTTAGCGCTGTAAAAAGGAGGCTTCAGATGCAATCGGATAATCTGACAAGCATTTAGCTTCAGCCTACTGAGGCCTTGAGCTCCTACCTCCAAGGCTAGAAGCCATTAATACAATTTGTTGCATGTTCAAGGTGTCAAAAGCATCCATCAAAGGCTGCTGGAGTCTGCCAGGAGAGAGTGAAAATATATTTTCTGTGGAGAAAAGCCTTCAGTTCTCTGCTTTTCTCTTCTTTCAGTGAAGAAAAACTCCAGTTCTGATATAAAAAAAACTGATGCTCGTTCAAACACTCCAAACACTCCAAACACTCCTTCCCTCTTCAACTGCCAGTAGCTCCTCACAGGACGCTGGTTGGTCTGTGTGATAACGTGATCCGACTGTTCTTGCATGATGTGATATCGCAACAATTCTGCCATGCGAGGTCGACTTTTTGCTGCAACAGCAGGATATTTGAGTCACTTTAACATTGAGATTGTAAAGTTCAGAGTGTACACAATATAGTTATCAGTCAACAACCTGCAACAACCTTTAGTGATGTTTCCATTCACATATATTTTTATGCGCATTAGAAAAGATGCACGTAAACAACAACATTCAATACGATGTTCTGGCTTTGTGGAAAAGAGTTGATGCATTAAATGTAGAAGCACAGTTGCCAAAGAATATCTGATGTAGCCAACATTTAACTCAAGGGATCAGCTGCTCCGCTGTCATCTTCCCTGGATGTTCCCGTAACATGTCTTCGTTTCCAGACAACATCAAACATAGACAATAGTAGCTGACATGAAAGAGCAATTCAAACTTGCCCAATTAAACCAGATTCTCAAGACCTCAAGAACCATTTTTCTCTTGTAGATGCCGGGGTAAGTTGTGGTTAGATAGCCAAGGCGATGTGTTTTCTTTGTAGTTAGCGGCTTCTACGTTACTGGCCGATCACAGCCATGTGTAGCCTATAGCGCCAAATTATTTTTTTAAGCGACATTTCGTAAGGTGCGTTAAAGTGAAATTCCGACCTAGGATCATCCCATGGTCTTTTTCGACACGTACACACATAAAATAAGCCATAAATAAGCCTACTGAAGGCATTCAAACGTCTTTTTTAACCACTAATCCTGCTGCAAATAACAGCAAACCTCTACAGCAGCAGAGTTTATTAAAAGAGTGTTTTAAAGTCTTACCTACTGGCCCCTGTACCAGCTCCTCTCATAGTAAAGTCCATTCAAGTGGATTACCAAAGTCAATCCCAAAGGAAGGAGCCCATTGGTGCTTTGTTTTCTGTGTAGGGACTCTTCTCATGCTACTGCAGAGGGTTACTGTTATTTTCAGCAGCATTAGTGGTTAAAAAAGACATTTTAATGCCAACACCGTACTGCCCCAAGCTAATCAGTGTTAGCCACGTCCAGCTGTTAGCGACTCTACCGGATTTCTCCGGTAACTGTTCATACACAAAAAAACAACTGTCTTGACGGCTTATTTGATGTATGTAAGTGCCAAAAAGGACCATGTGATGATTTCATGCCTGCAAACTGCAAACTGCACTTCAAAATGCGATGACAATTGAAGTGCAGCCATTGACGCAAAGACTCAGGAAACTCACAAGCTTTCACCAACCAGCAATCCCAACATGGTTTCTGTCTTCGGCTCAAGCGTTCACTTAGAAAGTCAGATGCTACAATGCTGTGATATGTAAGGATCCATTTATCCAGATATGTGGGTATAAGCCTGTAAAAAGCCCATCATTGAAACCATTGCAGGGCTTACTGCTGAGGGGTGTTTGTGCTGCTCGCTCAGCCAAGCTTATCAGACTGCTCCGTCAGCACGCCGAGCCCTGCAGGAGACGGTCTGAAGCCAAGCGCAGTGTACGTGAGGCTCGAGGAATCCGTTTCCCTCTCTGTCACCTCACTGAGACATCGACCAGCAGCACAGCACATTGAGCGGCAGCACGGTCAATAGAAGAGCCGGCGGGAATGCATAACGGCTGGCTGTTGACTGACCGGACGTGTGTGTGTGGTGCATGCAGATGCCGCGGGAGCCCACGGCAATCACCTCCGATTCACAGCGGCACACACACTTTACCGCGCTGTCCATGAACGTGTCGGCCGCGCTCTGCGTCATACGGTACAAGCTTCACCTCAGACCACAGAGGTGATGGAGCTCCATTGGTTTGATCTATGACTCTACCGTGGTTTTCCCTGGTTGGGATGAAATTCCCACGCACGCTGATGAGCCGAGGTGGTCAGCTGCACGTTTCCACACCATTTAAGACTCTGATGCACCGCGTCGGGTAATCGGATGTCAAACGGATCCGCGTGGCCGTTCGTATAAACATGCTGCATGTCCTCATAAATAAAATATCACTCCCACATGTGCATCTTCACCTCAGGAAATCTGTTAGTGAAGGTGTGAGTGGTTTTCATTACAATCCGCCCATAACAATGTTCAGTGTCTCTAAAACTATCGGCAGTAACCTTGCTGTAGATTATTTCGGTCCCCAGTGGATGAACCCTGATTTTTGCGGTGAACCTCCTGACCTTTGTTGTGGCACCATCAGAATTTCTACATATTCCTATGTAATATTCAAATCGAACAGGAAGATTGCAAATATAACAACAACTCTGTTCTTGCTGCTTTTATAGACAAAACCATTGATTGAAAGAAAAGTTGATGAAAAGTCAGTTAAGGCCCAGTGTAGACGGAGACGATCTAGAAAGGAAACGCAAAAGTGGCGTTGCTCTCTCACTTTTTGTTCTGCGTTTAGACGAGCGTCTTTGGGGGAAGTCTGCGTGCATACGGTGACGTAAAAGTGTGTGAAATTGGATGTAGTGTGCACGTCAGGTGTGTAGGTGGAGCTGTGAAGCACTGCCACACAACAGCACCCAGAGCTGGTGCATGCGTAGATACTTCCTCCTCCTTCTCTCCCTAACAGCGGAGAAGCAGGACGCCGTACAGCGTGACAGGGACCTGCAGCACGGTCTGCAGCCTCCCACCACCTCGGCTCCACCCAGGACACTTGAATGTCCCACTGATGGAAACAGTCCCACATGTTTGTTGTTGTTTACCTGAACTCTGCACAAGGATGATACGGAAACACGTACGCCACGTGAGCCAGCGTGGGCAGATTAGAGTTTTTACCCCTTTACACGGAAACACAACGATGGAGCATTATTAATTATTTCAAATCTGGAGGGGGGTTTACCTTTTTTTGTCTTTTTAAGCCCCAAAAACACCGTCACCTTCTAAACGAAAGGCACATCTGATCAAATATTTTGTTGTTTCCACGCGCGGGCTAAGACAGCCCATGACTTTGAAAAAGTAGAATAAACTGTATCCCTTCCACCATATTTGGGGCAGTACCGCCGACACTAATTGGTCCAGATCGGATTTGAATCAAAAGGTAATAATCAGTAAATGCTCTGTTTGTTGTGTGAAGTCTCACTGCGTTCATTGCTCTTGTGTTCACAGCCGACCCTCTGGTTGGAAGCATCGCCACACAGTACCTGACCAACAGAGCCGAGCACGACAGGATAGCCAAACAGTGGACCAAACGCTACGCCACATAGACCAGCACGACCCCTCCAGGACCCCTCACCCTACCCAACACACACACACACACACACACACATACACACACACACACACACCCTCCTCCTGCGAAATCTATGGAAGCACACCCGCTCCTGTCATCCACCCCGCCCCCAACCCAGATAAATGAACTGTTATTTGTTCCATGCTGACTTGAAAAGCTTCTTTTTTATACAAAGAGTCTATTGGGGATTGTATTTTCCAATACACTGAATGTTGATATGGTCATGAAAAGCTTTAATACTGTTATTGTTCTCGTCGTCGTTGTTCTTATTGTTATTGCATTGTGTATAACATCGTCGCCACCTCTCGTCATCTTCTTCTCTAAAAAGCGTGCGCGTACTATTCCCGTTTCATGTGATGGTTTTCATGTAAAATGGTCATACTGAGCGAGTGCATTTAGTTTGTGTTTCTTTCAGTGGTTTTATAGCTCACGGTCAATGTTAGTGCATGGCATCAGGATATGTGTTCATGCAGTGGACATGTAGTCATGTAGTGTATTATTTCTGCAGAGTCTGGCATGGAGTGAGCCCATCACCATGTATGACGATAGTGGTAGTTTGCTGTACATTTATTGCCTTGTGAGAATACATACTCAATTAAACACTGGCTGTAATGTGACGGAGCGTGTCTCAGTCTCTTGCTTTATGACTGTGCATGTGATGACAGTGTGTGCACATGCAGGTTCATCTCTCTCGCCACTTCCTGCTAGAAATGAGTCATCACAGGACCGCAGAGGGTAGCTTTTAGAATGTGCTACTTTTACTTGTATCTTCTCACTCCAAAAAAACAATGAGGTCGTAGTGACATTTAATTTGATTATTTTCATGTGAATTTTCTGGTAACTTTTATTAATGCAGGTAAGACACATAGTACCAACAAGGCTGGATTAGTGAACAAGCCTAACAAGCACGTTCCCAGGGGTCCAAGGGGTCCAGGAGCCCTCACCCTGAAAATGTTGCTGAGAAAAAGAAACAAAGAAACGCTAAATGAGCCAAAACATATACACAATTACTGCCAACAACAAAAAATGACTACAGGTGCAAAACCAAGAGACTCAAAGTGACTGAAATTAGACAAAACAGGCAAAAACGTACACATAGCCACTACAAATGACTACAAAGACGACTAAAAATAGACGCCATGGCAAAAAGATGCTAAATGACTACACACAAAACAACTTACAAAGAGACACAAAACAACTACGAAGTTAAACAAAATGATGACAAAAAGACACAAGAAAAAACCAAGAGACTCAAGTGATGACCAAAAAAAAGACACAAAGTGACTGGAGGAGGCGTGAAGGACACACAAAACAACTACAAAGACACAAAAAGACAACAAAGTCATACAAAACGACTGCAAAGAGACAAAACAATCACAAGGAGGTACATAATTACTAAAATAGATGTAAAAAGAGCACAAAGAGATGCCAAATGACTAAGATAGATGTAAAAAGAGCACAAAGAGATGCCAAATGGCTAAAATAGATGTAAAAAGAGCACAAAGAGGTGCCAAATGGCTAAAATAGATGTAAAAAGAGCACAAAGAGGTGCCAAATGACTAAGATAGATGTAAAAAGAGCACAAAGAGATGCCAAATGGCTAAAATAGATGTAAAAAGAGCACAAAGAGATGCAAAATGACTAAGATAGATGTATAAAGAGCACAAAGAGATGCCAAATGACTAAGATAGATGTAAAAAGAGCACAAAGAGGTGCCAAATGACTAAGATAGATGTAAAAAGAGCACAAAGAGATGCCAAATGACTAAGATAGATGTAAAAAGAGCACAAAGAGATGCCAAATGACTAAGATAGATGTAAAAAGAGCACAGAGGTGCCAAATGACTAAGATAGACGTAAAAGAGCACAAAGAGATGCCAAATGACTAAATAGATGTAAAAAGAGCACAAAGAGGTGCCAAATGACTAAGATAGATGTAAAAAGAGCACAAAGAGATGCAAAATGACTAAGATAGACGTAAAAGAGCACAAAGAGATGCAAAATGACTAAGATAGATGTAAAAAGAGCACAAAGAGGTGCCAAATGACTAAGATAGATGTAAAAAGAGCACAAAGAGATGCAAAATGACTAAGATAGATGTAAAAAGAGCACAAAGAGATGCAAAATGACTAAGATAGACGTAAAAGAGCACAAAGAGGTGCAAAATGACTAAGATAGATGTAAAAAGAGCACAAAGAGATGCCAAATGACTAAATAGATGTAAAAAGAGCACAAAGAGATGCAAAATGACTAAGATAAGATGTTTTTGACTGAAATTGCTTTGAGGATAACGATGACCTGGACGAATGAGAACATTCACAGGCTGACTAAGATAGATGTAAAAAGAGCACAAAGAGACGCCAAATGACTAAAATAGATGTAAAAAGAGCACAAAGAGATGCAAAATGACTAAGATAGATGTAAAAGAGCACAAAGAGATGCCAAATTACTAAGATAGATGTAAAAAGAGCACAAAGAGGTGCCAAATGACTAAAATAGATGTAAAAGAGCACAAAGAGATGCCAAATGACTAAAATAGATGTAAAAAGAGCACAAAGAGATGCCAAATGACTAAGATAGATGTAAAAAGAGCACAAAGAGATGCCAAATGACTAAGATAGATGTAAAAAGAGCACAAAGAGGTGCAAAATGACTAAGATAGATGTAAAAAGAGCACAAAGAGGTGCAAAATGACTAAGATAGATGTAAAAAGAGCACAAAGAGGTGCAAAATGACTAAGATAGATGTAAAAAGAGCACAAAGAGGTGCAAAATGACTAAGATAGATGTAAAAAGAGCACAGAGGTGCCAAATGACTAAGATAGATGTAAAAAGAGCACAAAGAGGTGCAAAATGACTAAGATAGATGTAAAAAGAGCACAGAGGTGCCAAATGACTAAGATAGATGTAAAAAGAGCACAAAGAGGTGCAAAATGACTAAGATAGATGTAAAAAGAGCACAAAGAGATGCAAAATGACTAAAATAGATGTAAAAAGAGCACAAAGAGATGCAAAATGACTAAGATAGATGTAAAAAGAGCACAAAGAGATGCCAAATGGCTAAAATAGATGTAAAAAGAGCACAAAGAGATGCAAAATGACTAAGATAGATGTAAAAAGAGCACAAAGAGATGCCAAATTACTAAAATGGATGTAAAAAGAGCACTAAGAGGTTCCAAATGTCAACAAAGGGACACAGAATAAATATATGTTGTGTTGCTCATCAAATGCATCCCTGCAGCTATGATCGTCTCCTGACAGCTGACCGTAGACTCATGTCATCCCCATGACACAGTCACTAGCAGGAGCGTCTGCCTGCATGTGTGTGATGACGTTGCATTTCAAACACTGATCCAGGATGGTCTTGTGTGCTGGATGAGCCTGTGTTGTTGTGCCAGGGAGCCCCCACTGTTCCGACACAGGGCTCTCATCAGGATGAATGAGGAGGCTGGCTTCCGTCATGCTGTGCTGCTGTCTGTCTGCACAACAGCCTGAGGCTTTAAGGGCGCCAGGAGTTCATCTGGGCCCGACTTCTACCAGAGGACACGTATCCTGTTCTGATGTTGTTTAGTGGGCCTCAAAGAAGACATTCCCACCATCATCGCACTGCCAGTACCAGCCTTTAGACGAAACAAGATGGCTCCGTCTTCTCCATGACACGGAGAGTAGCTCAATCTGTGACCAGACGAATGCTTTCTGCTCCAAAGACTGTGTTCACACCGAATGAGCCAGTCCCTGGAGTTTGATCACCAGATGATTCAGGATTATTCCCCTTACTGACGTGAGACCCAGCCCCCACCGCAGCCACTTCCTGGTTGATCCAATCAGGAAGTGCCAAAAACTGCAGTTCTCTGAGTGTCCACTAGGTTTCATGTTTTCACAGCATAATGAAACCTGTTTAAGCCCTGGTACAAAAAAGCATTCTAGCCTGTATGTTTAGGTCTCCATGACGATTTTTTTTTTGTACCAGGCTAGTTTTTATTTTATTGGAGGTTAAAGTTTATGAATAATTAGGGGCGTGGTCTCTTGAGTGACAGCTAGCCCCTGGCCCTCACTTCTCCTCGGAGGTAAACATCAGCCAAATGGACGTATCTCCCTCCCCCCAACGTCACATACATGCCCTTTTTTGGTAAGAGGAAATGAGGCGGAGTCAAAATCTGACAAGATGGCGACTCCAGTAGGCGAGGACGATCGGATCAAGTTGAGAGAACGGACCTCGACGGAGATGCTACGTCCATTTTTTTTTATATCATCTATGATTCACACCAAACAACAAGCAAATTTTCACTGGAGTTTGATCCCGAGATGATTCGGATTCATTCCCTTTACTGACATGAGACACTCCAGAGAGGAGGGGGCAGCTCCATACCCACAACATTTCTCTCCCCCATTTGTTGTCAAAGTGAAAAGCAAAGGAATCAGATCATGTCTCTCATATAGACACTTGTATTGTTTCTAATAGATCACAGGTGTGTTTTCTTGTCAGATCCCCTCACGCCCCGCAGCAAAAATAGACCAGAAAACCAACTACTGAAAGGGCCGCTGAGCTCTGCACCTTGATGGTTAACCTCGTATTTCTTTGCAGCCTGTGGTTAACGTGCTGTTTTTACCCACAGCATCACCCAGCAGATGATTGGCTTTGCTGTTCCCGTCATTCTCCATGACCCGTTACCTCGTTCACACACACATCGTGGCTCATTCGAAGTCACTAAGCCCAACCGTTTTGCCCTTTTCAACACTCGCCAAACACTCGCTGATGCTGGAACCATGGATGGATTATGAGACAATGGGCGTCTATTTTGTAGTCACTTTGCATCTTTATGGTGGTTTTGCATCTATTTTTAGACGCTGCTATGTCTGCGTTTTGTTTCTCTCTGTGGTCATTTTACATCTATCTTTTAATCATTTTGCGTATCTTTGTCGTCATTTCTGTCTCTACGTGGTTGTTTTGTGTGTATTTTCAGTCATTTAGCATCTCTTTGTGGTCGCTTTGCATCCCTGTAATAATTTTTTTGTCTCTCTGTGGTCATTTTACATCTATTTTTAATCATTTTGTGTATCTTTGTCGTCATTTCTGTCTCTATGTGGTTGTTTTGTGTGTATTTTCAGTCATTTTGCATCTTTATGGTGGTTTTGCATCTGTTTTTAGGCGTTTCAATGCCGGCGTTTTGTTTCTTTCTGTGGTCATTTTACATCTATTTTTAATCATTTTGCGTCTCTTTGTCGTCATTTCTGTCACTATGTGGTTGTTTTATGTCTATTTTTTCAGTTATTTAGCATTTCTTTGTGGTCGTTTTGCATCCCTGTAGTCATTTTGTTGTCTCATTGTGGTCATTGTGGGTCATGTGCCCGGCAGGCCCGTTCAGTAATCCATCCACGGCTGGAACCCCCGGCTGCCTCACTTCTACCACAAACAGCACTTGTGTTGTATGACTTCTTAACTAATGAATTAGTGTGAAGGTTGGTGGAAGTTGGACCAAATAAACTGACACATCAGTGTATATTGACCACACATTTCAAACACAGATGTGGTTTGAGACTGAGGCCTCGTCCACAACAACACGGGTATTTTTGAAACCAAACTTTTATGCCCCTCAGTTAAAAAAGAAGTTGTCGGCACCACCGGTGTAATAAAAAATATCTCTGCCCACATGAAAACGTAAAATCCGCCTCCGTCAGCTGGTCAAGTCTAGAGCTCTCCACAAGTCTCCATGGATACAGCTGACTGTTTACCGTCGCACAGTGTGACGTCAAACAATGTTGAAAGGAAATTGCGGTTTTCCTCAGTTTTCCTGTCCACACATGACGGCTGAAAACAGACTTTTCCAAAAAGTTCACCCTGGACTCCTGTAACAAAAAAGTCTGGTTTCAGGAGCAACAACTGTGGTTACGTGTGGATGAAAGGACAAACCGTGAAGAAATACCCGCGCTCGTATGGACGGGCCCTGAATGTCTGTCAGCAGTCATATTCTGCAGTTCCTTTCACAATACACAATAACGGCTTGCATAAAGCCCACTGAATGATGCAATAGTATCAGCACCTACACCTACAAAACAGAATAAAATGGGCATCTATACTGAAACTATAGGCACCTTGTAAATGCTGTGATATCGGCTCATCCGCCTCTGCTGCACACGCTGGTACACACACTACATACATACTGTACATACACCGGAGGAGATAAAGCTGCTTTAATTCATTCCATAATCATCAGAGATCTCTATGTAGTCAAGCAGTGCTTAACCCCGTTTTTATGATATTCATCGCTCATTTTACACCGTCCTCATGCACTCAGAGTGTGTTTAGACTGAATTACAATGCCCTGAGAGAACCACTATACTGATTGGTGGCTCATAACTTCAGTTCAATCATAACGTTTGCTCAGTCTGCAGCTGTGAGCTAAAAACACTGCAAGGCACTTCATTTCAAACACAAAGACATTTCTGCAAATCTTCGACTGAATTATGTTTCTGCTTTGCTTCCGTTCCTCCTCCAAATGAATTAGTTTCACCTCAGACTCAAACACACACTCTTCATAGTTGGACCAACACAAGGTTTCTTTAAATCAAACCCAAATAGGAGAAGGGAGTAAATGATTTCTGATTTATATTCTGCTAGATCCATAATCTTCAAGACATTTGACTGTAGAAACAAAGTTGTGCATCAGTAGCTCAGTCCATAGGTGATTCGGCTGGGAGGGTCGCCGGTTCGAGTCCCTGTGTGGACCATGAATGGAGCGTGGACTGGTGGCTGGAGAGGTGCCAGTTCATCTCCTGGGCACTGCCGAGGTGCTGTTGAGCCAGGCACCGAACCCCCAACTGCTCGGGGCACTGATCCATGGGCAGCCCCCTCGCTCTGACATCTCTCCATTAATTGCATGTATATAGGTCCTGTTTGTGCATGTGTGTATTTCAGGCCTGCGTGTGTGTAACCTGAATAATAATAATAACAGAGTGAAAACATTGAATTTCCCCTTGTGGGATAAATAAAAGGAATTCTTCTCCTTATTATTATTAACTGTTCTTATTTCTCTTTACTGTGATAAGCTATCATAATGATTGGTTATGATGATGGTTATAATACGACTGCAACTTTGCTCGCACATATTTTAAATTAGGTTTTCTGCAGCAGATTTTATGAATTTTATCTATTTATCACACCCAGAAATGTACTTTAATTTACTCTTTCAACATCCATCCTCACTTTCCATTCCCTTCAATTTCCAAATAACATCATCTTATTTTCTCTTTAAATGTACTGAAGAGAAACCACCTTTTTAACAGACACATTTCTGATGATCTCCTACAGAAGCTGCTGCTCTGTCTTAAGCTGTTTTCTCATATGAACTCTGGACATCATCATGCAGCACACAACGGATCCGTGTCAGACTTGCTCCCACTTAGAACTGGAAATACTCGGTTTAGTGTATATGGGGGGCGGCGCCGGGGCAGAGTGTGCAGGAGGCGGGACACGACGCAGCCACGTAGCCGGTTTGTAATTTGCTCATAAACAATTGGCGTCTGCCCTTATGCACAGACGTTTTTTGTTTTGTCTCCTTAAGCTGCTCTCCTTAAGGGTGTGTGCTTGCAGGCCAAACCGTGCTGAGATACCCGCGTTCGTGTGGACGGGCTCTGAATGTCTGTCAGCAGTCATATTCTGCAGTCCAGGTGTCTGTGTGAGTGTGTGTGTGTGTGTGTGTGTGTGTGTGTGTGTGTGTGTGTGTGTGTGTGTGTGTGTGTGTGTGTGTGTGTGTGCGCGTGTGCGTGTGTGTGTGTGCGTGTGCTTGTTGGTGTGTGTGTGTGTGTGCGTGTGCTTGTTGGTGTGTGTGTGCGTGTGTATGTGTGTGCGTGTGCTTGTTGGTGTGTGTGTGTGTGTGTGTGCGTGTGTTTGTGTGTGCGTGTGTTTGTGTGTGCTTGTTGGTGTGTGTGTGTGTGTGTTTGTGTGTGTGTGTGTGTGTGTGTGTGTGCGTGTGTGAGTGTGTGTGCGTGTGTGTGCGTGTGTGCGTGCGTGTGTGTGTGTGTGTGTATGTGTGTGCGTGTGCTTGTTGGTGTGTGTGTGTGTGTGCGTGTGTGTGCGTGTTGGTGTGTAAGCTTGTCGTTTTAAATGTGTCCTTTAAAGGTCTAGCCTTTTCTTTTAGATGCTTTTAATGTTAAATTATTTCTGCACTTTTAGGGATTGTACTGTAAATTCCGTTGCACTGGTACAATAACAATAAAGACAAATCAATTCTATTCAATTCAAGTTCCTGAATCTTGTCCTCTCTCCACTGAAACATTTTCATTAGTGTCTCCGTGTAAATCACCCTTCTTCTCCTTCACAAATGTTTTCTTCCGCATGTTTTGTGTGACAGAAATGTCATCAACGCGCCCACTCGCTCGCTGTCAATTCTCCGCAGACTTTGTACTAGGGAGCTATCAGGGTGAAGTCTTTTGAATGTGGGTTGCAGTGCGTGTGAGGAAGGGGCTTTATAGATCCATGTTAGTAGACAGTGTGGAACATCTACAAAATGACAGAGGGTCCTCCTTTTCTTTCACAACATATTTAAAGCTGTCAGTCAATTAAACATGTGATAAAGTACCTTTGCTGCTCTTATACTGTCAGATATCACCAGTCTGGGCCATTCGGTGGATTTTAGGTGTTATGTGGTAATCAATGCTTCTCTTGTGTACTTCATTTTCTCCCAGAGTCCCCAAAGAAGATTTATATAAATACTGTTCTTGCACAAACGAGATGACAGATAATATCTCGTTTGCACAAGTTTGCACAAGTGATTATTTCGAATACTTGTGCAAACAAGTTCTACTGTTCTATAAGCAAGATATTCAATATCTTGTGAGCACAAGTTTGCGCAAAAGATTTGCTTATGCAAACAAGACATTAGACGATAAGCTGTGAGTGCAGGACGTGGATCTGGGTGCCAACTTTGTCTGTATTAAAAAAATATAATATCACAGGACCTGCCATGACTTTCCCATCAGTTTTACTTTAATCTGGATTCCTACATTTCTCTGAATGCATTTTGACAGCCCAAAGAGAAGGAGAATGGTAAACCGGTAGATGAATAGCGGGGTGTGTCCCGTGTTGAAAACTGGATACACCACTGGACAAACTAGCACTTGCCCTCCTCGCGGCATCTGTGTCTGCCTTGTGTGGGAGACAGTGCTTGGCGGTGGTTTTTAGTGTCTGACTGCATTGCAAAACTAGCAAGGTGGAGCAACAGTGGCAGAGTTAATTATGGTTGACACATCAAGGGGGGAGGGGTCCTCATCCACCCTCCTCCCTTCCTCCTTCACACACTGCTGGAGGAAGCGTCTGACAGAAAAGGAGAAGTCGTTGATGCATACATGATAGTGCAACCAGAGGTACGTGATCAACGGGAGTGAAAAGGCCAAAGTTGATCTGTGAATAAAAATGAACCTGGTCTGCATAATAATGGCTATTATGCAGGTATAATGTGTCAGGGTGGGGACGCTCTATGTTTGCAGTTAGGTCAGACCTGCTCTCATTACTGCTGACAAAATGACAGTTGGTAATGTCAAACAACAGACAGTTTGGGCCGTATGACATATGGTCGAAGTCTCTTTTTTATTCTCCCATGTTCTTTATATAGAGTTTTGCAATAAAGTATAAATACAATACAAATCAACACTGTATGCACCAAGAAAACAATATATTAAAGGAAATTACAGGCATTATATTGCGGGATGCTAAATAAATGTGTGCAAGCTAATTACCAATTAATACACAGCAGAACAATAATAATACACATAGAAAGGCCAAGTCTTTGTGTTTCCTACCAGGATGTAATGTCACATGAGCAACGAGTCTTGCTTGGTCTTTTACAACACTGAACCTAACAGTAACCCTAACAAAATGAAAATTAAAAAAAATTAAATTAAATCAAAAATTAGGTATAGGCTTATACGGCAGGGGAACATAGGACCTGGGGAACATAGGTATGCTCCCTCTACATGCCATGAAAACTGCCACTTATAACAGTGACGACTAAAGTCTCATGGCCACCACTTTGCTAAATGTTTATTTAACCAACAACACATGTCACACACTTTATCAGGCAGCGTGGCTTATAGCCTTTAAAACTGTCAATCAAGTCTCGGTCGCCTTGTTTTAGTGCTTGGTTCTAAATCAGGCTAATGGCTAGCAATAGCTTGATTTGATCACTTCCCTGCAATGAGTGGGCTTGAGTAAGCATATAAATTATTCAAAGTTCTTGTTGTTTGTGTGTTTCTGTTGTTAACCAGCTGAAATTATTCACCACACACAATCTTCCTTACATAGCTGCTTGATAGATGGTGGAGTACATGTTGTGTTTACTTTGAGTAAAAAGATGATGCTGCTTCTTGATGGCAAACCTGGTTCCTAGGTTTCCCGGGTCCTATGTTCCCTGGGTCCCATGTTTCCTGGGTCCTATATTCCTGGGGTCCTATGTTTCTCGGGTCCTATGTTTCCCAGGGTCCTATGTTCCCTGGGTACTATGTTCCCTGGGTCCTATGTTTCCCTGGGTCCTATGCTTCCTGGGTCCTATGTTCCCTGGGTCCCATGTTCCCCGGGTCCTATGTTCCCTGGGTCCCATGTTCCCTGGGTCCTATGTTTCCTGGTTCCTATGTTCCCCGGGTCCTATGTTTCCCAGGGTCCTATGTTTCCTGGGGTCCTATGTTCCCTGGGTCCTATGTTCCCTGAGTCCTATGTTCCCTGGGTCCTATGTTCCCTGGGTCCCATGTTCCCTGGGTCCTATGTTCCCTGGGTCCCATGTTCCCTGGGTCCTATGTTCCCTGTGTTCTATGCTCCCTGGGTCCTATGTTCCCTGGGTCCTATGTTCCCTGGGTCCCATGTTCCCTGGGTCCTATGTTCCTGGGGTCCTATGTACCCTGTGTTCTATGTTCCCTGGGTCCTATGTTCCCTGTGTTCTATGTTCCCTGGGTCCTATGTTCTCTGGGTCCCATGTTCCCTGGGTCCTATGTTCCTGGGGTCCTATGTTCTCTGTGTTCTATGTTCCCTGGGTCCTATGTTCCCTGGGTCCCATGTTACCTGGGTCCTATGTTCCCTGAGTCCTATGTTCCCTGGGTTGTATGTTCCCTGGGTCCCATGTTCCCTGGGTCCTATGTTCCCTGAGTCCTATATTCCCTGTGTGCTATGTTCCCTGGGTCCTATGTTCCCTGGGTCCCATGTTCCCTGGGTCCCATGTTCCCTGTGTTCTATGTTTCCTGGGTCCCATGTTCCCTGGGTCCTATGTTCCCTGAGTCCTATGTTCCCTGGGTTGTATGTTCCCTGGGTCCTATGTTCCCTGAGTCCTATGTTCCCTGTGTTCTATGTTCCCTGGGTCCTATGTTCCCTGGGTCCCATGTTCCCTGGGTCCCATGTTCCCTGGGTCCTATGTTCCTTGGGTCCTATGTTCCCTGGGTCCTATGTTCCCTGAGTCCTATGTTCCCTGAGTCCTATGTTCCCTGGGTCCCATGTTCCCTGCTGCTGCTGGGCTGAGATAGACAGTGTTAAGGAACAGGAAGTGAAGTGTTTGCCATTCCTGTGAAATCTCTGATAAGTAAATGTCTTTCTTTTCTATTAATGGGCTTGAACAACTGCTCCTGTCGTGTGACGGGTGAATATAATTTCACCGTCCTGTTTCACTCTCCGTGACAATGACGCTGTCTCCAAAATACCAATGATGAATGGAGATGACAATGTCAGGACGTCTGTCTGCTGCTGGACCAACACTTCCGGCGAGAAGAGGCACGCGTCCAGAGGTAGTGTCAAGTTCATGTTAATTGTTCACGATAATCCCGGAAACGAGACGATTGAACCCTCCAAAATAAGAGCGCCAAACCTCAACTCAATAACCAAGACCCTTGAAAATTGAGATGCCCCTAGCTTAGGTAGAACAAAGCACAAACATGTTTTTTCATGGGCTACTTTAAAAGCCTGTCTAGTTTTTGAGATGGATGGTTGAATAAAAATATTTTATTTAAAATGAGTTAATTTTGTTGAATATTGAACATGTAGGCTTCTCTCTTATAACTATATATTATAATATATAGAATGAAATCCTTTAAAAAAATAATAATTCTAAATACATTTTTTCATCATATTTTATACAAGCCCCCACCCCAGCGACTTCCTGGTTGATCCAATACGCAAGTGTCAAAACTGCAGTTCTCTGAGTGTCCACTAGGAGCAGGTTTCATAACAGAGCAGTTTCTCATTGACCCCCATGTTAAACAGGCCGTTTTCACAGCATTATTAAACCTATTTAAGACCTGGGACAAAAAAACATTCTAATCTGTATGTTTAGGTCATATCTCCATGACAACACTGAGGGGTGAATTTTTTTGTACCAGGCTAGTTTTGATTTTATTGGAGGACCCTCACTTCTCCGCGGATGCTAGTTGTCAGGATTAGCATCATTAGCATGCTAACTCTGTCATCTCAACCTGGTCATTCGCGTGGTGGTGTTACTATAAGTGACAAGATGGTTTGCTCTTCAATCGACTGTATAAACAGATGGTTTAGGAACACAATGTGTTAGCTCTGTTATGCTAATTAAATAGCTGCACTTGCACCATAACTTGCAGTACAGCCTGCTATCTATGACACATACACTAGATTCTAATCTGGAGGAGGATTTTGGCTGTGAAGGATGGTGTTTTACAGTCTGTGAGCATGGGACTGTGTTGCTTATCAGTTTAAAACATAGATCATAAACGCTGCCCGTCCTTGGCTCACTGAGCCGGTGTTATCTCTGCTAGAGACCAGTCTCTACCCTCTAAAAAATCCCGTTCCCCTTACAAAATTGAAAAGACGACTCCCATTTCCTCTCTGTCCCGGAAACAAAAACTCAACATTTACTCCCACTCCTGTTTATCTAGTAACATGTTCTGTTAGCCTAGCTCCCAGGCGGTGGTGCTAATGTGGTTAATTCTGTATACATCAGCCAGACCAATGTATCTCCCTCCCCCCAACGTCACATACATGCCCTTTTTTGGTAAGAGGAAATGAGGCGGAGTCAAAGTCTGACAAGATGGAGGCTTCCAGAGGCTATGTCCATTTTTTTATGCAGTCTATAATTTTATGTTATATTGAATAACATGATGATGCTATGAGCCTACAAGCTGCATTATGCACTATATTAATATCAAATATGATTTAATTGAAAACTGACTGAATTAATTGGAAAAATCAAAGATTAATCTTAATTGATCATAAATTAAGAATAAATTATATATTTACACTGCTGTCCTCCATTTTAATCAATGTTTTAAAGATGGCCTTTAACCATTCCTACTTTTAAGATTTAAATTGTTTCTCCATAAGATACATTAAATGTGTGCGTATACTGTATATTTAATGATGTGCTGTATTATATGATACGAATCGGGGAAAGATCAGGAATTTAACCGCCAAATATTTAATAATTTGTATAGGTATAAGTGTGTGTAATATATAAAATAAAAAAAATGAATTTCCCTTCCGGGATTTATAAAGTATGTCTTTTTCTTCTGTCTGTGTGGGCCCTTCACATGTGTCTGGGTTAACAGGGGAGTCTGTGCCAAAGTTAAAGCACAGACTCACATTTAGCCTACAACTTGGCTGAGTACAGGAAATGCAGGTATGGAAGATGGCATCTCCCTAGCCCTCCACACTGCCCCACGCCCCACCCCCACCGGGACCAGAGGAACACGTACACTGTATGTGAGAATGCTCTTCTTAGACTTTAGTTCAGCTTTCATCACCATTGTGCCCTCCAAGCTCGTCATGAAGCTCAGAGACCTGGGACCACGTCCTGATCATCAGTGATGTGCACAGACTTTTTGAAGGGCAGGGGTAAAAGGGAAAAAAGGGCACATATTGCATGCATTTTGGCTTCCAAGAGGGCACTTTAGCACACATTTTGGCTTTAGCACACATTTTGGCTCCTAGAGGACACTTTAGCACACATTTTTGCTCCTAGAGGGGACTTTAGCACACGTCTTGGCTCCTAGAGGACACTTTAGCACACGTTTTGGCGACTAGAGAGCACTTTAGCACACGTTTTTGCTCCTAGATGGGACTTTAGCACACGTTTTGGCTCCTAGAGGGCACTTTAGCACACATTTTGGCTCCTAGAGGACACTTTAGCACATGTTTAGGCTCCTAGAGGGCACTTTAGCACATGTTTTGGCTCCTAGAGGACACTTTAGGACACGTTTAGGCTCCTTGAGGGGACTGTAGCACATTTCTTGGCTCCTAGAGGGCACTTTAGCACACATTTAGGCTCCTAGAGGACACTTTAACACACGTTTAGGCTCCTAGAGGGCACTTTAGCACTCGTTTTGGCTCCTAGAGAGCACTTTAGCACACGTTTTGACTGCCACTAGGGCACTTTAGCACACGCCACTGCTGATCATGGCTAATGATAATAACAGGTTACAAATATTTAATAAGAAAGAATAATAGAACATATTCGAATGGACAAAAATAATGATCAGGTCAAGACTAATCCTAAAGATCGTTTGTGATATGTTTTGTCTAAATGTTGGCGCCTAGTACTTAGTAGCATTTACCCTGTTTTTCATTTATTCTTATTTTATTTTTGCTACTCTATGTTCATGCATACACCAATAAAGTTGACCACATCTCAATAAGACATTGCCGCCTCCGTTTGTCTGTGCTTTTATTGTTTTAAATGATGACCGGAAGTTGAACGTTTCTTTACCGTAGGTGCTTTGACACTGGTGCGTCCAGGCGGCGGAGGCACACACACATAGGCTGTGCACACACACACAAAGAAAGGTATCAAATACTTCATGTTTGTATTGCAGCGCCTGATATTGTGTCAGTTAATGTCATGTGTGTCTTTTAGAGGACGTCGGGACTCTAAATGTGTCCGTGTTACCGTCCGAGGAGAATCCCGGAGCGGTTCCATCCTGTGACTGGCTGCACTGAGATCAGCTGCATGTCGACGGATATAGCTTTAAAAACGCGAGGAAAACCTTGGAGTGAACGGCGTGGGTCTATTTGTTTTGAATGTCGTCATTTGGCCTCAACGCGTTAAGGAACCGTCGTTGACAGCAGCGTGGCACTTCGCCGACTTCTTCGGGTGAAAGTTTCAGTCGCCCGGACATTGTTGAGGTGTAGTGTCGCCGTTCCCTGCCGACTGCGACATCGCCCCGTCGGTGCGTTTCTGCTTTCCCATCCCGACCTCTCCGACTCAACCGGGAGCGGAGGTCTGGTGTGCGTCCGCGAGTCGCCCCGTGGTGTGTCAGGCACGCGTAGGCCTTTAGCCGAACTAATTCACCGAATCGTTTCCTTTGTCGCAGCCCGACAAGGCTAAAAATAACGCCACGAGCCGAGGTCACAATTCAGCGTTATGAAAGAAGCAAAACGCTCCGCCGAGAAGTTCCTCCGCGCAGCGTCGGTTCAAAGTGATGGACCCAGTTAACCCGGGTCAACGTCTAGTCCGGGTCTGCCATTTAGAAAAGGACCGAAGACTTTAGGGACTCAGTGCAGTCTATATAGCCATGGTATGTAGCCTACCGTTTACGTATGTCGACAACGATGCGCCAGACTCCATTAAAAATCAACTAAAACAAACCTTCACGCGCTTTTTGGTGACAGTTACTACTTAATAAGACATAACGAGGGCTGTACATGAATTGTCAGGGTCCTCTGTTCAATTCGGAATACAGCTGTACCACTACACAACTGTACATTTCAATACAATCTGAACCCTACCGGTAACGCGGTTCCCACACCCCGCTGCCGCCCACGGGCATTTGTGCCTGGAAAAGACAGACATTTTATTGAAGTATTGTTCTGGATGGATGCCGAATTCTGGGATGCAACCTGAAGATTATTGTAACATCTCAAGTCTTGCGCAAGCTCTAATCATTTACCTTCGAGCGAGTCTCTGCGGTTGAGTGTCAGGTTTTTAAATGGGCTTAGCTGTGGAGTCAATATGTTTTAAGGGGAAAGGTGGTTTGGCTTGTGTGCCTTTTTTTCTAAATGTTGCTCGTTCCCCCAGGCTCGGTATGTCGGATGAAGATTCACGTGCCAGCACCAGCTCTTCCTCGTCTTCGTCTTCGACTCAGCCTCAGCAGCAGGACGCAAACACCCTGAAGAAACGAGAAAGCAAAGCCAGCATGAGCAAGACCTCCAAACTCCTCTCTACCAGTGCTAAAAGGTGGGCCTCCTCGGAGTCAGGAGCGTGGGCCTCCTTTTATGTGACAGTGGCTGCAGTGGGCAGGTCACAGATGCAGAGCCACTTTTCACCCTGGATATTCTGCCACTTAGGGCGCACTCCCACTGTCCGTCCGTACTGTGCCCGTGCTTTAGGGTCCTTGTCCCCCCCTCCAGGCCCGTTTGTACTCACACTACCTGGGCCTCGGCGAATGCTTCTTGCTGCCTATACGTCATCACGCCGTCACACGCATTGATTGACGTCATGGCGATGCGTTGCTTTGTTTACAAATCTTTCCATAGACCTCAGAGTTTTTGTGCGTCTTGTCGACTGTTTTTGAATATTTTCATCGACCTAATCTGCAGTAAACACTCCACCTCCGCATCACATCAACGTCAACCTTTCACCGCCATTGATTTAAATGTCCGCGCATGGTCCCTCCTTCTTTTTTCTATGACCGAAAAGGTGCACATAAAATGTCGTCTGATCCACCGTAGGCCTCGTGCTCGTACACATGCACATGCTCGTTCTCGTACATGTGCAAACGTGCTTTACTAAAGCCCACCTCTCCCAAACGGGTCGTGGACGGCAAGCCTACTGCTCATAGACTTGGTACGGTTGCACTCACACTGGTCAAATGAACTAGACTTTAGCCTTGTAACGTCCTTGGGCATGGTACGGATGGACAGTGTGAGTGCCCCCTATTTCCCACCACTGATGTTCAGTCTCTGCAGGGAGCGTTAATCACCTTCCCCAACAGCTGCTTGAAAACAAGTCAGTTGTTTGTCCTACATATAAGTTTCAAGTTCTGGTACATAGATGATTTATAGGCCAACCGTAAAATCCCCCATCCAAAACCAGATTATTCTTGGTTTTCTACTATCTAACATTCAAGGGATTTTTTTTTGCAGTGTGGTTTTAATAAGATACTTATCCGTAGTCAGTATTTATACAGCAGATGGTGTTTGGCACACTGCAATTTTGGAGAAGCAGGGAGGAATACCGACACAGAAGCTAAGAAATGTGCTGCTGTGGACGGGGGCAGCAGCTAAACTTATTTTAGACACCTAAAAAAATCCATTTCAGTTTAGGCGTACACTATATTTAGAATATTTTTTGCTGCTTTACCTTGCTGTCAGACAGCTCTCCTCCAGTTTTCACAGAAATGTCCCCTTCTCTCTCTTGCTGCTGTTCAGTGTGGCTCTGAAAAAGTTCTTCCTCTGTAAACTCTGCCTCATAAAAGGATCCTCACTAAATAACAGCTGGTCTGCAACGTAATACAGTTGCACTTATGTGTAGGAATAAATGGAGACAATGCAGTGCCAAAGATAAGGGCTGTCTTCTCCAAACGGGGGGCGTGCTAACCACCATCTACAGTAGGTAACACACTGACTATGGATAAGTACCTCATCCAACCACACTTCAAAAAAGCAGAACTATCCCCTTTAAGAGTTGTTGAGCGGATGACATTTCCATAAAAGAGGTGTGTGCCTTTTTTGGCAAGTGCTTTTCATGACTCATGAAGGTTCTGGTTTGACACCAAATGTTATTCAACTCAATGCATTTCAAAGCAGCAATTTGTCATCCATCAGGCCTCCTCTGCATTATATCCAGAGCTTATGAGTTTGGATTTCCAGTGTTTGATTACAGCTTAGCTTTTGACGCATGTGTTGCGTTTGCTTTTGCAGAATCCAAAAGGAATTGGCTGACATTACTTTGGATCCGCCACCAAACTGCAGGTGAGTGGATGATTTTCAGTGGCAGAGCGGGGGTTCTTTTTAAAGAGGACATTTAACATATAGTCTGTAAGATTTTCATCCAGTTAATTGTGTTTTAAGTTCCTGTCTATCAAAGAGTTAGTTAAAACAATGGTGGTTGATCATATGACCCACTAATGAAAGCACTTGTCTCTTTTGTGGAGTATTTCAATCTGTATGTCTGTGGAGACATTCCCTCTCTAAATGCGCCAGCATGTTCGTGACGCTGCTGACAGCTGTTGGTCTGCCCGTGGAGCTCATCACTGCTGGTTATGCTGCATTCACTTGTACTTGGAAATCGTGAACTTCCCACTTCCACTTCTCTGAAAGAACAGGCTCACCTGCAGTTACATATTACTGCCACAGAGGCCACTAGAAACAAGATATCTCAAATCTGACGGGGTGCAGCGTACTCTGGGCATCTCAATGTGAGGGTTGAAAATTCCCTTCATCTGTATGTCAGAATAGAAAATGATGTTGCCTCAGGCAGGGTCTTTT
Organism: Echiichthys vipera; assembly: GCF_963691815.1. NCBI lineage: Eukaryota > Metazoa > Chordata > Actinopteri > Perciformes > Trachinidae > Echiichthys > Echiichthys vipera. The sequence goes on along the minus strand of NC_139838.1, from coordinate 5,910,672 downwards.
TTCAGTGCTTGTCACTGACTGACAAGTATTTTTTTTGCGGGCCACTCTGAAATGGAAGACTACGTGTTGTAGAAGACAAAACATTTATGTAATTAATCGTTAGTAATTCAAAATATTTAACATTCTACACATGGTAAATTATGGAGTTCAAATTACACTGTGGCTTTCCTGGGAGATGGAAGGAGTACTGTACACATGCACGTGCATACATGAATGCGCCTGCCTATGTACAAAAATATACATGTCAGTTAATAGAGAGTAAAGTTATCCTGGGACAACAAAGAAACCGAAAAATCCTTCACCCTTGCAGTGTTTTTATGTTCTGTTTTCTAACCGCTCTCTGTGGTCGGGAAGCACATAGGAGACTCTTTTGTTTTATCTCCAGGACCCCCTTCACTTTATTCAGCAGGTGGATGAAACCTATATTCCACATTTACTCCCACTAGAACAATGGTTATAATTCTTAGTTGACTAACACTCATGATTTTGTCAACTAATCGATAAGTCGATTTAATCGGCAGGTCTCTAAAACTGAGTTTCTCCACAAAGAATTGGGCAGAGCACCACTTTAAATCTTGTTTACCTGAATGTGTTCAGACGTTTCTTCAAAATAAGTCATTCAGTATGAAAAACAACACGACTGAAGTAAATTTAGTCAACTATGACCAAAACCAACGATTAGTTGACTAATCGACTAAGAGGCTGTGCCCTAGTTATTGGTTAGAATTTGGTGAACTTCAGTTGTCAATCAGAACGGATGAGGTTCTACGGCCCGTAGTGTTGCTTTTATACAGCAGTTGGAGCTCTATCCAACCATACAAGAACCCTACCAAACAGGTGTGTCCCTGTGGTTTGATTTTACCTGCCGCGGCCGACAATGCATCCACATTTGGTGGGCGCTGAGTGCTCATTTCAGACCCCTCTGGCATGACAAGTCATTTATCAAAAGACAAAATAAAATGCTTCATAGAGCTTCAGCTTGTGCTTTCTGTTTGGCGGTCTTTAGTCTTTTCAGTACATGATAGACTGAGTACAAGGTTTACCATTCATGACCTTGTTATGGAGAGTTAAGATGATTTCTCAGTTTTATTCTGCCCTTTTCATTCATGTTAGAGCTGATTGTTAAACCTGAATACTTTATCGGTGTTGACTTAAATATGTCCCCGCCACCAAGTTTTGAAAACGGTTGAGTACTGAAGCTGGCACCACATGTTTACTCTACCTATTCTCTTCAGAGATTCCTGATTCCAGTCCAAATGTTGCCGACTATTAAGTCAAAGCAACATTTGTGTAATGAGAAACCATTTAATATTTCACATACTTGGCTTCTTTTGTTCAAGGAAAAGGGTTTTTTGCAGAAAAACATATTATGCAAGTGACCTCATTAAGGATCCCAGTGTCCTGAGGGTAGAAGCTCCTCCTGAGCCTCTCAGTGCTGGCTTGGTGAATCCAGTACCTTCTTCCTGACCTCAACAGGGAGAAAGGGCTGTTATTTAGGTTGATGGGGTCCTTAATCATTCTCTCAGCCTTATTCTTGCAACACTTATTGCATGTTCAGTCAAGTGAATCACTCTTTGCAGGGCCTGGTGGTCCTTTTCGGGGCTGTTTCTGTACCAGGCAGTGATGTTTCCCATCAGATGCTCTTGATAGAAATTCCTCAGTCTTTGGGGGAATACCCATATATTACGCAGATCCCAGGGTAGGAACTCTTGAAGCTGTCCACCCTCTCCACTGAGGACCCGTTTATATAAAGGGGCGTGGTTCCTTTCCTGCTTCTTCCCAAAGTCCACTATCATCTCCTTAGTCTGTCTGACGTTCATGAGGAGGTTGTTGGTCTGACAGTAGGTCATGTCCTCACTGTCTTCAGCCTGATATCAAATTATTTAGATACATTTTTCAATGTCATGATTACATTTGAATATTATTGCATACTGTTATGTATTACACTAATGTAATATCTAATAATCCATTATAAATATGAGTTAAATTAGTATTTTTTCCTACAGAAAACCAGCCACCTTTACTTAAAAGCTGACTTTTGTCTGACTGGCTGGCTTGAACTCTGCAAGGACCTCAATAACGCTTCAGCTTCATCCTTTTATCTGATTCTAGTCATTTGTGACTGCACTTGGTACAAACTGTTAAAAATATAGACCACAAACAGACCTGGAGTGAATGCAGTAATAGCCAAAAACCAATTAGTTATCAACTTGAAATAATTCAGCCATAGTTGTTAGTTGCCAACAGTGCTAAGCTTCTACATCTTGTGATGTGCCCAAAGGGATGTGTGTATTGACATATTCAAATCCAGGTTAGCATGCCTAGAAGACACATCTACCTAGGAAAAAGCTTTGTTTGTTTGCCAAATTGTTTTCTGTTTGACAGGTCTTTCGAACAAGCCTGACAGATTGAGACACATGTCATGCAAATTAATTATCACCCTGTGTTACACGTGTTTGAGCCACTACAAGACTGCTGCTGTTAACACTAGTGCAGTGCCTGCTCAGGGCGTGACTGTTCAGAACAGGCAGATTCCTTGGCTCATGTTATTGCTGCTTGCAGCATTGTTGGGGGTTGTGATCGTGCCCATTCTGAACAGGCCGTGTGCCCGGCCCACAAAACCACTGTTTGCCGTGTCGACAGGATGAATGTCTCATGAGATATGCAAAGGACCGCCATAATGCATACACACAGACAGATTCCTTATTTTAAAATTAGATGATGTCACTACAGTGTCACCTATCAAATGACACCAAATCATAGACTGTATAAAAAATAAATGTAGCGTCCCCGTCAACGTCTGTTCTCTCAAATTGATCCAATCGTCCTCACCTACAGGAGTCGGCATCTTGTCAGACTTTGACTCCGCCTAATTTCCTTTTACCAAAAAAGGGCATGTATGTGACGTTGGGGGGGAGGGCTATATGTCCATATGGCTGACGTTTACCTCCGAGGAGAAGTGAAGGCCAGAGGCTAGCTGTCACTCAAGAGGCCACGCCCCTAATTATTTCATAAACTTTAACCTTCAATAAAATAAAAACCAGCCTGGTACAAAAAAAATTCACCCCCCTCAGTGTTGTCATGGAGATATGACCTAAACATACAGACTAGAATGTTTTTCTTTACCAGGCCTTAAACAGGTTTAATTATGCTGTGAAAACGGCCTGTTTCACATGGGGGTCAATGAGAAACTGCTCTATTATGAAACCTGTCCCCAGTGGACACTCAGAGAACTGATATATTTGGCACTTCCTCATTGGATCAACCAGGAAGTCGCTGTGATGAGGGTATCAGACATCATATCTACACATGTCCATCAAACGTGGTTACAACAGCACAAAATGTTCAGGAGATATGACATTTTTTGTAATATAAGCCCTGCCTAATTTGAGCTAACTTTTACGAACTATTAAAAATCTGAAAAAAGGTTGTTTTTCTGTTGAGGTCCAAAGATGCTATGCTCCAAATCTGCAGGAGTAGCAGTGAAAAAACAGTTTTGGACACAGTTTGAAATGGCTGATAATCAATTTTAGATGCAAATGGGCTTGGTTACATGGATAGATTCATCTTGACACACAGAATTCAGGAAAAAGAATAATTAAGTTTCTTAGACTTGGGGGTTCAAAAGTGACAGGTCAAAACATTTGTTGTTATAGCACCACCAACTGGCCAACACACTGGGTCTTATTGGGTACCCAGCAATACACCCAGCAAGTGTGAAGTAGATCAGATGAACGTTTGTTGAGATAAGCTAATTACAGACACACACAGGACAGAGATTCATGGCTTTATAGTTAGATGCTGTGCACCACAGAGTTGTTTTGCACAAGAGATCTGAGACACAGATCTGATGCTGCTGAGCATTCATAAATCTCTATTTGTTATGCATGTCAGGGTTGGATGAATCCTCTTTTCACTGAAGCAAAGCTCTTGCAGTCTTGTTGACACACTCTAGCTACAATAAGGACACAGAACGTCTTTGCTCAGTCCTTATTGAGCAGTTGGAGAATGGGGTTAGGTGTTCAGAGAGAGGCTCAGGAAGACTTGATGTCCCCTTTTCAAGCCTTGTCTAACAGTTGAGGTACTGAAGTGAAGCAGGTCTGTTGTTGATTGTTGGCAGTAAACCTTGAAAGTGAGATGATTGCATGACAGCGAGCTCAAAACCATGAGTTGCGCAGTCGGGACCCAAAACAAGCATTTAGATGATGACCCCTGGTCACAGAGGAGCTTTAGGCTTCACCAGGAGCCGTTTTGTTCAACACTCACTCAGTCTTTGTGTTTGTCTGAGTCATAAATCTCAACTCAAGGAGAATGTGCAGTGTAGCTGCAGCCCCAAACCCCCTGTGGCGTCACAGATTAATTCCTTACACTGAGGCCAGCTGGAGGCTCTGATCACTTAGTGAGGGAAAAAAATAGATAAAAGCAGGATTATTGACATGAGATTTTATTTTGAAGTTCTGTTTTAAACAAGGGAAACGGCTTGACTTATAATCTCTATTTAGATTAAAGTTGTTGCACCAGTGACAAAGATGCTCAGATTCCTCCCTCGCTTTAATTCATGGACATATACGCCAGGAATACAAGACAGTGGCAGTCACAGCTATGACTTTCAATTCAGTCATGGGCAATATGACTGGAACTTGTCTACACTGACTCGGAACTCGACTTCAACTTGTTTCGACTGACATCTGACGGGATTTAATTTAATTAAGCCTAATTTCCATTGCATCCTGCGGCTCGCCTTGTATAGTCTCCCCTCAATGTAAATAGGATTCTTAGATGATCGTCATAGCAACACAGCATGAAACTGCCTCCATTGCATGTTTTTGTGGACAGCCATTTAAAAAAAAAAAATCTTGGTCAAGTGTGTAAAGAAATTAGGGGTGTGACAAGTTATCGTCCCACGAGATCTAGTGATATTAAAATGTGATGATATTTCTCATCGCGGTGAAAAGTTGTCTTGCAATAACAATATGTAGGTGGATAAACAGGCCACAGAGTGACAGATAAGACATCAACAATGTGTAAGCACTGTCAGACGATAGTGCCATCAGGCGTGGGCCCCCGCAGCTTCCCCTGACGTCAAAGGAGCGAGCTGTGTCGTACCATGCAGCGGATATGATTAAAGTTAAAGAGTCGAAACAAGCCCAAGTCGAGGCACAAGTCTGCATAAGTAATTAGAAGAATGTCCCCAACTTTGTCTCTAAATGGAGACCATTAAAATGAAAATGTATTTGAACTTGTGTCAAGCTGTCACTCACACATCTCAACGATTTAATATCACATGTTTGTGGCTATGCAACGGCTGCCTGTCACCGTCTGATGTATTTGTTATCGTCTGGGTAGGGACGGAGCGCTATACGATTTTATTATAGATCCTGATAAATCGCTCATTAAGTAAATCGTGCTGAAAATCCAGGATAAATCATGAATATTCTCATGAGTGACTTGACTGGTGAACTCTAGTTTTCTCTAACAGTACCATTAATTTGGCCACAGCCCATACGTAACAGTTCAAATAGAGAAGAATTTATTTTAATTTTACATAAAACCCATCTTCTCATTTGATGTAGCCTATTAAAAGAAGTAGAAAGCGGGGCGACCAGTGGAACATTGGTTAGAGCCGCGGGTTCGACTCCGACCTGCGGCCCTTTGCTGCATGTCCCCCCCCCCCCCCCTCTCTCTCACCCCATTTCCTGTCTGCCCTAAATAATAAAAGGCTTGAAAGACTGCCAAAAAATAATCTTTAAAAAGAAAAGTAGAAAGTGTTTGTTCCATGTACATTAACATCGCTGTTTATCAACCACAACAACAACTACAGTAAGTTTGATCATTTAATAGGCTAAATGCTTGTAGAAATGACCATCTAAAGCATTTCCACTGAGCTCTCTGTGCAGTTCTGCTTATTAGTTATGACTACTACACTATGACTTTTTTATGGCATTGTTAATCAGCAGCACTTCATGATTTATGATTACCTTATCACTAAAAACAGATGTGTCCTATCTGTGATGCAATAAAAATGTATCTGTTAACAAAATGCAAGGTGAAGTGATGCCAGTATGTTTTAGTGCCCTTTTAAGAGTTTAAGTATAATTTGGCAACTGTCTTGATAATAACCACAATTATCAGTGCCAGGATAATCTTGACCTGAAAATGTTCATATCGTCCCAGTCCAATTTTACTTTGTCAAAACTCCTGAGTCCTGAGCATATTTCGAATTAATCCACAGCCCATAACTGTTCCCAACAAATGCACTATTTCCTTAAGGAAACTATATACACTCAGCGGCCACTTTATTAGGTGTACCTGTCAGCTGCTCGTTAACGCACATTTCTAATGAGCCAATCACATGGCAGCAGCTCAGTGCATTCATGCATGTAGACATGGTGAAGAGGATGTGCTGCAGTTCAAAGCAGCATCAGAACGGGGAGGAAAGGTGATTGAAGTGACTTTGAACGTGGTGTGGTTGTTGGTGCCAGACGGACTGCTCTGAGGATTTCACAAACTGCTGACTCTGTGGGCGCAAATGCCTTGTTTTAGCCAGAGGTCAGAGGAGAATGGCCAGACTGGTTGGAGCTGATAGAAAGGCAACAGTAACTCAAATATCCACTGGTTCCAACAGAGGAATGCAGGAGAGCATCTGTGAACACACAACACCACCTACTTTTTTAACAGAGAGGGAACAGCAGCAGAAGACCACACTGACACTTTATTAAGCAGCAGGTGCACCTAATAAAGTGGCCGCTGAGTGTACGTTGAATAACAAAATTAAAGAACAAAGTATTAATAAACATTAATACTTTGAATAATTCTGAAATATTGTTATATGTTGCTGTCCATAATGTGATAGAATATCAGATGTGGCTATACCACTGCCGTACTAGCATGTTTTTTTTAAATGACCAAGGCACCTCACCAACAACCTTTATTTTGGGAGAAAAAACAGTGAGCAAAATCAGAGAAATGTATTATGTAGTTTGTCCAGCAGAATAAGAATATCTGTGTTTTAAAATAAAATGAAAATTGACATAGTTAAATTTAAAAAAAAGTTATTAGTTTAGCAAAGCAGCCTTCTGAGTACCTTTGCACAATCCACATAGAAATGGTCTATTTTCATTCCAGCTCAAAGACAACTACTTATTGGTAGTCGAGGAAATTTTCTCTCTTAAATTGGTACCTGTCTCAAACACCCTATATGGGTCAGGCCCTAGAGTTTTGTTAAATAAATTCACAATATCTGAGGTTTCTACCTGATGCGGAACACAGAAACGCATGAGAAGTCTGACTGGATTCCAAAAAATGTTCTCATGTTCTCTACCTTGCATTTTTCGAGAGTTCTTTTGTACAAAGCCATGTTGATCCTCAGACACTGAAAGCGGTGTCTCTCTTTGTTCAGTGGCACCCAAATTAAAGAGACGTTGTTCTCACCTGGACAGAAATGTGTCACAGCTGAGATAAAAGGCTCCAAACGTGTGCGATAAGTGATTCCTCTTCCCATCTCACCAGCACGTGTAGAAAGGCCTCATCTCTCCATTTTGTTCTGTTCCACTTGGTGAAAATCTCTCTATTCAGCACCACATGCAGAAAGGGGATTTTTAGTGGATTTAGCTTCTTTCTGCTTCATTTAGCTCTGAATCTACTCATTAGGGTTTGAATGGAGCTGGCCTGCTACGCCTTGCAGATGCTGTTAAATGGATTACACATCGATGAGTCGTTCGGTTGTCGTCTCATTTCTCCCTAGGTGGTTTCGGGCCTCCTCGCTCTTTAAAACGGACACTTGACTGATGAAGAAAAGACGTATTCTGACCGGTTTCCATAATCGTCAGTTTTTCTCTCGTAGCAAACTTTGTTGTATGAGCACTGTGAGGCAGTCTTTCATCTGTCATTTATCAAAATCTAATTATGCTCCGCACAGGGAATGTCGCGCAGGCCCTCTTTTATTTTCTGCTGCCTCGTTGCCACTGAAGTGTGAACTGCAGACATCACAGGCATACTTCGCCCCCTCCCTCCCACCCTGTCTTGCTCTCATTCACTATCTTTTATTCCTTTTTCCTCTCTGCCAGCTACTTGTATTTATTGCTCTCTTCCTGACGCTCACACTTAATTCTCCCCGTCTTTCACTCTGCCTTGTGTCCTCTCGCGCCGTCTTAAAACCCGTCTCGTCTTTAAGATGTTGCCTTCAGGTGTCAGACAGATTCCTGACATTCAAGGACTGGGGCTCATGACAGCTAAGGAAAGTTAGAAGCTGTCAACAGAAGTTATTGATATTTTAAGCTTGAACCATTTAGAAATCAATTGTGCCTCTACTGAGCCGTTTTCACAGATGAACCTCGGACAATAAGTAGACACCACCATGTCTCTTTGCCGTTCCTTGAGTTTGTCCGATGATTGTTTTTGTCAGCCCTCGGTGAAAGAAGTTCCTGAACCGCAAGAGGTTAATTTCCCTCCGCTGTTGGCCCCGACGCTATTTGAACGTCAACACATTCATACGATCTCTGAGAATACACCAGAGAACGAGTAGCTGTTTTTGCACATGTGCTCACTTGGAGATTAAAGCTTGTTATACTAAAGAACTGGAAGGGTAAACTCTGTTTGATCCCCGGTCCGACTAAATCAGACATATATGCATTCTTGCATAAAGCCCTGGATCATTTCAGGTTTACAGTGGATGTATAAGAGAAGGCTCTGGGGATACAGCTTAAGACCTGACCAGTGCCTGAGGCTACATCCGCACCACTATGTTTACTATAATGGCATCTCAAAATAAAAAAGATCTCCGTCTACATAGGGGTGGGCGATATTGTAAAAATATCAAATCACAATTCTTTTTAAAGTAAAATCACGGTCACAGTTTTATCCCATTTTTTACATTGATTTTTTTTATAATTTTGCACGTTACTGAACAGTGCAACCAAAGTATTTCCCCTGTAAAAACATAGCCTTAAAAGAAAAGTTATATAACAGAGCATTTAGGCCGAAGAACCTTTCAGAACATACATAACACAATGGACATTTGACAAAGAGCTGCCTAAAGCACCTGTTGCCTCTGGTGGCTGTGGTGTGACTGGTCTCCTCCCTGTTTCACTCTCAGCACACCGTTTAGGATGCCGTCTCTTTGGGTGGTTGAAAAGGTTTGTTGTGTTACCATCTGATGTGCGAACTATATGTGAGTGTGTGTGGCAGGTTGTGGAGATGTTCGCCTCGGTGAAGTGACGGTGATGCCTCCTCGTGAAGCCCATTAGGTATCCGCTGGTGCACGGGACAATAAGAAATCCTCATCACTGCCTGTAGTTCTCTATGATTGGTTCATTGGCGTGTCTTTAGGGCGGTGCATGAGACGGAGTGGCCAATAGTGAGATTTGGCTGAGGAAAAATACCCTGATGTGTCTGTGCAGAGCAGAGAACAGCAGTGGATCGAATGTGTCCTACAGACGATACCACGATCTCTCTGCTTTGGCAGATCGTCAGCACGTTCTAATCCTTCACCCACTTATATCGTCATATCGCCCGCCCCATATGTAATCACAAGCGTTTTAGCTCCATCCATCTTCAACTGCTTGTCGCGGGGGGGCTGGAGTTGATCCCAGCTGACATCGGGCGTGAGGCAGGGTACACCCTGGACATGATGCCAGTCTATCACAGGGCACATAGAGACAACAACCATTCACACTCACATTCACACCTACGGGCAATTTAGAGTCATCAATGTCTCTGGACTGTGGGAGGAAGCTGGAGAACCAGGAGAGAACCCACACAGACACAGGGAGAACATGCAAACTCCACACAGAACCAGGAACTCTGTTGCTGTGAGAGCAACAGTGCTAACCACCACACCACCGTAAATGGTGAATGGAATGGCTTAATGGACTACTTATATAGTGCCTTTCTAGTCTTCTGACTACTCAGGGCGCTTTCACAGTGTTTGTCACATTCACCCATTCACACAGGCATTCACATAGATGGCAGTGAACATCTACATTCCATCTTATCTAACCATTCACACCACATTTACACACCCATGCGCAGCACGGGGAGCAGTTCGGGGTTCAGTGTCTTACCCAAGGACACTTTGAAATGTCGACCTGGGGAGGTGGGGATCAAACCACCAATCTCACGAATGGAGGACGATCCACTCTGTCATTAAGCCACAATCACCCCCACCGTGCCACCCTAAACTCCGTATCAGAAATAATCTATGATAATCTCCATTTTAACTACTGAAAACACATATCACATGACCATTCATGTACACTGGGCATGTGCAGGCCGGTGTAAACAGGAAGCAGATTGTCTAACGTTACACTGTGGGTGAAAATTCATGATCTATATAAGTAGAAAATACTTCGGAGGAAGAACAGTAATTGTGAATAGCAGGAGCGGGTATTTATTTGCTTAGAACAGCATGAGATGAAACTGCTACTGAGCATAAGGTGGTAACTGCGGCCTAAAACAGATTCCATGAGATTCAAAGAGTTTTTGCAATTATCCATCACTGGAGGAAGCCATGGCAAAGGGAAAGGAGCACCCACACAAGAAGAAGGAAATCACAAAATATGTCTGCCTACCTAACTGATTAGACTGACTGAAGTGGTTGTCTGTGTCATAGCTTCCAAACGGCTGCTTTTACCCGTCCAGACTAAACGCGTGTGTGTGTGTTGTTGTTGTTGTTAGCAGCAGTCTCTCCCCACACACCTCTGCAGTGTGTTGCTGGCTTGTATGGTTGAGATTACTGAGGTTTTCTCAACAGCTTCTTCATCTCTATAAAAAGCCTCCTCCCTGGAGAGGAAGTGGCTGGCCTGTACACTGCTTTTACTTCACAAAGCCCTGAAAACAGCTCTCTGCTGCTGCTGCTGCTGCTGCTGCTGCTGCTGCTGCTGCTGCTGCTGCACAGATGAAAGTTTGAAGAAGTTTCCCTTTTGCGTGCAAGGCTTTAGTTGGGCTCATGTTTTCTTTGATCTCCAGTCAGCTCCAGGTAGACCTGAGTATCGGCTCTCAGTTCTCTTTTGGTATTGACCCAAATGTGTGCGTAGACGTAGCTGATGATCAGCACTAGTAAGCATCTCAACACATAACCAGCTGTTTTCAGGCCCCATACAGAGCAGGGCTCAACACTATCTTTTATAAGTGGTTGCTAGGCAGGCAACCAAACATCAGCTTTTTGTTGCAGAAGCTGAAAATAGGTTGCCATTTTTGGTCGCCTTTTATTTTGAGTAATTAAAATACTATGCAGTTACATGTCAGATCAATAATTGATGTGACCTAAAAGAATAAAGGCTTTATTGCAGTAACCAAACAAAATTGTTTTCTATATGTTTTTTTAACTCTCAAAAAACTTAATTTGCTTCACTGCTTCTCAAAAACGCCTGTGAGCACTGAGTGAAGGCACCGAAGCACATGCAGCATTTTCTGGTTCCACTTCTGACTAACAGCAATATTTATATATCACTAACAAAAAAAGGGTGCATGCAAGAGTGCATGTTTGATTTTAGCTCTCCCTACTGTTATGTCTAAAGTTGTACTCTGTACGATTTGAGATATCTTGTTTCCAGCGACCTCTGTGGTGGTAAGATGTAACTGCAGGAAAGCCTGTTCTTCAGAGCCTCCATCTTGTCACGATTACAGAGTGTTGACTATTTTTCTTTCCTGCTCTTTTGTAAACTTTATTGAAACACATTCACCTCTCTACTTCCAGTCGGTTCCCATATGTTTCCATTATACTTCTGTCTTTACTACAAGCCTGACACGGAAGTTGGAAGTTCCCAATTTCCGATTACAAGTGAACGCAGCATGCAACACTGCAGCTTATTTCCATCAAGCCGGCAAAATTTGCCACAGACACGGATATTGTAATACTCACATTGTAAAAAGTAAAGAAAAAAAAAAGGCAAGTAGAAGTGCTTTCATTAGTGGGTCATATGATCAATCACCATTGTTTCAAATTACTATTTGATAGATATTAACTTAAAAGGAAGTTAAATAGATGGAAATCTTACTGAGTACAACTTTAATAAGTGGTTGCTTATTATGACAACAATAGGCCAAGAATTGGGTTTTCAATAGCACACAATTGTTGCCCCTGGCAACCGTTACTGTGAAGCCTGAAGAGTTTTCAGTTATTTTTTCCTGACATTTCCTGAGAAATTCCAACTCAAAATAAGGATATTGCTTGAAATGTGCTGTGTACATTCATATTGACAAGGGGATACGTCATTTAGAGTTAGATGACACCATGATTTTTCTTCTAGCGCCACCCTCAGGTAGATCATACCACGATATCAATGTAATATCAATACATTGGCGAGCCCTGCCCTCGGAACAGACTTCACGTTGTAGTGCTGTTAGTGGTAAAGCTCTAATAAATAAGGAGTGTATTCCTTCTTTGTCACAGTGGGGCACGTTGAACACTGCAGCCTCTAGGTGCGTCTGATGGGACATTAAACTTTAATCAAAGCTGGAAGTTCTTGTTTCACATGTGAAGATTAGCCTGATGTAATTCACAACAGTGGAACACCTGTAATGTGAATTTGATTATTCTGTATGGCATTTTGTCCCCGTATGTATTAATATGAGAACACGCTTCTTACGAATATCATGACAGTGATTTTCATCCTGGGTTCACTCGGCCCCAACAATAAATCCAATCCTTTTTAAGACTAAATGTCAGACCGTGATCTGACACTTTTGTTTCAGTGGAGGAAAACAAATTTGACTGTATGATCTTCATTCTGCACTGTCCTCATGAAGCTCTATGAGAACATTTGCAGGCTGATTGTCACTGTATTACACTGTCGGGGTTGGAGAGGGTGGGAGTGTGCTGCTGTCGTACGGAGTCTCCTCGGCACTCAAGTGAAGTGGAGTCATTATATTGTCTCAGGCAGGCAGCTTATTACAGTGTTCCTCCCTGTCATCATAATACCACTGCAAGCAGATAGTGGTGATTGAAAATGAAGCCCAGTGTGTATATTAAGGTCTCCACTGAAGAGATGAGACTTACACGGCTGTGGTTTGGGAGAAATGGTGTCGGGAAACGATACAAAGCCATAAGGAGTGAGAACATTTTAATCTTTCATGATCATTTCCAAAGCTTTTACACTGAAGGTGAAACAGAAAATCTAATCCTATTCGCAAAGACGATTCTGCAGAGGTAACAACCCCCTTATTAGTGTTCTTCGCTGGGTGCAAGTGGCGATGGCTGTACCGTAATATTAAAAGTGAACATTGCCTCACTTCAATTCCAAACGCCTAATGCTGCGTTCATGCAATATGGGAAGAACAGGCAGAACCTGACTTTGGAGTGTTGGTGCGTAATTCCATCATGGTTGGCCACTGCTAGCCTTGTAGTCGCTCCAGATCAATACTGGCAATTAGCTCATTCTGTTGTCTCCCATTTTTCAGCAGTTTAACATGTGAAAACCAGATACTGGAAGTCCTACTCCAGGCATGTTTAAATGTATATACAAATACTCCGTTATGGTTAATATTTAGTTTAAAATGCTTCTCCCCATACACAAGAAATAAAACTCTTGAAAGGGGCTTGAAGCACATCTATTCTGCTCCCTCACTGAGAAATTCTGGAAATGGCCTCAAGCCCCGCCCACCACACAACCATAGTTGCACTATGAAACGCCCCAGACAGAAATTGCTGGGATTCCTTCCTTCGTGTGTGACTATAATCCAGAATTTCGGGCAAACTCACACTGTCCGGTCGTACCGTGCCCCGTGCCCCATGCCTTAGGATGATTGTCCTCCCTCTTCCCCTGCGGCTCCGTTGCTTCTTGCTTATACGTCTTCACCCCTCAGAGATTTAGTTTTGTCCGTCGCGGGGAACAGTCGTGTGTGTATATAAATAGACATCGGGACTGCCGTCAATGCTCGTACACGTGCGCACTCTTGCCCGTACATGTGCATCTGTGCTTTACTAAAGCCCAACTCTCTCAACCGGTACAGTTGTACTCCCACTGGTCAAACAAACTTGACTTTTCGCTTTAAAGCATGCTTGGGCACGGTACAAATGGACCGTGTGAGTGCGCCCTTAGAGACTCTTGTTGGTGCACTGCAATTCAAGGCAGAAATGCTCAGCCATGGTGACTGTTGATGCTACAAGACATGAGCAGACATGTTTTTCACTGGAGGTGGTCTTTAAATTAGTTGAACGATTCTATTAGTGCTGCCGGCAAAAGGTTGTCAGTTGTTTGATGCGAGTTTTGTAGTTCTTCTTTATTAGTGGGAATTATCATTACTTTATTCCAAACTCGGAAATAACAAATCGGAGTCAGACTTTGAAAGATGATTAATGAACGATGAAGAGGCTTTTAACTAGCCAACGTGACTTCATGCGTTACTGCATGACGTTGGGATTTGAGTCACAGAACTTCCCTTTGCTGTGCGTTTTCATTTTACAGTCAACACATGTAGGAATGACACTCACAAAAAGGTGCTGCAGGGTGGGGGTATGGTGGTGCGGCTCGCCATTAGAATCCTGATGGACTACAAATCTAACATGATGATCCTCCCGAATGTGACTTTTCTAAAGGTGCAGACGGCTCTAATCTGTAGCTAGCTCTAGGTTAATAGTAATGTGATGTGGAAACAGTCTTGCAACAACATTTGTAAACTATATAGTGATATATACGTACACTGGAGATTAAAATTAGACATCAAATCATTAATACTTGATTTATTCTGAAATATTATTTTTTATTGTTAAGAATTTGATAGAATATCAGCAGTTCCTTGAAGCAAAGAGTATTGAAAAAATGAAATGGCCAGCCCAAAGTCCAGATCTAAACCCCATAGAGAATCTCTGGAAAATCCTTAGTGACATGGCTGAGGAACCCACTACGGTTACTGAACTGTGGAGGAGACTGAAGAAGAATGGACCAAGATCAAACCAGAGCAGTGTGAGAAACTAGTGATGTCCTGTGGGTGCAGATGTGCTGAAGTCATTCAAAGCTGCGGCCTCTACACTTCCTTTTCATTTTTCAATCCTAGAGAAGAAAACATTGTTGAAATCTTCTCTTCTGACACAATGGTTACTGTTCTCTAATTTTGATCACAAAATAAAGGTTTTTGTTAAAGTACCTTGGTCATTTAAAAAAAACATACTAGTACAGCAGTGGTATAGCCACAGCGGATATTCTATCAAATTATAGACAGTAAAAAAATAACAGTATTTCAGAATAAATCAAGTATTAATACTTTGTTCTTTAATTTTGATCTCCAGTGTATATATATGTGTATAACTTTTATTCTGTCTGAATTCAAACACTCCACTTTGATTTCATACCAGTGCTGTATTTGTACTTTAGTTTTGTATATCAGGAGGAAAAGTTTCATACTAAGATGAACATGTAGCAGCTCATAGCGGCCGCTGCAGAAAAGATTCTGTCGACTAACAACATCTTTCTCTACTGTTCTCCTCGGCTCAGTGTTCGGGTAAAGCGCTGTGTGCTTGTTTGAAAGGGTAAAGGCTCAGAAAGAATGAAACAGCTGAAATGTCAGCACTCTTCTTGCAGTGCGCGTGTACCCCCCCCCCATATTGAAGTGAATGACAACAGTGATAGCAGGGCATATTACTGCCTCACACAAAGCACTGGGTACCCTTTGTGTGCGACGGAGGAAGGGGGGGGGGGAGCCCAGGCTCTCCCTGTGGCTCGTCTGTGAATGTGAGACGCCTCTGTTGTCAGGCGAAAGAAACCTCGCTCTGGTTGATTTAGTGGGAAATGATACAATATCTATTCTTGGCACAGTAGTGGCTCCTGACTGAGGTCTTGTGGTGCGGCCAGTATATTAGCAGTCCCAGCCCATGTCAGGGCTCCCCCGCAGTAATGCTGCTAACACGGGGACAGCAGAGTTTTTCTCCTCACATCTGGATAGCATCCGTGTGCCTATTACATTAACTCTAGATCATTAGGATCTTGTTTTGGGCTCTCTATAAAATAAATACTGTATACTAAGATTGTCCACTTGGGAGACGATTGGCATCATGCCAACACACACACACACACACACACACACACACACACACACACACACACACACACACACACACACACACACACACACACACCGACACACACACACACACACACACAGTATGTTCATTGTAGAAGTGATGGTAATTAAGACTGACCTTTTAGTGCTTTGCATTATGACCTAAAAATCCATTCATATTTTACATGAATTATCTTTTTATATGTCAGTGGTCAGGACACCAACATAAATCTGTCCTTTTTGTGGTTTTGCTGGCTGCTAAGTATCACTCAGCACAGTTTTAGCATGGAGCACTGGGGCTTACCAGTATAGTAGGCATGCTGGGGACTAAGGAGGCTTTCACATCAGGGGCCTAAGCCTGGATCCTAAAATGTGTTGTGTGCGAACATTGTGAACATTGGCGTTGTTGGGTGATCTGAGTCCACTTGAGAAGTATCACAGTCATCACTGTATGTGTTTCATGTGTGTGGAAACTGAAAAAAAGTCTAGTCTTTCATTAATTTTATTGACTTAATATAACACCAAATAACACAAAATGATGTGTAATGTTGGTGTTCTAGTTCACTTAATGTTCAAATTTAGAGCAGCTTTTATCAACAATAACTACAGCAAACCAACTGTCTAACAGAAACCCTTTCGGTATATAAAAGGCCTTCCTGTAGCTGCTGTCAGATACAAACCTTCCACTGGGGCCGACAGCTGCCCCAGGACCCACAGGTGACTGTGTGGCAAATAACTAGTGGTAGTTAGGATCATTGCAAATACTATGAACTGAAGTGATATGGGCCAGTATTTTCTACTCTTGGGGCCCAGAGTTATTATTTCACTATTGATCTGACAGGATGCATATTCCTAAATAATTCTGTGCTAAATCAAGAACAACAACAGAAATTAAATATTAACTTTGTACATGATGGCTGTGACAAAATATAATGTTGTACCCCCTACTTAAAGGTTGAATATGAAGAGTGAGCAGAACAGGTTGCCAGGTTGGTCAGATCCGGCCCAGTAACTTGTTTGTATGAACCCGTCCCCTCCGGCAAATCACACCATAAAAACAAGGATTAGAGGAGCGACTGACAGTTAGCGTTAGCCGTTCCAGCTAAGTAAAGATGAAAGTGATGTTGGCGATCAAGGAGAAACGTAGCCATTTGGGCGTTTCTGTCCTTTCTCTCAGTCCATGGAGTAAATGCTCGGCCTATATTGACTCTGTTTTTTGCCTGTCTCTGCTCATTCAGCTGCTTGGACAAATAACGCCCCCCCTTGCCCCATTTCACCCAGTGCCAGCCTAGAGTAGCTGCGTCGATCAACAGACAACCCTGGCAACCAGGAAACGCCCAACGCTATTGGCTGCTATCATGGAAACAGAACGGGACACAAAGTCATTGTAAAAAAATTCAAATATTAATTCTGACTAAATATATTTTTTTATGGAAAAGCAATACTTTCATTCTGTAGCCCTCAAAACACCCCACCTGAGTATTATTGTTTTTAAAAAAATATAGCCTTTAATAAAGATTCTACAGATTCGACCTTAAATCGATTGTGTTGTCTGCAAAACATGAAAAAATGTTAAAGATGAAGATCTTCTGCTTTTGTCTTCCCAACAGTATAAAACACAAACCTATTCAGTTTACTGTAAAAGCAGTGAATCCTCACATTTGAGAATGTGTTTTCTGAATGGTGACTGGTCGGTGGAGGCCCTACTGGAATTATTCCGGCCCTGCTGATGGCTGGAAGGCTTCTTCTGTGAATGGACATTATAGAGTAAACTCTGAAAGCAGCCCCTTGCTCAGTCAAATTCTTCAGAATCCATAGATGTACACTTTCTGGCTTTATTTATTAGTTGGAAACGGTTGAGTCACAGTGGGACATTTCTAGCAAGATGCCATAAAGGAGAGCATGAACCTAGATGTCTTGGCTGTTTGCCACCTGTATACTGCTGACGTTTATATGGCAGCAACAATAAATGTTTGAGCAGTGCTGCTAAGCTATCAGCAGCAGTCTAAAGATTGTAAAAAAAAAAAAGTCAGTCAGCAGCCTGTAGCCTGGATGAGTGCATATAGGTTCAGGTGTGTGTGTGTGTTCGTGTGTGTGCGTGTGTGGTATTACTGTGTGACATTTAGCTCTGCAGTTGTTCCTTAGAACAGACAGCGTGCAGAGGCTCCTGGGCTAACTGTAACTGGATTTGAGGACAGAATTATTCTTTGAAGTGCTGCATCTGAATAATAGATTATTTAGTGTTTGTTTATTATTTATTTATGTTGAAATATATTGCTGTACACTGTCTTGCATGTACAATTTCCCACTGAAACAAGTCCTTTATCTGACAAACAGGCTTTAAGAGCCCTACTTATTGTCTGAAATGAAACGGTAAATAGTAGTTGGGGGCACTTCATCAGTCAATCATGTGAGAACATCAACTGCAGCATTTAAACCCCAACAGAAGCTGCTGTTGAATCCAGGCTGTTGTGAAGCGGCTGTAGTCACAGCCACTCCTCAGCTTTATCTCCAGGGGCAAGTGAAGCCGCGTTGATCTTTTCCTTTATCACTTCCTACTGTGTTGGCATAATGACTCACATAGGCGATTGCACTTGTTGTTGTTTTAATAAATAAGCAATTTGATGACATGCAGTAGGATTTCCATCTGCAAAGAGATTAGAAAGATGGTACTTATTAAGTCATTTAGCAGATGTCGCGTGCAACAGCAGAATAAGCCTCAGTCCATGGAAGATAAACAGTGACAGAACATCAGAGCACAGAGGTTCAACTAAAGGGCTCCTCAGGTCAAGGGTGTGCGGTGAATGAGGATCTTGATGGCGAGGCAGTGTTTGGATTACAGGGGTGAAGTGTGATGCAGTGACTTGGAGCCCAGGACAATTCAGTATATCTATATGTCTTATTAACTTATTGCACAGTTGCACTTTTGTTTTGAGAGTTGTCATTGAACCGTGTGACACATAACGGATGATTTGATTCTTTACTTGCAACTGGAGGTTTGCATTAACCTCTTAACGGACAGACGGGCACTGACGTCATTTTTCTTTTCGCAGAGACTGTAGAGGAATTTTGGTGAGAAACGGGCACGGCCATTTTCAAAGAAGCCCCTTGACCTCTGACCTCCATGATATCTGAATGAAAATGGGTTCTCTGGTTACTCACAAGTCTAATATTTAAAATGGTGTTTGAATATTTTCGCATACTGGGGTCCTTAAACAGTGTTATTAATGTTTATGGACCCCGGTAACAGTCATAATGCTGTTTAGAAACTGGATGTGAGTGTAATGTTTATGGACCCCGGTAACAGTCATAATGCTGTTTAGAAACTGGACCAGAGTGTAATGTTTATGGACCCCGGTAACAGTCATAATGCTGTTTAGAAACTGGACCAGAGTGTAATGTTTATGGACCCCGGTAACAGTCATAATGCTGTTTAGAAACTGGACCAGAGTGTAATGTTTATGGACCCCGGTAACAGTCATAATGCTGTTTAGAAACTGGATGTGAGTGTAATGTTTATGGACCCCGGTAACAGTCATAATGCTGTTTAGAAACTGGATGTGAGTGTAATGTTTATGGACCCCGGTAACAGTCATAATGCTGTTTAGAAACTGGATGTGAGTGTAATGTTTATGGACCCCGGTAACAGTCATAATGCTGTTTAGAAATTGGATGTGAGTGTAAAGCTGAGACTGAGTCCAGTTGGATTCATGTGTGATGATGTTAGTCCTCATAGGAGTCGTTTCACTGGAGTGAGAGCATTTGAAACTTGACTTCACTGTATAAAAGTATCTGTTGTGACCTCTGGGATAATCACAGCCTAATGAAACTTTACAACCACAAACCAGAGACCTGCAGCTTTCAGCTTCTCTACGTATACTGACAATAAGGAGGTTTCTGAGCAGTTTACACAACACGAGTACTCGTTATCCAATCGCTGAAAATGCAATTCCAGCAGAAATCTGCAAATGTCAAAGGTTTTTATTATCCCAAATCCCAGCATGGATTTTTCTATGGTGTTCTTCAAGGTCTTGGTGTCTTAATGTGGTATTTTGGAGGGACTTTAAAAAAAAAAATTAAAAAAATTCTCAAGTGGTAATAATTAACGGTAGCAATTGAAAAACTGCTCTAACAACATTAGAAAGGGAATCATAAACTGCACACAAATTGTGATTGTATGTGAAGTGTTGTCGTTAAGTTGAGTGACTAAAGATGTTTTGTTTAAAATCCATTTGTCTGGTTTTGTAGCCTCCAAGTGTGTAATTAATCAAGAATCAATGTTTCCTGTGTACTGACAGCGCGGGGCCCAAAGGAGACAACATCTATGAGTGGAGGTCGACCATCCTGGGCCCTCCAGGCTCCGTGTACGAGGGAGGAGTGTTTTTCCTGGACATCGCCTTCACACCAGACTACCCCTTCAAACCACCCAAGGTGAGTGGTGAATGGTTGTTGACATCCAGCAAAGCTTTTTTTTCTGGAAACTATGGCACAGATGGCTCTATTTCCAAGAGGTGTCATTTCTCCATTCTCCACTAGAGGGCACCATTGCACTTTGACTGCTGCTAAATGAAATGAGCATTCCCCAGTTCTCTCTGTTGCATTTAAACCTTCTCAAGGAGGAGCTGTCAAAACCAAACTGTATTAAAAAAGTGTGGACATTTACTCTGGCCTCACGTTTTCCTTTTCTAAGTCATCATTTCAGCATAAATGTACCTTCTTAAAGGTAATTGTAGTTACTCGTCACACGTGTATTTGTGATGGAATAAACCCGTTTCCGTGCAGAGGGTTGGAATCTTCTGTGGAGCATACAAGAGAAGAGCTGATGTCTACAAATGTGCCGAGTAAACACTCATCTTTCCTCTCTCGTGTGTCCAGGTGACGTTCCGTACGAGGATCTACCACTGCAACATCAACAGCCAGGGGGTGATCTGTCTGGACATCCTGAAGGACAACTGGAGTCCTGCCCTCACCATCTCCAAGGTCCTACTGTCCATCTGCTCCCTGCTCACTGACTGCAACCCTGGTGAGAGCTGCAACACACACGCACACACGCACACACACACACACACACACACACACACATACACACGCTGTTTCTTACCATATTTGCTGACAGCTGATTGT
This sequence comes from Echiichthys vipera, assembly GCF_963691815.1. Taxonomy (NCBI): domain Eukaryota; kingdom Metazoa; phylum Chordata; class Actinopteri; order Perciformes; family Trachinidae; genus Echiichthys; species Echiichthys vipera. The sequence continues at coordinate 5,889,552 of NC_139838.1, read as the reverse complement.
ACATGTTATTTTTACATTTGAAAGTATAACAGCTCTGACTCATAAGCAAGGTAAAACTGTCTGAAAAAGCACCATTTCAAGACATGGTACTTTTCCTAAAAATGAATGATAATAGTCTATAAAATGTCACAGGGTTTGTTTCATCTCATTAACTGCAGTAACTCTGTATTCTTCCATATGAGCAGGAAGTCCTCTCCATCCAGTAATTCTAATGTTGGAGAACATAAAACTCTCATTTACAGGACTTCACTTTAAGGATTTGAAGGTTCACTTCATTAAATCTACTCGTATTACAGAGCCTTAAAGTCGTACGTCTCCAGATAAAGCTCCTCGGACTGTTTCCAAATCCAGATTGAAGACAGAAGGTGGTGCAGTATGTGTTCAGACTGAGAGGAAAAGCCTTAAGTGGATAGATGTTTTTATGCCGCATTTACAAGTCAAGTTTATTTATAGAGCCCATTTCAGACGACAGGCTTAGACTCAGTGTGCTTCGAAACATAAAAAGCAAAAAAGATCATACATGACAAAAACATGCAATATTAAGGTATTGCATATATAAAACATTGGTATTACATTGAAAATGGAATACAATGAGAAGGTATTATTATCAAACAATGGAATAATAATAATTAGGGGTGGGCATAAAAATGGATTCATTTAAAAATCCTGATTCCTATCTTCCGAGATTCATAACGTCCAAAAATCGATTCTTACAAACTTTGTTTCCGTCTTACCGTGCGCACTTCGCGGCTTCTGTAGCATACTGTTGCAGGAAGCTAATGGCTAGTCACTCACTACCATGCCCGTCACTGAAGTCGTTTGGGTGCACTTTGGATTTTGACAACCTCCAGGGAAAGAAAATGGACATATGCGAGGTTTGCAAAATGAAAGTCAGGTAATTCGGTAACACTACAAACGCCCACTGCAGTCAAATAAGCTCTCATTCGCTTCTCCGTAGTCAAACGAGGCGGCTCTATATTTGAAGTGCGCCCGTATTCTGACATTTATGTTAAATGCATTGAAACAGCTGCTGACATGAAGGTACACTTTACTGTCATTCTGTCTCACCCTGTGGTATAAAACTTTTACCTGAAGAGAGGAGATGAAGTATTAACCTTTTTTTGGCAGTTTTCCAAGCCTTTATTATATAGGACAAACAGGAAAGGAGCAAAGGGCAACAGGAAAGGAGCAAAGGGCCACAGGTCCACAGAGTCGAACCCGTGGCCACTGTCTCAAGGACCTTTGAGGAGCAAAACACGGCATGAAATACTCCTAAAATTACTTTGAAAATGTTTTTGTTGTGTCCACCTCTCGTTTTCAGGATAAAGTGTCCCAAATACTAAATGAATATGGAAATAAGATTAATTGGGTAATATTCACAGAACGTTTCACTGTGGAATTTCAGGATAAAGGGTCTTTAAAAAATATACATTACACAACAATATTATATTGTAAAAAACAAAAACTACAAAAAGGCAAACTGCCAGTTTTACAATATTACTTTGTTCAATTTTATTTTGAAAATGTCTATGATTCTGAGCAATAAGGCAGCTCCTAGCCTGCATGTATAATTTCATTTATGTTAATAGCATTTTTCTTTTTGAAGTCGCAGAGAATAGAGAGGCTATAAAATTGTGGAAGTTCATCATGACATTTGCCTTTGTGTGTTTACATTACTGCGACCTGTTGATACCTTTTTTCAAAAATGAAATATAATCTTATGCCCTCATGCCATGATTAGGACCTGAGTGGATCCTGAAGCATGTATTAATTCAAACATAGATCCTGAATCGTGATCGAATCGTGACACTGACAATTGGAATCGAATCACGAGACACCCAAAGATTCCCACCCCTAATAATGACACTGATTCCACAATACAGGTTTTTACAGCAATTGCTGACATGTACACGCACATATGACTGTAACTTCAACGCATATTCTTTAGGATTATCAGAGGTCTAACGGCCATGGGAAACCTGAAAAAAGTCATGGAATTTCCAAATCTTATTTTCCAGGCCTGGAAACGTCATGGAATTAGACAAATCTTTAAGTTTGGAACAGTAGTGGACTTTGACTGTGTCTAATTGTTTCAGTAATCTTCCGTTGGTAACCTTCCACGTAATGCAACATAAGTAGCTTTAATATGCTTAGTTTACCGTCACGTACATCTGTTTGTTTTCTCCCGGCGTTCCCTCTCCCCCTTCATGTGGGCCTGCTAACTGAAATGATGTTTGAACAGAGTTTGAGTCTGACAAGTGTGTGTTTATTATTTCATGGCTCTAGAGCAGGGGTGTCCAACCCTGCTCCTGCATGTTTTAGGCTTCTCCCTGATTCTAAGGATTTTCAAACCTGTGCCGAGCTTCAGCTGCTTAGTAACGAGCAGCGCATTAGAATCAGGTGTGTCAGAGCAGAGAGAAACCTAAAACATGCAGGACACCCCTGCTCTAGAGTGTGTGTAGGCTACATACTGATGTTGCTGCATCCAGAAAGGAGTTTCTAATCGAAGAAAACACTGATGATCCAATCGCTTCACGTTCCTTCATGTTTGAAAGCCAGTGCCAGACTGATACAAGTGCTTATAAAGCTTTCTTAAAAGTTTTTATAAAGACCACTAACCGTGCCTGTAGTTTGAAGAATTCAAAGTGAATATAACAGTAAGCAGCTTTAAGAGATGGAGAATATATTCTTTTTCCTGTCACATGTCATATATGATATAATGTTGCAATGTTAGATGTGGCCAAAGCTTCCAATAATGAATAAAAATGGAAGCCTCTGATTTCGGGCCATCCCAAAAAAACATTTTTTTTCTACTCTTGGCTTGTAGTGACATTGATCTGTTTATTGGGTCATGCTCCAGGCCCATTACTGCAGTGTGTTACACTTTTACTCTGCTAGATACACGCTAATGTCAGGGAAAGCTGTAATCTTGGTTTCTGGTGGTGTTCATTTTTCCCCAACTTGGGATGACGTTTCTGCTGGAACATGTCCGATTGTGTAGTTTTTGATTTAGAAGCTGGTATGGTGAATTTTCACTGTACAAAGTGCTGCTATATTCCATTAGTCAGTTGTATGGCGGCTGTACGGCTGTCTGGGCTTTCTCAAGAGGTGGGCTTAAAGAGACTGCCGCTAGCATCTCAATGTTGTGATCACACAACGACGACTGAGCAACAGGCTACAAGGCAGCTCAGCGACGATAGGTGCGTTTTTACTGTGGTTGACTACCCCGAATGAGGCGGGTCTATCTCGCCAAAAACGCAGGGCCTCTTTTGTGATGGATGTAGCTCTCAGCTGGTAGTGAAGTGAGGTAGAACAGACGCCACAACAACACACTGAAGTAAAGTAATCTCTCTCTCTTTACATAAGTTGACGTGAATCATACGGGCCACTTTAAATCAAACTACAACTATTCTGTATTTACCACTCAGAGAAGCAGCGCGCTCTGCTGTATCATTGATCAGTGATTGAAACCCATTCAGAGTGATAGGTCACCTCCGGACTCTCCTAAATCCCTCTGTGGCCTTTTTTTGTAATGGAAACACGGCGAGTGAGCGGGCGTGGTCTGAAACTCTCAGGGAGGCCACAGGAAAAAATGCTATGTTTTTTTTTTTTTACATCAAAGCAAGTACACATGTTTAAGTAGAAACACTAAATCATTGGAATTCAAATGTCTTTAGCTATTCATATATTCCAAACCAAAATGGATGACCATGTTTTGTTCTTGTGTTCACAGCCGACCCGCTGGTTGGAAGCATCGCCACACAGTACACAACAAACAGACCTGAACACGACAGGATAGCCAAACAGTGGACCAAGCGTTACGCCACATAGTCACCAGAGGAGCCGCTGGATGGACCACTCTGGGATGTGGGGGCGTCGACTTTAGGGGGGTGGGGGTGGGGGGGCTCCCTGCAGAGGAGGGCGGAGGGGAAGATGGAGGGGCAGCTCTCTGCAGAGGGGGGCGGAGGGGAAGATGGAGCGGCGAGTGGATTTTTATCTCTCAATGGAAGTCTTAACTCCTGACATTTTGTTGTTTGTTGTATTTTTTTAAGTTATCTCCAGCCCAACTGTAATCAGACCTGGCAATGATGCATTCAGTGTTTTCTGGTTGGATTTTTAGCTTGTGCTTGAAGATGGACATTAATACTAAAATGTGTCACAGCATGATTCCCAGTCGATTATGTCAGTGTAAATTCTCACATGTATTGCGTTCCAGTTGGTGTTTGCCTGCCCCTCCAAACTGCTGCTCTTTGAAAAGGTGTTTCACACATGTAGACATGTTTAGATATGGATGGGTATTGGTTGTGATTTGTGATCTGTACTGATAAAACGCTGTTCTGTTTCTCCCTTAAGAATTAAACATGACCAACTGAAGCGTCTGACTTCTGTCTGATCCGTTTGTAACCAAGGCTCAAAACCAAGGCCCCACCACAGCGACTTCCTGCTTGATCTGTTTGCATTATAGAGCAGTTTCTCATTGACCCCCATTTTAAACAGGCCGTTTTCACAGCATAATAAACCTATTTTATTTAACTGTGTACTTTTGTAACGCAGGGCGAGGCTGTTGCTCTGTGAATATGACATGTGTTCAGGTCTTCAGCGGGCCCTAATCCTGTCCAAATCTGAAACGATAATCCAAACTTTAAAAAGAACTATTTCATTGAGTTAAAGTCACACAAATGAATTAAACGCTGAGATAAAAAAAAGTTGTCTTATACCACTTAAAATCCTCCACGAAGGCCTCACGACCACTAGTGGGGGTCAGGAACCCCAGGTTGAGAATGTGTTTCAAAAGGGGCATGGGGTACTACATAATACACCTCACCTTCAAGAAATGGCACCAAAATTAAAATGTCCCGAGGATTTAATATGAAGAGGCTACATTTTATTCAGTGCAACTTAAGACAGAGAATCATTTCTGATGCCAGAGTCTCACTCACTGTGTTCCACTAGCAGCACATTAACTGTTATTACTTTGAGGACACAGAAAACAGCGCAGGTCATCCTTCACATTGGCTCACTGTTTTTCAAAAGTTAAGGAATGTGGCTCATAAAAGTGACAAAAATAAATTAGTTATAGAATAAATATTTCCTCTCAACACTGCCATTTCTACTGTTAGACTGACACGCTGCTTTAACTAGCAGCCCTACTGGATTACACAGGCTGGACGACACAGGAGTGCAACTAACACACGTTATCAACTCTTACATCACAGGTACATATTATTGCTGCCAGGCCATACTTTACATATGAGATGGACTAGACCAGGGGTGTCAAAGTGATCCAGTAAAGGGCCGCTGGGGCTGCAGGTTTTTTGAAACGCACCTGCTCCAACAAATCAACTGTGTGAAGGCAGTTCAGGCGATTAAATAAGTCAAGTCAGATGTGTTCTTGCTTGGTTGGCCCTTTACAGGATCATTTTGACACCCCTGGACTAGACATAGGGTAGCAGAGTCCTGTCAGAGGACACGGATCCATGCTGCATTCACATCCGATGGGAAATGACATGATTCCTGTCTGAAAATACTGTTAAACATGCATCATTTATGAGCATCCAGAGAAGTCAAGAGTCTGGTGCCCCAGCTTTAAGGAAGGTTTCTAAAGTCTGTCTTTATACAACAAGCCCATATGCATGTTCAAAGAGTGACAAGTGGCTGGAATCAGCTACATTGGCCATGAAGAGATCCCTTCCTAATCCAAAGAAATGGAGGTCAAAATCCAGGCCCCTAACTATAAAGCAAGGACTCTCTGTTCATGTGTGTGCATATCTCAAGAACTGCTTATGTGATCTACTTCTCACTTGGCAGGTGGGAGTGTAATGCTGAATTTGGTGCAGTTTGGCCTATAAAAACAAACCTCATGTCTCAGGTGCAAAATTCCGCATAAGCCACATCCATTTTCATCTACATTGATTTTCTGCCATTTTGAATTTTGTCCAAAGCTGTTTGTTTGCTGCTACTCTTACAAATTTGGAGCAATCATTTCCAAATCAGCATCATCCAACTATACAAGAAGGAATGTGTCTGTCTGTAGCACTGTCCTTCACACATCTCAAGAAACATTCATCCAATCGACTTCGCAGATATATTGCTAAGGAACCAAGGGAGTGCAGCGTCAAGTTTGGATCAGTGTGGATCAGATGAGCGGTTCTCGAGAATACTTCAAGCAGCTCTCTCAGGGGCCCAGGAATCAGCCTGCTTCGAACGGGCAAAGCAGCTCACCAAAGCCAAAGCCAGGCTTCAACAGTTTGAGTTAGACAGATTAAGTGGACTGCAGAGTTTGTCTACCGCCTCTTTCACTGTATTAGCACTAGACTGGGATCTCTTTGGATAGAGAGGAGCGATTACAGCGAGAAGTGACTCTTTCAAAGCACATATGGGCATGTGAGTACTGTATCAACGAAAGACAGATCTATCCCTAACTTGGAATGGTACACACACTTAAGCTGGAAAGAAAAGTGTTAGTCCACTATCACAAATCAAACATGGAAATCAACAAGATCTGTGTTTGGGTTGTGTCGAATCTTTGGTACTAAAGTGCTACATTTTTAAAGATGGCATTCCATCTTAAATGGGAAACAGACTGACTACATAGTGCAGTGTTAAGCACACTGTACAGAAAAGAGGTGTTACGGATTCGGACTTCTGAAAATACAACATGTACCTTCACTGGATTAGTAAACACATTGGGGGATGTACTTATTTATTTTCTTTATGTAAGACAGATGAGTAGATCCATATCAATAACATCACACAGACATGAGTTTGACATTAAGCTTCTCATCTAGCTCCCAGAAAGAAAGCAAATAAGTACATTTGATTTTGTTGTATAGGCCCAGATGTTGTGTTGCTTTAGTTTGGCTGTACGGTTTAGCCCTGTTGTTCCATCAACCTCTGGGTACTGTGCTCTTAGTTGCTTTGCACTTTGTAAACTCTGTTTTAAAAAAGGTGCTACGTGATCCCAAAATGTTGAACATGTCCCCTCAAATGATGTTAACACTGTATATAACTGACTGAGTAATTGTGAAATGGTCAAATCTACACAGAAGCGACCAAAGTCCCGTTGCTAAGCTAACGGCCTGTCCATGTTGTCCTGCTCATTAGTCCCATATGAGGTGAATGCAGCGCACTAAAGAGCAGAGAGGAGTGAGGGGGTGTTCAGATGTCGTTGGACGGGGTGCCTTTGCTTTTGCGCCCGGGCAGAGGGAAGGCAGACTTGCTCTGAGGCTGCGTGAGGCGGCTGGTCAGCTGGGTGAAGGGTTCGATGAGGGTGTTGCGCTCGGTGACGCTCACCTCCCACAGCTTCAGCTTCTCACCCCGCGCCCACTGCTGCGCCAGCTCCTGGTCCACCTGACGATGCTCCCGCAGGTCCGTCTTGTTCCCCAGCACTATGACCGTCACCTGTGGACACGACACATACACCACGTCAAATTTCATGTTTAAAGGTTTAAGATGGTACATGATGCATGATAGCTGCTGTCCCTATCCACAGCAGTACATGGCTTAGCTTCTGGGCCTGTCCTGCTGTCTGCTTTTCCAAACTGAGGGTGTGCCACCGCCATCTACTGTAGGTAACACACTGACTAACACACTGACTATACCTCATACAACTCCACTTCTAAAAATCCAAGCTATCCCTTTAATGGATGTTCTACACTGTGTGGAGGTCATTCATCTTCAACCGCTTGTCCCTATCGGGGTCTCGGGCTGGAGCCGATCCCAGCTGACATTGGGCGTGAGGCGGGGTCCACGCTGGACAGGACGCCAGTCTATCACATGGCACATAGAGAAACAACCATTCACACTCACATTCACACCTACGGGCAATTTAGAGTCATCAATTAACCTGACACATACACGTCTGTGGGAGGAGAACCTGGAGAAAACCCACACAGACACGGGGAGATCATGCAAACTCCACACAGAAGGGCCCCAGGGATTCAAACCAGGAACCCTCTTGCTGTGAGGCGACAGTGCTAACCACCCCCACCCTGTGTGGATGTTTGCCAGTATCTAAAAGGCACTAACACAGTGTTGAGTAAGACATCCGACCACACCTCTTTTTTATCTCTGGACTTGTCTATTTCCTTCTTCAGAACGTCCACCTTCTTGAAAGACTCCAAGCTGTCGACGCTGTAGACCAGCACGAAGCCGTCAGCCACGGAGTAGTAGTGTTTGGGGAGGTCCTGTCCATCGTGGAGGCCTTTGGTGTCATAAAGCCGCAGCTGCTCTTTCACGCCGCGGTCCGTTTCCACTGAGGCCACATACACATCCTCCTGGGTCTCGCTGGACTCCGAGCCTGGGAAATACAGAAAGCACAACAACTTCAGAAGAGAGATTTTCTCAGCTAACCAGGAACGATACACTGCAATCAGTTTTAAGCAGGGGCTGTTATTATAAATATTCAATCAAACCAGATCAAGGTGTATTAAACAACCGTGAATCCAAATGATTTTACAAACCTGTGTGTATAAACGTGCAGCTGGGTTTGTGTCGTGACAGTGGAATACTGACCTACAGAGTGGTTTCCGTACAGCAGCTGCTCCAGTATGGCAGTCTTTCCAACTGCTGCCTGGCCACACACCACAACTTTACAGCCTTTTCCCATTTCGAGCCTACAATGTATGAACACAAGACGTCACATTGTTTATAATGCGATACAGCATATGATAGACATGTTTTAATAACATTTACGCACACGAGACTTCTCCAAAACCCTGACTCTTTCCTGTCACTTTGGCTCGTTATGGCAGAGTTGTGTTGTTAGCCTGCAGCTAGCTAACAGGCTAACCGGAACAACTCATTCTCCGTGTAACTAAACGCGCCAGTGTCACGCCAGCTTTAAAGGACTCTTTGGTTATTACTGGTACATACAGCTTAAGTTCCTTACTTGAATCCCAAGGATGAACAGTTGTCTATCAAGTCTTTAAACGGAGCATCGCAACCAGCGCATCCATTCTGCTCTGCTAGTGAATTTTGCTATTAATGCGCATGCGCGATATAAACCACCACCAAGTATCCCCAAAATCCAAGTCCAGTTGCTTTTGACTGAAATTGCTTTGAGGATAACGATGACCTGGACAAATGAGAACATTCACAGGCCCACCACCAATAATATAATACAATTATTATTATTATTATTATTATTATTATTATTATAATACTGAAATTATTATTAATGGGAGGAGGCCTAAGGGAAGACCCAGGACCAGGTGGAGAGATTATATCTCCACACTGACCTGGGAACGCCTCAGGATCCCCCAGTTAGAGCTGGTTAATGTGGCCCGGGAAAGGGGAGTTTGGTGTCCCCTGCTAAAGCTGCTGCCCCCGCGACCCGACCCCGGATAAGAGGCTGAAGGTGAGATGAGATATTATTATTAATTCTAATAACATAATAATAATAATAATAATAATAATAGCTCTTGTTTTAGTCAATAATCGTGTGCTATATAATGTTGTGTAACTAATAATACAAATGTTGTAACATATTTTTACATGCACTGTGCATATTGTTAATTATGTTGACGCTTACAGCTGCTTTTCTATATTTGTAATGTTTTTTTTTATCACATATTACAGTATAATCAGGTGAACTATACAGTAAATACGTTTACATTTATAAGACACAGCTCATGCAGTAACGTCTGTAGAAAGAATTTGCTAGTTTGGATCAATATATAGACCCCAAATAGCATCATGTTAGAAAATTACTTTTGAATTGAAAGTGACTTGAAATTGGAAATAAAGCGCGTGCTTGAGCCTGGAAATAGTCACAAAAGTATAATCAAAAACGATTTTTTTTTTTTTAAAGCAGAAGAAATACATTTCCCATGAGCACAACAGAGGAAATGCGTCACCGTCGTTTTCATAAGGCATGCTGGGTAAATGCCCTCTCTCTTTCCGGCTGGTACGCCATCATGTAAGCGAGTATTTCTATGCTTTTGTACAAAACGTAATCCATTAAAATCAACCTTAATATACTTTCATCTGTCTGTTTGGCTTAGAACGTTGTGCTGAGACTTAATAATCATCCAATACACCAGGGTTATTTGTTTTCTAACCGTGTTAAAAACTCTGATCTTAGCCTTGTTTTAATGCTGTCTGATGCAGTCGGAGCTGGCAGCCATTGACACTGCCGGCCACAGCACAGAGCTAACGTGTTGTTACCATGCTGTTTGGAAAAGTGTTTAAAGTTACCTTTGCGTCTTTGCGCTTAAATTTGTTTAAAAACAACAAATATGTATGTATTTGTCTTTAGCATCACGCTAAAGCGGCTATGAGAAGCTACGCGTCCGACGTTAGCATGGTAGCTGTGTTGCTAGCAAGCTTTCTAACAAGCATGGACTTATTTATTATTAAAACTCACCGTATTCTTAAATATATCGGACACCTGTGTTGCCATTACATACTTTATATATGAATGAATGGGGTTGTAGAAGTCACTGAGACAATGAAATCACGGGTGTTTGTAAACTTAGCTTAATACAATGGAATCTCTACTCAAGTGTACAGTCTCAGTGGTCTTGAACCATGTGCCAGTGTTAATTCAGTCAAAGATTTTAAATTAAATGCTCCTGGCTAGCTCATTTACTTTTTAATCTGAACTATTTAGCAGCTAGTAGAAATATTGTCTTGCAGGCTCACATGGCACATGCCTGAAACATTTTCAAACTTGATTTCTGTAGATGTTGCTCAGCTTGACATGTTATATTTTGAGCTGCAGATGCTGGCTGCATGTTGTCCTATATTCTTCCTGTATTGTGGATTTAGAAAATGCATCATAATTCATTTTAGACACCAACACACTGACATCCAATGTTTAAACTTACAACAATGTTTTTCTCCAGTTAAGTCAACATGGGAGCATATAGGTATATGCAGGAGCTATGGCGCAAGAAGCAGTCAGATGTGATGCGCTTCCTTCTCCGCGTCCGCTGCTGGCAGTACCGTCAGCTGTCCAACCTCCACCGCGCTCCTAGACCCACCAGACCTGACAAGGCCCGTAGACTGGGCTACAAGGCCAAGCAGGGTGAGTGCTGCTGAGCCAAGAGTTTGTTCTCCTGCCGGGTGATCTGCCATCATCTACACCTGCCTTGCTAACCGTGTCTTTGTTCTGCTCAAACAGGCTACGTAGTGTACCGTGTCCGCGTGCGCCGCGGAGGCCGTAAACGCCCTGTTCCCAAGGGTGCAACCTATGGCAAGCCAGTGCACCATGGCGTCAACCAGATCAAGTTTGCCCGCAGTCTGCAGTCCACCGCTGAGGTATGTTCCTCTTTATTAAATAGCCAGTGGCTTTAACACCAGGAGAAACTGAGTTGTGCTTTTGCTGGTTGGGTGATGCTTCAGATGAAGTTTAGACACAGTGTGTACTGCATCCGAAAAGAATTAGTTTTCCTTACCCATTCAGTCGAGACGGGTGACATCACTATAAACACTACGTGTTGGCACTTGGTTTACATTTGGGACATTTCTACAATTGTCTAGGATAGTATGAGTGAATTTCTATTGCTGCTGATTGAACATATTCTAATGGTGGCTTTATCACAACACTTAACGGTGTTGGAAGTGTCCTGGAAGCTCAGTTACAGCATAGTCCTCTTCACTGTCCATCTGTATGCCCGCGCTCCTCCAAATCTATATAATTTCATCTTTACCTGATTTTAAATGCACCCTGTAATGCTCCTAAACATAAACTGTCTGGATAATAATTTATTCAAGGTCACTGGCTGACTGGCTCACTACTTGTGGCACTGATGCTGACATTTTCACCACAGTTCACACCCAAAAAGGAATTGTTTGATGTTTGTTTTTTTAGACGTTTTGACATGTCACTGTAGGAGAAGCACAGGTGTGAATGATAAATGAAGGATGGCTGAGTTCCATTTAGTTGGTACAGTTGCAGGGTCCTGGTAGTGTGCATGCTGGCTCACAGACAGGAATTAGCGGGGCATGAAAAGGTTAAGCCTGATTTGAATCCAATACACATGAGCAGATATCTCCTCCATGAAATCTGGTGTTCATACTCAGTCTCTGAAAATGGGACTAACAGTGGCCTGGGGTGAGTCCCACAAGACTATTCAGTTTGGTGCTGGTGCACAGGACGGGAAAGGCCATGGCTGTATAAAGAGGCAATCAGTGCGTTTACATGAAGTTTAAATAACACCCTCCTAATTTTTTTTTTACTGGAAATTTAAATTTGCTCTTTACATAACTAAAGAAAACGTATATATTCCACTAATATTCCCATTAATGTGCAGCCGTCCATAAAAGGTTTTTTCCGTGGTGGATTAAAAAGGTCACTGTTGCGTTGTTTGCGCTAATCCAAAAACCTGATGATGTCCAATTCTTTCCTAACGTTTGAAAGTAGGTTTGTGTGTTATTACGACTACAAATATCAGCTTTGCTTTTAGGCACGCTTCTACCATAGCCTTCTAAATGGTTTGTATACAACAGTCATAGCAACACACGTAAATAGCAAGAGGCAGTAAACCGTTGCAAACTGCAGTAAAAACATGAATGGAAAAGTGCTGTATACATGTCCATGTCATACATTAAGCACTTTTATCAAATGTGATCCCAGAGCAGCAGGGTGGTAAAGATGAGCATGTTGTCTCCCGTTTACTGTCGGCACTTTGAAAGGATTTCTGACTGTTGAAGATGACATTTCCTGCTGCCACTGGGAGCCGCCATAGCCCTGTTGTTTTAGTTAGATTGTGTAGGTTTGCGTCATAATTACACAGGTTTGATTCTGACTGGCCATTCATTCAATCTGTCTTCATTTCCCAGGAGCGTGCTGGCCGTCACTGTGGAGGCCTGCGTGTGCTGAGCTCCTACTGGGTGGGCGAGGACTCCACCTATAAGTTCTTTGAGGTGATTCTGGTCGACATCTTCCACAAGGCCATCAGACGCAACCCAGACACCCAATGGATCACAAAGGCTGTGCACAAGCACAGAGAGATGCGTGGCCTGACATCTGCAGGAAAGAAGAGCCGCGGCCTGGGCAAGGGCCACAAGTTCCACCTGACCATCGGAGGCTCCCGCCGTGCAGCCTGGAAGAGGCGCAACACCCTGCAGCTGCACCGTTATCGTTAGAGCAGGCCTGTACATTCAAACAAATAAACATCCTTTTTATGGTGACGAGCCCGTCTGCTGCCTGCTTCATTCAGCTCATACCATCAGGGTGCATGCAGTTCAGGAAATGAATTTTACTCTTTCTACAGCCTTTGGTAATAAATATATAACAGGGTTTTATTCAAAGTCTTGAAAGTTCATGTTTAAATAAAAAAAATATATATATATATATATATTTGAAATGAAACAATAGTCAGATGTGATGATTAAGAATTGGAGAATGGACAGTTTTGGTTTAGCTACCTTAAAAGAACAGCTGCTGTAATGTAGGAGCTGAGCATCCTAAACAAATGAGTGTACATTATTTTAAATGCCCCACCTGCAATTTAGAGTGAAAGTCATCTGGCCACAGTCAGGTCCTGACGCTTGATTTCACTGAGAAACAGGAATTACTTCATGGCCAAATCTCCACTGAGAGAGAGTGTGTGTGTGTGTGTTTGCAGGGCCTGTAAGAACAATGGTGTAGTGAATGAATGACATGTTTGTTCCCCACTGGAGGCGTGTACAGAATGTTGCACTTTCAGCTGATGAGAACGTAATGAACTAGCAGCAGAGTGAGATGTTAACAGTAGTGGAAAGTAACTACAGCACGTAATGACTGCAACTTTAGATAACTGTTCCATTCAATCTGAGGTAAACCCGGTTTCTACTCGGTACAAATATTTGTGTCACAGCTTCAGTTAGGTTACACATTTAGATCAATGATTAGACATATTTGATGTGCCATAGATTAAGTTAGCCAGCAGTGTATGTATAACACGTAAAAGGATCCTCACCTTTACCAGCTGCATTTTTCAAGTGATAAAGACATTACTGCATCACTAATATCATTTACATGAATCTGAGGTGGGATACTTTAACATGCTACTTGTACACTTTTGACTGAGTACGATTGTGTATGCAGGACTAATTGTAACAGTACTTTTACAATGCTGCTACTGCCTGAAATACAAGATAAATCCAAATATATCAAATACAACTTTAAACATATTTTACTTACGATTCAAAATATATAATGTTAGAATGCCAGCACATGATCAAAAAAACTATTTGGTAAATGTATTCTCCTAAGATAAACGCTTGAGCCGTACTGAAACCAGCAAAAATGTTGTGTTTTTACTTCATTTCTGTCAGTCAGCGGGGCCACAGATGGACTAAATGGTTGACACGTGCTGTTGGTCACACTGAAGTGAGAAAGAAAGGCTCTGCTACTGTTTCTATGAATCAAATGTTTTAAAAAGTCTCTGGTGGCAGCATTACACTTAATAATGGGACTCAGCTGTGTTACTGTCCCAGGGTAAACTGTACCTGATCTCATGTGTGTTCTCTTCAGAATCAGAAACACTTTAAAAAGGGCTTTTGTTTCAAACTCCAGCTACACAAACACCATATTCAACAACAGAAATATTAAACAGTATATATAATGGATATAACTATATATATAGAATAAAACTCTTCTGATTATCACTGTTTTGTTGCCAAGGAAATTGTCTGCAGTCAAGAGGGTTTAGTGCTGATGGACCACAGCCTCCTTCCAGAGGAGTGATCCAACAGATAGTATCCAATTCTATTCAATTCAATTTTATTTACAGTGCCAAATCATAACAAAAGTTATCTCAGGACACTTTACAGTGTAGGTAAAGACTACACTCTATGACTTATTTATGATTTACATAGACCCAACAATTCCCCCGTAGAGTACGGTGGCAACGAAAACCTTCCCTACTACAGACAGGAACGTGGGACAGACCCAGCTCTGTGGAGGACGGACATCTGTCTGCACCGGTTGGGGAGGAAGAAAAGGAGAGAGAAAGAGAGAAAAGACGGACAGATGGACAAAGAGAAACAGACAGACAGATGGACAGACATGCGAGCAACCACAGAAGTAACAGTAACTATAATAATATCTATAGTAATGTGAATATGACTTATATGTTAAGGCAGTTAAGACAGCAGAATAGTCCAGGGTCCATGGTTGGAGGGGTGGGCCCAAGGATGTCCTGGTCCCGTCAGGGTCCTGGAGACAGGTTGCAGCTGATCTCACTTTGAGCAGAGCAGCTGATAACAGCAGTGGCCGTAGAGTAGGTCTGGCACCGAACCCCTAACTGCTCGGGGCGCCGGTCACTGGCAGCCCCCTCGCTCTGACATCTCTCCATTAGTTGCATGTACATAGGTCCTGTTTGTGCATGTGTGTGTATTTCAGGCCTGTGTGTGTGTAAAATTAATAACAATAATAGAATGAAAAAATCGAATTTCCTGTTGCGGGACTAATAAAGGAATTCTTCTTCTTCTTCTTCTTCTTCTTCTGGAAAACATGCTGTACCATATATATGCTGTTTTATTGTGTTGATTCATCATGTTTAGTTGTGTGTTGTTTTGGTTTTGAATGTGAAACGTGTGTGTTTATGCTGCTGTCTTGGCCAGGACTCCCTTGGAAAACTGGAATATTCCTGGTTAAATAAAGGGTAATGAAAAAATGAAATATTGTTATGGAGATATTCAATAAGCTCCAGTATATTGGGATAGAATATTTTGACCATATGGCCCTGTCCTCCTGTAGCGTACCATGCGATGGCAGTAAACAGGTAAACAAACAACATTTTGTGAATCAATACTTCATGTACACAATCTGAAACCGAGTGGTGACTCGCCTACGGGAGTGACGGGGCACCAATTGTAGATGAAATGCATATTCACTACTGTCCAGTTTGTGACTTGATCTAAGTGAGTCTCACTGTTACTCACACAGCGGCAGCACACGTGCAGGGCCCCCCTCCCTCCCTAAACGCAGATGAACACGGATGTCGCATATTGCAAAGCCTGACAGTTACTGTGAGGCTTTGCTTGCATCTCTGGAAGTGTGTCTGTCTGTCTCTCTCTGTCCATCTGTGTGTCTTTTCTCTCTTTCTCTCTCCTTTTCTTCCTCCCCAACCGGTGCAGACAGATGTCCGTCCTCCACAGAGCTGGGTCTGTCTGACGTTCCTGTCTGTTAAAGGGAAGGTTTTCAACGCCACCGTACTCTACAGAGGAATTGTTGGGTCTATGTTTATCATAAATAAGTCATAGAGTGTGGTCTTTACCTACTCTGTAAAGTGTCCTGAGATAACTTTGGTTATGATTCGACACTATAAATAAAATTGAATTGAATTGAATGCTGCATGCATTGTTTCGCGAGGCCAGCAAATGATCAGGGTGTTTTCACATAGAGTCCTCTTTAAAGGAACCAAACAGTCCTCTTTAAGTGGACCAACCGATAGGGACTCAATATTGAATCTGACATCATTTTGGACCAGCATTAGCCTATTACCAACGGTAAAAGAGATCAAAGACAGGAGATGCTCACAAATGCCACTCTGGCAATGATAATCCTGTAAGTTCATATTTATACAATGAATTATTATGTATTTTTATTACATGTTGAAATACACAACCATAGGAAATGTATGTTTATACTGTATATGTATGACATCCACCACTGGTTTCTATTGTTGTTATTGATTTATTTCCCACTGCTGTGGGCCAATTCACTGCTGTGACGGTGACACCTGTAGACTGGAAGAGCTGCCATGACAACACTCATGTTATGGATTCACAGTGTACAGAAAATCATAATCCATCCATCCATCTTCCACCTCTTGTCCCTATGAGGGTCACGGGCTGGAGCCAATCCCAGCTGACATCAGGCGTGAGGCGGGGTACACACCCTAGATAGGAAGCCAGTCTATCACAGGGCACATAGAGACAAACAGAGACAGACAACCATTCACACTCACATTCACACCTACAGGCAATTAGAGTCATCAATGAACCTAACACCTGCACGTCTTTGTAATGTGGGAGGAAGCTGGAGAACCAGGAGAAAACCCACGCAGACACGGGGAGAACATGCAAACGCCACACATTAGAACCAGAGACCTCTTGCTGTGAGGCGACAGTGCTCACGACCACACACCACCGTGCTGCCCAGAGTACAGAAAATGAACATTGATAGCCCAGGTCTTACATCTGCACCAGAGCCATATTTTAAAACCATCTGATCTCACCTCCAGGAGTTCTCCTAAATAACACTAAAAGTTCCTGAGAGTGTCCACTTAAAATCTATTCACAAAGCTGCTGACACCAACTTTTACCAAGGAATTGGCAGGGTTCACCCCGGGCTATGGATGATGTCATGTTTCACCAAACTGTGATTGGTTGCTTTAGATCTCTGTCAGTGAATTCTTGATCGAAATACTGTACCCATTATTATGTACCCAGGTAGGAGTTAGGACAGGCTGTTCTCAGGCAGACGTAACAGATATTATTATGGCATTATAACACATGAGTGACGCAGCTATTTCTCTTCTAACTA
This sequence comes from Echiichthys vipera, assembly GCF_963691815.1. Classification (NCBI taxonomy): domain Eukaryota; kingdom Metazoa; phylum Chordata; class Actinopteri; order Perciformes; family Trachinidae; genus Echiichthys; species Echiichthys vipera. The sequence goes on along the minus strand of NC_139838.1, from coordinate 5,872,070 downwards.
TACTTAGAACTGCACTGCCGAGGTGCTGCTGAGCAAGGCACCGAACCCCCAACTGCTCGGGGCGCTGATCCATTGGCAGCCCCCTCGCTCTAACATCTCTCCATTAATTGCATGTATATAGGTCCTGTTTGTGCATATTGCGGGATAAATAAAGGAATTCTTCTTCTTCTTCTTCTTCTTCTTAATCAGTCCGGCACTTGTACATTTCAGCTCATTTCCACTGTAGGGCGTAGCTCTAAAAACACATACCGGCTTCTTCTTCTTTGCTTTTATCAATCCTTTATTATATTCTAGCAGGTTATATTTCTATATACAAATAGAAATCAACCAGTGGCGTGCTGGGACGAGCATGTTGAGTGTTACGGCCAGGTCAGACTACCTGCATAAGCAGCGCGCGTGTTGCTGAATCTGTTGGTTTTGGGTTTGTGGCACCCACCTTGACAGCAATTGAGACCATAAACTCATTAGGACAATGTTTACTGAGGATATAAATCAAGTGAGAAGTTTAGGCTCATTTTCTCATTGACTTCACCCCTGCTGGAGATTAGAAAGAATGCAGCTTCAGGGCAGTTCCACATTGGCTCCCCTTTTTAGAAGCAGAAGCTACGTCCACTTCTTTTATACAGTCCATGGCCCTGATACACCAAGGTGAATTCAACACACGTGTCTCTTCATCCTTTAAGTTGCACTTGAATGAACCACAAAGATGACAGACTGGCCAACATGCACCTGTGTTCTATATATCGGGCTCCTGGAGCCTGCATTTTACATTGTGTGACTCCAGGTGAGGTGTGGCAGGAAATCTGCTGGATTCTGCCACAAAATAGTAAGATCGGTCACACACTACATACACTGATTTCACTCACTCATCTTCAACCGCTTATCCAGGGTCGGGTCGCGGGGGCAGCAGCTCTAGCAGGGGACCCCAAACTTCCCTTTCCCAGGCCACGCTCTAACTGGGGGATCCCGAGGCCAATGCCATCTAGACCTGGGTCTTCCCCGAGGCCTCCTCCCAGCTGGACGTTCCTGGAACAACTCCCTAAGGAGGCGCCCAGGGGGCATCCTTACTAGATGCCCGAACCACCTCAACTGGCTCCTTTCAACGCAAAGGAGAAGCGGCTCTACTCCGAGTTCCTCATGGATGGCTGAACTTCTCCCCCTCTCTCTAAGGGAGACTCCAGCCCCCCTCCTGAGAAAACCCATTTCGGTCGCTTGTACCCGCGACCTCGTTCTTTCGGTCCTGACCCAGCTTTCATGACCATAGGTGACGGTAGGAAGGAAGATGTACCGGTAGATCGAGAGCTTTGCCTTCCTCAGCTCTCTTTTCGTCGGTGCGGTGCGGTAGAGCGACTGCAACACCACCCCCGCTGCTCCGATTCTCCGGCCAAACTCACGCTCCATCGTCCCCTCACTCGTGAACAAGATCCTGAGGTACTTGAACTCCTTCACTTGGGGTAAGGACTCATTACCTACCTGAAGTACGCAATTCACCGGTTTCCTGCTGAGAGCCATGGCCTCAGAGTAAGTGATACTGATTTCGCGCTCCTCTATATAGAACATAATCTTAGTACATCAGTGCAGCAACATATAGCCGACTATCAGTACTTTCTTTCAACGTGTTTATTTATTCTGTCAAAATAAGACACTAACCTCGTCCGTAGCACCGTAATCATTAAATTAATGGCCATAATCAGTGGTTATCAGTCTCATAGTTATGGGTCAGAAGATTCCTGCTACATCTCCCAGCAGCTCCAGAAGACTGTTATCATCCGTTCACATGATAACGGTCGCTGTTAAAACCCTTTGGCGTCACTTTTTAATTGTCTGGGTCACATTATGAATGCCAACAAAACAGATGTTACTTGTTAGGTTCAGGCCACAAAAATACCCGGTTAGGTTCAGGCAATGGACTGCATGGTTTGGATTCAAATACTAAAGAACCATAGGAAGAAAGTTTACTTAAAAAGCCGTCGTCTCACACACACTCCACTCCACACTCCAACTCGTGTGAAAGTTCAGTGTGTGTTTGACTCCACCACCACGCCAACCTGTTGGTTCTGTATTATTTCCTATGGTGATACATCATCACACGGCCATGTGGATAAGCCCTTTACAGCTATGTTGATTATTGATCCAGTTTACAATTGTAGCTCAGTCCATAGGTGACTCTGCTGGGAACCGGAGGGTTGCTGGTTCAAGTCCCTGTGTGGACCATGAATGGAGTGTGGTCTGGTGGCTGGAGAGGTGCCTATTCATCTCCTGGGCACTGCCGAGATGCTGTTGAGCAAGGCACCGAACCCCCAACTGCTCGGGGCACTGATCCATTGGTAGCCCCCTCGCTCTGACATCTCTCCATTAACTGCATGTATATAGGTCCTGTTTGTGCATGTGTGTATTTCAGGCCTGTGTGTGTGTAACCTGAATAATAATAATAATGTCAGAGTGAAAAAATTGAATTTCCCTTGCGGGATAGATAAAAGGAATTCTTAACAGCCTTCTGAGGCAACTAGCAGGTAGAGTACCTCATATATGACCTCAATCTAATGTAGTGATAACAACTGATCACACCCATTCAATCATCTGACAACGGCCAAATTGTCTGACCTAAGTTTATGCATACCGTATTTAACTTTGGGCTGCGCGTAATGTGTTAAGTTGGCAAAAAAAAAGTTTGCTTCACTGGAAGTGTCAGTACAGTTTTATTTTGTCTTTTTTGTGTGCATTTCCTGCCTGGGATTGGCGCAGCAGTGGCGAATGCAACCGCCCTTGCCTGAGAGTTGTGGCTGCAGCCAAACGCCTCTCAATATTATCGGCAGATAACGGCCAATCAAAGAGATTTTGGTATCTGTGTATGTTTTACAATCTGTGCCAGTTTTAAATTCATATAAATGCTTAACTCAATACACTGTGTACACATTAAACTCTTCAATCCCTGTGTGTAATACACTGTATGTATAATATTGTTAAATATTCTTTAATGGTGTTATCTGCAGTCTTATCGGTGCAAAATCCACATAAGAGGGTCTATTTTTTCTACGCAGATATTCACTGTACAGACCTGCAAACTCACAAGATGTGAAAAAAGGTGACGTTTGGAAATGTAAACATTTTGAAGTTCTTGTGCTTGAGTGAATCCATTTTTTGCTACCTAATATTTCTACTGCACTACATTTCAGAGGAAATGTTTGACTTTTTACTCTACTACATTTATCTGGAAACGAGTTACTTTACAGATTCAGATTATTAACACAATGTTATCAACAAATAAAATAAGATATATTGTTATAGAATAAGATACACGGCAGTCTATAATAAAAATAGTTCCACCTTTATCAACTGCAACATTAGATATGTACAGTACAAGTTAGAATTTTTACTTGAACTATACACTCATCTTTTAGAATCCAATATTATATTATTCTGAAACAGGCACTTCTGCATAATCAGTACATTTACTCTCAGTAATTGAAGTACCTTTTGAGGCTTGTACTTTTGTACTTTTACTTAAGTCACATTTTGACTTGATTTGACTGATTTAGGGCGCACCCCCACTGTCCGTCCGTACCGTGCCCCGTGCCCCGTGCTTTAGGGTCCTTGTCCCCCCCTCCAGGCCCGTTTGTACTCACACTACCTGGGCCTCGGCAAATGCTTCTTGCTGCCTTTACGTCATCACGCCGTAACACGTCACACGCATTGATGACGTCATTGCGATGCGTCGCTTTGTAGACCTCAGTTTTTGTGCGTCTTGTCGACTGTTTTTGTATATTTTCATCGACCAAATCTGCAGTAAACACTCCACCTCCGCATCACACCAACGTGAACCTTTCACCGCCATTGATTTAAATGTCCGCGCATGGTCCCTCCTTCTTTTTCTATGTCCCAACAGGCGCACAGGAAATGACATCAGAACCGCTGTAGGCCTGATGCTCGTGCTCGTACATGTGCAAACCTGCTTTACAAAAGCCCACCTCTCCCAAACAGTCCGTTGGCAGCAAGCTGGACGGTAAGCGTGCCGCAGCTAGGCGCGGTATGGTTGCACTCACACTGGTCACACGAACTAGACTTTAGCCGTGAAAGCTGTTTGGGCACGGTACGGATGGACAGTGTGAGTGCGACCTTACATGGGGGTGCTGTGGCTCGGCTCCACATGAGACTTACTCTATTACTGAAGCAAAAGCTGATTGCATGAGACATGAGACATGGGCGCGGTCAATCTCATACGCAAATATTAAACACTAAAGCAGGGGTGGGCAATTCCGGTCCTGGAGAGCCACTGTCCTGCATGTTTCAGGTTTCTCCCTACCCTAACACACCTGAGTCTAACAATGATCAAACTGTGACAAGCATCAGCTGCTTGATAACGAACAAATCATTAGACTCAGGTGTGTTGGAGCAGAGAGAAACCCAAAACATGCAGGACAGTGGCCCTCCAAGAGCAAAATTGCCCACCCCTGCACTAAAGAAACAATTCTTCACTACCTTTACATATCAAAATTGAATATGACAGACAACATTGATCATGTTCACACGCAATCATAGTTAACAAGGGAACTCATTAAACCACACCGTTGGGTCTCGTTTTATTACGTGTTCGCTATTTCTCTAGTTACTCACGATAGTTACGGACATTAAGATCAGCTAACAAAACGGATGCCGGGGGAGTTAGCTTTAACTCGGCAAAAGTATTCTGATTCAATCTTAACCAACGTTAGCCGACATGCTAACAAGCTAACATACACACTCCAACCTTTTCAAACAAGTTGGGGGAAATGTGATGGGGTAACCTTAGGAAAAATGTATCACGACACACTTAACATGACTCGACTTGATTTGTCAAGTTAAAATTACCGTAGCAGGTTAAGTTAGTTAAACAGCATATTACATCGATGGTAGATACGGTCACCTCAGAATGGTAGTACCGTAAAAGACTGGAGACGTCACATCAAGGGTGTTTTATTGAGAAGACGATCACGACAAGGACTGAGACCAGAGAAGTCTCACTCCAGTCTGTGGGAAATAAACATTAGCCTGCGTCTGGTTCCTATGAAAAACGTTGATTGGATTGTGCTGCTCATTTCAACTCCCCGGGGGAAAAAAAATACTCTTCGGATCTACAAGATTCACACGAATGACATTTTGATTCAAAACGGAAAATTCTGCCAAAAAGCGAAGTCACTATCAGTATTAGCCTCAAAAGTCCCATATCAGTCCCTACAGATATAAATAGCTTTGAGAATCAAGATAGAGAAAAAGGGAAGGATTTTGCACATCACAAACAAAATGACCATCATTCATGAATATTCCTTTGCGCTGCAATTTCCCAGCTTGGGATCAATCAAGTATTTCTATCCTATTCTATTCTATTCTATATTTTCAATTGTGTGTGTTGTTACTATTTGTAGTTGCAGTGTCTTTATGCCCTCTTGCTGTCCTTCGGGAGGAAGGGATCATTAACGTGTTAGTGTATCTTACTTCATGTTACCTGCTACAGAATCAATTCACTGGGTCACAGTGACAACAAACACTAGCCCTTAAATAGAGTATCCCTGACCTACAGAGTGAGGGGGTCAACTGAGAACACGGAAGGGTGGAGTGAGAACCGCGGTCATCTCTCACGTTACTCCCTCTCTATTGTGTCTCGATATATCAGTCTGCAGGGCAGCAGTAACCCCTGACCTGCTCTGTAAAACACCCAAAAAAAGAAAATTGGAGAATGGGATGCTACAGCGTGGGACTGCTTACTCCTAAAAGGTTTCATTGTTGTAACTGAGGAAACATTAGCTGCGGCTGGGAGTGCCTGGGGAAATGTCTGATGCTCCATCTTTGTGTGGAGAGTCGGCCGCCTCCTGCCTGCCTTTGGGAGATGGAGAGGAGGAAAGCTCTTCCGTGTCACGTTAACCCACTAAGAATTCAGCGTGGGGGAGGACGGCTCCAAAGCCTTCTGACATAAAGCCTCAGAACACGATCCACTAGTCTGGTGTGTATCTTATTCGAACAGTATCCGTCAGCCGCCACATACCAGTGTGTTTGCAGACACAGATACTAGCCGGTGAACGTGAAGCATTTAGCAGCTAAAACAGCGGGTTTTCTCAGGAGGTGGTGGAGACCAACAACGGAGCAAAAGGAGAGAGTGTTGTCGTCTTTACTTAGGAGTATTGATCAATACTTGCGTGATGAAAATCAATACTTAAGTTTCCGTTTCTCTTCTCTTCGTTCAGCACACATATCCTGTCACACCATAGTGGTTGTCCACTGCTCCACTCACTTCGCTCATGCTCACTTTATACCAAAAGTCTGCAGTGTCGCACACCCCTACTATTCTGCAAGGGCACCATTGCGTCCAGATTATAGGACTTTGTTTGTTCAGAGAAATAGCAGAGAAATTAATTTTCACTGGTCATTTGCCTGTTGCAGTTTGTGTTGACATTAAAGGCCTTTTGCACACCAAGTCTGTAGTTTTCGTTCGAAATTGTTGCAGGTTTAAAAATAAATATGACCTCATGTTGTGTCAATCAAGTTTACACGCCGACATTAAAGTTTTCGGCACAGGTTTGTTTTCTTGTGTTTTTCAGATGTGTCAAAAGCTGTCTGACCACTCAGATCCACGGGATGTGACAACGACATTCAACAGGTCATAGTTGTATTAGAGTGGATGAGGATGATGAGGAGGGGGATGAAATAGACACCACCCACACACACACCCACCCACACACACACACACACACAGACTGCTGTGCAGATGTGCAAATTAATTTTTTTCAGATGACGGATTCGAAAAAAATTAAAAATACGAACTCAATGTGCAAATGCCTTATTATAAAACTATTAAAATATAACTCAAGCTAGCTGGAAATGCATGCACGACAGACAGTATAGGAGTGAACTGACTGGGAACTCTTTCTGTTAGTTCCTTGCATTTTATCTCCTTTTTTGTTTTGCCTCTATTTATATTGGTTTGCTGCAGTTTGGTCAGCTTGATTTGTTCCTCTGCTAGGAGTATCTGTGCTTCTGCTCTTTCAGTTTCTCGTTTGAGAAGTGATTGATAGGCATCATCATCATTATTATTTGGCAAAGGACGCTTCAAGCCTCTTTTCTTAGCTCCTATGACTGCTGAAGAACCAGACCAACCTCTGGTTCTGTCAGAATGAGAGGCTGACTGGACGTGTAGTAAGGGATGCCATTGTTAGACATTATTTTTATCTGTGATGATTGTTTGTTTGAAATTAATATACAGTGATGACAGAAAAATTGAATATTATTTTTGTTTGTTATTGAAATCTGGGGGATTGTTTCATTGTTTTCACAAGATCATTTTTATTTTATTTTATTTTGACTTTACTTTACTGAAAGGCTTATTTGGTAGCCTATGTCTACTTTATTTACTTTATCACTTTAAAGGTTAAACAAGTGCAAAATATAAATAAAAGTATATACACTAAATTATACAAATGTATTATTTTACCAATTTTACAGTTTTACTACATTTTCTTCCTGAAATCCACCTTGAAATCCTACCTCCTGTTGGGATCAGGATAATCCTGGTTTTTTTTGGATCAAATCCTACTGAAACGTTTTGAACAACACAGAGTGAAGATTTGATCCAGATTCAAACTAGGATTGGATTCCATGATCTAATCCGATTTCAGAATCCTTCTTTCCCTTTTTGAACAACCCATTTTCAAGATTTGATCCAATCCGATAACCAAAATCCGATCGGATTACCTTTGAACAACTGGCCCTAAAGGATACCTTTCCTATAGAACAGGTCTATATTGTGTCCTTTAACAAACTAAATACTCTCTTTTTTACATGACAGCATGTCCTTTCTGTCTCTATATGGTCGCACGTTTACAATTCTCCACTGCTCTCTGTATCGTCGCCCAGATATGGACAAACATATCGGCGTTTTTGAAAGAAATGCCCCCCCTCCAATCTGTAAACCTAGGGGAAACACTGTGTTCCATAGGAGAGGGATTTGGGGACCACTGAAAAATGGTAGAACCAATCTCAACGGCCGCGCAAGATTTTTTATAGATGTGACCTAGCAGAGAAGCGACTGTTTTGATTCAGACAGCAATGACGGCTCACATGACGAACAAGTGGTTCATCCAATCATATGCAAGGATTTTTGATAAGGCCCAGCCTCCTGTAATCCCTCTCCTATGGAGCGGCCCAGATGGATGAGTGGAGCAAGGCGGAACAAAATTCATATGACGAGATTCAGGTTACCACTGAGCAGCTTTCATAGGAATTAATGGGGCTTTGCCTCAAATGCCGTATCCAGTTTTCTTAATACGTCCATGGTTTTTCCCCTATCCCAGAAGGATAAGCCAGTGTAGCCAGACCATACTCCAGTGCTGACACAGTGCTGTGGTGATAGGTCTGGCTATGGGAGAATAAAGCCTTTTTCACACAGACATTCTGCAACAGCGCACCGCAACGCTGGCTTATTGTTTATTCACATAGAACCAAGCAAAGAAACCCAAAGACATTAAATTTACAATGATATAAACAGCCATAAGAAGCAGCTAACTCTCATATTGGAGAAGCTGGAACAGGCAAATGTTTATGGGTTTGTCAATGCAGTGTGTGGGCAAGCTAGAAAGAAGGGAACGTGTCTATGGAGGAGAGACTAAAAGCTACATTTGATTGGATTTTGTAATGATACAAAATTGTCATTGGGATTCTCTGGTTCATCAGTGAAGTGTTAAAGATATAATCTGTAAGATTTTGTGGTGTGACTGGTTGATTTCCATGTAAACAGAGTTGATGCAGCTTGGCTGCACAGACGTGACTTGGGCGGAAGTGTCGATGACGTTAACTGTTGTGTGACCCACAGCCAGGAGTTTTAAAATCAGCAAACGGCTGATCACAGGAACGAGAGACAGCAAAATATCGACCGTTGTGAGGAGTAACAGGAAAGCCTGTGAAATGCTGACCATGCTGACCAAGAACATCCTGAAAGATCAGATCACAGGGCTAACTTCTTCTGACACGTGTACATCACTGTATCCAGGCTGAACAAGGTAGGTCTGGTTAACAACTCAGGATGCTGGAGATGGGGGGAGTATCATTCGTACATTTTGGACATTTAATGGCATTCTGGCTCATAAACATAGCATTTAACTAGAAAACATTAATTAGGGATACATCTTGGTAGAAAACTGTATCTCTGTATAGGCAGGGGTCTAAATTCAAGTGCTCTGTGCATCACTGTCTCTTTTTATTTATGATATTTGTTTACTTTGTATCATTTTCTAAAATGTGTTTATGGTTTGTTTTTTGTCTATGGTCGCACGTTGTCTTCCTTTGATTCTATTTTGTGGTGTGTATATGTTTTGTGGATCTGTGTGTATGTTCAAATTTGCTGAAAAACAATAAACTGTTAATCATTAAAAAAAAAGATGTCCATCACTGTGCGCACAAATCTGTGGTTCACGTCACGTCACATGTTGACAACTATCCCAGAAAGCTGCTTTTTGGGAAAAGAGTAATATACTGAATACTCTGAATGGGTTTGGATCACCTGTGATCAGCTGATCAGTGATACAGTGGAGCGCTGCTCTTTTTCAAAGTGATAAATACAGTATAGTTGTAGTTTAATTTAAGATGGACCGTATGATTCAAAACTCCATGTAACCTGTACTTATGAACAGGTTACATGAAAGAAAACACTACCTTAAAAATCCGAGGCGCTGTAAAAGTGTTGGTTGACAGACAGGCTGTCACCCTGCTGCAGTACGGGGTATGTGTGTGTGTGTGTGTGTGTGTGTGTGTGTACATGGGAGAGAGTCAGAGGGAGCATGCAGCAAAAGGCCACAGGTCAGAATCCAACCCGGCCGCCTGCAGCACTCATTTAACAAGCCTGTGCAAAGATATGCGTGCACAGATCATCTTCTGTGCTGTGTTCTTCTACACCACTGGATAAAAACGTCTACTCTACTTGTCTGTGTTGTTGTGGCGTCAAGTACACGTCACGCCCCACTCAGCACTATATCCAATCAGCAACCGGGCCGCTTGAGCGACTCACATGCAATTTAGGGGCGTTTCGGCGAGATAGACCCGCCTGATCCAGGTATTCGACCATAGTGGATACGCACCTATACACAGCACATTAATTGCAGCCTTTGTCTGGCCGCAAATGTGACATTTTCTGTAGACTTTTTCAAAGTTTTAAACATATATGTTCTAAATGTGTCCAAGTTTGGTTCCTGTTGCAGTTAATGTGAATGACATCAGCTGACAGAAAGTTAACATGGACCAAGGCCGTTGCCTAGCAATGGAATTGTGTTCAAAAGGTCTATATAAAACCATGGTCATGAGTCAAATCAGAATCAGAGTCAGAAATACTTTAATAATCCCAGGGGGAAATGGTTTCATTGACTCATGACCACAGTGCTGTTTGAATCCTGGCTATGGCCCTGAAGAACAGAGCAAACAGAAGGGTATATTGCCAGTCAAATATATAAAGGAAATATATATATTTCATCTGACATTTTTGAGTTTACCTTTGGTCTGCTTTAATTATTCAATTCAATTTTATTTACAGTGCCAAATCATAACAACAGTTATCTCAGGACACTTTACAGAGTAGCTAAAGACAACACTCTATGACTTATTTATAATTTACATAGACCCAACAATTCCCCCGTAGAGTACGGTGGCAACGAAAACCTTCCCTACAACAGGCAGGAATGTCAGACAGACCCAGCTCTGTGGAGGACGGACATCTGTCTGCACCGGTTGGGGAGGAAGAAAAGGAGAGAGAAAGAGAGAAAAGACGGACAGATGGACAGAGAGAGACAAAGACAGACAGATGGACAGAGAGAGACACACTTCCAGTAACTATAATAATATCTGTAGTAATGTGAATATTACTTATATGTTATGGCAGTTAATACAGCAGAATAGTAGAAACAAGCACAGCTAAGGTGATATGACATGAATGTGACAATGACAATAATTCAATACAACACCACATTTGGATATGAACCAAACTGTGATGAATACCATAATGGTACTGCAGCATACTTTTGACTTAATATACTTTAGTGGCTCTACTTGCTAAAGTGTCTTTGTTCACTGACTGGTGAAAGTATGTCAGTGGGTTACATTGACACTGGTGCAGGGCTGGAGGAGGGAGGAGCCACTGAACTGGGTCACATGGACGAACACTCGACTCGAAACAGTGAACATCCAGTCCTTCACACCGCCTCCACCGCAGCGTTTCTGCTCTAGGTTTCAAAGGACTTCGGCTGATTTCTCGAAATGTCCTCATTCCACTGAAAACAGGCGTTTTTCACTCGTGGTAGAATAAACTTCACCCTCGAAGGACGAAAAACGGGACATTTTGGCGTCGTTTAAAACCGCTCTCTGAAAACTTGACAGTTTTTATTTCGCGGGTGTAATTATATTTTCGCCAGTCTGTCTGTCTGTCACAAACGACGGCTTTTTCTTAAACGCCACTTTAAATGTTGTAGCTTCACAGCCTCTCTCCGCCTGCATAAACCAGCGACTCTTCAGTTGCTGAACACAGACCTAAACACGGCTTCGGCACTGAGGTAGCACAGGAGGAGGAAAACCCCCGAAAACACACAGGACATGGAGTCGACCAAAGCTGGTGAGTGTTGTTAACCCGGGTCGAAGTGACAGTAGCAGTAGCAGCAGCAGCAGCTTGTTACGGTGTTGTATTCACAGCCTGCCGTTATGTTCGGGGAAACTGCATTTTGTAAAATGACGTTAGCATCACTAGCATACTGTTACATTTTAACGAGTCTCTAAATTCTGTCTTTAGCACTTTATCGGTAAACACACCGTGTGCTGGTGTTCTAATGTTAACTGGGTTAGCAGCGCCACTTGTCATTACCCGTGTAGGTAACTTTCGCAGCACTGCAGTCGTCCCCTCTCACATGGACACTTCATGCTAGCCATGTGCACCCGTGTTTACGCTCCATGTGCGTCGCCGCTCATTGGCCGAGCGGGGCAGTGACGTGGCCATTGCATAATTTGGCCCGTCAAGATGGTGTGGACTCTCGCCGCGGTACACGTGAGACAGGTCGTGGTGACCCAGTTCTCCCGGGGAAAAACATGCTTTCTCCCCGCGGGGCGTGTAGAATAAACGCTATACTTGTGGTGCATTCAGGGCCCATGGGAAACACAAGTTCTTTGCATATAATACAGTGCTATTCAGGGATTTTGGTTGAAAGATATTTCGAGAAATCACATCCAGTTTAGTTTTAATGTAAACAAATATATATATGACGTGTACTTTTATGCTGACATTGTTTATTCAGTGAATTAAGAGTAATAATATAGTGTGTTTTACATTCCCTTTAAAAAAAAACTATAATGAATGCTTTTCAGTACACGTCACTTTATGATCGCCGCTCATAAAATCATTTGACAGAAAAAGAATCACTTAATAACTCCAGAGTATTTGGATTAACTAGACAAAGGTTTCCCCGTTGATTTTTAAGACATTTCCCATTGGACGTGAACGCAGCACCTTTCTTCTTGATTCAGTTTGACAGATTTGTCAAATTTGGATAGAATGCAAAAATAATGCAAAATCTTCTAATTTTTCACTTTAATTTTGTATCATAGTATTATGACATTTTGAGGATTGTTGAGCCTCGTTAATATTGGTATATTTGGAAGTTATGCTTTCCTGTTTTGTCTGTTCCAAAAAATATAACGATATATATATTTTTTAAATACACCTGTCCTATTTTATGTGTAAAAAAATGTTGGTAACTAATTTCCCAGTTTCATTTTCATGCCACCCCTGTTATTTATAAATGGTCAATATTTGTCTGAAAATCATAAAAACTGTGAGGGATGCCATGTCAACTTACTTGAGACAAAATATGCCACTTATATCGGTACATGTTCTAACAGGTTCCAAAATAATCTACCTTTTCAGAATGTGATTTGAGACTAGATCATTTTGCACTGGAGCCTGAAAATGTGAATGGCTGCAGGGACTACCACACACCCTTGAGAAGCTGACATTATGTAATGGCTGTTACCTAATCATTGAGAATGGCAGGGGAAGAAATCAGGTCAGCCTATGTTGATGGGGGGAAAAACCAGCTCAGCGACAGCAGCAGCCTGTCTGCTCGGCTCCTACTGGCTGAGAAAGCCATTGTCGTAGTATGGCCTGCCCTCTTAATGTTAAGCCTGTTTGCATGCACAGCAAAAGTGCTGGTGGTTACAGTTACCGTAAAGGCTACATTTCATATGTGGGAAAGGAAATGGCAGGGAGTTGGCATGAGCACATGGGAATTACTGACAATAAAGTACAATATAGTATCCCCAGCCTCTATGTTTTAAGGGTAAAAATAAAAGCTGTATTTAAAAGAATCCCACGAGAGAAATCACAACCCAGCTGACGTGCATCTTTTTCAGCACAAATCTCTGCACAGAGTTGTTGCTGCAGTCCTAATCGTCATGGCCCCATTTTCTCTCTGTTGAACACCAGGAGGCGTAATAGCCTACATCAGCTCGTCCAGCTCTGGCTCCAGCCCGGAGTCGTGCCACAGCGACTCCTCCAACGGCAGCTACCAGTCATCCTCCCCGCCCCACGGCTCCTCGCCCGGCCGCCACCAGCTGGGTCAGTGGGCTGACCCTACACTCCCCACCGGAGGCCCAAACCTTCCAGGGACTCAGAAAAGCGGACGCTCCTCCTCCACTGCAAAATGTGGCATCACAAGTAAGATGGCTGCTCTATTTTGTGTTCTGATTTAAATTTGGAAACTGGGTGGTTATAATTAAGAATATTAGGGCACCTACACTTGCAAAATAGTCCTTTTATTATTAGATGAACTATAAGAATAATGTTTTTGTATTAATCAGAAATCAACGGCCTGGTGCTGCTGTGTAAGGTGTGCGGCGACGTGGCCTCTGGTTTCCACTACGGCGTCCATGCCTGCGAGGGTTGCAAGGTGAGTTCAGTGACAGGTGCTGCTGTGACTCAGGGCTGTAGCAGAAGTGGGTCACCACAGGCAAAGCCATCTGCACAGATACAACCACAGACTCTGTGAAACTCGTTCACTCACCATATTAATAACTGCTACCCCCGTACTTCACGTTGCTGTGTGGCCTAGTTAACTGTGTGGAGCAGTGTACAGAGACAGATGGATTACAGCGCCCCTTCGAGGAGGAACACACACATTTCATACTGATGCGTCAGTTAGCCAGTATTATACAGTTTGTTGGACATGCTGTAATTTTGACATGTCCAGACACAGCCCCCCCCCCCACACTGTGACTCATGTCATCAGCGTGCCGTTTGTCTGTGTGAACACACAGGGTTTCTTCAGGAGGAGCATCCAGCAGAACATCCAGTATAAGAAGTGCCTTAAGAACGAGAGCTGCCCCATCATGAGGATCAACCGGAACCGCTGCCAGCAGTGCCGCTTCAAGAAATGCCTGATGGTGGGGATGTCCCGAGACTGTGAGTATCCGTGGTAATTACTGCCATACTGTTGATATTTTTATCAGTAAAATGACATTTTAATTGTGTATTGAAAAGGGGACTTAAGAAAGTTAGTATTGCACTGCCATAAAGCTGGGGGATATGAATGAATACATACAAAACATATTATTTAACAATGGAATCCACTTTTTTATAAAATGTTTCCTTTTTTACAACACAAAATATTGAATATAAAGGATGCAGAATGAAGTAACAATGAACCAATGCGTTTTTTGTAAAGTACATTATTGTATTATTTCACAATTGTCAATAGTTATTCATTTGAATATTTATTTTATAAAAATAATTGCATTTTTGTTACAGTATACTTGTATTTTCCCACACGGCAGCGCTCCCTTTAATTGTGTGCATATGTTGCGTGCAATGCATCATATGAAGCTCACTAAGCTCAGTGTGAAAGGGTGGAGTAATCAGTGGGTGGGATGTCTGAAGAATAAAAATCGATCTATAAGGGTCTTAACTTCTGTAGAACTGTAAAAGATGAAGGTGAGTCCATCTGAAATTATCCTCTCCTCCCTGTACAGCTGTGCGCTTTGGCCGGATCCCCAAGCGTGAGAAACAGCGTATGCTGCTGGAGATGCAGAGTGCCATGAACAACATGATGAACAACAGCCAGCTGCACAGCAGCCAGGCCCTACCTGTCGACAAACCTCTGCTGGCCAGTGTGACAGAACCTACCTCAGAGGCTGCAGCCCCCACCCCCTCCAGCTCTTCATCCATCACACTGAGCCCCAGCCAAGCAGACTCCAGCTCTGACCCTGATCTCACCGTGGCCATGGACACCAGCCCCAGCTCCAGCTCAGCCTCGCCCAGTGCGTCAGACAGCGGGGAGGAGGAGGTGATTGGCTCGGTGACCAGGGCTCACCAGGAGACCTTCATGTACAACCAGGAGCAGAGTAGCCTGACAAGTGAGGCCCAGCCCCCTACAGGCCCCCCGAACAGCAGCTCACCCAAAAACACCTCTAACCTCCGCACAGGGGAGCGCCAGGACGCCTGGAACCACCACAACAACCTGGTCACCATGGCAGCACAGGACCCCCCCTCCAGCCTGGGCCACCAGGGTCAGGAAGACCACACTGCCAACCACTGCCCCTTCAGGCACTCTAGAAGTGACGCCACCAGCCACTGTCCAGCCTACGCACATGGAGCTTTTGGTGGTCCATCTTCAGAGGGCCCCGCCAACGGAACCTTCAGTGGGCCTCTGTGGAGAGGAGGCAACAGAATGCACCTGGTAAGATACAAACACAGCCAGTTCTATGTGCTCTTATTAAAGAATTAAAACCAATTACAATTCCTTTAGAAGTCAGTGGTAACAATAATACAAGACAACCAAAGACACTATAATGGTAGATAGGGTGTAATTGAAACAGAAGTTATAGTGTGAGTTCAGTGCATACATAAATGGCCATAGAAAACATAATAAAGCATAGGAATGATTAGCTTCCAAAATTAAACATAAGTCAGTAATCATGGGCTTTTTTGGCCACAAGGGGGCAGCAAAACAAACATTTGGCATGTGAGCATTGTGTCTAATGTTTTCTCCTCTGCTCTGCCCTCAGGTGTGTCCAATGAGCACCTCTCCTTACGTGGACCCTCAGAAGACTGGCCACCAGGTGTGGGAGGAGTTCTCCCACAGCTTCACCCCCGCTGTCAGGGAGGTGGTGGAGTTTGCCAAGAAGATCCCAGGCTTCAGGGACCTGTCCCAGCACGACCAGGTCAGCCTGCTGAAGGCCGGCACCTTCGAGGTAAGCCATGTTCCACGGACATTCCTGTCTTCACCGAAGGCCGAAGTCGTGGAGTGAGAACAGACAAACAGCCATGTGTGTGCTGCAGGTGCTGGTGGTTCGCTTTGCTTCTCTCTTCGACATGAAGGACCGCACCGTCACCTTTCTGGGCGGGAAGAAATACAGCGTGGACACTCTGAGGGCCATGGGGGCCGGGGACCTCCTCAACTCCATGTTTGACTTTAGCGAGAAGCTCATCAACCTTGGCCTCAGTGAGGAGGAGATGAGCCTCTTCACCGCTGTGGTTCTGG
This sequence comes from Echiichthys vipera, assembly GCF_963691815.1. Lineage (NCBI taxonomy): Eukaryota > Metazoa > Chordata > Actinopteri > Perciformes > Trachinidae > Echiichthys > Echiichthys vipera. The sequence continues at coordinate 5,855,538 of NC_139838.1, read as the reverse complement.
TCTCTGCAGGTGGGTTTGAGGCGGTTAAAGCACTGGTCACAGGAAGTTCAATACAATGCACATACCCCTAATGAATATACTATTTATATATTCATTCATTAATAAATACACCCTTAATGCACATACCCCTAATGAATATACTATTTATATACATACCATTCATTAATAAATACACCCTTAATGCACATACCCCTAATGAATATACTATTTATATACATACCATTGATTAATGAATATACCCTTAATGCATATACCATTAATGAGTATACCATTAATACACATACCATTGATGAATATGCAGTTAGTACACATACGATTAATTAATGAACATACCATTAATACACATATGTTAACGCACATGCTGCTGGAAACGGGTATCCTGGCTCTACCAGCACAGTGATTGCTTTGGAGAGAGCAAGGCTAGCTTGATGCTAAGTTCATTTTCTGCTTCATAGTTAACAGATATTTCAGATGAAAATCTTTGCATCTTACTCTGAAGCGCCTTTCTAAAAACGTAAACCCGGCTTTTAAAAATAATACTTATACCTGTTTTCAAACCTGAATGATGACAACAAAAGGATATATCGTGATATTCCATTCTATTTTTAATTTCTGCCCCCACCAAAAAATGTGTCACATCTCAGCATAACACTGTCACTGTCCGTTCTCCCCAGACCGCTCAGGCATTGAGAACGTGAATTCGGTGGAGGCCCTGCAGGAGACGCTGATCCGCGCCCTGCGAAGCCTCATCACCAAGAACCACCCCAACGAGTCGGCCATCTTCACCAAGCTGCTGCTCAAACTGCCCGACCTGCGCTCACTCAACAACATGCACTCCGAGGAGCTGCTGGCCTTCAAGGTCCATTCCTGAAGATCTCTCTAGTACTTGACACCCGACTCAAACTATTGGCCTGTCCCGTAAGCGGACCTGGAGGCCCATGGACCACCTCAACTACTCAACCACACCTGCACCTCCACACTTCTCCCACGAGACTTTGGGTTCCTTCAGTCTATAAATAGAACTAAAGCTCAAACTTGAGGGTGAAGAAGACCATAAAATATTCTTGTACTGTACTGTAGGGCGTAACAGCCTGTGTGATGGTGATGCATACATACAGACACACTGATTGGTGTAAATGTTTCTTGTGTTTGTGTGTAGCATACTGTATGTTTGCAAGTGTACAGACATTAGAAGCACTTTTTCGGTATAGCTTAGGTTGGTATTTTTGCATTTATAGTGCAATATGTGACCGCTTTTTGATTTTAGCTGTATAGTGCGGAGTAAAGAAGCTTATGTATACATTCAGTGGCACACTTAATTAAATTGAGTAGGCGCTGTGCTCGTAATGAGGGGAAAGTTGTAGTGCTTATATATATATATATATATATATATATATATATATATTAAAAAAAAAAAACGGACACTGTAAGACTGACGAGTTAGAATTCTCTCTAAAAACAACACAAAGCAGATGACCGTGAGAGGGATGAAGGCGTAGAGCTGCTCCAGAGAAACCCCGGAATGTTGTTTGAATCTGACTGACTTGCGTTCGTCTTATTTCCGACTTTTCATGCAATTGTTGCTATGCTGTGTTTTTGTCTGTCGGTCGATTTTCTAAATTATTCGGGCATTGTGACAAATCAAACGTGTCAGTGTCGCCGATTTCTTTGAGACACACTGAACCAATGGATATATTTTTTCCCTTCTCTTATACTTTTGTCCTAAAGGAAGAAAAAAAAAAAAAGATTTCTGAGATCCTGGTGTCTGCTGTCCTGCGTGTCCCACGTCGCGTTGACTCCCCCACCTGCCAAGCAGCTGAGTCGCGCGATATCTCCGTGGGACACTGGGTGCTAGAGAAAACCAGTGATCGCCACTTGCTTGAATAAACCTTTTTGTTTTACAAAACTGTACAGAAGTTAGCTAGAGTGTACTAGGTAGGAGTATTCCACATCAAATATGATTGTAATGTCACTGAAGTGATTGTAATTTAAAAGAAATAAGCTGAGTCAAGGTGACGGTCGAGTTGCTGGTGTTCAGATATTTTGCGATGCCATCTTTTTGTTCCGTGTCGATGAATTCAGAATGTCTGGCCTTTGAATATCCAGAGCTTCTGTCATTGTGTTAACATGGCTTACACGTGGTTCTGTTCTCCTCTGTGAAAGGATTGCAGTAGATTTCTATATAAATATATACATACTATCATACATACATAACTGTATAGATGAATATATCTATATAAATAAATTTTATAAATGCAGTTCATGTCTTAGAGTGGTTACTGAATTTGTCTGGTTGTCAGTAAAGGTTGGATACGTAGAATCTTTATTAAAACGCTTAATTTAAAAAAAAACATACACCCACGAGGCGTCTTGAGGTGTACAGAATGAAAGTATTGCTTTTCCTTAAAAAAAAAAAAAAAATTGTTTCAATAAAAAATTTTAAATATTTTTTTGACGGGTTTGACAATGGCTGCCAAGGTTGTCTGTTGTTGGGTGCAGCTACTGTAGGCTGGCACTGGGTGAAATGGAGTTAGCCAATCGTGCAGCTGCTTGGGAGCCTCAGTGAAGGGGGCGTTATTTGTCCCAGCAGCTGAGTGAGCGGAGACGGGCAACAACCAGAGTCACTATAGGCCGAGCATTCACTCCATGGACTGAGAGAAAGGAGAGAAACGTTCTCCTTGATTGCTAACATCACTTTCATCTTTACTTAGCTGGAACGGCTAACACTAACGGTAACTTAAGTTAAAATGAGTCATTACCATGTATGAATTATCACTTGACATGGCGCAGGCTAATCGCTTGACACAGTCGGCAACGATCCATTCATTTTCAGCCTCTTGTCCCTATCTGGGTCGTGGGGGGCTGGAGCTGATCCCAGCAGACATCTGGCGTGAGGCGGGGTCCAACCTGGACAGGACGCCAGTCTATCACAGGGCACATAGAGACAAACAGAGACAGACAACCATTCACACCTACGGGTGATTTAGAGTCATCAATGAACCTAACACCTGCATGTCTTTGGACTGAGGGAGAGGAAAGAGAACCCGGAGATAACCCACGCAGACACAGTGCTAACCACCACACCACTGTGCCGCCCACCTTGTAACCCGGCTGCTGGAATTATTTTTTGTTGTTGCGACTACGATCTTGAGACACTAGATGGCAGTGTTCTGCTCATTCTCCACCTTCAACCTTTAGAATCAGCGAATCTTGATGTTTAAAATCCCAACTTTACCGCAGGCGCACAGACTAGATCCAACAGTTACCTGTTCTTTAGCAACATGGCTATTCTCCTAGCAAAGACAACCTTGAGACTCCTTATCTGAACCCTGTTTTCAGTGCGATGATAAAGGTAGTATTACTAAGTAGGCAGGTTCTGTTACTTAGTAGAAAGAACATTCTTTCACTCACACTCTTCCTCTGTCTACGTAGCTGTTTTCTTTTGCCAGGTAATGTTGGTCTCCGCACTTCACTCCACTTATTTCACCAACGGCCATTCAGGCAGCCTGATGATAGCTTCTGTTTGAGTTGCCCTCTGTGGGAAGTAGTGATGCAGTGTTATGTTATATGTCTGGGGCTTTTATTGTGAACATTCCGCCTTTACAAACCTGTCTGCTCAGTTTGGCCCGGCGCTGTTCTAACTCACAGGGTCCGTATTCCCAAAACATCTTAATACTAAAAGTAGCTCCTAACTTGTTGATTTAGGAGTAACTCGTAAACAAATTGGTGTTAGTCCTCATTTTAGCACACCTTGATTTCTGGTCTAAGAGTATTACATTACAGCACAGTAAAATGTTATATCAGGTTATTAATGTCAGCATATCAGCACATTTTTTAATCCAAATATTGCTCTGATACAACCTTTTTTGATTACTATATTATTACCAAAACATTGCTATACTGCTACTAAATAGTTTTGCCTCATTGTATCTTTAAGTGTGTTCCTCATTATTACCCTTTATTTTGGCCTCTTCGCTGTGTTCAGAAAGGTAAACTATTGAAAAGGAATGCAGTTAAATAAAAAAGCTGTTAAAAACAGTGATGGAAACGTGGGGTACAATAACATGAGCTAAAGGAGAGGATGTGCAGAGAATGTGGTTCATGGAAACATTGGACCGTGGTAGTGTCACTATCCATCAGCAGGTGGCATCAAGGCAGTGTCGCCCCACCGCCACGCGCTGCAGCCTGGGACTCAAACACCATCTTGTGTTTGCTCTGCAAACCAAATTAGAGCGCATTTCCCTTCTTTGCAAGCAAAACGTACTACGCAGAGTCATTTCAGGCTTCAGATTCATATTTGAGGATATAATTCTGTCCTTAAACTCTAAAATAAATACACTCAATAAATATTGAGCACCTCAATTGAACACAGGGCTAGCTAAAGTAAAGAGTGCACCTGTGCAAACTACATGTACACCGAGCAAGTGGAGTTTATCATATACACACAGGATCTGCCGGTGATAGGTCAATGATCTAATTTGTATTGAAGTTTGGTACAAGACAAGGATGTGGAGAGATATTATAACATAAAGGGCGCACTCACACTGTCCATCCGTACCGTGCCCAGGCACATTTCAGAAACAGAATCAGAATCAGAAAACCTTTAATGTCCCGCAGACAGGGACATTTGTTTGTCACAGCAGCAACAGAATATTACAAAGCAGAAACATAATACAAAATAAGATAAAAAATAGCAAAAATAAGCAATAAAATTACATTTAAAAAGGGAAGAAATAGACATATATACATATTCACATGATATAGTGCAGTTATTCTTGTTTTGTTTGTTTGTAATAATATAGTATGGAATAAGTAAATATGAATAAATAAGACCAAATCGTGCAAAAAAAAAACAGAAGTGCCCATAGTACAGGCATGTTGCACAGTGCAGGGTACAGGATGAGGTCAATAGTCTATTGGGAGCAGTGCTGATTGTAAAGTCTGACAGCAGCAGGAAGGAAGGACCTGCGGTACCTCTCCTTCGCACACTTAGGGTGAATCAGTCTGTTGCTGAAGGAGCTGCCCAGTGCTGTGAGAGTGACCTGCAGGGCGTGGGACTCCTGCACCAGCAGGGATGACAGCTTGTCCATCATCCTGCTCTCTCCCACCACCTGCACCGAGATTCACGGCTAAAGTCTAGTTTGTTTGACCAGTGTGAGTGCAACCGGCCCGTTTGGGAGAGGTGGGCTTTTGTAAAGCACGTTTGCACATGTACGAGCACAAGGCGTGCACGCGTGTACGAGCACGAGGCCTATGACAGCTCTGACCTCATTTCCTGGGCGCCTGTTCGGACATAGAAAAAAAGAAGGACGGACCTTGCAACGTCGACTAAAAGGGGTCATGTCGCATCACAATGAGTCCAAAAAAAACCACAAAGCTGCTTTCAATTATGTGGCCAAAAGACTGCACGCTTTTGTAAACAAAGCGACGCATCGCAATGACGTCAATCAATCCGTGTGATGTGTGACGTGTTACGGCGTGATGACGTATAGGCAGCAAGAAGCATTCGCGCAAGGCCCAGGTAGTGTGAGTTCAAATGGGCCTGGGCCGCAGGGGGAGAGGGAGGGGGGGACAAGTACCCTAAAGCACGGGACACGGTACGGATGGACAGTGTGAGTGCGCCAAGTTCCCATTAGAAAAGAAATCAAACCTTCCACAATTTGCAAATGATACACTGTCAAATGTTTGATGGATTATTCAGATCTGATGTGACTCGTGGGGCTAAATTAAGCTGCAGAGTGGACGGCTTCAAACGTACCCCGGTAAGTTTGGCCACTCGTAGTGTTTTGGAGCAATGTTTTTAAGGGTGGGTCCCGTTTTGTTTGTGTGTCACACAAGGGCGAACATGCATACAGCACCTGTTTCCATTAAATGGATGCTATCAGCAGTTATCAGATTGTTCCTGGGGTTAGTTAGAGACGTTCTGTAAAGATGGGGCTTAGGCTGGGGGCCTAGAATCATAAATCAGAGTCATGCAATTGCATCCGCTCAGCCCTCAGTCTAGATCACATGTGTCAAAGTGATCCAGTAAAGGGCCGCTGTGGCTGCAGGTTTACATTCCAACCAAGCAAGAACACACCTGACTCGACTTACTCAGTCACCTGAACTGTCTTCACACAGTTGATTTGTTGGAGCAGGTGCGTTTGAAAACCTGCAGCCACAGCGGCCCTTTACCGGATCACTTTGACACCCCTGGTCTAGATGGTATTTACTTTTTTTTTCCGTAGGGACACCAATCCTTTTTTGAGCAGAGTTTATTATTGGGGTTCTGTGGGTGGAGCCTAAGGGACAAACCTTTGACTGGCTCATGTGTGTCTGTTAAAAATGTCCCCCATCAACAGGCACACTGCTTTACAGAAATCCCTTGCTACGTATGACGTTTTTTTTGTTGTTGATCAAATGCAACATAGCGACAAGGGTTAGGGTTATTTAATAACATCAATAAGTTAACTTTATGAAATAACCCTAACCCTTGTCGCTATGTTGCATTTGATGAAATATTTTTACATACGAACATAGGTTTTTCACCCGGGAGTCGGTTCTGTGTCCCGTGTTAAACCAAAAGTCATTAAATATGTATGTAACAAGCCTATAAAAAACACCTGTGACTTTGGGTTTAACACGGGACACAGAACCGACTCCCGGTTGAAAGACCTGTGTTTGTTTGACCCATCCTCCACCCAAACCTTCCTCCTTACGTAGTCATCTTAAAGTTCAGTTTAATATTGATGCAGATGTGTGATCCAACTTACCAACAGAATAGATGATCACGTGGAGCAGGGTATCACACTGCCTCATATCTGTGGTAGTGATAGCCAGTAGGTACAGCGACATAATACACATTGCTGCCATAGGTTTCACTCTATGATGGTGTTCTCACAGTTTGCCATACGTCATTTATTCATTTTTACACAAGCGATTATTGTGTTGTTTGTTGGTTATTGTTTGTTTTTGTTGAGCGTATTAAAAAAAAACAGGATGCACAGGAAGTAAGAAAACCTACAGTACTAGGTACTAAGTGGAGAAGGGGTAGGAATTTATAAGCAAATGCTTCTTCCTGCTCCTTTTCAAATATACAAAGGGCTTTAATGACTAGTGCTTCAAGTATAATTTATTTTTTCACATGTTTGAAATAAAGCATTCATTCATTCATTCATTCATTCATGTATTTGGTCAGTAACACCTTCTTGTGTGTTTACAAAGAAAACGCTGCAGGGTATCTTTAAAGGGGAATTTCAGTATTTTTCAACCTGGACCCAATTTCCCCATGTATTTCTGTGTTAGTGACTAATGGCAATGACTTTTTTTGAAATTGGTGCGAGTGCTGCTGCCTGGCTGCTGTGAACAACAACAATAATATTACAAAGTAATCAAACAGGGCACCTGTGCACCAACAATATACATCCACTAAAAGTACTGTTTTTTTTTTTACCATGAACACTTTTTATCATGAACAGTTTTGTAGCAAATCCTACCTAAGGTTATGCACAGAAATAAAATAAACACGCTGACAGACTGCAGGACGGACCAGAAGTCAAAATACGCTAAAACAGAAGTGCAACAACGCACAAAAAACAACCTTACGTGACTGATTTTAGCCAACAAAAGGTGACGGTTAGGGTTAGGCATGAAAGATACTGGGTTAGGGTAAGGAAAAAAAAGCAGCAAAGAATCAATAGTCCGCTGCGGAAAATCGCCAACCCAAATGTGCAACAGTGCAAAAAATAAAACAACAACAATTTTTGGTTTAACGGTTATGGTTAGGCATGAAAAACACTCGGCTCCCCTGGCTTAAAGACCTGTGTTTTAAGTGCCACCCGTCTCCCCAAACCTGCCTACCTGTGCGGTGTCACCTTTTAATACATATCATGCACGTTTTGTTGTTATATGCACGAAAAATGCATGAGAACAGCCTGGTTTTTACACTGACAGGCTTAGAGTCTGACTGGATTATGGAAAGATGGAGAAGGTTCTGTTCTCCTGCCATGCTTTGGTGTGTAGCTACTGATGCAGGTCAACACAGTAACTTTAGCTCATAGCACTAGCCTACCTCTGCTCTGTCTGCAGCAAGTGTCTCCACTCTTGGGGCAGCATTTTTCTGGATGAAGATGTGCTTTGGTAGGATGACTTCTCCTCTTTGTCTGGCAGTAGTGTCCCGGTCAAACTGCAGAGGTGATGGTCTGAAGGTGCAGTGTATTCAAAGTTATTAGGATCAGAGAAGCTGTTTCATGACACAATGTCAGATGAATCAGTCAACTCTGTGGAGTGGGAAGATTCTTAGATCTTGAACCAGGCAAGAATAACTTTGGATGTACGAAAGAATTCAAGGCCCAAATAAATAAATAAATGTATAAATCAAACTACGACAGTAAAGACCACATTAACAATGTAATTATGAATAATAATCAACATAAAAAGCACTGGGGCGAGGGTTCCTGGTTCGAATCCCAGCTGGGGCCCTTCTGTGTGGAGTTTGCATGTTCTCCCCTTGTTTGCGTGGGTTCTCTCCAGGTTCTCCGGTTTCGTCCCACAATCCAAAGACGTGCAGGTGTTCGGTTCATTGTTGACTCTAAATTGCCTGTAGGTGTGAATGGTTGTCTGTCTCTGTTTGTCTCTATGTGCCCTGTGATAGACTGGCGTCCTGTCCAGGGTTTGTCCAGGATGTCAGCCCCCCCCCCCCCCCCCCCCCCCCGATAGGGACAAGCTGTTGAAGATGGATGGATGGATGGATGGATGGACAAAAAGTCCTGGCATGGTGGGGCCTCCTTTCAATCAATCACAAGCAATTAAAAGACACCAGCGAGAACATTCACACACATATGCAACAGAAATAAAAGTACAAAACCAAATTCTCTCAAAACCATCTTTATTCTCAAGAACCAGTTCACATTAGCTGCAATCATAGTCAGTCATAAGCATCAAAATATATCCTCATGAAAAACTCCACGCTCATGTCAAAGCACAGTCCAGTGCTGGACAACAGATCACCGCACAACGTTTCCGGTGAATGCCGAGTGCAAGAGAACTTTCTCATCTTCTGTTTTTCTGGCCACAGATTAACTCCTACACCTCCACACACCTGATCTCACTTCCCTTTTTTTCCAGTACTTATTGAACAGTTGAGTTGAACAAGAAGACACTCAAACACACAAGGAGAGAAATCGGTGTTTTACGGTGGACGACTTTTTCTCGGATGCTGGTTGACCAAGAAGTTGACCATAAATGTGTTCTGCTCTTCTGTGACGGTGAAGTCCAGCTAGAGTCGTTTTTTTTTTTAAACAGTAGAACTAAAGCTGCACTAATTAAAGTGTTTTTATGAGTCAGAACATCTTGCTCATGGTTCTTTTGCAGTGTGGAAATGGGTTTGAGAGCAAGATACTGTTTTTTTTTTAACGCTATGCAAAACAATATCATGTTTACATTATGCTAACAACATCGGTAAAAAAAATCTGCAGTCAGAAAATATACATCCTTTTTCCTTTGTACTGTAAAATAGCTTTTCTATGGTGCAACTCTTGTTATTGGTTTGTAACTGAGTAACCTTAAGAGTAACAACTCATTGGAGAGATAACAGAGTGCTGGCACCTCTTCAGGAACAGTAAACATCATCTGAACCAGCATGCAGCATTGACTATGTTTACATGCACCAACAGCTCTGTGCATGTGACACTTCAAGTAAATATGGTCATAACGTATTCTTAAGGCCATCAACTCCAGTTTGCACATAACCTAAAGAAAAACACAAACATTCGTATCATTAACTAGCCTCGTGAGCCCATCCTGATCTCTGAGCTCCATTGTATTTTACTCTCCGATCAGTCTGGTAACGTGCGGTGGAGAAAGTTTGGAGAAGTTTTCCAAGTGACTGAACCGATCAGTGTTGGTTTTGAGGCAGATTTAAGTGACGAAATGAGAAGCAACTGTTCAGTGTAAACAACATGGAGGCATCCACGGATGAGATGAGTGCAGCTATCGAGCAAGCTGCTCACTAACTCTTTTTTCTCTGGATCCTTCTGTTGAATATGGACCGGGCTCCTGAAACTGGGCCTTTGATCCGTAAATTCACGTTACACAAACGGAAAATATCCTTTACCCACATGTTGTTCACTTTCTGAGCTTTACCTCGACGCTGTTAGTACGTCATACGTTTCCTTGATCTGATTGGTTGATTTGGCCCGTATGTTGGTGATAGACAGATGGTTTATCCAATCGGCAACCAGTATTTTCGCCCCTTCCCAAAAGATCTCCAAACGAGAGTTCCCAGATGGATATGCTGAGACAATGAGAATCAATCATTCTAGAGAAGTCCGGTTTATCATTAACTATGAAAAGTAAAGATTCATGTTACTATTATTTTCTCTTTTTCACTTTTAGCTCAGTTTTTGGGGTTAAAGAAGCAGTGTGTAGGACTTAGTGGCATTTAGCGTTGAATGAATACTCCTTCCCTCGACCCTCACTTTCAAAGTGGGCAGTAGCATCTCGTTGTCATCCTTACTCATCACTTACGGATGCTTCGTCAGGACCTCAACACACTGGGTAGCCCTGCACGGGTAACAGTGACACTCCACTACGGCTGCTGTTTTAAACGCGAGGAACACGTGGTTAATGTTGTCAATTCAAACAAAACTTTGTGGTTAGGTTGAGGCAACAAAACCACTTGGTCATGAATAGGAAAAGATCGTGGGTGGGGTTAAAACAAGTGCGTTTCTATAGTAACTGCACTGACAGGACTAAAAAAAGAACAGGACACAAACTGCAATTTCCTGGGTGAAAGTCCACCAAGGCCAGCCTCCCCCCTACAGACTTCAATCCTGGGCACTTATTGCCACAGATGAAAGCCTGGTACGTTGGATACATACCCTTAAGGTTGCCTCGTGCGTCTGTATCAAACATAAAAGGTCCGTGACACAACGATAGTATTTGAGGCCCTGGGAATAGGGATAGTGGATGTGACGGCTACTGCATTCCAAAAACCTTCCTAAAGTTCGCTGTTGTAGTTGGTACGGCAAACCAGTCTTTCTCTCGTACAGACAGTTGAGCTACAGCGTTAAGAATCCATTGGAATGTTTCTGGAATGCCGTAGCCGCCCCTTCAACCATCGCTGCTTAAAGTGCTTAAGGAGAACAGGACGGAAGTAGAACCTATGGTGGCCTTCAGATAAAGAAAACAACACCGAAGGACCTCTCTAGGGACAGTGTTTGTTTGTCCATTCTGGGCTACTCTAGAAACAAGGTAGACTGCGTGGAAGAGGACTGCTCCCTGTGTAGATAGGAAAGGCTCATTCTAAGCTAACAAAGACACAAACATTCTTAGTTTCATGTATAAACACTAATGAAAACGTAAATATGAATATTTGAATAGATTCCCCTAAATCCTACAGACTGCTCCTTTAAAGTTGCACTAATCCTTTCATACGAACCAGTCAAATGACTCTCTGTGAAGGAAATCGCTTGCAGTGACTACATAAAATAATCCCGCGCTCCTTAGCTCGGCGGAGCCTTTTAGTCTCTTTCAGCTAATTCTTTTTGGAGTTTTATGGGCCACAGCGTTAATGTGTTGGATCTATTTCAGCGTTCTCATCCACTCTTTTACCAGGTATCTGTTTTCAGCAGACAAGCTCAGGTAAGTAACTACACTACCTCTCCTCCACCAGTGTGCAAGCGGACAGAGTTAGCCGCTAGCTGGTGAACATACTGAAGCACTTACAGTAGCTGCTCAACAGCCAGACATTGTTCTCAGAACAGAGAGTGAATATTAGACTTACATTCATCAGGTCGCCAAAAACACCACTCCTAAGTAATGCTAGCTTCTGTCCGCAGGTGTATATAGGCTATGGCTAACGTGTTAGCCATCTCAACTTTATAAGGCCATAATATTTCAAACGAGTGATTTTCTACCTTTTATGAAGTGCTGCCACCAAATGGCCAACTGAAACTGATGAATGCAGTTTTGGAGGTCACTGTAAATATGTTAAGTTAATGTGAGATTAGGTTTTGGTCCCTTGCCAAAATCTTACAAGATTAAGCTGTGTGCAGTGATCGCTGCTGTAAAGTCTGGCTTATTGCCCTGTTTGGACAGCCGATTGAATGGGTGTCATCGCTACCACAGATATGAGGCAGGATGGCCCTACTTTACCTCCCACTTGGCTCAGTAGGCCGTATCATCTATTCTGTTGGTAAGCTGGATCACGCATCTGAGTACTGAAAGTTGTAGTGGATGGGTCAAACAAACACAGGACTTTCACTCAGGAGAAATGGTTTGCATCCCATGTAGAACCAAAAGTCGATGGTGAATATTTCAGTTAACTTTCCTACATAAAATTTAGTATTTTAACCAAAACCACAATCTTTTCCTTAACCTTACAACATAGTTTTGTTCATTTTTGTTTGAATTCAAAACATGACTCCTAGAGCATTAAAAAGTGACACCAAGGAGTCCTGACCAAGCTAACATTGACCGTTACCATGTGTATATATGATAAAGGCCTTCTGAACCTACTGGGAGGTGTAGGATACTGCTTATACCCCATAACTATGAGGCTGATAACCACTGATTTGAACACCCATTCAATGGAGTGAAATCATTCACAAATGTAGGTTTGGATTGGAAGTTGGATTTGTTGGAACTTCAAGTTCTGTTTTTATTTTTTAAAAGGTTAGTAGCCAGGTTATGAAAAATAGAACGTCATACATCTCATCTCTGTCAAGAATAATGAACTAGGTTTTGTGACTCACCTGAAAGACCACTAACCTTGAAAGTTGGTACTTTGACTATGAGAAACCCAGGGCTGGCTGCACAAGCAGATTTGAGAAATGACTTAAATCTAACCAAACATTACACTTCAGACTTCATTTTCATTAAACTGTCTAATCTTGATGATCTTTATATGTCTAGATTTAGTTGAATTTCACGCTCAATTCCCATAAGATGGAAGGAGGCTTCTTGGTCCCCCTAATCCTCTTGCCCACACTGGCCCTGTAGCATTAGTTCCTCTGCAACGTCACTGAAGGAAATTGATGGAAATATTCCACAAACCTTGATTCACAGCAGCTAAGGACAAGAGTAATATCTTTATAAATCTCAAAGAAAGTGAGCTAAATATGCCCGTTGGTGCTTGGGGGACAAAGAGCAGAGGATATAGTTATTGTTAATGGTCAACAGCCATCATGCTGTAATTGTTCCCATGAAAAGCTCGAATTGTGCGTTTGAGAGGAGATTAAATGATTAGATCATGCGGCTCTTTTGGACTTTCCAAATGTTATCGAACTGACTGGATCGAATTCTGATATTAACGCGAGTCATTTCCTGGGGGTTGTGACGCTACAAAAAAATTATCCACGGATTTACAGATAACTCTTTAACATGTAAGTCGATGGGAAAAAGTCTTTTAGGGCCCTGTGTCTCATGTGACGGGCCCGGCCGCTGTAATTGCACGGGTTTGACAGCTTTGTCAAATTGGCTTTAAAGCCCTCTGCACTTCCTGGGGGCCTGGTACAAATGACCCAATGTTTGCTATGTCTGTCAACTTGCTGTGGAGTTTTGCCCCTAAGTAAAATAAAAGTAAATTCATGTGCTTGAAATGAGTCCATTTTTATTTTGTGCAAGTGTCTTAACTCATTATGTCCCTTTATCTGTGCAGAGACCCTAGAAATAGGAACTTTACTTGCATTACAACCTAAGGAACATAGTTTTGGTTCCTGGGCCATGGTTTGTCCCTTTTCCTGAGGTAGTATGTTTGGAAGGGTGGAGTCCCCATGCTAGCATGGGGCTTAGCATGGGGATTTCTTTAAATGTTGTTGATGGTTAAACAAAGTCATGCAGCCAAATTCCTGAGACTAGTCTAAAAGTCTACAAAGATTAAAAAGAGGTAAGATAGAGCGAGTTAACAGAGTTTTGTTTCGATGAGTTTCTGTATTAAAGTAGAGCATTGATCATGAAGCAGTACATTACAAAAGACAACCAGAAGGCAGTGTTTACAAAATGAAGTCTCAAAGCTGTCACTTGTTACTTTTTAGTTCTGTAATCCTCACTGTTCTTCAGATGCAATGTTAATGCAAACACAAATGCACCAAATGAACTTTTAGGTCCTCATTGAGTTCCTGAGTTTAGCTCCTGGGATTATTTGGTTGAAAAGGGCCATTGGACAAGCCTGAGGGCAGAATTAAGCCAGGCCTAACTCTATAGATCAGTCTAACGTGTGTGTTTGTGCAACCAGCCCCGGTTGTGATAACTGACCACATGTATTTCACATTTTTTCACTTTTGCTCATCTTGTCAGTCACTGCCTGTAGTTACTGACTTTCAGTGATCAAGCAGAAACAGTAGTAACTGATGGGACATCATTTTGATTTTTGCTGTACTTTCAACTGGTTTATTAATGGCTGCTGGCAGGCTCCATCACAGAGTATCAAAGGCTCCTGCAAACAACCTAACATGAAGATGACCTCAACAGGATTAACGGACAACAGGGGTGCATGTAAACATGGCCAATGTTACTTATCCAAACGGCTCTGGCTCGGCATGGCCCGACCCTACATGTCAACCGGGCTGCCTGAGCCAGGGCGCCCTACTCCCCCCATCAGTCTCTCTCCATCTGATTGTCTGTGCATTTATCTTGAGTCTGTACAGTTTGCGAGGTGTGTGTGTGTGTGTGAGGTCCGGGTCATTCAAACACTGCAGCAAAATCTATTGCTTTGAAAAAAGGCATCACTTCACAGAAAAGAAGGGGGAAAAAAACCACAAGCTGCTTTGAGGAGTAGTGTGAAGCATAAGAAAGCGAGATATACAGAGCAAATGTTTTGTCACATTGCAAACGACAATACCGTAGAGAGGCTTTTAGAACAACAAGAAGAAAAAAAAAAGAACATTCCGGCTAAAATAAAAGAAAGGAAAAAGCGCTACGTTTTCACAATCTCATCAGCGTTCTCAGTGTACTTTGCTGATGATAAATCATACTGTTTGTGGGCCAGCCGATGTTCACCTGGCCTCCTAATCCCACTGGTTAGTGACAGTGGGGGGTCTGACCCATATGTTATCCAGGCACATGCATATACGGTATGTGCATGTGTTCAGTATGTGTACAGGTATGTACTGTATCTGTGCATGTATGTGTGTTAGTGTATATGCATGTCATCCTAAGAGGGCGGTGGGCTGTTATACAAATGGATTACTGCATGTCACTAATACAGTTCAATCAGCTATTTCCCCAGCCCACCATAGCACCATGACGTCACTGTTTTAACATACAGCCCCTTGTTATCAGGGAGTTATGAAAGAAAAGAAGAAGAAGATGAAATCAGCGTGGCCGAGATGAAACACATAAAACTTATACTGGTAGTACTGTAGAAGCTGCTAACGCAGACTAAAACACGAGTCAGAGGGAAGACTGTGTGAGTGGCATGCACTAACTAGCACAACCAGTCAAGCCCAGCAGGGATTCAATAAGGAGGGCATCATTCACTTGATTTTGGCACAGCATGTGGC
Source organism: Echiichthys vipera (assembly GCF_963691815.1). NCBI lineage: Eukaryota > Metazoa > Chordata > Actinopteri > Perciformes > Trachinidae > Echiichthys > Echiichthys vipera. The sequence continues at coordinate 5,840,056 of NC_139838.1, read as the reverse complement.
ATTGTTAGACAACAACGAGGACTATATGATTGTCTTCTCCTGACATCAGTGTCATTATGTGCTTTAGTTAGTCCTGACCAGTCTCTGGCAATCATGAACAAGCTCATTTTAACATGCGTTCCTTTCAATGTCGGAGGTCTGAATTTACAAGTCTGTTTGTGTGGCAAAAAACATGGACACAAGTAGTTTCTTCATGCGTTTAGCTTTGACAGTCTATTAGGGCCATGGATCAATACTTTCATTTGTTTTATTTGTTTGCAACCAAGCCCCCACCACAGCGACTTCCAGGTTGATCCAATATGGAAGTGCCAAAAACTGCAGTTCTCTGAGTGACCACTGGGGGCAGGTTTCACACTAGGGTAGTTTCTCATTGACCCCCATATTAAACAGGCCGTTTTCACAGCATCATTAAACCTGTTAAAGGCCTGGGACAAAAAAACATTCTAGTCTGTATGTTTAGGTCATATCTCCATGACAACACTGAGGGGGGTGAATTTTTTTGTACCAGGCTAGTTTTTATTTTATTGGAGGTTAAATATTATGAATAATTAGGGGCGTGGTCTTAAGTGACAGCTAGCCTCTGGCCTTCACTTCTCCTCGGAGGTATACGTCAGCCAGATGGACGTATCTCCCTTCCCCCCAACGTCACATACATGCCCTTTTTTTGGTAAGAGAAAATGAGGCGGAGTCAAAGTCTGACAAGTAGGCGAGTTCGATTGGATTGGTTATGATACGTGCATTTTTTATACAGTCTATGACTGCAACAAACTATTATTTTCATTATTTATAATCTGCTGATTATGTTCTCCATTAATTAGTTAATTGTTAGTTTTATAAAGAAAATAAAGGAAAAATGCCTGACACATCCCAAAGATATTCAGTTTACTAGAAGTAGGGAACCTTTGCTTGACCAATGACTTATCGCTGCAGCACTGCATTTGCTATATAAAAAGTCCTTAGGCAGAGTTCTTCAACAGGGGGTGTATGACCCCTAGGGGGTCCTCAGAGTTACTACAGGGGAGCTGACAAATGATTATTATTATTATTATTATTTCTTTCAAAAACATTTTTAATGTTTCTGACATGACATGATGATAGGCTTACAGGCCTTAAGGTAAAGTTCCCATCCACAGATAGTTAGGCGGAAGGATTCACTGTGCCTTCCACATGAATGTTTAAAACCAAAAATATTTAGTTAGTTGACTTTTTTCTATAAACTTACAATGTATCAAAGGCAAAGCTATGTGGTTTACTTCCGTAAATGTACAAATCTTTCTTGCACATTTCTGACTGAGGTGTCACATAAACATTCTTTACATTTGGCAGATATTTTGTCTAAAGTGGCCGAGACATAACAAGAAATATGACATTTTTCAAAATATCACCCCCTTTCTTTTTATGAATAAAATGTTTTTCTTTTTCAATGGCCCTAATATGCTTTTGTATTGCAACAGCTAAAGTTGTCCATGATATTTAGGAATTCTTTTGGAGCCTCACATTTCAAAACTGTGTAGCTACCTACAGTGACTGCCATGTCGTGATGTCACATAATGTTGTCTAAGAAAAGTTAATGTTGCAACATCTTGCCCGGGTCTGTACTCGGAGTTCTGCCTTTAGTTGTTGTCTGGTGCAAAATTCAGATTTTTCCGACATCTCTGAAACGCCGCGTTACAACTTAACGTTGTGATGTGTGGTCACATTATGATGGCGAGGCACTGAACAGCTCAGACGCTCACCACATGGATGATGGACTATATATGACAGTTAATATACCAACAAATTGGTCCAATAAAGTCGAGCAGGTGGGAGAAAGCCTAACAGGTTTCTAACAATGTCTTATTCAGGTGAGCAGCCATTTTGAGTTTTTCAACAAAAAGGAAGGAAAACACCACATTTGCATGGTTTCTAATGTATGAACAAGTGTTGATAAAATCACCATTATTTATGCCAACTGTACAATCATCTAAAAAACAAACAAACAAAAAAAAACTATAGTAAAATCCGAGGTGAGAGGTTATATCCACAATAACAACAACAAAACCAACAAAAACAAAAAGAACAGAATGCTATTCACATGTACCCGCACTGTAAGGAATGGTTCCATCCAAAACTAGACCAGAGAGCTACTCCTAAACTATGGAATGAAGTGACACTCAGTAGTGCTAATAGAAAGTTCATTGTGACGGGCCTTCTGATGGTTCCACCCCTGAGACCACCAGGGTGCCCAGGCGCTGACGTATGCACACATACACACACACATACATGCACGCACACACACACGTACACTAAAATCCATTGGTCAGTCCTCGAAGACCTCCAGGAAGAGAGGAGGGAATAGCTCAGTGGGACACTCCACTTTCATGTGAAGGAATCGGCTGGCGTGGCAGGCGCCGATCATCCGCAGGTCCGTCACCTTCATTAGCAGCTTGGGCCAGAAATGCGCCACTTTGTGTTTGCGGTAGTTGATGTAATGTTCAAAGGCCAGCAAGAACTCCTCTTGGCAGCGCTCAATTCGCTCCACGCTACTCAGGCCCGGCCGATCTGACGACAAAAACACATGGATGTTGTTAGAAAGTGGGCTGTGGGAATTTAAAGTAGAGAGCATATGTGAAAATGTTTTTTACTGAATTAAGGGAAAACTACGGCTTTATACAATTTGGGGATTCTCTTCATCTATACAAATGTTTACAACATACAGTTTGGGTAATCATTTTACCATTCGCCTTTGTTTCCACGCTCGATTCCAGACGATTGAAAAGCTAGTTAGTTTTTTTTTTTTTATCACTACCAGAGATATGAGACACTATGGCACTACTCTACCTCCTTGTTGGCTAAGCGGGCCATTTGAGAGTCCACTTGAAGGTGAAGTACATAAAAAAGCAAAAATAAACAAAACACCAGAATTTGAAGCAGACAAAGATTTTCTAAAGTCTGAAAACCAAGCCAAGAGGAGTTGCAGAAGTCAAGTTTTCTCTCAGAACAATTGAATTATGATGAAATTATTATTACTTATTTATTATTATTTACCCAACATAAGCATTAAACCTACCCCAGGTTCAAGGAGGAAAGTTGGGGTGGTGAATGGTGTCAAACAAACACAGGACTTTCACCTGGGAGACCACTGCGTCCCATCTAAAACCAAAAGTCAATGTTGACTTTTCTGTTTAGGCTCTGTCTTACATAACATTCTTGATGTAACGTTCTTAACTAACGCCAGGAAAGTTAGTACTTTAATCCAGACCACAATCTCCCAGAGCGTTAAAAGGTGACACCAAGGGCTCCTGACCAAGCTAACGAACTAGCTAAGATATGAACAGATGATACAGCCTTCTGAAGCTAATGCTAGGTGTAGCTGCTTCTTCTAACTCATAACTATGAGGCTGATAACACCCACTGATGACCTTTGAAACCAGTGGTTTCTTCGATGAAATTAATTGACTCACTTCTGGGTTTGTTTAGAACCTGTCTGATCATTTTAAGACAGGTATCTGAAGGTTAAAGGATGACTTGGATCTTAGTTTCAGAGGTTAGACCATTATTGCCATCATTGTACTAACTGAGTTCATGAAGCACATGGCTAATGGTTAGTCCAACACAGATTCACACTCAGGGCCCGTCCACACAGAGGCGCGTTTTCCTGTAACCGCACAACTTTTGCATCGTCTTGGCCGACCATCCACACACAGTGTTATTGGAGCCTGAAAACAGGATCTTTTGAAGCCGGGTCCCAGAGTGGGAAGATTTGAAAACCGCATACTTATTAAACAATGTTATCATGGCCCCATCCCTGACCTCTAACCCCTCAACAGTGCTGCTGCGTGGAGAGAGACAGATCTATTGACTGTATACTGAACTGTACTCTGAGCCACATGCATGTGAATTAATCAGATACTTTTTCCCTGATGCTCTGAATAAGTCGCTAAATTGTTCGCTAGTAGTTTTTTATAAATAAAGTTACTAAGAAGGTGTGAAAAGTCGCTAAATTAAGCAAGAAGGAGACCGCCTGTGAGTGCTTTGGGACGGGGGAAGTTAGTTACTGTCCCGCTGCTGTGAGGACAGTAACTAACCGCAGAGTTATCGGTGCATCAGAGTCCAAAACAGCACAAAAGTCTCCACTAACACCAGAAACAGGGACACATTTCTCTCTAGGATGGAGGAGGATTTGGGAAGAAACACTCTCTGGTGTTTGTATTGTGATTCTAACAACAGCGTGTCCCTGTCTCTTCTTCTCTGTTGTTGGTGTATTTCTGTGCCAGTTACAGTGCCACATCCAGGCCTGTCGTGTTTTACAGCGTTTTTAGCCGGTTTCACTGGTTTTGTGTGGATGTAGTGTGGAGCCGAGTCCGCGTGGACGGAAAACCTTTTAAGAACGGCGGAGGAAAAAAATGTCCTTTTAAATCGTGTGGACCTACCCTTAAACACTCCCAAAAGATCTGTTGTGGGACATCCATCCCAGTTTACACATTGACTTCCTGTTTCATGTAGCATACATACCATAGCTGTGCATACACTGTGCAACATGAGGTTCTAAACATTTCAGATGTACAGAGTAATAACTGAATATATGGCCACAGCCATAAAATAGAAATTTGTGATGAACCCTAATTACTTTGAAAAGCTCAGATAGGTACCAGAATTTCTCACTTGTATGAATATAATCAGCGATTGCAATCACTATATTCTCTCAGACAAGCAGAAAAGTAAATCCACAATATGCTTTGGTAAAAACTGATGAACAAAAACCTATTAACCAAACCATCTTTATTATGTGGACCATCACTGGTGCTGCATCCATATCTTCCGCTCTTCTTCAGCAGAATAAAAAAAGATTTTTTTTTTTTTTTCAAATAAATATGTCATCCTGGCATTCATCACATAGCTCAAAGTCTCAACCTTCAATATTGGTTTCAGCCCTTTAGCCTTGGAAATGGTATTGATTAAACTACTGTAAGTGTGTCAGAAGACAAGACAGATGGGCAGGTTAAGCACATGTCATGTCTACATGTACAACACAGCAGAACAGTATTGATCTCCAATGAGATGCAGAGCGTCACACAGAGAAATAGTGGTGGAGCCAAAACCAAGCTAGCTGTACAAAGCTCATCTTGATTATGGCGATTAATTGATTGACCTGTAGTTTAGTTTGGTATGGATTTTTTTGTTCTTTTTAGTATGGTTCACACAATCTGTGCACGAGGGAACAAAGCATTACTGAGGGAATAACCTTTGTCATTCTGTTTTCGTTTGTGTGTACATCCCATAATAAACGATTGCTTAACTGGTCTCTGAAATGCAAAGTTTGCAGTGTACTAATAACATTGCTTTGAAAAATGTTCAGCAGTAATGTAAACAATACGTTAATGGGCTAAAATGAAGACTAATCAGATGATGTATGCGTGCGTGATGAGAGTCCGGACAGCATGTGCTTACCGGATGAAAGCAGGATGACAGCCTGTAGAAGAGCCACCTCGGAGTCATCCAAGTTAAAGGAGGACAGTGACACGCCAAGGTCAAAGATGGCATCTGAGACTACGCCCAAGCCTCCGTTCTTAAGCTGCCCCCGCGTGACTGCCATCTCGCCGTTGAGCGTGAGGGTCTCACTTTCTGGATCATAGCGAACAGCAGCTCGCAGTGACATGATCTCCATGCAACAGCCTTTCAACAGGATGATCTGGTCTTCACAAGGCAGCTGTTTACAAGGAGGAAGACATACGCTTTGTTAATAGAAGAAGATAAGATAGAACTTTAGTAATCCAGAAAGAAATGCTTTTGTCAGAGATAGCTCAAAAGTTACAACAGCATACAGTTGAAAACAGCAGTGTGATTCATGTTAAGTTTATGAGTAATGCTTAGAACAGTGCCTAATAGAATAACAATAAATTAACATTTCGTATAATAAGTAAACTAAAATAGAAAAGAAATATTGCACACGATATTGAGATCAGATCTGACAGATCTAAACCCCATAGAGAAGCTCCGGAAAATCCTCTTCGACAAAGTAGTATCTAAGAAACCCACTCCAGTAGTGAAATCCTTCCCAAAATAAAGGTTTTTGTTGAAGTGCCTTGGTTATATAGAAAAAAACATGCTAGTACAGCAGTGGTATAGACACAGCTGATATTCTATCACAATAACAAATATTTCAGAATTAATCAAGTATTTATACTTTGTTCTCTAATTTCGATCTCCAGTGTAAATGAAACTTAGCTGCTACACTTACCTCACAAAACATAGGCAGTTTTTTGGCAAAGTCCACCACTCGGGTTATGGCAGGGGTGATAATTTTTGTAAACTGACTGAAGGCTTCTATATCCACTTTGTTTCCTTCAGGTGTATTGACCATGGACGCTTGACCAATATCCTCAGGCTGAAACAACAAAGAGAGAAGGTCGGTGTCAGAACAGTCACTGGAAAAAAAACGTCTCCATTTTTGAGAAATGTATTGAACTTAGAATAAAGTGATATTGAGTGTAAAGCATTCATGGTCAAATACGACAAAAGCGAGTGAAGTGGTCAACTCTTGATTTAGTGGATCATATTTTGCTTGGCCAATGTGATGTAAAGATGTGAATGGGTACACTTTGTTAGGGACACGTAGCACTCATATATCTACTGCACTGGTGTGTTATGCTTGTAAATGCACGCTTCGGACCGTATCAAGCACATGTTGAAAGGCAGTACATCGGTATTTGTTCTCACCTTAGTTTCCTTCACCCCCGCTGCACTCTGGTCAGAAGTATAGAATAAATTACATGTTATTTCATTAAGAAGCATAGCTTCCTCGACCTGTTGGATAATCAACAGGAATCGTGAACTTTCAATGAAGAACCCGTGTCAAGCCAACTAAAAAGAAAACAAGTTAAACTGAGGACAGATGAAAGTGTGCAGATAGAAAACAGGTGAGGACAGAAATCCAAGATGGGTATCTATGGTGCGATTCAGAGTCAAGACCCCGACTTCAAACAGGTCCTCAGAAACACACGACGACTCGGAAATTCATTATTTCATTGACGACTATCGACTATTTAACCTAAACACTATAACCGTGCTGGGACTTTACGCAATCTGTTAAACATTTCCAAATCATTTTTTCTTGTTTTTCTGTGACGTGAAAACTACTCAACAGTACCATTTGGCTAAAAACCACGAGGTTATGTGACATACAATAGAGTGAAATATATTCTGCTATATTTGTGTGACACATAAAGTAAAGTAACTTTCTTGTAAAATTCAAAAAAATAAATCCATTTCCCTAATCCACTCAAAATGTATGAATATTCTGCTACTACAGCGGTTCAAAAAACATTTCAATTCAACGAGTGTTCTTTCTGATCGCACCATAGAAACCCAAAATAAAGCCAACAGTTGAGACAGACTTTCAATCTGGACAGAGCGATTAAACTTTACAGAAAAGAATAGAAAATTAGTCGGGTGAGGTGTGAAATCAAAAGCTACAAACAGAAAAGAGAGAAGGATGAAAATGCACAAAAAAGCAAGTCATTAGTATTAGCGATTAAAGATCATTGCTCGGTACGACATGAAAAAAAATACAAGAGTAAGATGTTCCATTATAAATTAGTGCTGCTGCGTTGAGGAACACACTTTTCTCCACCGTCCAGCTAATTCTCCCACACTCTACAAGGAAATACAAAAAAACACATGGACATATTAACACAGGGAACAGAGGGACAGCGGTTGTGGTGGAAGTGGAGGAGACAGGGGCATGATGTGGAAGGGGTCTGTGAGGGGTGGGGTTGGGGGGGGGGTGGATTGGCTAAGGCAGGGTAATCAATACAATGAAGGTTGTGGTGAGGAGAGAGGGAGGAGGAGGATATCTCACCAGGAATTTCCGCTTCTGCTTCCAGTGGTTGCCCTGTGCGTTTGTGGCCATATGGGCCTCAGTCACCATGCGGATGAGGTCCCACTCCTCCTGCGTGGGCTCCTGCCGATCCCACACCGTCTTCTGCAGCTCCTCCTTCCGACGGCGCTCCCGGTTCTCCTCGATTAACTTCCGCTTGGCCAACCTCTTGCTGTCGTCCAACACCACTGGAGAGGGGGGAGGAGGGGAGGCAGGGGGAGGAAAGGGGAGACAGTGATAGCAGTCAGGAATGAGGAGGAGCAGGAGGGGAAAGCATGAAAGGATCATTTGATGGCAAGAGTGAAAATATAGGGCAACGCTACAGTTATTGCAATCTCAAACAGGGGCAGATTATTATTATAAGCACATTATAATGCATTTGTAAGGCTTTGTGAAACTCTACAAATGTTGATAATCATGCATGACAACGTAGATTCTCCTGTCAAACACTTTCGTCACGTTGGCATGAAGGTATGAGTCCTGAGATACACAGCATATTAGCACATTAACTACCACAACTTCTGCCAGTTATACAGACAGATAGAGACAGATCTCATCATAACTGATTACGAATTATACGTTTCTGAAATGAAATGGCTTAGAAGCATCTATAATATAAGCTGAATCCCCCAGATGGATTGATTCTCATTGTCTCAGCAAATCCATCTGGGAACTCTCGTTTGGAGATCTTTTGGGAAGGGGCGAAAATACTGGTTGCTGATTGGATAAACCATCTGTCTATCACCAACATACGGGCCAAATCAACCAATACGATCAAGGAAGTGTATGACGTACTAACAGCGTGGAGGCAAAGCTCAGACAGTTAACAACATGTGGGTAAAGGATATTTGCTGTTTGTGTAACGTGAATTTAATTTCAAGAGCCCGGTCCATATTCAACAGAAGGATCCAGAGAAAAAAGAGTTATAAGCAGCTTGCTCCATAGCTGCTCTCATCTCATCCGCGGATGCCGCCATGTTGTTTACACTGAACAGTAGTTTCTCTTTTCGTCACTTAAATCTGCCTCAAAACCAACACTGATTGGTTCGGTCGCTTGGCAAACTTCTCCAAATTTTCTTCGTCACAAGTCACCAGACTGATCTGAGAGTAAAATACAATGGAGCTCTGAGATCAGGATGGGCTCATGAGGCTATCTATAATACGCTCTTGCACGACTTTGTGAGCTTTAAGTAAAGTGACAGTAATGTATAAGGTTATTAGCAGTGGTATGATACTACAACACAATTATAAGGACTTATGCTGTATAGCTGGTTTTACTTTTGTGTTGAGTCTGGTTCAGTCATATACAAAGGATTCCAATGGTATTTCAAATGTTGTTATGGTCAAAATGCCCACAGAGACCGCTCAAACCATTCCTGTAGCACAATCCGCTGCTGTTCATCCATTGCACTAGGGTTGCAACCAATGACTATTTTCATTATTGATTTATCTGCCAATTATTCCCTCAATTCGTCAGGCTATAAAATGCCAGAAGGTAGTCCCCATTGCACTTTCCCAGCTGCTTCCTCCCTTGTTTATGTGAACAGTCCAAAGATATTTCGTTTACTATCATACAGAAAAGCATCAAATCCTTGATTATTAAAATAGTTGCCAATTATTTTTATGTCAATTGACTCATAGACTAATTTCAGATGTAATTTGCACAGTATACATGTGATGTATGTTAATATCAAAAGGCAAAAGTTCATCTGTGCTCTCTGTGCAGGTTACATTATACATTAAACGCATTGACACAAACAAACAATGATCTCAGCGTGTAAAACTTACAGTCGGTGGCCATTCCCACCGCAATGCACTTCTTGAAGCGACACTCTTGGCACTGGTTTCTGGTCACTTTGTCGATGACGCATTTCGCTTCGTACTTACAAGCGTAGGTTGGGTTGAGATTCTTCTGGATTGTCCGCCTGAAGAAACCCTGGAGAGCACACAGGCATATACTCAGAAATGCCTCGAAAAGAAATGCACCGAATCAGCAGCAAACAGTAGTCTAGACTTGCTTGTGTTACCTTGCATCCTTCACAGGTAATGCAGCGATAGTGATAGCCCGTGGCTTTGTCCCCGCACACTACACATAGCTCATCCTTGTCCAGGTAACTTGGAATGTACCCTGGAGGGAAGAACAAACGGTTGTCACATTCAACCGGATTTCAGTTGATGTTGAAAATGAATTGATTCATGAAATAGTAGCTTTAATAGTAATATACCATATTTTTTATTTATTTGTAATTTTACATTGTATCAATGGTTTTGGTTCAGTTTGTGGGCTTGTCTGTCAGCAGGATTACAGAAAAACTACTGGGCTGATTTTCATGCAACTTGGTGAAAGGGTGTGGAAAGGGCCAAGAAAAAACTCATTACATTTTGGAGTGGATACACAAAATATAAAATCACTTTCATTAACATTGAGAGAAAAGGTGTGGCCTTTGCAGAGATCTGCGCTCTCCAAGTGACATTGTTGTTTAAAATGTTTTGTGCTTTTTTTCCCCTTTAAAAACTGAAACTGAACCAACAAGTGGGAATGAAAGAGAAGGCTAACAAGCAATCTATATCCTGTATATACAGTGCTGTCTATATGAAATAACCACATGGTAAAGCCTATTTTGTATACTCCTGTGTGAATAACTGCCGAATGATTTGGTGCAAAATGAACACAGCATGCAAGGATCGGAACGTTTAAGCGTCGTCCAGATGATGTAAATACTGTCGTAACGCAGTTCGACCGACATCGATTTATACAACAAATTATATAGAAAATTATATTGTTTGGCGATATCTGCGCCATATTGTCCAGCCCCTGATCCAGTATATCAAGTGTTCCTTTGTGTCCATTTGTAAAATGAAGGTGCAGGCTGGTGACGTATTAATGTGGCCTTGAAATAGGCTACATTTAAAAGTAGGCTGACTCTATCGTGTCTAACAGCACGGAATACTCAATTTCCTTGCGGCAGTCATCCCAAAGGGATCAATAAAGAGAAGTCTAAGTCTCTAATGAACCTAATATTTGATTAGCACTGAGTTCCACAGATAGCACTGTCCTTCACTGATATAACACCTGGCCCAATTTTGGGATTGGGTTAATGAGTTCAGCGCTTTGACCTCTGGCAGGCTCCAGGACCAGAAGTTAACAAACTGATCAATACCTTTTTGGGGTTTGTTAAGAATCTTGCATCAGCCTTCTGTTGCCTCGCCATCAATCAATAAGGAACCCCCGCTGCCCGCCTCAGTCAAACACTCTGAGCATCAGATGCACCAAGTCCTGCTCACAGACCGCGCCGCCGCATGACGCCTTAAATCTTGGATTTACGCTTATCAGACTTAATTTGGAAAATCCCAGACATCAATGATTGATTGATCGAGGAGGAGTCATCGCTAATTAACAAAATATTTTTTACACACAATCCAGAGACAACTACAAAACAATGGAAACTATTTCATCAGTCTAACCCTAACCCAAAACTGGAAACTTGAGCATGTAGCAAAGATACCTTTTCACCGAGAAAATGTAAACAATAACAATGCGGACATCATACCTTTCCTGTGCACCCCCTGCATCCACTGCAGGTGTGAGAAGTCCGCTTTGATCTCAGGGAAATACTCCGGCTGATGGTTGTAATGACTAAGAGGGATCTCCATGCTGCAAAACTCGCTCTTAAAAACTGGAGGGCCACCAGCGTATGAGCAAGAGTAGTGCTGGCTGGGCGGCCATGCCTGCTCCATGCAGGGCTGATGGTGCAGCGGCTGGGGCTCACAGTGTCCGTACACGGGTCCTTCACCTGGGTACATGCAGTGTTCCCCAGTGCCCTGCATGCCGTAGCCTCCCACCCCAGAGTGAGGCATCTCATACATGTCTGGTATGCAGTAGTTCATCATGGAGAGCCACAGCAGAGTAGCATAAAAAGTTCTAGGTCAACTCCGAGAAATACCAAAAAATCTTAGCAGATTCTAAAAAAAAAAAAAATCAGACCATCTAACATGTGCCGGAAGTTTGGGAGAAAAACTTCATAGAGGTCGACCCTACATAAACGCACAAGTCCACAGACCACAGACTACACCTAGCAAGTGCCCCACCCGCCACCACAGGGCCGAATTGGGAAGCAGAGGAGATTTATGTATGACGACGCAGGGCTCTAATCTCACACTCCGCAAATCCTCAGTGTGCCACAGACAGTGGCCATGTCACAGATTAAGACCTTGCGTGTTGCACCTGCATCTTAATAACAACTGGACTGGAAAACAATTCTGAAGAGACTAACGCAAAATTCAAAAGAAAAACTTGAACGTAAAAAGCCTTTTGCAGAGGGTTCTCACGTGATTTAAGAGTAGTTCTCCGCGCTCACTTTAACCCTTAACCTCTGTGTATTAACCCCTCACTTATCCCGTGGGTATTTTAAACAGAATCCGTAAATGAGCTCGCTTAGGTCAGTGCCATATAATTATTCCAGCAACTATTTAGTGAAGGTTATGACACTAAGGAGATTTTAAGAAGAACCCTGACTTTCCACCATTAAGACAGGGACATGTTGTTCAACCCCTACCACAAGCACTAAGCAATTGTTGCATCGAGTTTTAATCCTTATTTTTTATTTCTAATATTATTATTAGAACTTTTAAATCTATTTTATATCTTCTTCTTTATTATTGTTTTGTCTTTTATCTAGTTCTTGAATCTATACTCTGCTTTTACTATGATTACTAATATTAAAGCTTTTTAAATCTATTTTACTATCATTACTTTTTCATAATTTCCTCTATGCGCGTGACTCGGTCTCTAAATGTTGATTGTTAAGTTGTTTTTTATTATTATTATTATCCTTTCTTGTCAGGCCTCTGTGAAGCACTTTGAACTGCACTAACCTGTTGAAAAATAAAGACTGATCGATTAAAAGTATTGTTATGCTACTATGTTAATATTAATATTAAACAGTGGGAAATAGTGACAATAAATAACACTTCTTCTTAACTTAAATCAATAATAATAATCCAAAATAAAAACTAACTAACTAGATTTAAGATTCAGATTTAAGATTCAAGAAACTCTATTGATCCCGAGGGAAATGATTGTGCAACAGTTTCAGTACAAAGATGGGAAAGGATCAGAGTGACAATAAGCATACATAACATAAATAGAATAAAAATCAAACAATTAACTAGATGTGACAGAGTGCAACAGACATTGTGGTTAAACGTAGTTTATACCATATACAACAATACGCAGCGTGCAGTTTAGCAGCATATTGAAATAAAATAAGTACAAACTAAATAAGTGATAAGTGATAAGGAGCGATAAGTGATAACAATGGTAAAAGTGTAGCAGCATTTCTTACTGAACTAAGTTACAGTACAACTAAATATTACAACTAAATAAAGTGATGCAGTGATGATATAAAGTGACATTTGCTCAGGATGACTGGGCAATCAAATAAGAGAATGAACTATACTTTTAATTATCTGTATTTATTGTAAGATGCATACAATAATGATGATAATAATAATAATAATAATGTGTCTATACATCTAAATGTATGTGCTAAAGCTATAATTAATTCAATAAAATTGTACTTTTACTCAACGCCAACAAAAACAACAAAAAGAAAGCCAAGTCGTCTTTTCTTAAAATATATGGAAGTACTAAACATTAACCACATTTTAATGTTTTTATACTGAACTTTGACAAAATAAAAGCATTTTCTGTAAAATATATATTTTTTAAAAATCAATAGTTTCCCCACAATGTAAGCGACGTGAGCGGCCCACTGCGTGATCTGTTTCAGATAATACACCTCTTATCCTCCACGCGGGCTACACTCAGCCATATTGATTAGGCTTCCTGCTCAATAAAAACGGGATAAGCCTCATGGCGAGGACGTGTATCTGCTTGGATTCATGATGCCTTCTTCAACAATGGAACAATGTTTCTTTATACGTCCCCATAACAGCTTGTTCTATAAAGGATTTCTAAGAAAGCTTATCACAAAAACCCCACAGAATGAAAAGAAACTTCTGATCGCTGGTTCGTTTTGTTTAATTCAGGTTATGGATAATACAGCAGACACCAGCTCATATTGAACCAGACTTATTTATCCAGCCTGTTTATTATTATTATTATTCTATTTATTTATTTATTCATTCATATGACTGTTTCCACTTTTCATTTGTACTTTCTCTGACATTTAAATACATTTCTCCTGATTGATTATTCTAACATCTTCAATAATATATTTCTTTCATTGCAGTAGAAATACATGGAAATGAGCGTATGGATGATATTATAAGAAGCCTTTATGAAGAAGATTTGCACAACACCGTTATTGAAGAGACTGTTGGTTCAAACGTAGTTCCTTTTGAATCATTTCTAAGATAATTTGATAAGAGAATAAGCCAGAGAAGGAAATAAATGTGCTGTCTTTACTTGTAATGTATAAAGAAAACAATATTACCAATAACTACATAGAACCATACTGATAATTAAGCCTGTGAACCCAGTTTAGGTCCCACATTTCTCATAAGGCCAGTGATGAAAGGTTTATGAAGTTGTCATTTGAATGTGAATATGGAATTAATTTAGTTCTCTATTTTCAGTAGCATGGAGAGAGCTCCAAGCTGGTTATAGAAATAATGATACAACTATGTTATTCTGCCCTTTTACTAAAATAGAAAGATGTATTAACGTGAAATTCCAGCGCAAAATCATCACATGGTCTTTTTCGGCACTTTCGTTCATCAATAACCAAGCATACAGTTTTTTCGGTGTGTGAACTATTAACAGAGAAATCCGATAGAGCCGCTAACAGCCGGACGTGGCTAACATTGATCAGCTCGGGGCAGTACGGTGAAGGCATTCAAACGTCTGTTTTAACCACTAATACTGCTGAAAATAACAGCAAACCTCTGCAGCAGCATGAGAAGAGTCCCTACACAGAAAACAAAGCACCAATGGGCTCCTTCCTTTTGGATTGATTTTGGTAATCCACTTGAATGGACTTTACTATGAGAGGAGCTGGTACAGGGGCTTTAAAACACTCTTTTAATAAACTCTGGGTTCACTCACTACATCGTTGGTGCTTTGTTTTCAGTGTAGGGGCTCTTCTCATGCTGCTGCAGAGGTTTGCTGTTATTTTCAGCAGTATTAGTGGATAAAAAAGCTGTTCATGGGGCGACTGCTCTAACCACTGTGCCACCAGTCGCCCCATGCAAAGAGGCTGAAGGTCCTCCAGCCAGCGGCTGTGGGTTCGACTCCGGCCTGTGGCCCTTTGCTGCATGTCTCCCCCTTTCTCTCTCTCTCCTTGTTTCCCATCTGTCCCGTATAATAAAGGCTTGAAAGTGCCCGAAAAATAATATATATATTAAAAAAAAGCTGTTTAAATGTCTTCACCGCACTGCCCCGAGCTAATCATTTTTAGCCACGTCCGGCTGTTAGCAACTGTTAGTGACTCTCCGGGATATCTCCATTAATAGTTCATACACGGAGAAAGCTGTCTCTATGGCTTATTTGATGTATGTAAGTGCCGAAAAACACCATGGGATGAAATTGCGCCGGAGTTAGACTTTAAGTCTCCTGTGATCCTGGCTACTCATAAACAACCCACTGTTAAGAAAGTCTGAGGAATCAACAGACATAGTTGGCTGCATAGTTTCGTTTCTGCAGCTCTGTAAAGCTTCTTTCAGAGACACTTTGGGACAGATTTGATGAGGCAGGAGCCTGAGATCTTCTTAAGATGACCCAAGACCAAAGGACAGAACATGTTGCTGGATCATGGATCATGGAGGCGGACCACGAATATGAACATGAACACATGGTGAAGTCTGAGCAGAGATGCGTGTGGTTGGCTTTAAAATCCCTGCTGCTTTGACTTATCTGAACTCTGTGAATTGCAGCCTGTCTGCACGCTCGCCATCACGTCTTCCACAAAAGACGCGATCAATACTGCCGGTGCACGGGATTATAAAGAAACACGGGTGATCAGGGTTCCGGTGGACTTTTGAACACAGACGTTGACATATTTTGAAGACTCTGATTGTGTTTCACAGCTCTGCTTTCTGTTAAATATTTATACATAATGGTATTATACAACTCACTTATCATCATCCACTATGCATACAGAAAGTTAAAGGTCCTCCGTTAACACCCAGTTTTAGACTCTTTTTTTTCTCTCGTCACAGTTTTTAATCACTGTTCTCAGTTCCATTATTTTTCCTTTAAACATGCCATCAAGCAAAGGTTTGTGCAGCAGGAGACTGACTGTAGATCTCACTGATGCTTTTTATGTGTCCTTTTAATGTGTAATAAATATAATATAAGGAAACCTTTGATTTTAAGAAACTGTTTAAAGGTTTATCTCAGCAGTTCTCTGTAATTTAGCAGATATTTTCATGCCATTTAACTCGATTTAATCTGATAAGTGTGACTAACATTACTATGTATTTCCCCTCATTATAAACTGAGAAAAAAACAATTCTGTATTTTACTCTCCTGTTCCCCACCATATAAAATCAGCACTACTGAAGTGAGTATAAGTATATATATATATATATATATATATATATAATACTCATTGACTTCTGCGATACACCAGTGTTTTCTTATTTTCTCTTCTCTTAGGTAAAAAAAAGATGTATAATAGTTGAGAGCACTCACAGCCTTCACAGTCCACACATTTGTTTGTTTATATGTATTTATATTTATATCTATGTGCATATACCGTACATTAACTGCAAACCTGTTAACTTTCCGTTTAATCTTTTACAAATAGTGTCTACACACATTTATATATACTACATTGTCTTTATTTCATTAATTGTTCAACTGTACCATTATGTCCTTTTGCTTTTACTTTACTGCTATTTTCTCAGCCAATGACTGCTTCTCGTAATTGTTGTACGTGATAATAAATACATTGAAACTTGATTTAAATTTGACAAACATCATACTTCAGGATATAAAAAGGAATATCATATCATGTAATTTAGATTATTATATATTTTTTATAGGTTTTATTAATATATGTTTTAACATTATCCCTGTAACAGCAGTGCTGACACTCAAATGTTCACATGTTCACTTTGCTTATCCTTCTTATTAGTTCTTGAGCATGTGTCAAGTGTTTGCCCACTGCACAGCACCTGTGTTTATGGGGCGTTATTCATTCATTCATCTTCAACCGCTTGTCCCTGTCGGGGTCGCGGGGGGGCTGGAGCCGATCCCAGCTGACATCGGGCGTGAGGCGAGGTACACCCTGGACAGGACGCCAGTCTATCTATGGGGCGTTAGCATATGCTAATAAACAATGATGATCAAGTAGGCTTAATCATTCGGCTCACCTGCGGGTCAAGGCAGATTTGGGTGGGTACGAACGTTTGGTGCATCTGCAGTTGGAGCTGAGTTCTCTGATGTTTTTCCTCTCAACATAAAATTACGAGAAAGTTTAAGAGAAATTTGAGAGAAGCTTGAAGCATGAGGCCCTATACGTAAATTAATTTGTTTCACCTCGACCTGACTGTGTTATCTCCTGCTTTGTCCCAATGACAATACTGAGCTGAATGAATAATAAAAATCTGTAGTTGTTGTACAGCTGTGAATTCTTTACTGCCTATTCGGTTCATTTTCAGCACAATAATCCTGTAATGCAGGTGGAAACCCCGGACATTAAAGTCCCTGACAAAGTCATTACATGTCCAGATATAATTTGACACTTAAAGCTACTTATAGAAATCCTGGAGAATCGATAGGAAAGTGGAAAAATAACAACTCTTTTAAAAAAAAAAAACCTCATATCTGCTCAACCAACAGAAAAATAATACTTTGACAGGGCGTTATGTAAGACCAGACCAGATAGGTTGTTACCTGATCAATATACCTGATCTAATGTTTTTTTGAATTTAAGTTATTTATTTTTGTATTTAAATTGCACATTTAAATAAATGGTATATATGGTATATACAGTATGGTATATATATATATATATATATACATACAGTGCCTTGAAAACATATTCATAACCCTTGAACTTTTCACATTTTGAAGTAACACATAAAATGAGACATGGTTTACAAAAATGTAAGCAAATAAAGATCTGAAAAGTGTGGTGTGCATTTGTATTCAGCCCCCTCTACTCTGATACCCCTTTAATAAAATGCAGTGCATCAGTTGCCTTCAGAAGTCACCTAATTAGTTACTAGAGTCCACCCGTGTGTAATTTAGCATTTTAGTATGTAATTTAGTATATTTAGTAGTACTTGAAAGTTTCTGTTCACAGACGCTCTCCATCCAATCTGGCGGAGCTGGAGCTATTTTGCAAAGAAGATTGGGCAAAAATGTCTGTCTGTAGATATGCAAAGCTGGTAGAGACATACCCCAAAAGACTTGCAGCTGTAATTGCAGCAAAAGGTGGCTCTACAAAGTATTGACACAGGGGGCTGAATACAAATGCACACCACACTTTTAAATTTAAATTTTTGTAAACCATGTATCATTTTATGTGATACTTTCTGTTGCTCTATAACATAAAATCTCAATAAAATACTTTTAAGTTTGTGTTTGTAAAATGACAAAATGTGAAAAAGTTCAAGGGGCATGAATACTCTTTCAAGGCACTTTTTAAATTTACTTTTGTATTTGTTTTCTCAGTTGAATTATATTAAAATGATTTTAAGGTTCAATAAATGCATGATGTTTCCAAAATAATCCTTTTAAATAATCAAGTTCAAATATTGAGTCGAAAAATGATCAGGATTAATATTTTTGCCATGATGGAGCAGCTCTTAATCATTTGACAGCATAACCCAAGATCACTGGAACTGTAGATTTGGATATAAATATGCAACATTTTGTTGGTGACCATAATATCCTCTACATTTATCTTTTTTGACATGATATTGCTAGAGTTTAACAAAGGAGTCCTGTTCAGAACACAATGTGGGTCCTAAAGTGCACGAGTGACTTCAGTGAACCGACTTTAACACCAGTGAGTGTGCACGGACAAATCATCTTTTTCTATAAGAGGCGTCTTCATGTGTAACAATTACAGTTCAAAGAGCCAAACCTCATGTACAATCATCTTTAGTTCAATAACTGGTATTAGTACTTCTGTTGTGTACTGTGTTTTTATCATTTCATTTTCATCATTTCATCAATGAAAAGCGATACAATATTCACATATGATAACCTGCATGAAGAGTTTTAATTTGGATTCATTTAAGTGCATATTACCTGTGTATGTGTTTCATGTTGATTTATGCATATCTCTAAAATCTATCTATCTTTAAAATTTTAATTGAATTTCATTCTGTTCTTATTTAGTTCTTTAGAACTTCTTCACTTTTAGATGCATTTATGGAGCGTGGACTGGTGGCTGGAGAGGTGCAAGTTCATCTCCTGGGCACTGCCGAGGTGCTGTTGAGCAAGGCACTGAACCCCCAACTGCTCGGGGCGCCGGTCACTGGCAGCCCCCTCACTCTAACATCTCTCCATTGGTTGCATGTATAGGTCCTGTCTGTGCATGTGTGTGTATTTTCGGGTGTTTTCGGGTGTGTGTGTAAAATGAAAAATAATAGAGTGAAAATTGAATTTCCCCATTCGCGGGACTAATAAAGGAATTCTTCTTCTTCTTCTTCTTCTTCTTCTTCTAGATATCTAACATTAAAATACCTTTCCCTCCAATTAACATTACATTCACAGATGAATTATATACAGAAGGAATAAAAAGTGGATATTTTCACTCGTAATATTAATCATTATGATAAGAAAACAGCAGATATCCTTACATTGAATTCATGTAGATGACACATTAAACAGCTCAGTTCTGGAGTTCATGGTGAGAAGTTGAAAGTGCATGGTTAATGTTAAACGTAATGTTTTACATTTAGGACAGGAAGTTAAATAGAAACTAATTAGTTCCTCACTTATACAGGCCAGCTTACATAGTTAGATGTTGAGATCATAAGCGTGATAAAAACAGATCTTTTGTTCTACATCACACGAGCATCATGCTGTTGTGTGATTGGTCCAATTCTCTTTAAGACAGTTCTGGATTCCTCCTGTATTAACAGCTCGTCTCCGTTTTTTAAGCTCTCTGTTTTGCCCTGAAGTCTGATATCGTTGTTTATTTGAACCTGTTCTAAGCTCTTAAACTTGATTAGTTAGACAGATCTAATGGAAAGGTCAACCACTTAAGCCTCTATACGTTAAACACACACTTCTATCCCAATATTGATCGTTTCATATCTCGCTAACGATGTAGATCACAATACAGCGTGTTATCTGCCAATTCAATAGATAAATAGTTTATATGAAATAACCACATAAAGACTATTCTTTGTGTTCTCCTGTGTGAATTAAATAATTGACAAATGAAAAGTGTTTTCTAAATCTATTAAGAACCTTACTGCAAGAATCAGAACGTAAAGCGTCGTCCAGATGATGTAAGTATTGTCGTAACGCAGTTTGCACGACGTCATAATAGAGATTACATAGAAAAAATACTGTGTGAGTTAAATAATTGACGAATGAAGGAATTCTTTTCTTATTTAACGAAGAAACAAGTGAAAAAATTATTGAGAAAAAAGAAGTTGCATATCTAAAAAAACATTCGGGAGGTTGCTTAAGATTGACCCAAAAACAATATGGTGTTATTAATGAACAACACTAAAATGAATGTTTTAAACACTGAATTATTTCCCCTGATGAAACTTTTTCTTGTAGTAATGACTGTATTATGGAAACTATAACAAGGCATCTCACAAATGAACAGAATTGGTTGTGTTTTCAAATATTACTGTACAAACTGGACAATGATCAATGTGTTTTTCTATATTCTATAATCTGTCTGAATGAACAGTTAAAAAGGCTTATCATGGGATTACTGACCCCGGGCATTTAATAAGTGTGAGTGTGTGACAAGTAGATGTGATCAACACGCAGCAGCTGGTTAGAGAGAGGCTCTATGAGGCAAATCTGCTCCCAAAGAGGGCTTGATGCCAGTTTAACTTTTCGACGAGGTGATGTCCTTACAGTGGACTAATCTCGTTTGGAGTTTCCACTTTGGACAAACCGTTCATCAGACAGAGTTTAGCGCCTGTCAACACTGTTACAATCTGTCGTCTGAGTGGACAGTATTAATGCATATACGCCTGTGAGGTTCAACGTTTTTAATGATCATGATCATGATTTTAATGGTCTCGACATTTTTTATTTTTTTTATCGTATATTTTCATCCAAAGAAGTTTCAGATTTCTTGCTAAATTTGTTTCGTTCACCAAAAAAAAAATCTATTTTGTGTAAAGAAGCATGTGCAGTAAAAATATATTTATTTACTTTTCCATTATTTATTCATACAAAATGTGACAGATGCAAAGACTCTTGATGAACGCTGTATATAATATGGAAATATATATACATATATTACATGCACGTATTAACTACCTATAGTATATACCTATATATCTTTGTAAATGTGTGTATTTATACAATATGTATACAAGGAATTCATGAATAATAAAAAATAAAAAAATTCACTATTGAATGTTGATTTTGTGTTTTAATCTTTTTCCTTGAAATAATGCAAATAAAAACAATTAGTTGAAAGCTAACATTAAAACATCTGCACATTTAACATTTTTTTTTACGTTATTATAATTTATGGACGAAAGATTCAAGGTTAATAGAAGACTTTCATATAGCACCACTAATGCAACACTTTAGCTGTATTTGAACAAACACAGTCATTGTAGTCTTACTTATTTACACAAAAAAACGATTTCCGAATTTACAATACTTCAAACTACAAAACATGTCAAATCATTAAAATATTTTCTCCACTTACCCCGATTATCTTTTTTATCAGTTGCGTCTTTTTTCTCTTGGTAACCTTGATCTCATAAGCATGTGTTGGAATAATATGTCCACAAGAATAGCTCACACTTCCTCTGTGAAGTTATGCTGAGTAAGCATGTCTCCGGCAGCTGACTCCAGGTATTCCTGATAGACGGCTGAGTTAAACAACAAGGCCCTTCTATTTGAGATAACAGAGCCTTGTACTTCACAATCATCCTCCCTCGCCTCGCAAACAGGGACATAGTTTCTCTGTGGATGGCACCTCACCACAGTGGCCCTGCAGAAGGCTTCTGCACAGATATATTCCCTCCCTGATTGATTACTTGAGGACTAGGGAGTTCAAAGCCGGTCATCAACAATTTCTGGATGTGAGAAATCTCTTTCACCATGGGCCCTGATGCCCTGCGCCAGATGTCCCCGGTTACTCCGTGTTACCTGAGGAGGGCACATTAGTTGGTGAACCTTTCCCCTTAAAGTTCAGGGTAAGCTCAGGGGAACAACAGAAGGCTCCCATCGAAGGTTCAAGTTTGAGAGGATTACCCTGCACTTTGGAATGAAGTGCAGGAGTCTATTTTAGATACTGGCCTGTGAATGTTCTCAATTGTCCAGGTCATTGTTATCCCCAAAAACAACACATATCTCCAATTTACAATGCTGCTCTTTCATCCCTTCAGGAGTTTCAACAATCTAACCTCAAAGAACAACTGTTCACAAATGTCCTCCTGTGACTCCAACGACTGTCGTTCAGACTCAATAGAGCACTAACAAAGTCGAAACCAACTTCCCACCAATGACTGTCACTCCAACAACTGTCGTTGGCACTTGGAGCACAAAAGGTTCCAGCGACATCATCGGCCTTGTGAGAGGTTAAATACCTGGATCTCCACACCAGTTAGTTGGACCAGTTCCAGCCTGGTTAGATGCGTACATGAACTGATGAAGCCTCTTGGATGAGAGGTGAAACGTCTTCCTAGACAAATAACAAAGTCCAGTTGCTTTTGACTGAAATTGCTTTTGGGATATTTTAGATACTGCTCTTCTTTTTATCTTCATCAATTTGAAAGATAATAGATAATAGATTCTCCTACAAAGCTCCAAAATGACGGTTTGTCCTTCATATTGGCAGAACTGAACACTGAGTGCTTGCAAAAGAATCCAATCACCTTTATTACTATGAATCACTGTGTTCACAGTAAACTAGCATAGATGCTAGATGCTGTAACCTCAGGGGGCAATACAATGCTGGGCGATTCAAACTGTGCATATCATGTACAAGTACAAGTGAGGACGCAAAGTCTTCGCACCTGCCTAGACCCATCAGGGGAGATTAAAGCTGATCAAGGTCAAGTAAAGTGGGTTCAAGTGCAGCTCATTACAAAGAAAAGCAGCCCAGTGTCCAAGATTACAACGATATTAGGGCCTGCTCACACTATCCTCCCGGGCCGAGACCCGGACTTTAGGGTACTTGTCCCCCCTCCCTCTCCCCCCCGCGCCCCAGCCCCGTTTGTGCTCACACTGCCCCGGCCTCGGCCCCGGCCCATGCTTTTTGCTTGTCCGTACGTCATCACGTCATCACGTATGCGTGTGACGTGTCACGTCGTAACACGTCACACGCATTGATAGACGTCATCTCGATGCGTCGCTTTGTTTATAAAATGCGCGCGGTCTTTCAGGGGCGCACTCGCACATAATGGAAAGCAGCGTTATGACATGGTTGTATAAATAAAATAGAATTAAAACCATTTTTGTTGTCTACATTTACTTGTTTTAAACTGTGTTGTTTTACATCTCATAACCTGATCTTTATGTATTGATTGATGCACTGAGGCTTACAATAAATTGTTTCCAATAGATGTATGGACCTTATAGGTTTATAAAAAGACAAGATGTATGGTAAGACAGTTTTATTAAAAGTTGGCAAAACAAAATTATAAACAACATATCTAGAAAAACACTTAAAAAATATAAAAAGTCACAATCACGTTATATAAAAGGTAAAAACTATTTAAAATAAACATGCATGGAAGTTGTTAAATACCTTACAATAACAAAATTAAATACAAAAAATAGTGCACGCAGCAGTCTTCTGGCAGACTCCGGCTCTGTTTTTTAATAATTTTAATGTCACAACTGACAGTAGCTCAGGTTTTCCTGTGACATAGACCTGGCCGGTTGTGTCATGGCACCCAGAAGCTGCTGAAACATGGCATCTGTCCGCTGTTGTCGGCGGACCTCAGTCTCTGCCTGAGTGGTGATATAGGCGTTAAGTGTTTCTATGTCCAGCCTGCTGCGCTCCTCCTCTAAGCGCCTATAGTCGCCATTGTTGTTGTTGTAAATGTCGGCGCATGGTCCGTCCTTCTATTTTCTATGTCCGAACATGCGCACATAAATGACGTCAGAACCGCCGTAGGCATCGTGCTCGTGCGCGTACACGTGCGCACGCTCGTGCTCGTACATGTTCAAACGGCTCCGCTAAAGCCCACCTATTTCAAGCGGGCCGTGGAGGGCCAGCTGGCCCCAGTTGAGCGTGGAGCGGGTGCGCGCACACTACTTAAAGGTGCTAGACTTTAGCTGAAAAACCGGTTTTGGCCGCGGCCAAAAGGATAGTGTGAGCAGGCCCTTAGATTCAACAGCTCCTGATTTCCGTGCAGTGCCAATGTTCAGTGCCACTGCAGGAAGACATATGTCCTTTACGTAGAGGTGAAAGTACTTGTAT
Organism: Echiichthys vipera; assembly: GCF_963691815.1. Taxonomy (NCBI): domain Eukaryota; kingdom Metazoa; phylum Chordata; class Actinopteri; order Perciformes; family Trachinidae; genus Echiichthys; species Echiichthys vipera. The sequence goes on along the minus strand of NC_139838.1, from coordinate 5,815,634 downwards.
GTCTGACTTTCATGTCATGTTCCCAACCAGTTTCATCTTGCATGGCAGCTGGAAATTAGCAGTGACGACACAAAGAGGCGCCTGTTCGATCAAAACAATAGTAGCAGCTCCTAAAGAGGTTACATACGATGCTGCAGAAGCATCCGTTTATTCAGAACTGGAGAGTTTGTCTTCAGTAAAAGAAGAACAAAGAACAGCTTTGAAGGCTTTTCTCCAGGGGAAAGCTGTTGTTACTCTTCTCCAGATTGGCTTTGGCAGCCCGTGGTAGACAGATGGTTCGTCCAATCACCTGCCAGGTATTTCCAATGACAGCTTCTCAGGTGGTTCTGTGTAACAACCATCAGGCAACTCAGGTTCTAACAAGTTTGCCTTAAACACAATAATTCCCTAAAATTGACCATTATACGAAGTGAGAATTTTAATTAAATTATTGGACATAAAAATAAAAGTTGTCACTGAACATAAACCAAGATTCAGCAAAATCAGACTTTGATGTTGATGATTGGGGATAAATGTTAGAAAAGAAATCAGCTCTTAGATTTATGACTGAAGAGAGATTTCAAACATTTGGTAAAACAATTGGGAATAAGAAACGCCTACTAGATCTTTGCTCTGCAAACAGCAGAACAGTATCCTCCGTAATGAAACAACTGATGTTAAATATGTCGCTTTATAATCTCCCACGGGTCAGCTCATCTGTATAATGACTCTTCATTTGACCTGGTAATGGTGGCTCTTAACTTGTGAATATTGTTTTTAAATTAAGTACATGTTAACTTCTTTATTTAGTCAGTTTTCGAGGCCCTCATTGTTTATTAGTTAGTTACTTTATACTTTAAACTTCAGAAGACTTAAAGTTGTACCTGTAATAATTGAGATACCTTGTTACTGGCGGCCTCTCTGTCAGTAAGATGTAACTGCAGGCAAGCCTGTTCTTTCAGAGCCTCCATCTTGTCACATTCACGGTTGCTATGAGTGTTGACTATTTATTTTTACATTTTTTTGCTCTTTTGTAAACTTTATTGTAACACATTCACCTCTCTACTTCCAGTCCGTACGTATTACTACAATTCTGACTCAGAAGTTGGAAGTTATGGATTTCTGATTACAAGTGAAAGCAGCATAACTGTTGTTGTTGTTACTGCTGTTGCTGTGAAGATCTGGTCCGACAGATTTAGCATTTAAGGAGGGAATGTCTCCACAGACACACAGATTGGAAAAAAGGCAACAAGTGCTTTCATTAGTGGGTCATATGATCAATCACCATTGTTTTAACTCACTCTTTGATAGATAGGAACTTGAAAGACAATTAACTAGATGGAAATCTTACAGAGTACAACTTAAATTAAAGTATCCCTTATGATAGCCTCCTGGTTCCTCTCTTTTTAGGTGTATCATAGAATATATACAGTGTGTATTTATTGGGTATTTCTTTATACTGCAATCTCAAATTTTTACATTCTTTCTTACCTTATCTAATTATCTACCACATGTTACATGCACATATTATTTCAGGGATGGATATTTAATTTGCTGTCATTTCTAGTTTCTAGTACTGATGGTTCTGGTCTATATTTAATTATCATGAGTTTTTATTGTGCAACAAGCTCCTTCTTCATATATTCTTGATGTTTTATACTAGATTTGCGGTGAAAAGTATTGTCCTGTCATTAAAGTTCTGAAATGTTTGTAGCTAGAAAACAAAAACTTTTTTTCAGCAAGTTACTGTGGCCATTGTCACGAACAATTCATCAGAGCTGCTTTTGCCCCCCTCGCTGACCTCATTAAGAAGTCTGCAGATGAGCTGCTGCTGAGATAGAGATGTAATGAGTGAATAATCACGCCAGAGATTTCTAGAAGTAAACATTATTGAACAAGATTTCCTCTGAGACGCAGAATTCAAATCCAATTTAATAAACCCCCCAAAACAGCACTCTCTGTCTGTTTGAACATTTCTTACAGTCAGAGGGTATTGTGTGCTGTGCAGATTGTAAAGTCATTCAAGCAAATATGATAGAGTGATATTGGGCTGTAAAGCTATGTGACTCAGACCAGATACAAAGGACAACACCACACAGAAACACAACGGAGTTTGGATTTGTGAATTTGTGACAGTGTTTCCTTTGGCTGAACAGCTGGGAGACAGACTGTGGAGATGATGTCATCTGGAGACAAATGCCAGCTGCTCCACACACACTGGTCAGCAGGAATATTGGATTTGTACAGTACTGTCCGTTCCCATGAAGCTATAATGTGCTTCACGCTACAACAAAGGTCACTAATCCAGAGGAGCATCTCCAAAGACACTCATCAATTAGCACTAACATAAACAGTGTCTAAAATACACCAAGAGCCATGCTAAAATGTTTTCTTGCCAAAAGAAAAACCCACCAATGTGCAGGTCTTGCAGGTCTTAAAGGAATTATTCTTTTCATTCATTTATTTATATTCCTCAAATGCTTCACAGCTGGGTAAAATCTGCTTTAGGATGGATTTTCCCTTTTTTTTCTCTTAATAGATTATTTTTTGTTTTTCAAGCCTTTTTTTATTATCAAGGACATACAGGAAATAGGGTGAGAGAGGGGGGGGGGGGGCATGCAGCAATAGAGGACCTTCAGCCTCTTTACGTGGGGCAGCTGTTCTAACCACTGAGCCACCGGCCGCCCCAGATTTTCCTTTTGTAAGGTAATGGTTCAGTGGCCATTCTGAGTGCTTGCCATTGCTTGCACCCGACAACTACTGCTTGCAGCATTTGTGCGAACTTGGAGCAACAGTTCTTGGGATACTTGAAGGACAGTTATACATGCAAACACACAAAGACAGAGATTCCTTGCTTTATAGTTCGATTATGCTGCACCACCTATTAGCCAGATGGCACCACATTTGTCATGGCCACTCAGACATCATATCTACACATGTCCACCAAATGTGTAGCACAAAGGATTCAAGATAATAAGCAAAACAAGCCCTGCCAACAGCATTTGAGCAAAGTTTGAGGGCCACCTTTAGCAAAACTGTATTGCATTCTTTTTCCAGTGTGGTCCAGAGATGTTCTATACCAAATTTGGTGGTGATTGCTCAAACTTTGTAGAAGTAGTAGCAAAAAGTTACACAGTTAGTGACAGTTAGACACACAATTAGAAACGGTGGAAAATCTACTTGGATGCAAATTATATGGATAGATTCATTTGGACCCAAAGAATCCAGGAAAAAAAAGTTTTGTGTCTGTAAATTGCAGTTAGAAGACAGCATCAGGATAAATTGCACCAAATTTGAAACTGCATTCCCTTGGGTCCCCAGGGGGGACACCTATCAAGTGTGAAGCAGATTGGATGAACACTTCTCAAGATTTGTGAATTACAGACACACAGAAAGACTTGCGGATTCAACGGGTACTACTAACTCTTTTATAAGTGCAATCCCTCTGGAGTTTGTATGTGAACATGCTGAGCATGTTTTATTCATAGTAACACAACTTCATTTACATGTAGAGCTGAGAAAACCAGATGGAAGGGCTAACTGGGGCTTTCACACAGTGTCTCATTTATGTTTAAGACATAACGTTTTTTAGAGACTATCCTTTTCCAAATGTTGACTTTTTTAACTAAGTAAAAAGTAAGTTTTTTAAGTAAGTTCACCTGTAAATTAAAACATGAACATACTTACTTTAACTTCCCCATTTTTACACTGATCTTTCCCTAAACCTAACCAAGTAGTTTTGCTGCCTAGACCTAACCAAACTACAACCATTTCACAATGTGAACCACATGTTGACATGACTCAGTCAGATGGATTGATTCTCATGATTCCCATTGTCTCAGCATATTCATCTGGGAACTCTGGTTTGGAGATCTTTTGGGAAGGGGAGAAAATACAGTTTGCTGATTGGATAAACCATCTGTCTATCACCAACATACGGGCCAAACCAACCAATCAGATCAAGGAGGGGGTACGGTTGCACTCACACTGGTCAAACAAACTAGACCTTAGCCGTGAAACCTGTTTGAGCACGGTACGGATGGACAGTGTGAGTGTGCTCTTAGATGCTGCAATGGCATCAGTTTGTTCAGACCTGGAAGGTTTTTCTCATGGAAAAGATGTTTTTCTCTTCTCCTAACTGACTTCGGCGAGTGTTTGATAGACAGATAGTTCATCCAATCACCTCTGTACAGTAATTTCAGTCAACATCACATCTAATTAAGTGTTTGGTTCAAGGCCTAAAGGAGAAGATGCCATGGACTCCGTGTGGAAAGTGGTATCAACAGAATTTTATCCAAACCATATCCTGTGAATGTACACACATCATACAAGCCCTTTCATAAATAAATACTTCCTACAACCCTCCAAACTCAACAAATGTGAGCTTTGCAATTTTAACTGAGACAATTTCAACTGTATTGAGAAAAATTTAAAAGTCAGTCATCACAGAGAATGAGAAATAAGTGTAGTCTATTCACAGCAGCAAAGGCATCTCTGAAAAGGCCATATGAAGGTGTAACAACACGGACAGTGTGAGTGCGCCCTAAGTGTCCTTGAATTCACCAGGAATCAGCCCAGAGTATCAAACCCTTAGTGGTTTCATAGGAGTGGGTCAGAGTGAGGCAAGCAGAGATAAGAGGGAAGAGTAAAGTGGAAAGCGTCCACTGCATGCGCACAGACCCCATAGTGATTTGTTAGCTCACTGATGGAGGAGTCAAACGTGGCAAAGCAAATGAGTTCATTAGTTATGGCCTATAATTAAAGTAAAGTGACTTCAGGCTATTCTGTGATGCTTTTTCGACCTGTTTATCTCAACAGAGGCTTCTTTCCTTAAGCCCAGAAGGATACATTTGAGTTTTATTCACTTTAATAGATTTTTAAAATACAATTTTTTCACTCAAAAACATTTCTATGTATGCAAAGTTTAGTTTAATATTTGCAGCATCTTTCATTTAGTTCATTTAACAGATGACACAGATGTGGACATGTTGCATATTGTTAATGTGGAGGAGAGGAGAACGCTGAACAAACAGTTGCCATCATAGACGATGATCAGCAGCCTCTCCATCACACAGTGGTCAGACAGAGGAGCACCTTCTCACACAGGCTGCTCCAGCTCCGCTGTCCAAGGGACAGATACAGGAAATCTCTCCTGCCACATGCATCACACTGTACAATAACAGTTCAACTGTTCACAACAATACAATCGGAAGCACCTTATGTTTTTCTCATAATCTGTCCACTGAACCTTAGATTATTATTAGTTTACATTTGCACTACAATTAGCCCGCTTACTGATACATTTTATGTTTTAGGTATCTTTTATATGTGTCTGTGTGTAATGCTGCTGTTACACTGCAATTTCCCAGCTTTGGATCAATAAAGTATTTCTATTCTATTCTATTCTATTCTATTCTATTCCATTCTATTCTATTGTGATCAAATGTGTCTGATCATGACTTATTTCCTTTTGCATTCATGTCAGGAATCTCATTATAGGGCCCTTATAACTTATAACGCCTTTTCAAAACATGATTTCCGGGTTCAAGCCTCGTATTTTTACAACGCAGCAGTGCCGTGTTGCCCGTTGTTTGAACAGACCTGAGTTTTTAGAAGTTTTTTAAGAGTTTTTCGTCTAACTGACGAAAGAGGTGAACGTAATTGTGCACATGTTCGGCTGTTGTGTCTGTTGTATTTCAACAGAGCGTTTAGACCCTAGCTAAGTAATTCAAATATGGGTTAGCCAGGTTTGCTCTCTCCTAATTCTTTGCTAATCAGAAGAAATATGTTTGTTGGTCACATATTTTAAGGATGACATGAGTCATCGTTAGCTGTTTGTCAACATTAGTTATCGTGATTGTGTCGCCAGTCTGTTTTTGGCAAAAGTTCAATCAAAATTTCTGTTTAATCTACAAATATGATTGTGTTAATTTAATGGTGAAGAATTAAAGTCAAACTTGTTATCTTTCTAACAGAATATTGTTTTAACCATTTTCTTTGGCTTTGCCTTTATAGAGTTGGCAGAAGGACGCTAACACTGATGAATTAGCTGTGTGCTACCATTTGCCCTATTGGACACCCCGATCTCCTCGCTGTAAACACTGGTGGCTGCTGGTAGCCCAGATTAACATTAATGCTGTCAACATGTGACATGCTTTAATAACTCCAAAATATATCGTAAAAGCTTCTTAATTTCCATTTCTATACTACCCCCTGAGCCACTCAGGCTGAGTGTCACCCAAACGTCCTTTCTGTCACTTTGTATACCAATTAGACATGTAAATGGCCAAGGAAATATATTTTAAAAAGAATCACTTGTAGATTCTAAGAAGTGTGTATATAAATTCTACTTGCACTTAGGTGGAAATCACAAAGGAAAAGCCCCAAAAGTGTCAGACCGGATAGGGCCGGTACCAGCAAATGGTGTATGAGTGGTGACACACAGATGCTAACAGGAAAGGGGAAAGTTGACTGAGGTCATGCCAGGTACTAAGCTTGCTCAGCTGTTATTGGAGCACAGGGTGAAAAGTAGTGGGATTCAGGAATGGTCTTTATCTTTATTTTATGGAAGAAAGCTTCCCGAAAAGGTTTATTTGTCCATTAGAACAAGCCAGCCAGCCAGTGACAGTGACAGCTGTTGTCACGGATAGAGGCTGACTTGTGTTAATTCTAAACACAGATGGCATGACAGGATGAGTTCAGATTGAAGACTTGAGTTCGCAGTTCTACTTAAGATTTCTAAAAATGAACATAAAATAGGAGGTCTGAGGGGAGAATAGACACAGCTGAGAGTTTAGGAACTGCTTTTGTAAGGGAAGTTTATTCCTTTTCTATGAAACTTAAGACAGGAGAGGACAAGCAGTTAGGAAATGTTTCTGAACTGTTTCTATTTCACATATAATTAGTGCCAACTTGTGAACATAGTTATTTACAGTATATGTCCTATATATATATGTATCTGTAAAATAAAGCATTACCAAACATCCCTCACTTTATTGATATTAAAGGATGAATATGGAAAATTAGCAGAACACCGCCATCTAGTGTCTCAAGATCGTAGTCGCAACGACAAAAAATAAATCCACTTGCCAGGTTCGTTGCCCAGTAGCCTACAGGAGACTGGAGTATGAACCCATCCCCTCCGGCAAATCACACCATAAATACAAGTACAGCAGAGGAGTTTGACTGACAGTTAGCGTTAGCCGTTAGCATTAGCTAGGTAATTAGTACCAGCTAAGTAAAGATGAAAGTGATGTTAGCGATCAAGGAGAAACTTAGCCATTTGGGCGTCTGTTTCAATGGCGTTTCTCTCCTTTCTCTCAGTCCATGGAGTGAATGCTCGGCCTATATTGACTCTGGTTGTTGCCCGTCTCCACTCACTCAGCTGCTGGGACAAAGAACGCCCCCTTCACTGAGGCTCCGAAGCAGCTGCAGGATCGGCTAACTCCATTTCACCCAGTGCCAGCCTATAGTAGCTGCACTCAACAACAGACAACCCTGGCAACCAGCAACGCCCAACGCTATTGGCTGCTACCATGGAAACAGAATATGACAGAAAGTCATTGTTAAACACGTCAAAATTTTCCTTTAAATATTAATTCAGACTTAATATATTTATTTATGGAAAAGCAATACTTTCATTCTGTACCCAGTGGGTGTATTGTTTTTTTTTTTTTTTTTTAATATAGCTTTTAATAAAGATTCTATATATTCAACCTTTAAGTCCTTCGTTCTACCTGCTCAGGTAGATGGCATTCATACAGATCTTAATGATGTGATGACTAAATTAGTGGAGATTTGTTTTGGACAATTGCATTAATAGGTTTAATTTAATATTATTTTGTATTTTTTTGCATGTCTTTATATAATCCTACCAACCTGGACAACTCATCTATAACCATAGCTCTATTACCTTAGGTTAAGCGAAAACAAGCTGTCTGCTCTCTGCTAAACAGCCATACACAGAGCATCTAGATGAGATCTCAACATTCCCCAGGAATTTGTTTAATGGTTTGGGTAGTGGATTATGATTTTTGTTGGAGAGTGAAAGCCCCCCAAAAATGTAAAAGAAGAGCTTTTGGTCTCCAAATGAGTACTTACCCATGTTATCAGATCTAAACAAAATCAATGGAGTCATTCAAGCCCTTTCACAACATTTAAAGCAAAATCTGAAGGAGGTTCAAATGTGAAGCAGCTCCTCAGTGTTTAGTGAAAAGCTCTACAGTTTTCATCAGTGCTCCAAAGCTCACCCACGCTGACAGAGAGGAGGAAAAGCAGTGCTGAGAGGGAGGATAAATATTACCATTTTGAATGGCCTCATCTTTCCAGCGGGGGGAGCAATTTTCTGCTGGCTCTAAAATAGATGGGAGAGGCACTTTAAAAAAAAGCTCCTTGCTCAGTGAAACAGGTGAGAGAGGCAGACTGCAGAGGAGCCTCTGCTTTTCACATCAAATGAGAGGATTCAACAATCAGACGCCAAGAAAACAGCAGGTTAATGTGAAGCAAGCATCAGAAACATCACTTTGTCACAGCATGTTGTTGTTGTTTTTGGTCTGGTGTTACGGTGAGTGAGGGGATCAGGTTCATTTCCTCATGTGATGCATGTGAGCTCGTGTCTGTTTACTGTGCTGAGGTCAACAGCATATGTGGCGGGTCAGCGAGGTCACTGCGAACGGCCAGTTCGTCCTGTACACTATCTATGCTGAGTTAACAAACCCAAAGAGTAGCACGGGCTGTCAATGTATATGTACATGTATTTATAGTATGGCTTAACATGTCCTCACACTGTTTGTTTGTTTTTTACTGTATGTGTGCAAGTCTACTTTAGTGTGCACAGAATGAAGTGTAGTAAATGGTTAAGGGTAAAGTGGTGCACAGTGGCGTTTAGACATTTTAACTCCCAAATCATTTGGTAATTAAACAATAAAGCATTTCATTTCTATTCAGTAAAACGTTCCACTATGACTGAGACTGGCTGAAAATAATGTCTTATAAGTATGACACAATTGGTCTTTTTCTCAGGCCCTTGATACATGATCAGTGGTAAAAGCTGTGCCTTGTAATGTTGGATTTATGCTCTGCGCAGAAAATTAGCTTTCCAATGGACACGTGTCATCCCATTGGTTGTTAGAAGTGACACTTAAAAGGCCAAAGTTGAGCTAGTTTGGCTGTCCAGCGCCGGGATTCCCTTCTGCTATCTCCGCTATCTGCCTTGCAAGGGCTCCATCGCTGCACCTGCAGCTGAGCCCCTATCCTAGATTGTTAACTTGTGCAGCCAGACTCCAGCGCTGACACACCGCTGTAGAGATATGGCTGGCTATGTGAGACTAATGTTGAGTTCACTCTTGACTTTGGCCGCAGCAGATTCAGTTTTCTCAGATATCGCTGAACTATAAATGTACAAACCTCCTGGATTCTGAGCATCTCTAGAACTCTAACATATCGGCTTAAAAATTCATTCTAGACCTTGGAAACAGCAGTTGTCCATAGACAGACAATGACTCACATACACGCAAAGCGATTCCACCACTGATCATATGTAGAGGGTCAAATTACATTCTTAACTGATTTTAACTGATTTTTTTTGCAGATCAAATGTATTCTATAGTTCTCAGAATGATTTGAGTTTCTGGTTTTACCGACATGTTCCTATTTCAGTTTTAGTGTCTCATAAGAGTATTTTTTAACCTGACAAGAATATATTGCAGTAGGGATGTTGTTTATGGCATTAAAGGTTAAATTCAGATTTAGTGAATATTAGTAAATTTCAAGTATTTGGAATAAAAGTCGATATGAGGCTTACCTGACATACTGGTGGGGTTCAGGGCCAAGACGTCATCCTCAGAGCCTCCTCAGACATCTGGGTACCTACCTGGCTGAACATAGAGCCAAGAGACCATCAATCACTAAGTGCAATATTTTAATACTGACAATAAACACACTTCAACATGAAACATTAAAATGTGGCATTTTGTGCTCACAGCTTGTCCGTCCCTGCTGGGTCATTTCAACAAACAACTCAAATGGGGTGTGAAGAGGAAAGAGTGCCACTAATTGGATGTAATCTGCCTCTTCAGCTTGATAAAATTGCTTAAAAGGGGTGTTTGATGCTTCTATTTGCATCTCACAGGACGTTCAAGGAGGCAGCTATTGCTTTGGTGTCAGTTTATCAAAGGGCATCTTGCACACAGGCTGTTCAGATGTTATGGCCATGGTTATTGGCGACATCTAGTGGTCATACATGGAAGAGCAGTTCACATAACCTCACAACATTTTTTTTTAAAGAAATAACAAATCTGAGGTGTTGATTGCAAAGTTTTATTCTAAAAGATGGTTGTCACTTGTCTCTCTATCACATACTCAGTGTTGTAATAAAGGAGCAAAACACATTCATAGCAGCAGGTGTTCATATTTAAATCAGATAGCTGAGTTGAGGCAAGGCAGAGTGAAGTGTAAAGGTTATGCAGAAACAAAAGATCTGCTGTAGTTCATCAGAAAAAAAACACTTTTATCGCTTTAGCATGACCATTTGCACGCTAGTATGTTGTGGTTGATTGTAATCCTGGTTTTGATCATATTTTTGCTGGATGATAAATGGTCCCAAAAATAAGCGATAATATTGCCGTTTTGAGACCATTTTCAACTGATATAATGATAATAATAATAATAATAATGCAAGTGCACCCTTTCAAAGATCAATAAATGTTTATTTCTAAAGAATATTTAACACTAGAACTGGAATGCATTTGAAATATCCAAAATAAATAAACAAAACAACCAAAAACAATAAATAAAATGGACTCTCCAGTCTATTTTACCACATTGGCGCATTTGGTTGCTTCTGCTTTACAACAAATGCGACTCAGCGGCTCGCTCAGGTGAAGTGGTTCACCGTGGTCAAACGGTTTGAACCTGAAGTGCTCTCACACGGCAGCTGTGGCGTTCGGCTTTGAAACCAACTTCATCTTTGTTTTTATACCTCCAAATCTCAACTAGAGTGCAGCAGGAGAGCCCTGTGAGGAGCAAATTAGAGATGTCCTCTAACTTGGGTAACACTCTGGGTAACTCCAGGGGTCCACCGCCACACACAGAGACCATGCAGCTGACCAGTCACTGACACGACCCGAGACAAGGGTTAACTCCTCATTATGCCGAAGAAGAGAGAGGGCTCAGTGGGCACAGATGCATCGGGAAAAAACGGGAAAATGGAAATTATTGCAGCTGGCAAAGTTATCGTGATCATTAAAAGTTATCATGTGATTAATTGATTTATTGCTTATTGCAACAGACCCTAATGATGTGCTAAGTACTTCTGGAACACAAAAACCGGCCCCCGGGTAAAAGTCCTGTGTTTTGGGATCCATCCATCTTAAGTGCTCTTATACTACGTCACCTGATTTCCTTCTTTGGGTATGTACAAACAGTGAGTGAGGACAGCCTGGTTCAATGGATGGAGATCCTGCATTTTTAGCTGACTGACGAGGCTGTGTTTTTTCCATGCTGGGCCATTGTCGGTCTGAGCATTGGGAAAAAATCTTAAAGTTTTTTTACCTGTTATCTAACAGCAGGTTGTGTTTTTAAGGTGTTTTTTTTCGTGATCCCACAGAGGACTATTGTCTGCTTGTGATGATAAAATGGTTGCAAAGTGAAATCAACATTCAACAGAAAATGTTGAATTTCAACATAGGTTTTGGCCCAGGCAAATATTTTGTCATTTTGAACAGATAGCAGACCTCTGTGAGATCACCAAAATACCTTTCAAGGTACACCCTGCTAACAAATAAGAAAAGGAACATCCAAAGTTTTCCCCTGACAGATGGTAAATGGACTTGTACTTATTAAGCACCTTTCTAGTCTTCTAATCGAACCGCCGATCTCCCGAATGGAAGACGACCCGCTCTACCTGTGAGCCACAGCTGCCCAATGGATTCGAATGTCTGTAATCAGTGGTCATCAGCCTCATAGATATGGGTTAGAAGACGCCAGCTACACCTGCCAGTAGGTTCAGAGGGATGTATCATTTGTTCATATAATAATCGTCTCTGGTAGCTTGGTCAGGACTCCTTGGTGTCACTTGTTAATGCACTGGGAGTCCCGTTGTGAATTCAGATAACATTACTTGGTTAGGTGTGGGCAACAGAACTATGTGGTTGGGTTTAGGAAAAGATATTTGTTTGGCTTAAAATACAAAAGAACTTTGTGAAAACTTAAAAAGTCAAAGTTGACCCTTGGTTTCACATGGGTCACAAACTCTGCTCTCCTGTTTGAAATTCCTGTGTTGTTGGTTTAATACTCCCTACTGTCGTCGCTCTTTATACTTTGACATGTTACTGTGAAGTTGAGAGTGAAATAGATGATGAAGCGTATCAATAGAATAGATGATAACGGCCCATTGAGCCAACTAGGAGGTAGAGTAGGGACATAATTCCTTCTAACTATGGTAGTGAAAACAACTGATGACACCCATTCAATTGGATGATACAAATGTTCTCATGGCTCATATTAGCATTAAGCATCAAGCATTAAACAAGCATACTGTACATCCCAATATGCTGGACTGTTCCTATTCTAAAATATTCTAGTTCAGTTTCACAAACTGAAAGTCTCTTTAGGCCGCCTTCAAGGATTTTACTTGAATGCTGCAGCTGCCATTATAATCAAACTGTCTGCATGTTTCATCATGTTAAATCAACTTACGGTGGTACAGTGGGAGCCCGAAGACCATTTCATAACCAAAAAAGAAAGGTCTAAGATTTAGGTTGTTATTCTGTCAGACTGGGATGATTTCTTACTGCACATTTTAAGATGCTTAATGTCCAACAAATAAAATGCTTTGTACCTTTGTGTCAATCCAAAGACTAAAAACCAATCATCTTGGAAGACATGAAATAGCCTGATAGAAGACAGTGACCTTAATTAACGTACAAAGCCACGCCCCCTTGTCAGTGAAAACATAGGGGAAGTCCTCATTGTTCAATAGGCGCTAATACGAAAAACAGGAGGGAGTGCTCAGTTTTTTTTTTACAAATTTAATTACATTGAGGAAATACAAGTAATATTTACATATTTATTGATAGAATGATGGCAGAAAGATGTCAGTGAGTGTGTGTGAAAGAGAGAGAAAGACATTTCCACCCTCATTTAACCTCAGGACCTTGTGTGGTTTCACAGAGCTAAACTAAAACGACAGAGAAAGGGATCGTTGTCACAGTTCTGCATTACCTGGTGATTCATTGAGGTAGGAATAAATGTGTGGGGATGTCACCTCTGGACACTGAGCGGGCTCGTCGACCCACTTCTTCTCCGTGAACTGTATGGACAAACGTTTCCTAACTCTTTCATTTTTTAAATATAACGTTGTTGAGCGTATTATATCTGTCTGCCTGACTAACGTTAGCCATTGCGGGAGGTTTCCAGGCCTGTTAACGTAAAATAGGTGAAATCAGGACAGATTAGGGCAGGATTTTTACAGCCAGTCAGAGCTGGCAGTTTGTTTTCACCAGAACGGGGGCGTGGCCTCATGTGTTGCTCTCATCTATAGGATGTCCCCAGCTGACTGAGCCTTTATCTTCTGCTTTAAGTGCTACGATTAGAAAAACCTCTCATTAAACACTGTGATAAATCAACCATTTAAACAACCAACCAATCGCTGATTTCCACTTTGTAACTCGCCCTACATGTGTTTTCAAATCTCACTGTCAACATGCTCAGAAAAAAAAAAAGGAAAACGCAAAAAAAGAATTACAGCTTTCATAATTCCTTTGCACTGCAAGAACAGCTGGCTTGAAAAGCATCACAGGAAACTGCTTCAGTTTGCTGCTTCTCACCCTAGAGAGCATTTATTATCCAGACAACAGCTGGGGATGGCCCCGAAAGCTGGTTCATCCAGACAACAGGTTTCTAAAGCTCTAATGAGGTCACAGACAGACAGATAGATGCCCAATGGCTGGAACAAAAATTTAGATAGATGGATGGAAAAAACAAACACAGACACAACTGTGATGCACATGGATAGACAGAGGAGATAAATGATTGCAGGTCAAGATAACACGACACAGCAGACAGGGAGCACTGTGAAACTCCTCATGGGGACATTTATATCAATAACCCATATCTATATCATAGACAGTGGCTGAGTCTACTGACTGAGCTAGCATGTTGGCCCGGATGTTGAGGGACAATGAGTGTGTCCTGACTGTTGGCCTTCCAAAACTGGTTCCATGTTGGATCCACTTTCACGTTGGTATAACGTTTGTTAAGCCCAGAGACTAGGGTTTGGGATCCAGAACCAGACGAACCAATGACGTCAAATACATGTGTTGCTGGAAACTTGTAACAAGAAGGAGTCAGGAGTCAGGAGTCAGGAGAGGAAGACACAGTCATTTTATGAAAAATGATGATAACAGTGCAGCTTGTAATGTCTGTAAAATAAACATCTGAAATAAATGTGGAAAAACCAGCAATAGGCTGAAACATCTTTCTACGCAACATGGGCTTAAAAGCCAGGAATGCTATGTATTTGAATGCCACTGCTTCCCAACTGAGCAGCACGCCCGTTTCTGAGTGTACATATCATGTTAAAACAGTAGTGCCAATCAGGCAGGCTTAGCCGTTTTATTTCTTTGGCTAAGAAAACCTTTTCAGACTCATGTTGATGGTGAACACCTGTGCAGTCCTCCCTGTTCCCACACAGATTTTTGATAAGGAATCAGGGAATGGATTGTCAATTGGACTGATGAGCTGAATCGATATTGGCATTGGTATCATTCAAATCTTATCAATTCCCATCCCTACTACAGACTAACAAAACTCTTCTCAAGTATTCTTATAAAAATTAACTTTACATTATTATGTAAGTCTGGACAGTTTGGATCTACACTGAAACTTATGGATGAGGCATACAACAGCAAGACTCATCTGCAAGTAACTCAATGGTGGTAATTTGTATAATAAATGAACTTGATAACTGGTTCTCATGGGTGGCTACATGGGTATTTTTAAGACTCTAAATTCCAAAATGAAGGTTGTTTATTATACTCGAGGTCCCTTGGCTGCACATCGCGGTTAGACAGTCAATAATTAATAGCCAATCATGTCGGGAAAGACATGGGATCACTTTGAAAAGAACAAGGATGATCCCAAGAAGGTCACATGCAAACTTTGCAAGAAAAAACTTTGCCTATCACTACATGACCTACCACCTTAAACATGTAAGTAACGTTAGCCTAGCTACCTGCCCATGTTCTGACAGTCTCCTTTGCTGATTTATTCTGACACATTCAGAATTAGAATCTGAAATAATTTGCTGGTGTCATTAACAGGAGGCAGACTTAAAGTGCGCAGCTGTGCACATTTGTAAATTAATGGTTATTAATTATGTTGAATTATGTTATTCAGTCGCTGAGGCTATACAAGTTTGGGGGTGGGGGGGTGGGGTGTATATATATATATATATATATATATATATATATATGCGTCGATTAGTCGACTAATCACTCTAAATGACAACCACTAGTCGACCAAGACAATCCTTGGTCGGGGGCAGCCCTACAAATTCTTGACCTTGGAAACAACAGTTGGCAGCATTCTCGACTTAAAGTCTGCTTACTCAATTATGGTTGTGTCAGAACTATGGTTAATGTATGGCTAGGGGTGGAAAACCAAAAGATAAACTTAACATAACTTAAAGATAATAGTTACAGTTAATAAACAGGGAAATGCAAATTGCAAGTACAGTTGTGTTCAAAATAATAGCAGTCCCACATCACTAGCAAGATAAATGACTGTTTTTGTTTTTCAACTTCTACACTGCAAGTAAGTTTCTAGAAGCTTCAGTAAAGGTATAGAAAACCAACAGACCCAACAGGCATGACGTACATGCTACTGATTCTGTGAAACTGAATCATTTACTGAAGGGGGGGGGGGGGGGGGGGGGGTTTAAAAAAAATAGCAGTGCTGAGTTCAATTAGTGAGGTCATTGATTATGTTAAAAAAAAAAGGTGTTAAACAGGTGGCCCTTATTTAAGGATCAAGGCAACTGACTGCATATATGCTGGCTGTGCATTTGTACTTGAAAAACAGAGCAGAATGGGTTGTTCAAGACACTGTTCAGGAGAAGAGCGTTCTTTGATTAAAAAATTTATAAAAGAGGGGAAAACATACAAAGAAGTGCAGAAAAGTATAGGCTGTTCAGCTAAAATGATAGCAAATGCTTTAAAATGGCAGCCAAAACCAGAGAGGCGAGGAAGAAAAAGAAAAACGACTATGCGAATGGATCGGAGAATAACCAAAATGGTAAAGGCTCAGCCAATGATCAGCTCCAGGAGGATCAAAGAAGAGCTAAGATTGACTGTGAGTACTGTAACAATCAGACGACGTCTATGTGAAGCCAAGCTACCAGCAAGAAGCCCCCGCAAAGTCCCATTGGTAAAAAAAGACATGTACAGAAGCGGTTACAATTTGCCAAAGAACACATTGACTGGCCTAAAAAGAAATGGCATAATATTTTGTGGACTGATGAGAGTAAGATTGTTCTTTTTGGGTCTAAGGGCCACAGACAGTTTGTCAGACGTCCTGCAAACACTGAATTCAAGCCACAGTACACAGTGAAGACGGTGAAGCATGGTGGTGCAAGCATCATGATATGGGGATGTTTCTCGTACTATGGTGTTGGTCCTATTTATCGCATACCAGGGATCATGGATCAGTTTGGGTACATCAGAATACTGGAAGAAGTCATGTTGCCGTATGCTGAAGAAGAAATGCCCTTGAAATGGGTGTTTCAACAAGACAATGACCCAAAACACAGCAGCAAGCGAGCAAAATCATGGTTCCAGACAAACAGAATTCAAGTAATGGAGTGGCCAGTACAATCCCCGGACCTTAATCCCATTGAAAACTTGTGGGCTGACATAAAAAATGCTGTTCATGAGGCAAAACCAAGAAATACAGAGGAATTGTGGAACGTAGTACAATTGTCCTGGGCTGCAATACCTGTTGACCGGTGCCAGAAGTTGGTCGACTCCATGTGCCACAGATGTGAAGCAGTTATCACAAACCATGGTTATGCAACTAAATATTAGTTTATGAATCTCAGGAAAGTTTAATATTCAAGCCTTTCTTAGTTTATGCAGTACATTTTTGAGTTTTGTGAAGAAAGATGTCAACACTGCTATTTTTTTTGATTTCTACTTTTTTGATTTATATATACTTTCTGTCAAATATTATCAAATTCAATTACTTTTTTCCACTTTTCTGGCTTTGAAATAGAATGTGCAGTGTCCCCTATGCATTTGTGTTCATTAAAATAAAATTTATTTGAAGAATTTTGAGGTTTACTCACCTTTTTAAACACACTGCTATTATTATGAACATAACTGTATGTGACAGGACACAAACTCTGAACCTCCACACTCGTACATCTGGCATCACAGCACACATGCTGCTTTGGCACTTAAGGCTCAGTTTCCACATAGCATCAATCTGAGTGCCAGCACCTTTTTCAATTGTTCCCAATGAGGAGAGAAGGTATGAGGCTGCATGCAGTCGCCTAGAGAAAAGGCGCTGAACCCAGCATCTTTTTTTCAGAGTGACTTTTGTGTGCAGCAGCTCTGAGCATTTCTATCTGAAAATCTCTGAACGTTTTAGAAGTTTGCTGGTGTCATCATTTTCTCTCCTCTTCAGGAAACTATCACAACAAAGACAGAAAAGATCATTTGTGAGAGCAGATAGGCCAGACACTGATTGTTGCACTTTATTGTTATTCTTTTATCACTGCTGTAAGCTTGTCTTTAGCTTTTTGTTAGCTCTGCAGTCAACAAACAGAAACAAAACCTATACACTGCTACCGATTTTTGATGCAGTGCTGGATGAAGCACTCTCCAGCTCCCTGCCACCACTTTGGCACATGAGGATCTGTACAATATGAACTTAATTCCTATGATACTGGACTGTATGCGAGTGGCTTCAAATTCTTCTTATAAATTGTGCAATCCACTTGAGCCTTGGATGTCATCGCTAAAGAGAAGAAGTCAGTCAGAGGTGGACATTTAGAACTGTAGCATCTTCACAATGCTTCGCTGTTGCCATCGGGAACAAAACACTTTGTCACTGTTCGTTTAACACTGTGCTGGTAGTGGGTCACACTAATGATATTTAAGCCGGGCGAATATTTAGGAAAATGCTGCTTGGGAGTAACAGAATAATAGTTGGCTACTCTCCCTAGATTTTAATGTATAAAGGCTTGTTCCGTTGATGAAAAAACACTCATGATTCAACCAGGAGAGTTCCACGCCTATACAGGCCTTAAAAGCACTACAACTGCCAAACACCCAGCAGACACTATGAAGACCTCCCCATCCCTGGATACCTGAAATACTAGCATGCGCTTTATTAGCATTTTGCTAATGTAAAGTTGGTTTGGTAAAGTTTCTTGCCTCTGTAGAAGGACATTACCAGCACTTAAATATGTAAATAAATATGTATGTTAGCAGAGTTTGAGCTAAAACATCCAACAGTCACACCCACAGGTGCTCACATGGAGGCATTTCAGGACAATCCAATTCCATCAGATAGGTCCACAGATGGCAATTTATTTTGGAAAGGGAAAAATCATACAGCTGAGTGCTTTTTGTGGCTCTCTAATTGCCATTTCTGCACATTAGAGCCCCAAATAAACAAAAGTGACAATAATGTAATTCCGCCGCAGGCATAAATTAGCCGTAGTGGAAGAGAGCATGGTCGCCCCAGTTCACCCTTTGCCTTTCCATTGAGCTTTGGCCTTTCCTGCTTGCTCCATCTGATTGTTTTATACTTTATAAAACAGAGAAACTAGGTTGAGCTCTGTGGGGCTTTAGCTGGACTGCTAGGTAACTTACATCTTTTAATCTTTTCTCTCTTTGCAGGGAATTTCTTTTAAGACACAAGAAAGGGGTTGATTCCAACTTATATGTAGTTGGAAAGATTCCGGTTGATGCAAATTTGCAGTAATAATTCATAAGTTTCTTTTTTTTTATCTCTATATGTGTCAGGGGCTGGTGTAATACAAGGCATGGTGGCAACTTCATCTAACATTCTTTGCGATTATACTGAGGACAGAGGAAGCTAAACCAACAGTCATCTCTTCTCTTTAAAGTGCACACAGAGTCTGTCAAACTTGTAGAAACCCTCCAGGGTTTTCCCCTTGTCTTTAAAAAACAGGAGCACTGCTGCAGGCGTGGAGCTGTGGTGTGTATCACATTTTCTGTGCTTGAACTGTATGTGCACATATTGATTTTTACCCTTGACTTTCCTGGAACAGCCAAAAGCCCAAATGGTGTCCTGAAAGAACCCGCATTTTTTCTTAATGAGAAAGTGCTGAGCTATGATGCTGAGCAAATTAAAGCGTAGCCTGCTGTTTACTCAGTCACTGTAAAAATGATGTGTCATGGTGTGTATGTCGAGGTGTGTGTGCGTGTACATGCATGTGTACGCCATAACAGGATGCAGTCTTCGAGCTGGCCTTGCTTCAACAGCACAACCAGATACTATGCACCGACTAGTATGAACAAGCTAGAAAAGTACCCGTCCTAGTTTAACTAGCACTTACATCAACTAAAAGACGATATAGAACTCAGACAAACTTAAAGCAAAATTAATGTTCTGTTCACCACATCATCACCATCATGGCTGCCAATTAATTGAGACGATTTCACAATTTTAATTGCCGTATTTTCTCTGTCCCGTATCATCCTCTATAAGGGAAATAGAGCCAGCCAATATATCAGCCAATATTGGAAATTTCAGTACCTGTAATGGCGTAGATAAAGAAAACTTTATTTTAAGTTTAATACAGAAAACAATGGTTAGGTTAATCTAAAAAAGGTGTCATATAGCTATTTATTTTATTTTTATTTATCAGCAACTGAATGACAGTGAACATTATGTTTATTTATCCATTTATTAGATTTTTAATGATTATGTAATACATTGCATATATATTGTATAATAATGTTTAATATTCTTTAATAAAGTTATTTGTTTAGGAAGCATACTTTTGCAGCCTTTTCAAGTAATATTGTTGTAAAATAAGAAAGGGTCTATTTTCATTCCAACTCAAAAACTCACTATATTGGCTGCAATACCGTAAATCAGTAAATTTTCCCCTTCTAAAACAGGTATCGTATCGCTCTCAAAAATCCCGTATGTGTTAGGCCCTACAGTGTAACATAACCTCCTGTAGGCTATAATATCAATATCTGTGTGAGTGGATCGCTTTGCTTTAGAAAGGACTCTTTATTTTTGTGATGCAATTTGGAGCAAACAAGCCTCAGAAAAAAGTAGTGGATTTTGAAAATGAATACAAATATGTTCCTGCACGAGGCCCAACATTTCTGTGCACAATATTCTCAGTCCAATTCTTTGTACTGAACACTAAAAAGAAAAGAAAATTTCATGACTGAGTAACGTGTTATTAACATAATGAGTAGGTGTTCAACAGGGAATCACAATGAAAAAATAAGCTCTACTTCACAAGTCCTGCAACTATCAAAACACAGCAGATGGATCTGAATAACACAATTCACATATTTCTTCAACAGTGATATGTAACCGTTTGGAAGAGCACAAATGATCCCTGTGTCTATAACGGCATCAGATCATAAAACGCTTCTGTGTTCTAACGGGCAGTTCAAAACAACTATGGGTACAACGATTCTTGAAATCCATGATTCAATTTGGAGTTTAAGGTCATGATTCCATTCAATTTTCAATTTAAACATTATTTTTCAGCACATTGTTAGACTGTGTCTCATGTTGCCACACCAGAGACTTCAGCGAGACTTCAGGCAACCTTTGCTCACAGCAAACCTTGTTGTTTGCTGTCCTGTCAACAGTTTTACTGCCGTGTCTTTTATAATGATGGTCAAAGGACTGCAGGGGATGTTTTAGTTGTAGTTCTATATGACTCAAGATATTATTTTCTGCATGGGCTACTGTGCACTGCAAATTATGGATTCCACACCCAAGCTCTATTATAACATCAAATCGAAAACATAACTAGTTTGAACGATGCGTCCACAGTTTTGTGCATCCTAAAGGCCTCAAACCTGTGTTTATAAAATGAAAATGAATGCAGAAAACCAAGATGGCCGACTTTCTGTCAGGCGAAAAAAACAAACACCAAAAATGTACAACTGTTCTTTAAGATAAGAGCAATGATCCCACCAAATTTCATTAACATCAAAGGAACTTTATCCCAACCATGGCGTGTGTTTAGGGGAGCCCGCTGGCAAAGTTTGAAGTTCTCAATTTTCGCCACTTCTGACCTGTGTGCCAATTTCTGTGAGCAATGGGGCATCCTAAGCCCCTTGAAAATGCAATGGTGCAATGCAAGTGCCAAAACTTTCGTGCTTGGGCCCTAATGATTGATTATCATTGCTCAACTGCTCGGGGCGCCGATCCATTGGCAGTCCCCTCGCTCTGACATCTCTCCATTAATTGCATGTATATAGGTCCTGTTTGTGCATGTGTGTGTATTTCGGGCCTGTGTGTGTGTGTGTAACATGTATAATAACAGAGTGAAAAAAATTAATTTCCCCTTGCGGGATTAATAAACTTCTTCTTCTTCTTCTTATTTTGAGATAAATTCAAAGCACAGCTGACAAATTATTTTTTTTGTGTCAAGTTTCAGGCAGCAGCTTTCCCATATACAGAGACAGTCTTCGCCACAGCGGCCCGGGTTCGATTCCTACCTACAGCCCTTTGTTGCATGTCATCCCCTCTATCTCTCTCCCCATTTCCTGTCATTCTTCAGCTGTACTAACTAATAAAGGCATAAAAGCCCCCCGAAAAATCATCTTAAAAACCGTTCTGCAGTCAGATCAGAAGATTAAACCCTGAACTATATTTATCCCCCTTGTTCCAGATTTCATATCTTGTAAGTGCAAACACTTGACAGACTCACTAATGGGTTTGCACCATCTTGTGGGACGGAGCAGCACTCTGTAGGCTGTGGGTGAGCACTTCCTTCTCTACACCAGGAAACATAATTTCTCAACCACAACAGCTACCACATCCTGCATAATGAACGGTGCAAGAACAGTATGTACTGTGCATTGCTGTATCAAACAAAGCAAACAATGACAGTATGTCTAAGAATTGTAAACTCCCCTGCATGCCCTCATCACCATCATGACCTCTTCCACTCCAGACACACTTGCATTGCACACAAGCATTGCACAACTCAGTCGATGCTATGTAGTATGTGCTGAATATCACAGAAAATATACAGGAAACTGATTATTAAGGTATCGACTGGGATTGTGTGCAGTATGTCAAATGCATATGGTACAAAAATGTTTAAAGCCGTGGAAAGCTGTCACACTAAACAAAACTTGGAATGGAATCACGTTTTGCTTTTTGCTTTTATAAAATCAGCTGTAAAATGTCTTCTGATATCAGGATTATCTCTGATAACATCATCAGGGGGTATCTAATTTTTTTTAAAGCTGCACTTATCAATGTTTTTATATAGAAATGGATCAAATGACTGTGTAATATGAAAGGGGTCACTCATGGTGACAAAGCCCAAAGAGAATTAGTTTGTTTTTTTTTGGCCAGCAAATCAGCATTCACTAACCCTGTCTCCAGCACCTAATCCTGCAAAGTTAGACAGCTGGTGAAAATAATGAAGTAGCATCGAATACTAGCATATCATTTAGCCACTAAAGAGACATAAATTTCCCAGGAGTTGATGGAGACCAAAACAATTAAAAGCAGAGTGAATATTGAAGCAATTATTGGAGTAAGCAACTGTTCTGGTACCATGTAAGCATGTTTGTTCTGCTGCCCCCCACCTTAACCTAAATGGTTATCTGGCTTTGAGGGTCAAACACAGATTTACTATTGGTTGTACTAAGGAAAGAGTAGTATTCAGAGATTTTGAAACATGATCATATATTCTATAAAAGAAATGGGCATAGCTTCAGTTTATGCAAAGTGAAGCCAATGTTGAAGTGCCCTAAACCTGCATTGTTTGTAATGTCCAGCAGGGGGCGTCTCTACTGGCTCCAAAAATAATAAGTCTGACATTAATCTCAAGTCACTGAGTACATTAAAATAGCCGCAAACTTGTTTTTGTTTGTGTTAAAGTCTTAGGACGTTGACCATCTACACAGACAGTGTATTATTCACTTAATCCCAGTCAATTGTAGGAATGTCCTTGATTAAAGAAGAATCATGCAAAAACACCACTTTAAATCTTGGTTGTCTTAAATGTCTTGTTCATTGTTTGGTTACTGCTTCAATTAAAGAGTACCTCTTTAACTTATTTGATGCGGTTGTATGTGAACTGATAACATACACTTCAAGGATTTAACCAGACTGTAAAAAAATGGACGTAGCGTCTCCGTCTGGGTCTGTCTCTCAGCTTGATCCAGTCATATTCGCCCCTGGGAGTTGCCATCTTGTCAGACTTGGCCCTTCTTCATTTCCTCTTACCAAAAAAGGGCATTGATGTGATGTTTAGGGGAGGGAGATACATCCATCTGGCTGACGTATACAGAATTAGCCAGAATAGCTTCACCGCCGGGAGCTAGGCTAACAGAACGAGCTGCTAAATAAACCGGAGTGAGAGTCAGTGTTGAGATTTTTTTCTGGGACAGGGAGGAAACAGGAGTCGTTGTTTTTATTTTGTAACGGGAACAGGATTGTTTAGAGGGTAGAGACTGAAACTCTGTGTCTCTCGCAGAGATTACACCAGTTTAGTGAGCCAAGGACAGGCACTCCCGTGTCAGTCTCTAGTGGAAAACACACCGGCTCCGGGAGTGAAGTGCAGGCAGCGTTTGTGATCTATGATTTAAACTGATATTCAACACAGTCCCATGCCCATAGACTGTAAAACACCGACCCTCACGGCCAAAATCCTCCCGGTTCCCTGGATTAGCATCTAGTGTGTGTGCCATGTACTGTATATGTAGGCTATATTGCAAGTCAAGGTGCAAGTGCGGCTATTTAATTAGCATAACAGAGCTAACATGTTGTGTTCCTAAACCATCTGTTTGTACAGTTGATTGAGGAGCAAACCATTTTTTCACTTATAGTAACACCACCACATGAATGACTACAGTCCAGGTCGAGATGATGGAGTTAGCATGCTAATCCTGACAACTAGCCTCCGAGGAGAAGTGTCACTCAAAAGGCCGCACCCCTAATTATTCATAAACCTTTAATAAAATAAAAACTAGCCTGGTACAAAAAAATTCACCCCCTCAGTGTTGTCATTGAGATATGACCTAAACATACAGACTAGAATGTTTTTTTGTGAAAACGGCCTGTTTAACATGGGGGTCAATGAGAATTCAATAAGAAAACACTTCCTTATTGGATCAACCAGGACGTCGCTGTGAAGGGGGCTTGTATTTAACATGATTTTGAAAAGAAATCTCAAGAGGACTTAGTGGTTATGATACCGTTATAATAATGAGTGGACTTTTAAAATGGGATATTCCATCCTCAAATACACTGTTGCATGTTATTCAGTGATAAAGTGGTGTAATACCCACTTTCCCTCAACCTGGCTTGTCTATGACCTCCTTTAGACATTCTCTGGGTTTCCAAGAATGACTTTCAGTTTGGCTGCAACATGTAGGTGGAGACATGAAAGCAACGTTACAGCCTCTGAGTGAAACTTATGCTTTGATGTTGATGTTAAGATCATCTTGAATGTTTTCTCCTATGCAAATGTGGATTCTTAGCAAGTGCAAACCATCATCATCATATTTCTAAATCAAGCAGAACCACAAGTTTGCCAAGCTGAATATGCAATGCCAGACAGACAGTAGCTAATGCAAAAAAGCATGGCGAAACACTCACAAGTGTACACACATAGCCTGGGGTAATGCAGGAAACAGGAAATATGCCTAATGGAGGACATGCTGTAATTTCCCCTCATTTCTGACATTCAAAGAACAGATTAAATGATTGTTGTTAACTAGTACTTGATCATTATAGTTCAATGAGCCCGAATCTCAAATGATTTTTTTCAGAAAAAACTGCAGTTCATCCGAGGTGAAAGACAAGGATGCTCTAAATCACCCTTTTGTCTTTGCATTCCACTTGAATACAGCAGAGTACTGCAGATACTAAAACTGTGTAAAATACAGATGAAGACGGTTTTTTTTCTAATACGCCTGTTATGAGTTAGGTTTATGTGCTTTTTTCAAATGTCAGCACTGCCCTGTAAAATCATTTGCCAACATAAAGGGCAACAGATCTCTGAGTGGGGAAGCACAACATACAACAAGTTATCGAAATAGAGCCGAAGCTCGGTGCATGAAAGAAGTCAACATTCTTTGAGTCTGACGGAGTTGATGAAAAACACATTTGTATCAACATTCTCCATTTTCAAACTTGAAGAGCATTTTACTGACTGTAATGTATTGTTTATCCATCACCAGAAGGCATTTTGTAAACCAGCAACTGTCACATTAAGGCATATGAAAGACTGGATCAAAGGTTTTCTTCTCACCATGTTCATGCTCTCCCATTTTCAAACAGCTCCTCGGTGAACCCATTCTTGTAAGAGATCTACTTCGTAGATCTAAGTAAAGTTTAGTTAAAGGGGGAAAACAACATGGAATGCAAAACTATGTTTTCCGACGCTACAAACATTCTATTCTAAAACATTTTCAGATCTTCATAAGTTACTGAAAACTTCTTCAGATGCTATGAAACTGAAAATATCTATCATCATAAATTGAACCAAAAACTCAAAAGTGTATAGACACTGCTTGCACTGCTAACACCACCCTGAGTACTGCATCATATTACAACTAATACCCAATTCCTTGATTCTTGCGCTTGTGTCATTCGCAAACGATTTGTTCAAAAGAACATTTATTGTTGGCTCTGAAATATCGGTAGTGCTTTTGAACATATGATTGCTTTTGGAAGATAAATATGGAGAAGAAATCTAATAAATGTGGGTTTGTCTAAAGATAAAAATGAACATTCATGTCTTGAATGGATGTTGTACATCAGCTCAGTGTCTGTGTACTCCTGGGCCCTTATATATACAGATCTCATCAAACTTTTATAAAATTTGGTTGAAAGATTGGAAAGCTAAGTGAGTGGGCCTTGAATTATCAAGTTGTTTCCATGTTCCCAAGATTATGGAATTTAGAAGATCAACAATGGATGTGGTGTGTGGGTGTCCTATTACTTTTTGGCCATATAGTGTAGCTTTGCGGGCTTCAGGGAGGCTTATTACTGTGATTAATTACTGCAGTAAGTAGTAAAGTAGTACTTGTAATATACTTTATACTTCTGCTTCACTACGTTTCAGAAGGGAAATTAACATACGAATTCTTGAGTTGTCTTGTTTTGTGAGGTCACAGTGACCTTGACCTTTGACCTTCAAAATCTATCAGTTCATCCTTCATCCATTCCAAGTGGACGTTTGTGTCACATTTGAAGAAAATCCCAGCAGGAGGTTCCTATTCTTGGTGAAGTTGTTAGCAGTTTGTATGCCCTCTAAACTTCTCACAGGGTTTCACTAACATAATATTCATAACACTTCAAGGCCCAGAGATGTCAAATTATTTAACATTTCACAAAAAAAGCAACAAATACAGAAAAGTCCAAAAAAATGGATTTTGAATGAAGATTTTTCTTGTGACTCTTTAGTGGAGCTCTAGCCCGGCCCTGGCTTTGGTGTTCAAGCCCTAGCCCGACAAAATCTTCAATCATTGATCCGTAAGGGGGAAAACTCTGAGTTGGGTCAGCAATCCTGTTTGTGATTTTCATGGACAGGATATTGAGGCATATTCGTGGTGGGGAGGGGTTGCATTTCGGTGGGCTGATGATCTCGTCTCTGCTTTTTGCAGATGATGTGGTCCTAATGGCATTGTTGGTCAGTGACCTTCAGCACTAACTGGATTGGTTTGAAGCCGAGTGTGAAACGGCTGGGATGAGGATCAGCACCTCCCTCTAAATCTGAGGCCATGGCTCTTAGCAGGAAACCAGTGGATTACTTATTCCGGGTAGGGAGTCCTTACCCCAAGTGAACGAGTTCAGGTACCTCAGGATCATGTTCTCGAGTGAGGGGACGATGGAGCATTAGATTGGCCAGAGAATCGGAGCAGTGAGGGTATTGCAGTCGCTCTACCGCACAGATGAAAAGCTGAGCCGGAAGGCAAAGCTCTCGATCTACCGGTCAATCTTCGTTCCTACCCTCACCTATAGTCATGAAAGCTTTCCACACTGGCCTGGGAACGCCTCGGGATCCCCCAGTTAGAGCTGATTAATGAGGCCCGGGAAAGGGAAGTTTGGGGCCCCCTGCTAGAGCTGCTGCCCCCGCGACCCAACCCCAGATAAGCGGTTGAAGATGAGTGAGTGAGTGAGTGACATTTGATTTCATTTATTATTTTGTTGCTCCTTGGGAAAAAAGAGTTAGCATCAAGCCCTGATACTGTAAAGTAGTTCCAACTAACTCCCCAAAAAAGGAGCTACAACAGTAAAATGCTGCATCAGTTGGATGCATCAGTTTTTACAATCAAATGTCAAATAATATATCAGACACTTACTGCAGAATGAGTACTTTTACTGTAGATACGTTAAATGTACTGTATAACTTCTGTAAGTAACATTACTTGTAGTGTTTTTACAGCGTTGCATTATTAGTTTTACTTACTTTTTCCACACTTTTGCTTTGCACCACGTAGACACAAACATTGCACACTATGTAGAACAGAAGCAGTACATGCTTCATTCATCTGTAATAAAAATGATGGCTCCAGTTGTTTTGAAAACTCCACAAAGGGCATCATGGCCTCATCTGAGTCTAAATATCACAGCCCTCACTGGTAATCTCATTGTGCCCAACCTTTTGCCTGCATCATGAATCAACACTGACAAACAGTGGTAAACAATAGTCATAGCCTTGACCAATATGCATCTTATTTGAGGTGGCATTCAGATAAGAGACGATCTAGATCCGCTGACCATTATGCCTCGAGCTCTCTAATACTTAATTTACGAAGCTGCATCACACTGTGCAACGTGATACAGGCTCATCATCATGGCAACCGGTATCACAAAAAGGGCAGCAGATGGTGTTTTCATTAAAGAATTCAAGCTGATACAAGAATCAACCGAATGAGTTTGAGTCGGAGTCTCCAGTGCACTTATCATATTACATTAAGTTCTGTAGCTGCCAGGAAAAAACACACAGGCCAATGTCAAAAAGGATCGCTGATACATAGGAGCTATCCGGTGTTTTGCTGAAGTGTTCCTGTTACAATGTGCGCACTCACAAGAATGATCTCTCGCTGAAGACTGAGACCTGAGCGTGTCCAAATAACGCATCGGTAGTAATGCAACCAATAAAGCATGCAGTGTTATAACGACCAGCAGGGAGAACAAAGTCGTGACAAACGGCTGACAGCTGGAGCTAACAGTCACCTGCAGACTCAAGAATGATCTTATGCATCTAAGTAATCATCATAACACTTTAGCTCCAACACATTTCTCCATTTACTGTGTGCAGATGGAAGCCTTTTTGTTCTCTCTTCTTCTTCATTTTTAATAAGCCGTCACATTGCAATATACCTTATACAATGGTGCTTTTGTCAAGATTTATAGCAACACGTGCCTCTGCAGTAAATGTAGCTGCTGCCTTTATTTAACGGTCACAACAATTTCACTCATAATTTTCTGTTTCTTTTTCTGACATCAAATCAGTCACAGTGAGGTTTTGATGTATCAGCTGTTGTTTAAAAGGGCGTCAGCTAGTGCTGAATGAAGAAAGATTTTCACTGCCCTCAGTTAACAGCAGCATTAGCCTATAGGGGAAGTTTTAGTATGTTGTGCTTTTTATAGCCCACATTCTGCTGTGATGCACCCGTGTGACAGTCAAACAGTCAAAACTGTGGATTTGATAACCTTCAGTATGTTCATGTGCACTTTAAGAGCATGTTTTCAAACTAACCTATTTCCCATAAATTTGGCTATTGTGATTCCAAACACAGTTAGTCATTATGACTATTATGGCTTACCACGATCTGCCAGCGGGCTATTTTCTGTGTTTACTGTGGGTCAGACTCAGAGACAGTGTTTAAAATGTAAAAATCATTTTGATTTAGAAAGCTGAGGCTGGTGCAGCCTGACCTCATATACTTCTCATCCACATTGGCTTACGATATTCTTGACCTTAGAAACAGATGGAAACGAGCAGCTATTCTGAAGCTTTACCCTGCATTCACACCAAAAGTGATGGAGGTGATGAAAGCGTCAAGCTGCCATTCAAAATCAATGTAAATAACGCAATGACATGCCATGTGCTCCCGGTGATGCGATTTGGGCGATAAGAGCAACACAACAAAGTGTTGATCGCGTCTAATGCCTCATCGCGTGTGTCACATGATTCTGTGCAACAGTCAATCAGCGTTGAGATTGCGAAATTGCATCATCAAAGTTCTCCGTGATACATTTAGGGGATACAGGGGATCGCCAAAGCTGCCATTGTTGCAGTCTTTGGGGGAAACCAGAGTCTTCCTATGGATATAATACAATGAATCCACAGGAAGAAGAAGAAGAAGAAGGAAGCCATCAGTCAAGAGTGAAGCGTATCCCGGTCCAACGACGTCGAAACTAGGGGTGCGACATCCATCCGAGAGAGACACCTGGACCCTTTGTGCCAGCAACCGGACAGCAGCAGGCAGCCGAAGGACCCGGCCAGCCCTGCCCATATCTGTTGGGACATCCAAGCGCTCTTTCTCAGCCATGCGCAGGATGAAAACCTGGCTGCTCAATAGCCTTTATGAAGCAGGAGAGACTCACTCATTTGGCCATTATGAATGCGCCTAGTGACCTTATTGATGAATGCGACGTTTCGACCCTGCTAAGGTCCACTTTTGGAAAAGTGGGAAAGCCCTTAGGAGCGCAAACTGTTCTCTTACTGAATGCTGTATGTTATAACCTTGGGTTATGTTCCTTACTACAGGCTTGATTTATTCATTTACTACGTTTCATTTTAATTTTCTTTACAATTGATGTTTAATTTGCTCTGTCAGACAACTCTGTGCTCTCTCCCAGACAGACAGATTTCCAGCAGCTTGAGATCTGACGGACAAATCACAACCATTTACCTCATGTGGGGCAGGTTTAACAATGACTGACAGAGGAGCATCAGTTACAAAAGTAACCAATATTCTCCGTCCAGCGCAGTTTACCAGAAACACATTTTAGTGTGCTGTTTAGGTGTCATTTGAGAAAGTCTGTTACCCGGCCACCATTTTTTTTTCTGCTTCACAACCAAGCACTGCCTTAACGTCATTGCTGTGATTTGTTGTAGGTCTATCTAATTGAATCCAGAAGCATTTCGGTCTGATAACAACCCTTGGAAATCTAAAATGAACTGCGAGGACCAATTAATCTGGTGATGCCATGTTACCAGAACACAGCCGCTAAATGGATCTTTAGGTCCTGTCAAACTTTGAAAGTCAACTTTAAAGCAAACATTGAGGAGTCCTTAAAGTGTTAAAAAAATAAAATAACTCCACCCAGCCAGCCCTATGAAACTACAGAAAACATGCACAGTCTGCAGCTGTCAAACCAGAAGACAAGAAACAGAATAAACAGACAGATCACCAGTCTGGCACATAATCATTTCGCCTGGATCGACACCAAGATTTGAGCTTCATTACATTTATATCACGTTTTGCGACTGTGTGTGTGTGTGTGTCTAGGCCACAGCAGGGAGGTCTAGCAGAGAGTAACACTGTGTATTGGCATTCTGCAGCCTGCTGGACTCTGGCTGTGTGGAATTGAGCAACATGAAGGTCTTACCAGAGGAAGTGGTGAAGTCTGACTCCAGGCAGCGCTGAGGAGCTGCTGAGCTCCCCAAGAGAAACACCTAGAAAAACACACACATATAGAGATGAGTCAAGCTAATGAGCGAGCAGGATGAAAATCACAGTCCAGCTTTGAAAAGCAGCAGGTCCTCAGGAATCTCAAACACGTTATCGTGGCATTAAAATGTAACCCGGGGCTTTTTAAAAGCTTCTCATTGCTGAGGGCAAAGACTTTATAAACACCTCCAACTCTCATTGTCTCTTTGAAATCATAAGTGAGGAGTAATAAGTGAGAAGGAATTTAAAGGAAGTAAATACGTCACAGTGAAGCACCAGCGTTAACGTCTTTTGTGAGTTTGTGTGGCAGGATGTAGTCAAAACGCTACATCCGGCTAACATGACCTATATGCACACAGCAACTCCCACAGCGGCTTTAAAGTAACCTCTGGTGGCTGCCACATGTGGTCACAACCACAAATACCCCCCGCCCGGCCCCCGCTGCTGCAGTTAGGGCGGAGAAATCCTAGTACACATTTCTTTTCCCCTTTTTGGACCGGCGGCCCTCAAATGAGTCAATATATCTTTTTGTGTGTCAGCCCCTGAAGCGAACAACGGCATTTTGGGAGGAAAACATCCATAAATAAAACAACAGTGACAACATGTGCAGGGAAGCAGAAATGTTCGGGGCTGGTGTTCAGCCAAAAATCATTGGAAGTTATGTACATATGTGAGACCTCGAGGGAAGAGGAAAAACAACAGGCTGGATTATGATGAGAGTGGGAAAGGAAAGCATTTGTTTATGTCATTAATTCAGAAGCAGGATGGAGCTGGTCATCTCTCTCCGACAGACGGCAATCACTTGTAATCAGACTTAATGGGCACTCTAATGGGAATGCTTTTCCTCCCTCCATGCTCTGTCTGTACCACTCTTGGACACACACACACACACACACACACACACACACACACACACACACACACACACACACACACACACACACACACACACACACACACACACACACACACACACACACACACACACACACACACACACACACACACACAAACAAGTGTGCACACGCACATATGCAAGTCATCTGAGGGAAATGTTGCACTGTCTGAGTTATTGTTTTAATAATACTGTCTATTCATAATAGTACAACATGATCAAGTATTTTGTGTGTGTGATGCTAATTTACATATTTACTTGGTTCATATTCTCTTTTGGCCTCATTTGCATCCATTCATTCGCAGATGTTGAGTCTCAGCAGCTTGACACTCGGTTCTGTCGCGTCCTGCTCCTCCAACAACACAAAGTTTACATCGTTCATTAAAGTGAAACCAGATCAGGACTCTCCCCCTATTGTTGCCAAGTGGTATTCGCTGTCGCAAAGACGACCAGTTCAGTTTCACTTTCTGTTTTCCTCAGCGCTCACGTTACCGATGACACGGGACACACTGCATTTGTTTCCAAACAAACTGCACAACAGAGATGGTGATAAGATCTGTCGTTGATTTTCATATGAACAAGTAGATCGATTCAGTCAGGCTGGCTGTCCGGTCACTGGATCCGTCCAGTTAGCAACATAGCTACGGTCCAAAACAAGTATCCCAATTTGAACCAGAAACCCCAAAAACCCTGCTCTCTGGTAAGCAGTGATGCAGTGTAAGGTATAATAATATATATCTAGTAGCTAGTGTGCCGTCATGGTTCAGACAAGAAACCTCTGTTATTATGTTATTACCTCCATAAGTACAGGCAGTCCTCAAGTGCTTTCCTTTTCCTTTGTGCCGTAAAGTGAGCCTTAATTTTGCCGGAGATCCTACCCAGTGGCAGACAGAGTTGCATAGTGAAAGTGAGGTTCATAGGCACTGGCGCTGTCATTATTCTATAGCCATTACATTGTGCAATAAACATTATTTCATAATGATGAGTTACAACAGAAAAGTTATCTGTTGTCACTTTAAAGGGTAAAGCTTTAGGCTGTTACTGACTTTGGCCATCATCAGTTATAGGGATACTCCGATTCATCAGCTGAATATCGGTATCAGTCAATTTTTGCCCTGTTGACTTCAATCATCCTTTCTAAATGTTGAGTTAAAGGTTAAAAAAAACGTTTTCATATGAAACAACGTTTTAATGGTTGTTTGTATGACTGAATTTGTGCTCATTCAAATCAGAATCAGGAATACTTTAATAATCCCCAATCCAAAAACAAAATAAACAACAACAAAAAAGCATTGGTATCTGTATGCTATCAGCCAAATTGTTTTTGCATTGATACATCAGTATTGACCCAGAATTTCATCGGTGCATCAGTCATGATGACATTGTACCACTAAAGTAATTGCTGATAGCTGGGAACACATGATAACACATGGTTCAGCACCTTTCATGGTGCCTCTGTGTGCCGTGATGCTGGTTGCACTATTATGACAACTGAACACTGTGAGCTGCCAGACTTCTTTTCAGTGATGAATTAACTTCCAATATAGAACAGAGGGGGTCCAGCCAGTGTGAGCTGTCTTTCATACATGCCAAAGCCCACAGCAGCAGGTTGTCCTGTGACCTCAGCACTCTCTATGTTAGACTATTGGAAGTGAACTTATATAACAAACTATTTCCGGTGCACCAACATAGATATTCACATCACAACATCATCGTCATTCAGCACCATTCACATTACCAAAACTCACACCAACCTGGAGTGCATTAAGGCGCTGTCACTGCAGAGAAATACTGTAAATCATAGTTTAATTCATTTTTTCTGGTTATCACAACGTTGTACAGTACAAGTACTGTTCAAAGTGCACAAGCCAATATAAGCACCAAGGAGATAAAGAATATGTAGATTTCTTGGCAAAAATACATTTTGTTAAAAGTTGCCGGTTAAGGACGCAAATGCAGATATATATATGCAGGTCACGGGACACAGTTCTACCAATAGTGTCACAATGAAGCAGCTAGCTCGGGGTCTGAAAGATGAAGCAAACGTGCCAAAAACTGCAGTTCCTTGAGTTCCAAAAGGGAACCAATCCCCATAATCTCCCATGTTAAAATGCACAACTTTACTGCATGAATAAAATATGATAATAAAAATGTTAACAGCCTGGTACAAAAATAGTTCTGGTCTCTATAGCTAATTTCCCCATTCATAATAACAGTACAGTGGGTGAATTTTGATATAACACATTGCATCGCATTATGTATAATTAATGGCATGGCCATTTCGAGTGACAGGTGGGTGCCGTCACAGGAGGCTGTAGGCTTCATTCAATCTGTCTCAGTTCCATCTACCCTTTTCCTCTTTACCTATTTTAGATTAGCCAGGAGTTAGGCGACATCAGGCACTGCCAAGATGGTGACTTTTGGAGAAAGTCAGAAACCTGTGGGTGACGCCACAGAGATTACCTCCATATTTTATACAGAATTTTCACACTATTCAACTGATATACAGGTGGTGGTGACACATCAAGATATGCTGCACTCGGTCAACAAAGGCATGGAAGAAGAAGAAGAAGACTGCAAACTATGCAAATGTTCTATGTGGAAGGACATGCACTTTTGGCGAGTTACACAGAATGTTAACAGAACTTTAGTTTGTGCACAAAGAAAAATCCACAGGGTCCCTTTAGGAGGCCATGGAGGACATTTATTTTAAATGAATGATTACATTATTTTAAATGACAGCAGAATGCCTTCTCTGTAGAGTAGTTTAGTTTAGTAGCATCCTATATCTGACAATAAATGCAATCGTAATGGCTTGTTTTAAATTATTTCCCAATTTCAGTAGGCAAGACAATAATGATGCACACACTGCATCATTATGGTGATCATTATTTCTGATTGATCAAGGAATTTGCTTAGCACACAGAGTATATGATGAGCCAATGGAGCTGCAATGTATCCAATACCTCCCATGTTCTTGATCCAGCTTTACGAGTCATGCTTTCCCCATGAAAGAATGCATCTTTTTAAAAAAATATTTCAGAGTGTGATGCTTTTATCTAGCCAGAAAAGTGCGTATATTTTGGTGAAGAGAGACACAAGGAGAGGGATGAAAAGAAAGTGTGTGTGAAAAAAACACCCACTGATACACTCTGTTACTCAGTTTCCATGGTGATTTGAGTTATATTTGACAATGTGACGCACATTTTCAACATCTACATTTGCTGTTAGTCATCTTTATCTTTTCCTGTGCGGTCAGCTTAATATATGAATTGTCCAGATTGAAGACAAGTGAAATAAACTGACATTTGGGCCTGGACTGAGTGGGGACATGCTGGACTGTAATGGCCGTACATGGTTAAGTTGTGGCTGGGTAGTGCAGAGCTACTCCTTAGTTTTTATCCTCCAGGGGTGTGTCAAGCGGTTTGTGGAAAACTTGAGGAAAGCGAGGCTTTCTTTTGCCCGTGATTCCAACTTGTGAGTCCTCACTTCATGTTTCCAGGGTGATTAGTGCTGTGTACTCCAACAACATCACTATTAACTCTAAGGAATCAGAGCCCAGTTGGATGGTCTGACCTTGCAGTTAATTAACAACAACTTGCAGGTTGTTTTTTTTTTTTTATACTAAACCTTTCTTGGAAACAATTATTTGAAAAGTTGTATATATATATATATATATATATATATATATATATATATATATATAAACCTCGTTTCCACATCATTTTCCTACACATTGATCCACTCTATCCTGCAAGTTGCTCTTTAAAGATGCAATAATGTGGCCAGAAATATCAAGCTCACAAATATAGTACTATTATTCAACTGCTTTTCATGCTGGAGTGTTTCTGTTGATTCTCATACTAGCTACAGTAGCTTAGGGGATGATCACCCCCGTCACCTTATCTACAGCGAGAGACGCATCTGTCCAGTTGTTTATCACAGTATTTTTGCACACTGCCTTTTCTGTGCTCCAGGCACCCGATGCGCATCCTTGGGTTTTTGAGAAATGGTCTAAAAGCACCGCAGGGTACCAAATTTTCAAATTCCCTTTTCAGTCCCTTTGGTCCAATCAGGTAAAAACATACGCAATACATGCAGGTTATTTTGAAACAAAAGAGAATATCATGATGAAAATATGCATTAGCATCAGACTTGGGTCATAATTAAAACACACAAAACCCATCCCATTGAAATAGAATTGGATAGCAAGGACATTCCAATTTACAATAACGTAGCAGTATCATACACTGTATAAAGATAACATAAATATGGACAACACGTCTCCACTTCCTCCCACTTTACAAAAGGGAAGCCAAAATATCACAGATACGGGCGCTGCTATTTTGTCATTTTCAGTCTGGGCAGTAAGGATTATATTGAGCCCCGACCAATCGCAAGTCGATTTCTACTATTCTGTTGTATTAACTGCCATAACATAGAAGTCATATTAACATTACTATAGATATTATTATAGTTACTGGAAGTGTGTCTCCCCCTGTCCATTTGTCCGTCTTTTCTCTCTTTCTCTCTCCTTTTCTTCCTCCCCAACCGGTGCAGACAGATGTCCGTCCTCCACAGAGCTGGGTCTGTCTGACGTTCCTGCCTGTTAAAGGGAAGGTTTTCGTTGCCACCGTACTCTACGGGGGAATTGTTGGGTCTATGTAAATCATAAATAAGTCATAGAGTGTGGTCTTTACCTACTCTGTAAAGTGTCCTGAGATAACTTTTGTTATGATTTTGCACTATAGATAAAATTGAATTGAATTGAATTGAATGTGCACTATTCCATTGCAAAGAAGTAGCAGTTTTCTTTTGTATAAATGTCTGTATAAACCATAAACTGATTTGACCAACGCCATCTGATCTTAGAAGGGTGATTATTAAGTTTAGATAAGGTTAACACTAATGCAAACCAAACATTTCCTACTCCTGCAGCTTCACAATAAAAGCATTAAACTGGTGAAACACAAGTTGACTTTTATTATGAAGTAGTTACAGGAAATGGTAAGGAAGGTGAGCTTGACACTGGCCAGTTTTGACTAACTAGTTTTTTAACCAAATTTATGTCCTTTTCTTTGGTGATTCACAAAGAGGAAACCTCAAAAAGATCATTGATTCTGAAAGGACAAAAATGGAACTCATTAGAATCTAAAGCCAGTGCTCTGGTCCAGGACGGTGTCCAAGTGTTTGATGTGGGAGGAAAGTGGAGCATGAAAAGAAACAATGTCACTCCAACTAGAAAGGCCCTGTGAGCGGACAGTGTACAGCACTCAGGGTATCATGATAGGCAAAATTGAAGGTTTAATACACAACCATGGTTTTGGAGTCCCAATTCTGTATTATTTTACTACAATACAGAGAAAAAAGAAACAAAAATTAAAGCTTTGACTGGAGTTAGCCGGCTGGACCCCAGCGGGCGCGGCCGTGCATTTCTGCGACTGCACAAAACATGCCTCATGTCTCTCTACATGAAGTGCAGAACCCACAATGAAAATAGGGGGCGCTAGCGAGTCAATCTGCCACACCCATTTCTAAAACCAATGAAATACATAAATGTTCACCACTCTTGAATGATTTGTGAAATTTGTTGTGATATGATAAAGCCTCCAAAAAGTTAATTCATTTATAAGAAAAATAAAAACGAGGAAAAGAAAAAGAAGAAACAGAGCAGTTTTAACAGGGCCTTCGTTGGTGCTCGGTCCCTAATGATGCCATTACTTTTCAGTGACACATCATCAATCTAGCAGTTAATGTACCGTCATGTTGGGGAGTGCTCATGTGTCATGGTTTTTAAGCTAAATGCATCGTTAATAGGCTACTTCTGGATACATCAGTAATTTCTACTTTGCACAACATTCTTGTTACGATTCTCTGTTAAATACTTTGAAACTTTGCAACAATCCCATGACATATTGCTTCTATAGATGCTCAAAACAGGACTCACAGTAGTATCAGTAGTTAAATTATTTTTAGTAGTAGTTAAATTATTTTTTATGCATCCCTAGTTTTTTTTGCCTTGAAGCCTCCTACTCTAATCATTGTAGTGTAGCTGTATCTTCTTTTCCTCACTTGCAATGTTTTAAACTGATTTGCTTCGAAAAAGTGCAAAAACTCTCAATATATATTTGTTAGCAGTCAGTCACCAACGTCAAGGACCAAGTCTTCACATATTGCAGCTGCTAAAGAGAAGCTTTTAATGTGAAGCAGAAGGACGTGTTTAGTCTGCATCAACATTAACCTTAAAGCTGTGGAATCTATTAAAGCTTCAATAGTACAAAGGAAATTGGATCAGAATTCAGCGCACTGTGTTGAAAAAATGGAAGGTATGAATATGAATGTAGGAAACTGAACTCCAAGCATGGCACAGAGCTTTGAATTTCTGCTTCAGACAAAAAAATGACCTTAAAGCTTTGGGGATAACGATGACGATAACGATGACCTGGACAAATGAGACAACCACAGCCTTAAAGCACAAGAAAGCAGAAAGCTATGAGCGTGCTGCTGGCTTAGTCCTTAAAGGGGAATTTATGTACTTTTTCGGGAATAATTAGGATCCATTTGTAGCACAACTTCCTGTCTGCATCCAAAGGTAATGTTAGTCTATGAAAGCCATTTGTCACTTAGTGCGCACTCACACTGTCCATCCGTACCGTGCCCAAGCACGTTTCACGGCTAAAGTCTAGTTCGTTTGACCAGTGTGAGTGCAACCGTACCACACCTAGACGCGATATGTTTGCCGGCCACGGCCCGTTTGGGAGAGGTTTAAAGCACGTTTGCACATGTACGAGCACAAGCGTGCGCATGTGTACGAGCACGAGCACGAGGCCTATGGCGGTTCTGACGTCATTTCCTGTGTGCCTGTTCGGTCCGAGAAAAAAGAAGGACGGACCATGCGCAGACATTTAAAACAATGGCGGCGAAAGGTTTACGTGTGATGCGGAGGTGGAGTGTTTACTGCAGATTTGGTCGATGAAAATATTCAAAAACAGTCGACAAGACGCACAAAAACTCTGAGGTCTATGGAAAGATTTGTAAACAAAGCAACGCATCGCGATGGCGTCA
The DNA here is from genome assembly GCF_963691815.1 of Echiichthys vipera. Lineage (NCBI taxonomy): Eukaryota > Metazoa > Chordata > Actinopteri > Perciformes > Trachinidae > Echiichthys > Echiichthys vipera. Next base: position 5,776,811 of record NC_139838.1, on the reverse strand, counting down.
TTAATGCGTGTGACGTGTGACGGCGTGATAACGTATAGGGAGCGAGAAGCATTCGCAGAGGCCCAGGTAGTGTGAATACAAACGGGCCTGGCCCGCAGGGGGAGAGGGAGGGGGGGACATTACCCTAAAGCACAGGGCACAGACAGTGTGAGTGCGCCCTTACACAGAAACACATGGGGAAATAGGGTCCAGGTTAAAACATACCAAAATTCTCCTTTAAGCGAACCAAACTGAACATGCTCCTCAGTAAAATGAACGACTCATCTTAGAATTATGTTCCTGTAGAACTATTTAACTATTTTGCATTAGGATGAATTAATCTTAGAGGAAGGTGGGGAGAGGAAAATACGTACAGACGTGAGGCAGGAGTCTGAAAAATGTACACGGGTTGAAAGGATTTAGGTTGAGTGATTGGATAAATATATCCGCAACTGGCATAGTACATCGCTGGTTGTTTTGTATGAGCGATTTCTATTTAATGGTCTACCTCCAAAAAATGAGTGAGAGCTGCTGCTCAGCACACAGCAAAGCATAGAGAGCCCGCATATTTTCACATCCATATTTCGTGAATTAAGGATTTATTTTCAACGATACCAGAGTTGGTGATTTTTGGAACAGTAGAACAGTTAACCAGGATGGTTTAGTGAGTTTGATTCTGTCCAGTTCAGATGTGTTATTAAAGCTATTCTTACCTCTCTGGCATTTTTACACTTTTCTTTTGTAACCTTAAAATGCTCCTAATAAGCGTATGGCACACTTAAATGTAAAAGAAATCCACCAGGTGTTAAAACTTATCAATATTCAAATCTCGTATATTTCTGATAAAAGTCTGACCAGTTTTATTCACACCGAATAAAATGATTCGTCGAGCTTCGTTGCTCTGTTTCACTTGCACTGCTCATGCTGCGTTCAATTTGGGGTCGGTCGATCTCCCCTGACTTTGCCAGTAAGAGACTTTGACAGGCATAACAGTGCACTTTGCCTAGTTGAAGGTCCAAAAATTCGGCCTTCCCATGGCACCTGAACGCAGCATTTCTCTTTCAATGCTCATGTCAGGGGAGAAGGGTGGAGGTCAGTGAGTGGGAAGAGGGTGGGACTTTAGAGGGAAGCGCTGAGTGCTCCAACAGAAAAATGGCAGAACGGTAAGAATTGCTTTAACAGGGCGATTAAGCTCCTGGTTTGGTGAAAGAACGCCACTTGGATTCAGAACAGGTACGGTTGTAGTTTTCATTTTAAGACGGAAAATAGATGTAAGAAATACAGTGCCTATAAAAAAAAATACATATTTTTTTTACATATTTTGCCTTACAACATTCAAGTGGCCCTGTGATAGAAAGGCATCCTGTCCAGGGACAAGCAGTTGAAGATGAATGAATGAATGAACATTCAAGTGAATCGAGGTGAAACGTCTTCCTAGACAAATAACCAAGTCCAGTTACTTTTGACTGAAATTGCTTTGGGGATAATGACGACCTGGACAAATGAGAACATTCAAAGGCTATATGGACTGGATAGACTTGAAGAATGCAGTCCATCAGTGCTCACCACAGAATCTGACTGAACTCCAACAGTTCTGCAGGAAGAATGGGGAAATATTTCCCAGTCTAGGTGCACAAAGCTGGTAGAGACATATCCAAACAGACTGACTGGCTGTTATTAAAGCAAAAGGTGCCTCCACAAAGGATTACATCTGGGGACTCATCACTTTTACAACCCTGCTATTCTGGTTTATCATTTTTTTTAGTTACATATTTATTACTAAATTTTGGAGGAAAAAAAACCTTGAATGTTGTAAGGCTACATGTGTAAATCACTTTGTATTATCATTTCAGGCTGTAAAACAACAAAAAAGACTATTTCAAAAGGGTATCGTGACTTGCTATAGGCACTTGAACCTGTCTTTGTGAGTTTTTGGTTTATTTATAGACAAAAAATCTCAGAGAGCCTGTGGAACATAGAACCTGCCCGAATATATTTGCAATCACCGACTGTTGGTGGCCTTTAGGGACAGTTTAACACATGCCCCAGCCCTAAAAGCATGTGTGTATCACTAGTGTACTAAAACATTCATTCAAGGTCCCCTAAGTAGCTTACAGAGATCCAGAGCCACACAGCTGTTTCATTCTGATTAATAGATGAATCATTTAAAGATCCTAAAATGGTAAAAAAAAAAAAGAAATAAGAAAGGTGTTGGACCAATATCTAAGCCAAAGATTTTCAGTTTGGGAATGGAACCATCAGTCAATTCGTTCAAAACAATCAAATTATTTCGGTCACCTATCAAAAAACTGACTTCTTAAACGTATAATGCGGGGGTGTCTGATCCTTTTCTCAGCTTTATCAACGTAAACAGAGTCTTTGGATGTCAGACACTTGACAAGACTAAATGATTCATCGATTAGCGCTCGCTCTCATACTGTGTGGGACTGCTCTGCAATAAAGCCTTTACGAGGAAAAATTAAACTAAAGCTCGACAGGGAACAGCGTCATTTAAGAGACTGTCGTTACAAAGAAGCAAAACAAACAAGAGTTCTAGAGGAAACACGGAACACATTTATGTACATATGAAGAGAGCAAAATGAATAGAATGAGTCTGTATAGGCAGCCTTTGGATTCAATCTATAACATAAAGATCTGGACTGATCAATTGTATCTTGATAAATTATAATCCTGGAAAAAAAGCAGGTCCATAATGGCATGATAAAAAATGTTATTTTGAAGAGAAAATAACAATAAAAACTATTGCATTTTTTTGTTTGTATCACTGGCATGCTAACATTGATATATAATTGTGGTTTGATGATATATTTTTATCAGGTACCAAAAAGAATCATGTCAATGTTAAGCGTCAATGTCGCCTATTCAACAATAAAAAGTAAATCCTCCTCAATCGTCAGAATTATTGATGATTAATCCTCTATTGATTTACTAAGCCATTTACCAGATAATCATTCCAACACTAACTGATTTATGTCCAACATGTACGATATGAGAAGAAGAGGGAGGTTTACCACTGCAGAGAGCAGTGTGTCTGTGTGTTTGTGCGTGCGTGCGTGTGTGTGTGTGTGTGTGTGTGTGTGTGTGTGTGTGTGTGTGTGTGTGTGTGTGTTTGTGCGTGCGTGCGTGCGTGTGTGTGTGTGTGTGTGAGAGAGAAGTTAATATTTTGAACATACGGAGTGGAAAATAATGTGCAACACTGGGATGCTGCAGACAAAGGTGAGCAAAATATGCATCTCTTTCCCCAGTAACATCATCACAACAAACGTGCACACACATGCATGCGCACACACGCACGCACACACACACACACACACACACACACACACACACACACACACACACACACACGCATGCGCACACACACACGCACCCACACAAACACACCTCTCCCTTTCAGTCTGACAGTCTCTGCTTGCGCCAGCGAGCGAGTGTGGGTCACATCAGGACAATGCGCTGGCTTGCAGACTCCGTTCGCAGCAATAGCGAGTTTTTTCCCTCTTTTTTTCCCAGCCTCATAGACACTATTTCAGGGCCCGAATGCAAAAAAGGCAAAGAGGGGAGGGAGAAAAAAAACCTTTTTCAAATTGATGACAGCAGCGGACGCTGAGGGAAACCATTGAAAGGAGTATATAAAGCAGCATCATAGTGTCTGTCTGTCTGCCCCCCTCCCTCCCGACATCAAAAGTGTGTGCCCATCCTGAGCCGACAGAGCTTCAGACCGCCGCGGTGCATGCTGGGTAAGAGAGGACAACTCAGGACACATGCGGGGACTTTAAGGATACTGCAGTAAGCTGTTCACATTGAAAAAAAAGAGGGAAAAAGATGCAGAGAGACAGAGGGAGGGAGGGGAGGCGAGGGGAAGGAGACAAAAATACTGTCTAAACCAGCGGAGGATGGAGGAATTCAACATTTCATTCTGACAAATATGAGCGCCGCGCTTCTCTGTTTTAACCGTTTATGCCATTCGAGCTGCATCAATACACTTTGCAGCAAAGTACGACTCTGAGGGAGGTTATTTGGTTGTATTTTTTCTATGAAGGCTCCCAAGAGTCTCTCATTTATTCGGAGAAGAAGCTTTTATTCCCTGTTTTTGACTGGAGAGGATGCAGAAACGCTGAAATATGGACATGAAATCCTGGATGATCTCACGTGTGACTACGTGTTCAAACGGTTCATGTCGGCAAATTGAAGACCTGTTCACAAATGTAATGAAATGTAAAGATCTAATTGTAAAAGGACAACTGCAATTATTATCACCATTACCAATGAAGCTGATCATTATTTATCTAATTTATCAAATTACATCATCATCATCATCCTCACTGTGCTGAAATGAAAAAGCACTGGAAGCATTCTATGGATTATATTTTCCTTCTCAATCCTGTCTCCCAAAAACATACTGACATGCTGAATTGTAAAAGTACATATATTTAGAAGATATATTGCTGCCTGGATTACAGTGTTACTTCAGACTTAATGTGATTTCACGTAATTATCAGAATATTTCTGGAATCTGTCTCGCATCCCAAGACCTTTTCACAAAAAATGAAATTAACGAATTAATAAAACAACACAGCCATATTACAAACATAAATCATATCTAGAGGTGTTAAATACTGTTTTTCCTTTCCAGTTCTTGAACTCTGCCTATCACAGACATTTTCACAGAATTTGGAATGCAAAAACAATGCTTGCTTTTCTTTATTTAATTTATCAATACTTATTTAATAGTGAACATGTTTATTTAGCTTTTTATTTTACATGTATTTTCTCTTTATTTTCTCAGTGTTCAGTTATAATTGGTTGACAATGTAATATATTGTATACATCATGTATAATAATGTTAAATACTCCAAAGTATTGGTCAAGGAAATTAGAATCAGACTCTTTCATCATCTAGTTTTTTGACAGTCAGTCATAACGGATATAGCAGAAGGTTAAACTCCTTTAAAGCAGATTGTTTTGCGGGGCTAAATGATGTGGTATCGGGTCAGTGCACGCATCATTTTTAAATAGTATCGAAGGATTTTCTGATGCTTGCATCCGAATATCGAAACAACTCTAGCATTCACCCTTTAACACCTCTTGCACTGGAGAAAGCATTGCCACTGAACATAATCCATACAGCCATTATGTTTCTATCGAAACATATTTGACCAAAGCACTGAAATGGAATTAGTAGGAGCCGGGGTTGACTCTACTCAGCAACAGAGCCTTGTGGTTAAGCTACAGGCGCTGAGGAGGTTTGACAGCAGGAGGGATGACACAAGCGCCCATGTTGTTGGATATGAACTGAAAATTATAAATAAAGTGTTGAGAAATGTGCAAAACAGATGCAGAGAGAGCAATATACAAATAACAGAATTAAAACTATTAATCTCACTGCCACTGAGTAAAATATTACAGAAAGACATGCAGATATGGTGGTTGAAAAAAAAAGTTTCAGCATTTAAAATGATAGTAAATTATAAAGCAGGCTTGTTTATTTACTTTGTCATTTATGTATCTATGTGTTATCTTCAGTATGTGTGTGTGTGTATGTCATATGTATGTATGTATGTATGTATATGTGTATGTATATGCGTGTGTGTGTATATGTCATATGTATGTATGTATATGTATATATATGTGTGTGTGTATGTCATATGTATGGATGGATGTATGTATGTATATGTGTATATATATATATGTGTGTGTGTGTGTGTATGTCATATGTATTTATGTGTGTATATGTGTATATATATATATGTGTGTGTGTGTATATGTCATATGTATGTATGTATGTATGTATATGTGTATATATATATGTGTGTGTGTATATGTCATATGTATATGTGTATAAATATATATGTGTGTGTATATGTCATATGTATGTATGTATGTATGTATGTATGTATATGTGTATATATATATATGTGTGTGTGTGTATATGTCATATGTATGTATGTATGTATATGTGTATATATATATGTGTGTGTGTATATGTCATATGTATGTATGTATGTATGTATGTATATGTGTATATATATATGTGTGTGTGTGTATATGTCATATGTATGTATGTATGTATATGTGTATATATATGTGTGTGTGTATATGTCATATGTATGTATCTATGTATATGTGTATATATATGTGTGTGTATGTCATATGTATGTATGTATGTATGTATAAGTGTATATATATATATATGTCATATGTATGTATGTATATGTGTATATATATGTGTATATATATATATGTGTGTGTGTATGTCATATGTATTTATGTATGTATATGTGTATATATATATGTGTGTGTGTATATGTCATATGTATGTATGTATATGTGTATAAATATATGTGTGTGTGTATATGTCATATGTATGTATGTATATGTGTATATATATATGTGTGTGTATATGTCATATGTATGTATGTATGTATGTATGTATATGTGTATATATATATATATATATATATGTGTGTGTGTGTGTATATGTCATATGTATGTATGTATGTATATGTGTATATATATATGTGTGTGTGTATATGTCATATGTATGTATCTATGTATATGTGTATATATATATGTGTGTGTATGTCATATGTATGTATGTATGTATGTATATGTGTATATATATATATGTCATATGTATGTATGTATATGTGTATATATATATGTGTGTGTGTATATGTCATATGTATGTATGTATATGTGTATATATATATGTGTGTGTGTATATGTCATATGTATGTATGTATGTATGTATATGTGTATAAATATATGTGTGTGTGTATATGTCGTATGTATGTATGTATGTATGTATATGAATATATATGTGTGTGTATATGTCATATGTATGTATGTATGTAAGTATGTATGTATGTGTGTGTGTATGTCATATGTATGTATGTATGTATGTATGTATGTATATGTGTATATATATATATGTATGTATGTATGTATATGTGTATATATAAATGTATGTATGTATGTATGTATATATATATATATTTATATATATATGTGTGTGTGTGTGTTTACGTCCGTGTGTATGTATGCTAATATAGGTAGTTATATTGTACTCTGTGTCATCATTCAGTATGTGTGTATGTTATATATTCTAATAATATATTCTAATAATATCATATTTTATTGAGATAAATATCTTTGTAATAGAATGATGCTTTGTTAGATACAGAACAAGGATAATTGAAGAATGACAAATGGAAGTTATTATTATTGTTAATATAACTATATAGATAGAAGGCAAGTAAGTGTTATTTCAGTAATATTTATTAAAAAGGGGTGGAATAAAATCAGTTTATACTTCTTCCCACTCCTTTTCGGATATGTAAACGGAGTTTGTATTTTTCAGTTTACTTTGTTATACTTTGTTATTGTACATTTATTTTTCTCTCTGTTTTTTCCTTTTCTTTATGACTGCCCATTAATGTATGATCATTTTGTTTTTTTCACATATTCAAAATAAACTATTTGAAATTGTTTACACATTTGGTACCTCTTCCGGTCTTACAATTAGCCTGTTTCCCTAACACTGACCTTGCATGTTGAGCCAACTCTCCCTCCCCCAGCCTCCCTGCTGGTGTGTAACTGTCCAGCACCACTGGGCCTATCACAGCACTGATATAGAAGCATCTGCTGGATGATACTACATGAAACCCTGACCTGTGCATGACCTCTGTGTGTACAGCTGTATTTGAAGTGTGTTAGTGTGTGAATTAGTTTGACCACGAGTGCTGACAGTGTATGCCTGTGGACAGGGCACGCTACGGGGGATACCTGTTCACATAGGCTGCTTCCTGCCAGATGTGACAGTTAGGCTACCGATGCCCGGACTGAGGCCAGGCCAGAGGGACTCCCTCTGCAGCCGGCCCACAGGAGGACACATATCTGCTCTGAAACCTGCTCTGCACAGTCACACTGTCATCATAGCAGTGTCAAATTAAATCTGAAACCTTATTATCATCACTAGGACTGCATGATATGAGGAAAATCAGGGCAGGTACGGTGAAGGCATTCAAGCGTCTTTTTTAACCACTAATACTGCTCAAAATAACAGCAAACCTCTGCAGCAGCATGAGAAGAGTCCTTACACAGAAAACAAAGCACCAACAACGTAGTTAGAGAACCCAGAGTTTATTAAAAGAGTGTTATAAAGACTTACCTACTGGCCCCTGTACCAGCTCCTCTCATAGTAAAGTTCAATCAAGTCAATTACCAAATACAATCCAAAAGGAAGGAGCAAATTGGTGATTTATTTAGGAATCAATCACCTCTTCCAATTTATTCTGGGGACACGGAGTGTGCAGTCACACAGTGTGAAAAATGTCACTCTCTCTTTGCAGCATTAACATTCTTCTTCGGTGCACATGGGCTCACAGTACCCACAGGCACACCAAGAAACGCCCGCACACCGAGACTGATGGCTGATGCTACCTCTACCTGTAGCCCCTTCCAGCAACATATGTCCCCACCCCCTCGCGTGACATTTCGGTGCTGCGGGGAAATTCGCTGTCTGGGACTTTTCCAAACCTTTTACATCTACAGTATTATTAACTTATATTTTGACAAACTGCCACAAACCACTTAGTTTTTGTGCTTTGCTGGAATAAATCACCAATGTGCTCCTTCCTTTTAGATTGCATTGAGTAATCAACTTGAATGGACTTTACTATGAGAGGAGCTGGTAACTGGGCCAGTTGGTGAGTCTTTAAACTCTTTTAATAAACTCTGGGTTTACTAACTACGTTGTTGCTGCTTCGTTTTCTGTGTAGGAACTCTTCTCATGCTACTGCAGAGGTTTGCTGTTATTTTGAGCAATATTAGTGGTTAAAACATGCGTTTTAATGCGTTCACCTTGCTGCCCCGAGCTAATCAGTGTTAGCCTCGTCCGGCTGTTAGCCAGTGTTACAGACTCCCTGTGATTTCTCCGTTAATAGTTCATACACAAAAAATGGTCTCGATGGCTTATTTGATGACTGTATTTGCCGAAAAGACCATGGGATTATTTTACGCCAGAATTTCACTTTAAATCTGTCAAACATGACGTGTAGACTGAGATAACACTGCAGCTCCACAATAACTCATTCAGAATGGGATTTTGACCCGTTCTGCCTTTAACAAATATTGTGCCCCTCTTTGCACTAGTCCATATTGCGATTTCAATAAAACTGTGATTAATTGTGCAGCCCTACTCATCTTGATAACCTACTGATGCTACAGTTAAGGAAAAGGTGGCTTCCATCTCATACCACTGAGGGGTTTCCCCTGCCCATCCAACTCAAAGCTCTAGATTCAACCCAGTGCAAAGTGGCGCATGGCGCAACTGTCATTGTTGGTCTTAAATGAGGTGGGGTTTTTGGCACATTTCTATCTTGAGGCAGCAGCAAGTGACTGCACCATTGAACAGCAAAAACAGTTTGAAAGTCAATGGCAAGGTATTTTCCTGCTATGTACAGGCATTTTTCAGATAGTTAGATCATTGATGGGCAGACTGAAGTTATACTCCACTGTTAATAGCAGATGGGTTGCAGGTGGTTGAAATAATACATCCTTACGACGAAAATATTAGTAACATTCTCTCTGCACTCTGCTGTGTGCATTTGAGGAACAGTGGCTTCATTGATTATTTCAGAAGCTAAAGTTTAGTTCTATTTCTTCTGTCTGTTTATTAGGGTTGTCCCAATACTGGAAAATTTAAAGTTTGCTTTCTCATGACTAATGGAGAGACTGTCATCAACTGTTTTGATGCGCTTGTTTTTTGATCATAAATAATAATAATAAATATATATAACATTTTGATACATACTTTCTTTGTGTATATTTCAAACCAAAAGGCATATGAGCTACCTCTACTAGTAGTATCAAAACATTTCAAATGATGACCAGCTTCAGAAATAGACGCAGCTGTTTGTCAATGCTGTATAAAATAATGCAATAACTTAAAGTGAACTTTCCAGAACTAAAGTGAAGAAGATTGAGGCGTTCTTTATGAAAAGGCCTAGGTCAGAGGAGGACAGAGAGAGGTGACGGACTATAATAACACATTATAAGGAAGTTAATAAAGTGGCCAGAAAGGTCAGGAGGAAAGTGAGGGTCAGTCTGCGACTCCAGCCAGAGAAGGGTGCATGATTAAAGTTACTGAAATCTGTACAGCAAACGACATCTTCTATCTTTAGACCCTCGCCTTGGATGAGGAACTCACAGGCTTTGATCTTGTCCTTCGTCTATCTCTCTGCAACGCGCTGCCACAACTCGTTCCCTCCCTTCCAGAGGGCTTCAGTGTTTGTTGCCCAGTCCAGTATTTATGTGGTTGGACCCGAGGGCACTTCCTCTCCCTGGATGACAACCAGGACAGGGGTCTCTTGTTCCAACACAAGCTCACTGGTGTTGTGGTGTGACAAAGCACTCTATCAGTCCTAAATGGTCTGGCACATGCATGATGGCAATTATTCACTGGACTAACTTCACTAACTCTCATTTTTCCCCAAAAATACACTTGATTTTTTAGTTCCTAAATTCTTCACTGGACGTACAGGACATGACGTGTAGTCCAGACTACAACCATTCAGTCTCATTTTGCATCCACTTTTGGAGACAGTGCGACGTGCATATATGCCTGTTTTTGTTTTTTTAATCCAGGGATTACCCTACCATTATAACACTAAGGCACAGCGCCAAGTGTTCTTTCACAGCACCTTAGCGAATGAAAAAGGAAAAAAACTATTCTCTCCAACGTTTGCTGCTTTTGGTTGCTCTGTTCCTCTCCTCTGTGTTTGACTGAGGGCGGGAATCAGCTCCTACACACACGCACACAGACGCAGTTAAAATTTGGCAAATACTGACTGATGTCTGTTTAGTATTGTGATGTGAGGTATATTATTTATTTCTGAAAAGGGACGTCACAATGTGAGGTTTTGATATCATGATTATTGTCAGAGGAAATATCAGAGTTTTATGGTTTTCACGCTAATCTATCAAGGACTTTATTATTGGACACTATGGAAGGAAAAACACACACAACCTTCTTTTGGTCCTGCACATTAAACAGGTCATCCTACACTAAACTTAAAATAGAGGGTTCAGCATATGCTCATAGAACTGGGGTTACATCCAGGTTACTACTTCATATCCCTGCAAGATTCAGGAAGTAAACAGTATCACGTTGGGAACAACTCCAGCCCAGTTTAAACTGGTTTGTTCCAGCTTAGTAATGTTACATTTTTATAATAATTTTGACTTGAGCATCAAGTGGTGGATGATTATCTAAGTTTTGGACCACCAAGTGTGGCACCCTTTGCAATCACTTTTAGACAGCACACTTTGCAGACTCGATATCCAGCTACGACAACTCCCTGCTCATTTTGGAAATATCCAAAATGCTCCCACGCTGCCGATATGAGGCTTTTTTTGCCGGATATGGGCTTGAATGTCAGTTCCCGCTGACATTTTTTTCAGGTGAGCGGCAAAACGACTCTCAAAATGACAAACCGGCGCACACACACGTTATGTGACTTACAACATTGGTTTACAAAGGACAACAATGGAGGGATCAGGACACCATAGGTCAATGGTGACCAAGCTAAGTTATGGCAAAAGCAGTTAATCCTGATATCTGTACTTCTGAATTGATTCTTTTAAAAAAATTATAATGCTTCAGTACTGATAAAGAACCGGCTGATAAGAGCATGTATAAGATAAAGATAAAAATCCCTACAGCTGGTTAGTAGCCTCACCCTGACATTGGAAGGATGAGCAAATCACAGCCTTGTTGGACTCATGCTATTTTGTGATTAATTCTGGCACACGGTGTGATCACTGATGATTAAAAATGTGAAGGATTACTTCAGGGCATCACAATTACTTCATCAGCGAGGATATTTGTTTCCCCTCTTTTTATAGCACTACTTCACTTTGTCACTTTCAGCACACTGTTATTTCTGTATTCCGTGATGGCCTTACTGATGAATTCCCAAAGTTTGAATCAGTAATACAGTTCAGATGGGAAAATATGAAAGTGTCGCCTTTCATGTCGATTTAAGTGGTGTTCCTAAATTTTGTGCTGGTGCTCCTGAAATGTTCAGAATAGGGGGAGCTCTAATAAAATGCTTTGAGCGGGCAGCATTCTAATGTCTGCCTGTTTCATCCTGGGAGCTCATTTGAGAAGCAGGGATGACACGGACGCAGAGTACACTGCTTAACTCTTCACTGAGGTGGAGTTTTAATATATGTTTTCATGATATGATATGGTGGCATGCTGGGCTGAAGCGCCAAGTCAAACAGAGCTAAGCCAAGCCAGGACTTGTTTCTCTCATGCACTCATACCATGACTCAGCTCAGAATGAGACTTCTACAACGTGCCAGCTGCACAGCTAAGGACCCAGAGAGGACCAAACAGTGCTTTAGGCAGCCCTGACTATGCCTGACTGGGGAATTTAGTACTGAGGTCCAGAGCTCTTCATATATTATATGAGTCTAGACATGGATGTCAACTGTAACTTGACCTGTTGGTAGGTCTGTCACATGTCAAATTTTGTTGGGCGATAAATTTCACAGAAATTACTGCGGGAAGCGATAATATTGCCGTTTTGAAACTGATAATGATAATGGCGTAATAATGCAAGTATACCCTTTCAAAGATCAATAAACGTTTATTTCTGAAGAATATTCAAATCTAGAACTTGAAAATAAATAAACAGAACAACCAAAACTTGGTTCTCTCTCTATATTTTTAACACATTGGAGTGTTTAGTTGCTACTGTTTTACAACAAATGTGTTACAGCGGCTAGATGAAGTGGTTCACCGCGCTCATTCGGTTGGAACCTGAAGTACTCCCACACGACAGCTGTGGCGTTGGGCTTTGAAACCAACTCCATCTTTGTTTTTATACCTCCAAATCTCAACTAGTGTGTCCTCTAACTTCCTCACAGGGCTCTCCTGCTGCACTCTGGGTAACCGCCTCCACACACAGAGACCATGCAGCTGACAACTGACTGACACGCCACCAGACGAGGGTTAACTCATTACGCTGAGGAAGAGGAAGAGAGAGGGTTCAGTGGAAACACTGGCAAAGTTATCGAGATCATTAAAAGTTATCATGTGATTAATTGATTTATTGCTTATTGCAACAGGCCCACCTGTTGGTAGGGATGGGAATCAAAAACTGATTCCAGTAGATAACAAATCAGTAACAAATCAGATCTGAAACCGGAATTGTATGCCTCTGAGCTTATCTATTCCTTTTGTTGATTTTTCCTTTGAAAAGCCTTAACATATCTAAATAAAAAAGAAAGCTGTGCAAATGATCTCTCATTTCATCCTCACACTGTGTTCAGACTCAGATAATAAAACAGTTGTGTTGATGCTGAAAACTTGTGTAGGCCGACTTTTTTCCACACAGAAAATTGATCAGGAATCAATAAGGGAATTGATAAAGAATCAGGCCAATGAGGAGAATCCATACCACCATTGGTATCAGTAAAATCTTCCCATCCCTGGCTGGTGGAGGCATACAACCGCAAAGCTATAATTCTAGTTGATCCAGTAATGGTAGTGTTCACCTGAACACTTTGCTATGAACAACATAGATCAAGGCTTCCTCAGAGGATAATTTTTACAGAGAACAAACAGGAAGGTGGATATTTGTCCGGTGTGCTTTTGGTGTCAGTTACAAGTCATTCAAGCCGTCACAGTTATTCCAGAAGAATAAACTGTAAACTTCATTTGTTTTTGAAGGACAGTTGTATGTAACAGTTGTAACACTTTGCATGATATGACGAAAAGTTGCACTAGTGCAATAGCAAACCAGCAGCACTTGTAGCTAAAGTGTCTAACCCCGGTTAAACAATGCTTGCACAGTCACATACAGTATACCTAGCACAAGATCTCTCACTGTCACTTTAAACTTAAAAGACCACTATGTTAAGTATTGTAACATCCCTTACAGCATTTTAACAAATGTCACAGGGACACAGACTGCACTCCCAGACTGCCTGTATACAGGATTACTGTATTCCTGAATTGCATATGAAGATGCGTCTCAACAGTTTATCCCAGACAAGACCTTAAGTAAGGCATTATCTATTATTCACAACGGTATGTAAACAATCCCTGAAAGCACAGTGTGCATTATACGCTATCTGAGCAATGCACAATGTATTCTGGCAATAACATGGCCCCGTTCTGAAAAATGAAACTGGAAAGCTATCTTGTAATTCAGCACCATAATGTGGCTGTTGCACAGTTTGCACAGTTTGACTTTGAGGGAACAAACTGCTCTGTGGTGGTGGCTCGGTGATGCAGGCCCGATGCAACAACACTGATTTTCAAGAACTGACCTTCAGACCCAAAGTGTTGACCTTTCCTTACACGAACACAGCCAGCCCTCCCTCCCTCAAACCCAGACTATAAATACTTAACTTGAATTGTAAGAGCTAATTTTATCCATTCAGCAAAGCCATACTTAATTTTTTACAAGTCACTAACAAGGGCAATAAAACTGCACATAGACAATTTAGAACGGCTGTGAACTCTGCACTGTGAATGCATACCCATGTAACTCAAAGCAAAGCCTATTAATAGAACACACCACATTGTAAAATCTTCCATATCGTTTTACAACAAATGCTTTAGTTTCATTGTCTTTGTAGTTTCTAGGTCCCACGTAAAAGATAATAAATAGCATAGGGAGTTAGGTCTGTGCTCAGGATCTAAATTCAGACAGCAATAAACCTGTAGACTCCGGGTTCTTCCCACTGGTTTTGCAGCACTGCCCAGTTCTGCACAGTAAAGACAAGGTTTTCCCAGACAGGAAAGGCTGGGAGGGAGGGAAAGGACAGAGGCATGATGGGTGCCAGGCTGGCAGTACCATGGTATGGTTTTGGATGAACAAGACGTTTTTGGGCAGACGTGCAGGAAGCTTTCTGCAGCATTCCAGGCAGTAAAATAAGGAGGATATGCAAGGAAAAAGCGTTAAAAAAACCAGAGTCATGTGGAGATGAGTTTGCTGAACTAGTAAACAAGAGCTCCTAATCTCCTCAATATGCAAGTGAATGTTGTTGTTCTTCCTAAAAAGACTGCTCTGATAGTTACAGGGTTTGCAAAGACTGCGAAAGCCTGCCTAACTACAAATAGGTCAGTAATGGGCACCCTAGGATTTTCTCCAAAACTCCTCTGATTGGTTGGTTTCCATGTCTCTGGGGCAGAAACCTGGATACCACTCTGGCGCAACCCGCGCTAGCTTGGAACCCTGCCAGATTTTAGGACACACACACACACACACACACATACACATACACATACATACACATACATACACACACACACACACACACACACACACACACACACACACACACACACACACACACACACACACACACACACACACACACACACAGACACACACACACACAAACACACACACACACACACGGCTAAAACCTGAATATTACATTATATGCGTGGAACGGAGTGGATAGCGGACATGCCCCACATACATCCAGACAGACAGTATGACCTGGAGGCAGCCAACATTCAGCTCACAGCATACATCCAAGCCTGTAAACATGGTGATGTCACACTGGGCTGAGACCAGAGGCTGGATTCCTTGGATTCTGGACCCAAAGAATTGGAAGGTGGTCAGCTTTTTCTGTGTGTGTGTGTGTACACTCATCTCCATCCAACAGCTGGGGCCACAAGGCTCTAGGAAGATTGATTTCTCTGACCCTGAACAGCACACACAGCTCTTCCCAACAGCTGGGTAGGGACCAGGCCCAGCTCTGGACAACACAACACACTGCTGTTCTCATATGAAGCTTTTTAAAATATAATTCCAGTTTTTTTCACAACTAATTTTTTTACAAGTAATGGGATTTTGCCCACCAAGGAAACACAGACATTCATCACAGTTAACAGAATGACACCTTGGTTCAACTTTAACTCGCTGTATTTACCACTGTCACACACACTCACTTCCTGTGCAATGAAGGACAATTACTAACATTTTTGCAGTGCTCACTTGCAGTTTAGAACCCTGTTCTTACCAGCAGGGGTGTAGTGCTATATATTTTGCTACTGGAGCGGTTGTGTAAGTCTATATAGCCCTAATATGAGTCAACTGTATAAAGGCCTTTACACACAGGGGGAGTCTTTTTCCTGTGATAAATTTGCACATTAATATATTTATAACTGTTGTGTTTCTCATGAGTACTTTCAAACAGGACGTGAATATTACACGGCAAAAAAGGGACGTTATTTTTTTGGATCAAGGTCGATTTTACGGGGCTGCTGCAAGACCTCATTCATCTATGGATCAGACGGATAACTATTTTACTCTCAACCTCATGTTCAACCTCGACAAAGGCAACGCTGATAGCTTCACTTCTTACGTTCTGAACCTTTCACAATGAAAGCTCCAGACACATATTATGTAGTTAACTGTTTACCAGAGGGAACTTAAATTAATTCAGAGCCTTTCTCTAAAAGATAACTCAATTAAATATCTGACAGTAGTTCAGTTTTAGCTTTTCCTGCTTCGGCTTCCTGACTGTGTTCAAAAATCACCGGAGGAAACACTTTTATTTTGTCTCCTGGACGGACTCTCTGGTTCTAACCTCCATCACTGCACTTTGTAGCAGAAACAAGACACGGCTCCTCCTGAGGTGCTGTGAACAGTCAAACCTTTTATGTTGCCCATTCACATCTCTGCCGGTGGGAATAGTGCCGCTGTCATTCAGTCTACCACTCTTTGACGGCAACCGGAAATTTTAGGGTGGAGTGTTTTCTTCACGTTATTTAGTGCACGAGTTGCAATCTTGAATAAATCGAGCCGACTTAAATAATAAAATGATGACAAACTATTTGTTGTTCATGAATGTCAATCAGATTATAATATTCCGTTTTTCTCACTTAGAGAAAAAAGTGCCAGAGTGCCGCTCCGGGGCGTTCCGGCGGCTCTACACCCCTACTTACTAGCATTTAATGAAGCAGTATAAAATTGATTTGGGTAAATATCGCAATTCTTACCTTAAGATTCTAAATCGATTCATAACTATTAGGGCTGAGGCTAGCCACATCACTGTTTTGCCAACAATCATGGTAAAGAAAACCCTCAAGTGCAATATTACAATTATACACACAAGCTACCAACAAAATATACAGAATTTGTATACACACACACACACACACACACACACACACACACACACACACACACACACACACACACATACATATATACGGTATATATAAATATAAATATATTATTAAAATGTATTCAAACTGTGGGGCAATTCACTCTTAACATAAAACACTTTCGTTAGTGTTATCTCCATTTCCGAGGAAACGTTACAAACGTCAGTCAGCCATCCTGAGCTAACGTTAGCTTTGTAGAGCTTGTGGGGTTTCCCAAACTGAATAAACACTGCACATATATATGCAAAACTGTGTTGCTAGCTCAATCTTGTTATAACTAAGATATCTGCTGAACATTTTTTTTTTCCACTGACAGATTTAGGCACTATATCCGCGAACATGTAAAAAAACACTGTGAAGAAAATCCGGCTGTTAAGTTGTGACGTAAAACCTTTTCAAAATACGATTTCTGGCTCCAAACGCTCTGTTGAAATAAAACGGCCGAACATGTGAACAATTACGATCACCTCTTTCGTCAGTTAGACATCTTTTTCATGGATGAGAAAGAGGTAAAATGACAATTACGTTGTTTTTAAAAACTTAGATCTGTTCAAATAACAGGGAACAGGGCAATGCGGCGTTGAAGAAATACGAGGCTCGGACCAGGAAATCGTATTTTGAAAGGGCGTAACGTCACAACTTAACAGCCGGATGACTCTCATGATCAAACTCCCCTTCAAGACATAATCAAAAACTAATATTAAAATTAGGGATGGGACTTTGACGTGCTAATTACGATTAATTCATTACAGAAAAAAATTTCCCGCCCGACCTGTAATACTGACGCACAGCACGCAACACGAGAGAAATGAAACAGATGAGAAGCAGATGATGAGTTGTTGCTGCGTTCAGTGGGCGACATTTGAGTTCTAAGAAACCCCAATGCTGAACATGCTGCAGCTAACGTTAGGTTTTATTTTTTATAAACCAAAACAAATGTGTTTCAGACGTAAAAGTTTACAAAAAGTTAGTGCTCACTGATAAAAATAAACACATTTTGTGGTTTAAATCTATTGTTGTGTGTATTCATTAATTAAGTCATAAACCAAAATCCATTTGAATTGAAAAATGTTGCTTCTTAAGCCAAATATTCATATGCGATTAATAATTACAAAGCCCCTAATTAATTAGATTCATTTTTCTAATCGTGTCCTACCACTAATTAAAATCTATTCTTACATTGTTTTACCAGTACTTGAGATAGACTTTTTCAATGGAAATCCATTGCTAGGCAACAACCTGGGTCCTAGATAACTTCCCGTCAGTTGCTGTCATTCACATACACTCGAAACAATATAGAAACTAGGATTATTATTACGATATATTCCTAAATCTTTAGAAGTTAAATAATTTGTAACAGTGGCAGAGTTTCAAGAGAATATCTGTGTGAAAATCAAATTGCGGTAGAGAGACTAATTATGATAATCTTTTGGTTCTGTTAAAGGAAGTGTCAACTAAAAACTACTCACATATTAATTATGGGGCATTTTAATGATCCAAATAAAGATTGTAATTTTACCAATGCAAAGGGGAATAATCTTACATCGCTAGATAAAAGGGTTTCTGAACTGTATTCAGCGTGCGTTATTGTTTTCACATGTACAAGAACCAACTACATGGCCGGGTAGTAACACAACACATGTGTTGGATTTCATAGTTACAAATTAGGAAAATATGATGACTATATTCAGTATTCAAGCCCTTTAGATAAAAGTGATCATTGGGTTCCCCTATTTAAGGTTATTTGTTATACAAAGACTTTAAGAAATTAAGTCATTAGAAAAAATTACAACAAGGGGAATTTTGAGGAGGCATGTAGATCATTACAAAACACTATTGGGTAATACTTGTCTAATTATGATGTTGACAATAAATGGAGACTAATGAAGGCTAAGTTGACTGAAGTAGAGGACAATTTTGTACCATTAACTCAAATCAGGCCTATGAGTGAGAAACCCCCTCGGACAGTATTACAAAAAGGGAAATTAAAGAAAAGAACATGCTGGAAAGAAAGGCAATAAGATCTTAATACCCAGAGGCGCAACCGGAGCATCAGAGTAAGAAACTTTGTCAGAATGAGAACATGATATCCAAAGAAAACATATGAAAAGACTTGGCAGTACAATCCAAACAAAAACCAAAGGGTATTTGGAATTATATTAAGAGGACAAAAAATAAATCATCAGTGGGAGAATTATATACCAACCAGAATAATAACAACCCCCCGAAAACGGACAGAGACATTGAAAAGGCAGAAATATTGGCAGAATACTGAAGGTCATCAAGCAAACAGCATGTTTTTAAAATAACTACTGATGATACAAAATGGCTTCTACAGAGTATTAACAAAATTAAAACCTTATTGCAAAGATGAGTTATAGACTAGTGGTTAAGTAGTAACACATTAAAAAGCTTGGTAATATATGAAATATACCCTAGCTAATTTTAGACACATTCAAAATTCCTTAACAGTTGATGCTTCTATGACTTGAATGCTATGATTAGGTCACATCTGCATTTCTGGTCACAGGCTTATAAGACTGCCTTGAAATCCATTAGATCACCTCACAAACAGGCTATTAAAGTTTTAGACAAAAGATCAATGCAATACAACCACTCTGCCATACTGGGCAAGTATAATTTGCATAGCCTTGATAATCTCATATTGTATTCTAATATGCGCCTTATACACAGAATAATTCATAATGCTGCTCGACCACCTTTGAAAGAACAAATGGGCAGAGCTACTGGATCCATCACAAGGGCCGATTGTAGCCTCCCAAATCGGAGCACTGCATTTGCGCTATCAGCCTTCTCCTTTAGAGCTACTGACGCTAGCTAGCTATTAGCTAGAATCTGGTACAAATAATTTCTTTACACTATGTAAGCAATTACTTTTGTACATGGTCCCTGAAACAAATAAACGGAATAAACTTAACTAAACTCGAATATGCAAATCACTATGTCTTGTGTCACATAGTCTATAAAGTGTCCTGAGATAACTTTTGTTATGATTTGGCACTATAACTAAAATTGAATTGAATAGAACTGTATACAGGACTTTATACAGAATAAGAAACTGCCGGTGGTGGTTAATAGTATTATATTGTGGCACTGTTTGTTTTATGTTGTCTGTATAGTATTTCTTGTTCCTTGTGGTTGGTGAGTCTGGTGTGGAGGATTGATATTCTGTACATGAATCTTTTTCATTAAATAACATTCAATAAGCAGGACACATTTACATAATGATTATGTTTACAACTGTGAATTACTATAATAATTTAATGTGAGTACTTGAATATGCAAATCACTTTAAAACACCCATCCCTCATCAAACTAGTTAAGTTTTATTATGTTATGCAGTTATTCATAATCCTTGGCTATTGCCCTCTTTAAATTACCTCCAGGTGTTATACATGATAAGAGAAAAACCTCATGTTGTCTGCATGCTTACAGCTATTTAAAATATTTTTTGTGTATTTGACAGAGAAATCATGGACAATCATCTCAGTGTAGCAACCCAGCAAGCACGGATTTGTTAACTTGCAGTTTCAAAAGACTTCATTTGGTTGAATAGTGAAGTCTAACTGTTGTTTCAACAAGTTTTAAATAGGTTGATATCACTGTGAAGCAGATTCTACCCTCTGTACATGTTTAAATATAGTTGGAGGAAAACTTACTTTTCAATCAAAAATGGCCTAGTTTTAACCTACGGTACACATCTTACCAGTCACCAAAAAGAAACAGAAGTCTCGATGGATTCAATAAGGGCGCACTCACACTGTCCATCCGTACCGTGCCAAAGCACGTTTCACGGCTAAAGTCTAGTTCGTATGACCAGTGTGAGTGCAACCGTACCGCGCCTAGGCGGCGTTCGAGAGAGGTGGGCTTTTGTAAAGCACGTTTGCACGTGTACGAGCACAAACGTGTGAACGTGTACGAGCACAAGGCCTATGGCGGCTCTGACGTCATTTTAAGTGCGACTGTTCAGACATAGAAAAAAGAAGGAGGGACCATGCGTGGACATTTAAAACAATGGCGGTGAAAGGTCCACGTTGGTGTGATGCAGAGGTGGAGTGTTTACTGCAGATTTGGTCGATGAAAATATTCAAAACAGTCGACAAGATGCACAAAAACTCAGAGGTCTATGGAAAGATTTGTAATCAAAGCGACGCATCGGGATGACGTCAATCAATGCGTGTGACGTGTTACGCCGTGATGACGTATAGGCAGCAAGAAGCATTCGCCGAGGCCCAGGCAGTGTGAGAACAAACGGGCCTGGAGGGGGGGCCAAGTACCCTAAAGCACGGGGCACGGTCAGACGGACAGTGTGAGTGCGCCCTAAGAAGAAAACGCATCTTTGCTCTCCTTTTGCTCTCCAGTAACACATCACTGTGTAGTAGAAAAGTTGGATCTTAATCCTAACAAAGTTCATAAGCGTGTCAATGAGCCAGTCATTTAGGCACTGCACTAAATGTGGCTTTGTGTTGGACCGTGCTGAATGAATGTGAGGGGGAGCAAAGAAGCTGAGCTTTTTGCTTGATTTACCATTCAATCTTCATTCCAATATGTTACTATGATAATGATCTTTGGACACTGGCTGAGAGAATGAGTTTGCAATGGCAAGCCGCCTGACATGCAGGGAAGTTGGCCTCATGCTTCATTTCAGAGTAAGCGTTGCCATCCAGGCCTACTGCTGGGTTTACTGAGCATTACCGCTGCTGAGGATCCCACCACTCCTTATTGAAGGAGGGATTTTTGGAAATTAGCTTTCCAGTCTTGCAGGAAAAATAAGAATTGGAGGTTTTATTTGGTTATTTTTAAACACCTTCAGAGTGTGAGACCTGATAATAAACCCTGTTACACTGTTGCTCAGCTATAGGGATAAAAGTTGTATTTTGGTATTTCGCATTTTTGAGAGGACATAAGAGAAGAGAGAGGAGGTAGGGGCAGACTAAAAATGGTGGGGATGTGGCAATGTCATGGTCTAAAACCATTAGGCCACCAGGACATCCCAAGGTATAGTGACTTCTAAAGGGCAAGTCTTGTGATATTCTATATTGATTGTTGACAAATTCTATGATAATACCAAAACCAACAATAAATGTATCTGGTATAATGTGTGTGTCACAGCCAAAGTCCAAAGTTGGATGAATTCCATTGCTCCAGAAAGACTCCCAAGAAAGGCCACATCATTTACTGGGCACCACTTTGACAGCCAGCTGCGGAATGATGACATGCGGCTATACATGTCATCGCTACTCAAGTTGGGCAGGGCACCAGAGAAGATTACGGCGTCTGACATAGTCTTTGCAAATGTACACACCGACTCCACATTAACTTTAGTTACTTGAGATTGACGTAACCAGGTGTCATTACCGAACGTCATCTCTCAGTCAGATTAATTAACGATTAAAACAACCCATTGTTGCAGCCCTAATATTTAATAAATCATAATATTATTTAAAATATAATAAACACTGTCCTCAAGGCACCCAAGGATGTACTGGGATAGCAAATGGGGATTAATTCCCTGCTGAAAATAGTCAACAAATCGCCAACTGTTTGCCTAAAGTTTTATAAGAACTACAATGACCAGCTGTTGAAGTCACTTAGACTAGAAATGAAATTTTAATTGTGACCCATGTTTTTTTTTGTTTTTCCGGTTTTATTTTTGACGATGCCCAGTAGACCTAGGTTGTATCTATTTTTTCATACCTTTCACAATTCACTGCGGTATACGGTATGTAAAAGCGGAGCTGCTGTCAGTTAAACGATGCTGGTCCAATTCAAGGTCAGCCTACTTTATGTGAGTCTTAATGTGGACTAAGGTGGTGCTGAGCAAAAGTTATTCTTTCAGTCAGTTATGCTTTATTTATTCTAAAGGAATCATTAAGGGCATGCCCTCATTTTCAATGATATTGAGAGCACAATTCAATACTGCACATATACACACAGAATACAGTCTATGAGAAAAAAACTGATCACAACAGCACATAGCTAAAAGCAATTGCATTCAAGAGTGGAGTAGTCTGTAATCAGTGTTTGAATTGACTACAGAAACAATTGTGTAAGTTTTAATGCTGTAAAATGTTTCAAGAGTGTGCAGCACAAAAACTATGATGATATGGCAAATTACCACTAAGGGCTTGATAAAAAAAAAAAATAGAAACCTATGTCTGACACATCTTACTGATAAAGATGACAACCCGACCTTTTCATACAAGATGCAATGATGTGTCGAATAGCTGTCACAGGTAATGAATCTTAGGGTGGAGTGATAAACTGAATCTAGAGGTTTAAGAGCGGGGGCAGAGAAAGATAACATCACCATAATCCATGACAGACGAGAAAACGGCCTCAACTGCTTCCTACTGAGCATAGGAGAATTGGCTTTGTTTACCAAGGCATTTGTACTCTGAGACTCTTTTAAAACAGCACGGTGGTGTGGTGGTTAGCACTGTCGCCTCACAACAAGAGTGTTCTGTGCGGAGTTTGCATGTTCTCCCCGTGTCTGTGTGGGTTCTCTCCGGGTTCTCCGGTTTCCTCCCACAGTCCAAAGACATGCAGGTGCAGGTTCATTGATGACTCTAAAATGCCCGCAGGTGTGAATGGTTGTCTGAGTCTATGTGCCCTGTGATAGACTGCCGTCCTGTCCAGGGTGTACACCGCCTCACGCCCGATGTCAGCTGGGATCGACTCCATGGATAGATGGACATCTCTATTAAGAGCGGTGCTATGCAAACTGTTGTCCACAATATCTCAGGATCTAGAGAATAGCATGTATTTAGTTTTGTTCACCACTCACCTCAAGTTAAAAAGTGCCCTTTTGACCATGATAAAGATACAGAACAATAATTTCTGAAAATTACACACTGCTGTCTATACGACAGATATTCCTGAAGCCATTTAAAGGGACCTATTGTGCTTTTCCTAAGTTTCTGTTATACAGGCCTAATCGTGTTGCAATGTTGGGTGTTCATATTAAACTACCTCCTCAAATAATGAGGTAAACTTATGAAAAAGTATTCAGATTTCAGACTGTCCAATACCATATTTCAAAATGAAACAATATCCACATTTGATAATCAAAAGTATCAAAGCTATAAATGCAACAGGAAAGACCTATTTTATGTGCCAGTTTATTTTGCCGTGGTATTGGAGTTGTTAAAATTCCTGTATCCTTACAACGTTGCACTGCTACATTCACAGCCATATTACTGATGACATCATACACACTAACTCACTTTTTCTTTCTTTCTCTACCAATGGTAAATTAACTTGTACTTATTTAGCGCATTTCTAGTCTTCTGTCTTTGTCTAGTCTCAGGGTTCAGTTTCTTGCCCAAGGTCACTTCGACCCGTGGACTGGAGGAGCCGGGGAACGAACCACCAACCCCTCGAATGGAGGACGACCCGCTCTACTTCTTAGCTACAGCCTACCAATCACACGTTGCACACAACCTACGACTTGAGTTATTCCTTAAAACCGTTTGCTACTTCTTGCATAACACATTTTAGTTTTCAGAAATATCCTTAAATTACATTTAAATGATATTTTCCCAATGCTCAGGCCTGGCTGTGAGTCGACTTACTGTCCACTACAATCCAGTTTAATAGAATATTTTTTTGATTTCTTAATACCCTGGTATACCGCAATACATTGATACTGCCTTGGCCTAATAATGAGACCATATGACCTCCTGTACTTTATGTACAGTATAAGTAGTGAAGATAACCCAAAAGAAACCTGGATAATTCTTTAAAAAACCACCAGAAAATCATTTAACTCCATGCCTTTTGAGTGCTTGTGGCAGGCAGCTCCAGCAGTCTGTCACTATGGAAACAAAGTCCGCATCACACAAATGCTTTTTGATTATCAACTCAAAATATATAGTTTGCACAGTAAAGTTTACACTTGTCTGGAAGGAAAATTGGGAGAGGGGTAAGAGCATGTTTTTGTTGCTCAGGAAATGCAGATGAAAGGATTGTTTGATTCAGCTCTGCTGATTAAAACATATATTTCCATGGCAATGACAAAAATATATTATCCTCAACAATTTGTATAGAGTATAAAAGAGTGAGGGAGGGAAAACATCTCTCCCTCGGGTGCAGAGCGATTTGGACCCCATGCAGATTGTACTGCATCACCCTGGAAATCGGTGAAAACTACATTCAGATCTTTAAAAAAAAGGTTGCACAAGTACACAATGTGGAACAGGAAGACAATAGATGAAGAAAGAAATTATTCTAAATTCTCTTTGTTCTCAGCAGGCGCTGTTAGTTGCCGTATTTGTTTCTCGAGTTTTATAAGAACAAGCCCCGAACCAAAGCTACATACCAGAGAAAAGGGATTTGATTCATTTCATCCCAGTGAGAAACAGATGCGGTGTTAAAGGTACCCTGTGGAGGTGTCTTTGTACACAACACACATTTTTTCACATTCAACATTTCGTAGGATACTGGTGCATTGGTATGTATCCTTAAGGCCTCATGAATGATATTGGATTAATTTCCTACCATAGAAAACATTAGCAGAATCCAGCTGGAATACTTAGAAAGCTGGATTGCTACATTGTCTTCTTCTGCTCTTTTATGGCTACCTTTAAAGGGCGTAGATCTGCATAGGGACTTTAGAAACCTGATCCTATCAATATTTTGGGAGGACATTATTTGAGCAAATGCATTCCCATTATGTTTGGAGTAAAGTCATATTAGACCATTCCAAAGCGCCCCCTCCCAGAGGCTACATCTCCAAGATGACTTTCTGAAGGTTCAGGGGATGCACTAATATCGGTCTTACTTCCAGACATGGAGGAGGCTAAGCTGATCCATGTGCTCCAGTTATTTTGACTTGTAAAAAGTTTGTACTGCTGTGTGGCAGATTTTAGAGCAGGTGCATGTGTAGAAAGTTTTTAACATAAGAAGAAAACTTGCTGAAAGATATTAAAGTCAAAAAGCTGTCAAAATAGCAAACAATCTCTCTCATCCACTGGATAGAGAGTTTGAACTTCTTCCCTCTGGTAGACGATACAAAGTACAAATCATAACATTTTTAAAAATCCCTTCATCCCTAATGCCATTGGAGGATTGAACACCATGTGTCGTTGATGTGTTTTTAATGTAACTGCCACTGCCGTCCTGCTTTTTGCCCTGAAGATGTTTGGGTGCAAGTGTTGTTGTTAACGTCCGGCTTGTTGTACTTATGAGACCAAAGACAAATTTCCATATTGTGGACAATAAATGAAACTAACTAACTTACTAACTAACTAACTAAATCTATAGGTTTATAAATTAATTTAAGTCCACTAGTGCACGGGACATACACCTGTTTTTCAGGGCATATTTTACAGCTTGTTCCACACGCTCTGTTACTCACGTGCTGTTAGGACACAGTGTTATATTTAATTATATTTGGAATTTTGTGTTTTTCTAATAAATAAACATACCTTCCCACTAGAATTGATGCAGAAAAGGCAGATATTGGTGCATAGAAATTCAGCACCTTTACCAATGCAGGAAATGAAGTGTTTGACAATCACCATTTCCTGGGAGAGGACCCTCAGACCCCCCTGCTTGACATGTCACAAGAACTGGATTACAGACTCCAAAATGGTGCACATTCACTTGATTGAACATTGCTCACTGGGCCATAAGCCAGAATAGTTTTCCTGGGTTGCTTCTTCTGCGGCCCACTGCTTATGTTCCCTTTTTGCAAATAAATCCTTTATGTTTAAAAATGTATCATACAACACGAAATTCATTGCAGTATCACAAGTGGTCAATGCGGAAAATTGGCAGCAAGGCTTAGTCCAGATTAACGGTATTACTGCCACTAACTGTTGACATGTCTTTACAAGCGGAAGAACTGACCTTTGGCTAAACCCTTCTCCTGGACAGCAATTGTCCAATCAAAGCCTAGCAATATTATCAAGGTAAGGCAGGCAACTAATTTGTCTGATACAATTCAATTCAGTTTTATTTAGTGCCAAATCGTGACAAAAGTTATCTCAAGACACTTAACACTTAAAGTAGGTCTAGACCACACTCATGGCTTATTTATGATTTACACAGACCCAACAATTCCTTCATGAGCAACTACAAGTCACACTGCAGCAATCGTGTGCATACAAACAAAAAACTTCCCTCCAACTATAATAATAATAATATTAGGAAGTTATGAATCGATTTGGAATCTTAAAAAGGTAAGAATCACGATTTTTACATTTTGACATGAATGAGCAACTACAAGTCACACTGCAGAAATCATGTGCATATAGGCAACAAAAAACTTCCCTCCAACTATAATAATAATAATATTAGGAAGTTATGAATAGATTTGGAATCTTAAAAAGGTAAGAATCACGATTTTTACATTTTGACATGAATTTATTTTTTTGTCCACCCCTATAACTTAGTCCTCAAACAATGAGCCTTTAACCTTTTTTTAATGTTAAAAGTGACAAACACTGCTTGAAATTGTATGTAAGCTAACCAGCCTAACAAGTTCTGTTAGAAGGGCAGCAGGCAGTACCTGCATGTTTTGGTGGTTGTCGGCTATAAATGAGAAGTTGTATACGTCCCTCTGAAATAAACCGGATGTTTAAAAAAATGACTGACAATGAAATCAATGGTTCAATCCTGCTTTCATCATCTCAGGCAGATGTCAAGGATGAGACCATTTATTTCTACCAAAGCTCTACAAACTGTTATCCACGCCTTGGTAGTTGATGAGATTACTGTAACTCTTTGCTCCCTGGCATCGCTAAAAGAATCTCTTTCCCGCCTTCAGCTCGTCCAGAACTCTGCAGCCCCGGAAACATGACCACATAACAGCCATCCTGGCTTCCTTACACTTGCTACCTGTTGCTTTTAGAATTGATTTTAAGATATGAATGATAACAAACAAAGCCCTCAGAGACACTGTACCAAGTTATTTATCAGATCTTTTCTAACCCTATTTCCCTTTCCACACAGATATCCTCAGACACATCATTCCAAGGTCCGGATTCAGACTCAACGGAGATAGAGGCGTAAAAATCACCAGACAGAAGGATCACAATTATACAAGCAATAATCAGAGCCAGTGAGCCACAGTGTAAATTCAGTTTAAATCAGTGTATTGCACAATGAGCTACACTAGGCATCAGAAAATGTCTGCAAAAAAATGTTCCCCAACAGAAATAGTCCTAAGTTAAATCAAAAATCAACAGAATAAAGAAAGAATTTCAGTTTGTTTAATTCTGTTTGTGTTGTTTTTTTGTAGGAGTCAATCATCTTCTCAAACTAAATAATAAAGGATCTCTGATAAGTTTCAGGGCCTTTTCCCAAACAATTTTAAAAAAAGATCTTTGAACAAGTGACTCTCCAAGCTTTCTGAGAACTGTAAACACGCGACCATGTAGAGACAGAATTTACATGCTGCCGTATTAATAAGATAAATAATATAAGGCTGTTTAGTTTGTTTACTAAAAGGACAAAGTATAGAGATGTTCTATAGGAAAGGGATCCTTAAATGACTCCTGTTGGGATCTGATGCTATTCAGAAAAAAAATTAGATATGGGAATATAGGGATATATATATATATAGGGAAAATACTGCTATATGTATTCTTCAGATACGCAGCTCCCATGGTTATTAAGATGGCGTTGCATTGTTAACATTTGTTGTTTATTGATGTTTTATTACATTTTAGTTTGTTTTATTACGTGTCTAGTTTCTGACATTAAGTTCATTTCACTGTTTTTGTGTCTTGTTTTTAATGAAAAGCACTTTGTAATTGTGTCTTGAAAGGTGCTATAAAAATAAAGTTTGATTATAATTATCATTATTATTAGTATGATCACTGTAAACTGTCATGTGCGGTGTAAGGCTGGAAAGCTCTAAGCTTTAAGAAACAATGTCCAAATTCACTGATTCCACCTCCTTAAATGTGAATAATTTTTTGTTTTGTGACAGTAAACTGAATATATATCTTTGAGTTGAGGTTAAATCACTGGGTGTCATCTTTGGCCTTTTCTTCAGAAAATGGATCCAAATTTTCACCATTTTCTGACATTTTATAGACCAAACAACTTATTGAGCAAATTATCACAGATTAATCGGTAATGAAGCCCTATCATGAAACGCATGCCAGTTGAAAACGCAATAGAAATAAATTGACAAGATCGTCAAATATTGATTTTGTCACCACAACTAGTGTTCATAAAACCTCCACAGAGTCGCTTTACAGCAATTCTATCACAAGTTAAATAAAACACTATGTTTAGGCTTTCCTGCATGACTATGGAAACACACAAAGGGTAGAAAGAGTACGCACCTCTACTTGTGTACTACATGTGTGTGTGTGTGTGTGTGTGTGTGTGTGTGTGTGTGTGTGTGTGTGCACACGTGCGTTTGTTCATGTGTGTGCTCTTACAAGTGAAGGCAACTTTAAAAAGGTGTAGCACAAAGTTGAGGTCACAGATTGATCCACATCTGGCAACAACATCTGCATGACTCCTGAGCATTCAACCTCAGGCAAAGTAGAGAAATACACTCAGCTACACAGTCTGCCCCTATCTGTGTTACCCACTTATTCATTCTTGCCAGCTTTGAGCCTTTAGCCATCATACACTGAGGCCAAAAAAAACAACACAGAACATAGAAGGATCCAGATGTGATATCAGACAACTTAGATGAAAAACTACTAATGGCTTCTGCCCCTCTTTGTATCCCCAGCCCTTTACTAAATATAGATGTAGACAGACAGCCAGACACATGTCCTATTGGCACTGTAAGCAGGGTTAAGCTGAAACCTGAACATAATCAAATCCCATAATCCTGTCAGGGCAGCAATACGCTTTGCCTCGCTGCAACAAAGTGCTACAGCACAGTATTTGGATGACTAATGAGACATGCAAAGTCATTTCCCATGTGCTAGAAATTGGATCCAGGCCTTGACATACATGTATTTACAGAAATATCATCACCAACACCTTTACTTCTGGTTAGTGTGCCGAGCCATCTACATATATGACAGCACAATGAGCTGTTGTCACTTGAATTGGAGAACGATGAAAGGGTTCAGAACCCAGCCCTGGAAATAAATGAACTCACAGGCTGTAATAATTTGACCAGGTGACTATTTCACTGTGACTGGACATTGTCATGTATGAAACCCCCTAAAACAACATTAAATGGTAATATAACAATGTACGTATACTAGAGGTGGGCAAAAAAAATCGATTCATGACGCCTTTTAACAACACTGGCAAACAATACAAGTAATAGCCTCACTTATTATTCTGATTCAGAATTTGTCAGAAAAAAGCAAGGAGACTGGCGGAACATTTTGTTAAGTTATCAAAATAACTACACAGCAAAACTTAACTTAAGCTTAACGTGTAACACAATAACAAATTGTAAAAAAGCAGCCTGTAAAACTACAATGATAATAAACAATAGGCTATAAACAAATGAACAAATTCACATATAGCAAACTTTATTACTTACTTATTACTTAACAGATATAAGTGCACAAATGAAATAAACAGACCAACATATAGGCATGGCCGCTGCCGTATTTTTCTTAAACTAAACTTAGAACTTTTTCTGTGGTCCGTAAGCAGACAAAACACATTAACTAACAAATAAATAGGCACAAAGAAAAATGAAACAGCACCAACACACAGAAACGAGGTCAGAAGCAAGCGAAAATAACGCACACGTTCATCAACAACTAATAGTAGCCTCCCTTCGCTCTGAGTCTTCTCAATATTATGAGAATGAAACACAAGTTTGTCCACGTCCTGCTGGAAACTAAGTGCTGGAAATGAGCCACACATAACGGTCATGGCTGTATTTGAGTTTACTGCAGAGAGGAGGGTCGCTGTTGTGTGACGCAAATCTGGCTCAAGACCCGTCCTGGGGAAACACGGGGGAGTTTGTTCTGCAGGGCAGTTGTGCATAAACGCGGCTCTGAAACAGGATCCACTCTGATGCGCCACTGCGTTAACATGAAGAGTCCACAGCCATGCTTTGTGGGAACATGCTCACATGACAATTCTGACATGCTGATGTTTAGCAGGTCATCATCTTAATTTAATTTGTCAACATGCAGCCGAGTGTGAAACAGCTGGGATGAGGATCAGCACCTCTAAATCTGAGGCCATTGCTCTCAGCAGGAAACCGGTGGATTGCTTACTCCAGGTAGGGAATGAGTCCTTACCCCAAGTGAAGGAGTTCAAGTACCTTGGGATCTTGTTCACGAGTGAGGGGATGATGGAGGACGAGTTTGGCCGGAGAATCGGAGCAGCGGGGGCGGTATTGCAGTCGCTCTACCGCACCGTTGTGACGAAAAGAGAGCTGAGCCGTAAAGCAAAGCTGTCGATCTACCGGTCAATCTTCCTTCCTACTGTCACCTATGGTCATGAAAGCTGGGTCATGACCGAAAGAACGAGGTCGCGGGTACAAGCGGCCGAAATGGGTTTTCTCAGGAGGGTGGCTGGAGTCTCCCTTAGAGAGAGGGGGAGAAGTTCAGCCATCCGTGAGGAACTCGGAGTAGAGCCGCTGCTCCTTTGCGTTGAAAGGAGCCAGTTGAGGTGGTTCAGGCACCTAGTAAGGATGCCCCCTGGGCGCCTCCCTGGGGAAGTGTTCCAGGCATGTCCAGCTGGGAAGAGGCCTCGGGGAAGACCCAGGACAAGGTGGAAAGAATATATCTCCACACTGGCCTGGGAATGCCTCGGAATCCCCCAGTTAGAGCTGGTTAATGTGGCCTGGGAAAGGGAAGTTTGGGGTCCCCTGCTGGAGCTGCTGCCCCCGCAACCCGACCCCGGATATGCGGGGATAAGAGGAGATGAACATGCTAACATCTCATAATTAGCCAAAATCCAATTACAAATCCAATACACATTTTAATTTTGACCTGGATTTGGGCTGGATAAAAGTCACAGGATCTCTCATCAAGTAAGGACGTATCATCTGGGGACCATCAATGCTTATACCAAATGTTGTGCCAATCCATCTTGTAGAAATATTTTGTGTGGATCATGAATGTCTGAACCGAATATCACGGTAATCCATACAATAGCTGTTGAGCTATTTCAGTCTGGACCAAAATGGTGGGCCGACTGAAGGTCCGACATTGCCGGCCTTGCAGCCATGTCGCTATCATAAATGTAACTTTGTTTGTCCAGGTGCACGATTCAACATAGAATAAAGAATAAATTTCCAATGATAAATTAATGACTTATTAAAAAATGCACTTGGGTTTAAATAGAGCCGTTCTATCAACTAACTCAAAAGCTGCTTATGAACACTCAAAAATTAACTATTCAATTTGATGACACTTTCCAGGAAATCATCGGTACATTTTCAGTAAATCACAGAGCCTGCCTTAAAGTTTGAATATGGGGAATGAGCAGAACAGCGCCATCTAGTGTCTCAAGATCGTAGTCGCAACAACAAAAAATAATTCCAGCAGTCGGGTTGCCAGGTTTGTTGCAGAGTGTGTCAGAGATAAGCCTGCTCCATGTCAGTGATGAATCAAACAGGGTGCCGACTAATTTGACTAATCAGTTCATTTGACAACAGTATTTAACGTTAGCCAGTCTTCAACTGGAAGTCTTTCTGTGAGTGCTGTGGAATCCATTATCTAGCTCTCAACTCTAAATGATTCCTTGTTTCTGTAGCCTGACCGGCCTGAGAAGAGCAGCAGCTTCCACAGCAGTGACAGTGAGGTTGAAGGCAGATAGACTGAGGTTTGCACAAAGATAACTGTCAAGCAGTGGTGTGGTGATAATGAATATAGAAATGGGTAAACTGACAAATACAGAGTTGAACCACCTATCTGCGCGGAACAACAGACAAGCCTGGCAATCCGCAATGCCGGCAACTACTGCTATTGGCTGGTACAATGGAAACAGAATGGGACAGAAAGTCATTGTCAAACCTGTCAATTTAAAAAAAAAAAATTCATTCAGACGAGCAATACCTTCATTCTGTACCCCTCAAAACACCCCGTGGGTGTATTATTTAGTTTTAAATATAGCTTTTAATAAAGATTCTACACATTCAACATTTAAGTAACCTTAATTCTACTGTAACAGACTGCATCAAACTGGCCAACATTCCCATTTAAACAAAAGGCCAAGTTTAGAGTATATTTCTGCAGACATAAACATCAAACCTGTTTGAGGCCCTGATCAATCATCTTTCCATTTCTCCTGCAGCCACAGCTCCCACCTGTGGCCATTTTGCATCCCTCTTAGCAACCCCTGAGTCCCTTTTGATCAGGGATGCAAAATAACTTGATTGAGACTTGCTGCTTATGTGGCTAAAAAAAGGCAAAGGCAAAGCATGAGCAAAAATCGTGTTTACGACCAGTTCACTGAACACCCGCATTCAAATTGAGAAAAAGAAAGAGGGGGTGAAAACGGTGCCAGAACACACTCTCACCCAAGATTCAAACCATGAAACCAGTATTAAAAAAAAGAGACATGTTGAAATCAATGAGCTCTAACATGTTATTAGATAGCTTCATCTCCCTTTCTGCCAAAGGCTTCATTTCAAAGGGAATGACAACAAACACTTCTTTCCCGCTTGCCTGCCTACAGGGCCTACACGACGTGTGCATATTTTCGATGACGGTTTGATTGTGACCTTGCAGCCTCTGGGATCCCAGCGTTCACAAAACAGTTTCACAATATGTCTCTCTGCCTCATTCATCTGTTAGTTACTTCCTTCATTCCCTCGGCCTCTCTGTCTCCTCCTTCCGCCCTTCTTTCGATGCTTGAAAGCAATCCAGCTTTCACACAGCACACATATTTTGGCAGGTAGCCTCCCTTCCTCCCAAGCACTGTATCCACATCATTCTTTTGTTTTTGACACAACCCTTGGCATTAGCAGACAGACTCAGGCTGGTTTTGTCGGGCTTTGTGCAGTTATTTCACTTAAATGTAAATCTATAACTATTCCAGGGAATGCAGATGAAAGCCCTATTGAGTTTAATGTAGGGACGTAGGGTACAATAGTTTTACTTCAGGACGTCTGTAATATTAAGGGCTAATTTGAATGGGATTAAGAAATCCCTGTATTCTACAAGAGTTGGGAGAGGTTACTTGATTTACGTACTGCTGTCACCTCCCTGTCTCCATATCACAAAACTGACTAAACATGAAACTCAAGGACAAAAATCGATTATCTAAAAAAAGTCATTAGTGCTTCTTCAAGCGCCTCCATGCTCAAAAAAATGTGGAAACTACATATTCAAGGTATGTAACGGAACATCAACATGAGGGTCATATTCGTACGGGACTAGTTTTACATCAGGTATTTTTCCCGAATGGTTTTACAGGACATGAAAATCGCTGTATTTTTTACCGACATAATTACTGATGTAGCACATTCGGTAAGGACTAAAAACCTCTGGTAAAAATGACCTTATCCCACATCCCAACATTAAACTAATCTGGTCCGAATAGGGCTTAAGGCAGGCAAACAGTGCAGAGCTGCACTGACACTAAGGTGACACATCTGACTGAGATGAAAGGGGACAGCTCCCAAATAGGATTCTTTCTCTCATGTGATACAGATCTTCTGTTTCCATCTGCTCCACATACTGGAGATATGTGCTACAAAAAAAGATGAAGATACGCACAGAACACATGTTGCTTTTAATCGTTCTTATGGTACAATATGAGGATTGCCATGGTAATAAATAAAGCTTATGCATCTATAATATTTATGGTATATATATATATGTTCATTAGTACCTTAGTACATTAGTAATACTAACACCAAAGCATTCATAGCACGACACATAACATCGGACACTGTTAAGTCACTGTTGAGTCCCACTGCTTTTTTCTAATCGTTTGCATTGAGTTGTAAGTGCTATACTCGGCAACTTTTTACCCATCCTATGTACCAAGAGATGGAAGAAACACTCTAGGCATGCAGAGCTGAGCACAAAAATGCTCTAGAGTACATTACTACAAACTTTACTTCTGTCTTTCATTAGGTCTTCTGTAAACAAGGAAAGTGGAGGGCAAGCTGATAATGGTTTATTTTTGGACTTTCTGTTTTCACCATCAGATTGGGAATGTCACTATACAAGATTATGATCTCACAATTATTGTCAGAGGAAATATCACGGTTTTGCAGTTTTCATGATTCCTAATCATGGAATTTATTATTGGACACCATGGACGGAACAAGACACACAAGCATTTTGAAGTAAAACACCAGTCCTTGTTTTATTGTATATTTCACATGACATTCTTTTGGTCTTGCAAATATAACCAAACTTGTACCACTTGTACTCGCAGAACAAGGCGTCTGGCTGCAGCAGCCAATCTCAGGCAGGAAATGCACACAAAAAAGACAAAATAAAGTCTTACCAACACTTACGACCCAGCCCAAAGTTAAATATGCATAAACTTAGGTCAGACAATTCGCCCGTTGTCAGATGACTGAATGGGTGTGATCAGTTGTTATCACTACATTAGATATGAGGTCATATATGAGGTACTCTACCTGCTAGTTGCCTCAGAAGGCCGTTTATATTGTACGTGTAAACTGGATCAATAATAAATGTAGCTGTAAAGGGCTTAACCACAGCTGTGTGATGATGTATCACCATAGGAAATAATACAGAACCAACAGGTTGGCGTGGTGGTGGAGTCAAACACACACTGAACTTTCACACGAGTTGGAGTGTGGGGGGGAGTGTGTGTGAGACGACGGCTTTTTAAGTTAACTTTTCTCCTATGGTTCTTTAGTATTTGAATCCAAACCATGTAGTCCATTGCCTGAACCTAACCGGGTATTCTTGTTGCCTAAACCTAACAAGTAACATCTGTTTTGTTGGCATTCATAATGTGACCCTGACAATTAAAAAGTGACGCCAAAGGGTTTTAACAGCGACCGTTATCATGTGAACGGATGATAATAGTCTTCTGGAGCTGCTGGGAGATGTAGCAGGAATCTTCTGACCCATAACTATGAGGCTGATAACCACTGATTACGGCCATTTAATGGAGTGATACCGTCTGAGGCAGGTGCTATCACGGTGCTACAGACGAGGTTAGTGTCTTATTTTGACAGAATAAATAAACACGTTGAAAAAAAGTACTGATAGTCGGCTATATGTTGCTGCACTGCATACCAACATTATGTTCTATATGGCTGTTAAGTCTGATGTAACACCCTTTCAAAATACGATTTCCAGATTCCAAATGCTCCGTTGAAACAAAATAGACAACAACGACCGGACATGTGAACAATAACATTACCTCTTTCATCAGTTAGACATCATTTATATTGATAAGAAAGAGGTAAAATGACAATTACTTTGTTTATAAAAAAACTCAGATCTATTCAAACAAAGGGGAACACAGCACTGCGGCGCTATTGAAATACGGGGCTCGGAGCGGCTTGGACCCTGAAATCATAATAATCAGCGACATAAGAGTGCATATATTGTCTTTATTTTATCAATGTTAATAGTAGTCATGACCTCAAAGTGCAACAAGCTTGTCAAAAAACAATCCTTGTTAAATGAACAAACCTGTTAACCAGAGGTTTTCACTCAATTATTGGACTAAAGTAAAGTTTGAGGCTGTTCTCCTTTACTTGAGTATTTTTATTTACATGCTCCTTTATACTTCTACTCCTCTACAAATCAGTGGAAATATTCTACTTTTTACTCCACTACATATATCTGATTACTTCAGTTACAAGTTACTTTACCAGGCTGACAAGCACATATGAAAAATTAGTTTATTCATCAAAAACTGGACTGACACAAATTAACGTAACATAAATGCAGAGTAGCAGGATTTTTATCAACTTATCCTCTTTACACGCAAATATGGCTGCAGAGTAAACACAGGCTTCACAGAGACAGAAAAAAAAACTTCTCTGTCCATTTTTGGTGAACAGACGGTTTTCTGTGTCAATCTTTCTTTTTTCCAGAGTAGAAAGAAACATTGATGTGGTGATTTAACCACAGATTTAACCAGACAGAAACCATTGAGAACAACAGAGCGGAGCTTAACGCGCTGTTTCCAAGAGGATTTAGAAACCCACGAAGAAGAGCGTAGTGGGAGCGTAGTGGGAGCGTATGTAGCGTTGTGGCCGCACGCCTACAGGGGGCGCGTGGAGCAGGTAGCGCTGAGACGGTAGCGCTAAGATGGATACGAGAAAAGACAGAGGTCATGAATTACTTTTTCAAATAGGCTTCTACTCAAAGGGCCAGGAAATATTCCCTCGCGGGCCGGATCCAGCCCCGGGGCCGCCAATTGAATAGCCCTTGAATATACATGTATCTCTGATAAACATTATATCCTATAAAGTAGAAAGAGGAACTTTCCTATTTTTATGTTCACATTACAGGCAAAGGGCAACAACATAAAGTGAAGAATAAACTCAACCAGCACTAGACTTTCCTTTCTTTAAAATGAACACAAAATACAATGTCCATAATATTTATAATATCATTCCCTGTCAGTTCTTAATAGAAACATTAGTTTTCCCACCTGGAAATAAAGTGGAGTATCTGGTATCCAATCCTATAAATATGGCGCAAGGCTTACGCTACGTTGCAATACACAAATACAAAGATGTGTTGCGAAGTGATGCGTAATGCAAGAATTGTGTAGCTTCTACAATTCTTACGTTTATAAAACTATGAGGTTATGTAACCTTGGTTATGGCAAAACCGGTTAATCTCAACATCCATACATCTGATTATGTGAAAAAACAGCATCAGGCCTGGACTGACACAACTATGGATGGTGAGCTTTTTCATCTTCCCTTAGTTAACTACATTAGCTAATGCTAGCTTGGCTAGCTACGTGATTGACAGCAGCTGACAAAAAGACCCTGGACGTTGGAAATGCTTGGAGACTGTTCATTTACTGTTTGAACATCTGACAAGCACTTTGTTTTAAGGATAATGGCACCTTTCCCTTCCACCTCTCTACATAAAGCAAACGCTTGACAATGTGCATGTTGTACCAAGTCCAGATGGCCCACTGTCACATCAGGGTCAGACCACTGAAGTGTAAATACAATTCGATCACAGTTCAGACAAAGACCAACCATTTTTCACTGCATGATCAATGACAAGAATACTGTAAGCACCTTGAACATTGCTGGTTTGGTGTGGTACTATTTCTCCAAGCACAGCCATAATAATGACGCAATACCAATGAATTTACAGAACAGTGGAAAAATACTTTCATGTTAACACCAACAACTCGAGCTGCAAGAGAATGCTGTAAGAATAATCCCCAAGTTCTTGTCAGAGGATCTGCATGGGTTTCCTTTGGGCTCTGGAACAAGTAAGGACCAGCCAAACAAGAGTAACATTATACTTCAATACAATCCTAATTTTTTTCTCTACCCACATCCCCCTGGAAGGGACTGCAGATGGCTGAACCCATAGCAGTCACTCAGGCAAGACGTAACCGATGCTTCAAACCTTTGAATGCTGACTAAAACTATGCTGACTTTGACTGAGTAGCCTCTGTGTACAATGTGTTACTTTTAGCAATTGCAACCAGTTTGGGGAAATCAAAATGGGCCACAATACAACGAGGAACAATGAAAAGTGCGACAAACAGGACACACAGGTGTCTTTCGTTTGGTCGGTGTGGACAATAGTCGACCACATATCGCTTTGTCTTCCATGGCACTCTGTACCCAGAGTGCTTTGTCTCTCTCTTTGACTTTCTGACTGTATTTGTCTGTGTGTGTCAATATGCAGCCAAACTAGGACAGCGAGTCCAGCTGAAGCCTCATGCACAGCTGTGAGTCTAGAAGAGGCCCTTTGTTTCGGGATACATTCATGCACCCTGAAGGACCATAAAATTGTCAGTGCATAAGAAAGGGCCTGGTATAGTTAAGGGTAATGGATGCATTTTGGATGTCTAAAGCAAAGTACAAAGATATTCACTGCTGCTCTCTCTGACAAATATTCCTGTCGTTGTTGGCCTCTTAATTGTCTCATTCTACATCCATTAGTGCCGGGTTGCATTTCTGCATCCAGTAATTCACCATTTTCCCGTCTCCCAGCCAGGGGAATTGCTCACACTCACACCATCAACATCAACTCATTGGAGTCCATTAATCTCCAATAAAGTGGAGCCAGGCGAATGAGGAAAGTCGACCGCTAAACACGTTTGTGAAGGAGAGTTGACCACGACTGACTTTTTTGTACTTGTCAGCTGTCAAAAGCAACTCACATTTGCATTCCTCCTGGCTGACCAGTGTTTCGGCTTTTATGCTAATATCAATATGCATTTTAAATCAGATAATTAGAATCAGAAACTCTGAAAAAATGTATTTATAAATTGAATACATGAAAAAAAGTACATGGAAACAGCAGCACATTCTCTACAGCTTTCAACTGAGCCTTCTTCAATCTTTCTCAGCAGGTTGAGTTGACTCAGATCTCGGATAAGACTGAGATGTGGCTGTAACTAGGAAGTAGACCTTGAGTTCTGAGTTGTTTTTTGTCAAACTACATTTTAAAAGGTCAATTATGAATTTCCATGCTCATCTCGTGGACTTGTTTTA
Source organism: Echiichthys vipera (assembly GCF_963691815.1). Taxonomy (NCBI): domain Eukaryota; kingdom Metazoa; phylum Chordata; class Actinopteri; order Perciformes; family Trachinidae; genus Echiichthys; species Echiichthys vipera. The sequence continues at coordinate 5,737,047 of NC_139838.1, read as the reverse complement.
GAAGCCAGACCAGTTCTCAGGGCGCCAAATTCCACTGTTTTTGTCACAGCCCTACATCCTTTATCATTTGAGTACAATGATAAACTGTAAAGCCATCTGTGGCAATATTAGGAAGGTAAGGGTAGTGGACGGGTTACACAAACACAGAACTTAACAAAAATTGTTGGATGCAGCCGATTCAAACGCTGGAATGGGGGTTTTGGACAGTGATCAACCTATTGCAATACTATAACCACAATATTGGTAATAACTTTAATTACGTTAAATGACCAAACAAAACGTGTTTGTTCTAATCTCTCATTAACTTTTAAAGAAGGAAGGCAATAAGATCAATATAATCAACAAACAAAAACACACAGCCCTATTAGTCAGATCCATCGTTGTGTATGTAATACTCCAGGAGTTTGCTTAAAAAAAAAAACAGACAAACATTCAGATTTTCCAAAATTAATCAAGCTGTCTTTTTTCTGTTAAATAGCTTATCTTTTTAAGAGGTAAGTAAAAAGTTTCAGCCACTGTGAGATTCCACAGGTCGTTTTGTTCTTCCTAAAGCAGGCAATGTTTGATTCAGTCTCAAAAAATAAACATACGACAGGGACCTAATGCTGCTTGTAATCATCTGGATAAGTATTCGGTTTGCATCCTTTAGGATGAAGAGGGACCTCTTTTCCAATAATCTGTCTGGTTAGATCAAGCACCTTATCCCAAAAACACATTTATTTCTCATTCTTTTTAATATCTGATACATACGATAACTACGTCATGGTTAAGGTTAGGCAAAGACCATGATTACTGTAAATAAAATAAAAAAAAGGGAAACATTCTCAGCCTGGGTTAGGTTTTATTTTCTTATTCATTTTTATTCATCTTGTTAGGTTTGAAATTGATTTACTGCTTACATTTGTAAGTTGTTATTATCAGTTTGTCAGTACAGCCAGATCAATATATTAGTCAGACTATATTGGCCTGTATGCTGTCCATTGGCATATATGTTTTCCGATATGCACAGATATGAAAACCTTCAGCAATTGACTGATACTGAACATACAGTACTATTAAGCTATTAAATATTTTTTATTTATACTTAATTTAAATGATCAGCAATTGACTGATACTGAACATACAGTACTATTAAGCTATTACATTATTTTGTATTTATTCTTAATTTAAATGATCAGCAATTAACTGATACTGAACATGATGTAATAATGTAATACATCGTATATATAATGTATAATAATGTTAAATATTCTTTAATCGTTAAGTTATTTGTTTAGGAGAGCAGCCTTCTGAGTACCTTTGTAGTTTCCTACACACTCCACATAGAAAACATCTACTGTATATTCATTCAAACTCAAAAATGAAGTATATTAGCATTCAGATTGGTAAATGGGGAATTTTTACATCTGAATTCGATATCTGCCTAACAAATCCCATATTCCTTAGGCCCTACTTGTCAGTCATCTGTAAAGCAGTATGAATTACACCTACAGTGGAGATCAAAATTAGAGAACTCATAAATACTTGATTAATTCTGAAATACTTTTATTTTTTAGCGTCCAAAATTTGATAGTATTTCCGCTGTGGCTATACCCCTGCTGTACTAGCATGTTTTTTTAAATAACCAAGGCACTTGGACAAAAAACTTTATTTTGTGAAAAAAGCAGTGAGCAAAATAAGAACACTTTCCAATACCTCCCAGTTACTAGTGTTAATCTGGCACCTGGTGACAATTGACTAAATCGGTGGACCCTATTCATCTGCAGCTCTCCTGGTCACTTTGAAAGATGGCGAGCTGCTCTAATGAGACTGAAACTCTGAGACAGCAGGTTGTCCAGATAAAGGCCAAAGGGATGACCCTCTCAGCCATCAGAGAGAGGTTGGGTGTTCACAGTCAGTGATTTCAAGAAGATTGAAACTTTACAAGACCACAGATTCATTTAAGTCCCTCAAAAAGGCCGGTCGTCCACGTAAAACAAGTGCACGAGAGGATAGGAGTATGAGAAGACTCTCTAAGGGGAATCAGCAGCTGGACTTGGTCTCCAGTTCAGTGCTGAACAGGACAAGGGTCTTTCTCTGCACACTGTGTCTTACCATTAAAGACTTTTTGGACTGAAAGCCCACTCTGCAGTGACCAAACCTTTAATCAGCAGAAAGAACAAAAAGACTAAACTTGTCTTTGCTGAGGAGCATGTTGTGTGGACAGAGGAGAACTGGTCCAGAGTGACTTCAGTGATGAGAGGACTTTAGGAAACATGTTCAGCGTAGGACTGGGGAAAGACTGAACTGAAAGTGTGTAAAGAAGTCAGTTAAATTTGGAGGAGGAAGTGTCATGGTTTGGGGGATGTTATCTGCAGCAGGAGTTGGGCCTCCTGTACAGCTACATGGCAGGGTGAATGCAAATGTTTATGTGAACCTCCTTCAGCAACATGCAATACCTTCACTGCAACTTTCTCCCAATCAGCTTCAATTCTAATGCAAAACAATGTCCCCTTTCACGCTGCAAAACAGGTGAAGCAGTTCCTTAAAGTTAAGAATATTGAGTCAATGAAATGGCCAGCCCAGAGTCCAGATCTAAACCCCATAGAGAATCTCTGGAAAATCCTTAGTGACATGGCTGAGGAACCCACTACAGTTACAGAACTGTGGAGGAGACTGAAGAAGAATGGACCAAGATCAAACCAGAGCAGTGTGAGAAACTAGTGATGTCCTGTGGGCGCAGATGTGCTGAAGTCATTCAAAGCAACGGCCTCTACACTTCCTGTTCATATTTGAGTCCTATAGAAGAAAAAATGTTGTTAAAATCTTCTCTTCGGACAAAAAGTTTACTGTTCTCTAATTTTGCTTACTTGTTACACAATTACAAAATAAAGGTGTCTTGGATATTTGAAAAATAGCATGTTAGTACAGCAGTGGTATAGCCACAGCTGATATTCTATCAAATTCTGAACAATAAAAAATGAAAATATTTCAGAATAAATCAAGTATGTATGAGTTGTTCTCCATTTTGATCTCTACTGTATATACACAAGGTGCTACCTTCTCGCACATTAAAATGGAAACATATTTAATATGATTTTAATAAGTTGTTCATACATACAGCATTTCCAAATCAATCTGAAAATGTGAAAAGGACTAAACACTGTTTGGAAAAAAGATAATTTGTGTAAAGTTCAGAGGTAATTAACAGCGTGCTCACACTATCCTTTTGGCCGGGGCCAAAACCGGTTTTTCAGCTAAAGTCTAGTACCTATAAGTAGTGTGAGCGCACCCGCTCCGCGCTCAACTGGGGCCAGCTGGCCCTCCACGGCCCGCTTGAAATAGGTGGGCTGTAGCGGAGCCGTTTGCACATGTACGAGCACGAGCGTGCGCACGTGTACGCGCACGAGCACGAGCCCTACGGCAGTAGCGTTATGTCCGCCTGTTCGGACATGTAAATAGAAGGACGGGCCATGCGCGGACATTTAACAACAACAACAATGGCGGTGAAAGGTTCATGTTGGTGTGATGCGGAGGTGGAGTGTTTACTGCAGATTTGGTCGGATGAAAATATTCAAAAACAGTCGACAAGACGCACAAAAACTCAGAGGTCTATGGAAAGATTTGTAAACAAAGCCACACACACGCGATCAATGCGTGTGACGTGTTACGGCGTGATGGCGTATGGACAGCAAGAAGTATTGGCCGAGGCCCTGGTAGTGTGAGTACAAACGGGGCTGGGGCGCGGGGGGGAGAGGGAGGGGGGACAAGTACCCTAAAGTCCGGGTCTCGGTCCGGGAGGATAGTGTGAGCGCGCCCTTAGAGACACTCTGTGAATGCATGCGATTGTTCAGCCTTTCACTGCAGGTGGCCCACTCGATGCTAAGGATCACCCAATATGAAAGCACACGTCTAGTAAATTTCCTTGCCACTGTGCTAACTGTAAAATTGGAAAGGAACCCTGACCAGTGAAACCCTGTCCTGAATCCAAAGTTTGAAATCCCCATGTGAAATCACTTTAAAGGTGCCTCAATGTCCCCACACAGGCCTGTCCCATTTTTTTTTTTGTAGTTATGTACAAACAGTGAATGAGGACAGCCTGCACACATGCATTTACACATAGAGTCTGATGCTCCTGTTCATCCCCCCGCTTTGTATTATTCAACAGGTTTTAAAGGATAATATAACTTAGGGTCTGATAACAGGATGCACATTTGGCAACAAGAGCTGCTGTTTTCTAATTAATTAATTTTGAAATGTTTTAGCACTACCTCCGCTTCCTGTGTGCCTTGCATGCATTTGAGAAAGGTTGCGAGCACACAGAAGAATGCTCAGTATCCAGTGCTGAGTGGAAAAACCTTTAGCTGGGAAAACAATGTACAATTGATCGTATTTTATTCCATCTTATACTGTACAACTAAATAATCGTGATGTAAAGCCAAAGCTAAGAATCATCAACTCAAGACCTGAGTGCTCACACCGCACAGTGTAACCAAATATAAATGATGGTGTAATGTTTTGAGTTAATTTAATGGTGTTAAGCTAAAGTCTAACTTCTCTTCTTTGTAACCATATATCGTTTTAACAGCCTGATTCATCTTTGTGTTGAAGGGTCAAAAAGACGCTAACACTGGTGAATTAGCCATGTGCTCCTCTCGGCCCTAGTCGGATACCCTGATCTCCTCGCCGTAAACACTGGGAGCTGCTGGTCGTCATCAACATCAATGTTGTCAAAACATCCAGGACCATACTTCAGTCCTTCACAATAAAATGACATGCTTTAACAGCTCCAAAATATACCGTAAAGTCTTAAAATTTTTAATGTAAACCACCACCTGACCCGCTCAAGCTGAGCATTTACTCGGTTTTCTTTGCCCTGGTCAAATGACATGGTTACTAGTGGTTCCATTGGAGAACGCTTCGGCTTTTGCCACCTGGAAGAACGTATATTATTGTTGTGATGTCATGGTGAATTGTTGTTTACACAGACAGCCTTCTTTTCATTAAGTTTGTGAAGTTGGTGGTTGCAGACAAAATCAGAGAGAAGCTACAGCTCCTCTCGCTGACCACATGAACGCTGGTTCATCACATTTACAACACGCAGATGACTGAAAGACACTCGACTCTGTTACTCCTAGAGGAAGTTAGCTCAGACCCGCAAACCCGTGAATTAAAACAGTTATCGCGAAAATTGGAAACTAAGTGGCCTTCCACCAATCTGGAAGAATCTTGCTTAGTTTGGCAAGAAAGTCTTAAAACATAAAGGAAGGCCCTCCGCAATGCCAGAGCAGCCTATTACTATTACTGCCATGCTTAATGCAGTTAATGCTAAACTGGTTACAGAAAATGAGCCGAACAGCAAACTGGTGGCCAGCAGCAGGCTGGGTCGATTAACGGTCCATCCACCTCTCCTCACAGCTAAGTGTCTGCCAGTGTCATGTTGTGCTAGCTAGCTGTGGTCTGATAAACAGTAAATTCCTCAACGCAGTCGTCAAGGCTTTTATTGTTACGGAAGTGTGGGTGTGCTACACCCCACCTCCCACCCCAGGCCCAATGTTCAACAACAGTCCATATGTTATTATGACAATGACAAATGATCATATCCAACTTCATAATGTAATGTGAAAAGTAATAACCGGCTGTACTTTCCCCTGTGTATAAAACAAAAATTATGTATTTTAGTACAAACCCAAATTTAAAAAAAAAGCCATTGGGAGGAAGTCACCCTCGCCTTCTCCTTATTCACAGCTTCTTGTTAGACAGGCTCAGTGGCGAGGGAATCACAGAGGAGAAGCAGATTTCAAAACAAAATGGTGCAATAAGACCACGAGAGAGAGTCAGCTATTTCAGTGCATTATAATTTCAGAGAGCGGAGTGAGTCAGCGAAAAGGGAGAGAGCGGATGAGGAAAAAGACAGAGGGTATAAGTGAAGGAGACTATGGAGGTGGATGACAGATGGTTGGTGTAAAGGAGAGAGAAAGGGGGAAATGAATTAGGCAAACTGCAGCGCAGCATTAAACAATATCCAGAGTCCAGAGGGCCCTTTGAAACAGCAGGGTGATGAAACCTCCTGTGCTTGTTGGCAGTGGAACAGTTCAGGGGCCACCCAGCTCTGAGCGCCACAGCCAGCGCTTACATAACAGGCCACAGGGCTCAAAGCTCCCATTCCAACACCCCTTAAAGGTGAAGCAACACTAGCCGCAGGAGAGCCGCATGTATGAGATAAAATGTTCCTTATACCACACATTTTTCAAAATATTACATGGAACTATCAACTGAAAAAATGTGTCTGAAAGATCACCTTGTTTGAGCCTATGACAAACGTAACAAGAGTGTATCTAAATGTACATGTTCACATGTGTTGAAGTGTGCAAACATCCAATTAACACATGTGTATTTGAGGACATTTTGTGGGGAATATCATGGATACAAAGACGAATTTGAATGCAAAGTTTATGACTGATTCCAATCAGCCACCACTTTCATCCTGACAGAGAAAGCCTCATTAACCCTCTACTGCACGCATAATTATGCAATCATGGAAAAAATGTGACAGTGTTTTTTTTACATATGGACTCAAATTAACATATTTATAATTGTTTTATTTTTTGGGGGGTACTTTTAAGTGCGTTGCCTTATGGCAACATTGTGCGACAATGGAACATCCTGATGGGTTTTCTCCCAAAATGACATGAAATCCATAGATGATTACAGACCTGTCTTTTAGAAACTAAATTTGTTTTATTATTAAAAATGCTTTTAAGAACTTTGTGCACAAAATATTAAACTAATTTTAAAAAATAATATTTCCACAACATATACCAAACATGTGACGCAAACTCATAAGAACTGTTCAAGTGAAACTACTCAATGTGAAACAACTTGAAGCAGTTGTGCACTTAGAGCAGACCACTCAGGACTCTTGCACCTTCTTTTTGGTGCACCTATGTCTGGCCAGTGATCATAGTGGTCGAGACGGATGCTGCTTGGTGGAGGTCTACCTTTTCATTTAGTGGTGCCCTGGTTGACTCGTGTAAGGCAGACTGCCACATTGACTTTGAGGGGAGAGGAAAAGGGGTATAAGATGCAATCAAATCAGGGGTGTATGCTTCTGAAGACCAGTTCAAAGCAAAGATTTGCGACGAGCTGAAAATTGCAAGTACTTGCAATGTTCAGGTCTGCAACGTTCTGAAACACTCCAGTTCACACCAGTGAGACGAGGCAAGACGATATACATTATCATCTCAAAGGCCTCTCTGTTCTTCTGTTTTATCCTCCCACTTTTTTAGGCTTTTTTCCATAGCTGGATATAACGGAGATAGTGAGATACTTACTACAGCTGCATTTCTAGTGGTGATGAAACGGCAAAAATAATGTTTTATATCCCTGATTCTCTGCTTTTTTTCCTGATTACAGTGCTCCCTCTCCTTATTCATTGTATTGCTCCCTCTCTCTCTCAGGCTCTTTCTCTCTCTCTGTCTCTTGCACACACGTTGATTCCCTGTCCAAAATGGCCATTTCAACCAGGTGACAGTTTTAAAGTGACTTGTCCAAGATTCAAAATTCAAGATTCAAGATGTTTATTGTTAAGACAGATGTCACACTACACAATGAAATTCTTACTTTGCACATCTCCCTGGTCACAAAGAAAGTAAAAATGAAATCAAAATATATATTTATCTTAACAGTGTCAGAAATAGAAATTTAAAAAGGCTACAATAAAATTTAGTCATGACCGAAAGAACAAGGTCGCGGGTACAAGCGGCCGAAATGGGTTTTCTCAGGAGGGTGGCTGGAGTCTCACTTAGAGAGAGGGTGAGAAGTTCAGCCATCCGTGAGGAACTCAGAGTAGAACCGCTGCTCCTTTGCGTTGAAAGGAGCCAGTTGAGATGGTTCAGGATCATCTAGTAAGGATGAACCCTGGGCGCCTCCCTAGGGAGGTGTTCCAGGCACGTCCAGCTGGGAGGAGGCCTTGGGGAAGACCCAGGACTAGGTGGAGAGATTATATCTCCACACTGGCCTGGGAACGCATTGGGATCCCCCAGTTAGAGCTGGTTAATGTGGCCCGGGAAAGGGAAGTTTGGGGTAAGATGAGATGAGACAATAAAATTTAAGTTAAAAAAAAATGTACAGACTAAAAATAAATGTACAGACTAAAAATAAAACAAAATTAAAATTAAAATTAAAATATGGAATCTAGTCCAGCAGACTATGCTTTTGATATCGCAATTGAAAGGTCATTTTGATCGATTTTCAATTAGGCATCAAACTCAAGACACTTGTAGTATTTAGATCGAGTTACTCTTAAGGCCATTTCAAACCGTTTTAAAATGTTGCAGTGGTGTGAACTGGCCCATCTCGACTTAAACCGGCTGATTTTGTTGCCGTGACTCACTTAAGCAAGTCTCCAGCAGCTGGTTTTAGAACGCAAGCCATGTCAACTGTTTCAACAGCCAATCTTCTGGTAGCAAAGTCTGCTGGACAAGTCATTTACAAACTGTCAGCTGGTTGAAATGGCAGTTTTGGATGGAGGCTCAATTAGTGTGAGAGAATGAAAAAGAGACGGAGAGAGAGAGGGTCAAGTGAGCTATATAATAAATAAGAGAGGGAGCGCTGTAATCCAAAACAAAGCAGAGAATCACGGAAATAAAATTATGTTTTTGCCGTTTCATCACTATTAGGAATGCAGTTGGAGCAAGTAAGGTTTCAGAACATTGCAGACCTAAACGTTGCAAGAAGTTGCAAGTTTCAACTCATCTTGGTGCGAGTCCTTGGGCTTTAAAAGTAAGGTGTCCCAAATTGAGAAAACCACAGTCGTAATTACAGTGTGAAGGATACTTAATCAACATTTAGGTCATCTGCTTAAGTAAAACCCATAGAGAATGGCCAGAAATATATTATAGGATTAGACAGGTGGTAGTAATAAGCTAAAAATTTTCAACTGCCTTAAAACAAGAAGGAGAAAAAGAAGAAGAGGAAGCACAGAGGACAACGCACTTACGCAGAAACAACGTAAAGAAGCCAGCACGAAAAAGCAAAATGGGGTGGCGTTAGAGGTTAGGAGAGAGTACGCAATGAAGAGGGAAGAGGAAAAACTGTCAGAAACCAACAGAAACAATCAAAAGTTTGGAGGAAGGAAAACTCTATGTAGTGTGTGCTTTGTAAGGTTGTATAGTTTTGCGCTTTAATAAGTATTTCTTATCCGATTTCTCGATTACTAAAATAATCAATAGCTGCAGCCCTGGTTGGTGTGAAGAAATTTAAGTAAATTGATTCAACTGACAAAGAATTGATTTAATAATACGTTTTTATTATTAATGCTAGCCCTAGATAGCTAGCTAGCTTGGTTAGCAAGATGCAACCGACGAACGCTGAAACATCAAATGAACTGGAACTAGCATGTTGCCCCCTGCTGGACCTTAGAAAGAGTGCAGGTTTAAGGCAGAAGCTGCGTCAATTATTTTTAACAGTCGGTGGTAAGTCTCTGTTTTCTGTTTTCTGTTCATAAAAGTTGTTTATCAAATATCCAGTAGTGGTTAAAGTTAAAGTGTCCATCCATAAACTAGGTACTGCAGTTCACTGCCAGCACTGCTACAGTTAGTCTTGATGCCTTTTACAGTAACATTACATAGTTATTGTTATTTTACAAGCTGCTGACAGCCTGGACAGCTTCATACTGTAACATGACTACCAGCATGATGAGTGAACCAAAACACAAAACAGATGTTTAGATATGGATCAACAACATCCCACAAATTTGCGGTGTGGATCGGAATCAATCAACAAGGAGAAGGTTATTGGTGTACCCCGTTAGCATAGCCCCCCTACCAGCCTGTCCCCTGCCAGTCAACGTGGTGTCATGATCTATAAGGATAATCACATGCCTTCTTACCCCAACTCACCCCATCACTCAGATTGCACCGCAGCGCCGCACAGCCAGGGGCAGAAAAGTGAAGATGAAGGCTTTTACAGCTCCTCTCCCCCCAACTCCATGAATAATTCAACCCCGTCCAAGCCTGAGAGCATTTTTCAACTTTCCCTGAAGCATGAAAACACATGGACTGCCAGGGGGTTCATAAGCTCCTCATACCTAACATAAATCCACTCCCGATTATTACAGGATCACATTAGGCCACACAACCAGAGGTTTTGCTGAAGGCACAGGTACAGGTAGTGTGTAAACCCACACACAGCCTTGTCTTATCCGTTTTGAAGAAGTCCCGCACTGAATCAGCGATTCCAAATTCACAGAAATCATTTGAAATTGATGTGGAAAACCAAAAATCGGGTTTTTGCAATTTTGCTGAAGAAGTACTTTCAGGGATTTGGATACACAAGCAACTTCACTAATCACATGTTATGTGAGCAAAGCTGCATTTGCGTGATTTTTTTTGGGTGGAAGATACTACAAATAATGTTGAATATGGGAACAGTTGACATGACGTGTGAGATGAAAGTGTGCCTCTTTCAAACAGTGCTCAATCCTGCTACCTTTGTACAGGTGTCACTGTCAAACACTTTCTTTTTCAATCAAATCTGTCATGCTTCTCTTTAAAGTCATAATCCGTAAGATTTGAGATGCCTCGTCTTTTAGCAGCCTCACTGGTGGTAAGATTTAAGTGCAGGCGAGCCTGTTCTAAAGAGCCATGTTCACGGTCGCTATGTGGTTGGTTTGTTTTGCTCTTTTTTAAACTTTATTGAAACACATTCATCTTTCTATTTCCAGTCCATCCTTTATATGTTACCCTCTTAAATCCAAACACACACACACACACACACACACACACATGTTCCTATTACTACAAGCCTGACTCAGAAGTTGGAAGTTCCTGATTTCTGATTACAAGTAAATGCAGCATAACCGTCAGTGACGATCTAGGCGGACAGACCAACCGCAGTCACCAGTGTCACTTACATGTTTTTTTAATATCTATGGGGTCCAGAGTTCAGACTAAAGATGAGGAGGGTAAGGTTCAAAGTCAAGTGCTAAACTATAGTATGAGTCCTTAACAAGTTAATGAGTAAGTAAAGCACCACCTATCTGTTGAAGACATAACTGTTAAAGAGATAACTAATGTTAGACTGGACTGAGACTACAGTCACACTACATTGGCAGCATTTAGGGTCTCGGAAATGCTGGAGTAGTGTGGATGTGAGTTGTTCACTTAGCAAAAACATATGTGTTTTTAAATGTAAGCGTAGTAGTGTGGATGGAGCCTGACAAAGGCACCTTCCCCTTCTGCTTGCACTTGTGATTGGCTGCTGTCACATTGATACAAAGTATACTGTATGCTGACAAAAATTCAAAGGCACTAGATTTGTGACTCCACAAAGTCCACACTTCTGCTGTTTTGGGGTAGCTTACTTTGTCAATAACAATACAAGAATAACAAAAGATTTTCCTCTAAGAAATGAAGCCAACGTTTTTCAATGTTAAACGTCAAAACAGAAGTAGTATAGTATAAAAGTATAAAACTTTGCCCAAATAAAACAGAATCTAAGGACACAGTCCCAAGGTTCCACACACCCATTAAAATAATGACGTACAGTATTACAAGCAGCACTGATAATAAAACCTGAACAGTTGTGTAGAGTCCAGAAGAGCCGCACAAAGGCACACAGTCCATATTCAGTGAGGAATTAAAGGTGGTCACGACTTACCTTTAGTGGTTGTCAGTGGCAGATCATCACAATCCAGTTGCATAGAAGAGACAGAAAGGGTACAACATTAGTTTATTGCTGGGTCAGCAGAAGAACCCCATTCCCTGCAAGTGACATGAAAACTTTGGAGACTTGAGTTACTTGTTTCTGACGAAACAAGGCCTCCATTCTATACTGTCTGTTAAACAATAACCACACACTCAATAGATGAACTCTCTGTGGTGAAATGTTGCTGTGGATAACGTGCTCAGTGAAGGATGGTGAAGGAAGTGTGCGTCAGCATAGAGATGGCACACAAGATTATCTGCTGTCGGAATCTCAACACGGTTCAAACTGCTGTCAGAACCCTTGTAACACTTGTTCCTGTTCCTTCAGTCATACTTGATTTAATACTTTACTACTGCCGATCCATGTGGGGCTTTTCTGCACACAACGTGGTTTTAAAGAGTCGATATTTTATCACTACTTATCTCAGCATCCAAGAACAATTGGTGAGGATTCAAAAAAAAAAAATAGATATACGTTGTCAAATGGCAGCGAGGTAGTAATTTGGGTGCATTATACTATTGTGAGTCTGTGAGGGGTAAAATTAGGTTCATCAGGTACATATTCATACATACAATACAATTGCCCATCCCTAAACTATACCAAACTAATAAGTTCAGTTGAACTCGTTTCCAAATTCTGGTTTCTGGTTTGGTTTTGCACCACAAGGCTGCCATAGAACGGCTTATGTTCCTGTAAAAAGAAGGTAAGGAAATAAAACAGAATAAATTAGGAAAAAATAAAAGGTCAATTTGGTGCGAGACAAGTCCACAGCTTTTACTTAAAACTCAGTGTACTGGCACTCTGCCTGTCTTTAATATTGGATACTCACTACTGTAAGTCTGGCTGCCACACTTTTTGCTTTTCTGGGAACTGCTGCACAGTTTGCTCTCCTCACTGAACTTTAACTTTATATGCTGCACAGTAGCCTCTGTGATCAGCAGCAATGTTTTCCAATCCACAGGGGTCCCTCTCAGAGAAATGTCAGAGACCTTTTCCTTTTCAGCCAAAATACAACACGCATTAGTTCCAGGCTGTTTTGCCGAAATGCCAATTAAAAACCGGTCAACCTTGAAGGCTAAGTAAGTTTACAGTGCACTGCTAAACCTGTCACAGTCACACCTAATGCTTTGAATCTTAGCAGTTAATCCATTAAATGACTGCTGCTTCCCTGCTTTGCAGTATGGAGTTCCAAGTGTTCAATATCTAATAAATAAATAAAATATTATGAAATAAACACCATGAATTCATTATTTAAAATATATAAATGAAACAATAAACCCTTAAATAGTTTAAGAAAGGATAAAAATTGAGTCGTTATGGCATTTTAAAGTCTAATTACTAGATACTGCTGTGAAATGTACTCTTGTATTATGAATATACAAATAATGAAATAACATTTTAGAATATGGGTTAAAGTTTGAATACTTAACTAAATTATATCAAACCAAAGCAGATTGTGATTTATATTATTTTCATTTTCAATACCCAAGCAGACTGTGTGTAGCATCCAGGGCCCAGTCTGACAGCTTCCTTTCTGCCTGGCTATCTGTTTTACTTCCCTCTGTCTAAGTGTCTGGCTCTGTGATATGCTGAGAGGAGGGTGAAGAAGTGTGACTGAAAACAACATGGCTACACGATGTTGATGAAATCTATTTTTTCCACCACTTATCATGGTCATTTATCACCCCAGTACATGGTTTGGGTTAGTCTATAAAGCCCCTTTCCTACTGGACAAAAAAACCCACCAATACCCACTGATATCTGGCTTTGGTCTTTAGTGGGAAAGGTTACAATCAGCACTCATTCCAGGACAAAAATAACTCTGCAGTGGTCGCAGCTCTTTATCAGCTCCAGCTCTGATCGGAAGTGATGGAACGTGACACCCGGGTTGACACGTTACTTTCTGGTCCTTTTCCGGAGCGATGTTATGACATGCATCGCCTCCGTCGCTCACTTTTTCTACTCTGTCATCCAGGGGTGTAGTGTTGCCAGAGCGCAGGAGACTTTTTTCCTCCAAGTGAGAAAACCATTATATTTGCAGTTTGAATAATCTGGCATCCGCACACCTTTTTTTGAGAACTTCAAGATTTGACTACCAATAAAGTGTATGTTATTAAAGAAAGATGATGAAAACAAATAGTTTGTTGTCATTTTGACATTTAAGGTGGCTTGATCGATTCACAAAGTCAACTCATGAACTAACTAACATGACAGAAAACAAAAACTAAATTTCCGGTAACTGTCAAAGAGTGGTAAAAGACTGAATGATAGCGGGGAAAGATTGTATAATGGGGCACTATTCACATCGGCAGCGATGCAAATGTGTGACATAAAAAGGTTTGAATCATCACAGCAGCTCAGGGGGAGTGCTGTGACTTGTTTCTGCTGCTGAGTGAAGTGACGGAGCTTAACTCCGGAGACTCCAGCCAGAGACAAAATAAAAATGTATTCGAACCACAGTCAGGACGCCGAACAGGAAAAGCTAAAACAGAGTTATTGTAAGATATTTAAGAGAGTTTCCTTTTAGAGAAATGCTCTGAATGAATTTGAGTCTCAGTTTACAGTTTACTCCGTAGTGTTTTTAGAGCTTTTATTTTGAAAGGCAACAGCAGAAGAAGTGAAGCTAGATGCGCTTCCTTCGTCGAGGTTGAAGGTAAAATAGTTTTCCGTCTGATCCATAGGAGAAAGAGGTCTAGCAGCAGACCTCTGTGTTGCTGTTTTACACTCCTTTATAAGTAAAAATAGAAACAACCTGATTGGATGCTGATTTTATACGCGGTGCGAAAGACCCGGAAATCGACCTTGATCCGGAAAAAATAATGTCAACTTTTCATGGTGTATCAATCACATTCTGTGTTAATGTATTCATGAGAAAAACAGTAAACAATGTATTAAAGTGCAAATTAATTTCACGAAAAAAGACGCCCCGCCGTTATACAGATAACTCACTATGTAGACTTGTCACAGTAGGAGTAGTGGATACACAACCGTCATTAGAAAAGGCGTCACATTTTAATGATGCGCGTGTCATAGGTGCCCTCCGGTAGTAAAAAAAAAAAGCACTACACCCCTGCTGTCCTCTCAGCCAAAAATTCTGTCCGTTTAAAACAAAAAACAGAATAAGGGACATATATAAAGCAGTAACCAGAGTAACATTTCCACTGGCCTCCATGCTGCAATCTATTGACTAAACCAGTTTTCTGGTGTGTCGTGACCAGTCGTGACTGTGACACATAAAATAACCCCCCCAAAACAGAAAGGCATACTTGTCTATGGTCATTGGAAAAGAGTTTATCACCTATTTTTAGTAGGATTCCTACATTTAAAATGTATTCCGATTTTGGGGGGGTACACTAATAAAGAAATATGCAACATGAAAATGCTACATGCTCACCTGCAAATATTCATACCGGCACTGTACTAAGCCTGTCAGATCAGCTCAAGAGTAATGGGGTGTTCACACCAAACGCGATGTGGGAGTTACAGGCAAAAACACGCTCAACTTAAATTTAGCGCTACCTGCTGGTGAACATTTTGGGTTTTTTTGGGTCTCTTCCAGACAATTCTGACTATTTATGTTTAGGGCCCCCAAAGGCTTAGCAGCAGCCCTGGGATGGAGGAACGTTTGCTTTCTTTAATTGAACTAGGGAGCTTCAATGTTGTTGTTTTATAAACCTCATGCATGCATTTCATGGTGCAAATCTCAGAAAATCAACCTTATTCCGGAAAAATGGCATTGCTTAATAGCCGCATAATATACGCATCCTGTGTGAAAGTACTTACGATGAATAAAAACCGTTTGAAAAAATGACATGCAAATTAATTGCATGAAAAAAAAACGCCCACAGTACATTTATTTAACACAATTTAAGACCTTATACATTGTAGAACAAAAAAAAAGATCATTTTTCTTTTGTCACTTCTGCTCTTCTCCTTTTTCGATAGAGATGTTTATATGTAAAGGTGGTAAAGAGAGTATTTGCTCTATCACCATGGATGTACAGATGACCCCTACTAAATACTTTTGATACAGATGAAAACATTGAAACATGATTTGCATCATCTATATGGAGCATCTCTTTACCTGTGATTTCTCAGTAGGTTTATTGTAATTGGACAGCAGACATGTTTGACATTAGCAGACATTATTTGTTTATGTTTTTTCCTATTTATTTGTTTGATATTGACCACTTTGGACTTCCATAACGCACATGAGCGTAGTGGTGAAGGCATCCTATGTGCTGCAGTAACAATGCATGCATTATTATTTGATGTGAATCAAAGCTGCAGCCAAATACCACACCTATCTGATCCCTCTGCTCTAAATCCATTTGAGCTCATACAGAACGCCCAGAACACAACAGTATTAATGGGCTTTGATACATTCAGCACATATCATGCTTTGCCGTGGCCTTTTTAAAAAGCATCCGAGAGCGGAGCCAATCACACTGCATGCAAACAAACCCGCTCCAAAGCTTTTCTATCACATTCCCTGCAAACTAATACATCTTTGCTGAAGTTCCAAATGTTTGAATTTCAAACCAAAACAGATTGTGATTTAAGCTGCCGTTTTTATTTTCAACACCAAAGCAGATTTCAATACTTACATAAATTTACAATACGACTAATTGCAGTAAAAAGGTTGAGGTGCGAGACAACATTTGCCTTAGTCTCAATCCAACATTAGAAGCTGTTGGAGGGTAGTGGCAGAAGCACTAAAGCCTTTTGTTTACTCTTTAGCCATTTCCTCCAAATCAGGCAGAATCATCTGATTACTTAGATGACTGTAAATTCCAATTAGCCAAATGTGTTGTCTCTGAAAATCCCACTGTGAAGACACAAAACTGGGATTCCTCTCTGAGAACCTTTCAGCAGTGTGAGCAGTCCCCATGTCTCACCCTCCTACAACAAACATGTGCCTTCTTTAAATTCATTTTCAAGGTTGCTAGGGATTGCGAGTACAGCTGCATACTTCCTCTGCAGCCCCGCTGACAATTGTTTGCATCAAGCTACTCTCCAAAACATTTTAAAAGCATTGAATTAACAATTAAATATAAAGTCTGCCAAATAACCACTAACTCAGAATTTTGTGTTTTGCAGGCTTCGTCTTTCTTTGCTCTTCGAATGATTTTAACACAAACAGACAACCACAGAAACACACACACACACACACACACACACACACACACACACACACACACACACACACACACACACACACACACACACACACACACACACACACACACACACACACACACACACACACACACACACTTACTAAAGACCGACATACGGTATAGGGAACAAGACAAGAAAAAGCAACACAGGAAGAGAAAGCAGAATGACAAGTGAGTCAAGTACGAATCGTGGCAAAAAACAAAACAAATAAACACCAGAATATAAAGAAGGTTGGCCAACCTGTGTTCTTCTGCACAATCATTCATACAGGTCACTAGAGGCTACATAACACACAATATAAAAAGGAACAAAACAGTAAGTCAAACTGTGTGTAGCATCCAGGGCACAGCTTCCTTTCTGCCTAGCTATCTGTTTTACTTCCTTCTATCTCAGTGTCTGGCTCTGTGATATGCTGAGAGAAGATGAGAGGAGGGTGAAGAAGTGTGACTGAAAACAACATGGCTACATGGTGTTGATGAAATCTATGTTTTCAGAATTTATAATGGTAATTTATGATACCAGTAAATGGTTTGGAAAAGTTTATATGAAACTCTTTTTGCCTATATTGCTGGATAAAAACATTAGGGCTCTCAAATCGGCCAAAAATGACAGTTGGATATTCATTCTAATGGCTAACCAATACAACAGGAGACATAACTACCAGTTATCGCAGGGCACATAAAGATGAACAGAGACAGACAACCATTCACACTCACATTCACACTGACGGGCAATTTTTAGAGTCTTAATTCAAAGATATACATACACCTTTCACTCTACCAGGGTTGAGTGAGAACTGAGCCCCGTGACAAGCTAGCTACCTAGCTCGCCAGCCAGCCAAACAGCAAGCCCGCTGCTAAATAAGTAAAATGTAATGCTTCATCCACACACACTTTTCAAGCACAGTAAGGACATTGCTATCGGCAGATGAGTGACAACTGATCAGCTTGTTTCTGTTGCCAGTGTAGCATGAAAGAATGGTAGAATTAGAAAGCTAACTAGCTAACTAGCAGAATTAGCATCAATGTCAGAATATGAGTGTCGTCGGCTTGACCACGTTTCTGCACACTGGATTGCTACAGCGGGCAGGTGGCCATGGTCCCTCTGCCTCACTGGTGGTCAGTGGCTTGGAAGATGCACAGCTTATTGGTCATCCCTTTCCTCCGGTGAAGTGAGTTAGTTGTTTTTTTTTTACATTCTAGCATGCATTTTCATATTCAAATGTCTGTATTTAAAAAGATGCTCACCAATGAAAACAAAATAAGTATGTCCACAGATTTTCAACACTACAAAAAAAAATGTCTGTACATGAATTGGAGTCAGGACGCATATTTCTGGCCGAAAGTAAATAGAAAAGTCTGCCAAATAACCTCTGACTCAGAAGTCAGTGTCTTGGATTCTTCTTTCTTTACTCTTCAAATGATATTAACATGATCAGACACCCCCCCCCCCCCCCCCACACACACACACACACACACAAAAAGACAGACAGACAGAGACAAGACAAGAAAAAAAGAGGCAACACAGGAAGAGAAAGCAGAATGACAAGGTGAGTCAAGTATTCAGATTTAGAATATTCGTTCACTGCTCTAAAATACACATTATTAATCCCATTGGGAATCTGCAGAGTTACAGCAGCCTGGTCACACGTG
Source organism: Echiichthys vipera (assembly GCF_963691815.1). NCBI lineage: Eukaryota > Metazoa > Chordata > Actinopteri > Perciformes > Trachinidae > Echiichthys > Echiichthys vipera. The sequence continues at coordinate 5,718,526 of NC_139838.1, read as the reverse complement.
AAAACAAAATAAGTATGTCCAGTCCCAGTTTTAGATGCGTACATGAATGATGCATGATGAAGCCTCTTGGATGAGATGTGAAACGTCTTCCTAGACAAATAACCAAGTCCAGTTGATTTTGACTGAAATTGCTTTGTGGATGAGGATGACCTGCACTAATAAGAACATTCACAGGCTTAAGTATGTCCACAGATTTTAAACACTAAAATAAAAATATATGTATATGAATTAGAGTCGGAACCAGGTAGACAAACGAAGGTCGTAAAATTGGCCCAATGAGTTTAAACATAGCTCGTGTGTTGCCGATGATGAGCAGCTGACGTTGGGGGTTCATGTAAAGCTTTATATTACTTTGTACAGCGCCTCACATTTTATATGCATTCAGATTTTATTAAGATAAAGTGTTTATTAATGACGCTAGACTAGCAGTGAGACATTGTCTCGTGGCTCAGCATGACTTAACGCTACTTTAAAGATTCTTTTTTTTGGCAGTTTTCAAGCTCTTTATTGTTTAGGACAGACAGGAAATGGGGTGAGAGAGAGGGGGAGACATGCAGCAAAGGGCTGCAGGTCGGAGTCGAACCCGCGGCCGTGGTCGGGACTCGCCGAACAGCGGATGATATTTACATAATGAAAACAGCTAATATTTCGTCGCTTCTGCTGAGAGCACAATAAATGTCCAAGCAAACGTTTAAAACATAACGTTTCAGAAGACACAAACAACTGAAAGTTTTATGTAGACACCCACACCTACATATCCGTCTCACTGCCACCAGGTAATCCAAAGACCAGTTAATTCAACCTGGCTCCGAAGCCACATGCTAGTGTAAACAGGATGTTCGGTACAGTATTGTTCTATGTTGCTGCTGTGACTCATAGGAAAAGTCAATGTTCGATAAAGTTGTATTCAACTACCTAACGCTAGCTCCTAGCTAATCTCTTATTGCCAGACCATACTCCAGCCCTTGAGCATTGTCTGGCTACTCTGGCTCATCATTCTAGGATAGAGGTAAAAAAACAAACATTTTGGCTGATTTGTATTTCTGTAAAGGAATCATAATCATCTTGAGCAGTGCTAATCCGGATAGCGGTGATCCGGCTGTGACGTTACGCCCTTTCAAAACATGATTTCCAGGTCCAAGCCGGTCTCGCATTTCTACAATGCTGCAGTGCCGTGTTCCCCGTTGTTTGAACAGATTGTAATGACGTAATTGTCATTTTACCTCTTTCTTATTGATGAAAAAGATGTCTAACTGACAAAAGAGGTGATAGTAATTGTTCACATGTTCAGCTGTTGTGTCTGTTTCATTTCAACAGAGCGTTTGCACACGGAAATTGTATTTTGAAAAGGTGTTACGCCAGACTTAACAGGCGGATAGCAGAAAGGGAGGAGAATGCCTGATGTCACGCTTTACCTCAGCACTGTACATACTGTGAGGCAGACTAGCTCTCAGCTAACATTAGATTAACTTATTATAAATATATCATACTTGCCATGAACATTAATGCAAATATCAACATGTGAAGCTTGTTAATTGTGATAGTTGTATGTGGGATTATAAGTGCCATCTTTCACCTTACACTCGACACTAGTCAATCAATGTTTCAAAGAACCATTTTTATGAGAGTAGCTTTACAGTTATGGTATTTTTTAACTGCCAGGCCTAACTGCAGCTGATAATAACACTGGTGTCTTCCTTTGAACAACTCTGCATGTGCAAAAAGATTATTGGTCTGATTACACAATATCCTTTGGCCTTAATACACAACCATGCGCTACTTCTGGGAAACACCAAGAACCACTAAACATCTTGATAACACCTTTCGTGCTGTGGAGAATGAAGTTAACATCACGCCTCGGGAATGGGTCTCACTGGCAGGGACTGGGAGTCTGCTCAGGCCTGACAATATGAATAGAGCCAAATGCGGAAAGATCTTTAAAGAAACCCTGCTGCAGAGCGCACACTGACTGCCTCAGACAGGAAGAGCAGCAGTGGCTGAGGCATGGAGCCAAGGCAAAGCTGGAGTGCAGTTTGAGTGTCCTTGAATGACTCAGTCAGAGTTTGAACTTAACCTCCACCAAAACAATCTGAAAGGGCTGAACATCACAGCGAACCAATAATCCCCTTCAAGTCTGACAAAAACTTTGGAGGATCTGCAAGGAAGAATCTGCTCAAATCAAAGTCTACCACTCTTGTAGAGGCAGAGTCAAGAAGGATTAAAGGGATCATTTGTATTGTTTGAAGTGTGGTTGTATGAGGTACTTATAAGGGTTGGGAGATATTGAAACTCCCCTTATGATGATATTGCTTTAAGAAGAAAAAATATTTAGAGATCAACATAGATATACTGTAAATATACGGTATATTGCATATGTTGCAACATCCATAAGTGGCCACAATGTATAGGTAGTAATTGGCATTTTACAGAAGGGAACGCTGAAGTCAATCAACTATCACTGATCAACATTGATGTATAGAATGAGGATAACACAGGTCTACATTTTGTCCCTAATCCTGTGATTTTACTTTTTATAAGATCACAGCTGGTAAACGCACCATGCCCCTACTACCACCAGTGCTGCATTAAAGCACGGTGAAATACCAACGCTAACTAAGTAACTGCAGTGTTTCCCTTAGGTTTACAGCTTTTTGTGTGTGTGTGTGTGTGTTTGTGTGTGTGTTGGGGGGAGGGGGGGGGCATGTTTTCTGATGCGCTCTCTCCGTCCGCTGGTGTGGGTGCATCAGAGTGTGTAAACGCACGACCATGTAGAGACAGAACTGATAGGCCATCGTGTGAATAAGATAAATATAGGGGTGCACCTATTTCAATTTTCTTGGCCGATCCCGATTGCCAATACTGTAGAGTCTAACCTGCCTATACCAATTTTTGCAGATACTGATTTTTTTCCCCCACTTACAACTACAATTTACAGCAAACAGAAACAATTTTGGAACTTTCGTTTCTTTTATTGAATCAAAACTGTGAAACAAAGTAGTATAAATATTGGTAGAACTTAATTCTAAAAATGTAACAGATGAGGTAGTCTAAAATGAATAACAGATTAACAACGCAGAACTGACGGCACCTTTCAAATAATAAAATGAATAAGCTCAAATAAAAAAATGCAGCAGGTAATGGGACCTTAAAAAAGATATGATCTTTACTACATTTCTTTTCCCCCCCAAAAACTTCAACAGCTAAAAGCAGCAACTGAAGGACTAGAAGGCACCTTTAGCTAAATGTAGTCACTTGAACATTAATGATAGCGCAGCTTCAGGCTAATGCTAAGCTGACATGACACTCAAGCTTCACGCCGCCGCTGGAAAGTGTCGGTGTTTCTTCCTTCGCAGCTTATTTCTGCCTTGCAAGTTTTTTCAAACTTTCCGTCTTTTTCTTTTACGGTGTAAAATTCCCACACTGAAGACAGGCTGACTCACTGACCGTGGCCATAGACTATACGCTCTGCTTCAAATTAAAAGCTTTTAATGTGACTGTGTGATGTTCTGTTTGCATTAGCAGTAACTTAACTGCGCAATGAAGAAAGTTTGTTTAATAAGATGACAGTATAGTTGTAGGGGAAACACTCTACTGGCTTGTTAGATAGCTAGATTTACTTCACCTCTTCAACTTACTTTAACAGACACTGAACTGCCCTGCAGGTATTGCAGGCACTTGAACTAACCACAGACAGGTTGCAGGATGAATAAACTACAAGAGTGGTAGACTTTGATTTGAGCAGATTCTTCCTTGCAGATCCTCCAAAGTTTTTGTCAGACTTGAAGGGGATTATTGGTTCGCTTTACAGTTGTTTTGGTGGAGGTTAAGTTCAAACTCGGACTGAGTCATTCAAGGACACTCAAACCGCACTCCAGCTTTGCCTTGGCTCCATGCCTCAGCCACTGCTGCTCTTCCTGTCTGAGGCAGTCAGTGTGCGCTCTGCAACAGGGTTTCTTCTAAGATCTCTAAGTTTCATTCCATTCATATCATCAGTCCTGAGCAGACTTGCAGTACCTGCTGGTGAGATCCATTCCCAAGAAGTGATATTGCCACCATGCTCCACAGTGAGAAAGGTGTAATCAAGATAGAGTGGTTTTGGTTGTTTCCCAAACAAAAAAGTTTGTGTAGTCTGGTGGCTGTGAAGAGAGCATAGATGGCTTCCGTTCCCCATCAGAAAGGGCTGTCGAATGGCAAGGTTAAGCTGTGAAAAGATTTTAAATATAGCAAAACTTAAGCTGCTGCCCTCGTCAACAGCAGTACATCTCTTAGCTTTTGTGTTGGTAATCCTGTGCGCTTCTCCAAACTGGGGGTGTTCCAACCGTCATCAATTGTACAGAGTGGCTGTGGATAAGTACCTCATACAAAATCCAAACTATTCCTTTAAAGCTTTGAGCTTGTGAAAACATCTACTGTATCATATTTCAACTAAACTTTCTAAAGCTGCTTCCCGCATTTTAGGGTACAGCGTTTATTGATAGCCTAATCAGTGACTGACTACGACAAAAAATGAAGGGTTGTAAAAAGCAGGAAGCTTAATCATTTTTGACATTTAACTGAATATCATGGAAGAGAGACCACAGCCCAAGGACACAGCAGCAGGGCTCACACTGACTTTAGGGGTACAACCTGCAAGCTTTTGGTTAAAGGAAAGGACAGGATAATGCATGATCCAGACAAAAGTCCTTCAGGTTGACTTCTGACCATTAAAATAGCCACCCAAAACTAAAGATACTAAATATTGGTAGGTTTTCCAATGTTACTGCATATATTACTACTGCTTCAGTGGTATTGTGCTTAACATTAAAAGAAACACCTTACAGAATCTCTTCCATTTAACGACTACAAATGACCTCCAATCATTGCCGCTGGAACGTTAATTGCTGTACTGTCACTCTTTCATGTGTGCCCGAGCTCACTTTGACACTCTGACATGAAGGTCATTGGAAATTTAAAAAGAGTCTACTGCTTGGAACAAAATGAGATACTTATTGAATAAGATTTTCAAAGCCCTGTAGCACAGAATGATCAGAAATTTAGGATCGCATTAGTATCCTGGTTTTTGTCAGGTTTTTGAAAAGTTCCGGTTGTGTGTTTGGGTATGTAAATGTAGTATTGTGATTTCCGGAACATAACCCTAACCCTTATATCAGTTTTGAAAAGAACCAAACTAAACACCTTACACACTTCCTCAGGTCATATTTGTGGTTCTGGTTTGTCAAAAATAACAAATATGACGATGAACATGCTGAAATGCAAGTCCGTGTCTGCCATCAGTAATAAAAAATAATACATTTTATTGTTGCTCCTGTCTTTCAGGTCATCAGATTTTAATGTATGAATGAATGAGTGTATTGCAAAAGCTGGACGGCAACACCCCGGAGACAAGTCCAAGTTGTTTCTGACAGCTGCAGAATACAGTATGTGCAGCCAGCCAAACATCACACCACCCGCTACAGTTTGTCAAGAGTTCTGACTCATCCTCAGTATCACATCTTCCGCACTGAAATATTTTCTTGGTGACATACACTCAGGGCTCGTAACTTACTTTTTTCACCATCCTCCCTGAACCTTAAAAAAAAATCCAATCCAAGCCATCCCGATGATTGGCAGTCCAGAATATAAAATCTTTGTTTTTATACATTATCATTAGTTAAAATAATTCAAAATGACCTTTAACATAACCATAATAAAAACGATAAGATTATCAATCATCCACTTTCATTTACAACCCGCTTTACAAAAGAGTTTGAATGTTGTGTAAAATATAAATAAAAACAGGGGGCTTCCATCTTTAACTTCAACTGCAGTTCTCTGAGTGTCCACTAAGAGCTGGTTTCATAACAGAGCAGTTTCTCATTGACCCCCATGTTAAACAGGCAGTTTTCACAGCATCATTAAACCTGTTTAAGGCCTGGTACAAAAAAACATTCTAGTCTGTATGTTTAGGTCATATCTAGAAACAGCACTGAGGGGGTGATTTTTTTTGTACCAGGTTAGTTTTTCTTTTATTGAACGTTAAAATGTATGAATAAGTAGGGTGACAGCTAGCCTCTGGCCCTCACTTCTCCTTGGACGTACAGTCTATGGTATATGCTGGAGAAGTCACATAAGGAAACCCACAAATGTTGCCAATGTATGTGGCATCTCATTTTTCCTGCTCACTTCAATGCAGCGCGAAAAGCAAGAACAGCTCATTGTTCTGGAAGAGATACAACCATTGGGAAATTAGAGGGATGGTCTGTAAAAGACTTGGACATTCAACAGGACAAAGCCAAAGGAAAAAGCCAAATCTCTCACCAGGCTGGCGTGAAAGAGACATAAGGCTAAGATAAAGCATAGGGTGAATTTGAGTCCAAAATCGTACTCCTACACGGTAAAAACAAAAGACTGGGCCGGGGCTGGAACATAGGCCCTGCACAAATTGGATATAAATTGCATATGCATTTAAATCACATATGATTTCCATCGGCTCCTCCAAGGGTTAACTTCCTTGTGTTCCCACTTGATGAGATATAGGTTCTACTGGTGTTTGTTAATTTTGTTCCCACCTCCTTTACATGCAGTGATATGATTGCTGGAGTGCATTTTGAAAGAATCACAAACAGCGCAGTGAGCTTCGTCAGTGGTTAGAGCTTGAGGCTAGAGCCCAAGACAATCAGGCTGTTGTGTCGCAGCCGGTGCTTTGCCTTCTGCTGAGTTAACATCTGTGTAGACAATAGGCCCCACAATGATGAGATCTATGCCTGATCAGGAGTGAATCAGTTCACTTTGGTCAGACAGCTGCTTCCCCAAACTTTGCCCTATCCAAAGAGAGTTGCAAACAGGGTTCTGCCAGATGGTCTGAATAACATAATAATGAAATACAGACTACAAGGCAGATTTTGTTCTAGAGATATGGTTTTATTCTCATTCTCAATTACCACTTAACCCCATAATATTATCTCCTTTTTTCTGATATTTTTATCAGATATGTTTGTGTTCTCTATGTAAAGAAAGTTTAAAACATGAGCAGAAAACCTGCTAAACTCTTTGAGTCCAGTTTATTAATGAATAAAAATGAATTAATTTATCCCTGATGTGTGTTGACTCAGCAGAGAAAACATTCAATGGGAAAAGATCATCTACACGGTAATGAAAATTCAGAATGCCTGAGAGCCTTACTGCATTATATTAAATTATCGTCTTATAGTTACAATATGATTATTTGTATTGTATATTATTTACATGGATGAAGACATTACAGCATAAATTGATGTATGAAGAATTGACCAGAACGCAAGAAAACATTTTAAAGATGTTCTGTCGTCATATTGGTTCCTACACAACACCACTTCATAATGGTGTTAGCATTTTAGCATCTAGCAGATCAGCTAAAAATCTGTTCACAAAAGCCTACTGTGACTCCAACGAAAAACAGTAGAGCACTAACAAAGTCGAAATCAACTTCCCACCAACGACTATCGTTGGCACTTGGAGTACAAAAGGTTCCAGTGACATCATCGGCCTTGTGAGGGGTTAAATACCTGGATCTCAAACCAGTTAGTTGGACCAGTCCCAGCCTGGTCAGATGCGTACATGAACTAATGAAGCCTCTTGGATGAGAGGTGAAACGTCTAAATAACCAAGTCCAGTTGCTTTTGACTGAAATTGCTTTGGGGATAACAATGACCTGGACAAATGAGAACATTCACAGGCTTATCAGCAAAAAACTCTCTCTCCTTTGTTCTTCTTTTACACAAAAGAAAAATTTCACACTGGGCCCATTAAAAGAATACAAAAAGAAGTTTAAGGACAAGTAGCTCTTCATGGGGGAAAAATCTGAGATCCAATTTAAAAAACATAGTCAGGAAATAATAAATAATAAATAATAAATAAATAAATAAATAATGTGGGCTTCGTAGATAATTGGCAGTCTTTCTGGGGAAAACCTGGTCTTATTAGGAGAGATGGTATTCATCCTACTTTGGAGGGTGCTGCTCTCATATCTAAGAACCTGGACGCAGTTGTTAGCGGTCTAAAACCATGACAACCCAGTGTTGGGATCAGGAAGCAGAGTCGCAGTTTAATACACCTCTCTGCGCTGCCCTTATCGCAGGTGCCCAGGAAGCAGAGTGGCAGTCTTACACACCTCTCTGCGCTCCCTGTGGAGCATTTTCCAGCTCAGTTTAGTATACAAACACTGTCTGCCCCACGATCATTTAAATTAAACAGATCAAAAATGAACAGAAGAGGAGCTATAAAGAAAAACTTGATACAAATCAACGCAAAATCTGCGACAATGCAACAATATCAGAAAATAAAATGTGGACTTTTAAACATTAGATCTCTCTCATCTAAAGCTGTATTAGTAAACGATCTGATATCAGACAACCATATTGATTTACTCTGTCTGACCGAAACCTGGCTGCTTCCCGAAGAATATGTTAGCCTAAATGAATCCACTTCTCCCAGTCATATTAATACTCATATTTCTCGAGGCAGTGGTCGAGGAGGAGGCGTTGCAGCTATTTATAATTCAGGCCTATTAATAAACCCTAAACCTAAACTAAATTATAATTCATTTGAAAGTCTTGTTCTTAGTCTTTCACATTCAACCTGGAAAACTGTGCAGCCAATTATATTTGTTATAGTGTACCGTGCTCCCGGTCCCTACTCTGAATTTCTGTCCGAATTCTCAGAGTTTCTGTCAAATTTAGTCCTTAAATCCGACAAAGTAATAATTGTAGGTGATTTTAATATTCATGTGGACAGCGATTATAATAGTCTCAGTATCGCGTTTATCTCTTTATTAGATTCGATTGGTTTTAGTCAGAGTATACATAGACCTACTCACTGTTTTAATCACACCCTCGACCTTGTTTTGGTTTATGGTGTGGAAATTGATGACTTAATAGTCTTTCCACAGAATCCTATTTTATCAGACCATTATTTAATAACTTTTGAATTCATATTACAGGACTACTCACCACTGGGTAAAAGTGTCTACACCAGATGTTTATCTGATAGTGCTATAACTAAATTTAAGGAAGCGATTCCATCTGCATTTACTTTAATGCCTCATCCTAATATTCAAGACTCCTGCACTAATGTTAGTTTCTCTGAAATTGATCACCTTGTTGAAAGTGTTGCAGGCTCTCTAAGAACAACACTTGACTCTGTTGCTCCTTTAAAAAAGAAGATAATAAAACAGAGGAAGTTAGCTCCGTGGTATAACTCACAAACCCGTGAATTAAAACAAATATCGCGAAAGTTGGAAAGTAAATGGCGCTCCACTAAACTGGAGGAATCTCACTTAGTTTGGCAAGAAAGTCTTAAAACCTATAGGAAGGACCTCCGTAATGCCAGAGCAGCCTATTACTCATCTTTAATAGAGGAGAATAAGAACAATCCTAGATTTCTTTTCAGCACTGTAGCCAGGCTGACAGAGAGCCACAGCTCTATTGAACCATGTATTCCTATAACCCTCAGTAGTAACGACTTCATGACCTTCTTTAATGACAAAATTATAACTATTAGAGACAAAATCAACTCGCTTGGCACTATTTGTTCATCAAACCCAGGAACCTTACAAACTGTACGACCTGAAATATTCTTGGACTGCTTTTCTACAGTCGACCTTAACAAATTAAACTCTACTATTTCAGCATCAAAACCTTCTACTTGTCTTCTAGACTCTATTCCAACTAGGTTACTTAAAGAAGTGTTACCTTTAATTAGCACTCCTGTATTAGATATGATTAACATGTCTTTATCAGCAGGTTATGTACCAATGTCTTTTAAGTAGCTGTAATTAAACCTCTTCTTAAAAAGCCCAGTCTTGATCCTGAGGTACTAGCCAACTATAGACCTATATCTAACCTTCCTTTTCTCTCTAAGATCCTCGAGAAATTAGTTGCCAATCAGTTGTGTGACTTTTTACATAATAATGAGTTATTTGAGGATTTCCAGTCAGGATTTAGAGCAAATCATAGCACTGAGACAGCACTGGTGAAAATTACTAACGACCTTCTAATAGCTTCAGACAAAGGACTTGTCTCTGTACTTGTCTTACTAGATCTTAGTGCTGCCTTCGACACTATTGACCATCACATCCTGCTACACAGACTAGAGCATCTGATCGGCATTAAAGGAACCGCACTGAGCTGGTTTAAGTCATATTTATCAGATAGATCTCAGTTTGTACATGTTAATGACAAATCCTCCATGCACACTAAAGTTAGTCACGGAGTCCCACAGGGCTCTGTCCTTGGACCGATTCTATTCACCTTATATATGCTTCCCTTAGGAATTATTATAAGGAAGCACTCCATAAATTTTCATTGTTATGCTGATGATACACAATTATATTTGTCGATCAAACCAGAAGAAACCCATCAGTTAGATAAACTTCAAATGTGCATTAAGGAAATAAAAAGCTGGATGACCTGCAATTTCCTGATGTTAAACTCAGACAAAACTGAAATTATTGTACTTGGCCCCAAAGGCCTCCGAAATTCAATAGCTAAAGACATTGTTACTCTGGATGATGTAGTGTTGTCCTCCAGCACCACAGTAAGGAATCTGGGTGTTATTTTTGATCAGGATATGTCCTTCGATTCTCACATAAAACTAACGACAAGGACTGCATATTTTCACCTGCGTAATATTGCAAAAATTAGGAACATTGTGTCTCAGAAAGATGCAGAGAAACTTGTTCATGTATTTGTTACTTCTAGGCTGGACTATTGCAATTCCTTATTATCAGGCTGCTCCAATAAGTCTGTTAAGAGTCTCCAGTTGGTCCAAAATGCTGCAGCTCGTGTACTAACTAAAACAAATAGAAGAGAACATATTTCTCCTGTATTAGCTTCTCTGCACTGTGGGGTTAGGGTAAAATCTAGAATAGAATTTAAAATCCTTCTCCTTACGTACAAAGCTCTTATTGGTCAGGCTCCATCGTATCTTAAAGAGCTCATAGTACCGTATCACCCAACTAGATCCCTGCGCTCTGAGAATGCAGGGCTACTCGTCGTTCCTAGAGTCTCCAAAAGTAGAATGGGAGGCAGAGCCTTCAGCTACCAAGCTCCTCTCCTGTGGAACAAACTCCCAAATGTTATTCGGGAGGCAGACACTGTCCCCTTATTTAAAAGTAAACTTAAAACTTTCCTTTTTGATAAAGCTTACAGCTAGGGCTTACGATAAGACTTTATTCTGCTTAATGATGCTGCTATAGGCCTAGTCTGCCGGGGGATAATACTTTTCCTGATACTCTGAGCTTCTCTCCTCTCTGTCTGAATCATTCATGTCCCATCAATGCATGTTACTGATTCAGCTTCTTCCCCGGAGCTGTTTGTGCTTTGTTGTCTCGCAGGTCTCTGCTGATCGTGGTGGTGCTTGCTGCCGTGGTCCTACATGACGCTTCCTGCTGCTATTGTCACTGTTAGTCATATATACTATCACTAGTTTAATAAACTATAAAATTTGTAGCTGTATCGTAGCTGCTATTGCCACTACTCATCATTGATCATGTTTGCCACCATAATTATTATCATTTTCATATTCTGTCACCTTAGCTGTGCTTGTTTCTACTATTCTGTTGTATTAACTGCCTTAACATATACGTCATATTCACATTACTATAAATATTATAGTTACTGTTAGGCTTTGCTTGCATCTCTGGAAGTGTGTCTGTCTGTCTCTCTCTGTCCATCTGTGAGTCTTTTCTCTCTTTCTCTCTCCTTTTCTTCCTCCCCAACCGGTCAAGACAGATGGCCGTCCTCCACAGAGCTGGGTCTGTCTGACGTTCCTGCCTGTTATAGGGAAGGTTTTCGTTGCCACTGTACTCTACAGAGGAATTGTTGGGTCTATGTAAATCATAAATAAGTCATTGAGTGTGGTCTTTACCTACTCTGTAAAGTGTCCTGAGATAACTTTTGTTATGATTTGACACTATAAATAAAATTGAATTGAATTGAATTGAAATTACAGGCTGTGACTATCACTGGGTTGTGTGTGAAAAATGACCCCTATTCCTTAATAAAAACGATTTTTAAATCACTGACCAGCACAAGGCATGTTAAAAATCACCCCACCCAACACACTTTTTTCGTGATTTGATATTGTATTGTTATATGTTTAAGATCAGATATGTTGACCAGATTCTGTAATACCTCTTTTACTCTTCTCTTACTGACTTACTGGTTATCCGGCTGTTAAGTCGCGACGTAACGCCATTTCAAAATATGATTTCTGGGTCCAATCCGGTCCAAGCCTCATATTTCTACAACTCCGCAGTGCTGTGTCCCCGTAGTTTTTTAAAAACAATGTAATTGTCATTTTACCTCTTTCTTATCGATATAAAAGATGTCTAACTGACGAAAGAGATGATCGTAATTGTTCACATGTTCGAGTTTTGTGTTTTGTTTCAACGTTTGGACCCAGAAAATCATATTTTGAAAAGGTGTTACGTCAGACTTAACAGCCGGATAACAAGGTCAAGATTGAACTTATACAAACAGCTTCTGCAACAGACTGTGTTGGTGCCAGCATCGTAGGGGCAACACTAGAGGCTACTACACACATTTTAGTACAGTCATTCCGCAAAGAACACAGCTACTTTGACACAATTAGCTAATTAAACTTTTAGGCACTGCAGAGGATGTTGCAGAAGAGGAAGGTTAGCATGAACATCAACTGAAGCTAACACAATGAATCTATCAGAATCGTAGAATCCAACCACAACAGAAGTGCCTGAAATCAATCAATCAAATCCATAACAAGATATCAGTTGAACATGAGTTCACAGAGATGATGTTTCAGATGTATTTCAAAGATGTGTAAATGATATGTCCTCAGGGTGTAATAGAGCTCACATTTTAGTCTTTAATGAAGATAAAAACAGCAGACGTTTGCACTTCAAATGAAAAGGCTATTGTAAAATACACAATGACAGGTGAATCCCCAGATCCCTGTGTGTGTGTGTGTGTGTGTGTGTGTGTGTGTGTGTGTGTGTGTGTGTGTGTGTGTGTGTGTGTGTGTGTGTGTGAAATATATGAAGTATCAGGTATAACAAAGACGACACACTGTTTAAACTTGCAGGAGGGTCTCCAGTCACTTCATATCATCAAATCTTATTTACATGTTTACCAATGTAATCCAAATAGAGGGATGCCTGTGTTTGTAGTGATGAATCACTCTGATGTATTAGATCTGCCTCAATGCCCGTCCAGGCCCTATTAAATAGGCAGGGTATTGGTAAAACATGACCAATCTATGTTAAAAACCCTACTTAGTCAAGTTAAACACTCAATTTTCATAAACCTTTTCGAACAACATAATTCATATTTGCGCAGGCCCAATGTGTGAAGGATCTCCAATTTTAGTTACATAATATGTATATTAGTTACAGCGTCATATTACGTTACACACAGAGAACTGAACTTAATAAGTGACACTGAGGTTTTAAGCTGAAAAAGAAGAAATATATAAAAGATATCCGATCAGTGCTCTGTATTTGCAGAATGTACACAGTCAAAATTTAAAGCCCTCCTCCAACCAAACAAGTGTTTTTCTTATTGTTCCTAAAGATGGATGTTTAAGCTTCACTGTGCAACGTTTGACAAGAGATGGCTGTTTTTACATGTATCTGCTGAAAGTGGAAAGTTTCTCTGCGCTCATTGAAAATCTAATTTTAAAGGAGCGGGCCTATGAGCGTGATATGTTACAACATGACTAGTTTGGAATTCAATCCTAGTCAATTATTACAATGCAATATGATTCTGTACATATACAATATAACACATACACTGAGAGACTTGTGTCCACCAGGTGAACATTAGAAATGAATAAAATTAGCATATTCATAAAGTGTGGAATCTTAAATGATGATAGAAGGAGCAGATGCCTTTTTAAGGATTTCAATGTGGTAATTAGAGTTTCAATGACAAACCGATTATTTGTTAACTACTGAATTAGTTGGCAACTATTTTGATAAAATAAAATTCTCTGATGCCGATTTTTAAAATGTGAATATTTTCTGGTTTCTATCCTCCTCTATGACATTAATTTAATATATGTGTTGTGGACAAAGCAAGACATCTGAGGACGCCATCTTGGACGTTAATAAACTGACTATATTTTCACCATTTTTTAACATTTTGTAGACCAGACAACTAATCAATTAATTGAGAAAATAACTGTGAGCCAGATTAATCGATACTTGGAAAAGAGCAGGTCTATTCTTCCCACTTCCTATCCCTCTGTTGGCTGGCTTTTTTTACCTGGCGCGCTATCAAACACGATGACGACAAGAGAAGCGTCGCAAGCAGCATTGTGTTTACAATTTACATTCAACATGGCGGCCACCGAAGCTCAAGCAACTGCTACATGTTGATGCAGGTGTCGCAGCAGTTTTAAATGATTTCAGTGGCACGTTTACTTAAAAAACTGAGCAGAAACAGAGCAATTCCTCCAAATAAAGGATGTATTTGCTTTACCGCTGACTGGTTTTGGTAAAAGTTTAACCTACCAGTTAGCCCCACTTGTGGCCAAACAAATGGAGCACGTCATCCGCATCGTTGGTTGAAGGACTGTCCAATTGCGTGCAGCCATTTGAAGAAATAACAGCAGCCTTGGTCTGGGAATATCCAGGCTAGTATGGGACTAGGCTAATGCCTGGTCTGTGAATCAGGGCCTTATACGTATATACTGTAGTTTATTTTGTTTAAACTGTGTTATAAGTCAAGTTTCCATCCAAAATGTGGACAAAACAATGTAAGGATACACAATATGGATTTTTTTCCCAGCCGATAACTACAACTACCTGCTTCTCATGGCTGATACTAATAAAATTTAAAAAAGCATTTTGTCTAATAATTGTTATGAAATAATCTGTCCAATCAGACATCTCAGTGTGTACTTGGATCGCAAGATGAGTACCCCCACCTACTGTATCGAAGTGTGTTGAGTCAGTGATAGCAATCTGGTTTTGTATTATTGGCTGATAATTGAATTATTAGAATAACATATCGATAATTTTGCAGATAAATGATCGATTAATTATGGACTCATGGCCAAACGGTGGATTTACTTGTCTCTCATGTGATGCCATGGGGCCCAAATATACTTTTTCCCATTGACTTACATGGTGAAAGAGACATCGGTAAATCAGTTAATATCAGAATGTAATTAATTTGGTCCAATAACATTTGGAACTTTTGTATAGAAGAGCTGCATGATTACATTATTTAATCTGCATTCAAGTTAGCTGAGCGCTGAACTGTAAACAGTCGGTTTGGCTGGAAGAAGTCTTGTGTACCTGCTCTATGAGCCCCATTGTGTTAGTAGTGCTGATCATCTTTGTACTTTGGAAATGTCATTTTTTTTGGCTTTAAGCGCCACAAGGCAGCTTAAATAGGAATATGGGGCTTTACCTCTAAGGTTGTATCCAGTTCTCTTATACATCCATTGGTACTCCTTAAGTCTGGGTCGAGTTGCCAGGCTCAAAGCCTTGCTTTGCTGTTTACCTGTTGGCCTACCAGCCTGCCTCCTTGTTTATCTAAGAACCATTTGCCTGATTCAGTCCACCAGTTGCCAACTGTAATTCTGCCTCAGTGAGGGGGTGAACTGCCTTTAAACTCAAGCTGCTGTATCTCGGTGAGAGCTTTTGGATCCTGTTACCTGCACTCTGTTACTGGAACCCTCATAGCCAATGTGATTTCATTTCACTAACAAAAGCTCAACCAGACACGTGCAAAATGCATGAGACGTTGATTATAGCCATTCAAAGCTTTTCTTTGAGTGACAGCAGGAGTTGATTTCACAAACCACCAACTCTTTTGATAAGATCCACTCCTGGAAGGATAGAAATTAACTTGGGATTATTAGTGAATATTGCAACTGCAAAATAAATTAATGTAACTGTTGTTGATAGAAGATTAATTTATTTCGGGGGGCTGTGGTTATTAGTAGGGATGGCCGATATTGAGTTAAAAATGTAATATCGGGAATTATCGGTATCAGGTTTTTACAACCGATGTTAGTTCTGTAGGCTTCAGCATTTCCGAGTGTACCTGAATGCAACACGGGCCGTTTACAGGCCCCTGCTTGATGACGTATAACAACAACAACACGCTTCACTCGTAGGTTGCTAACTGTGGCTAACAAGCTTCAGCTCTCCCGGTGCAGGAGATGTCCGTGGTTTGGAAGTATTTCCAAGTGTCACCTACTAACAGTATATGTGCGCTTTGCAATGACTGCACGGCGTCTTCCTTTAATACATCAAGTTTGATCACCCACCTCAAGAAGAATCATGCGGAGTTATACGCTACATCTGTGCAGCAAAGTGATGAAAAGAAGCAACAGCCGACACCGAGAAACAAACTTTTTCTATCGTTCAAGATGCCGGATTCACCAAACGTGTGGAGTTCCTCGAGCCCCGTTATGCCATGCCCAGTCGCAAGTATTTCTCAGACCAGTGCAACCTGAATTGCACAGCATTGTTTACAGTCACGTCGAGAAGCTAATTTCTGGTGCTGTATCCATTAGATCCAATACAGGTTAGCATGTTGAGCTTGACTGCTAATTTATTGATTGTATTATTTGCCAAGTTACGGCTCAGTCGTTACTCAGTCTGGAAAAAGAAAACTAAGTTTGTTTACTACTCTGGACTGAAGCTATGCATCTTCCTTGTTGTGATGTTGTCTGTAGTGTTGTTTGAGGCAAAATATTCTCTCTAAAAACACAAACAAATAAATGAATAGCACTTTTTTCAATAACTTATTTTGTACAGACTGTGTTTATATTTGAAAAGCCGTGTTGCATTTATGTATGCATCCAGTGGGTCATCACAATAAATTAGGCAGAATGTGTTAATTCCATATTAGGTGATATGTGATTTTGTTATCTTAACAATTTTGGTGTAAAAAGACTGCATATATCGGTATCGGGTGATATCGGTATTGGAAATTAAGGGTTGGACAATATCGGAATATCGGATATCGACAGAAAAGCCAATATCGAGCATCCCTAGTTATTAGTTAAGGATTTTCCGGAAATAAACAGCTGGCAGTGTCATTGATTTGTCAGCTCGGTCCACTGTGCACTGCTTGACTTCTTTACGACCGTTATATAGACCGAAATATTTCAAAACCAATCTTACAATTTTGTTTGTCACGCTGTTGCATGGGCTAACAGTGGAGGCAATACATGTCCATCTTTCTCCCGCGACCATATAACATTAAAAAGCGCTCCCGTATATCCAGTCGTCTGCACACAGATCCCACGAGAAGCTGTTTTCATTTTAAAGACTGCGCTTATCCCTGTACAGGATGAAGAGGTGCTGTACAAAAACGTAATATAAGTAGTTTGTCTCCATTTCTTATTTGTGTATTTCATTTTTTTTGGTTTTATTACTTCTTCCCCAAGCTCATAAAATAATTTGGGTCGTACATAAATTGACATGGTGAGTCGGAAACCGGAACCGAACAAACATTTTTTATAGGCCTAATCTATTTGTTTTTGAAACCTGCCTGTGTAAACACGTGTGCGTAGACTTTTATTCACCACTTAAAAAACAAAACCTTTTTTACTCTTTCGTAGTCATGCCATTGTGGGAAAATAAATAAAAGTCAAGAGATTAACCTGGCGCACGCCACGTACCTGACCAGTTTATGAGTATCTCTCTCTGTATTCATCATCTGCAGTCAGTATGCTTTAAGTTTGATTTGAAAGTTATCACTTGTCAGTGTGGAATTTTGCGGTTTTCACTACTACAATGTTGCATCTGTGGCTGCTGGTAATGCAGTCACATAAAATTCTACTGTACTGGGCTATTGTCATCATCATTATGCTTTCTTTTAATTTTATTAGACGGCTGCCCAGGTCTAATTAGCGCCTGTTCAAAAGTACTCCTCCTGTCGCCAAGCAGCAAATTAAACAATTGCCTCGCTCTGCGCTGGTGGGGTGCTTTCACGCTCAGCGTTGACGCACCCCACCAGCGCATGTTTGAACGAAGCAGAGCCCCTATGAGCCCCGCGGGAACACAAGCAGTGCGTCACAGCATCTTGCGGCCCGGAGCTAAAATCCAACGCACCCCTTCTGCTGCTGTCGAGTTGAACCAAGTTGAAAACATCGCCACTGAGCTTCAATAGAACTACATTGATTTTCAAATCAAGAATTAAGCGTGGCGATAGACAGTTTCAGCGAGGCGGCCACCTCAGAAATTTAGAATGCAGAAAAATCCCTGCCATAAGTACTCAGACCCTTTGCTGTGACACTCTTATATTTAACCCAGGTGCTGTCCATTTCTTCTGATCATCCTTGAGATAGTTCTTTACCTTTACTGGAGTCTAGCTGTGTTTATTTAAATTTATTGGATTTGATTAGGAAAGGCACATACCTGTATATGTAAGACCTTACAGCTCACAGTGCATGTCAGAAAAAATGAGAATCATGAGGTTGAAGGAACTGCCTGAAGAGCTCAGAGACAGCCTGATCGGTGCCTTGCCACAATTCTGAGGTTACAAAAGAATTTCTGCTGCACTTCAGGTTCCTAAGAGCACAGTGGCCTCCGAAATCCTTAAATGGAAGAAGTTTGGGACAACCAGAACTCTTTCTAAAGCTGGCCGTCCGGCCAAACTGAACAATCAGGGGAGAAGACCCTTGGTGAGAGGGGTAAAGAAGAACCCAAAGATCGCTGTGGGCTCCAGAGATGCAGTGGGGCGATGGGAGAAAGTTCTAGAAAGTCAACCATCACTGAAACCTCTCCTCAGTGCACGACACATGAAAGCCTGCAAAGACTTTGCCAAAAAACATGTGAAGGACTGCCAGACTATGAGAAATAAAATGATCTGGTCCGATGAGACGAATATTGAAGCGGTACGTGTGGAGAAAACCAGACACCTCTTCCCAATACAATCCCAACAGTGAAGCACGGTGATGGCAGCATCCTGCTGTGGGGGTGTTTTCAGCTGCAGGGACAGAACGACTGGTTGCAATTGAAGGTAAAATGAAGGCGGCCAAGTACAGGGGTATGGGGTGTTCATGACCTCCGATAGGACCGAAGGTTCACCTTCCAACAAGACAATAACCCTAGGCAGAGACCTAAAATTGATCATTTCTGAAGAGACTGTATACTAATGATTAATGAGTGAATAATTTAAGGGGTCTAAATACTTTCCATACCCACTGTACATGCAATTAATGTAGAGATGTCGGAGCGAGGGGGCTGCCCTGACAGGTACCAGAGCAGTTGGGGGTATGGTGCCTTGGCCAAGGGCACCTTCGCAGATACATGTGCCATACAGGGAATCCTCTTTGGACTGAGCCACTGCTGCCCAGAAGTTGGAATCTGGCTCTACTATAACTTGGTGCCATAGAATACTTCCCAGAATTCTATTGCCATTCTTCACCTTCTTACCGTGCAATTCATTGCATTATCAGCCGACAAACTCAGATATTGAGTTGAGCCGAGATGAATCCATGTTCCATGTTATAACGGTATGTATTCCTTCACCTGGCAAACCACATTAACAAACCATAAAGCCAATGATTCACCATAATGGGCATGACTCTGATACTGTACTATCACAGCCTTTAGAATTGAGCCTCCTCATTCTGTTCTAGCAAGATCAGATTGATTCAAACCAAACAACATTCCCTTCAGAATGTAACAAGATTCCCCCATAAGAACATAAGTGAGCCACTATGAGCAAGTCTGTCTGTACTTGCATAAAACACTCACTTGCCAACTTATATAGCCAGTGGCTTCATAAGCTAAAGGACACAGTAGTACAAGAGCACTGGCTTCAGCTGTGCCTATATCATAACGGAATGATAACTTCTTTGAAATCACACTGTGGTTTATGGGTTAACTGGTTGAATATTTATTTGCTTATTTATGTCCTATACTATAAGGTTACAATCACCTAGGGCGTCGCGGCAGAAGGCTGCCACCCCATATTTGTTTTTTTAATTTAACCTTTACATGTGCAGGTAATCTCATTGAGACACATGGTCTCATTCTCAAGAGAGACACGGTCAAAACACGACGGCAAAATGAAAATAAGTAACCGACAAACAAAAGTACATTTATACAAAGACAAAATAGGACTCAGCTCATACGGGCACTCTCTCCAAACTTCTGAAAACAAGTTTCAAATTCCCTAGGAGAATCATGCTGGACAGCTTCATTTCCTGCCGTAGCTTGTTCCAGGTTGAGGGGGCAGAGTAGGAGAAGGCCTATTAGCTTGGTCTTTGCCGCAGGTGCCTGGGTTCGACTCAGACCCTACAACTCGTCATCAGCTCTCTCTCTGACCCCTTTCCTGTACTTTCAAATATAAAGCAAATAGTATAAAAAATGATCTTCAAAAAAAGAAGTTACAAATGCCTAGAAACAGCAGCGCTATTGCAATATCTGGTGACAAGGACCCTATACCAGGCCCCTGGGAAGTGCGCAAGACTTTGAAACCATTTGACATATTTGCTAAACGATGGAATTGAAACTTCCGTGTAGGTCACTTGATGCCCTCTGGCCCAAAACCACTTTTTCCTATTGAATTACACAGCCAATGAGACATCTGTAAACCCGTGACAATTTTGTTTTTAGTGTCACAGCCCCCATAAAATGACTTTTTGTTGCATAGGAATGAACGGGGCTCCGTCTCGAATGCTGTATCAGGTTTTTATTATACATCCATGCCCTATACACGCATTATATGTCATGAATCGTCTGCTTGTGCAACACGTCTTGTTCCATTTTTATGTCTGTTCCATAATGTCCTTTACGCCACATGTATCTCACAAACCTCAGTAACTGTAACACAAGGTGTATACTTTCCTTTTGAGCAGAATAACCTCTGCAACAGTATTGCTTGGATGATTTTAACCAAATGGGACAAACCTAGTGGCGTAAAATCATTGCATTAAAGCCCAACATGAT
Organism: Echiichthys vipera; assembly: GCF_963691815.1. Taxonomy (NCBI): domain Eukaryota; kingdom Metazoa; phylum Chordata; class Actinopteri; order Perciformes; family Trachinidae; genus Echiichthys; species Echiichthys vipera. The sequence continues at coordinate 5,697,609 of NC_139838.1, read as the reverse complement.
GCATGAAGGTTAATGGACTGCATTTATTTACTCTATAATTAAGCCTCTCATTCACCCATACACTAATGGCAGCACCTTGCTCAAGGACACTTGACATGTGGACAGGGGGAGCCAGGAATCGGAATTTACTGTTTTATATATATTAGAAACAGTAGAAATAAAATGAAAGCTTAGAATTAGGTGAGACAAACGAGGGAATAAAAACATAGGGGTTGGATGGAGAAGGCCACTCTGAAGAGGTGGGTTTCAAGGGCTGTCTTGATTAATTGCTTGTTTTGCAATCATACAATAAATCGCTAATCATGATAGTTTAAATTTAACTTAACATAAATTTAATTTATTGACTAATTGTTGCAGTTCTACATTGCAAAATGTCTCCAATATGAACAAAATAGTGAACTTCAAATGAAGATTTCGGCTAATAGCATCACTGTAACAGTACAGTAGATGAGTAATAATAACAAACTAAAAGGAGTCTCATGGTTTGGGACATGTCTATAATATTATGTGTGTACAATTTATGACTGGTGGACAACCTGCCACAGCTTGTTATGCTTATGTAGCCTTTGCAGTCTGTTAGAGCCAGCTTTACCAATTTATTTGATGCAAATAAACGTTAAATGCCCGATAAGACCTCACAGATGATTTCTAATTCTGTGAGGGCCACTGCTCAGGGTGAAGTTGGGCAGCACTATTGGCAGTTATAAGAGGATACCAATTTGTTATAAACAGTTGCTTAAGTTGTCTTGTCCTAAAAAAAAAAAAATCAACTAGTTAATTAAATGAATAAATATGCAATTAAGCTGTTCTGCCTCAGGCTTAATAAGTGAAAACACATGTGTGTGGGGAGGGCCTTTAATATTTATTACAACTCTCACACTACAGGTCCACATGTTCAAACTTGTACAACTGACAGGAGGCATATGTAATTATTTGTTGCATCCATGCATTACAAATTATGGCAAATGAAAAGGCATGCTTTAATTTAATGAGGGTCTCTATTTTTACCCTGTAGGGGAATACCAACATTCAAACTACTGCTCATTAGGGATGCAACCATTTATCAGCAGAACATTGGTATCGACCATGATTCCCCTCGTTGAGTGCCATCGGCCTAATATTTAATAACGTAATAGCTAAACTCCCTGGGTCAACAGAGGTAGGGTGTGGCTGCTGCCAGCTTCACTGTGTGCCACTGTATATAATGGACCGTAACGGTGAAACTCCATGGACTTCGTAAGCGGTGGGACCCGGCTCTCACAGGATGCCCATAGCACATCGTCCATTATATCTAACCTATGCAGCTACATGAGTCAGAGGCTACGCAGCCCTCCAAAAATGTAAAAAATATATAGAACTGAGTAAAAAAACTAATATAATCTCTTTAAAATGATTTAAAAAAAACATACCTCATTGTACCAGAAGCCAATGTGAGACAGCACGGCTTCCAAACCTGCAGAACCAACTGCATTAAAACTCAATGACACACGTTGCAGCCGTCAGCAGGCACACGCTACCAATAGAGTGGGTGTAGCTGGTAAAAAAAACTGCTGTGACCTGAGGTCAAAGGGTGCAAAGCACACATGTGGTTTGTTTACAGTGAAAGAAAATATCGGCCGTGTGGGAGTATTATGCCGTGTGGGCAAAGATCGGCGATGCAATCTGCCACCAGCAAGACTCAGTCCTTGATACATCATTTAAGAAAGGGAAAAATTCCCCACGGACAGCACCAAAGATAAAGTGATTACTAACAAGGTAATGGAGTTCATTGTATTGGATATGCAGCCTTTCTCTGTATTGGAGGACATTCATGGAATAACGTAGCTGGATATTTATTTATTTATTTCGCACATCAGTTGGTTAGTTAAATCATCATCACACATTATCTTGGTTTACAAAGGGAAAGAGGGAGAAGCAAAAGCTTATCTAGTCCCGCTCCTGATATACTGTATAGTGAGTTTGGATGCTAGCCCTGTGAGTATGCTTAGCCTCACAGCACAGTGGACTAAAACATTTGAACTCACCAAAAGCAGTGTTACACTCTAAGGATAATATATTAATATTATTTTATTGTGTTTGTAATGGCTTTTTTTGGGCATATTGGGCTATGTAAGAACAAGAAAATGATTGTCATTGAGTAGGTAATGTTGGTTGTGTTGCAGCTAAAGGGGCTTTTGAAGCAGTACTTTTCCTTGTGAAAGAATATTAAAAGGTTGTTTCAGAAACTGGTTGATTGAAATCTGAAATTTGATTGAATTTGTGCTCGGTTAAAGATACTGTAATGAAGGGTTGATGCATTTACAACAGCTCAGTTATTTTTTGTAATGAAGATTTCGTTTTACTGTCACAATAGGGGGAACAAATAACAACAAAACATTGGCCAAATTATTATTTTATCTGCCCAGAATTTCCCCATTAGTGCATCCCTATTGTCGTGTATTTAATGAATACATTTTTGGCTTATTGTTACTGAATCAAATCAGGGGTTCTGTAAATGAATGGGAAAATAAACGATTGTTGAGATACCTTGTTTCTAGCAAGTAGGCCGTAACTGCAGACGAGCCTCTGGGACCTCATTCCTTTGGAGTTCCTTTGGAAACCCAACAGCGTCGCCTGCATGACATCATTAGATTGGCAGCTCTCACCACCTTTATGCTGCATGAAGCCTTTATGTGCTCCATAAGTCTGTTGATCCACCATTGTGACACAGCAGTCAAGGAAATGTTACTGCACCACTCAGACACATCAGAGTGAGCCTGGCTCAACATTCAGACTTGAACGTTCCCTTTCGTTGCACTTTAAGGTCGCTCTCACACCTAGTGGATTCAATTAAGGGGTAGAGTTGCAACATTGTTGCATTTTTAATTTAGTTTGGTTTCCTTTCGCACTGCACCAAACATGTCAAGCAAACCAAACACTATAATGGCAATACAACTATGTACGTGCACACGTGTACAGTAACCTACCACTAGTTGGCACCTCTGTTGTTTGGTGTGCGGTGCTGGACATGAAGAGGGGCACGATCACCTCCGCTCTCCACCACGACTGAACGCTCCCTTAACACTAATGGTGTTGGTGAGGGAACCCTGCCTGTGTTCTTGTATGGATTTTCAATCCCGCTCCTGGAAAAAATCTCAACGTTGACTTCCACTACCACCCACTCCGGTTTTTCAAGAGCATTTTTTTCTTGATGTCCCGGTGAACTTTTTTTTTTTTTTTAAGATGTCCTCATGATGCGGTAAAGAACAGTCCAATACAGTTAATCTACAGTTTATTTGATCATACCTGCATTCTTTCTAACATGATCCTGGATATCAGCTTTTTCCACTGCTGTGTCTATTTTCTTTCAGTTTGTCCTAGTTTTTTTAAAATAGTAGGCTATATCCTATAAATTCTTCACAATAAAAGACCCCCATTGTTTTGTTATTCAAATGCTTTTATTGTGAAGCAGCGGAATCAGGAGCTGGAGCTTCATCTGCAGTCACTTAACATGACAAAAAGACACAGAGACTATGGAAATGTCTTTCTTTCTGCTCTCCTGCACAAATCACGTCAGGTAAACATCATTATTCTTTACAAGAGGGATTCCCTGAACCGCCAGGTATCACTTTTAGAAGGGCCCCCACCATCAAGGAGAAATTAGTAAGGAGTTGTCTCACAAACCAGACACCTGGCTGTGTCGACCAAAGGGCAACTTTCGGACTACTAACTGTAAATGCTGTGAAAATATGGTTAAAACAGACACTTTTAGGGATGTGTTTAGCTTTTTCCAGTTACATAAACTGTAACACCACTCGTGTTGTGTACTGACTTGAATGTATCTGTGGCTGTTTCTATATAGGACTTACTAAAAGAAGACTGAGGGACAGAGTGGCAGAACATGCTGTAGATATGCATTTCAAACAAGGACTGTGAATGATCCCGTGGCCAAACATCATATGGAAGCACGACACACAGACGATTCATCTCTACAAGTGTCAGGTATTGAGGTTATTAGTGTTGATGTAAGATAAAGTCAAACGCCTCAAACAGAGAGAGGCTTACTGGATCTAGGCCCTGGAGGCCGCCAGCTTTCCGGGCCTCAATGAAGACTTTGACCTCTTGATAGATATATATTTTGTTGTGTAATGATTAGACATCTTTATCTGGTTTTTGATATTTTCTTTATATTATTACTCGCACATTTGCACTGCACATAGTCATTTGGATTCTTTTGGGGGGGTTTGTCTGCACATTAGTTGCATTGCTTTTTGTATGGTCTCCATTTTGGAATCCATGGTTTATGTTTGATTGTAATATTTTTATCTTGTTAATGGTCAAATTAGTCTGTCTATTGGTAGTAGAAGTAGAATCTCTCCAGGACCCTGATGGTGCTTCCAGAGTGCTCCTGCCGGGTCCTCCTGCAGGCCTGGAGGAGCTCTGCACTGATCTAAGGATTCACAGCTCAACTTGATTTTACTACAATTGCTTGGACGTGTCTTTTGTCTTCATACACCCCGAGGAAGGCCCAAGCCGACACGAGTAGGGTTTTGTTTTGTTTTTTTAAATTGTACCCACTAAAATAAGGGTTTTTTAACTTTTCCAAACCCACCTGAGTGCCTGCATTTTTTTTTCTGATGATTATTTATATCTTCATAAAATAGACCCCAAATTCCGAACATATTACACACATCCTGCCGTTTGTGAGAGAGAAAAGTCGGAAGTAGGAAATCGCTTTTTCATGAATCATCTCACGTTTCTCTAATAATGATTTCTGTGAGATAAGAGTAACAACTGAAATTCACCCACGACTCAACATTAACAAAAACATCAAATGAATGAATTCATATATGGAGATGAGATCCTAAAAGGAAATGATGTACATGTTTATTTCCATACGCAATGGGAAATTGGAATCAGATCACAAGTGGTCACTGAAGACGCATGTGGAGACACATGCTGCTGCCAGGTGTTAACAGACAGACTGAGAGCTGTCCACTTGTGATCAGATCACTCAGGGTGGATGTTTTTACCAGGTGGAAACAAGTGCTATTTCTCGGCAAGGAAGCAAGTACAAGCACTTTCATTAGTGGGTCATATGATCAATCACCATTGTTTTCACTCGCTCTTTCATAGTTAGAAACTTAACAGACAATTAACTAGATGAAAATCTTATAACTTTGCTAATTTGAAGGACTAAACTGAATGGATTGAGCAGGTGGAGCAGGCGCCCCATGTACAGAGGCTAATCCTTGCTGCAGCAGCGTGGGTTGGACTCTGACCTGTGGCCCTTTGCTGTATGTCACCCCCTCTCTCTCCTCCCTGTTTCCTATCGATGTTCAGCTGTACTGTAAAATAAAGCCACAAGGCCAAAGACATGATACAAAAAATGAATAAATACTGAATCAAGTGCATGTAATAATTTACTAAGAAATCGGGTGACAGACTCACTCAGTGATGTAGATGACACAAGTTTAATTTGCAATATAATGTATAATGTGCTCTGATGCCACTGCTTTCCCCTATTAGGAGTCAACTTTTCAACAAGTGTCAATCATAGAGGGGTGGGGCATCCATCTGAGTCCAACAGGTTCCATCATACAGTAGCTGTATTAAGCATACTGCTGGCCTGCATGTACAATAAACTACATTGTTCGCAAATTGCACTAATATATAAATATATATATATATATAGATAGATAGATATATGTGTATACTCTAGGCTGCACTGTTGCAAGCATGAGCCAGCTCTGTGAGTTGAAGCTGCTTACAGAAGTGTGGAAGTATATTGATTGATGACAAAAGATTTAAAAGAGCACAAAACTAATTCTGAGCACTACTCAAGTCTCTTAAGTGCACAGGCGCAGATTGGTAAGAGCAGAAACGCTCAGTTCTCAGCCCGCGCTCTGCATTTTCTCCAGCTGTTCTGGCAGCATCAAAGCACTTGAGATAGCAACAGGTCGCTTGCCAACTTTGACTGGTAAGTATATGCGCAAGACAAAAATCCGCTTTTGAATATAATGAACAACATATTCATGCCTATGTGATTTATCGTTTAGCCTACAATTTCCATAATGGTGGATGGATGGATCTGCACTGTAGATGGAAATTCTGCCAGATCCTGAGGATCCTTCTGATCCCTTGCCATCACCTAGTTTATTCAAACCAGTATGTCAGATTTGCGCCACACCTGTAATGATTTGCTGTCATTCTGAATGTAACCACAGCCCATAATTATGTAACTATCATTAGTAGTATTTGTTGGATTTATAAAGGCAGCATTCTATTCAGAAGAGCTGAAGAACCTCATTCCTACATGTTTATTTTCTTATAATGGTTCTAATTAGGGATGGGCATGGGTACCTGAGTACGCAATTTGGGCATCAGTATTCATTTAACAGATCGAGTGCTCGCTCCTTCTTGTTTTTGCTCTATAACTGTCAATTATTATACAACAATGTGCTACATTAACAGCTAGCTGCATGAGCCAGTTGTTAATGTAGCACATCGTTCAACATGCTAATGAAGTTATTTTTGGCATGATTGTTTTTGACCACGGATAACAGCACAGTGTCTGCCCCACTGAAGTGAATCTGCCACATAATGGTACAGTAGATGGGTAGTAGATTCATCTAATGATAAGTCAGCTAGCTAGGGCACCCTGCGTCCCTCCACATCTACCCACCGTCTGTGTCATCTCCGTCATCTACCTCCACAAATAGAATCTCATTCTGTGGGGAACACTGCAGTTATTTCATTGGAATAAAACCACAAAACATGAATAAATGTAAGGTGAATAAAGTTAAGTACGTTAACTCATCCAGGAACGTTATTTCTGCCTGAGTCAAGACTGTATCAGAAACTTGTTTGGACCCTTATACTCTTTTTATTCAAGAGTAAACTTAAAACTTTCCTTTTTGATAAAGCTTAAAGCTAGGACTTACGAGCCCTCAGTTATTTTTAAGCTGATTTTGTTCTGCTTATTTAATGATGCTGCTATAGGCCTAGTCTGCCGGGGGATAATCCTGTTCCTGATACTCTGAGCTTCTCTCCTCTCTGTCTGTATCATTCATGTCTCATCAATGCATGTTACTAATTCAACTTCTTCCCTGGAGTTGTTTGTGCTTTGTCATCTCGCAGGTCTCTGCTGATCGTGGTGGTGCCTGCTGCCATGGTCCTGCATGACACTTCCTGCTGCTATTATCACTATTACTCATATATATTTATATCATTAGTCTAATAAACTATGAAATTTGTAGCCATAAAAACACCATCAGTGGTATGTCTCACTGTATCGTAGCTGCTATTGCTGCTGCTTATCATTTATCATGTTTGCCACCATAATTATTATCATTGTCATATTCTATCACCTTAGCTGTGCTTGTTTCTACTATTCTGCTGTATTAACTGCCATAACATATAAGACATGTTATGGATATTATTATAGTTACTGGAAGTGTGTCTGTCTTTCTCTCTCTCTGTCCATCTTTTCTCTCTTTCTCTCTCCTTTTCTTCCTCCCCAACCGGTGCAGACAGATGTCCGTCCTCCACAGAGCTGGGTCTGTCTGACATTCCTGTCTGTTGTAGGGAAGGTTTTCAACGCCACCGTACTCTACTGGGGAAATGTTGGGTCTCAGTAAATGGTATATAAGTCATAGAGTGTGGTCTTTACCTAATCTGTAAAGTGTCCTGAGATTACTTTCTTATGATCTGGCACTATAAATAAAATTAAATTGAATTGAATTGAAATGAATAAACGGTTACTTTTCTTTACTTGAGTGCTTTATAAAATTGAATGTGAGTACATAAATATGGAAATGACTTTAAATGCCCATCCCTATTTCCAAACCATCTCTATTTAAATTATTCATAGAAACCAAAGAAGAAAAAACAAACATCTGGCTCAGAAAATCACACAAGAAATACAGGATCTCACGCATTTTACTTGGCCACTATGATACAGAACTACTTTTAGATTCATTTGAAATTTTACTCTGCCATAATGGACGGAAACTAGATCATTTGCCAACCAAATTATTACGATTTTTAGAGTATCAATGCTTGATTTTTTACATTTAGTTTTTTTTTAAAAGATAATTCAGACACCAAACACTGCTCTTCGCCTTCATCTGATGTTTTAAAAAGGTCAAATCGAACAGGCATCGCCCTGCTCTCAGTCTGAGTTTGCGCTCAAGAGACTCAGACGTCCAAAAGTGAGCAAGAGCAGCTTGATCGTTGTGAGCATGAGAATCCCTGTTGTTGGCTCAAACGTAGTCGTACAATTCCTCTCGCATGCACAAATCACTCTCAAAGGCTGGCTTGCAGATCGAGTAGCGCTAGAATTGGTTTTGTGCTCTCCCATAATTTTGTCATCAATATACTCCCATACACAGGCTCCCACAAAACACTGGCGCACAGGCAGCTGGACGACCTTAAATACCCTCAGCCGAGGACTGCTGCCTTCAGTAGCTCCTTGGAAACTCCCTTTTTCCACGATGTTAAATGTGACTTGTCATGCATTGGAGAGCTGCTTTGAAAATAGAAATGGCTGTGTCAACACAAGTATTTTTAAATGTATTTGTGCTATTTGGTTAGTGTGCAGCTATTTAAGTAACCAATGTGCCTGAATCGAAAATGTGTAAATGACAAAGTATATCATAGAAAAAGAATATTATTCACATCATTGATGATTTTTTATTTCTAATTAAATTGTCAGGTTATATGCTCACTCCCTCCCAATTAAAAAAAAGAAGCAGATAAGGGCCAGTGACTGAAATGCTGTTGCTGGTTTTTTTTTAATTGATTTTACTTACATTACTTACTTATTAGTCTGTTTTATGCACTGAGGAGGACAATGTGCTTTTAAACATTGCTTCTAACACAAGCTGCTGTCATGGTTTCAATGCTATCCGCCTCCTAAACCACACATCTCCGCACACACGGGGGGAAAAGCTCCAACTACCTTGCTGGATTGTGCTTGTATTTTCAGACAGCCTTGGAAGGCATCGTTTTATACTCACGGTAACATCATAGACTGGGAAACACGGTACCTATGACAACTACAGCTAGGCAAAAAAGGACAGTTTATAATGATTTTTAAATAGGCCGAGTTAACTTTACCGTCGCAAACAAATCTTTCCCCCTAAAAATAAATGAACATATGTTGTCAAATCAAGCAGAAAAGTAAGTCAGACTTCAGTTTATGGGACGTTAGTGACACACCGAAGTGTTCAAGGTCACTAAAGCACTGTGTTGCTTATTTTCGCATGCCAGATGTTGACGCTTAAGTGAAGTTCGTGCAGCGAAAACGAAAGCAAAGGTTACACCGGAGACAGCGCGCCGAAATATATTTCTGACATATATTTCTGACATACATTTCAGGCCAAAGAAGTAAAAGTGAGCCAGAACCTGCCACACGGCTGTTATCATAAGCTGGCAGATTGTCCTATAGGCTTTGAAGGCAACGATAACTCGGGCCCATAAACCAACTCCCTCAAGTGTTGATAAAAGCTAGCCCGGGTTCTCTTTTACTGACAGAACCTCAACCAAAATATCCGTCAATTTAAAGTGCTCTCGCTTTTTGTTCCAATTGTCGATAATGAACAACAACTTATGAGTAAGTTTCTCCATTATTACTTGACAGTGTTCAATTCGGCGTGAATAAAAGACACCAGAAATGTAATAAAGTCTCAACTTTTTAGATCAATTCTCTTGTCATTCCTCCTACCTCATTCCCGAAAAATGCACCACCGTGCACGCGAAGGAGCGGCGTAAACCAATTATAAAGTTGAAATATCACAGTGATAAAGTGCTGCTTGCTAAATAAACGTTGCTCCGAATTTTCAAAGAGACTCAAATTATTCTGGAAAGGTCCAAGGCACGCTCACCCAGGTGTAAACCGTCTGCCGATAAGAGAGGCGACGTTGAATTGCAGAAATTTCGAATGTAGTTCGGGCAAACATTTTCCCACCCACATGACTTAAAGGGCACATATGTGGTGGTGTTAAATGCGTAAACGTTCATGTGGACATTCGGCTCGGGGAGCCCGATGTACGGCTACCTAGCTGTCAGGCACTGCGTTTGGAGAGGCTGTCATTGGCGAGACTGCTGTCAAAAAAATACCCCCCCCCCCCCTCCAAAAAAAACCCAAAACATACCGCATATGCGAGATGAAGCTCCTTCCAAATATTATGTGCAGTCCCGGTGTCTTTGTATTCCTCCTCAACTGGAACCGGTGGTGATCTCCGTCGGCTAAACTGAGCGGGACACAGCGCCAGGGTTTAACCTGAAATGACCCGCGCCGGTGCAAATCAGGCGAGGGCTGCGCGTGTGTCTGCGCGTGTACCGGGGCTGTGTGAGTGAGAGGAGTCGGAGCGAGCGGGTCTATGCGGCGGCGGCGACGGGAGGCTGCGCTCGGAACGCGAAAAAACTTCACCGCGGAGCCGAAAACAAAGCTTCATAAGCGGCGCACCGACGAAACTGACAATTGTAGCGCTCCGACTAATCGCTCCGGGGAATCAGAGAGCCGAATCACGGGCAGGAACCGACCAAAATAAGCCTCGCCCTTATTACAAACTCCCAAGTTTTTTCCCCCTTTTTTCGATGGCGGTTGGTTGTTTTTACAGCCTGGTACATGCCGACAGGGCAGGAAACATGCTCCAACTTACTGTGTGTGCGTGTGTGTGTGTGTGTGCGTGTGTGTGTGTGTGTGTGTGCGTGCGTGAGTGTGTGTGTGTGTGTTTATCTATGTTCAAGGAAATCCAGCAAGAGGATTTCAATTTAATTATTACTATTATTCAGAATCAGATATACTCTAATACTTCTTGGGGAAACTATTTTTTTATTACTATTAGTAATAATAATAATAATAATAATATAACTATTATTTAGAACAAGGCTGTGTTATTTGTTTATAAATATAATACATTGTATTATATGAACCACGTAATTGTTTTGTATTCTACTGTTTTCCAGAGTAAGTTGGTCAGTGGTGATGTGCATGCGTGCTCCACAAATCATAATGGACAAAAATACTTCATGTAGATCACCAATTTATCAAGATAAGACACACCTTCATTGATTCCCAGCAGGGGAATTCTGTAAAACTGCAACAATAGAGGTCAATACAGATGACCCTGATTGAAGGTTACATAAATACATTAGAAGAGGTAGCAATCATAAACCAAAATAGAATGAAATTAAATGGAAACTCACTCTCACTCATTACTCATCTTCACCCTCTTATTCGGGGTCTGGTCGCAGGGGCAGCAGCTCTAGCAGGGGACCCCAAACTTCAAACTTCCCTTTCCCGGGCCACATTTACCAGCTCTAAACGGAAACTATACAAGTGTATGTATTTGGGGCGTGGTCTCTTGAGTGACAGCTAGCCCCTGGCCCTCACTTCTCCTCGGAGGTAAACATCAGCCAGATGGACGAAGCCCCCCCCAACGTCACATACATGCCCTTTTTTGGTAAGAGGAAATGCCGAGGAGTCAAAGTCTGAGACGATTGCGACTCCAGTAGGCGAGGACGATTGGATGTACAGAGTAAGTCTCGCTCACTTCCCCCACTAATTTCCCAGAGTTTTACAGTATAACTTAGGCTGTGTCTTAGAGCGTTACTCCCGTACAGTTATGTGCTACTTTGCCCAGACTTACAAGGTAACTAATTTCCCACCAATCATTTTAACTACCAGGTATATTAGAAATTAAATAGTCTGCTGTACAATATGTTCACAATTATTATAAAAAACGGGCAAATTAGTGGGGGAAGTGAGCAAGAGTTACTCTGTACTTCTATGGAAGTTGGTGTAAAGCAGGATGTAAGTTAACCGGAGTTACGTGCTAAGACGCAGCCTAGTTACACTGATATGCACGGGGGAAATGGGGGGGAGTGTACGGGAGTTGCTCAGTACTTGTATAAATTAAGTGGCAACCTAAACGGAATGTGAGGGATAGGTCCGCTCTAAATTGCTCTATGTGTGTGCTCTAAGATGGTTAAGAACGGGCTGAAATTTGGGTCTGAATCGGGTGTGTCAGCTGGTAAAATGGTGGTCCCACCTTTGTTGGTCCCAGAGTGTTTTATTTGGGATTTGACTAGGCTGAAAGTGAGGCCTGGTGGGGGCATTTATGCAAGACCCATATGGGCCCCACCACCTGAGCCACACGTGAGCTTACATGCCAATCGCAGCTGAAATTTGTTGAGAGACGGGGTACACTAGGCCGCCAGTCAATCACAGGCCTGAAACAGTCCGTAGCCTGATATAAGACAGAACTGTCAACTAGTTACACTCGGACACTGCCTGCACTCTGTGGGGGAGGAGGATTTGCTTTTCCCTAACCGATCGCAAAGGACCTGTGTTTCAAGCCGGCTTACTTCAGCATTAATGCTGAATGTAAAAGGGGTAAAATAATTACATTTTGCGGCCCTTCTAGATTTTCCAAATCTTATCGAACAGAATTTGATTCAAATTTGTATCCGTCAACTCAGCGGAGCGGGCAGATTCAAAGGTCTGGACGTTGGCAATAAGGACAGACTATTCACACACACATTCACAGCTGAACATACCATACGACAAAATTGCTGTTAATAATTCAAATTTATTACAGCACTCAAGTAACACATTAATAATCCACTATTAGCAGACACTGAATACGTCAGAGTGGATTGCATTTGTTCTGAAAAAGGCTCATGTCGAAATAACATCACTATTCACCGCAGGCTGTATGCACGTGAAAAAGAATATACATATATGATAATACACTTGTGTTTACTGACAGCCATTATTTTAGAAAATAGTAGGACAGACACACGTTGAGACTACAGACTCTCAGCAGGTTCCCAGAACACTGTGTTTTATAGCTGAACACATAGCTTCATTGCTCTCAGTAACATTTTTTAGAAGTGAAGATAAAACAGTTATTTAACTGCAGCTCATTAATGCTGGTAAAAAATGAAAGAGTTAGCACTAAGGGCACACAGTATTATCATCTATTATGTATTCTTAAAGATCACAAGCTACAGGTCAGTATATTAATATAACAAAATCAGGACAGATAATAAATTATGACAATGGCAAGTAAGGATACATAGAGGGACAGCAACAGAGAGTGACTGAGCCTGTGCTCAATTTGTATGTGTGTATGTGTGTGTGTGTGTGTGTTTGTGTGTGTGTGTGTTCCTATCACCCCTGTGCCAGGTGACAGCCTACTTGGACCATACACAGTCCTTTTTTAAGCTCTTACAAGCCCTGTTCAGACCTGGCATTGCCATGCGTCTTGGGTGATCCTATCACGAGTGGACAGCTCTCAGTACGTCAGTTCAGTTCACACCTGGCATTAAAATGTGTCTCCTTCTACCAGAGAAGACCATTAAGACTTTACAGACCATGCCCCCTTCACAGCAGCTGAATTCTTGGGATAACACAAGATTACGTGAGAATCATGTTCACATGTCACACAAAAATCCATCCTGTCAGGCTCCAAGCAATGCGTTTGGGTTATGCATCGAAGATACCTGGCCAATCAGCGTCCTGTAAGGAGCTACTGGCAGTTAAGGGGGTGGGGGGAGTGGGGGTCGATGAAGACATGAGAGGTTCAAAACAACACTGGAGGCTCCTAAAGCGGTTAGCTGAAATAGCATCACTTTTATCAGAACTGGAGATTTCTTCTTCATTAAAAGAAGAGAACGATGCTGAAGGCTTTTCTCGGTGGAAAAGATGTTTTCTCTCTTCTCCTGACTGACTTTGGCGAGAGTTTGATAGACAGATGGTCCATTCAATCACCTGCCAGGTGTGTTTTGAAGCACCTGCCCTTTTCCAATCTGTCCAATGAGGCCTTCTCAGATGGTTCTGTGTAACAAACCACCCGTCGAGTCAGGTTATATGTCCCCAGGAAGTGCATCGGACTTTGAAACTAATTTGACATAGTGGCCAAACAGTAGAATTACAACTTTCTTGTCAGTCGTGTTCCATGGGCCAAACAGATTGTTTCTCATTTACTTGTAGACACAAGCTTTTCACATAAGTTAAGTAACTGGGATGTAAGAAATACATCACAGAGCCGCCCTGTAGTGGACATCAGGTAAATCTATTACACAAAAAGTACGTTACAGACAGTACATTTACATGGCGAAAAAGACGTCTGCAAATCTGTGGAGATAAGAGAGATGTTTTTTCAATTTGAATGTTCGTTATTTCATTTGATTTTGTTAACTATAATAACCTTGTATGCAGTCACTATGAGTCCCAATGTAGCCTACTGTGTAAAGGCCATCCTGGGCTTTCTGCTGATGTCATAGTGGTGTGGAAAAGCACATCTGGTGTCTTTTCAAAATGCAGCAATAGCGCTCTATGCCAGTAAGGAAGATAAGTGATTATATTTAGAAAGATAGGCCTATATTGTTTCTGTTAATCGTAGGGATTTTGCTTTTTTATTTACAATTATCTAACTATATTATATTACAAGTGTATGTTCATTTAAAGTGTTTCAATATCCACGTTTTAACCGATGTCCTTTTTCTTTTTTAACCATATTCCATAATTCAGGAAACAGCACTAAATGAGATGATTTGGTAGAAAATTATAGAAATTATAGTCATTGTGTGTGTTATACATACATTGTGTGCGTGTGTGTTATACACGCACACAATGTAACCAGTCAAAAGCATGCACAATATCTTAAATATTACATGTCTTAAAAGTGAATGTAATAATATCATGTAAATGTGCTGTTTGTAATGTACTTTTTGTGTAATAGATTAACCCGATGTCCACTCCAGGGCACTTTTTTGAGTAAAAAAATTCTTTGTGATGTATTTCTTTACTTATCTAATGTGAAAAGCTTGTGTCTACAAATGAACAAAACCTGCTTATAGATTCTGGAATCTTTTAAACGAGTAGAAAGAATAGGTGCTTTTTTTTTGCGCAGAAAAACATATCAGACACTGTACAATGTACAATACAGGTTTGGAGGGTGTGTGTAAGAATTCATTTATTTTGGACGTATTCAGATAAGCACAGCATGTGAAAATCACTCTCATATATTGGGATAAGAGATGTCGTAGAATGGTTATCTTTAAGACTTTGCTGCAGGATCTTCAGCCTATCAATCAATGATTCATTCAAGCCAGAATAGAATCAAATTGAAATCAAGACACTTTCACTGCAGACTTTCTGCTACCTTGTAGGATCACTCTGGGCCTTGGTTCCCCTGGGGCTCCGCTGAGGCCGGGGCTGCTTCAGGTCACAGCAGGGCTGCTCATGCGTTACCTCCAAAACACACACACAAGAATGAGAACAATGGCATTTCCTCATTTGGAGCTGGCGATTTCGTGATGAATAGTTTTGAAAGTCTTTCAGTAAATAAGATCAAATCCACTCTTATATAACAAGATAACAAAATGGAATATGTTATTTAACTTAACAAATTTATAAAGTATTGTCTTTAAATGACTTTTAATTTTGACAGTATAGCTGAAAATGATTTTTGTCGTAACTTTTGCCATTACAAAAGTTATTTTTATATTGAACTAAAGTTCTGCATCAAAACTGGCCAAGTGGAATACAACTTTTAATGATTATCCATAAATGCCCTTTTTATATTAACCTTTGTGACTCTAACATGGCTGCTGTAACTCTGTAAAGGACCATACGCTCTCTGTACATATGCTCAGTACAACTAGTTATAGTCCACTGACAAACCTAAAATGAATGACCCTTGGACAGTGGAATGCAGAATCCCCTGGAGCAGATATAATTGTTACCAGTTGTACTTTGTGATAATGTTGGATTGCATTGTTATAGTAGCCTGACATTAGACTGAATTGTCAGCTTGTTAAACTGTTTCCATGCTCTGTCTGACATTTCCTTCACTCTGACTGATTTCCATTGGGGAGGGGATCCGACTTTCCCTACCGGCTCATTGGTTAGTCTGTATGTTAAAGCGAGAAACCCCAGTTTCATGTCACGATGCCAGACCAATCAGTCAGCTCTGAGAAGAAGGCTGATACTAACATCTGGACCTGTGCAATCATTTAAGGGCTATTATTATATGGCTCCTTCATGTATCACAAATAAATAAGACAAACATTAACAGAATATTAGTTACTACTGCAACAGCAAGAAGTGAAGCTCAGCGTCTGTCCCGTAGCCTTTTATTTCCGCAAAGCTCTCACCAACGACTAAAAACCAGCGGCCTCTTGCTCGGTCACTCTCACTTTTTCTCTTCTGAGCTTCCTCCGTCTACGTTCATGACTTTGACCCTATGCCATGATTTCCATAGATATCCACCCGAGCCTGAATTTGTGATGGTCTACATTCATATAAAAAAGGATGATGTATTTTAGCCAAAAATAAAATTGTTGAAAGAAGTGGTATCGGAGTTATATATCATAGTCTTACCCTCTTGGCAGCATTTTTGGTAGTCCAACGTGTGTTTGTAGATCAGAGCCTTTACTCTTTCAGGTTTCCGCTGAGCATCTGGAAATGTTTCTACAAAATAACAACAACCCCCCCCCCACACACACACACACACTGTACACACACACACACACACACACACATAAAACCTAAAGTTTAGATATTAATTTCCATTCATTTAATAGGAAGCTAGTTTTAATAAAAAATGTAGCTTTAGTAAACCAGAATAATAAGCTCTACCAGAAAACATGAAGTCTAGATCAGTAATTACAGTTATACACCCTGTGTAAAGACACATTTAAAAGTGACCAAATTAAGTAGATACAAGTCTCACACCCAAACATATTTTAATAAAAGAGCGCTGTCTGAATGCAGATTTGGCCAAATGTTTGCTTGCCAACGAGGCGTCTATATCTTAGCTCTTAAAGTGAAATTCTGGTGTAAAATCATCAAGAGTCCCTGCACATAAAAAAAAGCACCAACAACGTAGTTAGTGAACCCAGAGTTTATTAAAAGAGTGTTTTAAAGACTTACCTACTGGCCCCTGTACCAGCTCCTCTCATAGTAAAGTCCATTCAAGTGGATTACCAAAGTCTATCCAAAAGGAAGGAGCCCATTGGTGCTTTGTTTTCTGTGTAAGGACTCTTCTCATGCTGCTGCAGAGGTTTGGTGTTATTTTGAGCAGTATTAGTGGTTAAAAAAGACGCTTGAATGCCTTCACTGTACTGTTGCTGTTAACAACTCTCCAGGATTTCTTTTAATAATTTTTACATGACAAAACTGTCTTGATGGCTTATTTGATGTGTGCAGGTGTTGAAAAAGACCATGGGATGATTTTACGCTGTAAAATTCACTTTAAAGGTCCCAGATAAACTACCCAGCACCAGCCCATGCCCATATTTATCCTGAATCAGGCCTGCATAGTCAGCCTGTATTGGCTTGCCAAATAATATTGAGCCATGTGTGACCCACACAGTTTGCCCAGCTTGTTACCCATGTAGCTCACATTTAACACATATGGGGGGGAGATTACTTTGAAATGTAGTCTGAATATAAATGACATGCCATTTTTTTTACCAACGTAATCCATCATTTATTCTTAAAAATCTAATCTGCATACTTTTACAGTAGATGAAATCAAACCTTAAAAATTGCACCTTCTTCTTAAACATATTGGACACAGCCACAAAAGATTTAATATCACAGATATTCTATTTTCTCTCAAAACATCTCAAAACATTTTCAGTGCAAATGAAATCCTTTATGCATATTCAGCATTTGCAATCAGTCAATTCAAATGACCCTCAGAAAAACAAACGTGTGCTGTTTTTATACTACAATATGTGCGATGCTGTTTCTCTTGTGTATGATTTTATGGCTGCTGTTGTTTAATGAAAAGCCTTTTGAGGAGGACTTTGCTCCTTTAACAAAAGAGGAGCACTCACTCAAAATGTTTATCTCCTGTTTTCCATGTAAACAAAGAAGAATAAAAACTCCATTATCCATAAATCCTTAAACATTAGTTAAGTCACCATCAAAACTAGCAGTAACTTTGCTAGACAGTAGAAAATATTCTGCGTTTAATATTGTTCGGATCAAATAACAATTACAAAAACATACTGACATAAATGTTGTCAGGTGTACTGTAAAGTTTAAATTTGTATGATTTTATATTTGCCATATATTAAAGACATTATCCAAAATTTAATCAAGTTATCTTCAAGAATGTTACTTTAATTAGTTACACTTTTAAAAAATGTAATCTAGGATGATTATAATAATTTATTTTTTGTAATCTGATGACTTTATCCTGATAACATGTAATGTGTTACTACCCAACATGATTCACAGGGACATGCTGGGGGGGAAAACTGACTCTTCACTGAATCCTTTTTCATCGTATTTGGCCTATAATCCCAAATAGGCTTTAAAAAACTTAGATATTTGCATAAACATGCCTGATTTTACATGAATGTATCTGGTGTGGGGTCTTTCAACACCTGACAGAGGCACTAGACTGTCTCTATATTGCTATTTGGTATTTTGGGGTTTTACTGTTGGATTGATTCACAGCTTCTAGGTCAATTATTAGTGGAAGGTTTCAAAGTCTTCTGGCACTGATTTGTGAATGTGCCTGTCATGCATACCTTGAATGGCACTGATCAGTTGGCGTAGACCAGTTCACTCACCTTACATCAACTTTGCTTTTGTGTACTGTATAGTTCAGCTTGGAGTCTCTCCAAGTGTGTAAAAGGGCGGTTAGTTTGGGCGCTTTTATGAAGTGTGGATGTTTGTTTGACACCGACATTATAGAGGCATACTGATTTGATTATCTAGCAGTCTAAGAAATCCAATAGATGCATGACATATGGAAAACTGTACTTTGGTTTGATGCAATTGAAGTCAGATGACTACAATCTTACTCTAAAAGTTAATTAGATTCAGAGCATGCAGGAATTATAATGAAGCATTGTCTGTTCTTCCAGTTCAGTGACTGTTTCATCAGCATGTAGTGAATTGGCAACATGTACTGGAATAAAGGTGTGTGTGAGTATCTTGCTGTCAGTGAGAGATAAACTTTATTATTAAAAGAATTCCTTCCTGTCACTAAAAAATTGTGCGTCTCAGAAGAAGCTCCTGATCTTTGATTCTGAGGCTCTGACACCAAGGCTTGACTTCACTGTTGATGTTTTTCAGTAGCTGACACAGTTTCTGCTGTTAAACATAATGTCACATTGCCTATGATAGACTGCAGGTGTAGGAACAACACACTTAAGTGTTAATTCCATTTTCATATGAGGTGTTTTTGTTGTTTTAAGGGCCATTTAATCACCTGTCAGAAGATTCAAGGTAAATACACACCTTCATTATACATTTTGTGGAGCATGATTGAAAGCACAAACACAGCAGGAAGAAAACGCTGTGTGTAAGTTGTGTGAGACCTGTTGTTGTATTCAGGCTGATGAAAAAGGCAGAACCTGTTGAAGTCTGTTTGTTCCTGACAAGAACAATGTGTTGCTGATCTTACTGAGTTAACATAGTACGTTCAAGGTCAAGTGCAGATTGTGTCATATGGGGTGATCTACATGCTATTCAAATTTACAACACAATTTGTTAACAGTTTTCTTCCTCGTTTACAGTCTTTCAAACTATGAAAAGTACTACTCTGTGATGCGCATGTAATCCACATACTGTAGAAATTACGTCCGGAGGTGGTAGATGAGTGCAAAAATCTGTGTGGGGTGGTGGATGGGTCCCAAAACACAGGACTTTGACCTGGGGTACCTGTGTTTGTAGAACCAAGCCAAACCACAACCTTTTCTCTAATGTTATCCAAGTCATTTTGTTGTAAACTAAACTGTCCCCTTCTGTTGCCTAAACTTAACTGGAGTGTACCTATGTTCCCTGGGTCCGCTGTTCCCTGCTTAGTTTGTGTACTTGTTTTAGTGCCTAAACCTAACTGTCACCTGTTTCCTTAACTCAACCGGTCATGTAGCAGTAGTTTTAGTGGCTTAACTTAACCATCACCTTCTGTTGCCTAAACTTAACTGGTCACGCAATGGTAGTTTTGGGGCCTTAACTTGACCATCCTGTTTGCTGTCTCACATTGTTATAAAGAATGTTTAATATAGAATATTTTGTAAGACATAATATGAACATATTTCCATCATATTTATTAAGATATCACATGAATCCATGTAACTGCATTTAATAGAACTTCATAGTATTTTGTAAGATGTCATACGAATTGTAGGGCATAAGTTTTTGTTAATGAAAATACGTTGGCTTGTGTAAGAACAAGATGATGGACCCACAGAGATCTATCACCTATATCTACTTGTTCACATTGCTGTTTGGTTCACTCTCACAGCTCTCAAAACCCATTTTCGAGGCAGCTGATAAACCCAGCGTACTCTACACACTGAGCAACAAATGACAGACAGACAACGTTAATGACTAGCTGTTGAAAACATTGTTTATTTCTATCATCGCTGCACTAACTGTTAAAAAAACACACCATTTCTATCCAACTTGAGTGGTGCTGTGTGTTCACACTGTGCCGTGTATACGAGTGTATTTAGTTTTGGCCACACTCTGCAATCTATATTCACCCAGCCCTTTTTGCAAATAGGTTGAATTCCCATCTCCACACTCGCACACTCATGGATTCTGAGGTGTGTCCGTGTCTTAGGGCTGAGGGCTGTCCCACTTTTAAATTGTAAAGTGCACAAGGGCTCTCTAGCACATTTTAAGCCCGTTCTGTAGCTCTGCATTTCTGCAGACTTTTCCTGACGAGATTACCCATAATTCATAATGTTGTGGCGTTAAACACAGGGTCACCAAGCACAAAAAAAAGAAAAATAAACAAGGAGGACTGACACATGGCTGTTCAGCCCACAGTCCAGCTTGGTAAATTAAACTAACACAGAAACATTGACATTAGGGATTTAAGATGATTAAAAAAAACATATACAATCTGAGGAATGCAAGCATTATTTATTTCAGTGTTTAATTCTGAATCATTTATTTTAATTTTGTGTAATGATGCTGACTAAAATGACTCTGTCTAAAGGCCTTTGCACACCAGAGGCGCTTTTTTCATGCGATTCCTTCCTACGTCAATACCTTTTTCTCATGAGTACTTAAACACAGAACACAAATATTACACGGAGATAACGTTTTCACACTGCTGAAAAAGGCATCAACCAATCAGGTTGTGTTGTTTACTGATGAGGACTATAAAGGGACCTTCACATGATCACCGAAGCGTTGTGAGCAGAGACCCAGTAAACAGCTAAATCATCGCTAGTACTATAACAACCGTAAACTGCCTCTTCACAAACCTGGTGTGATGATGATAAACCTCCATCATTACGTTTTCTTCTCAGATCATGAAACAACTTTAATGTAACGTTAAGTAGACCGGGAAACTCAGACACACAAACAAGAAGTTTTTCCTCCATCTTTCTAGCCGGCTTGATGTTGCTCTCTGGTTGCCTAGGAAACGTAAATGTCCCACTCAAAGCTTCTATCTCATTGGTTGCGCTTTGGAAAGGTCAGCGGTAACAAGGTCAAAGTTCAACTGATTTGAACTTTGAGTGCAGCGGCAGAGGGGCAAATCTGAGCAGTGGGCACCGCTACATTGGGTACTACCGTCTCCTCCATAGGAAATGAATGAAACGGCCGGCACAACGAGCTTTTACCGCGTATCATGTGTAGGGGCCTGAAGACACAGGGCTATATGCTAAACCTCATACATCCATGGATCAGACAGAAAACTATTTCACTCCTTAAACCTCTACAAATGCAGCGCACATAGTTTCACTTCTTCCGTTTTTACTTTTCACAAGAAGAGCTTTCGACAAACACTACATAGTTAACTGTTTACCAGAGGGAATTCAAATTCATTCAGAGCAGTTCTCTAAGGTGGCTTTCAAACCTATAGTTCAGTAGAGCGGTGAGATGGCAACATTGCTGCATTTTTCATTTAGTTTAGTTTTCTTTCAGACTGCTCCTTTTTTGTCAAGCGAACACTGTAACGCAGTGGCCGCTGCTGGTGTTTCAAGAAGCTTAAGCTAATTTTTCCAGCCTACATCATAAATGTGTTTGTTTATTTATATGTAAATTCTACCCTTTGTTCCTTTTCAAGAAAATGATCTGTGACCTTGTCGTACCAACTAGGCGTCTTTTCCAGGGACTTGACCAGTGTCCACTCAATGGCAGCAGAGCTAGGCTGCTTAAACGGCCTTGGCCCAGCTGGAGCTGCTGCGCCAGGCTACTGTGAAGTGTGACTGCCTGTGAGTGTGAGTGTGAGTGACGGGGGGAGAAGCTCCACAGCTGCCGCTGCTCGTTAGGGAAATAAACCAGGTGACAGAACAGAGTCGCTAAACACAACGCTAGTCGTTTTTAACAAAGACAAAGTCGCTGGTGATCGGTAAAGTCTCCGGATCAGTTCAGAACAACAGAATGAAAAACTTGGAAAATGCTCCGCTGGATGTTTATTCTTAAAGATCAATGATTCACTCATTTAGCTGTCAATCAAAAAAGGATTCCACCTCAGACAGCTCATCCAATCATCATGCAGAAGCTGAGCGTCCAGGCCAGCCCACTGTCCCATTGAACCCCAGAGACGCTGAGTGTCCGATGGGCGGGACAAAGCCCAGCATTTATCCAATGAGCGTCTAGTTTGGCTGCAGAGGAACAACCTGCTCTAGGCTTCCCCATTGAAGTCAGTAGAAGCTGAGCGTCCGACTGTGTAAAGCCTTGTCGATGAATGAGAAGGAAGTTACCTGTGATAAGTAGCTGATTCTGAACAAAAGACGAAGGCTTTCTAGAACATATTTAGTCAATGAAATGAACATGAACTCAAACAGCTGTCAACTTAGATGTTATATTATATTTTATTTTATTTTATATTTTATTTGTTGTAGATATGTATATATCTTGCCTCCTTTTATATTTTATATTTACCTTTTATATTGTATATTTTTTGGTGGTTTCTGGAGCCTTGCAACGGAATTTCGTTTGTATACATGAAAATGTGTGTGAATGACAATAAAGTTTGTCTAAGTCTAAGTCTAAGTCTAGTCTAACATACAGCAGTACATATTTCACCACTTTTTTTTATTTGGGTGACATATTAGGGGAAGCTGAGCGTCCCTTGCAGTCTAAGAGCAATCGCCACTGCTTCACCCATATCTATTTCTCTCTCTCGTCCTCATACAAGACTTCTCCTTCCACTCTTTCCCCTCTCTTCAGCAGCAGCCCTGTGCAGATGACCGTCTATCCAGTGGAAGTTGGATGCCGAGGCTATATGGGGCAGTCAACCACACGACTTCTGAGGGACGCAGGAGTTACAGGAGGGAGCCTGAAGAAGGCAACCAAGGAGCTGGCAGAGGAGGCTGAGAAAGGAAGCTTTTTGCTTTGGTTAAAGAGGAAAGACAAGTGCTGGGGAACAAATAATATAGTGGAAAATATAGTGGAGTAGAAGTATGAACTACCTAACCTGACTCTCGCCAGATGATGAAAAACAGAACACAATGCTTTACAAATCCTTTTCAACCTCTTTCCAATGGAATACACCACAAAGACAAGATATTTAATGTTCAAACTGATGAACTTATAGTTTTTTTTGCAAATATTCACTCATTTTGAATTTGATGCCTGCAACACGTTCCAACAAAGCTGGGACAGAGACAACAAAAGACTGGGAAAGTTAAGGAATGCTAAAAGGAACAGGTGAACAGTTTAAAAACAGGATAGTGTCATGACTGGGTATCAAGGATGGGGCGAGGTTCACCACTTTGTACACAACTGTGTGAGCAAATAGTCCGACAGTTTAAGAACAACGTCTCTCAACGTACAATTGCAACGAAATTTAGGAATTTCATCATCTACAATCCATAATACCATCAAGAGATTAAGAGAATCTGGAGAAACCTCTGCACGTAAGGCTGAAAAAAACAGTGAATCCCCTTGACCTTCGATCCCTCAGACGGCACTGCATTAAAAACCAACATAATTCTGTAAAGGAAATGAACACGTCGGCTCAGGAACACTGATGACAAAACCATTGTCAGTTAACTCAGTTCGTCTCCACATCTACAAGTGCAAGTTAAAACCCTTCCATGCAAAGTGAAAGCCATATCTCAACAACACCCCAAAACACCACCGCTTCTCTGGGCCAGAGCTCATCTGAGATGGACTGACGTAAAGTGGAAAAGTGTGCTGTGAGTCCACATTTCAAATTGTTTTTTGAAATCATGGACGTCGTGTCCTCCAGGCCAAAGCGGAAAAGGACCATCCAGATTGTTCTCAACGCAACGTGCAAAAGCCAGCCTCTGTGATGGTATGGGTGTGTGTTAGTGCCCATGGCATCATGGGTAACTTGGACATCTGTGAAGGCCCCATTAAAGCTGAAAGGTATTGCAGGTTTTGCAGCAACATATGCTGCCATTGTGTGAACCTGCTCTCATCTATGAAGAGAACAGAGCGCCACTGGTGGACCTGCTAATTCTGGTGTTTTCTCTGAATGCCAATCGAGCTGCATGGTGCTGGGCTGTGAGCACAGTTGGGCCCTCATGCCACCCGCATGGAGTCTGTTTCTGTCAGAAACATGCACACCAGCTGTAAAACGATCGAGGGCTGGCTTGATCCGTTTATATTTACTTTAATGACAGTTTATATTTACTTTAATGACAGCACAAACATCCAAAAAAAAAAAACGGCATAAGAAAAGCGTCTTCATAACCAAGGCAACAAGGCATTAACTGCTCTGCATTACAATGTTCCAGTTGCTTTGACAACATTAGTTCCATTACGTAAACTATATATGGCATCTCCCCCTTTAAAGTTATTATCAAAAACAAAATAAAAAAATAACTTTCTCTCTCTCTCTCTCTCTCGTTTCCCCAATCCTCCAAAGGCCATATGGTTGACACAAAATGACAAGCCTGTTGACTGGTCTGCACAGTCGTCCAGCTGTGGTCCGATGCTGTCCTGATGTCTGTGCAGGGGTCTGTGTGAGCCTTGTTACTTCCTTTGGACTAGAAGAAACAGTCTCTGGAGTTATAACAGTATCTGGCTGGGAAATCACTCCTGTACTCTCAGCTGATGAAAGTAGGGTGTCTTGGGCAGGTTGTGAAGACAGATCTGCCCGGAGATGGTGGCAGTTCGGCCGCAACACTGCTCCTTGAGGTGTGTTGATGATATATGACCCTGGAGTCACACACTTTTTGAAACGACTACTGGTGTCACCCAGGCTTTTACTGATCCAACTTGGTGAGGTCTCCAGGTCGTAGTGGTGGAAGAGGTCTGGCTCTGTGTCTGCGATTATAGTAGAAAAGCTTGTTTGGCCTTCTCTTTCTAGTTAACAGTCTTTCTGTTGGGCCATTTAGGTCGAAGATTCTTCTCTTATGTGGGCAGTGTTGTTCTGATCTTTCTCCCCATTAATAGTTCTGCTGGACTGACTCCTGTGGAGTCTTTGAGAATTGTGAGGAATTGATGTCTTGACAGCTCCTGGAATTCTGAACTGGAGGATTGAGGTAAATGGACTTGTACTTATATAACATCTTTCTAGTCTTCTGACTACTCAAGGGGCTTTCACACAACTTGTCACATTCACCCATTCACACAGACATTCACACTGACGGCAGTGGACATTTACAAACCATCTAATTTGATCTAACCATTCACACCACATTCATACACACATGCGCAGCACGGGTAGCAATTCAGGGTTCAGTGTCTTGCCCACGGACACTTCGACGTGCGGACCGGGGGAGCTGGGGATCGATCTGTTGATCTCTCAAATGGAGGATGACCCACTCTACCACTGAGCCACTCACCACCTCATCTCGGACCAAAAGGTTGCTTTAAGTCTCTGAATGACTTGAGCACTTGCAATGGATGATAGGTGCAGCACCTCGAGGAACCGTGAATAATAATCTGATATTACAAGGTAGTTTTACTTGTGCTCATAGAGGTCAAGAGCTATTCTTTTCCATGGACGGTCAGGCAGAGGTGTAGAGATGAGTGGCTCTTTTTGTTGGGCCCGCTTTTGCTCTTGGCATGAGTGGCATGACATCACTGTGTTCTTGAGTTCTGCAGAGAGTCCCGGCCACCAAACCCAATATTTTGCTTTAGCTCTACACTTTGTTAGCCACTGATGTCCAAAATGTATTTTCTGTAGGATGTCGGCTCTCTGTGACAGTGGAATGATGACCCTGCTTCCACGTAGGAGCAAACGATCAGCCTCTGATAGATCATTTTTGACCTTCATGTATGCTCTGATGTTTGGTGGTACATTTTTGGTGGTACACTGTATTCCGGCCATCCGCTTCTTATGAATTTGATGACAGACTGCAGCTCGCTGTCAGCTGCAGTTGCCATTTTGACGCTTTCCATCCTGGAGATGCTGAGATGCTTTGTACTACTAAATCTACATAACACTCCACCTTGCTATGTGTGTCATTCTCTTCTTTTATGTAAGTTTGTGGGCTTCGGGACAAGGCATTTGCAACAAGAAGAGTTTTCCTGGCACATATACGGCGACTGATTTGTACCTCATAAGCCGCATTAGGAGACGGAAACATCTCAAGGGAACATTTATTGAGACTCGGGCTGTTGATGAGTGGCACCAATGGCTTATGGTCAGTCTCAAGCCTGAATTCATTTAGGCCGCACAGATATTTATCAAACTTTTCACAAGCCCACACGCCAGCCAGACACTCCTTCTCTATCTGGGCGTAGTGTGTTTAGCTTCTGGGATACGTCTTAAGCAGTAGGCTACTGGCTTCCACTATTCTCTGTGGAGCTGAAGCAGCACAGCTCCTAGTCCGTAACTACTGGCATCTGCAGATACAGCTGTAGGCCTTGTGATGTCATAAAAGGAAAGAAATGGGGCCTCATGTACTAAGACTTGCATGAATTTCTTACTGAAACATGGCGTACGCTAGAATCCAGAAACTGTCGTACCCACACAAAAAATCAGATGTATCCAAGCACTTTTCCTTTGAACATCCCAATCAACGTGGAATTGAGCGCACATGGAGAAGCGCTAAACTCCTCCCTGTCTACGCCCCCATCTAAACATGCAAATCAATTTAAAT
The DNA here is from genome assembly GCF_963691815.1 of Echiichthys vipera. Taxonomy (NCBI): domain Eukaryota; kingdom Metazoa; phylum Chordata; class Actinopteri; order Perciformes; family Trachinidae; genus Echiichthys; species Echiichthys vipera. The sequence continues at coordinate 5,670,603 of NC_139838.1, read as the reverse complement.
AGGGCCTGCACCAGGGATTCCCTCTCTGCACCATCAGATTTAAACTATGAGTAAAGGTAAGAAGCGCAACTTCAACCAGTCTGAGCTCGAAATTCTATTAAATGAATCGGAGACCCGAAGAGCTGTTTTATTTGGTAGCCTCTCTTCAGGGATAAACTCAAAAATCTAAGTAGGAGTGTGTGTGTGAGGCAGTGAACGCTGTGCACACCCACTGAAAAAAAAAAAAAAAAGGTCAGACGTGAAGGAGGTGAAGCAGAGGATTTTGTGTGTAACAGCTAGTCTCTTGGTATCTCCTCCATGCTCTTGAGACTGTGCTGGGAGACACAGCAAACCATCTTGCCATGTGCCATCCTGGAGGAGCTGGATTTCTTGTGAAATCTGATTGGACTGCAGGTCCAGCCTCATGCTACCAGTAGTGATAAGGACACTAGCAGAACACAAAACTAGAGAAGAATCAGTAAGAAAGGATGAGGAGAGATCATCTGTCTGTGGCCACCACATCAAAACCATTCCCTTTCTTGGGGTTGTCTTTTGGCTCTCCACTGCACCTGTTGTCACTTTAATTTGCACCAAAGAAGGTGAAACTGATTCACAGTCACTTGTGCTTCCTAAATGGACAGATTGATATCCCTGAAATTTAATTGACTTTGTGTTATACTGTGACGATTAAGTATTCCCTTAAAGTTTTTGATCAGTTGTAATTCATGGACTCTCGAAGTGTATTTAAGGGCGTGATCACACTGTCCTTTTGGCCGTGGCCAAAACCGTTTTTTCAGCTAAAGTCTAGTAACTTTAAGCCATGTGAGTGCACCCGCTCCGCGCTCAACTGCGGCCAGCGGACCGTCCACGGCCCGCTTGAAAGAGGTGGGCTTTAGCGGAGCCGTTTGCACATGTACGAGCACAAGCGTGCGCACGTGTACGAGCACGAGCACGAGCCCTACGGCAGTAGCGTTATGTCCGCCTGTTCGGACATGTAAATAGAAGGACGGACCATGCGCGGACATTTAACAACAACAACAATGGCGGTGAAAGGTTCACGTTGGTGTGGTGCGGAGGTGGAGTGATTACTGCAGATTTGGTCGGATGAAAATATTCAAAAACAGTCGACAAGACGCACAAAAACTCAGAGGTCTACGGAAAGATTTGTAAACAAAGCCACACACACGCGATCAATGCGTGTGACGTGTTACGGCGTGATGGCGTATGGACAGCAAAAAGTATTGGCCGAGGCCCAGGTAGTGTGAGTACAAACGGGGCTGGGGCGCGGGGGGGAGAGGGAGTGGGGACAAGTACCCTAAAGTCCGGGTCGTGGTCCGGGAGGACAGTGTGAGCAGACCCTAATTCAATCATTTGTGCTCAGGGAGAAGCTCAGCGTAGTGAGAACACCAGCACATCATGAATCACAGGCTCTTTGGAGGTATAGTTACACAAACATCTCTCATGCTGGAAGGTCAGTGACTTAGCTATAATTAGTTTAAATAACCTAGATATATTTAAAGTGGCATTGCTTCCCTACAGTCTGCATTCGGTCTTTTTTTTTACTTCTCTAAAGTCACAAACTGATAAAGCACCAAATGTCTAAACATCACAAAGTTTTGATGTGCAACTGAATAACTCCAGATGTCACCTTAGAACCTGGCTCAGTTTCAGAACACCATCATGGGAAACTCCTCCAGACTTTCCTGAATGCAGAATTTAATCTGCTGGCATCGAACCCCCAACTGCACCAATCCATTGGCAGCCTCCTCGCTCTGACATCTCTCCATTAATTGCATGTATATAGGTCCTGTTTGTGCATGTGTGTGTATTTCTGGCCTGTGTTGAATTTCCCCTTGCGGGATTAATAAAGTTCTTCTTCTTCTTCTTGACATCAGCTTTAAGCTAATACCTCTTGTCATCAAAGGAGAGGATGTGCAACTGGCTCATTTAAAAGAGGACCTATCATGCTTTTCTGTCTTTTCTGACCTATAAATGTAGGGGGCAGAAGATCAGACGGAGCTGTCACACAAAGGTGCTGCTGTAATGGACAATATGAGAAACATAATGTGTTTTTTCAAGATCAAAGCATATAAACCTATGGTAGTTTACCTGAAAAATACAAATTCGACCCTGAAAACTAGCATAATAGGGCATCTTTAAAGACACTTTGGAAGAATAATAGAGATAGAGTCTACCATCTAAAGAAGGTTCCAGTTATTTGGTATAGTAACCCAGCGTTCCTACAATTTCTGCACTGAGCTGACACCTTAATAAACTGAAGCTGAACTGTGTGAAACAAGACACACAGTAGGCCACTCTGAGGCTGAGCAACTTCTATTTCTTTCCCTTATAGTTAGCATACTACTATACATGTTAAGAAGACTAATGTGACCAACAGCCACAACAGGAAGCAGTCACATCAAACAATATGAAAAATGAAGAATTGTAGACCTATCTTAAAAAGGTCTCTGTTCCTGGTCAACCATTTACTTAAAGGTTGAATATATAGAATATTTATTAAAAAAGGATGTTAAAAAAAAAAATACACCCACGGGATGTTTTGAGTGGTACAGAATGAAAGTATTGCTTTTCCATAAACAAAATATATTTAGTCTGAATTAATATTTTAGAATATTTTTGAAGGGTTTGACAATGACTTTCTGTTACGTTCTGTTTCAATTGTAGCAGCCAATTGCGTTGCTGGTTGTCAGGGTTGTCTGTTGTTGGGTGCAGCTACTGTAGACTGGCACTGGGTGAAATGGAGTTTTCCAATCCTGCGGCAGCTTCAGTGCCTCAGTGAAGGGGGCGTTATTTGTCCCAGCAGCTGAGTGAGCGGAGACGGGCAACAACCAGAGTCAATATAGGCCAAACATTCACTCCATGGACTGAGAGAAAGGAGAGAAACGCCATTAAAACGCACGCCCAAATGGCTACCGAAACAAGGAATCATTTTTGAGTTGGGAGCTAGCTAGCTAATGGATTACACACCACTCAAAGAAAGACTTCCAGTTGAAGACTGGCTAACTTTTAATAATGTTGTAAAATGAATTGATTAGTCGATACCCTGTATGATTCATCACTTGACATTGAGCAGGCTGATTGCTTGAAAACCTTGGCAACAAACCTGGCAACCTGACTGCTGGAATTATTTTTTGTGGTTGCGACTACGATCTTCAGACACTAGATGGCGGTGTTCTGCTCATTCTCCATATTCAACCTTTAAGCAGAAAATGGGCCTTATGGCAGGTGTCTCAAACTGATCCACTGAAAGGGCCGCTGTGGCTGCAGGTTTTCATTCCAACCAAGCAAGAACCCACCTGATCCAACAAATCAACTGCATGACGACAATTCAGGCGAATAAGTCAAGTTAGGTGTGTTCTTGCTTGGTTGGAATGAAAACCTGCAGCCACAGCGGCCCTTTCCCTGGATCAGTTTGAGACACATTCCTTATGATGTCAGGTTGGGCACAAAATTAAATACAGACTGTTGATAGCTAAAATATTTACTGTATGTCAACAAGTCCAGGCACTTTCAGACAGCCAGCCAAGGTCAGTGGCAACAGCAAGGGGTCACAGGGTTGCTGCCACTGCCGTGAACACACATGACTATTTGCCAGGGCCATCTGAGCTGATAATGGTTGAACTTTTTCAACTTGCCGTTGAGGCTCGCTGTGTGACAGTGGTGACCACATAAGTGGTTTATATGGTCACCACTGTCACACAGCGAGCCTCAACGATCAAAATGATAGAGAAGCTGCTTTTAGTGGTATCTATCTATCTATTTCACTGTGATAAACCTCTTCACCAGCCATGGATAAACAGATCAATGAAGAGAAAAAGTCCAGGTGCAACATACAGTAAGCTTCAGGATCTAAACATTAGCAATTCTCGCTATACCGTTGTCATATTGCTAACAATTTCCGTTGTTTTAAATTACAACCCACTCAACTTTGCTACATGATGAAAGTAGAGAAGGTAGATAATATCAACCTGTAGCGATTGGACTTCTACACTCTTGCACTCGATAAAGACTTTGAGACCCCTCCATATGAATTAGACCCCGGCTCTAAACCAAGATTTTGAAACCCCTGCACTACACTAAGACTTTTAGACCCTTGCATTCGATAAAGACTTTAAGACTCCTGCACTACACCAAGACTTTGAGAGCCCTGTACCAGACCAAGACTTTGACATCCCAGCCCTGTACCATTTCCTGACCCCTGCCATAGGCCAATACTTTGAGGGAGACTTTGAGACCCCTGCACAAGACCAAGGCTTTGAGACTCCTGCCCTGTACTGTCATGGTATTGGATTTTGGCTCAGTTGCTTCCTCTTTCATTTTTAAATTTCTCTCCTCTTGTTCCATGTTGTGTTTACTTCCTGTTTGCGTTCTTGTAGCCCTGTCCTGCATGCCTTTCCTTGTACACCTGTTCTGTGTTCAACCTTGTTAGTGTGTTCCCAACAGTGAAAGCCTGTGACATACAGTAGTATAAGACGGCGAGGCGCCGCATAGGGAGGCAGGTTTGGGGGGATTGGCTGGCACTAAAAACACAGGACTTTAAGCCAGGGGAGCTGGATTCAATTCCCATCCGTAGAAGACCAATCCACAGCCTATTTTCTGATCCTAACCAATCGATTTTCATGCCTAACAATAACCGTCAGCTTTTGTTGCCTAAAATCGTTGTTTTTTTTCGATCTGTTACAGCTTTTTTTCTAATCCTAACCCAGTATCCTTCATGCCTAACCTAACAGTCACCTTTTGTTGGCTAAAATAGTCACTTAATGTTGTTTTTGTGCGTTGTTGCACTTCCGGCCTAGCATTTTGGTCTGCCCTGCGGTCTGTCAGCTTTGGATTTTTCAGACAAAATTCTCATTGTGACGTGATGTTGACCTGTTTGCCTTGTCAGAATTGAATAGAGTCGTCTATAGTTCCTGTTGTCTGGATTCTCCTGTGTTCGGGTTCACCTGTTTCACTCTTCATAACATTATTAAATTCAAACCCCTAATCTAGACAGTGCCTTTGACACCCCTACACTAGACCAAGACTTTAAGACCCCTGCATCAAACCAAAACATGAGCCCTGCCTGAGACTTTAAACAGACATATTATAGAACCTTTAATAATTTTACAACTTTGTGTAGTAGAATAGGCTCGTGTCAAATTGAATCCCTTTATCCATGGATGAACAGAAATTACAGGATGAATGTATCTTTTTTTCTTCGTTTTAAATCATAGTTTCAAACATAACAATTTGTATGAAATATTTGTCATACAAAGGACAAATATCCACCAACTTGTGATATCTGTTCTTGTAAATCAAAAGAAGCATTGATTAAAAGGATAAAGATGTATCTGTGTTAACTTTAATAACTGTTATACTCTAACTACTTTGTAATTGAATGTGTAACCAAGGTTACTTAAACCCAAGGTTGTTTATAGTCAATTATCTGTATATGAATTAATGTTTTAAGTATTCTCTAAAATCTAAGTTCATTAGAATTTTTTCCCTGAGAGGGGAGCAGTAAAAACATCTTATCCTATAAAGAAAGCTGTATATGCGTTACTGTCTCTTGAAATTAGGTGGCAGTTGTTATGCGCTGTTTTCGGTGACAGAAAAGCTGACAGGAGTGTGCATCTCACCGTAGTGCTGATCTTTGCGAGTCCCTCTCGACTGATGTCTGGTTGTGTGAGTAGCTGGAAGAGAAAAAAGAGGAAAAAAACTTAAGAGTTGAACTGATAAATAAAAACTAACAGAAGTCGGAAACTGAAGACAGAGAGACAAAAGACACCATCGGTGTGCGGCGAGTTCGAGTAGGATGAAGTGAATTGTGTAGACAATAGAAATCCTGGTGAGTCAAGATCAATGTATTAGCATGCTAACAGAGTGCTAACAGAGTGCTATAACAATGTCCACATCCTGGACAGAGAGGACAGATGGTTTGAAAGAGGAGTAAAAGAAGCCATCAATGCAAAAGTAGAGAAACCATCGCTAAACAGAGGAGGAGGTCTGAGACACCACTTATCTCCAATTTACAATGCTGCTCTTTCAGCCCTTCCCAGGAGATTCAACAATCTAACCTCAAAGAACAACTGTTCACAAATGGCCTCCTGTGACTCCAACGACTGTTGTTAAGACCCAATAGAGCACTAACGAAATCGAAACCAACTTCACACTTGGAGCACAAAGGGTTCCAGTGACATCATCGGCCTTGTGAGAGGTTAAATACCTGGATCTCACACCAGTTAGTTGGACCAGTCCCAGCCTGGTCAGATGCGTACATGAACTGATGAAGCCTCTTGGATATGAGGTGAAACGTCTTCCTAGACAAGTAACCAAGTCCAGTTGCTTTTGACTTAAATCGCTTTGGGGATGATGATGACCTGGACAAATGAGGACATTCACAGGCTAAGAACTACAAAAAATAGCTTGAGAATTAGCCTTGAATACTCTCTAAAACTAGTCGGGACAGATTTGAAACAGTGTGAATGATCTATTAATGTCGAAGCCTGTGTTAATTGTTTTTATGAATATTGTGCTGCTAGTTCATTGTTGTGTGTAAACTTTTTCATGGCCACTCAGTGCAGGCTAATGTGGTGCTAAACCAGTAGGCCGCGCTAGGAAAAATTCATGTAGCTTAGACGAGAGTGAAAAAAAAGTGTCTTCACTGTATGAACTGTAAAATTAATGTGATTTATGTAAATAATACAAGCTGCATGCCAAAAACAGAGTTTAATTATTTTGTAATGCGAAATGTGAATTCATGTTTCGTTTACTAAGCTATGTTGAATATTACAAGTTCATGGGGAAGAAATTATATTTAAAAACACTGCTTGGTTGGTGCTTGGTTCATCTGCTGCCATCCGTCCATCTGCATCTCCATCCTTGTTGCTACCCCGGTCATTCACACCTCCATCGCCCCCCCCCCCCCCCCCCCCCCCCCCCACCCCCTGCAATACTCCCCATTGGACATTCAATGTCAAGAGGGCGGTAGGAGCTGAGTGCACTCATTTTATAAAATTTTTTCCTATTCATTTTAGGGACAATGTACTTTTTAATTGACAGGTACAAGTAGGGGTTACAAGTGCATTCATGTTTGTAATTGTTTTGTTTTCCTCAGTACTTGCTTTTTTCCATTCTTTTCTGTCTTTTTTTGCCTACTGCAGTGACCCAGTTTACCCGCACAGATCATTAAAGTTTCATTTGCTCCAATATAATATAATCCAAAATAATATTACTCAAATTTTGGCTTTGATGTTTGTATGGCTTGTTTTCAGTGGATCTTTGTGAGTTTCCTGCTGTGGGAGATTTTATCTTAGAGTGTGATGTCCCGTCTTAATGACTGTCCTCAAATACAGTATTCAGGCTGTCTCTTTGTTTTCGGGTTGGGGCTTTTTCAGGTCAGGCTGTGTTTTGCCAACAAAGACTTCCTCTTGACTCTGACAAGATCGTTATTGCAGAATGGTCACGATGAGTATTCCATTCAGAACAGTTTGGAACTAACAAGTCAGTCAGTGGGCGTTTTGAGAAATCCTCCCTCAGCCTCAATCCTGTCAATATCCTAATCAGGTCTACTGTAAGTATGAAAACTAAGAACTAAAATATGTTGACATTGCAGAACGATGCTGTTAGCTGGGATTTCAATCACTTTATTGTAGAAAATAAAATGAAAAAAAACTGTTCCATAAAGCAAATGAATAAACACCTAATTCTGTCATTATATGCACATTCTGCTGCATTTTCTTATATTTCTATTGTAGGTTACAGCTGATGAAGCCCCCCCGCCCCTCACCTTTCATCTCATGCACCAAAGTTTCTAGATTCATAGTGTTTCCAAGTAGTAACTTCTACGTTTTGACATCTCAGGTACAAATTAAGTCCGACTCCATGCAAGCAGTGCTTCAATATCGTTCTGAATTAGTCAGCATCAAGTTTGAAAGAAAGACTTAAAAAGTAAAAAAGTAGTAACCACTGTAACATTTTCACTAGACTTCATGCTACTTTCTCATGTTTACTAACCCTGTGTCCGTCTGCTTGTAATGGGAAGAGTCCCTCACCTATTTCTGCAAGTCAGGCAGATCGAGTTGACTCAAATTTCGGATGTGTGCAACTCTCACCTCCCTCCCCCTCTATCACCGAGCTCCTCAGCTCCCTCCAATCGAGTGCTCGTCAGTGTGCGTGCACCAGATTCCTGTGAACTTCTCTCATCAATAAATGACATGGTGTACATGCTACATGGAGGTAGGCTGGCTAACGTCATTTAGCGTATGCCTAGCTTGAGGCGTGTTCATGTGATATTGTAAAATGCGGTGAGGGGGATCTGTGGCCTGAGAGTCAGCTCTGCACTGAGTGGACAGGATGATACAGGCACTGCTCTACGTGCATGTTAAAGCACATTTCTGTTTATGCCATTTATGTTGTTTTATCGGAGCATAGTGTCGGCTTCAGTGAATATGATCAAACAATTGTTGCAGACTACGACTTTATAGAGCTTTAAAAAACTGCATGTTAATTTTGGTGGGAAAAGGGTATAACTGATGCTACACACCAATGGTTGCCCCAATTATGCTTCAAAAGTTGACCAATGTGGAACTTTGCAAGTTAAACTAAACTAATCTAGACCATTCACACCCAACATGCCTCTGCCAAACTAAAGTCATTAATTTCTAGTAAAAGAATGAATGGAAATTGCATCAATCTGCTCCATATTTCAGACTCCTGCTTCAAAGAGATTCTTCGTTTTTGTGGTTTGTCTGAAGTGCCATTCGGCAATATAAAAAACAAAACAGCTGACCTCATGAACCCGTCCTCCCTCTGATCTCCTCCACCTATAAATAAAGTATTTGTGTGTAGTTGAGTGCCTGCTCACTCTGGCATCTGGGGCATTTTGTTCTGGGAACTGTCAAGTAGAGTTACAATCAACATCAACACAGAGCCCTCCAGACCAGTTCACACTCATACACACGCACACGCACACACACACACACACACACACACACACACACACACACACACACACACACACACACACACACACACACCCACACACACCCACACACACCCACACACACACACACACACACACACACACACACACACACAACCATCTCATAACTAGTTGTTTCACAGGTCACCATACAGGTGAACTGACATTAACCACACGGTAAAACCAGCTCTGGGCCAGGCCTCTGGTAGATTGGCTGTTAAACCTGATTAACGCAGAGAGATGATGTCTTGTGGACTAACGCTTCAAGAAAATCCTCCATCATGAGGCCATCCATTAACTGTTGGTGAAAGGTGAGCCCTCTGAAACTTCTTTTCATTCCAATTCATGGAAAACACTTAACCTATTAGGCCTGATAGACTTGGTGTCGTGCCAGATGGTGATGATCTGCCAAAAACTAATTGTCTTCTGCAGGACACAGCCTGTTACAGTTTTTGTTTTCATTTGCTAACAAGCATCGGTCAGTTCTGAAACCACTTTTTCAAAACTCCTCATGCATCCTGGCCAAACAGTTAAAGTGAAATTCACTCATCAAATAAGCCATCAAGACAATTTTTTTCCTGTAACAACTATTAACGGAGATATTCCGGGCAGTCGCTCACAGTCGCTAACAGTCGAATGGAGGCATTAAAATCCCTTTTTTAACCACTAGTACTGCTCTAAATAACAGCAAACCTCTGCAGTAGCATGAGAAGAGTCCCTACACAGAAAACAAAGCACCAATGGGCTCCTTCCTTTGGGATTGACTTTGGTAATCCCCTTGAATGGACTTTACTATGAGAGGAGCTGGTACAGGGGCCAGTTGGTAAGTCTTTAAAACATTCTTTTAATAAACTCTGGGTTCATTAACTACGTTGTTGGTGCTTTGTTTTCTGTGTAGGGAAACTTCTCATGCTGCTGCAGAGGTTTGCTGTTATTTTGAGCAGTATTAGTGGTTAAAGAAGACGTTTTAATGCCTTCACCTTACTGCCCCGAGCTAATCAGTGTTAGTCGGATTTGGCTGTTAGCAACTGTTACCGCTAATAGTGTCTCGTTGGCTTATTTGATGAGTCTATTTGCCGAAAAAGACCCTGGGATGATTTTACGCCGGAATTTAACTTTAATGTCACCTCAAACCACCAAAAATCAAAATGTCTCAAAATCAGCTTGTTGGACCAAAACACTGTCAACATGTCCCAGTCAGAAAGCATACACTAATAACACACTGACCTAAAACAACAGGAAGCATTACATAAATGATCAACTTTTATCTTTAAAGTTTGAATGATTTACCACATGAATTGGATTGTCATTGTAGAATACTGTAATAATAACACATTTTTATATATGTATATATTTTGAATTAGCTTTGTATATAGTAATTTATTTGTGAAAAATAGATGTTGAAAAAAAAAATCTAAATCAGCTCATACCGTACAGCACTATGCAGGTTCTGGTTCTTCCTCTATCCTGCCTTTGTTCTCATCAACATCACATCTTATATCATCTTTCCAGATGAAATGCAAATAGCTGACTGGAATCATTTATATTTTATTTTGTTGTAAATATTCTGCTAAGATTGGAGGAGTATGAATGAGAAAAGAGTTTGCGGATTTTGGGAGGTGGGGTTTGGTCCATACAGACTTCTGACAATGTGACTTCAGTTCTGCTGATGCATGTCAGACAAAGTTTATTGATGTCTACAGCAGTGTTTATCTTGAACAAACAGTCACAACACGTAAATACACACAACCTTATATCCCTAGAAACAGCAAAGGTATATAACAGGAAATGTGCTTCTACCACAACGAGAACTGTTAAAACATGACCTGAAGGTGCTTCTGAACAGCTTCAGGACTGTTTTGAGTAAACAGACTGGGACATCTTTAAACACCAAGATCTGGAGCAGTACACAACATCTGTCTTGGACTATATAAAATACTGCACAGACAATGTAACTGCGGAAAAGCGCATCCGGGTCTAACCAAACAGGAAGCCGTGGATGACAAAAGAAGTGCAGTGCCTGCTCAGGAAGAGAAACATCGTTTTCAGGGCTGGTGATGCAGCGCTATACAGCACTGCCAGATCCAACCTGAAGAGCGGCATCAGGGAGGCCAAGGCTGACTACAAGAGGAAGATTGAGAATTGCTTCGAGAGCAACAACTCCAGGCAGGTGTGGCAGGGGGTTCAGCCCATCACCAACTATCGACCAAACAACACCTCGGCTGATGCCAGTGACATCTCACTGGCAGAGGAGCTGAACCACTTCTTCGCCCGCTTTGAGGTAACCTCACAGGACACAGCCACACCACATCTTTCAGCCCACAGCAGTCACCTTCTCACAGTGGAGGAGCACGAGGTGCGCGCACGCTGAGGGCGGTAAAGCCGCAGAAAGCGTCAGGGCCGGATGGCATCTCGGGACAGATGCTCCAGAACTGTGCAGACCAGCTGGCTGGGGTTTTTACCACCATTTTTAACCAGTCACTGTCCCAGGCTACCGTCCCTCCCTGTCTCAAGTCCTCAACCATCATTCCAATCACCAAAAAGACTTCTATCAGCAGCATTAATGACTACCGTCCAGTAGCACTTACCCCAGTCATCATGAAGTGCTTCGAGAAACTGGTACATACACACATCATCTCAAGTCTCCCACCCAGGTTTGACCCTCACCAGTTTGCCTACAGAACCAATAGGTGCATAGAGGATGCTATTGCCACAGCTCTCCATGCTGCTTGGTCCCACCTGTAGCGGCAGGGGAGCTATGCGCGGCTCCTATTTGTGGACTTCAGCTCAGCATTTAACACCATACTCCCCAACAGACTAATGACCAAACTTTTAGAACTGGGAATATCCAACTCCGTTTGCCTTTGGATCAAGGACTTCCTGTCGAACTACTCCCAAAGGGTGAAGGTAGGCCCCCCCCCATCTCCACAGCCCTTAACCTAAACATCGGCTTGCCTCAGGGCTGTGTGCTGAGCCCCCTACTCTACACCCTCTACACGCATGACTGCATGCAAGTTTGCTGATGATACCACAGTTGTGGGGCTCATCTCTCGGGGAGATGAGTCGGCTTACTGGGACGAGGTGGAGCAGCTGTCAATGTGGTGTTCAGACAATAACCTTGTCCTGAACACCTCCAAGACCAAGGAGCTAGTCATAGACTTCAGGAGGGAAGCCAAAACAGACACTCAACCCCTATTCATCGGGGGGAAACAGGTGGAAAGGGTAACGGATTTCCGGTGTCTCGGTGTGCACATACAGGAGGACTTAACTTGGAACATTAATACCACAGCCACCATCAAGAAAGCACAATAGAGACTGTACTTCCTGAGAGTTCTCAGGAATAACAATCTGACTCGGAAACTTTTGGTGTTATTCTATCGTTGCTCTATAGAAAGCATACCGACTTACTGCATGTGTGTGTGGTTTGCAGCTGCACAGTGGCTGACCGGAAAGCCCTCCAAAGGGTTGTTAACACAGCCCAAAAGATCATTGGTTGCTCACTCCCCACCCTGGAAGAACTGTACAGCTCTTGCTGTCTTAGTAGGGCTAAAAACATTCTAAGGGATTCGTCCCACCCAGGTCACCAACACTTTGAGTTATTGCAGACGTTTCAGGTCTCTGAATGCTCAGACTAATAGACTTAAGAACAGTTCTTATCCAAAAGCTATAACAGTGCTGAACACCGCAAATACCTTTACCTATGATGGTACATGATGATCTTTGCTCAGGAAGTACAGTTCTATAGTATTGTTTCCACTGTTTATGTGTGTTTAGTATGTTTAGTATCCTTGTTTTTATTTGGAGATAACAATTTACGGATAGGTTATAAAATGAAGAAATTGCAAATTTACTTATGCCTGAATGATTGACCTCCTCTGTGCCCTGGGTTCATCTAAACTAGTCCTTTGACCTGTTTAATTGCAGCAGTAGGATTTTTTTGTTTGCCAAAAAGTGACTGCAGCATCAACCTAAAAGGTTATTCATGCCCCAAAATGACTTGATTTAATTTATTATGGTTATATTTGAAAGAGAATTGCCCACCAGGTGCATTTAACCAGTTTAAACACCTTTAAATAGACAATCCATTAAGTTTTTCACCTACCACAAAGTGATTGTAGCTCATAGCTTGTGACTGGAAGATTGTTTCGCTCATAAAAATGACTGTATTTTACTGTTGAGGGTTATGTTTGACAGATTATAGCCCACCCAGTCCTTTCTACCTGTCAAAGTGCCTTTAAAGGGCCAATGCATCCCATCAACTTACATTTGAACTTGCCAAATAGTGATTGCAGCTCTTGTCACTAAAGGTTATTTATGCATCAAAATGACTTGATTTCATTTGTGAATGTTATATTTTGCAGACTATAGCCCATTAAATCCTTTTATATCAGTTGGAATACCTTTAAAGTCATATGCACTTGCCAAAAAGTGATTGCAGCTCCTGACTTGTCATTGAAAGACTGATTCTAAAACTTCCTTCAATTAAAAATGACTTGATTTCATCCATAAGGTGTTAGGGTTAGATCAGGGTCTTGGATCAAGGTCTTGTCTTTTCAACTATAATGTTTTAAAAAAAAGCCTTTATGAATGAAATAATTTATTCATTCATCAGACATTTTGAGGCATAAATAACCTTTCAGTCATAAAGTAGGAGCTGTCGCAAGTGGAAATACACGTTATTTGTTTTATTGTTATGTATACAGTTGTGGGCAGATGAGCTGCTGCTGCTGAAGTCCTGCTGTCCGTCAGCTTTTTATTTTTCGGACAAAATTCTCATTGCGTTATGGTGAGACCTGTTTGCCTTGTCAGAATTGAATCGAGTCGTCTACTGTTCCTATTGTCTGGAGTCTCCTGCATTTGGGTTCACCTGTTTCACTATTATATTTAGTTTTTCATTATAATGTTAAACATAACGTAACCTACCTGATCAGTCTTTATAGTTTCGTTTGAGTAAATGTGTCAGTGGGGTTTGCGTACGTTGATTGTTGAGAGCGTGTTCTTCCTGATAATATCTTTCTCTAATGAATTTTCTAAATGAATCTATTTGTCTTTGAAACCTGACTATGTAAACACGTGTACGTAGAATTTTATTAACCATTTACCAATTTCTTTAGGAGATTTGTAGTCATGCCATTGTGGGAAAATAAATGTCAAGTCAAGAGATTGACTCGGTGTTCCACCAGCCAGTACCTGTCTCCCTGGTGTAGTAAAACACATCTTAGAGTATCTCCTTTTTAGTTTATGAGTATCTCTCTTAAAAACATAACCCTGTTTTCATCATCTGCAGTCCCTACGGCAACCACAGAGGCACTCAGCTGAAAGTCTCCAGTTAACAGGCTCACTCGTTAAACCGACACACAGACAAGTCAGTCTGCTTTAATTTTGATTCTGAAGTTATCAAGTCAGTCTGCTTTAAGTTTGATCCTGAAGTTATCAAGTCAGTCTGCTTTAAGTTTGATTCTGAAGTTATCAAGTCAGTCTGCTTTAAGTTTGATCCTGAAGTTATCAAGTCAGTCTGCTTTAAGTTTGATTCTGAAGTTATCAAGTCAGTCTGCTTTAAGTTTGACTCTGAAGTTATCAAGTCAGTCTGCTTTAAGTTTGATTCTGAAGTTATCAAGTCAGTCTGCTTTAAGTTTGATTCTGAAGTTATCAAGTCAGTCTGCTTTAAGTTATGAAGTTATGAAGTTATGGCTTGTCAGGCTTCTATCCGCAACCTGCTGATGTGTATACTTGTCACTGGATTGTTGAGGGTGATGTTTGATTGCTTTTGTAAGTTATGTATCTATTTATTTTATTGATTTACATGGATGGGATGGACTGTAAAATAATTTCTTTGTTGGAATTAATAAAGTATTCTGAATATGAAAATATTTCACTTCAGTATTTTCTGGATGTTAGACACTATTATCAAGGACCATGACTACCATAGAGGTTTCTGAGGTCATGTCCTTGGTAATCTCTATAAACAGATTCTGCATAGGAGTGTACAATCTGTAGGCAAAGGGACAAGATTTGGGTAGAGGAAATGTTCTGGTTTCCGTTGGCATTGGCCAGTCATGTTTGAGTAGCTTTGGTTGCATGTAGGGTAATCAGCCTGTGGGGAGAGCACAAGGAACAGAACGCGTTGGTCGTTGTGCAATCACTGAAACATCCGCTATCACCTGAAGACGATTAAGTCTTTTATGAGCATTTTTAAATTATTGTTGTTACAAATCAGACCGATATCTGCTGGCTACCGAAATATTAGCCGATACCCCCAGAGGATTAATGTCATCAGACAGATAACCAATGTGTTGTTGATATAATTGAGATTTTAGTACCATTGTACTAATTACACACACACACACACACACACACACACACACACACAAAGACACACACACACATTACATTATGCCTACATAAGTTAAAATAATAATAATAAAAATAATAATAAACTGTATTTGTATAGCCCCTTTCGTACATGAAATGCAGCCCAAAGTGCTTTACAACAAAGAAATTACATTCACATTCAAAAGACACAGAATGAACATAAAAACAGTAATATACCGTATGTGCCAAATTATGAAGATAAGATTAAAGATAAAACCCACGGATAAAAAAAACCAAGTAAAATAAGCTAACGATAAAAGACATAAAATACATCTTTGCATGAATAAGATCCACTTGAAAATACATTAAAATAGATGGTAAGGATTAAAAATCATTAATAGAATCAACGTTCAGTTAAAATTGGTTAAAATTAACCAGGGTTTGTTAAAAGCTAGAGTGGAGAGATACGTTTTTAGCTTACTTTTAAAAATATTTAGCTGGCCTCCGTAATGCAAATGTAAACGGTATTTGTTCCACAGCTTTGGGGGCATAACTGACAAACGCTGCATCCCCGATTTTCTTCTGGCTGTTTGTAGAAACCTCTAACAAACCAGCTGCAGATGATCGCAGTGTCCTTGAGGGTAAGTAGGGAACAAGGGAGCCATGTAACTTGGTCCTAGTCCATTAAGGGCGCACTCACACTGTCCTTCCTTAGTGCTTTATATGTGAGTAAAAGGACCTTAAAATCAAATGTGTGATTCTTGCCCCCAAACTGACTCATCTGTGTTCCCACATCTGTCGAAATGGGCCATTATCGGGCCATTATCACTGACTGTTATAATAATGAAAAACAACTGATACAAGTGGATGTTGTGAAAGAAATTCTCTGGAGTCCTCAGTGTTTTCTCAAATCATATCTTTACTAAATACTGCTGCAGACAGGAGAGGTCAGACCAACAGCCGGGTCTCTGTCATCTCTCCTGCTCCTCCAGTCACTTCAACATTTAAAGCCATGACATCAAAAGGTCCTTACAAACACAAGGCACATCAAAGCAATCAAAAACACACTACCCCATATTTATGACCCCAGTGGGTGTTATCAGTGTTTACGACCCCTCTTTGTTACCATTTGCAAACCCTGTGACTCCTATCTACAATCCCCAACACTCATTTCCAGCTTGATTCTTATGTTAATCAAGGACTTTACATTATAAACAGGAAAACAACACTTACAAAGAAAGAAAAAATCCTGGTTAATTTCCACAATGTCTATCATTTTCCTATTTTGCATTGTCTTATACAGTACATAGGCCTATATGACACATAATGTCTTGTTATATAAGTGTTCAGTTCATGTTTAGTTGTGAAATTTGAAAACGTGGCCTGTGTCCAAACTACATTCTAGATCTTTGATAAGTTCATAACACACCCTGAAACAAAAGCCAGTTTATAGCCTACAGTAATACAGCGTCTGTTAGTAGCAGTTGACTCCCAGTGAGCGATGCCAGGTTCACTTCAGGACACGTATTCAGTGAAGACGTGTTGAGGGTCTGTGCTGCATAAAGCAGGCTGAGACTTCTCTGGACACCCACTGCTCAGCCCTCCAAATGTGTGTAATCCCAGCAGCTGGTTAGACAGTTTAAACACACACAGTAACCTCAGTCTCTCACTGTGTCACCATGAAGCCCTCCCAGCTGCCAAATCCAAATATTTCACTGCATCCTGGCACTTCTTCTACAATCCTGTCAAATATGGCTTCAATATCAACCCTTCATTGCAGTCTTTCCTCACATGAACACGTAGAAATTAATCACATATTTGCTCTAGATGTGTGGCAGTTAAATGGTTTTATCTGATTGGTGGACAAAGTGTTGGGACTGTGCCAACTTATGTAACATGAGAACTACAGCGTGCTGCTGCTATCAAGTGGTTACATGTAGGAACTGCACCTCTGTAAAAGTCAGTGGAGAATGGACCAACTGAAATATTCATTCTTGCTAAAACAGCAGATTAGAAATAAATGGTGTGATCTAGCTTTGAACATAGCTGCCTCTTTTTCACAAAGCCCTTGCATAAGAGACCTTGGTGTCCTATTTGATCCTAATCTCTCCTTTGAAGAACATATCAACGATGTTACAAAGACTGCAGTTTTCCATTTATGAAACACTGCTAAGTGCTTCATCATATTCTTTCCATGGCTGATGCCAGAACACTTGTTTATGCATCTACAGGGTTCGTACGGGTATTTGAAATCCTTGAAAATGCTTGATTTTTAATGTTGTGTTTTCAAGGTATGAAAGTGCTGGAATTTTGGATAACGTGATATGAAATATTTGAAATTGTATCTGCATTTCTTTCACAACAAAAAGCTATAGAATAGACTTTTATTTTCATTTCTTATCCTTCTGGTTTTACGAAACACAATTTTAGTTGTTTACAGCATAATTCTCTCTCTTAAAATGATAAAAAGGAAAGAATAAAAAATCCTAATCCTTTTTAATATGTATGTATTCGTAGAAATATGTAATTTACCACAGCTGTAAGGTGCTGGAAAGCTTGAAAATGGACTTTGAAAGTGCTTGAATTTGACATTGGAAAAGGTGTACCAAGCCTGCATCTAGTCTTGATATTGTAATACACGTTTCTTTGGCTTTCCCATATCAACTGCTTGTACAAAATAGTTATGCTATGATATTAACCAAAACTAGAACACTTATCATCATCATATTACCTTTGCTCTTATCGGCTAGATCTGTTTTAAAGATTCTACTTTTAACTTATAAAATATGTCACAGACTTACACCATCCTCCTTATCACCAATTTATTACACGAATAAATAAAACATCAGTGGGTACAAGCACCTTCTCTTACAAAGCCCCTCTTCTTTGAATCGCATCAGCCTTCAACCCCACTGAATCCATTCACACAAAGTTATTATAAGTAAGGTTCAGGAGCAAGAATGAACAAGAAGGAATCCAGGCGGATGATGACGCAGGGACATCATCAAGACGGACCCTTATCATCCCAACCTAGCACCCAACTTTAAAGAATTTCCCCTCAGGGATGAATAGAGTATCCCCTCCTTCCTTTTGTGTTTGTTTCCCTCTGCCTGTTGTTCCCTGCATGTGTCTTCCCTCTCGGTGTTTGTCTGTCTGCAGCTGGAAGGCGTGGTTCCACCCAGCTGTATCCAGTTCCACTGATTACCTTCCTGGAGTATAAGAAGCCAGATGTGGGACGCATTCGGCGCCAGACTGTTTTCCTCACCGTTTTCGTAACTTCTCGTCGGTTGCCTCCCGTTCTTTGTATGCTTGTATTTTTGCTCCTAGTAGATTTTTTTGTTAATTATTGTTTCTTTGTTCCCTTTCATTATAGTTTCCCGTGATCCTGTTCCTGCCTATCCTCGACCGTCTCGTCACGTTTTGTTTTGTCCCTTTTACTCCCTTGTTTTCTTTATGAGATATTTTCTTAAATCGTTCTTAGTTTCCTTGTCTGCATTTGGGTCCAGTTCACTGTGTTATTCTGTTCATGACACTATCGTTCTGAAGCCGGGATATTGGTTATTGGCTGTGGTCATGAGCGAAGGACAGTGCTTGAGAAAAAGAGCAGCACCAGGCTGACAAGTATTGGGTTGTTGTCGGGTAAAAAAAAACTGTTCAAATATCTTGCAAAACAGCCAAGGGCAAGACAACAAAGAAGTTCTACTATCTTTGCCAAGTGTGATTAGTCTGAGATTCAGGCCTTCAACACGAGTGATTGAGTTATGCACAAAGAGGACCTTCATGAACTGCTGACCTCAGGAAAAATCCAACTGATGAGTATCTCCACCATGTTCCTCACCATATTTGGGGAGAAGCTCAACGGCACAGACTCTGAGGATGTGATAACTAATGCATTTGCCTGCTTTGATGAGGAGGGGACAGTTTTCATCCAGGAAGATTACATCAGAGAGCTTTTCACAACAATGGTCGACTGGTTTACAAATGAGGAGGTAGATAAGCTCTTCAGAGAGGCCTCCATCCACAAGAAAAGCAACTTCAACTACGTGGAGTTCACGTTCATCCTAAAGCACAGCGTCAAGAAAAAGGATGATTGAAGAGTCATACCTGTATATTATTTTTGATCTTCTTCGCATATTCCATCAGCTAGATCCCTGTGCTGCATGTCCCAACTCTCCAGTAAACCAATTTTAAACAAACCAAAGCTATCTCATCCATTCACCGTCCACTCTTGTTTGATTGGAACTTACAGTATTACCAAATGGACACATCTCTAATGAGGAGAAAAAAAATTGAATTGGTTGTAAAATATTTTTTTCTGTCGTGTCAAGATGCGAAATGGCAGCACCGTGGAAGCTCTGAGGGGAAAGTTTTTGCAATTCATGTTTGGTTTTGCTGAGTTTTTACATTTTATAAAATAAACTTTTTAAACAAGCCCTATATCAAGCTGTATTTAGCTGACAGTTTCCCTTCCACAAATGACAACTGAAATAAGAAAAAAAACGAAATAATTGGCTGGTGCCATCTTGGTTGTTTGAAACTATGCTTTTTTGCTACACTGGTTACTTTCTGATTCAAAGTGAAGTCTAAATTTGTCGGACCCCGGGAAGTGAGCCGGGGGAAAAAACACACCTCTGCCAGACACTTGCAACTATCACGGTTACCATCCTCGGTACGTTGCATTTTGCATCTGACTTTGTTAATTGAAATTTTTAACGTTGAATTCTTTAACCTAGAATTTATGAACATTGAAAAATAGAGTTCAATTCAGAGTCAAAACATTCAGATACCATTATTACTATTCAATGCTAGAAGTTCAATGGCTTCTTAATGTCCAAATCCCATTACACAGATTTACTTCCATAGTTTCTACTTATCTCAACCTCAATCATGCTCAGGTGAAACATGAGATTCTTAAAAAAAAATGTGTTCGTTCACTAGAGGGAGCACTTGCTTTTCATACGGCTGTCACAATGTTTCCCAGTGTATGATATCCTTGATGATAAGAAAGCCATTTTCAGGCCACTGTATTGCATTGTGTCATTATCTGCTCCGTATCATTGTTTCCTGTGCTGCCCTCAGTTTGACCCCTTCAATAGTTCCCCTGAGCTGTGGGGTAAACTTAGACAGATAGTCCCCGGAAGCCTGGTGAGCTTACAACACTGCCTGCTGACAGAGATAAGAAATCATACACCACAGGGGGAACGTGGACCTCCATCCATCCGAAATGAGAGGTGTTGTTCTCAGCAAAAACGCTTTAAACAATATAATTTAACTACAGCAACAGCGCTCTACTGTAAACTCTCTGTGGAGCTCGGCAAAATCCCAGAGATTCTGAGGAGCGAGCAAAATAGAAGCACTTGTGTGGTGTTTGAAGCTGAGACTGGATGATGAATGCTGGGTGTTTTGATGAACCTCTACTGTCAGTGTTTTGATGTTGTCGTGATAAATTCCTCTATTTCTGCGACACTGCATTCAAGGACTGTTCTCTGTGCTATGGAAGGATTGAGCCTCCTGTCCTGATTGCTCTCCTGGCCCCCCCCCCACCCCCCTCCCAGACTCCAGAGGATCAGATTACATCGGCCAGAGCTTGATGAAACCATGGCACAAAGTCATCTATCAGACCCTCAAGTTTCACATGATTTTCCTCCATCATATGTGATCTGATTAAGCCTGTGTGATCAAGACAGAACAGGTGCTGCAGGGAGTTTATGCCAGGCGCTAAAATTACACATTTTGGATGAGCATTTAAAGGTTGGAGCTACTGACGGATGATTGCTTTTGAACATTCGATTTTTTTAAATGCGACCTTTTTAATGCTAAGCAAACAAAGAAATCCAAATATATGTGAGTAAATCTGTGTCATCGGATTTTGAAATTAAAATTCCATTGAATTTCTAGCACTGAATATTTATGCATTTAAAATTATGTATCTGAATCTCTTGCCTCTGAATTTTACTGTTTCAACAATTCATTTTCACCTTTATTTTTCAATGTTTACAAATTCAGTGTTAAAGAATTCAATGTAAAAAAATTCAACGTTAAAAAAATTCTCTCGCCGGCGGAGGAGACAAACAGCGCCACATTAAACTACAGTCACAGCTCCAGTGGACCCGGTAGCAGCTAACTGCTCCCGACAGGATCGGATCTGCTTCTCCGGTCACGCTGGTGAGTAGAGCACTGAACCCAACAGCAGCCACTGACGCTGGCGGCTGCCCTGGGTACCTTTATCAGCTGGAGCCGCAGTGTGTTTCCCCATCAAATATGGTAACACTGTTCAACACAACTCGGCAAAGGTTGGCCCTGACCTTTGTATCATATTCACCGGTTCCTGCTGATGACAGTACCCGGGGCAGCTGGGTCTGTCTGCGGCTGTAGGCACCGCTGGTGGAAGCTGACAGACACCTCGTGCTGGAGGCAGTGGTCCAGTCTGACTGATTTGGACATTAAACTTAACTTTGAGTTTCCCTGGGTTCACATGTTAACACTGAATTTTATACATTGGATTTCACAGCTGAATTTGGCCTGTTGGATATTTTAATTAGGATACATAATTTCAATGCTTGAATATTCAGTGCTAGAAATTGTATGGCTTTTTAATTTCAAAATCCGATGACAAAAAAAATCAATGCATACAAAATCTGATGAAACAGATTTACTAATATACAAATACTCAGAAGGATAAACAAATAAAAATAAGCACTGTATAAAAAACACAAAATTATCAATCAATCAACCAATCAACCAATCAACCAATCAACCAATCAATCAATCAATCAACCAATCAATCAACCAATCAATCAATTATCATACAGTTCATACATAAACACTTGCATAGATACATAAATGCACACATAAACAATATAAACATAAATCTCATAAATAAATAAAAACAAATAAAGAGAAATTACCAAAACAATGAAACATCAATCAACAGAAATAACACACTTAACAGAAATAAACACAATCAATCTGGCATATACACAAACACAAAAATAACACACAACACAAATACAAAAGAAATAAAACCAAAACTAAAATTAAAGAAAAATACACACAAACAAAAAGGCACACCATACAAACCAAGCGTAACACACAAACAGCACACATAAATGGACCCCTAATCCACAAACACAGAAACAAACACACAGGCACCCTGTAAATAACAAATGAACACATAAAGTACTCCACATACTGAAGCACCTGAGCACATCTTACTGTGCAGGTGGATTCTTGTTGCTGCCTCCAGGATGTTGCAGTGCTCTACCTCGAGGACAAATAGTTATTTTTGGTCCTTTATCCCCTCTTCTGTCCCTCTTATCAGCTCTTCACAGGATTGCATTTTCAGTTGAATTCATTGAAAGCATAGCCCCTTAAGATGTTGCATCTTCTATAAACAAAACATTAGAAAACATACAAACAAAAGCACCATTACACAACAGACATACACTGCTAATGCACAAAGAGACAGCTCGCTTACCATATCGTTCTCTCTCTCTGCCTCTCTCTCAATTACATGAGCATAAAGAGAAAATAACCCTTGTATGGTATTAAGGTCAAATTGACCCGTTTCAAGTATTTGCATGAAGAAAAATTGTATATATATTTTTTCTACCTGAAACTCAATGGCCTTAGCTGATTTTATGCAATCACTGTACAATCAAACAAAAATAGAGCACACATGCTACTATTCCCCACACAGTTGGACCTGCATACACAGACATACACACACACACACACACACACACACACACACACACACACACACACACGCACACACGCACACACGCACACACGCACGCACACACACACATACTGGTTTCCATAATTCGTGGGGACCAATTTTGCAATCATCACTTGTGGGGACTACCCTTTCTGGAGGTTCTACAAGTGTGAAAAAAATCAGGTAAAGTAGCCATTAGTTAGTGAGCCTAAACACGCCTTAAAATCTTAGAAAAGTCGAAGTAAGGGTATAGACCTGTCCCTGGTGTGCTTTATGGGGACTTCCGGAAAAACTAGTTAACCTGTTTACAGGGGACCACATTAACATAAATTTGCATACTTCACACAGATTAATATGTTACTAGTGGGGACATATTCATATTTAAATAATTTTATATTTCAATGGCATATAGGCTCTCCAGAACGTGGTTAAGACAGCAGGGAAGATTGGGACACAACTACTGGACATTTCCACCATCTACCACCATTTCCACTACCAGAATTGACCACAGATTCCATATATGCAGCTTTAATGTCCCAGTGATCACTGGAAGTGAAGTTTTTGCTCTACCCTGATAAATTTAGTTAGTGTTTGGTCTTGTTAGCCTGAAATAACTGCCAAGTTACATGATCTGCACAACTGACCATACTTTTTGAACATACTTTTTTATTGACACAAGGTCAAAGACCGATAGGTTACATTGCATAAATTATAATTCTGCAATGACAGTAAAACTATGTGTAAAAAAAAAACATTCACACGCAAGTTCTGTGTGTGTCCTCAAGGCTTGAGCTTTTAAGAGATTATCTGCCAGACTGAACAATTGGCTTCATGAAATTCCATTTTAAAAGGAGAAATCCAATGTTAAATGGACTTGGGGGTATTGAAACACGTACTCATTATCATGTTTAATACACCCCAAGTCCATTTAACACCAGATTTCTACTTAAAGTTTTACAGAACAGAACAAATAATACAGGGCAACTCCCACAAAGCTGGAACTGGGTGGATGTTATCAGTCACAGACAGAAGAAAAGACTAAGAAAAAACTAAACATCTCCACAACCATTTTCTTTGTGTTCGCCATACTATTTGGGGTGCATTTTCCTTTTTAAGGCTGTAATCCTGTTGTAGACATAAAATTTTAAGTTCTGCCAGTTTCTGGTACTGAGAGCTTCAGGTTCAGCTCTCAAACATTTCTCGCAGTCTCTCTTTGATGGTACCGTACAAGATCTGATGAACTGATTCATTTGCCTCTCTACTGCCCTAACCTCCGCCACCTGCCATGGTGTTCTTTTCTGTGGAGCTCTACCTGTAAGGAGACAAAAATAAAGTTTTAAGTAACAGTATAAGGGAGAAGCTAAAGTTCCAAGTCCTGCATCAGTACAGTACAAGTGAAATTATGAGGCTAATCAGAGCTGATATAGGCATCTGTCCTCAGTGATTTGTTCAGTGTTCAGCTCTCAGTTTATCCGTTTACAGCTGACATAAACCTACATCCGAGGCACCAGTTGTGATCATATGACATTCTAGGACAGATGGAAGACCCTCAAAAGTGCTTTAGTTTTTGAGATACTGTACCTTATCTGAAAGACTTCATCATTCCCTACTGTCCTGTCAGTGCAATTTGCTCCCAGAATGCAGGTCTGTTAGTGACTCCCAGTATCTCTAAAAAAAGACTGGGAGGTAGAACCTTTAGTCACTGGGCTCCTTTACTTTAGAACCAGCTCTCTCCATGGATCAGAGAGGCAGACACTATCTACATAGAAGACCTGATTGACAATACAGTAACCTCACAATGAGCTCATTTGCTTTATTTAATGGCCAAAACCAGACTTACAGAGGCTGTAAAAGTAAACATCAAGTGATGAAGGTTAATGTACCTGTTGAGGAGTGTCGTGTGAACATGAAGCTTCTTCCATCAGTTTCTCAGACATGACAGCAGGATGGGAGCTCTTTGCAGGATGACTATCCATGGCACACACTGTCATCTGCAATGATATGTAAGGAAAAAACAATTTAAGGACGTGTATCCATGGCACACAATGTCATCTGCAATGATTTGTAAGGAAAAAACAATGTAAATATGAAGATTTCTCAGTCAATGTATGTCAACACTGCATAATCAAGTAGAAAAATACATGTTCTTAAAGATCTATAAACTTAAACACGTGCCAAAACACCAGCCTTCAGAGGAAAACAAATCTCAAAATTTTACTCTAATACTTCAGACTAATGAGTCAACCTGTGTTTGCTGTCACACATCTTCAATACAACAAGCTTAATGGGGACATTTAACACACCAAGTTTTCATCCTTTGTGGGGACAAAGCATCTCTGGATCGTATTTAACACTAATAGTAACATAAAAAGTGCATTGTGGGTACATCGTAAATGTGCCAGAATACAGTAAGAATTGGGCCAAGGGAAACTATCCAGACAGGTTCACATCCATCTTAAAAGTTCCTTTATCTTTGGACTCATTGAGGCATTGGACTTAAATGTTAGAAGACCTGATTGACAATACAGTAACCTCACAATGAGCTCATTTGCTTTATTTAATGGCCAAAGCCAGTCTTACAGAGGCTGTAAAAGTAAACATCAAGTGATGAAGGTTAATGTACCTGTTGAGGAGTGTCTTGTGAACATGAAGCTTCTTCCATCAGTTTCTCAGACATGACAGCAGGATGGGAGCTCTTTGCAGGATGATTATCCATGGCACACACTGTCATCTGCAATGATTTGTAAGGAAAAAACAATTTAAGGACGTGTATCCATGGCACACAATGTCATCTGCAATGATTTGTAAGGAAAAAAACAATGTAAATATGAAGATTTCTCGGTCAATGTATGTCAACACTGCATAATCAAGTAGAAAATACATGTTCTTAAAGATCTATAAACTTAAACACGTGCCAAAACACCAGACTTCAGAGGAAAACAAATCTCAAAATTTTACTCTAATACTTCAGACTAATAAGTCATCCTGTGTTTGCTGTCACACATCTTCAATACAACAAGCTTAATGGGGACATTTAACACACCAAGTTTTCATCCTTTGTGGGGACAAAGCATCTCTGGATCATATTTAACACTAATAGTAACATAAAAAGTGCATTGTGGGGACATCGTAAATGTGCCAGAATACAGTAAGAATTGGGCCAAGGGAAACTATCCAGACAGGTTCACATCCATCTTAAAAGTTCCTTTATCTTTGGACTCATTGAGGCATTGGACTTAAATGTTAGAAGACCTGATTGACAATACAGTAACCTTACAATGAGCTCATTTGCTTTATTTAATGGCCAAAAACCAGACTTACAGAGGCTGTAAAAGTAAACATCAAGTGATGAAGGTTAATGTACCTGTTGAGGAGTGTCGTGTGAACATGAAGCTTCTTCCATCAGTTTCTCAGACATGACAGCAGGATGGGAGCTCTTTGCAGGATGATTATCCATGGCACACACTGTCATCTGCAATGATATGTAAGGAAAACACAATTTAAGGATGGGTGTCCATGGCACACAATGTCATCTGCAATGATTTATAAGGAAAAAACAATGTAAATATGAAGATCTCTCGGTCAATGTAATGTCAACACTGCATAATCAAGTAGAAAAATACATGTTCTTAAAGATCTATAAACTTAAACACGTGCCAAAACACCAGACTTCAGAGGAAAACAAATCTCAAAATTTTACTCTAATACTTCAGACTAATGAGTCAACCTGTGTTTGCTGTCACACATCTTCAATACAACAAGCTTAATGGGGACTTTTAACACACTAAATGTTCATCCTTTGTGGGGACAAAGCATCTCTGAATCGTATTTAACACTAATAGTAACATAAAAAGTGCATTGTGGGGACATCGTAAATGTGCCAGAATACAGTAAGAATTGGGCCAAGGGAAACTATCCAGACAGGTTCACATCCATCTTAAAAGTTCCTTTATCTTTGGACTCGTTGAGGCATTGGACTTAAATGTTAGAAGACCTGATTGACAATACAGTAACCTTACAATGAGCTCAATTGCTTTATTTAATGGCCAAAAACCAGACTTACAGAGGCTGTAAAAGTAAACATCAAGTGATGAAGGTTAATGTACCTGTTGAGGAGTGTCGTGTGAACATGAAGCTTCTTCCATCAGTTTCTCAGACATGACAGCAGGATGGGAGCTCTTTGCAGGATGATTATCCATGGCACACACTGTCATCTGCAATGATTTGTAAGGAAAAAACAATTTAAGGACGTGTATCCATGGCACACAATGTCATCTGCAATGATTTGTAAGGAAAAACACAATGTAAATATGAAGATTTCTCGGTCAATGTATGTCAACACTGCATAATCAAGTAGAAAAATACATGTTCTTAAAGATCTATAAACTTAAACACGTGCCAAAACACCAGCCTTCAGAGGAAAACAAATCTCAAAATTTTACTCTAATACTTCAGACTAATGAGTCAACCTGTGTTTGCTGTCACACATCTTCAATACAACAAGCTTAATGGGGACATTTAACACACCAAGTTTTCATCCTTTGTGGGGACAAAGCATCTCTGGATCGTATTTAACACTAATAGTAACATAAAAAGTGCATTGTGGGGACATCGTAAATGTGCCAGAATACAGTAAGAATTGGGCCAAGGGAAACTATCCAGACAGGTTCACATCCATCTTAAAAGTTCCTTTATCTTTGGACTCGTTGAGGCATTGGACTTAAATGTTAGAAGACCTGATTGACAATACAGTAACCTTACAATGAGCTCAATTGCTTTATTTAATGGCCAAAAACCAGACTTACAGAGGCTGTAAAAGTAAACATCAAGTGATGAAGGTTAATGTACCTGTTGAGGAGTGTCGTGTGAACATGAAGCTTCTTCCATCAGTTTCTCAGACATGACAGCAGGATGGGAGCTCTTTGCAGGATGATTATCCATGGCACACACTGTCATCTGCAATGATTTGTAAGGAAAAAACAATTTAAGGACGTGTATCCATGGCACACAATGTCATCTGCAATGATTTGTAAGGAAAAACACAATGTAAATATGAAGATTTCTCGGTCAATGTATGTCAACACTGCATAATCAAGTAGAAAAATACATGTTCTTAAAGATCTATAAACTTAAACACGTGCCAAAACACCAGCCTTCAGAGGAAAACAAATCTCAAAATTTTACTCTAATACTTCAGACTAATGAGTCAACCTGTGTTTGCTGTCACACATCTTCAATACAACAAGCTTAATGGGGACATTTAACACACCAAGTTTTCATCCTTTGTGGGGACAAAGCATCTCTGGATCGTATTTAACACTAATAGTAACATAAAAAGTGCATTGTGGGGACATCGTAAATGTGCCAGAATACAGTAAGAATTGGGCCAAGGGAAACTATCCAGACAGGTTCACATCCATCTTAAAAGTTCCTTTATCTTTGGACTCGTTGAGGCATTGGACTTCAATGTTAGAAGACCTGATTGACAATACAGTAACCTCACAATGAGCTCATTTGCTTTATTTAATGGCCAAAACCAGACTTACAGAGGCTGTAAAAGTAAACATCAAGTGATGAAGGTTAATGTACCTGTTGAGGAGTGTCGTGTGAACATGAAGCTTCTTCCATCAGTTTCTCATACATGACAGCAGGATGGGAGCTCTTTGCAGGATGATTATCCATGGCACACACTGTCATCTGCAATGATTTGTAAGGAAAAAACAATTTAAGGATGGGTGTCCATGGCACACAATGTCATCTGCAATGATTTGTAAGGAAAAAACAATGTTAATATGAAGATTTCTCAGTCAATGTATGTCAACACTGCATAATCAAGTAGAAAAATACATGTTCTTAAAGATCTATGAACTTAAACACGTGCCAAAACACCAGACTTCAGAGGAAAACAAATCTCAAAATTGTACTGTAATACTTCAGACTAATAAGTCATCCTGTGTTTGCTGTCACACATCTTCAATACAACAAGCTTAATGGGGACATTTAACACACCAAGTTTTCATCCTTTGTGGGGACAAAGCATCTCTGGATCA
Source organism: Echiichthys vipera (assembly GCF_963691815.1). Lineage (NCBI taxonomy): Eukaryota > Metazoa > Chordata > Actinopteri > Perciformes > Trachinidae > Echiichthys > Echiichthys vipera. The sequence goes on along the minus strand of NC_139838.1, from coordinate 5,641,559 downwards.
TATTTAACACTAATAGTAACATAAAAAGTGCATTGTGGGGACATCGTAAATGTGCCAGAATACAGTAAGAATTGGGCCAAGGGAAACTATCCAGACAGGTTCACATCCATCTTAAAAGTTCCTTTATCTTTGGACTCATTGAGGCATTGGACTTAAATGTTAGAAGACCTGATTGACAATACAGTAACCTTACAATGAGCTCATTTGCTTTATTTAATGGCCAAAAACCAGACTTACAGAGGCTGTAAAAGTAAATATCAAGTGATGAAGGTTAATGTACCTGTTGAGGAGTGTCGTGTGAACATGAAGCTTCTTCCATCAGTTTCTCAGACATGACAGCAGGATGGGAGCTCTTTGCAGGATTATTATCCATGGCACACACTGTCATCTGCAATGATTTGTAAGGAAAAAACAATTTAAGGATGGGTATCCATGGCACACAATGTCATCTGCAATGATTTGTAAGGAAAAAACAATGTTAATATGAAGATTTCTCGGTCAATGTATGTCAACACTGCATAATCAAGTAGAAAAATACATGTTCTTAAAGATCTATAAACTTAAACATGTGCCAAAACACCAGACTTCAGAGGAAAACAAATCTCAAAATTGTACTGTAATACTTCAGACTAATGAGTCAACCTGTGTTTGCTGTCACACATCTTCAATACAACAAGCTTAATGGGGACATTTAACACTCCAAGTTGTCATCCTTTGTGGGGACAAAGCATCTCTGGATCGTATTTAACACTAATAGTAACATAAAAAGTGCATTGTGGGGACATCGTAAATGTGCCAGAATACAGTAAGAATTGGGCCAAGGGAAACTATCCAGACAGGTTCACATCCATCTTAAAAGTTCCTTTATCTTTGGACTCGTTGAGGCATTGGACTTAAATGTTAGAAGACCTGATTGACAATACAGTAACCTTACAATGAGCTCATTTGCTTCATATAAATGCCAAAACCAGACTTACAGAGGCTGTAAAAGTAAACATCAAGTGATGATGGTTAATGTACCTGTTGAGGAGTGTCGTGTGAACATGAAGCTTCTTCCATCAGTTTCTCAGACATGACAGCAGGATGGGAGCTCTTTGCAGGATGAGTATCCATGGCACACACTGTCATCTGCAATGATTTGTAAGGAAAACACAATTTAAGGACGTGTATCCATGGCACACGATGTCATCTGCAATGATTTGTGAGGAAAAAACAATGTAAATATGAAGATTTCTCGGTCAATGTATGTCAACACTGCATAATCAAGTAGAAAAATACATGTTCTTAAAGATCTATAAACTTAAACACGTGCCAAAACACCAGACTTCAGAGGAAAACAAATCTCAAAATTATACTGTAATACTTCAGACTAATGAGTCAACCTGTGTTTGCTGTCACACATCTTCAATACAACAAGCTTAATGGGGATGAGTGAGTCTGAGTCTAATATTCTGTCCAAAATTCAGATACCTTCACACACAATGTTAATCTGAGACATTCTCAAACTCAACACATTTAAATAGTAGTCATCAGACATACTTGCATTCTCTATGGGCAGTCATCGCCTCCGTAGTCATACGTTATTTCTTCACCGTCCTTTATGTCTTTTAGAGCAAAAAGACATAAGTGTGGTTTTCCCTCCACCTCAATTTTTTTCATACGACAATTTGGATGTCTGTGTTCATCATTCACTAGGCGGCCAAATGAACCATCTTCTAGCGATGCATCAATACTTGGACAAGAGAAAGAGGAAAATAAAAACAATCTTACTTAAAAAGTAATAACATTTCTTTTCATTTTGCCATATTTAAACGTTCAATGTATTTCCTTTAGCTCGCAGTGTCACAATATTAAATGGTAGATACTGATTGTGCAATCTTATATCAAATTCAACAATTCATACAAAGTATATAAAAGAATATACCAGAGATGAGGTGCAATTTTAAATCTTACCACCATGCTTTCCCTCTCCACTTGAAGAGAAAGAAAAATGCAGCACATGACGGGTGGAAAACTCTTCTCCTCCTGTCAGCTTCAGCACCATCTATCAAATCACCCCTGTATTCAACCACAAAGTCTCGTTTGCAGAATGAACCCACTGCAAACAAACCACGTCCTGCCAGAAAAATAAAGGACATTTAGATCAAAACAGGAAAGCAAATCATATACTACAATCTTTGTTCCTCTCTCCTCTATGGACAAATACGAGACATCAAACAGTTGTAAAGATGGCGGAGCTCAAACCACTTCTAGGTTCAAGCAAGGACCAAAGAGAGTGCAGGGCTTTCCACAAGTGCCAGCTGCCTGACATGTAGCTGACTACACAATTAAGTCCAGCCGGCTACTTCAATGATTTGCACTGCTTGTACTGCTTACCACAAATTACTCTAATCACCTGCGACTTCATTGCTCACAAGTGAGAGAAACTCATCCGTCGCCCCCCCCCCCCCCCCCCATGCTCAGTGGAGTCAGTGTGGAGGTGACAGAAGCAGAGCTCACCAGATGCTTCTATAAAAATGGTACATCCTTACTTACTCAAGCTATCCACTGCAAAATTTCATCAGTTTAATTAGTGTGTAATAAAAATAGAGACACCAAAAGAAAGCCTAACTGCATCGCATCATTTAGCCCAAAATTATGTCCTACCAGTAATCCAATCTTCTCTTCAAGCATTCAATTAGCACCACCTGCGACATGTGAGAGTGTTTTTTCATTCATACACAAGACATCATCTTACCTTTCACTGCATTGATGAATTTCACCTCCAGTTTTTGTTTTTTGTCGGTCTTTAAACCAACATATTGGCAGGCATCTTCGAGAGGACTGAGCCTGGGCGGCATGTCAAACTGAAGAGAAATTAATAAAAAAGGACATACATAAACTTTTAAACTGAGCTATTCCAACTCAATTTCTGTTAAGTCAAGCCCAAACTGAAGATATAAAATGGTGACTTTCGTTAATTACTTGTGCTGTCAAACGATTAAAACTTTCCGTTCAAAATCGTGTCTTTGCCATCCATTTTTGTTTTTTGTTCGCTTTTCTTTTCACACTCAAACGGGTGTCGAGGCTGCCATAGACATATATACATAGACGCCTCATTGAGCGTTGGATCGTACGTTGACGTCGCCGCCATATTAGAGGAGGCAGATTCGCCCCGTGAACTAATACAAGTCAATGGAGGGAACTTTATAAAGCTGCTTCTACAAAGTGCTGTAAGTTAATGTCTCTCATTAGCACATTCACACACTTACGGATATATTCAGGGAACAGAGAGGAACAAAAAACAACGTCTGTAACGTTCTCTGAAGATTATAAACGTGAACTACTCCTCATGTGTTCAGTATACAGGTCAGCACCAAACCATTTTATAATGTTTGTATGAGTGTTTACAGCTGCTAATGTATGTAACGCTGTTACTATGATGATACATGACAGTTAAATATAGTGTCTATCATAACCATATCCTGACATGTAAATGGCATATGTGTAAATAAAAAACACCAACGTTGTTTTTATAAATACAGTATTATTTGATGATCCACGTACTAATAATAACAATCATGGTGACAAAAACTTAAAGTCTGCAAATCAAGATAAGAAACTGCATCAGCAGTGAGCTTTTTTCAGAACACTATAACATATGATAATGTATACAATAACATTTCATGGTTTTAAAAAAAGTAAAGTTGCAGCAGTCTACTATTATAAATATGCACTATATAGTTTTCATCATTATTATTATTATTATTATTATTATCAGCAGCAGCAGCAGAAGCTGCAGTAGTAACGTTAGTCCTAGTAGTACTATTTTCTGTAATGCTGCAATTTCCCGTCGGGCATCAATAAAGTATTTCTGATTCTGATTCATATATTACGAAGTCAGTTTTTCATATTTAAACTTAAACGTAATGAAACAAGTTGACAGTGTGGCAGACAGATGTCACGTTTACATGTCAGGATGTGGGTATTATAGACACAGATTCAATATTTAACTGTCATGTATCATCATAGTAAAAGCGTTATATACATTAGCAGCTGTAAACACTCATACAAACATTATAAAATGGTTTGGTGCTGACCTGTATACTTAACACATGAGGAGTAGTTCACGTTTATAATCTTCAGAGAACGTTACAGACGTTTTTTGTTCCTCTCTGTTCCCTGAATATATCCGTAAGTGTGTGAATGTGCTAATGAGAGACATTAACTTACAGCACTTTGTAGAAGCAGCTTTATAAAGTTCCCTCCTTTGACTTGTATTAGTTGATGGGGCGAATCTGCCTCCTCCAATATGGCGGCGACGTCGACGTATCGCAGCAGCGGGCCAACCCACTCCATGAGGCGTCTATGTATATATGTCTATGGAGGCTGCTACCTAGCTGCTCCCAAACAGCATGGCTATTGTTTTGTTTCCGGTCTAGCTAGATCCGGTGGGTGTTGTAGTTCTCTAACGTCACTAGATGTTGCAATGGCATGTGACAAAAACTACACAGCGTTAATCTCGCGATAAAAAAATGACGGAGTTAAAGTGGGTTTGCCTTAACGCCATTATTAACACGTTTAATTGACAGCACTATTAATTAGTGAAATAAATAAGAACAAACTTAAGATGAAATACACAACTCTTCTCAAGCACTGGTCCCTGCACTTAACATATAGCTTGGTTATTTGATATTAAGATGATTTACATGAAAATGAACGCACAGTTAAAGTTAATCATTACACATAAACAATGGGCCTTGCTAATTAGCTTGCTAAAAAAATGTGCTAAAGTTAGTTAGTTGCTAATTAATGCTATCTTTAGCTTTACTTGGCTAAAAGCATTCAAACTTAAAAGACCATAGTTCGAATAAATACACAAATATAATAGCTACGTTTCAGTAAAATGTTTAATACTTACTAAACACGCCAGGTACCAATGATTTCCACTCATCTTGTTGTGTACGGAGAGTGAGTCGTCAAGCTCAGGTTGAATGTAGAGACTACTTCCTCTTCGATTTCACAATAAAAGTCCACCAGCGGAAGTTAGGATTTAAGGCAAGTTAAAGGCAAAAGTAAAGTCTAAACAGTATATGTATGTATATATATCATTTTAGACAAAGGGGTGAGAGCTAGCAAGCTATGCTTCTGCTCACTCCTTTTCAAATATGTCATGTATTTCTTTTTCTGTGTTTTTATACTCAAAGTCTCATTTCTATATTATGTTGTGCAAAGAAATTGTTTAGTAGCAATCAGAAAGCCTTGTACTATAGCCATATTTGGGATGAATTAATTTTAAAAAACAGTACAGTAAAAGTAGAGTTAGTTTAATCAATTTACAGTTGTTCATTTAAGAGACCTATTTTATTTTGTCTTTTGTATATACCATTGTTCTTAAATAAATTGAAAAAATTGCAGAACGTGCAATATTTTTTTCTGATTACTCAATTAATCACCAGAATGACCGATCGTTTACTCAATTACTAAAATAATTGATAGCTGCAGCCCTAGATATTTTTGCAATTTATTTTTCCTTACTTATGCTGTAAAAAGTTAATGTAAGGTGTAAACCATTTCCCCTTTTCCTCAAATAACATTCCTTTCTCAGTCAAGTGCAAGTAGTAACAATAACTTGTAACTTGTATATTCACCTCACAATATGACTTCCAGCATATCTGCAATATTGTAAACAGTCTTACTGGAATTAATGTCATCATTATAACATTTAGTAAATACTGCACCCTCAGAATTAAACATATACTTATAGGCTGTTTAGCTTTGTCCTCATTGGCGTCCTCTGAGCAGCTGTAAAGGGGATTCTCTAGTTGTGGCATGGGGTGTAGCTCAGTAGCTGTGAAGCATTTCAGTCACCACAGGTTGCGAGGGAGCCTGTTCTGTTTGAATTATATATTTTAACATTGTCACAGTGTTCCACACACCTGTTTGCCTGAGGGTGATATACAGTACAGACCAAAAGTTTGGACACACCTTCTCATTCAAAGAGTTTTATTTTCATGACTATGAAAACTGTAGATTCACACCGAAGGCATCAAAACTATGAATTAACACATGTGGAATTATATACTCAACAAAAAAGTGTGAAACAACTGAAAATATGTCTTATATTCTAGGTTCTTCAAATCAAATCAAATTTTATTTGTATAGCCACACAAATCACAAATCACAGTTTGCCTCAGAGGGCTTTACAATCTGTACAGAGACGACACCCTTTGTCGTTCGACCCTCGATTTAAGTGAGGAAAAACTTGCCCCAAAAAATAGCCCTTTTAACAGGGATAAAAAAAAGGCGGAAGAAACCTCAGGAAGAGCCACAGAGGAGGGATCCTCTCCCAGGACGGACAGACGTGCAATAGATGTCGCATGTACAGAGCAGATCAACGAGATCACAATGTATACAATCATAATGGATGGTTGACAGGAATTAAAGTACATAAAGAGGTATTACAGCAATAATGATGAAATGCTCATGGAAATGTGACTACCAGTGACAACAACAGCAGTGATTAACGGTAAGGATAGTATGTAGCAGTGCTACATTAAGTCTACTCTTAAAGGTAGAGAGAGTGTCCGCCTCCCGGACCAAAACAGGAAAGTGGTTCCACAGAAGAGGGGCTTAATAACTGAAGGCTCTGGCTCCCATTCTGCTTTTGGAGACTTAAGGAACTACAAGTAATCCTGCATTCTGGGAGCGTAGTGCTCTAGTTGGGTTATAGTATGAGCTCCTGGAGATATGATGGTGCCTGATCATTAACAACTTTGTAAGTGAGGAGAAGGTTTTTAAACTCTATTCTAGATTTTACAGGGAGCCAGTGCAGAGAGGCCAATACAGGAGTCATATGATCTCTTTTCTTAGTTCCTGTCAGTACACGTGCTGCAGCATTCTGGACCAGCTGGAGACCCTTTAGAGACTTGTTAGGGCAGACTGATAATAGAGAGTTACAATAGTCTAGTCTAGAAGTAACAGATGCATGGACTAGCTTTTCTGCATCTTTTTGAGGCAGGATGGGCCTTTTATCTGAATTTAACAGCAGAAAATTACAGGTCATGGATGGATGCCGTCTCTCCTCATGAGACCAGGTTTTCCCCAGAAAGTCCGCCAATTATCAACAAAGCCCACATCGTTTGCTGGACACCACCTTGACAGCCAGCGGTTGAATGATGACATGCGGCTGAACATGTCATCACTGGTTAGGTTTGGCAGGGGCCCAGAGAAAACTACGGAGTCCGACATTGTTTTGGCATAGTTACACACCGACTCAACATTAATCTTAGTGACTTCTGACTGGCGTAGCTGGGAGTCATTACCGTCGACATGTAGTACGATTTTACTGTATTTACGTTTAGCTTAAGCCAGCAGTTTTAAATTTGATTCAATGTCGAACGCTCTGGCCCCTGGGATGCATTTCACTTTGGCTGCTGGTGCCTCTAACTTCACGTTTCGTAATATGGAGCTGCCAATGACCAGAGTTGGTTTCTCAGCGGGTGTGTCGCTGAGTGGGGAAGAGAGGGAAAGAGAGTAGCCATCGCTAGCTGATAGTGGCTAAGCTAGGACACGCTAGATTAGCCAGCAGAGCTAGGAGAGCGACAAACAGCAGCGAGCTCGGCGACCAAGCTATAAACACAGAGTATTGTTGAAAGCCTTAGTGGACCAGCATGTGCCCGATCACACAAGCGGGATCTCAGTTGCTGCAGAAAGGAATACAACAATAATCTGCTTGGACGAGACGGAGCAGTAAAGTTACGCTATCAGTCAGTAACACAACAACAGGAAGTGACGCAATGACGCAACACGCTTGCCGTTTCAGATGCTGTTTCACAAAATGCAAGACACACACAGAGGCAGGCAGGTACAGGAACAAGAAGCAGACGAACCAAGTAGCCCCTTTTTGCTTTGATCACTGCTTCGCACACTCTTGGCATTCTCTTGATGAGCTTCAAGAGGTAGTCACCTGAAATGGTCTTCCAACAGTCTTGAAGGAGTTCCCAGAGATGCTTAGCACTTGTTGGCCCTTTTGCCTTCACTCTGTGGTCCAGCTCACCTCAAACCATCTCGATTGGGTTCAGGTCCGGTAACTTAGGAGGCCAGGTCATCTGGCGCAGCACCCCATCACTCTCCTTCTTGGTCAAATAGCCCTTACACAGCCTGGAGGTGTGTTTGGGGTCATTGTCCTGTTAAAAAATAAATGATGGTCCAACTAAACGCAAACCGGATGGAGTAGCATTCCACTGCAAGATGCTGTGGTAGCCATGCTGGTTCAGTTTGCCTTCAATTTTGAATAAATCCCCAACAGTGTCATCAGCAAAGCACCCCCACACCATCACACCTCCTCCTCCATGCTTCACGGTGGGAACCAGGCATGTAGAGTCCATCCGTTCACCTTTTCTGCTTCGCACAAAGACACGGTGTTTGGTACCAAAGATATCAAATTTGGACTCATCAGACCAAAGCACAGATTTCCACTGGTCTAATGTCCATTCCCTGTGTTCTTTAGCCCAAACAAGTCTCTTCTGCTTGTTGCCTGTCCTTAGGAGTGGTTTCCTAGCAGCTATTCTACCATGAAGGCCTGATTCACACAGTTTCCTCTTAACAGTTGTTTTAGAGATATGTCTGCTGCTAGAACTCTGTGTGGCATTGACCTGGTCTCTAATCTGAGCTGCTGTTAACCTGCGATTTCTGAGGCTGGTGACTCGGATTAACTCATCCTCCGCAGCAGAGGTGACTCTTGGTCTTCCTTTCCTGGGGCGGTCCTTATGCGAGCCAGTTTCTTTTGTAGCGCTTGATGGTTTTTGTGACTTTCAAAGTTTTCCCAATTTTTCGGACTGACTGACCTTCATTTCTTAAAATAATGATGGCCACTCGTTTTTCTTTACTTAGCTGCTTTTTTCTTGCCATAATACAACTTCTAACAGTCTAATCAGTAGGACTATCAGCTGTGTATACACCTGACTTCTGCACAACACAACTGATGGTCCGAACCCCATTTATAAGGCAAGAAATTCAACTTATTAAACCTGACAGGGCACACCTGTGAAGTATAAACCATTTCAGGTGATTACCTCTTGAAACTCATCAAGAGAATGCAATGTGTGTGCAAAGCAGTAATCAGAGCAAAAGGTGGCTACTTTGAAGAAACTAGAATATAAGGCGTATTTTCAGTTGTTTTACACTTTTTTGTTAAGTACATATTTCCACATGTGTTAATTCATAGTTTTGATGCCTTCAGTGTGAATCTACAATGTCAATAGTCATGAAAAGAAAGGAAATTCATTGAATTAGAAGGTGTGTCCAAACTTTTGGTCTGTACTGTACGCTTGTTTTAATGTGCTTAATGCCACGTTCACTCAGTAAATCATCAAAGGCAGAGGATCCAAACTGGGGCCGATTATCAGTTGTGACAGTACAGGGGTTCCCTTCACGGGCAAAGACAGAAGTTGGACTTCACCTGAGCATGTTGGGATGCAACATGCTTGCTGCCAAACTCCAGCATGCGGTGCGTTATGCACACGATTGACTATTTGCCATTACTCACACCTGTCCATCCGCCCTCTCCTTTCCTCCATCTCCCACGCTCGGGGCGGATCACCTTGCGGTATTTATATGCTCCCACTCGGCCAGACCATACAAAACCACAATGTTTCATTCTACTGTTATGCTGACGACACACAAATATACTTCCCGCTGAGGCCCGGTGACCCTGGAAGCCTAGCTGCTGTTTTAGACTGTCACAGACATCAAACATTGGATGGCTCTAAATTTCTTAAAGCTTAACAGCTCAAAAACTGAAATAATACTGTTCGGCCCCCCAAACCATACCAGCCTTCTTCACCAAGCCCTTGGTCCACTGTCCGCAAACATAAAACCGACTGCACGAAATCTTGGTGTCCAACCAAGTGTGACACCACAGCGAAGAAAATGGTGCTCGCGACAACAGACTGATAAAACATCTGAAGCATCCGGTTGCAGACATTAAAGGACCTGAGCCTCCTCAGGAAGTAAAGCCGGCTCAGGCCCTTCTTGTAGACTGCCTGTGTGTTTGTGGTCCACTCCAGTTTATTATCCAGCACCACACCCAGGTACTTGTAGGAGTCCACAATGTTGATGTCCGTCCCACCAATGCAGACTGGAGAGGGCGGGGGCTTGTTCCTCCTAAAGTCCACCACCATGTCTTTTGTCTTTACCACGTTCAGCTGCAGGTGGTTCTCCTCACACCACTTGACAAAATTGCCGACCAGGTCCCTGTACTCGTCCTCCCTTCCACCCTCTACACGCCCCACAATGGCCGTGTCATCAGAGAATTTCTGCAGATGACACGACTCAGTGCAGTACTTAAAATCTGCAGTGTAGGTGGTGAAGAGGAAGGGCGACAGCACGGTTCCCTGGGGGGCACCAATGTTACTGATCAGGCGGACAGACACACAGTTCCGTAATCTCACATACTGCGGCCTGCCCGTCAGATAGTCCTTTACCCATGTGACGAGAGGAGAATCCACCCGCATGTTCTCCAGTTTGGCCTTCAACAGCTTGCGCTGGATTGTGTTAGAGGCGCTGGAGAAGTCAAAGAACATGACGCGGACAGCAGTGTTGGGTCTATCCAGGGAGGAGTAGGCTTCCTGCAGCAGGTAGATGAGAGCATCATCAACCCCAACATGGGGCTGATATGCAAATTGTAGGGGGTCCTGTGATGGGCACACTAGGGGTCTGAGGTGTGCAAGAACCAGTCTCTCCATGACCTTCATAATGTGAGAGGCCAGTGCAATCGGCCTGTAGCCATCCAGTGCCACAGGATGTCCTTTTTTGGGCACTGGAACAAGGCAGGATGTTTTCCACAGCACTGGCACTCTCTGAAGGTGGAGGCTCAGGTTGAAGAGGTGCTGGAGAACTCCGCAGAGCTGGCTGGCACAGGCCTTCAGCACGCGAGGGCTGATGCGGTCCGGACCGGCGGCTTTTCTCTGGCTGAGCTTCTCCAGTTCTCTCCTCACCTGGCTGGCTGTGATGTTGAGACCAGACTGCGGGGTGGATGGTAGCAGTGGGGGATGTGCGAGGGTCATGGGGGAGGGGTGTGTGAGACGGACTGTGGTGGGGGCCAGAAGGGAGGTGGGGGGTGGGGTAAGGGGGGCTGGGGGTGGTGGAACCTGGTGTCTGCTGCGGGGGTTGGGGTGGGGTTGTGGGGTTGGTGTAAAGCTGTGGGGGGGTTGTGAGAAGAGGTAGTTGCTCGGAGGAGCAGCAGGGGGGCTATTGGGGGAGCTGGGGTCAAACCTGTTGAAAAACAGGTTAAACTCGTTCGCACGTTGTTCATTTCCCTCTGCTGTTCCTCCTCCTCTCCTCTGGAAGCCGGTGATCTCACTCATCCCCCTCCATACGTCCCTGGTGTTGTTGTTTTCCAGTTTGGATTCCAGTTTCCTCCTGTAGTTTTCCTTACTCTCCTTGATGCTGTGTTTGAGTTCTCTCTGTACACGCTTGAGCTCTGCACGGTCCCCTGACCTGAAGGCCCTCTTTTTCTCGTTGAGTAGGGCCTTCAGGTCGCTGGTAACCCATGGTTTGTTGTTTGGGTAACAGCGGACCTCTTTACTGGAGATGGTGTTGTCAATGCAGAACCCAATGTAATCACAGACGCAATCAGTAATGCCATCAATGTCCTCACCGTGTGGTTTGTACAGTGCGTACCAGTCAGTGGCTTCTAGAGCACCCTGCAGTGACTCTATGGCCTCAGGAGACCATTTCCTCACAGTTCTTAGTGTCACTGGTTGCTGCTGAACCACAGGCATGTATGATGGGGAAAGCAGGACGAGGTTGTGGTCTGACCTTCCCAGGGGAGGGAGGGCAGTGGAGCTGTATGCCTCTTTAACGTTTGCATACAGCAGATCTATTGTTTTATTGTCCCTTGTGGTGCATTTGACAAACTGGTGAAACGTTGGGAGAGTGGATGAGAGAGAGAGCCGTGGTTGAAGTCACCTGTGATGATGACGAATGCTCCGGGGTGTTTTGTCTGTAATGCAGCGGTCGCAGCGCTGATTACGTCACACGCTGCGTCGGCATTTCCAGACGGCGGAATGTAAACAGTAATGGCGATGAGGCTGGTAAACTCCCGTGGCAGATAATAAGGACGCAGTCCGATGGCAATGAGCTCGATGTCCGGGCTGCAAAACCGGTCTTTCACGGAGATGTGCCCGGGATGACACCACCTGTTGTTAACGAGCACGGCGAGTCCTCCTCCTTTCTTCTTGCTGCTCGCGGTGGTGTCTCTGTCGGCTCGGACCGTATGGAAGCCGGGGATGGTGGCGTTTGAGTCCGGTATCTGGTCATGTAGCCACGTTTCCGTGAAACACATGATACTGGACTCTCTGTATTCCCGCTGCGTCCTGACGAGCGCTTCCAGTTCGTCCATCTTATTTACCAGGGACCTTACGTTTCCAGTAATAACTGCAGGGATGCAGGGTTTAAACTTCCTCCTCCGTTTAGCTCCTGCTCTGCAGCCTCGCCGTCTCCTCCTTAGCTCCTTCGGTACTGTGGGTCTCTCCCCGACAAAGGGGTTTTGGGGCCCCAGGGCGATCAGCTGGTCGCGACTGTAAACAATGCCGGCTGTAGGGCAGGCACGGCTTTCAGTCACCAGGAGAGACCAAAGCACGAAAAAGCTAACTAAGAGATATCCAAACCGTATGATAGACATCTTGATGTGTGGACAGTGTGTATCCACAGTGCAAGGTACAGATAATAAAAAAAACCACACTAAAAACACGACAAAAACCTAGTAAAAAGTACAAAGTACCGGGAGCTGCTACGATAGGCTGCCACTAGCACGGCGCCATCTTTAAATTTACTGATTACTGTAACTCCCTTCTCTCCGGTATCAACCACAAATCACTCTCTCGCCTCCAATAAATACAAAACTCTGCAGCTAGGCTTCTAACCGGTTTTAACAGACGACACCACATTACCCCTATTCTAGCCTCCCTTCATTGGCTCCCCGTCCCTTTTAGAATTGAATTTAAGATTTTACTGATCACTTTTAAAGCACTTGTCGAGCTGGCCCCGAGTTACATTACAGACATTTTCACTCCTTATGAGACAGCGCGCAGCCTTAGATCCTCGGGCAGGGCCCTTCTAACCGTTCTAAAGTCGAGGTTAAAAACCAAAGGTGATCGTGCCTTTGCCATCAGGGCCCCTCGGCTTTGGAACGCCCTGCCTGGGGAGATAAGGCTTGCAGGATCAGTAACCTCTTTTAAATCTCTTCTTAAAACACATTTTTATAGGCTTGCTTTTATGTGACGTCTTCCTTTTACTTCGCTCTTACCGTCTGAGTTGACAACATTGTTGTTCCTGTTTTTTTTTATGTAACCCATTTCTTTTTCTTTTTCCTGTTTTTAATGATGTTATTCCATTACTTCCCTCACATCTGTTGTTTCCAAAAAATTTGCATTGTCTTGTCAAAGCACTTTGTAAAACTCTGTTTTTAAAAAGCGCTATATAAATAAAGTTTATTATTATATTATTATACATTAGGAATGCCATGGCAGTAGGCATTGTAGCAGTAGGAGTCAAGGCCATTTACTGAAATAGTCTACAATGGGGATAGCAAACCTGCTGTCATAGCCTCCACATTCCACGTTTGCCAGTCTACCGGACGCGAGACTGCGGTGTGCACCAAGGACATGTTCTGAATGCCTTGAATAGGAGTGAATTGCGCCAACGTGCAGTGTTGGTCTGGTTCGACAGATCCAGCAGTCCAGTATTGGTGAGTGACAGCATATTCATAATTATGCTGCCTTTGTTGTGCTGGTCTGTGCATTCACTATGTTTATTATTTTTATTCAAATGGAACAATATATTGTTATAGATTTAAAACAGCAGGATAATTCATGTTTGTAATTAATTATAATAGCAATCCAGTATTGCTGTGCTGGATCTCTATAGAGTTGTTGTCATAGGGTTATAGAATGGATCTGGATCCAGTCACCTATGTGCTCCATTCTGGCCTTCAGTATTGAGCTTTTTGCTGTTCCTTCCTTGTTCTTTCATTTGCTCTGAGTCAGTTTATGATGTGGAATATTACATTCTTCATTTAGGCTTGTGTGATTATTTGCTACAATGCATGGATGTGTGACAAACACATCAGTAACAAGAGAAAGCACTGTAGTTTTTCTGGTGTGCAGCCTTTCTATGAAATGGTTCTGCCCTATCTATCTATCTATCTATCTATCTCATCAAATGTTACCTTAACACTATGAATGTTCCAAACATTCTTAATGGGGACACGGAAGGGGCGGTACTTACCATATTTGGAAGATGTGTGTGTGAGGACAACTGGGTGCAGTACTGGAGGGTGACCTTTAGAGGGGGATAGTGGGCAGGTGTGTGTGTGTGTCCCGATGGAAAAACATAATATATGGGCCAAAGCTAAAAACTTCACAGGCACCTTCAGAATGGCTCCTGCATTCATTTAAAGGCTTTACCTTGTGGGGACCTCAATTCTTGTCCCCATGGTGTCAGAGGTCCCCATGACGTGACTGTGTAAACAGATTGATGTCCCCATAATGATAGCAATACAAGCACACACACACACACATACACGCACACACACACATACACACACACACATACACACACACACACACACACACACACACACACACACACACACACACACACACACACACACACATACACACAATTATAATGTAAGCCAAGAGAAGCTGGTTGCTCTCACTGTCCCCCACTCTTTCCCTTCTGCCACCACCACCACAAAAAAACAAATCACACTTCCATTCTTTAATTGTGTTCTTGTAGAGGCTGCAATTATTAAATATATATGTTATCTCTATTGTTTGAAATTGAGATAAAGACGATATATGTTTATGGTTACGCCAAATATGTCCCAGGTCAATTTGACCCGAGGGATACGAGAAGGTGACAAAAGTAATGTTCATATAAGGGTTAAAAGGGTTTGCCTTTAGCACAAATAAACTGAAGATCGTTAAGTGCACACAAATTAAAAGCATGTTTTAGAATAACAAAATACAGAAAGAACTAAGAGATATCAGAAAAAGAGGAACCATTTATATTTGAATGATCTGTGTCCAATTTCTTTGAAGATCTGGCGGACAAAGAAAAAGGGATATTACTTGTTCGAGTGGAGATGAAGATCTATGGGAATGTCATTTTTTAAAATGACCAATTAGACATTAAGTTACTTTTCTTGGCAGTTTTCCCAGTCTTTTATTATCTAGGACAAACAGGAAATGGGGTGAGAGGGGGAGACATGCAGCGAAGGGGCCACAGGTCGTAGTCGAACCCACGGCTGCTGCCTCGAGGACCTTCAGCCTCTTTACGTGGGGCAAATGCTCTAACCACCGGCCCCCCATGACATTAAATGTCTCCTTAAGTCCAGGAGCAGAGAAGCAGCACATCTCCAGAGAAAAAAGGACTTCACCTGTGTTCTCATTGCTGCCATTCTTACTGCTCATGCCATGCTAGGTAATATTAATGATGCCATGAGTATTTTTAATACCCATTTGGATAGCTCATTTGAATCTGTTCAGGTCTGTTCATTGCTTTCCACATTATAAGCAAAAGGACTCATCAAGGTTGGACAAGCTGATTGGGCGGGCATGAAGCTGGACTCTCTGGTGACAGTGGCAGAGAGGAGGACATCCAAAAAACTGCTGGCTATTCTGGACAGTGTTAGATCCACTGTTTTTTGAGCTGTTTTTATGCACTACCTCACGTAAATATCTGCTTGTATAGTATTTATTCATGTTTTTGTTTTTAACTCTTATTCTATTATAATATGGTGTTATGCGTCTGCTGGAAGTGCATTTTTCTGAGGGAACCTTTCAGAGGGATTAATAAAGTTCCTATCTATCTATCTATCTATCTATCTATCTATCTATCTATCTATCTATCTATCTATCTATCTATCTATCTATCTATCTATCTATCTATCTATCTATCTATCTATCTACCTACCTACCCACCTATCCACCCACCCACCTATCTATCTATCTATCTATCTATCTATCTATCTATCTATCTATCTATCTATCTATCTATCTATCTATCTATCTATCTATCTATCTATCTATCTATCTATCTATCCATCCATCTATCTATCTACCTCATCTTTGAAAGATTCTCTGGAATGGGACCTCTGATCTCCTTAGAAAATATGGCGCCAATTTGACACATTCAACAAATGGAGGCGATGCCACTTTGGATCTATTGCTTGAATCAATGTTCAACAACAATCTTCAAATTTAAATATACTTCTACTGAATTACCATTGCCAATGAAAATAACTGTATCTCCTTCTTCTGCATCCACTTACTGATGTACTTTAGGACGTACGTGAATTTGAATGGTGATGTGTTGACTTAATGACGTATACACCCTGAAATGCTTTTAAGCGGTGATGCGTTAACTTACTGATGCGTCCTGACTAATGAATACTAATGAATATACCGAAGTGCACTGGAACAGTGATGACACTGCTTAGCTTGGGGAAAAAAGTGAACAAACTTCATAGTCTGTGACTGAAAGTCTTTGAGCTGAAATGGACAAATAATTTGAATGAGTAAAGAGATTTATGATACCCACCTCTATATCTATGTAACTAAGCTTGTGAGTATGAACATAATCTGATTCAACCAGATCTGATTTTTTTTCAAAGCTCGATCTGATTCTATTGTTGCTGGCACAAACGACGGTGATGTATAAGTCCTTGGGAATAAAAGTTATAAAAGAATTAAGAGAGCAACGTCCCCTCAGGAACGCAGTTGCATGGCTCAGTGTGAGCAGGACGTCCAGTGTACTGTATAGATGTCCAGTAAGCCAGGATGAGCCACAGTTTATCCTCTCACATCAGCTCAATAATTATTTCTTTCTCCGGCACATGCCTGGCAGCTCTTCTCCATCCATCAATCAATGGCAAGTAAGAGCCCTCTGAGCATCGGGACACAGTGGGAATCGATCTGTGTAGAGTGTGTGAGGTCAACATGTTAATAACATGCAAGCCCCCATGTACTGTGTAAATGATGAAGGAGCATCCGGTCCTGAAGCCTTTTTCAGAAAGGGGACTAAAGCAAGATGATGGACTCCTGCTGCTTCATGTTCATCTTTATGTGGACAGATCTACTCTGTGCTTTGTAACACCTCATTAAATACATGCTACAGGCATGAACAATGAATACTGTGTATGGGCTAAATAGTGCTTTTCATGCAAATTGTATATGATGTTTTCAGGGTATCTACTATATCTTTAATATGGAACATTATTGTTATGGGACATTTTAAAGGACACAGAAGATTGATATCATTGTTGTCTCTCTGGTACATTAAAGACTGGAAGCATGGAGAAAATATTCCTTGATTAACATTGAAATAGGGATTGAAAAAGCTGTGACTTTAAGATGTAATCCATAAGATTTTCACCTAGTTAATTGTCTGTTAAGTTCCTATCTATCAAGAGTGAGATAAAACAAGGGTGATTGATCACATGACCCACTAATGAAAGCACTTGTTGCCTCTTTGCAGAGATATAACATCTGAGTGTCTGTGGTGACATTCCCTCTCTAAATGCAAATGCACTGCCATGTTAGTGACAGCTAACTCAGCCTGCAGCAGTTATTCTGCCCTGGTGGAGCTCGTCACTGTTGGTTATGCTGCACTCGGAAATCAGGGACTTCGAACTTGTGAGTCAGGCTTGTAGTAAGGGCAGGAACGTGTGTATATGGATTTAAGAGGGTAACATATGACTGAGGATTCCCCACAGTCCCAACTGGTCAGCTACTATTGGTCAAAGCCTGCCCTAGGACTGATGACATCACCAGGTCTATAAAATTTCCTCTTTTGTTATCTCTAACTCCTCCACATGCTTGCTCTTCAACCGCTCTCCCTTCAACTTCCCTGACTGGCCCCTGGTAGCTTTGGCGTGGCCTGCTTGGATCAGAACCGTCTGGAGTAATAAGGTACGTTTCCATCAGGGTAAAATGTGGCCACTTGGAAAGTTTCCGGGCACGCTATCTCAAATGGCCGTTCGTTCGCCGTGTTTCCGGCCCGAAAAGGATTTACAAGACCCCGGAGGTGACGTTTCACTCTGAATGGGTTTGGATCACCGGTGATCAGCTGATCAGTGATACAGTGGAGCGCCGCTCTCTCTCGAAGTGATAAATACAGTATAGTTGTAGTTTGATTTAAGGTGGACCGTATGATTCACAAACAAACTTATGTATAAGTAACATGAAAGAAAATATTTAATCTTAAAAATTGAAGGCGCTTTAAAAGTGTGACAGACAGGCTGTCACCCTGTGCAGAACGGTATGTGTGTGTGTGTGTGTGTGTGTGTGTGTGTGTGTGTGTGTGTGTGTGTGTGTGTGTGTGGGAACATGCAGCAAAAGACCACAGGTCGTAAATTCAATCCAGAATCCGTGCACAGATCATTTTCTGTGCTGTGTTCTTCTTCACCACTGGATAAAAGTGTTTACTCTACTTCACCGTGTTGGTGTAACATCTGTTCTACCACACTTCACATCCTGCTGAGAACTACATCCAATCAGCAAGCAGGCTCCTCTCCGGTGTTTTAGCGACTCACGTGCAAATTAGGGGCGATTCGGCGAGATAGACCCGTCTCATCCAGAGTATTCAACCATAGTGGAAACGCACCTACGTATAGCGGATCGGCAGAGATGCAAGTGCCTGCTCCCCGTCTACTGGTTACATACCGTGAGCTAAACAACAGAAGCGACCTGGGGCCTGTTTCACAAAGCAGGTTCAAAAAACTCTGAGTCTAACCCGGAACTCTGAGTTGATCTACTCTGAGATAGGAAACTCTGAGTTTTCGGTTCCAGAACAGCAGATTTGCGTTAGGTTGATCAACTCAGAGTAGTTTGACCTGGAGTTAAGCGCGTGCACCACAAGTAAAAAAAGACAGCATCAATGGAGCCCTGATTCGACGAGTCACCATGGCAACGGGGAAGCGAAGGGCTACGCTACAACTGGAATTGGAAATATTAATGCGCTCATACGGAGAGTTTAAGCAGGTTTACACCGCTGCTGCAGCAAAAGAGAGGGAGACGGTGCTGGAGGACATTGCGGCTCGGGTCAGTGCGTAAGTTTAAATGTAGTCCAGTTGCAATCACAGTAATATCACAGGGGGAACTGCATGAGTGGGAGCCTATTAATTTATTTCATTTAAGTGCAACCCCGCGGGGGAGAAGCGCAGCTTAAGATGAAACATAAAAACATTTTTCAAACAGGTAAAACCTCTGCACAGTCTCATGGTGACGCCTCATTTTACATCGTAAAGTAAATATTACCGTAAGTGGCTGTTTTTTATACAACATATCAATGTTGTATAAAAAACTCCCATTTGCAAAAAAAACGCAGCGCAACACACAATATCTGCTGTGATATGAGAGCATGACTGGTTGTTAATGTTGGAAATGTAAGGACGGATGAGATGGACTGTGACATGAAACGGTGTTGTGCCGTATTCAGCCCCCTCGCATTATAGGTGATATTCTGGATCAGAAGGCTATACAGTATAGGAGTAGTTAATATACCGGTAACCCAACTAAAAGCACACACTTTTGAACCTATGAATTGCAAGAAAAGCTGGAATTATATTTAGAAACGCTGAGTCAAATACATTCAACTTGCTCAAAAGATCCATTTCATTCATTTTGTAATTATGGCTGCAGTATATTAAGGACGTCTATGCGCGGTCTGATAATCATCTCCCGACGAATATTTAATTCTCTTTGCGAAATGCGTCACCTTCATTCACGGGATCGTTATCAAAATGACACGCCATGGTAGTGTAAATATTCACCACCTAATATAACTTCTAATGTAGGCCTACTGAATGACTTTTATACGTTGTATACAAAAACTCCCGTTTGCAAAAAAACGCAGCGCAACACAGAATATCTGCTGTGACATGAAACGGTACCGCTCAAAAAGAGAATTGCCTGGAAATGCAAGAACATCTATAATCAATAGTCTGATAATCATCTCCCGACGAATATTTAATTCTCTGCGCAGTAATGCTGCAGCTTCATCCACGGGATTGTTATCAGAAGGACACGCCATGGTAGTGAAATAGTCGCCACCTAATATAACTTCTAATGACTGATGTTTTCAGTGATTTTCTGAAAAAACAGACGGAACTATAGCAGAACTATACTTCGCCAAAACTCGCCCGCTGACTGAATGAATGAGGAAATGAAACACCGTGTGTGGCTGAAAGAGGGCGGAGACAGAGAGAAACTCAAGGTTTTCTGAGAAAAACCTGGTCCCGACCAGGTTAGTTTCAGAGAGCATGTTACCATGGTAACTGACCGAGAGGTTAAGTTACCTCTCTTTGTGAAACAGGCTAGAGTTACCCCTCTGTCTCTGGTTTGAGTTACCTCCCTTTGTGAAATGGAAAACCCTGAGTTTCCCTCATTTCAGGGTTAACATACTCAGAGTTTTCACTAAACCTGCTTTGTGAAACAGGCCCCTGGCATGCTCCGCTTTTCAGAGCAACATGGAAAGGATTTTCTGATCAACTCTTCTTTAACCCAGTCACAAGGACCAGGCCGACCTTTAAAAGCACAGCGCTGCATCTCTTCCCCTCTTCTTTCATAGAC
This sequence comes from Echiichthys vipera, assembly GCF_963691815.1. Classification (NCBI taxonomy): domain Eukaryota; kingdom Metazoa; phylum Chordata; class Actinopteri; order Perciformes; family Trachinidae; genus Echiichthys; species Echiichthys vipera. The sequence continues at coordinate 5,620,938 of NC_139838.1, read as the reverse complement.
TGGTGTGAACCGGTCTTGCACTGGGCCACCAACGTCACAAAAACATAATGCTTTTTGGGTTTGAACAGCTGTAAGACGCACACACGCGCACACACACACACACACACACACACACACACACACACACACACACACACACACACACACACACACACACACACACACACACAAAAACAAACACACACACACAGTAGAGAGGTGAATGTGCATCAACAAAGTTTACAAAAGAGCAAAAAAAAAAGAAAAGAATTCAACACACACAGTGACCCTGAACGTGACAAGATGGAAGCTCTGAAAGAACAGGCTCACCTGCAATTACATCTTACCGCCACAGAGGCCGCTAGAAACAATATATCTCAAATCAAAGATGAATATGCCAACCTCTTCTGGGTAGGGTTGTCACCAGGTACCCAGAACAGGTGCTCTTGCTGTATGCCACCATGGGCTTTAAGTGGCGGTCCTGTGCCCGGAAGCACATTCACCCATTCACTCCCATACATGCGGGGAAGAGGAGATAGCCTCCGACTTTTTTTTTGGATAGGCTCATAATTATGATACAGTGAATAAGGGCCAAGTATAAAAAAAAAAAAAAAAAATTATGGACCCGTTGCAGATTTAGGAGATCAAAAACTAGCAAATTCATGAGCAAACATTTATTAGATTCAAAGTCAGAAAAAAAGTGTTTTATTTTTTCATGCGTGCAGGCTACTGTGTCTGCAGCAAACTCTGAATATACTCTGAATACTGTGTTTTGACGTTTAGAAAGAATGAAGGACGCTTCACGGTCCAATGACAACATGTATAATACGGCAGTGGATGAGAGACTGCACTGTGCTGCTTCTAACGTTATATACAATACAACTTTAACCAAACTTTTTTTATTATAACCACCTTTGGTAGAGACAGGTGCTGGTTTGTTTCAGCCAGCAGCAGTAAAGTATATAATATAGGTTGGTGGCCCCTGAAGTATAAATGCTATAATGTCCCTGTAACATCAGAGATATGCTAAAACGTCTCATTCAAAGAAACACTTCCTATTAGGCAGTACTGGTACATTAGAGTGTGATGATGGATGGATGGTTTTCAACGGATCTCCAATGCTCCATTCCGCAAGGACTTCTGCACGGAGACAGACCAAGCACCGTTCATCTGAACACAATGACCACATTGCCATGACACAGACCTAGATTAAAATGGATGAATAGGTTAGAGTTTATCATTCTACCACACGACTATGTGTTCCCCAGGTCTCGAAAGTATCTCTAAATATGACACTGGTTTAACCCCTAAAATTTGTTAAAAAAGCTTGAATGAACACAGATGGTAGTGGTGGTGGTGTTTGGGGGGTGGGGGTGGGGGGGTGGGTTGTCAAAATCCCACCAGCATCGATGTGTCTGCAAGGGTGAGCTGCCTGAAGTAATCAAAAGCTCTTTGAGAGGAGTATGCTGTGCCAGCGATGCCCATCGCACTGAGCTATGACAGACATTAGGCCTCGCTTGCTGACTTCACATTCTTCAAAAAAAATGCAATCTTGTAAATATGTGCTGTGCAGAACATAGGGATTTAACAGTGAGAAACAGATGAGCTGACATTGACAGATAAGTGTAGAGTGTGCAACAGGGAGGGGGCTGGGGGTCTCCATGCATGAACATTGATCAAAAGCAGCGCTGTAGCAAATATTCCCCAGCAAATAGATTTGGTGTAATTATGTTGGTGATTGGAGTAGCGCAGCACTGAGGTAAGGGACATTTATCCTCTCAGCTCCTGGGAAACACACCAGAGTTGTCTTCTCTACTTAGAGCGTGAGTCAATAGATGAACAAATGACAACATCTGCTGTCAAACGCTCAACATAATCAACAGCCTGGTCTCTGTAGGCCGAGAGAAAGAACTACATCACTGAGGATTAAGATTTTGAGTCTTTATCCTACAGCTGGGGCTTTCTGTAGCAGATCCAGACTTAATATACAGTAGATACCCTGGGTTTTAGAGGGAGTGGAATAGGCATAATTTGGTACTAAAAACAGAAGATAAATAAGGTAAAGGACCAGCAGGGGAGTGTTGCTGATGGTTTGTAAAAGTTGACAGGGAGGCCACCAACACATATACCATACAGACCCAGTCACAATGTTTGTTTATCATAACCTCCAGGTAGAAAACGTTTTGTACCTTACTGTTACAAACTAATTTAGTCTAGGGGTTTAGAGCTGAGGCTCCATCACTAGTCCTAACCTGCAGTGAAATGAAAAAGGGGAAAATAAGAAAAGAAATAAACACAGGAGGACTGACCAGAGAGCAGCTGAGGTGGGTTAGCATACCCAGGTAGCTGACCCATAGGTGGATTAGCGATAACAAATATCCTTCAGACATGGCCCTGCCAGTGCTGGTATTTGATCTCCAGAGCGGCAAGTTCTGTTTTTGTTTCAGTTTAGATTAAGTACTAGGTTGTTGGAGGATGGATTCCCTTAGACTGTGTGGGTCTTCATGAGCTGAAACAGTGTGAAGCTGTGGTGTGAAGCTTTGGCGTCTCCAAAAGCTAGCATCTCTGTGGGGCATGCACTCAGTGCCGCTCCCCACTTGCAGCTTTTGGAAGTCTTTATCACACACAGCGTAACCACACGCTAAATTGCCTCTCAAATTAAAAGCCCTCCCAAAAAGAAGAAGAAAAAGAAAGAAAGAAGGAAACAGAGCACTCTACACACTAATGTTAGAATTGGAGACCTTATTGACCTGTTGGTCCAAGGAAGAAGTGACAGCCCACAGCACTAGCAGTCCGTCCGACTGGAGGGGAGATGTTACTGTTTGTATTGGTAGACTTGGTTTATCAAAGATGCTAGCAAAACAACACAGGACATAAAACAAGCACAGCCGAAACATCAGATAGATTGGACCACTGTGTTTGAATATCTTTACCGTTACAGTTATGGCTAAAAATGACAATAGAAATCGACATATTACAGACCTCCATAACTTTTTTTTTTTTTTTCTCTTTTTATTGGTGAAATTAGGTGAAAGACAAGGTGACATACTACGAGGATCAACGAATACAGATAGTGGACATACAGTACAGATAACAACAAAAAGAAACAACAACAAAAAAAATAAGTTATTATGATATGTATAGAGGTGATAAAGGTGTGTGTTTGTGTGTGTGTGTGTGTGTGTGTGTGTGTGTGTGCGTGTGTGTGTGTGTGTGTGTGTGTGTGTGTGTGTGTGTGTGTGTGCGTGTCTGTGTGTGAGTGAGTGTGCATGCGTGCAAGTGGCTGAGAGGCAGATAATATGGTATTATAAACATATGTAGGAATAGATAGATGATACAATAAAAATAAGTAAATAAAGTATCAATAAGAAAAAAGAAGGAACAACAAAAAAAAACAAAAAAATAGATGTAATACAGGGCAGATTTGTAATGTAATATATCATGCTGTAATAAAGGATAATAATGTAATATATATGTGAACATAACGTATGTGGACATAACCTAATGCAAGCAATATATCGTGACAATGACTATCGTAAGATTAATTGTCGGGATTATAATAAATAAATTATATTATGTTGATGATTATATATTGCAGTGAGGGGCGAAGTTGGACCGGGGTTCAAGGTAAGAGAAGCGTAGGTAGCTGCAGACCTCCATAACTTACCTCAACTGACAGTTGTCTACCCAGAAGGGATTTGCTGTTAGCACATCTGAGTGATTCGTCTATGTGCAATGACAAACTGAATCTCAGTATAAACCCTTAGGCCCTAATTTGTTCCTCACATAATCATCATTTTCACACTTGGATTAAATTTAAATCACAAATACAAGCCTCTGTGCCTCCAAAAAAAAGATCACAGTGCTTTTTTAAAACCTTCTTTGCAGATTCTCTAGACTCCTCTATCCAAAACAACTGCAATTACAATTTGGTTGCTAGAGTCAACAAAAAGTTAGCCTAGCTTAGCATAAAGAGGGGTATAGAGCTGGCCTGGCTCTGTCGAAAGGCTAAAAAAAAAAAAATGTACCAGCGCTGCTAAAGCTATCTGATTAACATGTTATGTACAGTATATGTTGCTAGCAGGGGGAAATCTAGCTGTTCTCACTTCCAGTCTTTTTGCTAAAATAAGACGTGGTATCAGTTTTCTCATCTAATTCTCAGCAAGCAAATGTGACGCAACGAAAAGCAACAGTGTAAACAACATGGCGGCTTCCGCAGATGAGATGAGCGCAGCCATCGAGCCACCTGCTCGCTAATGCTTTTTTCTCTGGATACTTTTGTTGAATATGGACCGGGCTCCTTCCTGGTGCCTTTTATCCGTAAATTCATGTTACACAAATGGCAAATATCCTTTACGACATGTTGTTTACTTTCTGATCTTTGCCTCTACGCTGTTAGCACATCATACACTTCGTTGATCTCATTAGTTGATTTGGCCTGTCTATCACCAACATAAGTGGTGATAGACGGATGATTTATCCAATCAGCAGCCAGTATTTCTGCCCCTTAGCAAAAGATCTCCAACTGAGAGTTCCCAGATGGATATGCAGAGCAAATGCGAATTATGCGAATAAATATATCTGGCATAGTCAGGTTAGGGGGGGACAGTAGTCACTGAACACAGCAGACCTGTGTGAATTATTAGAATTGTGGTTATTGATTCCAAGGTTTGCAAACAGCTAAAACAAAAATATTAATAAACAATATTTTCTACTTCTTCACAAAGTTGCAACTATTGCGAAAGCAACAAAATCTCTTACTTTTTGCCATTGCTATTCTTCTTCGAAGGTATTTTCAATTTATGCATACATGATTTTCAAAACGCAGATTAACGTTAGATAATTTGCTTCCTTTTTACACCGGCACGCAAATGCCCAGTGTACATGAATGTGATATGCGTGGTATGCATTTTAATGTGTGTATTGACATTGTTTTGAAACTTTGTTTTGGAATGAAAATGTAGTAGTGTGGGTGTAGAATAAATATAACAACTGGAGGTGACACATTGTTTCTCCTTTCTCGTCTTGTCGACGCATCATTTACTATCAGGTTAATTTATTTCAAAGTGTATTATCTTATTTTCTAGAATCTGTACTTTGAACAATTATATTTTTGTTGTGTTTTAAAAAATGAGTAAAAAGACACATCACCTCCAGCTGCCATTTTAGATGTATTTTTTCAGTCACACAGTTCTCCTTAAGCTAAAACATGAGCATTAACCACTGAAACCACTGAAACAAATGTATCTGTCCTTTCACACCACACAGAAAATTGTTACCTAAGACATGAGGTCAGGAGTGGATTTTCCTTGAAACACGGCATGCTTCGATCCGTTGATGTGGGTCAACTCATCTGCATTTTCCCCTTTCTTGCGCCTGCTGCTGTGGGTCCCCGGCACTGAGTGTTAACAGAGCGAGTGGGTGTGGGAGACTAATTGAGTGTCGAGGCTGTGTGAATAAAGCCACTCTGGTAATCGTCTGGCTCAGCAGCAAATGGGAGCGATAAGGAGCGCTGAGTTGATATGGTGTCAAAAAGAGGAGTTTCCCACCCCTTTGCTGCCATCACTCTCTCCTTTCTCTGGCTGTCTGCGGAGGAGGCCTCAGATATTATCTTCAGGAAGAGGAATGCACACTCAGCTCCTAGTGCTGATAACAACATCATCTTTTGCTACTGAATGAGCTGCAGGGGGGTGGTGGGGGGGCATGGAGTACATTGAGAAGTCAGTGGCAAACACTACAATATCTGAGCTGCTCTGTAAAGCTGGAGTAACACCAGGAGGCCCAGTGAAGGCCAGTGACTGCAAATACATTTTCTGGCAATTACAATTGTCATGTTTTGGGTTTTAAAACACGGGAAAAGCAACATTCTGTATCCCCTCGTGATGCATAAGTTCTTTATCTGAGCAATCAATGTTCAGCTCCGTGTATCTCGAGACAAAGTTCCTATCTTGTGATACAAGTATGATGAAGGTTATTGCCTGTCCGTATGTTACTGAGAAATCCTATGATATGAATGTGACTGCATTCATATCAATGATACTGCTTTGCCTTGTACGTCACCCATCTAAACACTGATTATGTTATTCATGTTTTGTATAAAATGAGAACTGCCCTTAGCTCTGGGTCTGTCTCTCTAGCAGCCTGTGTTTTGTGTACTTGTTGGTGGCTAATCTTTGTTGAAAGACTTTTCCCATCACAATATATATACACATCTACAGCAATCTGCAATAGTAGATAACATGGTTAGCACTCTCATATTGCTTTATCTTATTAGTACGCTGCCTCTAAGCATCACAGCTAATTTCAGCAGTATACATACTATTGACGGAGTGTTTAGTGATTAAGTGAGCTGGGAAAAGAAGCAGGAGAAAGCTCAAAAGGCTTCAGGCCATGACAGCTTTAAGCAGCTGCAGCATCAAAAGAGTTTGTATTGTTAATCACTCAACAAAGTCAATATTTTTATGCTAACAATGGCTCAAATTACTATGTGTGTAACATGAAAAGTGTTCATCATTGCTCATTTTGTTAGGAGTTAGAGGTTAGTGTTCCTCTGTTTTCTTCTTTATTTACTTTTCTTTTTGAGTGGGTTTCATTTGAGAGATGGTTTGAGGTGTGGTTATGCTGTGTGTGATAAAATACATCCCTGCCAGAGTGGAGCAGGTGTGGGGAGCGGCACTGAGTGCACACTGCATGGAGACGCTAGCTTCTGAAGACACTGCTCAGGGTACGTCCACACGATTGAAAACTACCCCTTTTCTCCATCGTTCTTAAAAAGTTTTACTCCAAATCCTCCTCCATCCTAGAGACAAATGTGTCCCTGTTTCTGGTGTTAGTGGAGACTTTGGTGCTGTTCTGGACTCTGATGCACCAATCACTCTGCAGTTAGTGTCCTCAATGAGCAGAGGGTGCTGCTGGGAGCCCCTTCCCCATCCCAAAGCACTCACAGGCGGGCACTGTCTTGCTACTTTTTGCGACCTTCTTTGCAACTTTATTTATAAAAAGCTACTAGCAACCAATTCAACGACTTATTCAGATCATCAGGGAAAAGGGAGAAATCTGTTGCCGGCCTTCTGTCTTCAGGCTCTGATAAAGCCGGCTTCATGTGGATGGTCGGCCTAATCGATACTAAAGATGTGCGGTTACAGGAAAACGCATCCTCATGTGGACGGGCCCTCAAACCACACCATAGCTTCAACACCGTTCCTGAAATTTAAAGTGGAGGTGAGAAAATGTAACGCATCCATGTACATGCAGTACATGGATGTTAAGGTGCTCCTTCAGTCTGCAAAACAACACGGAGCTCAGCATCCTTGCTGCTGTACTGTAGTTCAGTTTCTCTAATATGTGTTCATGATCATTCAATTTTGTGTATATGTTCCAGAGAATTTCATGAGCAGAGAAACACCGGAAAAAACTAAAATCCACACTGCAAAAACGGTCAAAACTTTGATGTGATTGTCCTGACTGACCCGGAGAGAATGCCATAATAAGGTTAGCAGGAAGCTTTCTATAAGTAGAACAATTTGAAACCTTATAACAGCATGAAGAAACTGTTATATCTAGAAATGACTTCTGGCAGCATCTTCAACAAATGTTGCTTTTCCACTGCATGGCACAGCTCGACTTTACCCACTCTGTTTTGGTGTTTCAAGCATAAGTTTTCGATGGTACCATTCCCTGGTACTTCTTTGAATACTACCTCGGCTGAGCTGAAAATTAGACATCCTGCACAAACCTGCCATTTTTAAGTAGCGATCGCATTTTCTTTATGCGGTTGACCCAGATTTTAAAATATTGGCAGCCTGCAAATAACACCATGCACTACATATTACAATTTACAGAGTGCAGACAAAGCATCCAGTGAGTGTTGCGTTGAAGATGTCACAGCAGTTTCATGTGGCATTACTAAGGCCAGCAGATTAAAAAATACTGCCTACACTCAGGGGGTAGGCTACTATTCACAGTGGAAAACTAGAGAAAAGAGAGAGGACACAGTCTTTGAGCTGGCAGGTTAAAACTTTTTTTTTTTAAGAACTCCTTATTTAAATATTTTACAAAACATTTCCTGATATATGACTTTGAAAATGTGTGATAGACTGTGTGTAAATATGTGTAAATATTTAAATGTTTACTTTAATATTCTAGTTACCACTTAATTTGAATTATACTATGTATAAATTACTTAGTTTAATACATTTTATGATACATAAAAAGTCATTTTTTTTCAGTGTATAATGAAGACTAAACAGAGGTAGATTGGTCAGTAGCAGGTCAGATTAAATACGTGATAAGGTCACTGGAGGATGTGTCCACATTACGTATATGATGTGTATATGTATGAAAATGGAACAAAGATTACTCCTCAGGTCCACTGCTGTAACAAGGATTCCATTTCCTGGTTAAACACCCGGTGAAACATACTCCACTTCCCTAATGACTGACGCGACTCCCACACAGAAGGAATAAAATAAGAAAACTTTACTAATCTGATTTCCTAGGGGTGAAGTCCCATTTTCAGCTGAGAAGATCATTGCACCTCCACAATATAAAAAAACTCCTGTGGTGTTAATAAAATGCAACACGCAGCATGAATCAGCAAATGACCCCATTTAAGAGTGTGATTAGTTGCACGTGAGATCTCTGATCAATGGACACTGTTGTCGAGAAATAGTGATGGGTTAACATTTTTTTTATGTAAGAAAAGAGAACTTTAATTCTCTTCTCTTGTTATCAGCTGTGACAGCAACGCTGGTATCGTTTACACTGTGTGTGTGTGTGTGTGTGTGTGTGTGTGTGTGCGTGTCATCTTTGTAAAATGTGGTCCTGGAGACACTTACTGTAGTGTAAACTACCACAGATGAGGTTTGGAGTAGTTTGGAGGTGTTTTTATGTCTGTCTGTGACCAGTGTGTCCCTGTGATAGCGTCACAACTTTTCAAAATACAGTCACAAACACTACAGGCGTGTAGCTGCTGTCAAAATCAAAATCAAGGCCAAGTTTGAAAAGGGGGTTGATCCGAACCAAGGGAGCTGAAGTAGGAGGGTAGAAAGTTTGGAAGGGACCCCCTACTTTAGGCCCCCGGCCCAATAACTGTGCAATATACAGTCACAGATCTTTACAGGTGTGTAGTTGAGATCAAAATGAAGGTTCAGGCTGACGATGGATGTGGTCAAGCAAGGATGGGTGCCCCTAGTAGCAGGGTAGGAAGTATAGGGGAGGGGCCAACCCACCACTTACTACTTTCCTGGCCCGAATTGGTGTCACGGCTAATGTGATCCCATCACAAGGTGGTCTCAAGTGATGTTTCTGATCATGTTTGGAAATAGTTGTCTGGTCTTTGCTTGATCTTTAATGTCAACAATGTGATAATTTCCCAGTCCTTTTTGTCTTTTTTTGTCTTTTCATCCAATTAAATGCTACCCATAGTGAAATCAGGTAAATCCACTCTTCAGCAGGTCAGAGGTCGTGCAGCCTCAGCTGATCTCTGAGCTGGAGCGGATCAGTGCTTTATTGCTCAAGGACCCCCAGTGGGGCTGGATGCTTGCTCTGTGAGATGGATACAGCCTGATCCCCTTGTCTTGTAGAATGATATTGACTCAGTAAATTGATTCAACGTACTGTAAAAAGCAGTATTTAAATAGTCTGGGACATCTATTTTCCTACCTTGGGTGAAGAAATTAATAACTACTTTCTGAAATATGACAATTTACGGTTTCCTCACACTTAGAGAAGGAGGCATGTTGATAGAAAATACCTTAAGAAATTGGACACATCTTTGTTATCCGAAATGAAGGTTATAGTTTAGCTTTAGCCGTTAGCTTTAGTCGTTAGCGTTAGCCGTTTCCAGCTAAGTAAAGATAAAAGTGATGTTAGCGATCAAGGAGAAGCGTAGCCATTTGGGCGTGCGTTTGAATGGCGTTTCTCTCCTTTCTCTCAGTCCATGGAGTGAATGCTTGGCCTATATTGACTCTGGTTGTTGCCCGTCTCCGCTCACTCAGCTGCTGGGACAAATAACGCCCCCTTCACTGAGGCTCCCAAGCAGCTGCAGGATTGGCAAACTCCATTTCACCCAGTGCCTGCCTACAGTAGCTGCACCAAACAACAGACAACCCTGGCAACCAGCAACGCCCAACGCTATTGACTGCTACCATGAAAGTCATTGTCAAACACGTCAAAAAATTTTAAATATTAATTCAGACTAAATATATTTTTTATGGTAAAGCAATACTTTCATTCTGTACCCCTCAAAACGCCCCGCTAGCGTGTTATTTAAAAAAAAAATATAGCTTTTAATAAAGATTCTACACATTCATCTTTTATTTAAAAACAAGTGTTTTTATTCACTCTAATAAGGATACACTGCGGAGAGTGTGCATTGTAGTTGTAGTTTCTAAAAGTTGAGCTTTTATTGAAAAAAAAAAGGTGCTGCTTGTTTGATCACTTTTGCCGAGATGCAAATGACCTGTTAAAGATTCGGGACAGCATCCTTACAGTTTCTGTCCAGTCTGCGCTCTTTTCCAAAAGGTGATGCTCCCATAATCCCCCACATATGAAACAGAATTCTGCTCACTCAAGTCCTCAGTGCAGATGAACTGATGAACTGGGCCGTGCGGGTAAGCGCCACCTAAATGCTCATGTCATGTGGTTTATAACAGTGTCGGTTTAACGAGCGCTCCCATCACGCTGGGTTAGACCCCGTGTTGCCATGTTGCGGTAGCGCGCCCGTTAGAAATAATAAAGCGCTCTGTCTGCGAGTAGCGGCTGCGCGCCGTCAGGTCGGGTACCCTGTGCCAAAAGGACTTCACCCCACCTCCCCGAGAGGAAATAACGGCGGCTCTTCCCTCTGCTCGGCTGCATTCAGGCAAAGGTTAAGCTGCTGTGGGAGAGGAGCGTCAACTAAGGATACAAGTTTGAAAATAAAGATGTCAGGACCAGCTGCGGGATGCGGGTAAGTTTATCCACGCTGTCATGTTTGGATCAAATTCTGCGGGCTCTTTGTGGCGAATGATTATTTTGATCTGTGTGATGCGAAAAGCACACGAGCAAACTTAGGTGACACGGAGCAATGCCGCAGCTCATCAGAGGTGTCATATGCGGGGCGCAGTCTCAGTCGGTGAAGTGGGTCAGGGAATGGCTCGTGGCTGCTTTCACCCAGGCACCTGACCGGTTTGTTTTGGTTCGTCTGGAAGTGGCAGAGCACTGAACCGTGGATCCACACACATCCAGACATCTCCAGTCCCAGCTTGTCTGTTTCTTTTGTTTAGTTGGGTGTGTGTGTGTGTGTGTGCTGCTGCTGCTGCTGGTACTGCTGCTGCTGGTGCTGCTGCTGCTGGTGCTGATGGTGCGTTGGCGGAGACAGTTTGGATGATGATGATGGAGATGCTGGAGATGATGATGGAGATGGTGATGGTGAATGTGATGGCACTTACCTGTTGCAACCCCCAACTGACCAGTGTAGAATTCAGCAGGGATGCATTTTGCACATTTGTCGTTTTGCACTTAAATGGCGCACGCCACAAACATGCACATTTCATATGCAATGACACCGCAGCGTTTGTACTTTGCATATTTTTTTCTCCATTTGTTTAATAAAAAGTGAAAAAGAAAGGAGAATAAATGATACAGTGGTGGTGGAAAATGCCTTCATTCATATCCGGCAGCACAGACAACAGAATTTTGCATAATATCCAAATAACACAAGTTGATCCACAAACACAGAGGACCCTTAAAAAACAAGACATGATTGTTTGAGCTTCTTCTCTGCTCCTCTCCTCCTCCTCCTCCTCCTCCTGCAGCCAGCAGGGTATGAAGGCTTCACTGGAGGCTCAGAGATACCTGAGAGTCAGCGAGAGGCTCCTCTCCTCCTGCAGGCTTTGGCAGCGTGTCTCCTTTTGAAAGCTCATTTCCCATGCTTTTCATGCCTGCAGTTTAAACCCTTTGATGTTTTCTCACACTGAACCCTGTACATTGGAACCACTCTCGAGTATGTTAATGTTCTCTGATTGACTTATGAATCCTTTAATTAACCCACTTGTATGCGCACCGCAGCATTGTCCTCGATGAAATGCCATCGGGGGGAAACGGAGCCATGAAAGAATGACGTGCTGTCAATGGGGATTTCAAAGTCAATGGCACTTTGGGTTTAAACGATCGCTGGTTTGATATTGTCTGCAACTTATTTCTGTGAGGAAGACCCCCGCTCTGGATGAAAAAAAAAAGTAGTGCTTTATACACTGGTGGATCTGGTGATTAAGACTTCAGCTACACTATGCAATATTAATGACTTTGGAAGATATCAAAGGATGAAGCTCAGAGATGCAATAGCCTGAAGTAAGCCTACATTAATAATGTGCTTAATTCCATCAGCGATTCCAGTGTTCCTTCAGCGCTTTCATGTTGAGCCTTGTGCCCAAATCAAAGCCTTTGAATTATTCCATACATTTTCACATTTACTGTACATTACTCAGATGTATTCCCGGTTTTCTCCCTTTGCAAAGCTCAGTATCCACATTGTTATGGCACAGAAAAATACTTACATTTGTCATCATGGGTTTTTCAAATGCAATATGAATCATGGATAACACAAACTCCTGCTCCCTGCATGTCTGTGGAATGGGATTAGGTATGTGATTACCAATAGCAGTCAGTAGGTGGCAAAATGCTCTCAGGGATAAGAAGAGATCTATCACAGCGCTGTGTGACATTCTGAAGGGCGGCTCACTGTAGTCAGAGACGCTCAGCTGAGTTTCAAAGACATCACTGTTGCTTCTTTGTCTCGTCCCATTTAAGTCTTCTGAGGATGAAACTAAGGCCTCTTTAAAAACAGATTCAACCTTATTACAGTGCTAGAAGTTTCGTCACTGTGCTGTCAGAGAGTATATGCTTCAAATGAGTCAACTGCATTTGAGGAATAAGTGTTGAATTCTAATTTGTGTGGTGTCTCCATATACCAGTGCAGGTCAGGGTTACACTGATGCTCTGTTTTGTGGGATGTTGCGGTTTCAAGGCTGGATTTCCAGTCAGAGGCCCAAAAAGCCACAGGTCCACTGAGTGTCAACTGGTTGTAATTAAATTAATTCCACTTGCCACTTAGGGCGCACTCACACTGTCCGCCATACCGTGCCCCACGCTTTAGGGCCGTTTGTACTCACACTACCTGGGCCTCGGCGAATGCTTCTTGCTGCCTATACGTCATCATACCGTAACACGTCACACGCATTGATTGACGTCATCGCGATGCGTTGCTTTGTTTACAAATCTTTCCATAGACCTCAGAGTTTTTGTGCGTCTTGTCGACTGTTTTGGAATATTTTCATCCGCCCAAATCTGCAGTAAACACTCCACCTCCACATCACACCAACGTGAACCTTTCGCCGCCATTGTTTTAAATGTCCGCGCATGGTCCCTCCGTCTTTTTTTCTATGTCCGAACAGACGGACTTCACTAAAAATTACGTCAGAACCGCCGTAGGCTTCAGCCTTGGGCTCGTACACGTGCGCACGCTCATGCTCGTACATGTGCAAACATGCTTTACAAAAGCCCACCTTTCCCAAAAGGGGCATGGCCCTCACACTGGTCAAACAAACTAGACTTTAGTTGAGAAACCTGTTTGGGCACGGAACGGATGGACAGTGTGAGTGCGCCCTTAAAGTTAAGCTTAACTCTTAAGCCAACATTGATGAGAAGTCCTAAACACTACAAAATGTCATCAGTTTTAAACATTAGTTCTGTGACAATGGGGAAAACTAGATAGCAAGATGCATTTAAAAATGAGTAAGTGGAACTTGAGGGGAGATTGTTTACAAGGTCAACAATAAACTGCAGTCTGTTTACACTGAAGTATCCTCAATATGTCAGCTCTGTATTGCACGACTGTATTGATCATAACATTATGAGAGCGAGCCGTTATATGATAATCTGTTATCTCAAATGTTTTTTTTTATCTCACTGTTATATTAGTGTCTAAGGCTACGTTCACACTGCAGGTCTTGATGCTCAAATCCAATTTTTTGTTTGGCTGTTTACATTACGTCTATAAATGTGTTCTGTCTACGGACTGCTGTGTGAACAGCTCACGCTCCTGTAGTGACCCGCATGAGCAGTTGATCATTGATGACATCACACCACAACTGTGTTTACGGAAGCGAACATGGCAACGGTATTGTAGGACTTTATGGCTTAATGCTAAAAACAGTGTTGGGTGGCAGCTGGCAAATTTGTGAGCAGGTGATATCACTTGCACCAAAGTGTCACCCCAAATACTAATGAGGTCTAAAACTTCACTATCCCTCCACTGGCCGCCTGCTTCACTGCTGTTTGTTTTGAGCCTGTTCCTCTGGCACACTTTTTTTTTTTTTCAATCAACTTTATTTGTCATATCCGATTAAGTGGCACATTTAAAAGTGGCCTAATTCGGATTGGAAAATGTCAGATTCAATGGGAGTTGTGCTGTTCACACTGTCAAAAGCAGGTCAGATACGAGTCACATAAGAGTGAAAAAATCTGATTCAGGTCACTTTGGACTGCAGTGTGAACGGAGCCTTAATTAGGGTGCCAGAATTCTACCTGATTGGTACAAATCAACAGACATTGACAAACATTTTCAAATTTCTCTTTAAGATAGGCTTCAGGTGGTTTGTGTAGTAAGTGTGATATAAACGCCATATATGTTTTTAATGTACCACACTAAGACCATATTGCCCCATGTAAATGTATTAAAATAGAGAAGTGGCGTATCTGGTGTTTGATTTTGATAACTGAAATTAAACGCTCATTAATTAATTTTGATTCAGAATTAAACCCTTCAGTATTTAATCTTGTGGTCTTTTCTTGTAGGCTGGACCAGTATTACCACATTATATAATGTCAGCACATTTTAGAATAGAAAAATGTCAATTAAATCCTTCTTTATAAGGTTATGTCTAAAATGAGACAAGATATAAAATGGGGTGAATTCAAATGTTACGGCAGCACAGGAGACAGGCTAACACATTAGAAAACAGATAAAACATCTATTTTAAATGAAAAAAATGAACCAAAAGTTAGAGAAATGTAATTTAAAAGTTATATACAATCTATTTATCACAATACTTCCCAATATACACTGGAGATCACAATTAGAGAACAAATTTCTTCTGAAATAGTGTTATTTTCCATTGTTCAGGAAAAATGTTTTTTTTTCAAATAACCAAGGCACTTTAACAAAAACCTTTATTTTGTGAAAAAGACAGTGAGCAAAATTAGAGAACAGTAACCACTGTGTGAGAAGAGAAGATTTCTACAATGATTTCTTCTCTAGGATTCAAAAATGAACAGGAAGTGTAGAGGCCACAGCTTTGAATGACTGCAGCACATCTGCATCCACAGGACATCACTAGTTTCTCACACTGCTCTGGTTTGATCTTGGTCCATTCTGACTCAGTCTCTTCCACAGTTCACTAACTGTAGTGGGTTTTATAGACATTACTTTGTCACCAAGGATTTTCCAGAGATTCTCTATGGGTTTAGATCTGAATTGATCGGAACGACTTCACCTGTTTTACAGGGTAACAGAGGACATTGTCTTGCATGAAAATTGCAGCTGATTGGAGACAGTTGCAGTGGAGGTATTGCATGTTGCTGAAGGAGGTTCACATAAACATTTGCATTCACCCTGACATGTAGCTGTACAGGAGGCCCAACTCCTGCTGCAGAAAACATCCCCCAAACCACGACACTTCCTCCTCCAAATTTAACTGACTTCTTTACACACTTTCAGTTCAGTCTTTCCCCAGTCCTACGCTGAACATGTTTCCCATCAGACCCAAATAAACTGAACGTCCTCTCATCACTGAAGTCACTCTGGACCAGTTCTCCTCTGTCCACACAACATACTCCTCAGCAAAGGCAAGTCTAGCCTTTTTGTTCTTTCTGCTGATTAGAGGTTTGGTCACTGCAGAGTGGGCTTACAGTCCAAAAAGTCTTAAACAACCCCCATTGAGAGTCTTTGCATAATCCTGTCCTCTCGTGCACTTGTTTTACGTGGACAACCGGCCTTTTTAAATGAATCTGTGTCCTTGTAAAGTTTTAATATTCTTGGAAATCATAGACTGTGAACGCCCAACCTCTCTCTGATGGCTGAGAGGGTCATCCCTTTGGCCTTCATCTGGACAACCTGCTGTATCTTGAGGGAATACGTGAATATATAGGTATGTGTAAAAATAACAAGTCCAGCTGTGCAACACCATAGGCCGTATATAAAGATGGACGCCAAAACCTGCCCCCTGGTGGTTGGCTGCATTGTAGTTTATAAACCCGCTCTATGTTAGCTTAAGGGACAAGAGCCAAACAAAAATCTATGTTCTACCAAATATTGTTCTGTAACTTTAGGTTCTTCTGATCATGCTGGTGTTTCAAGTTCCATAAGTTACTTAAAAATGGTGTGAAACATTATGATTTACAGCTGATTGAATCAGGTTTGGTTGGGTGGGTGTATGGGCAGGACTTTAGTACCCCCTGAGATAGCCATGATGCATAAATAATATACAAGTAAGCATGTATAACAAGTATCCAAAATAATAACAATACACATTCATACTGTATATCACAGTATCGTATTTGTACTTACTAATCATCTCAGTATAAATGCATACACTGTAATTTAACAACTGAAAAGAATAATGTGACATAGTTGAACTGTCTGTGAGGGTTTGACAGCTCTAGTCTCAGAGTGCTGAACATGTTCCCCTCAACACATCTCAAGATGAATTTGGAGGAGCAGACGTGTCAGGAGGACAAATATTATGTCAGAAGGAGATTGACTGCAATGGCTTCAGTTGATTAACACGTGTTCGCTGTTATTTACAGTGGTACGATGGAATGATTTGGATCCCTGCTCCCAGCATACAAACCCTGGCAATGTCTGTGCCTTCCTCGGGGAGTGGAACCCCAAACTGGCTGTATAAGCCCAACCATGTTTGTCACGGACAACCTGTCCAACAGTAGACTTGCAATCCAATTTTATTCTTCTGAAGTAGAGAGCCAGGCATTGTTCTGTACAAGTGACAGAAGCTTACTGGCACATTGTACTGATCCAGCATGGCAAAAAAGTAACTTTTTTTAAAGTTTTCGGGGCTAACTGTTGTACTGCTAACAGTGTAGCTTCTTCGTCTTCTTATGTTGGTAGACTGGACGCTACAATGACTTACTACACCTTCTCTCAAGGTGAAAGTGGTATAGCAAGAGAGTAGCATTGACATTAGCATGGTTAGCATGCTGTTTGCAGTAGATATCTCTGCAACACAACACATAGATGTCTATGTAGCTGCTTTAGACACCATAAGAACTGTGGTCTGCTTCATATTTTATCCTTCATACAGCTGCTGTTTGTTGATTCATGGTGCTTCCATAGCTAGCTGGTTTGGTCAGGTTAGGATGGTTTAGACTTTCCGACCAGTTACAAGAAGTTCTGGCAGGCTATCGTCATGTTATCAGGGAAGCATCTATAAAATTGTTTCCTGTTTAGTTTGTATGCAGTTTGTGTGTGGCTGAGTGAAGAAAGACAGTCATGGTGGCTGAGCTGCTGAGCAGACAGCTGTTAGCAATCAGAGCAGAGAAATTATTAGCACTACAGTTGTTAAGCATTAGTGAATGTACAGTGTAGGTTTCAGTTTCAGTGAATAAATGAGTCCCTTAAAGTTATACTCCGTAGGAGTTTGATCCATTTAAATGCCTTTAAGTTAATATCTATCTAAGAGGGAGTTGATCACATGACTCACCAATGAAAGCACTTGTTGCCTTTTTTAGTATTCCAATATCGGTCTGTCTGTGGCGACATTTCATCCTAGATAGACTTAGACTTCTCTTTATTGATCCTTTTGGGAGGAACTCCCGCAAGGAAATTGAGTTTCCAGCAGCTTACAAAGACACAAGGGAGGTATAAAAAAATACAGTATAAGATAACCAATAAACTCTTGGATGTAAATAAGCCGCCATAGTGACACTGCTGACAGCGGTTAGTCTGTTGGCCGAGATTGTCACCAAAGGTTATGATGCACTCACTTGTAATCGGAAATTGAGAACTTTCCACTTATGCGTCAGGCTTGTAGTAAGGACAGAAGAGTAATAATAACGTGTGTGTGTGTGTGTGGATTTAAGAGGGGAACATATAGAGGACGGACTGGAAGTAGAGAGGTGTGTCAATAAAGTTTACAATAGTGCAAAAAAAAAAAAGTCAACACACAGTGACTGTGAACATGACAAGATGGAGGCTCTGAAGGAACAGGCTCAACTGCAGTTACATCTTCCTGCCAAAGAGGCCGCTAGAAACAAGATATCTCAATTATTATGGAGTACAAATTTAAGTTGTCAAGCTTATTAATTTTCTTTTTAGTTTCCAATTTAATTAACATTAGCAAGTGTCATGTATTAAAGTTATAAAGTAAGAAGTCTTTAAGTTAATTAACATTAGTAGCATGTTTTCAATTTATTCAGTGTTGGCAACTAACAAGTTTCCAAGCTACTCAACACTTGCAAGTATGTAACTTGACACTAGCATGTAACACATTTTCAAGGTAATTACCATTTGCAAGTTACTAATTGTCAGCAAGTAAAACGTTTTTCAAATGAATTCATTTTTATACGTTTTCTAGTGAAACATTTCATATCTATTGCAGCTTCTCAAAAGTTCAGGTTCTAGCTACAGGTTGGGAACAGACTTCCACTTAAACCTCCAGTGTTTCTGTACTCTCAGCCAACAAAGCATCATTACAGATCTATTTTAGCTACTTGCAAATGTCGAAAGTAAAATTTAATCAAATTTGGAAGGATTCTGATTCATTACAAGGCTACTGAACTGCAACCACATATAGAGGATACATTCCCTGAAATCAGACATAGCTTATAAATAATTTGGCACACAACTGATATCTCTGTTGTGGCTACAGCAACACCTTAATGCAGAAGTATGCCTGAGACTGAAGAGCCCTAGTCTATAAAATTAAACTCCTAACCCTGGCAGATATACAGTATCGTCTTGCTTTACCAGTTAGGCGACACAGTGCTCTTAAGTATATTGGACATTATTAAGGTAAGGCTGAGATGAAACAACGCATGCTATACAGACCAATCAATCGATGCACAATCAGTGCTCTTTTACATGGAAATGTAGCTCTTAATATGGATATCACTAAAAGCAGCTGTTGTACTGTTCATCTTGCTATCGTATTATCTACTACAAGTGATGGTATAATTAAACACGTATGGCAAGGGAAGGTAGTAAATGAGTAAGATGGAGCATGTAATGTGAAGAGTCAGGGAGTGGAGGGGTGGGAAAAGCGAAGACAAGATTATAGAGAAGCCTTTGATGCCGAGTCTGGCTATGGGAATCCTAGTGTGCCTTCAGGGGAAAGCTCCTCTCACACAACATCAATAATGAATGAAAGATATCTTGTTCATTGGAAGACTGAACTTAACTGGCATACTGATTTGTTACCATGAACCTTGTGTAAAAATTGCATCAGTGTGTTTTCTGTGCTTCATTAGCCAGAAAAGGAGCTGTCACTGACGACAATGGAGGCAGAACGAGTGGGCTGTTGAAACAATAATGCGGAAAAAGAATTTGTGCATCTGATTTTTTCCAAATTTCATTATTTTGAATCATTTTTTCTATCTGATGAGGTGTTCATTTGTTTCGCATGCCAAAGAATACAGCAGTGTCCATAGAATATTTAATAGGCATTTCTAAAGGAAGTTCTTTTATAGGCATCTGATATGCTTCAATTGGAATAAATAGAAGCCTGCGTAGAATATATGCAGCATTTTAGGGCATTAATTATGCATAGGAAATATTCATTTGAGTATAGAAGATACTAATTTGTAATACAAACTGTTTTTTTAGCAAGTCAAGTCCACAAATTATTTGCCAAGCTTTGCGGATTGAATTTGGAGGAGCTATAGCAGATGTGTCTAATCAGAACTGCCTAATATGCCTGGAAGGAAACATACTGGCTGCATTGAATACGCTCCGATTTGTTATTGACACAAGACAGTGTTATTGAGTACAAACAATATGTTCAATACAATACTGTAGGGAACGTCCCAAGCAAGTTTTTTGGGGCCCTGATCCTGGTCCTTTAACAATGAGTCAGATTCAATATTTACCTAAATGTTGATATAATAACTGCTAGAATAATAGTATCTGAAAGTGGTAAGTGGAAAGTTTTGGCATGTTATCAAGTTACACACAGAATTAATGTTAGAAAGCAGGGAATATCATCTGCCAATGACTAACTATCTCCTCCTGTCTGATTTACTTTTGCGAAACACTACAGTGACCAGCTGAGCCTGGATATCTACTGTAGTTTGGAAACTCCATATTTAGGTTACATTTTCAGGCGGAACCAGTGAAACGGACTAGTGCATTGTGAACAACAAAAATATTGCTATAAAAACGTTCATCATGTTTTAGTCGCCATAGGTGGCTTTTGTAAGGAAGCAAAAGAAATATAGTGACAGTGAACGATTTTCTGATGCATTTTATACGAGCTTTTGTAACCTTGTAGATATGTCCATTTAAATCACTTACCAAGGATGCTGATAAACATTCCTAAAAAAGCTATATTGTATTAATGTGTTCTAGTATTTATAAAGTATCCTTTTCATGTTTTTCTTTGCAAAATTTATATTTGCAGTACTTTGATTTTTATTTTATTATATGCGCCAAACACCAAGGCAAAATCCTTGTACGGAAAACCAACTTGGCAATAAGCTACATTCTGTATTCTGATTTAAAAAAAACATAATTCATAAGCTGTTCCTGGCAGAAATTAAGCTAAATCTTCATACAGCATCTACACTTTTACAGCAGCTACACTTTGAATATCTACATTAATGAGGAACTGAGAGACTTTAAGTGATAAGTGTATGCAGGGAGACAGAAAGTAGGTTTATGTGCCAGTAACTACTGACCCACTTTAAACATTGATTTTATCAGTCATCTCATGTAAAACAAACACACACTTGCTTCCACTAATTGGCGTTTTTCAAACATTTCAGTCGACAGAGTACAATAGAGGAGAATATTCCATAAAGTCATGAGGCTCAAAATCTTCCATTCTTCCTTCTCCTCAACATGTTCAACATCCACAACAGCATAGACACTGTAAAACCACCCACACACGAACATGATACTGGCACACTGCATCACTGTGCATGCACCTACAGTACCCGTACAGTTTCAACACCGCACAGTTCGTCACAAGGGCTTATTGATTCGTTAAGCTATTTAACCTGCGGGGGGGAACACAGAGTGACTTTAATGAATTAATCACATGCTGAATTCCCTTACAAAACTGTCCATGAAATGATTATGATACAGTCTGTTGTAATCTAAGAGAGGAGGCCGAGCCCAAGATAATTCAGTGTGGAAGCGCTGACTCTTTCATGTACTGCACTCCCCACCTTATAACTATTTTAACAGGAAGGAGAACTGGGATTTCTCTGCAGCAGAAGTCATTTGAAGGGCACGTTACTCTGCTTTAAATACTGTTTTAATTTACAATGCAAATGACTCTCATCTGAATAATCCCCTTGGTTAATACTTATCATCACGCTCTGTAACGTGTCTGTCGCAGGCCTGGTGCTGTGGTAAACCACCGGTGCTCTTTGTCTGTCCCTGCCTGCTCGGTGCAGCCTGAGCTCAAAGGTCAAACAGCATTTACACATACATGGTGTTTGTTTTACACCATCTCACAGCTCTAAATGAGTGGTTTACCCGTTCAGGTCAGGACACTGAAATGATAAAACAAGATATATCTGTCTTTCTTTCTTTGTCCTTTGCATATCTCATTCATCCATTGCCATATGGTGGGGCTGTGACAAAAATAACTTTACATTTTGGCCTGTTACTTTTGAACGGTAAGTCTCAGAATCTAAATTGATTCTGTGGGTCCAGGTGAGTCCTTTCATATAAGCCATGCCCATTTGGCGCTGTTTTTGTCCTGCTACTCCTCCTTCAAATTTTCTCCTCACCAAATCTGATACAAAACAGTGGGGTTTTTTTTCAGATATTTGATGTTACATACAGTTTTGCTATGACTGGCACTTAAAGTTAGCTCAAATACTGTAGTTTAGGCTTATATTAGGCTTATAGGCTTATGTTACAAAAAAAGTCATATCTCCTGTACACTTTGTGCTGTTGCAACCACATTTGGTGGACATGTGGATATGAGGTCTGAGTGGACATGAACAATTTGGTTCCATTGGCCAACAAACCTAACAATAAAGAAGGAATCTATCTCTGTGTGTGTATGCTTGTATGACTGTCTTCCACAGGTCTCTGCTGATCGTGGTGGTGCCTGCTGCCGTGGTCCTGCATGACGCTTCCTGCTGCTATTATAATCTATAAACTTAGCTGTGCTTGTTTCTACTATTCTGCTGTATTAACTGCCATAACATATAAGTCATATTCACATTACTATAGATATTATTATAGTTACTGGAAGTGTGTCTGTCTCTGTCTTTGTGTCTGTCTTTGTCTCTCTCTGTCCATCTGCCCGTCCTTTCTCTCTTTCTCTCTCCTTACAAAAACAATACCACGGCAGAAAAATAAAACATTATCAAAGTAGTGGAATAAAATATTAAATGCCAACATGTGGAACTTGAAATTATTGATTTGTTTTTATAAATTGAATCACTTAAACTTAAAAAGTCAAAATAAAAATATGCTTTATTGTAAAAGCTGCCGAGCTTTAAAGCTACTGAACATGTTATAAAGTACAACACAAAGGACTCAGACCTGGTGAAGGTCTGTGCTCTAATCAGACCATTTTCTAATAATGTAAATTACAATATATTATAAATTATTTACAAAAATGTACATGCTGTGATTATATTACCAGTACTGATTGACTTAAATACATCATTTACAGTATAACTGGTGTTGTTGATCAGACTTGTGAACACCAGAGCATGTTCTGGTAAAGTTAATGTCTCCAGTGTGAACTGTTTGCATACAGACATGTGTGAACCCCATTGAACAGTTAAACAGTTAGCTTTTAAAATGTTCACTTGTCACAAAATAAACACCCACAGGACTTCACGTTACATTCAGGGTATATTTACTGTATGCTATCTACCTCTAACCTGCAGCTCTCTGAACTCTTTGAACAAGTCCACATGTCTGTCAGCTAGATGCATCTCCAAGTTGGTCTTTATCGTTTTAAAAACATTGTTTACGCACAGGCTTTGTGGTGTCCGTGTGCTTGATACTGCCGGCTACATTTTCACTCCGCTTATCAAGAAGCCTAGGACGTCAGCAGGAGCACTCACGCAACTTTCAGCCATATCTCTCTCGCTCTGTGAATGTCTATCACTATGAAACCACGCCCACTCTGGCTGCAGGCGGTGATGAGGCAGAGAGAAGCTCCACACAGACACACTGCCCTGCTGTTGCACAAAGTTCATAAAGTACCAATGTGAAATAGTATTGTTTCTCACGGCTGGGTACCGCGTTACCTTTTTTAGTATTGGTATACCGTGCAACACCACTCAATAGATCAGCCAATAAACTTCATACATGACTTTGATTGTGTGTGAATGGCTGAGGACCCAAAGGAGTGCAGTGTCCAGTGTGAAGTTGATTGGATGAGTGGTTCCTCCAAACGGGTACACGTTTATAACTAGCACTGCACTAGTAATGCTAATTGTAGGACTGAATGGAGTTATAAAAAGATGGTTTTTGGACTGAAGCCGATAATTATGTTAAATTCTGTATATTCTTTGTATATTATCAAAAGTGCATTGGCGCAACAATGTCATGCTGGGCCCAGTTCTGAACTGGTAAATAATGCGTTCAACACTCTACTGTTCCACTTAGCGTGTAGAACTACCCTCCAGGGTATGGCCTTGTTACATTTAGTCAGAAAAAGGCACAGGCACATAGATATATAAATGCTAAAAACACCACCAAGTTGATGTTCAATAGCAGGCTATAACCCACCTATATCCTCCACAGGCCCAGAGGACGCAGCCTCCATGATTTCTCAAGAGTTTTGGAAGTGTTCCTGAGCCTGTGCAGTGACCATGTCTGTTTTTAATGAAGAGCATCCACATCCTATATTGAGTCTTTGTTCCTGCAAAGAGATTTCTTCAGATTCTCTTAATCTTTTAATGATATCATGTACTGTAGACAATGAAAGCAACAAATTCTTTGCGATTTTGTGAAACACTATTCTTAAATTGTGTCAGTATTTTCCAGTGCAGTCTTTTCAGAGTGGTGAAGCCCTCCTCATCATGACTTGAGAAGGACTCATCCTCTCTGGATGCTCTTTTTAAACCCAATCATGTTGTGAACCTTTTGCCAGTTAACCTCATTTACTGTGAGATGTTCCACCAGGTGTTTTCTTTTAGCATGCCACAACTTTTCCAGTTCCAACTTTGTTAAAATGTGATGCTGGCTTCACATTCAAAATGGGTACATGCTTTTCAAAAAACAATGACACTTTCTCAGTTTCAGTATTTGATGTGTTGTTTTTGTGGTATTTTAAATAAAATTTGGAGTTTCAATGTTTTGCATCAATGATCACATAGTGTATGTATTTACATTTAACAGCATCCTAACATTCTTTTGGAAACAGCGTCACTTTGTACAGTAAATCAAAATAATTGGGGCAGAAACACAAACAAATTTGACTTACGTTAACATTGCAAGATATTAATGCTGCATTTATGTTTTTTTGGAGTTACCAGCTAGGAAAATTGAAACTGATTTAATGTTGTGAGATAAGGCATGCCAGAGTGCCCTTCTAGTTCAGTATTTATTTGTCATTTGGTACATTAGGCCTTGTTCAGTGCTTTAGAGTTAAAGAAGTCTCTTGTAAAGTTAATACGCTCAGCAGTGAACTTTTTCCTGCTGCTGGTGCTGTCTCCACATGGAAGAGCACAGACGGTGCTTCTCCTTCCACAGCGGGAGAAAAGTTGCTGTCAAACTTTTTAAATGTGGATTTATATTTGACACAATGGTTGAGGAGTGTATTGCAGTAGTTCTAATGGTGACTGTAATGAGAGCAGAGACTACTTTGCCTCCAATTTCACCCTCATTCTCCCTCCCTCTTCTGTTTACCCCTCCCTCATCCCCAACTTCTTATTTGAGGTCATTTCTTTCAATTCTTGGCTTTTCTGGTGGTAATTAAAATAACCACATTGGAAAATGGCATACACTCCCCACTCAGCAGTGAGACCTAGCTGCCTTTTAATTTGCAGAAAGTAGGCGACCTTAATAAACTACACTTGAATAAGTTTAGTAAACAACAGATAGACACACAGTCAAGTCAATAACTATGGTGAGTCTGAATATAATCATCAGAGTTTGATCCTCTGTATGGCAGTCTCCCCCCTGCAGCCCTCTGAACATGAATACTTCACCTCATTCTCAAATATATCATATTCACATGTGCAGTCTTTTGACCTAATGAGCTTTGGGAATCAACTTGCAGAGACCTGAAACATGCTTTACATGGTTATATTCAGGCTGTTCTCATTCTCATTTGTATAAATAATGCACTATTTAATTTATATCTAATCCAAGTAATCTCGAGCCAGACAAAGTCTGGATGGACGGAGGCTAAACCAAATACACTTCTTTAACCCAGGAGACTGCTGTCTGTGTACTGTGTAAAACCCAAAGTCAATGATGACTTATTTTAATATATTTAATTATAACGTATTTTATTGAAATGTAATGATACAGTAAATCCCCTATACAAACATGTGACAGTTCATATCGGTTAAAAATGAATATACTTTTGGCTTTGCAGAGGGTGACAGTGGGTGAAGATAATTAACGTATCAGGAGAAATGGAGCATGCACCAACCTGTTTTAAATTGGAGGTGTGTCACTTGAGGTAATCCTTAAGTGAAAAAACAGATAAAAACAGTGATAAAACAGTGTGCAAACCACACTGACAAGATGTTTTAAAATTGTGCTTGCTAAAACAAATGCAAGAGCCAAAAAGATTATGATGTGCATTGGTGTTTATATGAGGCCATTTCCTGTAGTCGACTATAAAGAATCTCCACCACTGTCCGAAAGGTTCAACAGCAATAATTAACAGACTGATGGCTGTAATTAAAGCAAAAGGTGCCTCCACAAAGTATTACTTCTGGGAACACATCACTTTCCCTGCTATTCTATTTTTTCTTTTTAAAAAAAATACATTTTAGGCTGTAAAACAAAGAAAAGTTACGATGTCAAAAGGGTATTATGACTTTCTATAGGCACTGTATATTGTATTGGGGTTGCAAGCAGAATTTATTTATAAAAACTCTCCTTGGTCTTGTGTTCAAGGATGTCGAAATGTCTGAATTCATATTCGTCTTCAGAGAAGCCTGGTTAAGCTGCGTTGTTGGAAAATCAAATCCAGAAGACAGGAAATAGGCAAACATAGAAGAAAAAGATTATATGAATTTTGTCATTTCCTGATCTGCTGTTTGGCAGTGGAATCGTGGATCTTGGATGTTGGAGTGTTTTCAATGCACCGATCCCAGCCCACTGTTACTGGCGGTTGCCAAAGCATTTCACAGTCAGGGCGTCTTCAAACAAGTTTCTCTTCAGCTGACACATTTACAGTTTTATCGTCTTACCTCATCTACAATCTAACTGAATTCAACTTTAAAAATAATTCCAGAAATAACAAATATTACAACATGGAAAACATATTTATGTGAGGCACTATGGTGGTATTAAACTGTAGATGATGAAACTCTGCCCTCTCAGACAACAATAACTCTGAGGAAAAGTTTCCACATGACCCATTAACAATAATGAAATGACTTATAAAGAAATAAAACTTCTATAGTTACTGTGGTGGATTACAATCTAAATGTTTTTTTTAAGTGAAATGAACCGAAAGAAGTGACTTAGAGGAAATATGATGAATAGGACAATGTGATAACTGTTCAACAGGGGCCTTTGTACAGAGACTTCCTATCTTAAGTCTTAAAATAGATAAAGTCAAAGAAAGGATATTCCCCAATTTGTTATCAAAGAAGCAAATCCCAACTAAGAAAAAAAAACTTTAGGAATCCTATTTTACTTCATACTGTCTAAATCTCAAGTTTGGAAATGCTAAATACCAAGATCAGTAATCAACTTTTTTGTCTGTTACCTTAGCAACTTCGCCTACTTATCTAATAGCATGTGTCATATAGGTTACCATTGTGAGCAGCGTCCATCAGTCTACTCTGAGAGCCATAGACTTAGCTGAAAAAGCTAAAGACAGCTCAATGATATCCAAAAGTTAGTTTCTTTGGGATTTGGGGATTCTTTTGACAGATTTTCCTGTTGTGTGAGGTTTGTTAAAGTCCCAGTTGGCAACATTTGTTTGATCATATTCACTGAAGATAACATATATCTATAACTATAAGAAGATAACTATAAGATAACATAAATCATCCGGTTTTCGAAAAAGAAAAAAAAATGCGTCTCTACGTGCACGTAGAGCCTGTTACAATATCACAGGCACATGCCTCAAGCATTGACAACCACCTTGCAATGTGATGTTGGAGGGGTTTATTTTCAATGTCATTTTTGGACGTCCAATGTCGTTCTACTGAAGGTGTTTTGTAATGCCAGGTGACGTCTTTTTCTGATGTTTACCAAACGTCCAATGTTTACGTCCACGGGACCGCTGTGTAACGACTTTTTATAGTCCAAATGTGGTCGTTTGTTTTCAACATCAAATTTAGACTCATTTTAGAATACTTCTGTAGTTATAATAATAACACAACAGACCTTATGGCCGCCATTCAGCACCAAAGTCCCTCCGGCCACCACCTCAAACATACAGCATTCAGACGAGGCAAGGTAGGTGAAGCGTCTTGCCCAAGTACACAAACATCATAAGGAGGATGGGGATCAAACCGCCAACCCTCTGAACATTTAGGAATCCGCTCTACCACCTGAGCCACAGCTCAGCAAAAGCATCTATAGCGACAGGTTGTTTGTTGCTAGAAGTTGTTAACATTAGCTTTTCACTTCTGACCTGCATTTTCTGGCTCGGTAGTATTTGACTGTCGGAAAGTTCTGTCATGATAAGGTGGATAGGTTACCATGAAATTATTAATAAAAAAAACTGATAAATGCAAAAAGACATATATGCATAAATAAATAACTTGATCATTCAAAATAAACCAGTTAAAGAAAAACAGGAAAATGTAAAATAACAAAAAAAAACATCATGTACATTTTCTGAACCTGTCATAGACGTCCAAATGACGTCCCAAAAATCTACCCAGTTCAAAGGTCAGATGATGAACGTCAAAATGACGTCCAAGTTTGGTCATGGTTGGATTTCCAAATAGTGGACCAATTCTGGACATCTATTCGACGTCCAGAATTGGTCAAGGACTGACGGACACAATATAGACATGATCTGCACGTCTATCTGACCAAATCTGTAACTCTGCAGGCTGAATGACATGAACATGAATGACAGATACAATACCCCCCTTTACAGCTCTTTATCAAAGGGATATTTTGCTTGATTTAAATCCAGTTCCATCGTGGCTGTGTGGGCAGTGAGATGGAAGCTGTGCGGCTCCAACCGTGGCTGTAGCTAACGGAGCTCCCAGCAGGTCTGAGCAGCGGAGGTCTGCAGAGAGTGTGCCGTGGCTCTCATATACTTCCATGTACATGAAAGTAGGCTACACCGTAAGCACTAAAGGTACCTGACAGGTCTGTGCAACCTTTTGACTGCCACGATGTAACAGCGAGTTGGGCAGAAGCGTACTGTACTCTTTCACTTTCCACCCGAGATGTCTGTCCTCTGATTCAAATGCATAAAAGTCAGCCTCTCTTCTCCGGTGACAGGTGCATACAGCGTTAATTCAGTGGTTCTTGCAGATAAATACTATAATAATTTTAAAGTAACAGATGACTTATCTGTAAACTATCTAAATAATAACTAAGTAACGAAATAACAGATTACTTGAATTGCAAAACTAACATGTTACTTTACTTACCTTACTACCTTACTACCATAGACAGTATAAAAAATGGACGTAGCCTCTCTGGAGGCTGTATTGCAAGCCACTGTGCAAGTGCGACTATTAGCATAACAGAGCTAACACGTTATGTGCCTAAACCATCTGTTGGTTCAGTCGATCGAAGAGCAAACCATCTTGTCACTTAAAGTAACACCACCACACGAATGACCACAGTCCAGGTCGAGATGAAAGATTTAGCATGCTAATAATCAGTGGCAGGCCGTGCATTTCAGACCTGCGTCTGCAGCGATGCCCTACCAGTCTTAATCTACCTCTTAAAACCATATTTATGCTATACTGTCGCGTTCATTTGCTCCATTTATTCCACCACGGGCTTACGCGCCATTATATATCACACAAAGGCATCATATCAGAAAAAAATATAAGGCTTTAAGGTATAATACAAAGTTGTATTAAGTCCACCAACACGACAGCGATGAGCTTTAACAAGTGTGTTCACCAAACAGCGCATCATCACACACAAACCAGCAGTGTCATAGAAACATGTTTGACGCACACACAGACACTGTTCATTGAAAAATAAACAATTTACAGAATATTTGCCAATTTAGGTTGTTAATACATTACTAAATAAAATGGGGAAAAGGCATACAAATCTAATAAAACATAAAATGCTTTGTACTCACTCAGATCAAGTTTGTTTGAATAATGTTGAGTCAAGCTTGCTAGCGTCGGGGTCGGGCGGCCTCTCTTTACAACTGTGTCTAGCTTATCTTGAAAAGTTTTTCTAGAGAATGGCGTTGTAATTAAATCTGCGATCAAACCGTTATCTTCGCCTCCTTCTGCCATTGTGGGTTGAAAAAAATAAAACAACTTGTCGCGCTACACAAATTAGAAATTTGCCCGCTCAGGTCTGCTTTGCATTGCTCTGCATAGCTCTGCCGCTCTCTATCGCGTATCCAATCAAAAGACGTACACGCGATGACGCTGTAGGCCTGCTAGCAGGCGCCAGTGAACCCAACTTGACGCTGATTGGTTAATGCCACAGGTCCGTTATCATTGACTTTAAGCTATCATGCGCCTGCACTCTTGCTTCTGCAGGCGTAAGGGCAGATTTGGGACCCTGGCAACACATGATAGCTGAATAATGATTGGATAAAACATAAACGCCAGCCCCCCCAGATCTCGACCTGGGGCTGGAAGCAGAGCAACCAACTTAAGAAAGCTATGAAATGAAGAGTATAGACTATGGGGTACAATTTAATACATATTTGTGGAAAGAATATATATTAAAAAAATATAATGCTAATCCTGACAATTAGCCTCGGAGGAGAAGTGAGGGCCAGAGGCTAACTGTCACTCAAGAGACCATGCCCCTAATTATTCATACACTTTAACCTCCAATAAAATAAAAACTAGCCTGGTGCAAAAAGATTCACCCCCATCAGTGTTGTCATGTAGATATGACCTAAACATACAACTTGGAATGTTTTTTTGTACCAGTTCTTAAACAGGTTTAATTATGCTGTGAAAACAGCCTGTTTAACATGGGGGTCAATGAGAAACTGCTCTATCGTGCAACCTACTCCTACTGGACACTCTGAGAACTGCAGCTTTTGTCCCTTCCTGATTGGATCAACCAGGAAGTTGCTGTGGTGGGGACTTGCTTAGTACTCTAGCTCATAACTTTTTAACATGCTACCCCCAACGCTTGTTGCCTACTCAGTCGCTCTTCCTGAGGTTTCTTCTATTCTTTTCCCTGTTAGAGGGGTTTGTTTGGGAGTTTTCCTAATCTGAAGCCAGGGTCCAGAAGGACAGAGGGTGTTGTATGGTTGTAAAGCCCCCTTAGGCAAATTAGTGATTTTCGATATTGGGCTCTATAAATAAAAGTGACCATAGTTTAGTAACAAGAGATGACAGAAATTACATGTAACCACTTGGTTCCAGCAGCTTCAGTTCACAATCACACACAAATATTACCATTAGCTAGCAGTTAACATAATTTCCATTATTTCGGTTTGTAATTTCCAGCTGGTGATATTTGCAGTTGCAGCTCGCGGCGGTGTGTACAGTACAGCATGTGTGTTCTGTGTTTACTGTTGGTGAGTGATGATTCACCTCTCACTGAACCTTCCCAGTCCACGGTTGCCAGAGCGGCTGTTGGCAGATCAGTTGCCACACTGTGCCAAGCATTTGTACCCGCTGCCTGTGTCTGGAGAGGGGGGTGTCCCTGGCACCTCGCCGCCCCCCTCCCCCTCAAAGACAACAATGATAAGAGAGAAGGGCGGTGGGCAGGGTGTGAAAATCCTCTTCAGATTCTCAGCTTGTGGAGCCAGAGCCATTCAATATGTTCCTGAAAATCCTCAGTGAAGACGAGCAGAGGGAGCGTTGGATCAACACGCATCGCGCTGGTATTTTAGAGTCGCTAAGTGTTATTTATGCCTCGTGTGCCGTACAGGTTATTTTTGGTAGGTCAGCAGAAATTAAGGCTGGTTCAAAGTGAGGACATGACTCCACTCCACCCTATCCTCCTCAAGCTTCTCCTTCCTCACCTTCCCTCTGTCGTCCTGTCGGGACACAGCAGGCTGGGCTGTGGCCCTGTCAGTTAGTTAGGTCTGTGATAAAGAGCAGTCTTACTGCAGGGAAGCTCACTAAATTAATTCTCCTTCTTTCACTCACCTTGTTTTTTAGAATGACCGTCAATCAAAGTTGTATGCAACTGGTTACATGATGTGTTGTTAGAACATCTGACTTGAAATTGCACTTCTAACACACAGGATTAAGTGTAGGTCACCCGCAGCATTGAAGGATATACATAATCACTGTATAAAAGAGAATAGACTTGAAGGGTAATGATATGCATTGGGTTATGTTTAACTATGGTTGCCACCAGAATGTTTTACTTTGATACAATACAGCTGTTTGTGTTGGCCTATTGATTTTAAGAATGGCTTTTGTGAATTCTTCATATGATTAATAAGAGGCAATATTTAGAATATACGGTCTCAGTTTCACGCTGTTTCTCGCATTTCATCCTTCTGCCGTCGGTGTCACCGTTTCTCATTTCCCCTGTTTTTTTGTGTACGCCCGGGTCAGAATGTGCGTGGAGGACTGCACATTCTCCTGTCAAGTTTGCTTTTTATAAATCCCAAAGTTTTCTCAGAAAGTGGTGTGCACCCTCTTCTGCGTGTACGCCAACTTTATAAATGAGGCCCCAGCACACAGGGGCCTTTTACTTCCACAAACAAGTATTTGCAATTTAATTGACAAAAGATATCCTGCAATGCATGGAAATTTCCGGTTAGGCTTTTACTGCTATATCTCCGTAACAAAAGGTTGTAGAGGGATGGAAGTTGATTCCTTGAATATGTTTTGATGTACAGGCTTTCCAACAGAGTCACACCAAGTGTCTTTGACCTTCCGTTCCCGAGTTACCTCACTTCCTTTTGAATTAAGTTGCTGTATCTCAGGAACAGAAGGTTGTAGAGACATGGGTACAAGACCAGCATGTTCAGAGCCCTCGTATTATGGTACTCCCAACATGACAGGTTGACATGATGTGATAAAAACCATAGACTGTATAAAAAAGGGACGTAGCATACCCGTTGGGGTCCATTATCATAACTTGATCCAATCGTCCTCGCCTACGGGTGTCCCCAACTTGTCAGACTTTGACTCCCCCCCTTTTCCTCTTACCAAAAAAGGGCATGTATGTGACGTTGGGGGGAGGGAGATACGTCCATCTGGCTGATGTTTACCTCCGAGGAGAAGTGAAGGCCAGCGGCTAGTTGAGGCCGCGCCCCTAAGTATTCATAAACTTTGGCCCTACATTAAAATAAAAACTAGCTTTGTATAAAATAAATGTCATGGAGATATGACCTAAACAAACAGACTAGAGGTTTTTTTTTTTCTTAAATAGGTTTAATTATGCTTAACATGGGGGTCAATAGGAAATTGCTCTATAATGTAACTGCTACTAGTAGACACTCAGAGAACTGCAGTTTTTAGCAATTCCGTATTAGATCAACCAGAAGGTCGCTGTGGTGGGGGCTTGGATGAAAGGCAATAACACATTAAGCTTTTGTTTTTTTCTATGGTTTGTAGCATAGCATAACAACTGGAGGCAGGGAACAGCTCCGTCCAAAGTAAATCAACTATTTTCAGTGGAAAATTGGTTAGCTAAAGCAGATATAAAAGTCACTATAAGTGATGCTGTGTGCTACTTTGCATGTATGCAGTCCTAATGCAGTGTTTTGCATATCCATAAAACATTAAACGTTCCTAAAGTGAAGGACTTGAGATGATGTTATTATTCAGCTATTTTTATAATTATTAAAGCAGATATCTCCTCATCTATATGTATCTAAATCAACCTTTAATTTCCCATCATTTTAACACTTTACTGTACATACAATAATAAAGATAGATACATTTAAAAAGTTGTTTTAGAACAAAAAAAAACAAACAAACCAATAGGGAATTTTGATTGGTTGTCAGGAACAGTGCTACCTGTATATTCATAGCTTACATTTCTGTCTGGCGGATGATTGGTCCATTAAAGTGCTGCTGTTCTCCCCAAATCACAGAGACTTGTGTCAGTCTCATTGTCTCACGTGAAGAACGTGAATAGGGGATGTGATGGGGATGAGGTCACTGTTGGTTAGAAAAGAGGGTTGAGATACTTGTTCAGCACCAAATACTGTTTGTATTCTCTTCTACTTTCTGCTCATTATGAGCTGAATCATTTTCATCTTTCAGTGTCTGATGATTCCACATGAGCAATATCAGGCTTCTTTTTTATTGCCAAAATCTAATTTAGTTGTGTATTCAATGGAGGGAGCTGTGTGATCACTAACAGGGAAGTGGAATGTTAATTATGCTTCTTCATTTCACTCACTGTAAATACACATTCCTGGCCCTGGGGAGGACATTCCTGACATTCCTGCTCGTTTTTCGAAGAAACGGAAATGGGAGAGTCTCTCTGTCTTTTGTCATGTGCCAGCGTATTGAGCTCTCTGTGCTGCTCTGTAGTGCTGTGATTCTTCCATATCATGACTGATTATGAGTCGATGATGTCTAAATGTGACAAATGTTTTTAGTGAAAGTTTACATTACAAGAAGCGTATGTGATGCAGTTACTGTAAAAACATGGTTATTGTGATGAAGAAAAGGAATTTTATTACCCACTAGCATACTTGAATGTAGAAATAATCATGCTCAATCAATGCTTGGAGGTAATAATTGCACTTTAGTGAATGACACCTATTGTGATTTGAATCATTTGATGTCACATTTTTAGCATAAACAGGTTCATTCATTCTGATCTATGAATGGCCATGCTCTATGTTGATCTTATAATGTGCCTTTTTTTAAAGCAGACTAACTATCCATTTACATGCTGAGCTGTCGCCTGTACTCAGTTCCAGGTCTTATTCAGGTTAATCTGCCTCCATGAACCTTTGATTGAGCCTCTCTCAGTTTTCATGAATAAACCAGTTAACACAATATTCCCTCTGCCCCTGGCTAAGCAGTTGGGTCTTCTTGTTAATGCAAAGGAGAGAAGCCTGATAGTATAACAGCGTGCTCACACTGTCCTTTTGGCCGCGGCCGCCAGGTAGTGTGAGTACAAACGGGGCTGGGGCGCGGGGGGAGAGGGAGGGGGGACAAGTACCCTAAAGTCCGGGTCTCGGTCCGGGAGGACAGTGTGATCACGCCCTAAGTTTTATGTGTTCATGCTGAAATTCTACAGTGACAAGATGTTTTGTGACCAGTGTCACAGGAAGACGTTTTAAAAGGATGCTGTTCAGAAGCAGTATAAACTAGTCTTTTTTTTTTTTGTAACTCACTATATTGTTGCAATACAGCTTCCATCCACCTGTTGAGGCACTGAGCACTGTGGTGCTAAGCACACTGCAGTTAGTGACTTGACATTTATATTGACTTTAATGAAGACCATAGACATGATAAAATTTAAAATATGGAGATCTTCTCTGTGACTTCTACCACAGTTTAAAAAAAAGAATGTATAAAAAAAATTCTAATATCTAATATTCTATTATTCTAATATTTTCTAATATTTTAAATATAATTATATTTTGTTTCAAGTGTCACGTGAGATATTGGGTTTATATTGTATAAACTCAATAACCATCAAACAAATATCAGTAAAATATCCGTAAAAGAAATCCTATTCCTAATCCTATTCACAGACTTCAGTCAGTATCCGCCCTCTGTCCTCCCTCTGATGTCAATCATGTGTGATGATGTCACTGACGTACATATTAATTAGCCATGTGCAGGTCCCACTGGCAGAGAGGAGGGCAGAGGAAGTTTGTCTCAGCCAGCTTCAAATATGTGGAAAAACTAAGCAAAATGGTTTCATACAGACAGCTTTAGTTTCAGAGTAGAGCACTGGGCTTGGTTGGTTAGACTGCAGACAGAGCAGATAGAAATATTGTGTTCTAAAAATGCCTGCTGTTGACGGAAACAAGGAGACCTCCGTAGATCAGACCGTCTCATTTCATAGCAAAGCCCCTGAATTTGGACACAGCTTATGTCAACTGGTCAACATCCAGAGAGAATGCTACTGCACACATCCAGCTCTCAGAGATAGGAAAGAAGCACGATCTCTCACTTCCGACTACTGCTCATGATGAAGTTTACCTATTTATGTCATATTTTGTCACCTCATATATTGTCAGATTATTGTTTGCTGGGCCACTTGGATGTTGCCCACAGGCCACCGATTGAATAGGCCTGAGTTACAAAGTGAGGTTATTTCCAAAGGATAATAATAAGTTACTTTGAGCTTCACTTCTTGCAGCTCGTGGCGAAGGATGGAAGAGAGGTTGCTTTTCAATTGTCCTTTTATTGAGCACAGGCAGCCACATCTTTGCTCTGACAGCTGTTGTCAGTGTTTAAAGCGTTTCTTGCCTCTGCTGCCCGTCTCCGCTCCGGCCCTGTCCCTGGACTCAGCCTACTGCCATGAGACAAGAACCAGGTTACAAACATGCCTATATAGCTGACTACCTGATTCTGTCCAGCTGTCTGATCACAGGGTGAGCCACTACTCCCTCTTCTCCAGCAGCGACGCCTTTAACCACACCCCACTGCCACAGTTACCTGACTATTTTTGTGTACAAATAACAGAACTGAAGCAGGTTATTTGGTTATGTATGTATTTAGGATCAAATAATCCCTTGTCTGGTCTGGGTATAAAAATGTTAATTTGAGTGTAGAGTTTATTGACAGAGACTGTTGCAAAAACCAACCACTATGAAAAACACTGTGAACATTTTCATATTCCTGCCCTTTTGAAATATTTTCATCTATATACTAGTGGTGAAAAAAAAATCGAATTAATTAGAGGCTTTGTATTTAATTAATCACTATTACTCACATATCAATATTTGATACAAGTAGCAACATTTTATAATTTAAATGGAATCGTGCAATAAGCAAAGTTCCGCCCTGAGTGCAAAATAAATTGCTATTAATTGCGTTATTTTTTTTTTGTTGCGCAATTTTTTCTGTAATTTATTAATCGTAATTAACGCGTTAAAGTCCCAGCCCTTCTATATACATATACATATATATATATATATATATATATATATATATATATAAATCTCATCATTTTAACTGCTTCTCGTGTTCGGCCAAGCTTTCTGTAGCACATGGCCATATATATATATATATATATATATATACACACATATATATACACATCTCTGAACAATTACACTCGTCGTGGAGTGAAAGTGTGTTGTGGCCTGATCCAAACTGGGCCGACTAGTTGGTGAAACCTACAGCATTGACCCAAACCAGATAATGCACAGTCTTGATTCATGTAAAGGCAGCCATCATGTCATGTGTGTCCCACCTGTTCTCATTATTTTCTGTTTAAATGCCTCAAAACAAACATTACTGTACTCTCCCAACCACATTCAAAGCTCCTCCACCTCTGAACACTTCATGAGACAACAGCCTTCCATATCTTCACCATCCGTTTCACCACGGGGCTGATGGAATCCATCACCTCTTCTGAGGCCTCTGACGTGGTCTAAGCAGTCCTGTCACGTCTTCAGGCCCTCAGCGCTGTCTTTAACACTGCACAGATCATCTGGTCTCAGCTGCTTTGATCTCACAGAGACAGCACCTGCTTCTTAGAGGCGAAATCCATACTAAAGCTTTCTGACTTCACAATGCCGAACCCATCTAGCAAATGATGCTGGGATATGAGAAGCCCTCCAAATGGTGGTTTGATTTCCACCTCTTTAGTGAGATAAACTCCGTCGAGGCATCTGAAGAAAGAAAAAAAAAAAGACAGTGAGAGTATCGCTGACTGGGCGGCCAACAGATTACCAATGGCCACTTTCATATTTGGCCCTGAAGAAATGTGTTACTCGCACACCAAAGGCACCGTGATGTGCTGTGTGCTGTAGAGAGGAGACAACAGGCACTAGCTTTGTATTTATTTTTTCCCAGCAGCATTTAGTGTGTGTCCTGGGGAGGATAAGATATGATATAATTTCATGATTTGGTGGTGTTTTATTGATCCCTGTGAGGAACTGAGGTTGTTGTAGAAAATTGTGTCGTAATATGATACAAGAAAGGGAAAACTGGAGATTGATAAGGATGCATTGAGAAACCTAAT
Organism: Echiichthys vipera; assembly: GCF_963691815.1. NCBI lineage: Eukaryota > Metazoa > Chordata > Actinopteri > Perciformes > Trachinidae > Echiichthys > Echiichthys vipera. The sequence continues at coordinate 5,583,320 of NC_139838.1, read as the reverse complement.
GTCACCTAATCATTTATATCAAAGGTAAATATGTTGGATACAGCATTATGATATATATCAATAAAAAGTGTCTTGAGTCAAAGGAATAATGACATTAGGAGTGAGATGAGAACATAAACACTACAGTTACGCCAGATCCTGTGTACAGTAGCAAAAATATGCTTGACTAAAGCACATTCTTATCAGGTACATGTGAGGAAAATGTGAACACTAAAAACTGCACTCTACACTTAAAGGTCGAATATGGAGAATGAGCATCTAGTGTCTCAAGATTGTAGTCGCAACAAATAATTCCAGCAGTCGGGTTGCCAGGTTGGTCAGACACGGCGCAGTAGCCTACAGGAGACCGGAATCTGTTTAAGTCTGTTTGAACCCATCCCCTCCGGCAAATCGCACCATGAAAACAAGTATTATAGGAGTTTGACTGACAGTTACTTTTAGCTATTAGCCATTAGCATTAGCCGTTCCAGCTAAGTAAAGATGAAAAGTGATGTGATGTAAAGTGATGTTAGCGATCAAGTAGAAACGTAGCCATTAGGGCGTGCGTTTGAATGGCCTTTCTCTCCTTTCTCTCAGTCCATGGAGTAAATGCTCGGCCTATATTGACTCTGGTTGTTGCCCGTCTCCGCTCACTCAGCTGCTGGGCCAAATAACGCCCCATTCACTGAGGCTCCGAAGCAGCTGCAGGATTGGCAAACTCCATTTCACCCAGTGCCAGCCTACAGTAGCTGCACCCAACAACAGACAACCCTGGCAACCAGCAACGCCCAACGCTATTGGCTGCTACAATGGAAACACAACCTCACAGAAAGCCATTGTCAATTAAAAGAAAAACATTTATTCAGACTAAGTATTTTTTTTATGCTAATAGTTTTATTCTGTACCCCTCAAAACACCCCATGGGTGTATTATTATTATTATTATTATTATTATTATTATTATTATTATTATTGTATAATATAGCTTTTTATAAAGATTCTACATATAGGTATAGGAAGGCATTTTGTGTGTTTTCACATATTTATTGTGTGGGCATTCCACATAATAAAAGCAGGGGGCATAGTATACGACAACCGATCTACATGACAAGGCAGAACACAGGACGTTTCCCGCTGCCTTTCATTTCCCAGATGTACTTACTCAAACCACGACAGTTTTTCGAATCCTATCCGAGTTTTTTTGATTCCTAATACTAACTGTCACCTTTTGATGGAGAATAGAGCATCTCATTGTCCAGGAGGATTCACAGTGAGCGTGTTGATGACATTTCTACCATGTGGCTCGTCGACACCGTAGAGAACAAACATCTGAGGGGAAGAAGAAGGGTGATTTGTTCAAAGACTGAAAGAAAAATAAATCGGCTATGTGATAGCGAGGATCCTACTGTTTGATTACATTGTGTGTTTGTGTGTGTGTGTGTGTGTGTGTGTGTGTGTGTGTGTGTGTGTGTGTGTGTGTGTGTGTGTGTGTGTGTGTGTGTGTGTGTTGCGGTGCATACAGCAGTGTGTATCGTAGGTAAGTAAGCTCTTATGACCTTGCTGCTGTTTCTCCGATTGTCACCACTCACACTGAGTCAGACAAATTTAATGTGGTGCATTGATCAAGTCAGGATTGAAATAAACCTCCCTCCCCCACCGCCATCACTTTATAGCTTTTTCTCATACTCTCTCTCTCTCTTTCTCTCTCTCACACACACACACACGCACACACACACACACACACACACACACACACACACACACACACACACACACACACACACACACACACACACACACACACACACACACACACACACACACACACACAAACAAAACAAAAATGCTGATTAATTGCATGTTGCAGCAGATGATCGATGGTGACCTCTGTTTTGCCTTTGCGGTTGTCATTGTCCCACAGTATGAAGGATGGACACAAGAACACAAACCAATGATCTTTTTCCCATCCAGCCCAGTGCCCTGAGTCTGAATAATTCAATTTGTATCCACCAAAGCTGCATTTGTCATAGCTGGTATGTTCTCTCGGGCTCTTTACCCAGGATGCTTTGCTCTATACACTTTGATTCACCACATTCAGTGAAGTGTTCGGGAGATCAATCCGTACACGGTGAAGACAGGGTGATGGTATTTCACAGCGATTGCTCAAAAATGTGATGTGACGTTATTTTGCTCCGTTACATTCTACATATAATATTACTGCCAAATTAATACAATTGGTAATAAAATTAAACAATCACATCTTGATGGAAAAAAATGGTTTGTTTCTATCTCACGGTTAAACCAGATGCTGCCATTTCTCAACATTACACAGGATGATTCTATTTTTATTTATTTTTTTTACAATTAGGTCTTAAAGAGATTAAAGACAGGGTTGAGATTGAAGTTTTATTATTGACCTTTGAAAAAAACAGGTTGACACAAAGTACAGGGCACAAGGTTCAATGACTGGACACCTTCTGAACAAGCTCTGAGAAAAATCTGTCCGTGGATGATGCCCATCTGATATGACTGTAGGCTCTAGAAATGTTCAGGAAGTAAAAAAAGAAGTGTGTTGGGATTTCCTTCACATGGCTCTCACGGACTATTTCCCAATACATGAAATATTTAAGTTTTTTCATGACCACATTCACTAAAATGCACACTTGGACGGACTGGCTATCAAAATAAACAACGAGGGAGAGTGACTTCACTATATCTTTACATCTAAAATATTTGTTTGCTGCAATATTGATGTTCTGAATTTTGAGCAGTGGTGTTTTTGCTTTATGGGCCCTTGGGGCACGGCCCCACCAGTGGGCGCTGTAATACAAAAAAGTTCTATATCAGACACAATCATGTGTTGAACTTAAAATAAAGATATAATCCGTAAGATTTTCATCTAGTTAATTGTCTTTAAAGTTACTATCCATAAAAGTGGGAGATAAAACAATGGTGAGTGATCATATGACCCACTAATGAAAGCACTTGTACTTGCTGCTTTGCCCAGAAATACATTTGAGTGTCTGTGGCGACATTCCCGCGCAAAATTCAAATGCAGCGCTCTATTAGCGACACTTTTTACAACACTCAACAGCGGTTTGTCTGCCCAGGTAGAGCTAGTCACTGAAGCGTATGCTGCATTTCATGGTAATCGGATATCGGGAACTTCTAACTTCTGAGTCAGGCTTGTAGTAAGGGCAGAAGTGTAATAGGAATATGTGAGTGTATGGATTTAAGAGGGTAACATATAGGGGACGGACTGGAAGTAGAGAGGTGAATGTGTGTCAATAAAGTTTACAAAAGAGCATGCATGTCTCTCTTCTGGATATTTATATAATAACTGAGTACGGTATGATACAAGGCTTGCTCTAATGTGTCTCATGTGACTGGCGCAGGTCCATTTTATTACTGCTGATTCACAATGGAGGACCAACATTATAGTCTGTATCATATTGATATTATGAATGCAATTTCTTCTCTAGAGACATATTGCTTTGTAGTGTGTGTATAAATGTGTCTTTGTACCTGATGCTTCTTGTCTCTTTCCGTTTGGCTGGGCACAGTGGAGCTGATCCTATTGCACCTGCAGTGTTCTGGATTGATATGCTGATTTGCGCATCCTTGGTTTCATGAGTGGGGTCTGACAGCCACGGCCCCTTAAAGCATCCCATTGGTTGATTTTACTGCAAAGTTGTGCAAGTCTCGCTAGCTAGCTAAAGAGAGACTGTTAAACCAGTAGTCTTCATGGATTATTTAACTACAGTACAATCTTCAAGAAGTGAACTTCATCGCTGAGTCAAATGTATTATTAATTATTATTCAAGTATTGACTGACATGTCCAGTTCACTGCATGAGATTTACTTTGTGCTTTTATTGTCCTCATGTAGGGGCTGTTTTGGTTGTGAGTAAGCTATGTGATGTCGAAGGATCTTTAACACTGTTGAAGTCACTACAGCCTCTCGCTGAGAAGAATTGGAACCACCCTTCTATCTCTTCTATCACTTTTAATAACACTATGTATTCCATTTTGTTGTTTGCTGATGACATTTTGTTGTAGTTTGATAGGGTGCCTACGTCACTACCTCATATTTTTTATTTTTTTATTTTATGTATTGGGAATGCAGGGATGTAAAAACATTTTGGGATGTGTTTTGTGCTATTTTATCTGATGTACTGGGAGTAACTAACCATACATAGATACAGTCAGCACCACCTGAAATAAGACACGAATGACTAGTGTCACCTACTGCATGTGTTATAGGAAAGCAGCAATTAAACACTGCAGTTCCTCGAATGTCCACTTGAGGCTTGCTCCATAAAGCGACTCAATCCCCACAGACCCCTCAGGTTTAAGTGCCCAACTTTACAGCAGAAATAAACGTGTACAGTCTGGTACAAAAACTGGTTATGGTCTCTTGAGCTAATTTCCCCATTCATGACAACTTTACTGGGCACTGATGGACTTAGGGATGAAGTGTAAAGAAGTGCTATCTGAGGTGTCCTTCCAGTGGATAAAACGCAATGACGTACTGCCTAAGGTTCTTTTCCAGTGGAGAAAATGCAATGATGTAATGTCTAAGGTTCCCTTCCACTGGAGAAAATGCAATGATGTACTGTCTAAAGTTCCCTTCCAGTGGAGAAAATGCAATAAAGTGCCCTCCTAGGTGCCCTTGCAGTGGAGATTATGCAATGAAGCACTCTCTAAAGTGCTCTTCCAGTGCAGAAAATATAATGAAGGGCCCTCAAAGGTGCCCTTACCATGAAGAAAACATAATGAAGTGTCCCTAGAGGCACCATTCCCATGGAGGAAGTTCCCTTATGGTTCCTTTCCAATGGAGAAAACTGCATAGACTCTAATACAGCAAGTGATTCAAGTAAGTAAAAATATGATGGATGATTACAGTTTACAGTTTGGGTAAAATATTTACCATTTGCCTTCTTCTTCTCTTCCAAATAAGCTTGCCAACCTGTTGATTTGAATGTCCGACTGCTTGTTAATTTTACACATCACATCGATAAACAGCATACTTAACTCAAGGTTCACTCACAAGCTACTCCCAGATATTTTAATACGGTGGACTAAGTTTGCAAAATTAAAATAGGAAGATTTTATTTACTGCTGTACTTGCTACTCTCAGTTGCATGCTCAATATTCTCTCCACACTGCTGACAGTGGACTGTTGTATTCATATTATATAGCTAGATTGTTACCAGATTAGATAGATAGATTTGTTTTGCAATTATCACAATAAAATGTTACCAGGATCTTACATAGTGTAATAAAGTAACTGTACATGTAATTTACACTATTATGCTACTATTATGCAATCTATCTTATGCAATTCCTAGGACCTACACATGTCGAGTGAGGTTGTAGTTGTAGTTCCTCCCTTTTTATGTCTACAGCTGCATCCTCAGGGATCATGTGGGCCCATTATTCCACAGTACTGAAGTTGAAGGAAATGAAAGGTTTGGTTTAAACCCTAAATAATAAGCTGCTGCTGTCACATAAACAGGAGATTGATGGTTGTGACCTCTGCATGACTCCTCTGAGAAGGTCATGATTCAGACCAGTGATAGTTGGCATCCATTCACCAAATAAAGTTTAATAAGCTTCAGAAGCATTGTGTGCATGAAAAGAACCTTAGTGACAAAAGTGAAAAAAATTGAGTCCTCTCCATTGAAGCAAAAAAGTACCAGTTGGCAGTTGTGAACATCTACATAGACATGAAAACATAAAACATGAAACATTAGTTTGGCTCAAATTGACAAACGTTAAAAAGTCATTGCATCAAATACAGAAGAAGAAATCGTACAGATCATTTTGTCTTGGAATCAAACCCTACAGGATTATGAAATAATGATGCATCAGAAGCAACAAAGTAGATTATATCACCAGTCAGCTCTACCTGGCTTTTCAACCTTATTGTACTCTCTTAACCCTCCTACACATTCTCCCCAACTCTTCTCTTCGTGTAGCTATAACTTGTAACATTAGCCATAGCACATGAACATATCCATTAGCATTAGTAGTCTGCAATTCAAACAAGTCTGTTTGAAGAAAGCAAATGTCCGAGGGTGAAGATAAAGGGTGTTTTACACATGACCCTGACAAAAATGCTGGAGAGGTGACGAGATTCGGGAACTTATGTTGGTAAGGGCCAACACCGAAATTCAATGAATACCAAGAGACTTGGTGTTTATTTACCAAATAATGAACCGTTCCGTCACTGCAAAGTAATTGAGTCAGGACGTGCCTCCTGCACACTTGGTTGGTTCTGTGCTGGTAGCATATAGGGGGTTTATGTGAGCTTTATTGTTGAAAATTCAGAATCAGAAGTTATTCTGAGCCAAAACACTATTGTGTTGTAGGACATAAAAAGGTATTCTCATCCACGGGTTTGTATGATATCTTACGAAAAGTTACGCACAAACATTTATTTGATATCTTTCAAGATATGAAGCTCTGTATGAAGCCATGAAACAGCAACCGGAAGAGGCAACAACAGTTGTAAACTACCTTGATGTGACTAGAGTTTAGATCCTCTGCCCGAGCCCAACCCTGGCCTGTATTTCCCAACACTATCCTCGGGCCGGGCCGGGTCAGGCCGGGCCTTTGATCGAGCGCTTGTGTTTTATTTTATTTATTTATTTATTTTAATCATTGCTTTATTGGCCTAATCTTAGGAGAAAGCTATGCCATAAACAGAAATATTATAGGCTTATATATATGTAGCAGAATAGGCCTAAGTAACAAATGTGTGCCAAAAAAACGCCATATGTGTCTCCTCCACTAGCCCGCATCAAAACAGGCCTGTAACTGTGCAGCTAAAGTGCAAAATGGAGCTTGGAGATGTAAAGGATAAAATAAAAACAGGAAAACTAACTTTTAGCAAGTCTGAGGTATGGAAGCATTTCAAACAAATCATGGGCAGTTACAACATATGTGTGTGACGGCTCTGTCCAGTGCAACAACATTCACACCTACAGGCAATTTAGAGTCATCAATGAACCTAACACCTGCATGTGTTTGGACTGCGGGAGGAAGCCGGAGAACCTCGAGAAAACCCACGCAGATACGGGGAGAACATGCAAACTCCACACCACAGCCCATTTGTTTAAATAAATGTTGGGTTGAAACCGGGGTTGGGCTTAAAATTACTGTTAATGTGTCACAGGGTCAGGCTTGATTTTCTGGGCCTGATCTAAGCTCTGCTAGTTGCGTTGGCCAGAAAAGGTGACGGCTAGGGTTAGGCATCAAAACAACTTGGTTAGGATTAATAAAAAGGTTGTGGTTTGGCTTAGTACTTCCGGGAAAGGAACACTGTCGGGACACAAACTCTGATTGCCTGGGTAAAAGTCCTGTGTTTTGGGACACTTCCACCACCCTGACCTGCCTCTCTAAGTGAAGATTAGCGGTGTTATACTATGTCACCACCTCAATATGTGGAATGTGAGTGCGTCGATTTCTACAGTAATAAAAACGTGTAATACACACAACCCTACTAACCCTAACCACACGTTACTTTTCATAGTTATATGTATGAACAGTGAATGAGAACAGCCTGAAACAAAACAATGAGCTGAAATATGCTACAGTGCTCCACAGAGCTAAGAGGACCTGCCATTTTGGTTGATAATTAAGAATGGGTCTATTACTAAAAGTGACCACTTCAACAATACAAGTTAGGCATTCAATCCATTTTATAGGTGCAGCTTTAAAGCCTTGAAATCCTATCATGATCTATTACGTGTACACTGTTTCCTCTGTTTTTTTTTCACAGGAAGTGAAAGCCATACTGCCAACATGCCAAAGATGTTGTGGTTTTACAATCATCCAACTTTACTTCACATGTCGCCTTCAGCACTTAGCTTCCAGGCTTCCCCTCTGCCCTGTGGTTTTAAAATGAGATATTCATCCCTGCGTGTTTACACAGCTGCTCTCTTTACGATGAGAGCATGCCTAGGAAAATGGACAGGAGGTAGCTGTGCCGAGGTCTCACCTGGCGGCCAAGCCAATGAACCTGTCACTTGAAGGTTTCAAGAGCCCTGCCTCAGGACAGAGCCCACATCTGCTAAAGCACCCCTCACCCCAATGGATACACACTCATCAAAACTGTGACTAAGGAGTGAAACGATTACTCCACCATGATTTCATAATGTCTGATGAAAGAGCAAGGCAATATCCAAATCATCCGGAGCGCGCTGTATCAGATGTAGCAAGCTCTATTTACTGTTTAAAGCAATGGCAGCAGTTGTGGTGATGTGTCCTCGGGGTAAGACTTTTTTTATGTCATATGGTGCCTTAACACCAATTGTAAGTCTTATCTACTCAGAATTATTGGCTCGTACAACAACTGCTGCAGCTGGCTTAAGAACCTAACTATGGATTATTTCTGTCACTCATTCATTTTTATAGCATTGGCGAACAAAATGAAGCAATATCAAAGTGTGTTTAGAAGAACAGATAGCTCTGATCTGAGTGGGGTAGTACATTCTACAGCTCTACAAGGGGTAGTTGTCTTTTATGGCCTCTAGAGTAGCTGCGTATACAGCTTGGTTAATTGAGTTTTGTTGCGTGGGGTGATTTAGTAAGTTGAGCCAGGGCCTCAAAATGGTTTTCCGCTCAGTTTGAGATGGGGCTGGATGATTTGAGAAAACTGTCCATTTTTCTGAACATGTTTTGATTGAAATTGAAATTGCATTTATTTTATGAACTAAACAAAACACTTGCATTTGTGGTTTAAAGTTCTAAGGAAGAAAGATCACCACTAACGATAATACATATTAGATATGAAATTGGTGGTATAATTTACAATCAATACTTAAAACTAACATGTTAATTTTGTTTTAGTTTTAGTTTTATTAAAGGATCCCCATTAGCTTATGCCATAGCAGTTCACTAGTCTTCCTGCGGTTCACATTCCAACAAACAATACATACAGTTCAACAACTTGATAGTAAAAATACATTAGAAATACATTACTACAATTATGTATTTATAATTTTGTGTTATTTATAACAGTTTCACAGAAGGCCAGTTATGGTAAAAATTACAAATAAAGAAAGTTCCTTACACCTAACATCTACCTAGCGAAAGACATTTTTTTTAAATCAACGGTCTACAACCTTGTATGTTCTAATTAAAATCCCAGCTCTTAAAAAGTAAAGAAAAAAAAAGATCTTAAATCACAAGTTCCATATAAATACGATGAAAAGCAGTTTGAGATACATTGCAATAGAAAGAAGAAATATTATGATCACTTTTTATAGAAGGTTCAGTTCATCTCTTTATATCATTTAAATCCAACTCAAGACCCAGATCAGAGTATCTACAGTACACTGTATGTATTGTAAATGTGCATCACTGAGATTAAGTTTTACATAAATAGATCAATCACCCGATCAAGCAAATCAGAGCCTTTCTGCAAATGAGTTTCCACACAGCTGCATGATTTTCATTGGGGAGTTGTTCTGTGACGTTTCATGCGGTTGCAGAGAGCCCGGTGCTGCTGATGCTACACCACGTCTGAATAGGCCATTTATCTTGGATGATGATTGGTGTCCCATTTACATTAGCATTAGGCGTGAGTTTTGCTCAGAGATTCAGGCTGGGAGATGGATGACATCCTGGAGGTGGCTGCAACACTTCTCCGCCTGCCTGGATTTGTCAATATGAAGGAACCTGTCAAACTGAATCAATAAGGGGAGGAGGGATTGCTCTCGCCGAGCAATTGTAACTCCTTAATTGATAAATTTCTGATTTTTCATTCCAAATGTCAGCCATTGATTTATTTCCACATCATGGTCAACCTTTCTTTTGGTATGTAAACCATTAACAAACCACAGCATCTCATTATTACCAACCGGTGCAGACAGATGTCCGTCCTCCACAGAGTTGGGTCTGCCTGACGTTCCTGTCTGTTATAGGGAAGGTTTTTGTTGCCACCGTACTCTACAGGGGAATTGTTGGGTCTCTGTAAATCATAAATAAGTCATAGAGTGTGGTCTTTACCTACACTGTAAAGTGTCCTCAGATAACTTCTGTTATGATTTGGCACTATAAATAAAAATGAATTGAATTGAATTGAATAATTATACAGATAAATTGTCTCAGTTTACTTTGCAAAACTTTACTTTGCTTTCTAAGATTTTTAACTGACCCTCTTAATGAGGACCTTTGTCAGCAGGCCTCACTGAATTGCACACTGCGGTCAGGACCCGGACCGAGTGACGGTTTTATGTGACCGTGTAAAAGAGATGGAAGTAACTACCAAGTCAAAGAAGTGAAGCCAGTGCAGAAGTTCTTAAACCTGCATTCTTTCTAATCTCCAGCAGAGGCGGACTCCACTGGCGACTTACTGATTGTAAAAAGTTCAATTGTATAGACAGTAGGTCAACAAGAAAATGGCTCTATCTCTCTCTTGAATGGCTCTATCTCTCTCCAGTAAGTTATTTAGAGAAAAATAGACCATAAAGCAGGGTGTGCTTTAGGGCGAGGCTACCTTAACCATAATTGACAGGTTCCTGTTAGCGATTCGAACCAGGAACACTCTTGCTGTGAGGCAACAGAGCTAACCACCACACCACCATGCCGCCCTATACACATTCTCAGGACTTTGAGCCTCTCAGAGCGTGTTTTCACAGTTAATGTTAACATTTTGGTCGCCCAAAAATGTCTTGTTCAGCATCAGTTGCACCTTGCTTACAAAGCTAATGTTAGGTAGGTAGCGCTGGTAACTTAAGGGACACTACCCCTTCTCAACTGTCGCTGTGTCACTGCAGTAAACAATGCAAGGAGCTCCCTGCCCACCTGTTGGCATAAAACCACTGGATATTTCATATCAGCCGGTTGACAATCTGCAGTTTCTGTTTTTAGCATTTAGCTTAGAAATGACAGGAGAGCGAAGCGCGCTTCTTATACGTTTCACGTACAGTTTTAGAAAAGTCCAGATAGCAATGGCCAAATCCTAAACTCAAGGTTTCAAAACAGCAGTTCACAAACCAATGAGTGATTTCAAGGTAGGAACGTCAGCATGGAGCATGCAGTACTTGACCCTGCTCTCTTATGACGGATTGTGTGAGACTGTTCCTTCTGGTTTACCAATAGAACACTACATACCTTGACCTTTTTTGTCTGTTTTTACAGCCCTAGATCGCCTGGTGTCAGTGTCTCAAAAGGCACATTTTTAGAGTGGCCTTTTATTTATTCCAAGGAACACCTGTGCAATAATCATGTTGTCTCATCCGTATCTTGATATGCCACACAATGAATTATCTCAGCAAAGGACAAGTGTTCACTAACACAGATTTAAACAAATTTGTGATGAAAATGGGCCTTTTATGTATGAAAAAGTCTTAAGCTGTGTTCAGACCAGTCGGTCGCAAATGCGAGATACGCGCGATCATATTAGGATCATTGCCCCAATAGCGTGTTTTGAGTGTCGTTGTGTAGGCAGATGAGGCAGTTAGCTAGCATTCGTCTTTAGCAAGACAAAGGCGGCTAACTGGAGATTTACCCTACTCTGCTGTTGTGCTAAAGAGTAGGTATTCTAGAGCTAACCAGGGACCTGAGTGCTTTTAAAAGAATAAAAATGAGCTCTCAGATGAAGTGTGTGGCTCTTAAAAGATCTGTTGTGTTGTAGTGAGATCAGGCCGTCAGTGATTTAACCTCTGAAGCCCTACAGGCTGCTCTTCAGCACACAGTAGATCTCCTTGTAGATCACACTGGAGATACGCTTCACTCTGCAATGCTGATTAGCTGACGTGCAACAGCATCACACAGATCGCCTGAAAGGTTCAATATTGTCAACTTGAGTGTCTATCGTGTGTAACGTGAGTAAAGCGCCCCCCGCTTGGAATCACGTCAGAGTTACTGATTGACCTTGTATGTAATTGCGCTGCATCCATTGCCTCCGGTCTGAACACAGCTTTAGATCTTTGATTTCAGCTCGTGAAAAATTGGAGTGTTTTTATTTGTGTTCAGGGCAGATAAAAAAAAGAGGCACCTGTTGTTAATGGATGCACTATTCTGATCTGAGCGTCACACCAAAAGTAATTTTATATAAAGCTTGGTTGCAACCCCACGAAAACACCGTCCTTGGTCTCTCAATTCATTTGCGCCAGAGAGAACAAGTAAAAACTTTGATCTGTGTTCAGCACATATGGAAGCCATCTGCGACATTCCAGCTGGACTAAAGCATGTTTTTAGAAGCAGTTTAAATAGCCTCATTTCTGGCCACGGTGAATAGAGTTTCAAAGAGTGTATAGATTCAGTTACTCTTAATACGGGTCCTCCACCGGAGTGAAACACAGGTCAGTGGAGGGAGAGAATGAGTAAGAGATATACAGAGATAGAAACAGAGCAGGAGAGGGAGCTTAATGGAAGCTGGGGAAAAAGTGAGAGGGTATTGTGTGTTTGTGCGTGTTTGTGTGTCAGAGATAAAGTATTGCACTTTCTGTGGGTACATTAATATCCCCATGCCAAAATGAGAAATACTGTAAATGCTGTACTTAAGTGGAAAACTGTAATTCCAGTCTTCCACATCTTCAGCTTGTATTAGAAATATGATGCAGAATAAAAAGTAAATAAGTGAGATGAAGTTCAACAAGAGGTAAATAGAAGTTCACAGGAATATTCCGCTGTTCCACAGCTGGGGTTTCTTTTCTTCAATCCCTCTGAGGTGTTCTAAGAAATGTATTCACTGTATTTATGAGCGTCCTCACCCGGGCACATTTCCTCACTTGACACATCAAGGACACGGTGGTTTAAAAAAAGAAAAACAAAGCTGAAAAAATAGAAGACAACAACAACAACACTATAAACAAAGGGAGCAGTTTGTGATTAAGACGTCTCACAAAGCTCTGTGTAAATATTCACTCTAGACTTGCTGTTGAATTATCTTAGAAATGTCTTGCTTGAAACGGGCATGACAGAATACTAAAAAGGCAAAAACATGAGGAAACACCCCGAAGCGGCATGACTGTTATGTTTTGATAAAGTTAAGAATGTCCCTATCAGAAGTTATTTTTACTAGGCTTAGAACAATGTACAATGATGCAGCTGGAAAAAAAAAACATTAACTTTTACCATGCTTGGAGCCAGACACTTATAATCAATGCAGAAAACAACAACAAACAAACAAGAACAAAGTCTATTTATCTTGTTTTTACGGCCTAAATCAGTACACCTGGGGTCCATTTCACAAAGCAGGTTAAAAAAACTCTGACTCTAACCCTAAACTCAGAGTAGTTTGACCTGGAGTTAAGCGCGTGCACCACAAGTATAAAAAGACAGCATCAATGGAGCCCTGATTCGACGAGTCACCATGGCAACGGGGAAGCGGAGGGGTACGCTACAACTGGAATTTGAAATATTAATGCGCTCATACGGAGAGTTTGAGCAGGTTTACACCGCTGCTGCAGCAAAAGAGAGGGAGACGGCGGGGGAGAACATTGCGGCTCGGGTCAGTGCATAAGTTTAAATGTAGTCCAGTTGCAATCACAGTAATATCACAGGGGAAATTGCTTGAGTGGGAGCCTATTAGTCTATGTCATTTAAGTGCGACCCCGCGGGGGAGAAGCGCACTTGGCAGCAGCTTAAGATGAAAAATAAAAACATACAGGTATTCAAACAGGTATAACATCAGCACAATCTCATGGTGACGCCTCATTTTAAACATGTTTTACATGGTAAAGTAAATATTACCGTAAGTGGCTGTTTTTTATACAACATATCAATGTTGTATAAAAAACTCCCATTTGCAAAAAAACGCAGCGCAACACACAATATCTGCTGGGATATGAAACGGTACCGCTCAAAAAGAGAATTGTCTGGAAATGCAAGCACATCTATAATCAATAGTCTGATAATCATTTCCCGACGAATATTTAATTCTCTGTGCAGTAATGCTGCACCTTCATCCACGGGATCGTTATCAAAAGGACACGCCATGGTAGTGAAATAGTCGCCACCTAATATAACTTCTAATGTCTGATGTTTGCAGTGATTTTCTGAAAAAACAGACGGAACTATACTACGCCAGAACTCGCCCGCTGACTGAATGAATGAGGAAATCAAACACCGTGTGTGGCTGAAAGAGGGCGGAGACAGAGAGAAACTCAAGGTTTGCTGAGAAAAACCTGGTCCCGACCAGGTTAGGTTCAGAGAGCATGTTACCATGGTAACTGACCAAGAGGTTAAGTTACCTCTCTCTGTGAAACAGGCTAGAGTTACCCCTCTTTCTCTGGTTTGAGTTACCTCCCTTTGTGAAACGGAAAACTCAGAGTTTCCCTCATTTCAGGGTTAACAGACTCAGAGTTTTCACTAAACCTGCTTTGGGAAACGGACCCCAGGTTGCCAGACTGGTTATAAGTGAATGGCCGGAGTACTTGGGCCAAGCATGGGTTGAAGTAATCCCAGCTCGAACTGATGTTATTCCCAAAATGCAATATTTATTTTGTCATTTTGGCCTTTATTGATAATTGCAATACAGACATGCAGGAAATACGAGGAGAGACAGCAACAAAGGACCCCTGTTAGCATTGAAATTGGTACATCATGAGCCTAGAAAGACACCTATGGCACTTAATGTTTGTTGATCAGTTTGGCTTGAGCGTAAAAGATCATTTGTGGTGGGAAAGAGTCAACTTCACATTACTGTGCTGTTGTAGCAGGTTTTTCAAATTTGAGGTTGTGTTCCTCGCAATGGAAAGAGTCTTGTCACCTTCACACAATTTACATTTGACCACGATATACAACATGGGGCACTGTTTAATTTAAATCAGTGACAAAACGTAATGTAACAAGATCTTTTTTGGAGGGGTAACTATAAAGCCTAGTTCAGAACAAAAATATGCGATGAAACAAAATGAAACAGAAGAGGAAAAAAGGGTTCCTGGTTCGAGTCCGGGCTGCTGATATACACTTAGACCAGAAATGACGGTGTCCTATGATAAGGACACACTCAGTTACTCCTGAATCAGCAGGTTAGAAGCTACTTTAAGCCCTTAAAATGTTTTGGGAATACAGGCCCTGGTTCTTTTTTCCTCTTCTTTTCCTTCACATCTCAATGCTACAATGCTGGAGCAATGCTGACACTCCATCCTCATCCTACTAAGATACTACCTGGTCTGGACTCATAAAAATGATGTTCCCACATAACCAAACTGCATTCTCAATTACTTTTAGACAGAAACATATTTTTTCCCAGAAACCACAAATGGGTCATCCAGCTCTGCTGTTTCACTTGCACTCTCCATAGTATGATTGCCTCACACGCTACCTTAATAGCTTGTAGTGCATACCTCAGCACCATATAAGATTCAGACAGAGTTATAACTAAAAGTTAGCCTTAAATAAAATATATACAATATATTGACTTACCCTGCTGTATAAGAACATTGTTGTTCCTTTCCTTCATGTGAACTGTCATGTAGGTCTCAAATGCATGTTGTAGCCTGGTACTTTTGGTTTACCCCGCTGATATTTCACAACTATCATTACTGACATTTGCCATTTTCTTGGGTATCTCTCTGACTGATATTGTTAAATGCCATAATGATACGTGCGAATGCTTTCCACTTAGCTAAGGATTGAATTCTTCCTTGATCTTTTAGAACACAACGTGAAAAGACATACACTCCAAGGAAGGTGCAAGCCGACACGCATTGGTGTTTAAAAAAAAAATGTACCCCCTAAAATAAAGGGTTTTTTAACTTTTTCAAACCCACCGAGTGCCTGCACTTTTTTTCTTTCTGATCTGTTACCCTTTGCAGGAGCTCCGGTTGTTTGAGGGACACCAACAGCGCTCCTGTGATCCTGTTGTTTGAATCCTTGTATCTTCAGAGATTGTCTAACCATTTCATAAGTACTGGCTGCCAATTGGAAACCACTTACCATTCTTAGTTTTATTCTTATTAATGTTAATATCATCATTAATATCCAGTATTTAAAGGGAGACCTAGTATCCAATAAAAGCTCACTCATAATAAACGTCACGTCAGTTAAATGAATGCACAACTCAGGCCATTGTTTTTGGTCAGCTGATCATGGAATATGAAGATACTGAACAATAACAAAAGAAATCTACATCCTATTTTAAAAACCCAGATTAAGATTATCTGTGTCTTCTTTTTGCAAAAATGAAGGAACTAGACCCATTTCAGTTTGATTAGTTCAAATATATTTGCTTGCTAACATTAACTTAAGTGCAAAGTATTTACTGAGATATATACCTTATATATATATATATATATATATATATATATATATATATATATATATATTGCACATTTTGCTGTTATATTGTCAAATGTCACTACATATTAGAACCATCCCCACCCCCAGTCATCTTTCACATGGCGCCACTCCCACTCCCGCTCCACGCCTGTTGAATGATCCCATACCTCTATCCATGCTCCTCTATACACTATGCTAATGTGTTGACTCCATGACACCTTAAATCTGACACTAATGACTAACGTCATCAGCAGCCCAGTTAATGACTTCAGTCATCAGAGCCATGGATTAGGATAGCAGTCATACCCCAAATGAGTTGTACATTTTGTTTATAAATATGTGCTGTGAGGTATATTAGCTGCTCTCAGCCCTGTCGTTCTGATTTCATAAAAAGGTAATGAATTGTAAATGGCATGATTACTCTGAAAATAGAACAACTGTGGGAAATGATCTTGGTATTATGGCTCCCATTGCTTTCCCTCCACTCATGAAATGAAAGGTTATTCATTATTTGTCAATACTTGTGTGATCGAATGAAGAATCTCATTACAGAATATGAGACCCAATTATTCTGTCTCTGTGAACCTCTCAGGTCGCTTATCATGGTTAACAAGTCTTTTCTCAACCCTTTTGTCGCATATGGGTTTTACTTTGAACGTCTCAGCCTGTGTTTTGCACACAGTGAAACACACCCCTGGCTTTTATTTAACATTTTGTTAATCAAGGTCTTACAGTTTACATGTTGCTTGTTTGATGCCATGAACAAACTTGTGCTTTGCCTCTAAAGCCCAGTGCAGACCAAAGATTTGCGACAAGATGAAACCATTTTAGATTGTTGCAGGTGAAAGTTGCAGCGGTGTGAACTGACCCGTCTCCTCTGGACTCAAACCGGCTGTGGCTTGGTGGCAGAGTGGGTCCTCCTCTGTTCGAGACATTGGTGGTTCGATCCCCATCTCCCCCCAGTCCACATGTCGAAGTGTCCTTGGGCAAGACACTGAACCCTGAATTGCTCCCCGTGCTGCGCATGGGTGTGTAAATGTGGTGTGAATGGTTAGATCAGATTAGATGGTATGTAGATGTCCACTGCCGTCTGTGTGAATGGGTGAATGTGACAGACACTGTGAAACGCCTTGAGTAGTCAGATGACTAGAAAGGCGCTATAAAAGTACAAGTCCATTTACCAAACCGGCTGATGTTGTTGCCTGCGGTTCAGCAGCAGCTGGTTTTAGAGCGTTAAACATGTCATCTTTTTCAACAGCCAATTAAGTCTTAGAGCGTGCTCACACTATCCTTTTAGCCGCGGCCAAAACCGGTTTTTCAGCTAAAGTCTAGTACCTTTAAGTAGTGTGAGCGCACCCGCTCCGCGCTCAACTGCGGCCAGCGGACCGTCCACGGCCCGCTTGAAAGAGGTGGGCTTTAGCGGAGCCGTTTGCACATGTACGAGCACGAGCGTGCGCACGTGTACGAGCACGAGCACGAGCACATGCCCTACGGCAGTAGCGTTATGTCCGCCTGTTCGGACATGTAAATGGAAGGAAGGACCATGCGCGGATATTTAACAACAACAACAATGGTGGTTAAAGGTTCACGTTGTGTTTACTGCAGATTTGGTCGGATGAAAATATTCAAAAATAGTCGACAAGACGCGCAAAAACTCCGAGGTCTGTGGAAAGATTTGTAAACAAAGCCACACACACGCGATCAATGCGTGTGACGTGTTACGGCTTGAAGGCGTATGGACAGCAAGAAGCATTGGCCGAGGCCCAGGTAGTGTGAGTACAAACGGGGCTGGGGCGCGGGGGGGAGAGGGAGGGGGGGCAAGTACCCTAAAGTCCGGGTCGTGGTCCGGGAGGACAGTGTGATCACGCCCTTAGTTTGTAAGTGACTTGACCAGCAACCTTTGCTGTCAGCTGGTTAAAACGGCAGTTATGGATGGTGACGCAACGTGCGTGCAAGAGAGAGAGACGGTCAAGTAAACAATACAGTGAATGAAGAGAGGGAGTGCCATAATCAAGAACAAAGCAGAGAATGACCAAACCAAAACGCTATTTTCGCCGTTTTATCACAAATAGAAATGATATCTCCTTTAGTCCTTTAGCCACTGAGCACCGACTGCGCAACCAATTATTTCACACACAGGTTCTGGTAGGTGTTAAATACAGCTGTATCTCAAGCTAGTTTACCAAGAAGTACTTGCTGAAGGAAGAAATCTGCCATTTTAAAAGTAATCCAAAAACTGCAAACACACTGACCGTCACCTTCTGGAATAGATCGGGAAAGGCATTGCCTAGGTAGGTGATACATCATCACACTGGTGTGAACTGGCCGGTTTCAGAACGTTGTAAACCTGCACGTTGCAGGTAGTTGCGAGTTTCAACTCATCTTGTCGCAAATCTTTGGTCTGAACTGGGCTTAAGTCTCTAGCAACAGGGCATATGTGTATATGGTTGACAATGTCATGATGTTCTATCACAAGAACAAAATTCTGTTGAGAAACACTATGAGGATAATGTTAGTATTGTTCTAGATTTTTCTTAAGAAAAGCACTATGTGGCCCATAGAGCAGCGCACTAGAGACTTCCTTCAGCCGAGCCAGCTACTTCTGGTTTAGCGCTCTGATAACTTGAATGGGGATTCAATTATTTTATTGTGCAGCTCTTCTAGACTTGCTAAATTTTATCAGACCAAGTTAATCAAATTGTGATATTATACTGATTTTGAGGGGTTTGTGATGTTCTAATAAAATATTCTAACTTTTTCCACGAAAATCGTCCAGATTTATCGATATCTACGTGGCTGCTTGTGCCAAATAATATCAGTATGGCTGTTTAATCCCTTCACACCCAGTTGTGTACCCTCCAGCCTCTCTCCACCGGTAAGCCGTCTCAATGAGCCGCGATGGAAGTGAAGCTGAGTGGCTGACAGCAGAATGCTCACCTGAGCTTCCATTTGTCAGCAGCGTCTTAATATTTCATTGGCTTCCTCAAACAGCCATCCCCAGCAGTTTCTGTGGGTTTCTCACTGCAGGCAGCTCCAGCATGGGCTTACTTGGCTTTAATTAGAGGAGGAGGGCCCTTATCACAGGAGCAGCCGCAGCAGCACTGAGCTCCAGGATCCTACTCTGAATGTTTTATCAGACTCTGAGCTGCAGGAGAGCACTTGACTAGAGGTGTCAAACAGAATTTGTAAAAGTCCTGAAGCGTTGTGTATCGGCACTGGAAGATGTTTGTATTGGGGGTTGGGGTTAGAAAGCCTATTTAGGTGTGGCATGGTTCCAGTTGCAGTTGCTTTATGTGTACATGTTTGAATGTGGGTACATGTATCAGTAAAAAAGGTTTTAGGAACCATGCTGCATTTTCAATTTGAAACCCCACACCTCTCGAAAAATTCCTCCCCTTTCAAAATAGAAATAGAAACTAATTTGGCTTCATCCATTTCTAGATGGAAACTGCTTAAATATGACCGAAAGAGGGTTTTGAAAAATAATGATTTTTTTTTTTTATGTCTCATGAGTTTGCGATTGGATTGAGACAACAGCTATTACATATTTATCCATTTTAATTTATAATGGTGCATGCTATGAGTCTATCACTGGCTGGTATTGTATGGAAAAGATTACAGGCAAAGGGCTGAATCAATTATTTAGGCTAAAATGAGAAGTACAAAGGAGCCATATCGGAGCCTGCAGCAAGCTTGGGAAATTAGGTCAGTTTCATAATATTCTAGTGGGATCTAAGCTCTGCAGCTGCTGCACTGAAGGAGAGCTTGGAAACAGAGATGCCTTCCATGGTTGGAGCTGGTGAAAATCCACTGCTCAGCTATAAAAATCATTTAGATTGATAAGATATCTGCCCAGTCACGGATATTCCATGTAGCTCGTTTAGTTCAGTATTAGTTTTCTGCAGGCATGAACATTATGTTATGCAGAAATACATGAAGAAATATCCAAACTGCTCAGTATAGCAGATCCTAGCTGAGTCTTGTTTAATTTATTGTGATCGGACTACTTTCTAATGATGATTCTGCTCTGTTATAGTGAATCCTGAAAACAGACAGGAAGGAGAATTCAGGTTGGAGTTCAAAATCCATCTGTGGTGGGCTGTAACAAAGTACATTTACTTGACTTAAGTACAATGTTTAGGTAATAATAATTTTACTAGAGTATTATCATTAGATGCTACTTTATACTATTCCACTACCAGCAGTAAGATATAACTGCGGGCGAGCCTCTGGGACCTCATCTCCCAGAGTTCCTTTGGAAACCGAACAGTGTCGACTGCATGACATCATTAGATTGGCAGCTCTCACCTCCATTATGCTGCATTAAGCCTTTATGTGCTCCATACGTCTGTTGATCCACCATTGTGAGTCAGCACTAAGGAAATGTTACTGCACCACTCGGACTCATCAGAGTGAACCTGACTCAGAATTTAGACTTGAACATTCCCTTTCATTGCAATTTAACTTGTCAGAAGTTGGAAGTTCCCGTTTTCTGAGTACAACTGTACGCAGCATAATCAGCAGTAACGAGTTCCACCTGGGCAGACCAACCGCTGCTGACTGACGTGAAAAGCGTCACTAACTCTGCAGTGCATTTAAGAATTGGGAGGGAATGTCACCACAGACACACAGATGGTATTTCTTGGTATTTTTTACAGCTTAACAGTACAGTAGCCAATGAGAGCGCATATGTTGAGGGGAAACCAAGGGGAGGGGTTTCCTGTAACAATAGGAGCTTTACTGTATTTGCGACTGCAGACGGACCCTGGTGCCCCGGGGACCAGCAAGGCAGCGAGGAGGACCTCGGCTCCTGGCTGGAGGAGAAGCCGCTGCTTCAGGCTGTTTCGTCACGGCTCCCTGTGTTTGTTTCCTCCTGGAGAAAGATCTTGTAATTGGTGATTCCATGTCACCGTCAGCGCTGGTAGTTTAAAAAACGTAACAACTTTGAGACTATTATTTTACAAGACGGGGGCCACGGTGGTGGTTAGCACTGTCACCTCAAGAGTGTGTGGAGTTTGCATGTTCTCCCCGTGTCTGCGTGACTTCTCTCCGGGTTCTCCAGATTCCTCCCACATTACAAAGACATGCAGGTGTTAGGTTCATTGATGACTCTAAATTGCCCGTAGGTGTGAGTGTGAATGGTTGTCTGTCTCTGTTTGTCTCTATGTGTCCGTGATAGACTGGGGTCCTGTCCAGGGTGGACCCGCCTCACGCCCGATGTGAAAGAAGATAGATGGATGAATGGATTTTACAAGACAGCAAGTTGTGTAGTTTGAACAGCACAGTAAACTGAGGCTTTCAAAGTCTGGTGTTGAGAACATTTCAATTGGAAAAGTTAACTGGAATATTAAATCAAAGTCTGCTCAATTTTTCATCTGCACCTTCTCACCATCACATTCATGGAAAATTTTCCGTTGTAGAAATCCAAGATAAAACATAAACGTTAAAGGGTCGCAGAATCATGTTCTAGTATGAACCTCAACAAGGGCATTTAAGTAAGCACACTCTTGAAGCATCTAAGGAAGTTATGGAAATAATCAGTCAAAAAACATCATTGAGGCACAAATAGATGCCCGTTCTAAACCTAAGGTCATTCCACATCAAACAAAGCTGAGCTAAACGAAAGTCCTTATCTCTGCTAGTTTCCTACCACAGGCTGTCTCTGTGCACCGTGGTTGGAGTTTCCGGAGGACACGATGTACCAGGGCCTGTCTAGAGTGTCTGCTGGGGTTTTAATGAGTGCTCTCGGACTGGATCAAGGCCCTAGGGCTGCAGGGCTCTATCAAATAGGAGAGGGATTGAAGGCTGATTATCCCACCATAAAGAGCTGGATTTTCCCTTGACTTCAGTCTAGTACTCTGCTGTACGTACTAGCAAACTCTGAAGCTCATTTTGATTTTTAATGTCTGACCATATTATTATATTTATTACTAGCATGTATAGTAAGCATTGTCTGACACTATAATCCTGAGCAATTCACAATAAGAGCATGAGAAGAAGAAGCTTTTAATACCAAGGCCACTAAAAATGACTAAATCTACTCAGCAATTTAAAAAAAAAAATTATCTTTCAAACTAACTGTACATGTAACATTTTTGCCATATAAGGTCATATGTAGTTGAAATGTTGAACAGCCATGAGACACCCATAGACAGAAAAAATGGGCGCAGCATACCTGTCGGGGTCCTTTATCTCAACTTGATCCAATCTTACAGGAGTCGCCATCTTGTCAGAATTTGACTCCGCCTCATTTCCTCTTAACAAAAAGGGGCATTGATGTGATGTTAGTTATATCTCACACAGGCTTCACCTTCTACTGGACTCTATGGGCAGTGGCAGATTTAGGAAATTTGGGGCCCAAGGCAAAGGCAGGCATGGGACCCCCTGAAATGAGAAGACAACACACAAAACAACAGGTCAATTATACAGATACATACATTTTAGCTCTTCTCCCCTGTCTCCTGACGCCATGGAGGAGGAGGACGCCACTTCGGCATACACCACCACCACACTGCCTGATAAAGCGTCACCGACCAGACCCGCCTTAGCCTTTGCTGTTGACTTGCCGCCACCACGAGACGAGTAAAAAAAACTCTCCCTCTCCGATGGCCGGACAGTGTTTGGCGCTGCTTCAATGAACTCAACTTCCCGAAGGTTATGACGACTGCAGTGGCACGTGTCAGGCTTCCTCTGCCCGCACCATCGGTTGGATGAACAACCTCATACAGGGAGTTGCTACTGCTGCCGGACGAGTGATGTCCCCTGTTGGTCATCGGCTCCCGCCACGTCTAAATGTCTACCGCTCGCTGTCGCCGCCAAGCAGAAGGGAGAGGTCAAGCTGCCCTGCCGCTACGAGAGGCTTCTCCGCGAAGGATCCCCCAGCTGAACCACAGCCAGCCCGCCTCATCAACGCACCACACGGGACCCCAGCGCACCTCGTCCCACGGCCCGCAGCCAGCCAGGCCGAAGCTGTCCTGGGGCACACAGTGACCTAAGTGACACTTAGGTTACACCATTAAACCCCTGCAGTGGGCCCGGCATACAAGGGTCCCCTGGTCACGGTTTCACATGCACATTCACACAACAACCGAGAAAGACAGAGAAAAACCCTGTACAGTATATGTTACCTCCCCTTGACAGCTTCAATGCAAATTTGCCCAATGAAGTCTAAATCTTAATGCAGTTTACATGGGTGCATGTGTTCACTATCTGTCACATCATAATAATATCAACTTGCTCCGTTTAAATCTAATTCAGAACTAGTGGAAGTGTATATGTATATACTCTCTGTATATATACTTTATATATGGTTGGCATGGATTGACAAGAATAAGTCTTGTCAACTCCTGAGCACACTGACAATATTAAACAGTATTAAGGTTTTAGGGCTGTCTGGACGAGCCTGACCTGGAAACAGGGACTCTGTATTCAAGGCCACAGGATCCCATGACTTAGCAGGCGCTGTTTTTTGATGGAGGAAGTTCACATCTTTGTTTCTTGTTTGCCTTTCCATTGGAACCCCACAAATCAGTCATGTGCTCCCAGAAGCTCTTTAAAAACATCAACACTACATACACAATTGTCCGCCTCTGCCCTGCAGGACAATGCCTAGCATTGTTTGGATGTTATTCCAGAAAGACCTTGGAGGACAAAGAAACATCCATTAACAGGAGGGGAAA
This sequence comes from Echiichthys vipera, assembly GCF_963691815.1. Taxonomy (NCBI): domain Eukaryota; kingdom Metazoa; phylum Chordata; class Actinopteri; order Perciformes; family Trachinidae; genus Echiichthys; species Echiichthys vipera. Next base: position 5,559,422 of record NC_139838.1, on the reverse strand, counting down.
TCATTTACCGATTACTCTTGTTATTGCTTTTTAATGAAGGATTGCACAATAGAGCACCATCCGTGTTTGTCCTTATTTTTAAATAGCAAGCCTAAATTACACTGGGCAGCTACAGCATGTCTGCTGCTGATTATGCAGAGCACTGTGTGCATGGAGCCATCAGCAATATTCCAACCTGACAGTCCAGTGTATATGTACTGTACTGTACAGTAGCTCTAACATCTTATTATTTTCAGCAGTTGTGTTCAGCTTTTTCCAATTTATGTGTGTATTGATTTCTTTTGGAACCTTGGCACAGCCCATAATGAGTATCAGTGCCCAGTCTGATACACATTATGTTAAATGGAGCTGCTATACTGTACTATTGATGATGTCTCTACAAACTCACTGGCCTTTCATGGAATTTCTTTCTTGGCATTTTATGCTTCATTAAAAGCAGGAAGAAGCCCTGCTGTCCACTGCAGAGAGCAGCCATCACATGTTGTGCTGTGCAGCTGCAGTAAGGATAGAACCAGGGTTTTACAAATTTGGAGGTTGTGAATTTAAGACCCCACATTGTAGAGTAATTATATGAATTTTGAATATGTTGTGAATTCAGTTAGCTGCTAATACTGCATGCTTTATTTATTGATTTGTATCTAAGTGTTCACATTCACAAATTTCCTTTTCTTTTAAGTTTACAATTTCAAAAAATAAACAGATATTGAAACTAAGACATTTAGGTTTTCATATGTGATTTATCTAGTCTTGGAACTAGAATGTGCAAGCTTGTGTTTTATTTACTCCTGTCCTCATTCCAACTGCTCACATACTGCTGTTTTGTCAATGTACTGGGTAGCCCTGTACTGGGTAGCCCCTTCAAACTGTAACACTCCACTATGATGGCTCTTTTAAACACATGGTTAACGTTGGGATTTCAAACAAAACTACATACAGTAGTTAGGTTTAGGCAACAAAACACTAGCCTCGTGAGACCTTCCTGATCTCTGAGCTCCATTGTATTTTACTCACAGATCAGTCTGGTAAGGTGCGATGGAGAAAATTTGGAGAAGTTTGCCAAGCGACCGAGCAGATCAGCGTTGGTTTCGAGGTGGATTTAAGTGTGACAAAACAAGAAGCAGCTGTTCAAGTGTAAACAACATGGAGGCATCCGCGGATGAGATGAGTGCAGCTATCGAGCAAGCCGCTCACTAACTCTTTTTTTCTCTGTGGTCCTTCTGTTGAATATGGACCGGGCTCCTGAAATTGGGCCTTTGATCCATAAATTCACGTTACACAAACTGCAAATATATTTTACCCACATGTTGTTCACTTTCTGAGCTTTGCCTCGACGCTGTTAGCACGTCATACGTTTCCTTGATCTGATTGGTTGATTTGGCCCGTATGTTGGTGATAGACAGATGGTTTATCCAATCAGCAACCAGTATTTTCGCCCCTTCCAAAAAGATCTCCAAACGAGAGTTCCCAGATGGATTTGCTGAGAAAATGAGAATAATGAGAATCAATCCATCTGGCGGAATCAGATTAACAAAATGCTTAGTCATGAATAGTGGTCTCCTGGGCGAAAGTCCGGTGTTTGTTTGACCCATACAACCTCATCCCTACACAGACTTTGTCGCAGTCAATCCTGGAGTACTTGCTCTGAGCATCCTGGGAATGAGAAGAGGCTGGGTCCCGTTCAGGCAGATTTCCTGGTCGGGTCATTCATAAATGTATATCTCATATGGGGAGGATTTCAGACACAGATATCATTTTTAGAATGTGAGCCCTTACGATACCATAGCGAGCAACCCAGCTTAGTAAAGAAGAGTGCCATTGAGAAATTTCAAAAACAACCAAGATTGCTGTGAAACTTTCTGTTGAAGGGCCTTTTTTCAAATTCTGATGTCAGAAAAAAAAACACTCTTCCTCCCCAACCGGTGCAGACAGATGTCCGTCCTCCACAAAGCTGGGTCTGTTCGTTCCTATCTGTTAAAGGGAAGGTTTTCGTTGCCACCGTACTCTACGGGGGAATTGTTGGGTCTGTGTAAATCATAAATAAGTCATAGAGTGTGGTCTTTACCTGCTCTGTATAGTGTCCAGAGATAACTTTTGTTATGATTTGGCACTGTAAATAAAATTGAATTGAATTGAATTGAATTCACAAACATGTTAATGCACCACCATCACAGCTCATCTCTGCACACTGCAGTCTTTTCATATTTGTCAGTGTCCTAAACTGAGAGGTTCCAGGCACACTCCAACTTGCGATTTGTTCTGCTGATGTCAGGCTATGGTTAATCTCATTTCACATGTGAAACGTCAGAAACCTGTTTTGTTGGACGAAGTAAACTAGCGCTTTTAGCTCCACACAAAAAGGCTGTAATGTGTTCAAAGAAACTGTTTAACCACCCATGAGAGCCTGGAGATGCTATTAATGCCATATAAACACAGGATGAAGATGAGATAAAGGCTTGAATACTTTGTGATGTACTAGTCAGGGAACTAAACAGGTACATTTGTACATCAGTACATTTATTATACAGTATATAGAACTGTACAATTTTGAGGTACTTGTACTTTACTTGGATATTTCCATTTCATTCTACTTTATATTTTATGCACTCCACTACAGAGGTTTTTACTTTTCACTCTGCTACATTTATTTGAGTATTTTAGTTACTGGAGAACATAATCAATAAATAAAGTATGATTTATTATTATAAGTTTAGATAATACTTTCTTGATCCCTGGGGGAAATTCACAATCACATACACCACAGTTAATAAAGCAATTAAAATGAGCTCCACCTTCACCAGCTGAAACATTAGATTGAACATATAAGTGCATCAATAATTATAATCCAATAATATATGGTAATACACAATATACTGAAATGGGACATTCTGCACAATGAGTACTTTTGACGCTGAAACTAGAACTGCATGACTCTTACTTGTAACAGAGTTCTGTACTCCACTGAGCATGTGTGCTTGTATGTACACATGTGGTATATGTTTTTATATGTAGATGTCATGTTTGAAATATTTAAAAATCCCATTGCTGAGTAACAAATTAGATACTTTTATTGATGGGCACATTTGCTATCATTTTCAGAGGCATTGTGTTTTTAGGGAGTTATCCTCCTGCATCTGTTTTGACATCCACCCTCCACTAAATGTGCCACCCTTCCCCCTCACACCTGACACAGCTGCCTTTCTACATGTCAGGTTGATTTCTTATGTGTCTCCTGTGCAGAACAAACTGCATCAAATGTACAGTGTAAAGTATGAAGCATGAGAAGGGGTAAAACAGGAGCATTCTTTATTCAGGGTTCCTTTTCTAGTATCCCTTCATTGCCTCCAGATTCCTGCTGCTTTCTGGGAAAATGGGTAAAATCAATTGTTTCCAGTCAAGTTGGGTAAACGGGGTGTATCGTGCCAGAACAGAGTTTTGGCAGATGACACAAATTTAGCCTTGGAGCTCCTGCATCATTTCCTATCCCCTCTGTCTTGACACTGCAGCTGAATGACAATAGGACCGGAGGTGTCTTGGCGCTCATTTCTGCCATGCCTGAGTAACGACAGGGAGGAAGATGGAACGCTCCTCCGGGCGTCTTGATGCGTTTTCATCCCGGTATCTCCCAAATACAATCAGCAAGGGCGCAGAGCAGCGAGGTGTCACGTGCCTCTTACCCCGGGATTGGAATTTGCATGGAGATAATGTTGATCAAAGCAGGCATCCCCTCCTTTTTCTCAACGCACCAATTGCACAAGAGTTGAAGAAACTAGCGTGGATTTGAGCTGCAGGAGGAGTATTTGTTAAAAGCTCGGGGAGTGACAGAGGATGGCGAGGGCTTCGAATGCTTCTGCGACATGTCACTGCACATGGTCACGAGCTGAAAAACACTTGGCTTTGAAAGATCGTTTTGTGAGAGAGCAAAAAACTCTTGTCTTGCTGTAGTGGCTACGATTCTCTGTTGCTGAAATGCTGTTATTGAAATATAGTGTTATCCATTATCCCACAGATTTTTTTAAAGCAGCTATAATTTATGTTTATGGTTACAGTCTATCACATGACAAAGTGAAAACACTGTGGCAATAACAGTTAATTCATTTTAAGGTGTACTTGAAATATGGAAAACAAAAAGTTGGCTGAGATTGTCTCCACATGGCTCTCACCCCAATACATGAAATACTGATGAATAAACTTGGCTACAGCGTAGTTTAGGCATGCCTGTAGTGCTCCAGTAAACAGAGTAGAAAAAGTAGAGGGTGATAACCAGAACCAACAGAAGTGGCCTTGACCATACAGGAGGAACATGGAGAGAGATCTCCAGGAACTTGTTTTAATCATTCGATAATGTCAGCAGTATTGCCCATGTTTCATGTTGCTCAGAGACAAAGACACAACATGGGAATATCGGAGAAGATGATGGCAGCAGAAACACTTGATCAGTTATGGAAGAAATAATTATTACATCAGAGATTATTCAGCAAAGACATTTCCATATCATATTTAGCACAAGGCAAAAATCACCTCAAGTGAGCGTAAGAACTTTTTTTCTGCGCAACTGAGGAATTTGTATTTGCTTTTCCATTTTCCTACAGTTTTTCTAAATGCGTGTGAAAATATGTGAACGGAAACAATGTTAAAGGGATTGCTCGAAGTGATACACAGATACAGATAAGTATCATCTGAATCTGGATCTTCTCTCGGCTTTACAGAGCTTTATAGTGAGTTTTCTCTGTCACACGTCACCAGACTGATCTGCGAGTAAAATACAATGGAGCTCACAAGATCAGGATGGTCTCACGAGGCTAGCATTTAGCGGGCGGCACGGTGGTGTGGCTGTGAGCACTGTCGCCTCACAACATGGGTTCCTTGTTTGAATCCTGGCTGGGGCCCTTCTGTGTGGAGTTTGCATGTTCTCCCCGTGTCCGTGTGGGTCCTCTCCAGGTTCTCCAGCTTCCTCCCACAGTCCAAAGACATGCAGGTGTTAGGTTCATTGATGACTCTAAATTGCCCGTAGGTGTGAATGTGAGTGTGAATAGTTGTCTGTCTCTGTTTGTCCCTATGTGCCCTGTGATAGACGGGCGTCCTGTCCAGGGTGTACCTGCCTCACGCCTGATGTCAGCTGGGATCGGCTCCAGCCCCCCCCTAGCATTTAGCAGCTAAAGAGAGAGTTAATCTCCCTCAGCAGTTGGCAGACACCAAAGCAGAGCTTAAATTACAGTTGGACATCATGTGACCTGCTGGATGTGTGATATAGGAATTTTTTTGCAAACACGTTTGACACACCAACCTTACAACATGATTTTATGTCACTCCTGTGTTTTCAACTTGTTCTGCCCCAAAGTGTCCCAAAGAAATCACTTCAGGCAGAATTACTGCAAATGACTCAGAAATGAACTGAATCGAAATTTGGGGCTTTTCACGGCAGCAGTTTGTTTGGTATGTTCCAGTTCAGGGGCTGAAATGATCAAGTTGTTACATTTGTTCCTTGTTTGGTTTGTGTTCACACTGCAACGTTCACACGTCCAGCGGTCCAAAGTTGTGAACAAATGCCATGTGACAGCAAACTGTTGTCTTATCTGTCAGAAATCTTACTGGAAGAATTTGCCTCAGGCCAAATTTCCCTCATCTTTTTTTCACTGGGAAAAGAAAAAAAAACAACATTTTACTTCATCGCTGCTCCAGGTCAACCCACTTTGGCTTCTTGGTCTTCACTAAACCACTGTTGGCTGTAGACATGTGAAAGCATCCTGTCATGCAGAGCTTGAGTCTCCTTCTTTCTATGTTATGACTGGTGGCCACCTACTGTGTTGGAGTGGGAGCAAAGTTGTGAGTCAGTTGATTCGGTTCCTGTGTTGATTGGATTCTTACTGCAAACAAACCACTCCAGGGATCGATTAGAAAGAAATACGAGACCACCCTTTTTTGGGGATCTTGGCCTGCTTGTTTTGACCTGTGTCCGAGTGGGATTGTTGTGTTCATTTACTGTATGGCCAAACCAAGCGATTTTCTGAGGGACACGTTCCAAGTTTCAGATCAGCTGCTCCAAATGGGCCAGGTGTGAACACCCTATCCTGTAACTGCAGCTTGCAGCCACTCATGCCGCTAAGACTGGGTGATATAACAATATATGTTAAAACAATATGAAAATGTGTGTCGTATTTATTTTTCTACATCGTTTCTATTGCAATGTTGAAAAACAGGAATATTTATGTCGTCTGGATGAAGTTTTACATTCTAATCCATTATGTCTATTTTGCACCAAAGTTTTCAATAACATGGGAAAATACTAGGTACTTTTTATTATAATTTAGTAAAGTATAGAATTTACACAGTAGTAAACAAATAAAGGCTTTACCATGTGATCATTTCATATAGACCGTTCATTCATTAGATTACCAGAAAACATGCTATATGGTGATAAACTGTATATCGTTGTTCAGATATGAAGTGACCTACATCGAGAGAGAACACTTTGGCCAAATTGCCCAGCCCAAATTGCAGCAAGACTTACTTTTAGCTTGTCAAAACAGTTTTTTCGTTGAGAGATACCAATAGGTTATATGTTACTGTATGTTTTATTATGGTTTACACCGAGCCCCAACTACAGCATCTTCCTGGTTGATCCAATCAGGAAGTGCCAAAAACTGCAGTTCACAGAGTGTCCACTAGGGGTGGTTCCATAATAGAGCAGTTTCTTATTGACCCCCATGTTAAACAGGCCGTTTCACAGCATCATTAAATCTGTTTAAGGCCTGGTACAAAAAAACATTCTAGTCTGTATGTTTAGGTCATATCTCCATGACAACACTGAGGGGGGTGAATTTTTTTTGTTCCAGGCTAATTTTTATCTTATTGGAGGTTAAAGTTTATGAATAATTAGTGGTGGTGCCTCTTGAGTGACAGTTAGCCTTTGGCCCTCACTTCTCCTTCAAATTTGATATTTTATATATATATATATACATTATATATACTGTTTTATATAGCTGTTTTTACAAATATATGTTATCATATTGTTGTTTCTATAGCTGGAGTTTGCAACAAAAACAATTTCCCCCTGGGATTATTTAAGTATTACTGATTCTGATTTCTCTGAGGTATATGTCAGCCAGATGAATGTATCTCCTTTCCCTTTATCTTTGACAGATTTTTGTGCCAGAATGTATTCTTGCAGATGTCCTTTCAAATACAGTCACACATTGTAAAACCAAAAAAGCATTTTTTTAAATGTTAAAAACAAGCCCCCTCCTTTGACATTAACATATATATGTATATATGTATGTATGTATGTATGTATGTATGTAGGTATGTAAGTAAAACATGAAGGATATGAACATCAATTTGAATGTCCGGGATCAATGGATATCACATTGTGGATAGCCACTATAAATCAGATAATGGTTTATTAGTGAAAGTTAAATATTGGCTGATAAATGTCATTACAGTAATCCTTTTATCTTTGTAATTATACTTAGTCTAAAACTTAATATGATGATGATTGATCACTGTACAGTATATCAGGGTAAAATGCTGTGAACATTATTAAGTTCAATTTTCAGAAAGAATCCCTGCGCAGCCTCTTAACAGACTTTTAGATTCTTGCAGGCATGAGAGGAGCGGAGATCAGGGGATAAATAACTAAATGTGGTCCTCCTGCTTCACTCTCCCTCTCAATACTGCCCTGATAAATCAGTCATCTGCTGATATGAATCTCTCCTCAGACCTCAGACCAGTCCAATCAGCCGACTGGAGCGAGGAAGGGATAAGGAGAGAGTGTCGGAGTCAGTCAGGTGGATACAGTGGAGCCTGTAGGGCTCGCAAGAATCTGTATGCCGCGTGTCAGTATGAAATTTTAATGATGGCGGGTGGTTGGGCATGAGTGCTGAAACGTCTGTATTAGGAGCTGCAGCGCTTGGCAGGCTGCGAGTCCTTGGAGAGACGGATGAGGAGCTCATCCAGGGGAGGAGAGCTTTGATCAGCTCCTCTTATTTCCATATCGCAATACGCCAACTGCTCTTCCCGCTAAATGAAAGACGACATGGATTATGAGTCACTGGGCTCGAGCAGCAGAGCTGCCCGCTTCTTGGACGAAAATGAGAATGATGATCCATTATGCTGTTTGGTTCATCCTGTGCCAGTGCAGCATTATTTTCACCAACATGTGTACGCCTCACATGCACATCTAGATCACATCATTGCATATGTACAGTGATTTCAATAACTATTTTCAAATGCTAGAAAACAGAGACAAGAATATGTAAGCTTCTCCCCTGGAAGACTGATATTATATGACACATATTGTTGTGTGTATTATTTTGCCTCCTTTCCAATCCAGTAGAGGGAAATATGATTTAATTATTGAGCGATTTTCAGTGTTTCTCAAGGAAATAGACTAATTAAAGTAAGTAACATTAATTAATGTTGTTTGAGCCCTATGAAATCCGTTTACAGTTTGTTCTGTCGATCAACAGAGACACGGTTTTTCCGTTGACACTTTTAAATGATGTTTTTCATTGCTGTGAGCTCAACAAACTATCTGCATGATAAACATGTTCTAGTTCTGATTTAAGCTGTCACAATGGGGCTAATCTATTCAATTAAATTCCTTATTATTATTATGATGTACTATTTTAACAATTCAGTGAATTTATTTATCTATTTGATACATTTTGTTTTACAAAGTTAGGAAAACAGTCTTTAAAGTGTAACTCCAGCGTTAAATCTTACAGGTCTTTTTTCGGCACTTACAAACATCAAAAAAGCCATGGAGATAGTTTTTTTCATGTATAAACTATTAACAGAGAACTCCGAGTTGCTAACAGCCGGACGTGGCTAACACTGATTGGCTTGGGGCAGTCGGGTGAAGGCATTCAAACGTCTGCTTTAACCACTAATACTGCTCAAAATAACAGCAAACCTCTGCCGTAGCATGAGAAGAGTCGTTACACAGAAAACAAAGCATCAACTATGTAGTTAGTGAACCCAGAGTTTATTAAAAGAGTGTTTTAAAGACTTACTAACTGGCCCCGGTACCAGCTCCTCTCATAGTAAAGACCATTCAAGTTGAATACCAAATGCATTCTAAAAGGAAGGAGCTGTTAGCGGCTGTTAGTGACTCTCCCGGATTTCTCCGTTAATAGTTTATACACGAAAAAGACTGTCTTGATGGCTTAATTGATGTATGTAAGTGCCGAAAAAGATGGTATGATTTTACGCCGGAATTACACTTTATGTCAGACCTGATATTGCCTTACACTTATATTAAAATTATCCCAGACACTTCCACACAGTAAGACATATGGCTCATTAAATTAACACAGTTATGAGATCGGTGCTTGGTATTGGCTGATACCCAAAGCCCAGGTATCGCTGTCCGGACTGAAAAAGGCAGATCGGTGCATCCCTAACTATTTGTCACTTCAATTAAATCCAATGTGAATCTTAAACTAAGGAACCTGACTTTCTTGGACTTGGAAAAGAAAGCATGTCCTGCATTAAAAGAGGCCTCTTCTTCTCTGTATGTGTACCACTGCGTCCACAGCATATACGCTGGTGTTAATACTGTATGCAGTTTGCACTCCTGCTTGTACAGTGTGCTTGTCTTTTTCTTTAGTACAGCAAACTCTGTATGTTTGATGAATGGAGCTCTTTTCTCTGTGCTGTGTTATATGTTAATCTCCTTCCCACTGCCTTGTTGTTGTTCTTTTTTTTGTTTTTCTTGCTTTGGCGCTGAGCTGATGCACTATTCCTCAGGGCTACAGCATGCATTGTGCGCTTCTGGCAACGGAGGATCGGGGGGAGAAAAAAAAAACACATAAAAGAGGGGGAAGAGGCAGCAGCGAGAGAGTTGTGACAGCTGTACGACCCCCAGCTTTTTGTTGAAGAAGCCACAGTTAAGTGGAGATGTTTCAAAAAAGGAAGCCCCATTCCTCCATCTTTGATCATGGCTATTACTCCTGCTTGCACGATGTTAATCTGCATCACTTACTGTTCCTTTTGTCTCCTAATAGAATCAGATGGGATGGCGTTGTCTTCGTTTCTAATTGGTCCACGCTCTGACACCTTCAAAGGATTTTTTCCACCACAGTTATGCCTCATCACAGCATCTTTCAACCCCCTCCTCCGCTTAAGCAACCCCCCCCCCCCCACACACACACACACAAACACTTGGCCCAGTTTTCGCTGCATATCTAATCCATTACACTGTGGCGTTTGTTTGTTTGTCCTATAATGATGGCCACGATGATCACCAAATGAAGTGTGTTGTCGAGTCAGTGTGAGTCACCCGCTGACAGAAAGAAGGGATTTACAGGGGCTTTGCTGGCTGTTTTCAAATCATAAGTGAAGCATGGAAATGAGTCAATAAACTCTATGCCAAAGATACAGAATTATCATAAATTGGCAGAAATGTTCTAATGAGTTCTCTTGACACTGGATATCCAGCACATAGTTACTTTAAATGTATGACATCTGTTTAAATGTGAGCAGGGTGTGTTCATGTTCTTGTGCAAATTATTTGGGAGCTGTTCTTTGACTTATGTGCTGGGTGGCACATACTGTTCATGATTAGTATGGCACAAGACAACAGCAGCAGCTAATGTTACTACTGTGTGACTTTGATGAACAGTCAAAGCCTGACGTAAATTCATTCATTAACCTTTCTCAAACAAATTTTTCCCCTTTATTTTTTGTTATGTGAGCTGTTCTATGTTGATTTAAAGTTGCAGCCCATTGTCATTCCAAGGTTTAGCACAGTCCCTAGTGTTTGATACCAATGCACAAGGCACCCTTGAGCATCTGTTTAAACTGTAAACCCATCCATGGCTCAAAATTAAGAGTGAGGGACTGTGTAGGGAGGATGCTGGGTAGTGGATAGGTCACACAAACACAGGACTTTCAAGTTGGGATGAGGTCGGGTTGGAAGTTGATGTTGAGATTTAATTCGATTTTTTCCTTGGTTTTTCTTTTTCTGCATGAGACCTTAAAGTATAGCATGGAAATTCACCCTTCTCTAAGTTCTGCCTCTCTTGGTTACTGTTTCTAGGCTGGCAAGCTTTCACACCCTGCGTGTCACTATTGTATTTTCTACACTGCATACACTGTATTTTCAACAGTATCACCAAGAGATATTCCAAAGGAAATCTCTAATTTCTAGAATTATAGTTATGAAATATCAGAGAAAGGTAGACCGAACCAACAATATGCATTTGAGAGCTACATTCACATATAGCTACAGGTCCCAATGCAATTGTCAGGTACCACAAGTCTCGACAATTCACATGAAAGAAAGGACTAACAATGTTCTTGTGCAGCACGGTGAGTCAATATATTTTTAGCTTTTAGCTAACATTTAGTTATAACTCTGTTGGCCTCCCATGCCTAGTTACCATTGTTAACGTAGGACTGGAAAGTTGCTTTTCTAGGCGGGGTTTTAGTGAAGAGTCAATTACAGAACACCCTCTGTGTCTTCATGTTCTTACTAAGATCTGTGGGGGCCATTAAAAAATATCTGGAGTATTCAGGGTTTGAAATTGTGAATAAATAGTATTACAAAAGTATCCAGTTGTGACTACAGGGACATCCAACAGCTGCACTGATGTATAGTAGGTATATAGAAACCACAAATATAGTGTCGTTTTCTCATCGCATATTGGGTTAGATAACCAATGTGCAACAACAAAAGACGGTTCCTACAATTATAAGAATAAAAAGTCTGTACCTCTCTAAGTTTCCAGACACTACCCCTCCAAACTACTCCCACTCAGTGATGGAAGACAGATCAGAGAGGGAAAAGAGCCTAGCTCTCTGGCCAAATATTACTGTTAACCATTAGACATTTCCTCACTTAATGTTTTTGTTGGACCTCTGCTCTAACACAGCAACTCTTCTTCACTTCATCATCCCTCAAGTGCTGTCATGTCTGGGCTTTTGGTTTGTGTCTGGAAACCTTTCTCCTTCACCTGAACATGAATGGAGTATTAGGACTATTTCTCTCTGTTTTCATGTGGAAGTGGACATATTGGAAACTGTATTTGTGCTGAAAAAACAAAAACACTCAATCTTGAAATGTGCCTGATGGTTGTCAATCACTGGCCAACGTACACTAAGTTAAGAGGCTGCCAGGGGCAGTGACATACGGTCTGATATTTCATGTTATGTTTTTAATCTAATTAGAATCACATTTGTAGTTGTAATAGTGTAACCATGATCTGTATTTGCTGGGGACAACCAGGAGCCTGGTCAGACCATTATTTTAACAATGCGGTATGATGAATTATGCTTCTCTGGGCTACACAGTGATCTTTAAACACATTTGCTCTTGTCGTTCTTTTATATTTGTACAGATACAGGATTTAACATACATGTCAAATTTCAAGTTTAACTTAACTCAATATTCAGAAAAGGCAAGAATTCAGGAAACTGAAATCAATTTCCCCTGGGTGCCCATGTAAACAAAGATCCATTAAACAAGAAAGAGTTGGGATTTATCAGCAAAATGGCCAGAGGAATGGCAAAATGAGCAATGATAGTAAAACGACTTGAAGAGGAGTTTAGTTTCTTATGTTTTGCTAGAAGATCACTTGCAGCAGTAATATGCTGAGAGCCATAGCCAGACACTGAAAGTAACAATAAAGAAAACGTTCCTAGTTGTTGGCTCCTCTGCTACATACGGTTACCCATTACACCCTTCTCTGGGTAGGGTCTCAAAGATGTTTACATGTATCTCAGCAGGAGCAGAAGTGATATAGCAGCTTTAGACTCTGTGGCCCCCAGACTAGCAAATTACACTTATCATTATTGAGTAAATTTACTAAACTTTTTTTAGATTAAAGTATAAAACATTTTGGTATGTCCTGGAGGCCCGTGGATTAAATCATATAGCATGTTTCCCAGTCCAGTTTGAGCTAGGGCCCTTTGTTGCATGTTGAACCTCTCTCTCTCATGGATCTTGTCCATCTCGCTCGTTCTCATTCCCACAGCGTCAAACACTTCAGTTTGTTACGGCCCTTGATGTTTGATATGGACCAAACATACTTGACTTCAACAGTAAACCCATCCGTGACAATTTAACACTTGATTAAGGCCGACAAAGTCCATGTAGGTGTTTCCAACCGTGTAGCCTACACCTAATCACATGCTTTTATTTGAAAATTACCACATTTTCCTTGATTTAGGATGAGGATGGGTTGGTCAATCCTGATGACCTTGGCAATTCCTTGACTTTTTTTTTAGTGTCATCACATGGTTAACCCAAACCATGATATTTTCTTCAACTTAATTACATAATTTTGTTGTCTAAACTAACCAAGTAACACTGATTGTGTTTGAATTCACAACAGGATTGTGTAAAAGTGACCACGCTAACAGAGACCAATGATAACGGCCCCTCTGAACCAACTGGTAGGTGATGCCTGTGGGGCAAAGCGGTATAGAGCCAGAAAAAGGTGTTGCTCAGCCCTGGTGTGGTCTTTTTTACAATGCTGTGGCAGCAGTATACTATGCTATATATTAGATCATAGCTTGAATGTTGTACAGCCACAAATAACTTGCTCTGATGAGGGGCAAGCAAAAGTCACTCTCTCCATTAATCTGATGGTTTGTCCCAAAATCATATCTTGTAGTACACATTGCATGCAGCCTAATTGCTGCATCCTTTGGAGTTTAGCTTAGTTAGTTAAGCACAGATTTTCCACGCCACAGATCCCAGCCTCTAATCCAGAGTGAGGCAATTTAATACCCAGTTGCATGCATCTTATCACAAAACACTGCACTTGTTTCACTGCCACTCTGTGACCAGGATTTTGAGTGACTTTGAAGGCAACATAGTTTGCTTGGCTTCGTCTCTTATTTTCCTGCCGCCTAATGTCTGAGTGTCTGAGCGCCATAATGAGCATCATTATGTCACTAAAAATGATGTGACTGAGTTGAGAAATCTTAACTACCTCCCTGGCTGTCAAAAACATATTCATGTCAAGAACCAGTTAGTGTTTCTACACATACAGTCCAGAGAGATGAACAAAGAAACCCACACATAAATAGTAACATTGCAGAGAGGTTTTGCAAAGCTGTGTCCAAAGCCACTTTGGAGCTGTCGTAAACATTAAAATGTGGCTATACTTATGACAGCTATGTACTATTCATCAGACTGAATGTGCCAAACATTCTCTATGTCATTATTTGGCAAATTCGTCTCCACTGCAATTTAGCATTATAAATGTTTTGAGCCTAAAGCAAATGTACAAACTTTCCTAAATAATATGCAACTTCCATTCAGCATTTTTTATTCAACTCAAAATAATTTGCACAAAAATACTAACAAAGGAACCTGGCTACTGTCTGTAGTGTCTGAGTCAGGAAAACAGATTGTAAAAAATGGACACAGACTCTTAGAGTAAAGTGCAGGCAGCATTTATGATCTATGATCTAAACTGATATTCAACACAATCCCATGCCCATAGACTGTAAAACACCGACCCTCACGGGCCGAATCCTCCCGGTGCTCGAGATTAGCATCTAGTTTATGTGTCATAGATTGCAGGCTGTACTGTAAGTCATGGTGCAAGTATGGCTATCTAATTAGCATAAAGCTAACGTTAACTGCTCTACTGTGCAAACTACTTCCACTGGACACTCGGAGAACTGTAGATTTTGGTACTTCCTTACTGAATCAACCAGGAAGTCGCTGTGTCGGGGTCTTGGTCAGGAGCAAACAAATTAGCGTCAAACACAGACAGGAATCATCCCAAAGAACAATCCATAAGGAAAGGGACACAAACGTGGAGTAAACAAGGATAATTGTGCAATTCTGTGTAGATCCTGCAGGGGATTAACAGGAGAAAAAAGTATAATCTTGTATATGTGTTTATGTGAGATAAACATGGAAAAAGGATGAAAATCATTATTATATTCTTATTTAGGGGTTGTTAGTAATATGGAAAAAGGCCTATTTACACTCTTCATAAATATTTAATAACTTGTTCAAGCTATACATGAGTCACAAGGACTTGACAGTAACCACTTTTTAAACATAAAAAATAGGGACAGCAAAACGTGCACCCCAGATCAAATACACTTATAATAGTCGGAGTCAAACCCGCCACCACTCCTTCGAGGACCTTCGGCCTCTTTACATGGGGCGACTGCTCTAACCACTCAGCCACCGGCCGCCCGTTTTTTGAGCATTTTATACCTTTATTCAAAAGTTGACATTAAAGTCATGCAAGGTAATGAGAAAAGATGGAACAGGACATGCAAAAAAGATTCACTGTTGGATGGGAATTGGGGACTTTGCAGTTCACGGTCAGCGCCTTAACCCCAAGAGACCAGGTTGATGTTGCATCACACTTTTGCGCATATGTCCTGGTGTATGTCATAGAGTTTCATAAATCTGTTGTCAGACAGAATTACCTCCAGGAAATTACCTCCAGTAATTCTGTCCATAGGTTTATCACTGCTTCAGCTGGATCTATAATCTGCTTGTAATGCATCACCATGCTCCTCGAGTAAAGTGTTACCGAAACAGTTTCTCAGACTTGAGAAAGTTTTGCTGGAGCTCATGAGCAGGCGGAGCTAATTGGACGGATTCAGCTTAATCAGAACAACAGAGCTATTGAGGACAAGGCTATCCCATGCAAAGAAGACAACAGGATGCTGAGGGGGGAACAGGAAACAAAAGACAGAGCCTGGCGACTGTTGGCAGTACCGCTCGTACAAACAAGGTGATGAGCCGAGCTGGTTGACTGCCTCAGGGTGTGAACGTGGCTCTCCTAACTTGAGCATACATACTCAGTGATGACAGAAAACCGGCATGCAAAGATAAATGTGGACCTGAAATAGGTTTTTTGCTGTTCAGTATGCTTGCAAGTTCATAACACTGAGATAAAGAGCTGAGTTTGTAGATGTGTTAGTGTGAACCAGGAGCAGAAAAAGGCCTCTTTCCTCCGAAGCCTCAGTGAGAAATGAAATAATATTGTGCCTGGCTCAGCTCCAGGCTTAGCGAGGGGACGGACAACTCAGGGTGGCTGCGAGTTTATGAAAACAGCAGAGGATGTTGCTGTGATGACTGTCTTTAAGTGTTTCTTTTTAAACCTAAAAAGGGGCTTATGTCCCTCAGAGCTGGTGTTAACATGCTGCGCCTCTCCTCTTTATTGGCATCTTATCAGGCACTGTGCTTTCCTGAGCCTGTTTTTATACCAAACCCCACTAATTACACCATTATGTAATGACCCCGTCCTCTGGCCCTGATGAAATGAGAAATATAATGCTCGGCATATTAGATGTCAGAGTCTTGATGGAAGCACTGTTTGTCCGTCAGCTGCTTGTCGCTGAAGAAGGAGCATGTTTTTATAGTTATGTTGACTCTGATGATAAAATCATATTACATTAAGCTTGTTTTCTTTTGAGTTGGAAAATATTTGTCATGATTAGCATTTAGTGTAACTTCTGGAACACTGTTTCCATTCTGTGTCAAAGCCTAGCAGACAGTGATAAGGCTGACAGGCTCTATGAAAGGGAATTGCTAAAAGCTGTAATCCACATTTGGTGCACTGAGGCGGTTTAAGATGAGCTTTCCTTTCTTCAGCTTTAGTTATAATGTAGTGTATTAGGGCTGGGCAATATGACAAAAATCTCATATCACAATATAGGTCATTTCATATTCAGATAACTAATATATCACAATAGTGACGCTGCTGACAGCTGAAACCGGGGCAAGACCATTTTTCAGGTTACTGATGTGCATGTAAACGCTCTGATTGTCTAATATCACTATGGATACAGTTAAAAGCCTTGTTCGTCTAATACAGACGCTCAAGGGTGCATTGTGCGTTGGTATCAAAGCGTGGTATTAGACACACTGACATCGAGAATAGGAATTGGAAATTGGAAAAGGAGCAAAAACAGCTGGAAGGGCAACACTTTCTCTGACAAAGTAAAACTTGTGAAAATTATACATACTGCACTTTTCATTCTAAACATGAGAAATCCTCTTTTCATTGGTTATTTGTTGCCCATGATATCTCCTATGGCAGGCTAGCTGGCCACAAGTCTTTTGCTGAAACTAGGTCACAGTTGAGTTACAGTCACCATTGCCTGTTGGATAGGCTTAGGAGCAAAATGACATCAATCTGTCATTCATTGCCATTAGTGTAAATGCCATTGTGGAAAAGACATTTTCTACCTGCACCAACGCTGCATTTTGTATTGTATAACAAATGAATTATATTGCATTCTTAGCCCACATGTCAACTAAATCTATCAGCAGAATCCTTGAGATCAGCCGGTCAGCACTAGCTACAATACAACCCTTTCTGGTCATTGTAACTTCTTAATTTTAAATAAAATGCAAGTGTCACTTTTTTAGAGATCATGTCTATAGTGGGACACTAAGGATTCACAACTTTAAAAGTAATCAAAACCCTGCACTGTTCACACTACACAACTTGCTGTCTTGTAATTGAAAGTCTCAAAGTTATGTGATTTTCACACTTCCTGAATGACCGCTGTCAGGGGGTTACACACTACAAGATCTTTCCCCGATGTGTATTCTTGCCTCTAAACTACATTTTGTCATGAAAACACACACAATAAGTAACAAGAGACATTATGTAATACCATTTGCATGGTTATTTGTTCCAAAAATGGATGTCCACCAGAAAGAAAGAAAACATCTGAAAGAATGGGGGCGTGAAGACAGCACAAGAGGTCACGTATTATTTGTTTTATTGTCATTATATGTATTACTTGATGGCAACAATGGCGTCAATTGAATAGTTAATCTACTTAAAGTTAGAATAGATGCTGTGATAGCATCAGGACAGTCATTCATTAAAAGACGACCAGAAGAAGAGCAAAGAAGAGCACTGGAGGCTTTTCTCTGTGGAAAATATTTTTTTTCTCTTCACTGACCATTAGCTAAAGAAAGACTCATACAATCACCTGTCAGGTATGATCAGGGCTAAATCTTGTAGTGTGTACAAGGCTTGTGTTTTATTTAAAAAAAAAAAAGAAAATTTATAAAAATTTTAAAGCATACCAAGGAGATTAGACAATTACATTTAGTCCAAGTCGTGACAACACAGCCTGCCTCTGTAACAACTGGGTAAACTCCAGCTGCCAATGGACACTGTGAGATAAGATAGAAAAAAAGAGAAAGATACTAGTAATAATAATAATGATAATAAAGTACTGTAAGTATGCTTTGGAAAACAGTCAGCAGTAATTGTAAAATTAATGATTGAAGTGAGGTTAATAGACACAATCGGTGGTATGGCCCTTTAAATGATGAAGAGGGAAATGTTTTGCAGTGAGCTCACATCCACAAATACGGATACCTGCACATGTCTGACAGGCTCAGAGAGGTGTCCATACTGAGACTGTTCCTCTGGGTGTTTTTTTTTTCTCTCTCACACACTGGGAAACTGTCTGAAAGCTGCTCCTAATCATGCTGAGTGTGACTAACCAACCCTGGCCACTGCCTCCTCAGGACACACACATACAGACGTATGACTGTGATGATAACTTCTAGAGGATATACTGTTACAAGCAGCCATTTAGTCCTCTATCACTCCTGCGATGTGTGGACCTATCTACTCCAGCAGGTACAGTACGTATGCTGTGTAGTACAAGGGCTACTGCAAGCCACAAAAACTGGAAAATGTTGTAAACCACATTAAGGAGTACAAGTAAATTGGAGGCATCTGGTCACATTTGAACACTGCATGCAGTATAATTTAATGTGCAAAATGTAGTGACAGAAATATCTTAATTTAACGTCCCCTTACTACTTGTATTAGTTTCTGTTTGATTCCATAATCGATGATAATTAGTTTGTTGCCTTGTTACTGGATTTAGATACAGTTGTAGATACAATATTACAATGAACATTAATTTTCTTTAATTTCCTGGTCAAAAGAATTGTTAGGGCCTCATCCAGGCCCCCAGGAAGTGTGCCGGTCTTTCAAACCAATTTGACATAGTACTACTGGCAGCTACTGGATCTGTCACCTAATGTGCTCTAAAAAGATCTTTTCCCATTGACTCTCATTGTGAAAGAGACATCTTTAAATCAGTGAATACATTTTATCCAGCGTCACAACCCCTGCAAAATTACTCACGTTAATATTAAAATTTGATTTATTCAGGCCAATAATAATTGAATCGGAGCACTAAACTGGAACTAGCTGGCTCAACCGAGGTTTAGCCTCTAGTGCGCCTGCTCAATGTGCGTGCAACGATCATCCAGGTATATTTAGACGCAGTATTTTGCTTTGTGCACCACTGAGGAGCTTTCATAGGAATGAATGGAGCTCAGCCTTGAACACCGTATCTAGTTCTTTTGATACATCCATGGCCGCATCATATAATTGTTTAGCAAAATTTAGTAGCTATTTATTTCGGTGGTACTGCCACATTGAGCATTTGTATACACATATAATGCTTTTGTGTCAAGTCCAACTTTGGTAAACGTGAGAGATGTGGTTTGCAGTGACTTATGAGACAGGGGTCGATGGTACAAATACATCTCTTGAATAAACATTGACTTATTGCCTGGTTAGCGACTTAGCTGCCATCTTTCTAACTGATGCATGTTCCAGGGGGACTAACATGTTAGCACTTAGCATGCCAGCTACAATAGCTTGTCAACAAATCCTATGAGTCAACTAATCCTATGAGTAGTCATTATGTTGCCAAGCTTCTAGCACCATCTATTTCACTTGGATGTATCAAATAATTTATCTGTGCAACTGTCAAGTGTGCCCTAGGCCTTTGTAGTGAGGTTATCCTCTTGCAAGGGCAATTTTGAAGCCAATTTGACATAGTGATCAAACAGTGGAATTGCAATGGAATGTGGGTCCATCACTTGATGCCATGTGCCCCCAAAATACTTTTTACTACTGACTTGCATGGCAAAAGAGATGTCTGTACTGTGGATAAACTATTTTGAGCATCAATCCCTGTAAAGTGACTTGTTTCACTATAAGAATTAGTCCCATTCAGTCTGATAACATTTGGAAAGTCTAGAAATCTGCTGTGGACCTCACAGTGTGGGCGCAGTGCAGATCATCCGAATATTTTAAGACCTCGCAGTTCAACTTTTTTCAACTGAAAGTGGGATGAACAGGACTCTGCATTAAACACTGTTTCCAGTTGTCATGGATGTACTGTATAAAGACAATTGAGAATTGCTGAACATTCTGCCTCATTTATAATACCAAACTGGAATTAATCAGATATTCCCTTTTTGTATCTGCACTTTAAAAGAAAGTGAAGGACTGTCCATTATTTATGTTTTGTGTGACTAAAATAATGTTTTAGGAATATTGATATATAAAAGCTGCCATTTCTGAAAAGTTTCCTATGACTTTGGAGGAGCTTTGTCTTAAAAAATAGAGTTGTGAAGTGGAAGGAGCCAGGCACAGCAAGTACAAGTCCCATTCATTTTCCCACGAACACTGTTGCATGACACACCTCAGCATGATCGGCATGAAGTTCTGCCAATTAGATTAACAACTGTGTTAGAAAATATCTGGTTCTTTGAGAAAACAATCAAAGGTTCATGCCTGTATACGTCAAACATTTTTGGGGAAAATTTGCATATCGGCAATAAACATCCGATCACCACGCTTAAAATTCTGTACCATCTCTGTCCAACCTCCAAAACCCAAGGATACTTGGTTGGGGTTAAGAAAAGTGTGAGGTTGTGGGTGGGGTACATCTGTAATGTATCACACAAGATACAAACAGGACTCAAACCGCAGTTTCCTGGGAGAAAGTCCTGCGTTTCTTCTCAGGGAAGTAGAAAATGACTACATGGAAGTAGTAATTTGCACTTGTATCTTTCTCTGGCAATTGCAGTTCATTGTACCAACCTGATTTGACGTTTGTTCCTTCCAAACAAGCCTAAAAACAAAACAAGCTTCCTGTGTGTAAAAGTATTTTTTTTTTCAAAGAAAGTCTTGCTGCACTGTATGAGATAATGAGCATTTACAACATTCCTGATATTTTTCGTAGTGAACTGTTTCATGTGTGCATATCTTTGTGGCTGTGCCTGTGTGTGACCATGGGTGCATGTGAATTAATGAAATGAGAAGTACTGTAGCATCTTTATATCACATGATACTCAGAGTGGGTCCCAAGACTCCCAGCTGGAGCAGCTCCATGCTCGACATGAAACACCCAGCTCCCCCGCATGTCTACCACACTGAAGAAGTTCCCTTCATCTAGCATGATGAATAATGCACATCGAGGGGGGGGGCCTTCACAGCTCCTATGTATATGAAGGTGATGTGTTTGTGCAGTTTGTCTGATTAGGTGAGAGCTTGTCATATAGCTTGTCCCTTAAGGGTGCAGAGGCTGCTCACTTTTGATTTCCCTGCACCTGAAAATGATACAGAAATGATTTTGCAATTGATCCCAAAGTGACTGATGAACAATCAATTGTTGTCATGCCATTGTCAAGCCCCTCCAGCCTCTGATGGATGACACTGTCAATACCTGTATTGCCATTCGGGTCTATTGACCTTTCTCTGAGGCATGTTAGCACCACTTGGCATGGTCATTATGGCTGTGATCCAGATGCCAGGGGTCGCCATTGGGGGAGCCTCAATCTATCGCAGGGAAAGAGAGAGAGAGAGAGAGAGAGAGAGAGAGAGAGAGAGAGAGAGAGAGAGAGAGAGAGAGAGAGAGAGAGCGCTGCTAAACTGAGCCTTGAGGGAGACACAAGAGGACGAAGAAAACAAGGAACACAGATAAACGCGGAATGTACTGTGCAGATACAGGCACGGATGGTGAAAAATGTGTACCCGGCTCGAAAACCCTTTCAAAGCAGCTGGGACGTCAGTATGTCAGGTATTACAGGAGTCTTAAAGAAATAGTTCAAACCTACGCCAAGCCCCCACCACAGCGACGTCCTTGCTGATCCAATAAGGAAGTGACAAAAACCGCAGTTCCTATTTAAGGCCTGGTACAAAAAAACATTGTAGTCCGTATGTTTAGGTCATATTTCCGTGACAACACTGAGGAGGGTGAATTTTTTTCACCAGGCTAGTTTTTATTTTATTGGAGGTTAAAGTTTATGAATAATTAGGGGCGTGGTCTTTTGAGTGACAGCTAGTCTCTGGCCCTCACTTCTCCTCGGAGGCTAGTTGTCAGGATTAGCATGCTAACTCCGTCATCTTGACCTAGACTTCGGTCATTCATGTGGTGGTGTTACCATAAGTGAAAAATTTGTTTTCTCCTCAATCAACTGTACAAACAGATGGTTTAGGAACACAGTGTTAGCTCTATTATGCTAATTAAATAGCCGCACTTGCACCTTGACTTGCAATATAGCCTACTATACAGTACATGGCACACACACTAGATGCTAATCCAGGGAACCGGGAGGATTTTGGCTGTGAGGGTCGGTGTTTTACAGTCTATGGGCATGGGACTGTGTTGAATATCAGTTTAAATCATAGATCACAAACGCTGCCTGCACTTCACTCCCGGTGTGTTTTCCACTAGAGACTGAATGCACTTGACTCTGTAAGAGACTGACCTCCCAACAACAGTAGCGCTGAGCGACACATGAAGTTAAGTTGGTGCTTTGTCAATTTTTTTGTCAATTTTTAAGCAGGAAAAAAATGGTGCCTGGAAATATTTGAGGTGAGAAAAAGGCAATACAGTAACAGAATCTTGGTTCATATTAATCAGTGTTGCATAGTTTGAGTTTCAAGAGCCTGGTAAGTTTTCCTTGATGGACAATGGCAGTTACATTCAGGAACTACGGTCAAACATGACGCTCCTCTGTCAGTCATCCTCTTAAACCCGCCCCACATGAGATAAACAGTTGTGATTGATCCGTTAGATCTCAAGCAGCTGGAAATCTGTCTGAATGGGAGGATGCCCAAATGTACCTGCCAGAGCAAATGAAACATGAGCTCGACAGATTCGTAACATGATGGTACCAAACCTGGCAACCTCACCGTGACAACAAGACTTTAGGAAGCTGAACACTATCACTGTTGTTTTCCAAAAAATGTCACTGCATGTAACCTTTTCTTGTACCACAATTTATCTTTCTGTTTGTACGTGGATTAAACAATTGTTATATTGATAAGTTAACTTTAGAAGTGTTGGTTGTTGTAATTGTCTGAACTTTGAACCAAGCCATGTCAGGGTTTGCATGGCTACTTTGTGGCCAAATTTACAAAGAAAGAGTGTTGACATGAGCACTCATTCGGGTCACGTCACATTTTCAGCGAGACCTTTACTAAGTAATTTTATATTTTTGTTAAATCAGAACATGAGATTTTAGCACAGCACAACATATAAAGCCTGGTTGCTGAGCCAGCCAACTGTAACCTCGCCCATCTATCACTCAAAGCAGCCACACCCTTACTTATGCAGAACTTGAGATTTAATTTATTTTAGACTGGTGATTTAAAAAACACAGTTGTTATGAACGGATGAATTAGCTATGAAGACTAAAAACATTTTTTTTACCATTATATCTGTTATAAAATTAGAATATCTCAAATTCCATTCAGTTTCAATAGTTCCCATAGAAAACAGGGAATCAATTAATCTTCATGATGTCATCATATTGTCCACAGAGAGTCCAAGCCAAGCTGAAGTTGGAGCAATAAAGTGAACTCTCTGTGTTTACTGCAGTATGTGAGTGGCTCCATCCAATTGTCATTTCTATAAGCACTAACTTGCTGTTTTTAATGTCCTCTATTTTTATTCAGCTTGTGCTCACTGGCTGCGCTGTTATTAGTATTCAATCCACCGCGGCAGCAGGAGCTACATTTCTAAATTAAGCCTCATGAATTATTCTTGCACTGTGTTGCCTCTTGTTTCTCACTAAAATGAAGGAAGAAAGTTTCCTTAAAGGAGATTGTTTACAAGTCGTCACACCAAAGATGCATCTGCAGAAGACACAGTAACCACTGTGTGAATAACACCACTGTAGATAGTTACGGTGCTCTATAAACATCTCAAAGTATTCCCAGAAGAATGCCTCTTCCCCCTCTCTATGTAGTCATCCTGCAGTACACTTTCCACCTCCATTCCCTTGAACATGTCAAATGATTATGCCTTCTTATTGAGACTAAATATGGAGCCAGGTTTATGGACTGCTGCTTAAACATATTAGCAGCACTTTGATAATTATCAAACCATTTCAAACTTCAACCAAGCCAGGAACAGACTGCCTTTGTCTGAGCGTCTTATGTCTGCAGAAAGGCACTCATTAGTCTCTGAAGCCCTCAGGAATAATTTGATTTTAAATAAATAGAAAGTACAATACAGGTTTTTCTCTGTGAGTGCTTTTCCCTGCTGGGATTCTTAATTGATGCTTTTGTCCAGAGAAGCATATACAACTTTCAATGGAGTTGTTGTCTTTCTGTCTGTTTACTGTCTGCTTCCAGCTGATTACATGAGTTTAGTTTATCTAATCAATGTTAACAATTTAAGGCAACACTTTAAGAGATTTTGAGAAAGCTTAAAAATGCCTCATTTCTAGTCCCTAAATTGCTCAATTTATGAGATTGCACCGTTATTTGCAAACACTAGAAATATGTTTAAAGGGTAATTCCAGTTTATGTTTCCGGTCTTATTTTCATAGTTTGGGCAATCATTTCTAATGGTACTAGTAGCATTGAACTCACTGCTCCTGCCGCCATTCATATGTGAAGTGAGTCAGCAAGAAGTCAGCTCGACCAGAGGAAAGTCTATAGAAGTAGAAGAAGATATACTTGCACGCACACACACACACACACACACACACACACACACACACACACACACACACACACACACACACACACACACACACACACACACACACACACATGCATTATTGGAGAGTGCCTGATGCCCCAGGCAGTTGGGATTTGGTGCTTTGCTCAAGGGCACCTCGGCAGTTCCCAGACCATGTCCCCACAGACCAAGCTACTGCCCCATTTAACATTTAAAAGAACTCCATGCTTCATTGGTTAGAAATTGGGGATGCTTGAAAAAATGTTCCTGTGTATGTGCCCAGTGAGCAACTTTCACTGGAGTGGATGGATCGCCATGGTATCCACTTTGTCTTATTATGCATGGGTTATGTGCACTGAGCAAACCTCTGAAGAAAAAATCGACATTTTCTATGTGTTGTAATGTATTTTTCTGTGATTTCCCTTTCAATAATAATAATTATAATAATAATAATAATAATAATAATATTAAAAACAGCAACTGTACAGTGAAATAATTTTGAAATTTTACATGATTATAGGGCGCACTCAAACTGTCCATTTGTACCGTGCCCAAGCACGCTTCACTGCTAAAGTCTTGTTTGTCGTACCAGTGTGATTACAACTGTACCGCACCCAGGCACAGTACGCTTGACGGCTGCAGCCCGGTTGAGAGAGGCGGGCTTTAGTAAAGCATGGATGCACATGTACGGGCATGAGCGTGAACATTGACGCGGTCCTGATGTCTGTTTATATGTGTTTGTTCTCCGCAACGGACATAAAAAGATGCCGCCGAACAGTTTGCGGCGGTTTGGTGCGGAGGCGGAGTGTTTACTGCAGATTTGGACGGATGAAATATTCAAAAACAGTCAAACAAAACGAAGTCTCCTGGAGGTGATGACGTATAAGCAAGAAGCAATGGAGTAATGTGAGTACAAGCGGGCCTAGGCTGCAGGGAAGGAGGGGGGGGGGGGGATCATTCTCAACAGGATATCATTTAAGCAAATGTTTAAACAGATTAAGACTCATTTGCTGAAAGTTTTATTTTGTATATGTAATGTGAGAAATGATTGCTGTAATTTAAGTCTTTCTTCATCCTTTGTGACCACTTCGAGTAGCAGTACCATAACAGCACAAATATATGTGCATCAAAATCAAAGCAGTGACTGACTTGACAGCAGTGTTTTACAGAGCTGCTGTTGTGCTGTGCTGCAACATCATCAGTTATACTGTAGAAATGTTTGTCTCTGCGTGAGAAAAAGCACATGAGGCGTGAGAGTGACTGAAAAGTGTCAATTGCGTGAGCCTCATCAGTGTGTGAGACTTGGCAACCATGGATGCATATTCCTGGTGGTTACTTTGTATTATCAACATTTTATTGATTACCTGGCATTCATAATTATTGTTGTCACAATAACTTTACAGAATTGTAAAACCCCTTGTTAAGGTATTATAAACCACTGTACAGTGTTTTTGTGTCTAATAAACCCAAAAACTCATGGATCTACATATGGATTTTTTCAGGGTTTCTTATATCCCATAATGCCTTGAGAAATCAACTGACTTTTGTCCAATAGAAAATAAATGTGGGTTCACATCAATTGTTTTACATTGACCCCTTCATTCATGCTTCATTGTATTCCTACTATGAAGAGTTTACAGGTACTTTGACGTGAGTGGTTGTAGTGACTAGTCCTTTCCTTTTGTTCACTACTGGATGCTGATTGTTTTCTTTTGACGTGTACTCGAGCAATAAACCAACAAAAACTTCCTTTGCATTTAAAATAGCAATTGTCACTTAATTTCTTAATGATGACCACATACTTATCACTTGTTCACATAAAAATAAATGGACAAAATGCTCAAGCACAGCCTAGCGGTTTGGGGCTATAGGAGTTTATAAATACAACATGGCTCCTGCAGCGGTAATGCAAGGTATAAATGGACAATTTCTGATCTTTTCTTCCACAGACTGTACTGTATGGCCTTTTCTGAAAGCAAAACTTTCAAAACCGGTTTTATGTGAGAGCAGAACTTGCTGAATATGAGTGTGTGTTTTCTCTGTCCCTCTTGATTAAACTGTTACAGTAATGTGTATTTGACAGCAGGGAACCCCGGGGGAGAGAAGACTGCTGGAGCCAAACAAGCAGGAGCTCTCCTCCCACTGGAAGCTGCTGGTTCTCTTTTCTCTCAGTGCTTCAACTTGTTATTGAGAAACCAGACAAACATCTAAACCTGGATGACTTCATACACACAGGAAGCAGTGAGAATATTCATAGTTCCAACTAAAGTTTGACTGTAAGGGTACGTGGCAAAACAGAAAAGGTTGCTTCAGTGTGTTCAGTACAGTATGTCCCTCAGTGACAAAAATATAGTATTGATCAGTTATCCAATCCAAGTATACAAAATACAATCAAGCGCCATCTTATCCATAATATCATTGGTGCATTTGGTATGAATGAATCAAACAAGATACAGTATAACATGTTTATGAAATGCCAGTGTGAGGATATTTTTACCTTTGGACAGAGACAGGCTAGCGGTTCTTCCTGTTTCCAGTCTTTATGCTAAGCTAAGCTAATGTATCCTCGCAGTAGCTTCATATTTAATGGACCCAGACAAAGAGTGTTATCAATTCTCTCATCTAAATATTAAGAAAACTAATCGCACATTTCCCAAAATGTTGATGTGAACATGATACCATATGGTTTGTACCTGGTTTTCAATTTTTGCTTCTCCGTATACCAACAGGACAAGCCTTCAAACCTTTGTATTTACTTCTGGTATTTACAGTCTAGTCACCTACATTTGATTTGATAGAATACATTTTTCAAAACAAGAAACTCATTCACACACAATCCCCACTATGAACTGGTGGCATTCATCAGAATGAATTGTGCTATTTAGAATGAGTTTGTGCAGTTAAATGTGACAATCTGAGGCAGCTGGGTTGGCAGTTGATGGTATGTTTAAACCCCATGTTCTACCTATCCACATGCAGTGGTGGCCTAAAGCAGTGATTTCAAACCAGAGGTACTTGCAGGGTTATCCCAGGAGGTACTTCTGCCATTGCCAAGGGGTACTTAGAGAGATTGTGGAGCAGCTTAACGAACACTACATGTTGCAGATATGTAACTGAGTGAAAACTAGTTAGCTAGCGAGCACCGACACATAAACAGGTACTTAATAGTAATATATAAATGGTCGATATGCATATATAAAATTACAGACTAAACATTTCAAATAGTTAAAAGTTATGGATAAACCCTTAAGATAGTTAGCTACATGTAATGGATATACAGTGAAAATAGTTAGCTAAATGTAATGAATAACCAGTTAAAAATAGTTAGCTACATTTAATGGATAAACAGTGAAAATAGTTAGCTAAACTTTGATACATGTAACATGTGCAAATTGTCGGAGCCTTCCGCTTCACTCCAAGTACTAGTTGTAGTACAATTGCTGACCAAACCAACCTAAATATTTCAATTGTACAAAACATTTAACAATATCCATGTTTTTATAATAAATAGTGTTCTACAATTTGACATAACGGCCAATCGGTGGAATTGCAAACCCGTACTGATCATTATCGTGTATTTTAAGATGTGGCAGTCAAACTTTTTGGCTTCATAATAATAATAATAATAATAATAATAATAATAATAATAATACTAAGAAGAACAATTGGGATTCATATAGCGTCTTTCAATGAACCCAAGGACACTGTACATAGTGACAGGTGGGAAATACAACAGTCATACACAAAACTAACCAAAAATCTAGGGGCCAACTGCTTTGGTGAACAGGAAAGTTTTGAGAGCCGATTTGAAGCTGATCAAGATTTGGGCGTTGCAGATGTCTGTGGGGAGAAAGTTCCGGAGGCTGGGGGCTGCCACGCTGAAGGCTCTGTTCCCAAAGGTTCCCAAGGCTGGTGTGGGGGATGAAGAGCAGTCTACTGGGGGCAAGGGCATGGACGCATTTGTAGGTTACGTCAGGTTCATTCCCAACTGAGCAGCTTTCATAGGAATTAACAGGGCTCTACCTCGAACACTGTATCCAATTCTCTTTATACATCCATGGACAAGGCTGTGGGGGTACCTCAGACCAAAAAGGTTGGGAACTACTGGCACTAAAGGTTAGACTGGTAATGTATTGAAGAGAATTGTTGCAGGATGGGCAGTACTTTGAAACTAATGCTATATTTTGCAAAAAGAGAAACTTAAAATGCTCAACTCGAAATGTTCAGTGCGTTTACATGTAACTCGAAGGAACCAATTCTGTACTTCATATTTATGTTTATAAAATTGAAAGGACAAAAATGTCTGTCAAGTAATGTAATATGTAATGTAATGTAATGTAATGTAATACTGATGTATGACTGGGTTTGAAAGCACGCTATGATTTTTTATTTCGGACCCTCTGAGAAGCTGTCATGGGCGGCTGTTTGGAAAAAGCACTGGCACTTTCAAAAAATACCTGTCGGGTGACTGGATGACCCAGTCTGTCAGAAGAGTAAAACATCTTTTCTATACTACCATTAACAACAGTAATAATAATAGAGACAAGATTGAAAGATTGAATTGAGACAGAAGAAAAGATAAGCTCTTATATAACTGATATAACTGTTATTGCAGCATCTCCACTAAACTCTGTAGGTACCGCCATTGTTGTTTTGAATGAACAGTCGCCTCTCCATCATGGTTTTTCACCCCCCCCCCCCAACCCCCCATCCCCCATCCCCTTAGCTGCCAGTAGTAAACTTTGATAAGCTTGAACAACAGTGGTTCAGATACACGCAATACTTTAAGCCTGACAAGATAAATATTCCTGTGATATGTCGTCCTGTGATTCTCACAAGATCTCATGTCGCTGGATTCCAGCTGCCGATTAAGGTAACATGTTGAGATCTGCAGTTCACATACATTACCAGTCAAAGTCACACCGACCTGTCCCTGTCCTTAGCTCTTCTCTTACCTCTCCTCTGTCTCTACCTTCCTTGGTGGCGTGCAGAACAGCAGCAAGACATTATCTGGTGGTCGTTAATTACGAAGTGATCACACAGATCACTTTAATGGCCCTCTGACTGCAGATTAGAGCGTTATGAGCACCATTATACCGTAGCAGTTTATAACGCTGTTAAATAGAATTCAGCAGTCAGGACTGATCACACCTCAGCTCCACCCCACTCATCTACGCATCTACCTTGATGTCAGGAGCGTTTTTTTGTGGACAAAGGTGAACTGTAGCTGATTAATGACGACAGTGTCTCTGCTGGAAATATCTTGGGGAACACTTGAAACCTAAAAATGATCAGTTTCAGCTAGGGCCCAATCGATATGGGATTTTTAAGGAAGATATTTTAGAATTTAGATTTTAGATAAAGATCAAATAAAAATAAATTAAATAGCAATATGACACCATATCAAAATTACCACAAGCATTGATTTCTGCATTAAATATTCTGTAAAAAAGGTTTTCACATCAGTATAGGAAAACATAAATGCCGATACTGACCCGTCATATGCTAATATTTGAGTCTGGCTATAATTTCAGCTACTGAACCAAGCCCGTAGTGTGTCCGTAAAGAGTTGATTGGTTTCCCCTTGCCCTATCAACAAGTAGTCTGCCATTGCCGCAAAGGTGTTGTATTTGTATGTGTTCATAACCAACCAGGCAATCCAAAGGTAATTGAAAAAGAAACCAGTTGTGTGTCCGTATTGTATATTTATACAACAAAAGCATGTTGTGACCTTCATTAATGAAAGCAGCCATTGTAGGAGCTTAGTTGTTCCATAACAAGGTGGAAAGAAAGTATGTGAAGGATGGGTTGCAGGACGTCATATCAAAGACCACTTAATTTGCCTTAAAGGTTCCCTGGGGACTAAGAGTGGGTCCCAATTTTGTTTGTCTTGACCAGGGTCTGTCTGGCATGAAATCTGTCTGAACGATAGGAGGGCCAGACTTAGCTGCCAGAGTAAAGAAAACATGAGCTTGTGAGATTGTGTAGTGAAAATGCTCAGTGAGACAAGATACTCAGCAATGCCTAGCAACCACAGGGAAGAAAAAGACTAGCAGATAAACATGGATGAGAAATTTCATCAGGTCAGTGTAGTTATTAAAATTCCATTTGGAGAACATGATTGTCCGCACAAAATTGAATGGTAATACATCCGGTGGTTAAGATATTCCCTCCAAACCAATAATGTCTACTTAATGTTGGCACAAGAGGAAAAGTCATAGGATCACCAAAGTAATGATGATACATCATCTTGGAGCTATAAATGTCTGTACCATTTTCTGTGCCAATCTATCAAACAGACATTTTAGTGGATAACTGAAATCTTTGACATACTGATGATGATTAAATAAAGCTCATGGGGATCTACAAAGGGATTAAGATTCAACCTCTGGGGACCATGAATGCTTGTACAGACTTTCATGGCAATGTTTTTTGAGAAATTTGAGTCAGGTGGACCGATTAATCAACTAACACTGTCATCCCTAGAGCCATACCACCCCAAGGCTAAAAACTACAATATTGAATTTACAGTCACTTAGGATAAAGATGTGTCACACTCAAGCCCCCACCACAGCGACCTGGTTAATCCAATAAGGAAGTGCCACAAATTGCAACTCACAGAGTGTCCACTAGGGGCAGGTTTCATAATAAAGCACTTTCTCATTGACCCCCATGTTAAACAGGCTGTCTTCACAGCATAATTAAACCTATTTAAGACCTGGTACAAAAAAAAATTCTAGTCTGTTTGTTTAGGTCATATCTCCATGACAACACTTGGGGGGGTTGTACCAGGCTAATTTTTCTTTTATTTGAGGTTAAAGTTTATGAATAATTAGGGGAACTGCTTCTTGAGTGACAGCTAGCCTCTGGCCCTCACTTCTCCTCGGAGGACTCCGTCATCTTGACCTGGACTGCGGCCATTCGTGTGGTGTTGTTTCCATAAGTGACAAGATGGTTTGCTCTTTGATCGAGTGTACCAACAGATGGTTTAGGAACACAATGTGTTAGCTCTGTTATGCTAATTAAATAGCCGCACTTGCACCATACCTTGCAGTACAGCCCACTAACGATGGCACGCACTAGATGCTAATCTGGAGCACCGGGAGGATTTGGGCCATGAGGGTCGGTGTTTTACAGTCTCTTGGCATGGTACTGTGTTGAATATCAGTTTAGATCATAGATCATAAATGCTGGCTGCCTGCACTTCAATCCCGGAGCTAGTGTGTTTTACTACTAGAGACTGACACGTAAGAGGAAATGAGTTGGAGTCAAAGTCTGACAAGATGGCGACTTCCGTAGGCAAGTACGACTGGATCAAGTTGAGAGAACGGACCTCGATAAAGATTCTATGTCCATTTTTTATACAGTCTATGGTAATAATAAGAGATCTAATGGCGAGGAGAGCAGTAATAAAACAACAATAATATGGTGTCATGATGTGAAATATTAATATTCAGATTTCAAGGAGTTAATGTGAGGTTGATGTAAAATAGACACACGCAAAGACTCCCCTGAGTGTATCTGTAGAACACAGTGAGGCCTAGAGAGGAAAAGAGCAAAGACAAATAGAAATTGACAGTGCAATACCTTGTTATATTCCCATGGGTTTGTCGTGATAATCATTGGGATATTTTTTTTCACTAGTATGTACAGTTTCATCCATTATCTATTTAGCTACAGAGACTTAACTAACTCATATTCAAATGTGTGTCTGTGTTACAGTGTTAGTGGAACAAGCCTCTGAGTCAACTTGGCTGACAATAAACTCCACCACCATGCATCTCTGGAGTGCTAAGGTGGTACCATACCTGCTCCAGACACATTAACCGCAGCCAGGGTTCACCCAATGGCCTCCCAGCTTCACCAAGCCTCAGCTTGCTCAGTGCTCAGTGCACCCTTCGCCCATCGCTGTGATGAAGACCGCCAGCCGCGCCCAACCCCGCAGCAGTCCTCCGCTGGTCCAGATGAGGCGCTACACACCTGGGGTGTATCCTTTCCTGTTCCCCTCGATCATCAGCTCCCTGCCACAGCTGCCGCCACCATCGCCGCAGAGGCTGCAGATCCAGCAGCCATCCAGCAGCGGCAGCACACCTTCCCCTGTTGGTGAGTACTTCTGCTGCTCCACTGATACTGGCTGCACATGTCCCATTGCAAGCAAGTACACTTGAGAATATCTATGCTATTCCTCAATCACACACAGATAGCAGACTGCTTACTGCAGGGGTACTGAGGCCATCCATACCCACTACATGCACTGTCCATTCCTCCATCACATGCACATGATCTCTACTTGGTTTTTGAGTGGTTTGGATCAAGGGGATGAGTAATATTTTACGACTCACATATTTTACTCACAAGAATTTTAAAGACACAAAGAAAACAACAAAATGTGTGCTGTACAATGAAGACAAGCAGCCATTGTGAAGGTTTTGATGAGATATCACGTGCAGCTTTTCCTGCCTCACCCTCCTGTTTGCTGCTGGAGATTTGTCCATACAGTGTCGGAGAGCAATTCCAGTTCCCTCTAGGGACGAGAGTGTGACTTGTTCAATTTGCATACATGAATTGTTGCGGGTCTGTGTACATGACCAATGAGAGGATGGAGCGCAAATTGGGCATAGGGACTGTAGTGAGGCCTTTAATGGAGGGATTCCTGGTGTTGGGGAGTACTACTGCATATGTGAAAAAAATGCACTAGGGTTCTTCGTTTTCCTGTATGAATTCTGATAAATGTCCTCAAGTGATTTTTAGATGACTTTTCTCATTGTGAGGAAATGAAGCTAATCAGAGAGAAAACATTGATAACAATCTCAGACAGCTGCATGGCTCCTGGATTATTTCCTCTCTTTACAGCAGAAGCCCCTGATGTCCCCCACTACTGCAGCAATATCTGACACACTCTGGTTTGTGTTGCCTGAGCTCTGCTGTTTTTCGACTTTGAGCTCCACATATTTACTCCCTCTTGTCCCTCCCTCCCCCTCACCTCCCTCCACCACCTCAAAAATCTGCTCTGACATGAAAACCAGCAGGCAGGTTCACCCAGGGGGGATTCTTCTCCCAGTGAGCAGCTCAGGTGTGCAGCTCTGTGTGCTGCTGAACTCTGAAGTGTAAATATACACAATAAAGACAGTCAATTTCAATATTTGTTGTTTTTGTTCAGCAGAGTTCTTAGTCCTCTGGAGAAAAAGCCTCATTTGAGAGATTATTCTGGAAAATCTCTGTACTATCAGCTCATTCATAATATCATATCAAGAACGTTTTAGGCTGTAAACAGTATTAATATAGTTTTAGTTATTTAGGTTTAGTATTCGATGCCATTATTGGAAACAGACGTTTTTATATATATATTTTTTAAATAGCCACCCTATTTACTCATCTGCTCTTGTTTAAGTTGTGAATGCAGTTTGTGCAATTTTTAGACAATCATATATTCATACCTGACCCCTGTAGCTCGAAGCTTCTCTTCTTTTTTTGTAAGGAATCCTGTTCTCACTTACTTATTTATTTCAGCAGGTTCTGTTTTGCTGTTTGTTGTGTGAAACACATCTCTTCCAAGTGTTTCACATTAAGGTTTTATTGTACAGAGCTTCTTATAAATAAACATTAAAAAAATGCCAAACGCTTCAGAATCAAAAATATTTACACATACTGAGATGAAGGTTAAAGAGAGTAATCTTTGTCATGTTTGACAGCATGGAAGGACAAGGTGACAAGATGAGCCAGAGTGAGTGGAAAGAGAGAGAAGAGCCCAGACCCACTGTCACAAGGATAGATCTCATCTACAGTCAGAATAATGCCGATACTGAGGCTGTGGCAAACCACCAGCTGCTCAAGTTTTCCATCATGTCAATAGTTAAACTACTTCCAACCAGTGTCTGTAGACTGCATGTACACTGGTGTAACATCTGCTCTCCTTCCTGGACTTGTAAGCATCTATTTATTATCTCTGCTAGGCATAAGCCTTGAGTGGAACATTTGTTTGGTCGTGTGTGTGTGTGTGTGCGCGCACGTGCGTCTGTGCGTACATGTGTGTGTGCGTGTCTTTCCACAGCTTATCTTGCATAATACTGGACCCCTCAGTCTTGAGCACATTCATGACTGTATGCTGGTTGCGGTGATTCCCATATATATTGAGTGCTCACTCTTCTAAGGCAACTGATCAATAACTGCTTCAGTGGGGAAAAAAGGCAATCCTGACAATCAGCTCAGCTTAAAACAAGCCCCACCTTGTCTTTTGCAGGACACATTTTGGTTTTTGTTGTGGCTCAGAAAATATCCCAAAACATGTTTGTAAATGCATATTATTTCCATACCAGAGATGTTCTGAATAAGACACGATACGCACTTATTAAAATGCCCGTTTTTGTTCTTCACTGCCATCTTGATTGTACAGTAAGGTAGCCGGGAGGGACCACTGAGTGAGATTCAACTCTTGGTTTGGGATGGGAGAGGGAGACACACCTGCTGGAGATCTTCACTCTATATGAGTTCACTTTTCTAGTTAAAACATATTAACTCAATTTAGCGCTAACTGTGTCCAAAGTGCCACTATCTGAGTGTATTTATATAGACTATGGAATGTGTATTGTTTTATTTAGTTATATAAATGACATGGAAATGAATTGCCCTCCAGTTTTCTAATGCAGAACATCTAAAGGAAGGGTAGTTTTATTGACAGTAGCTTAAAAAGGCAGAAGAAGAGATATTTATAATTGGTGGCTAAGAAAAACAAACTGAGAGCAGCATCACTACTAAGAAAGCCTGTTTCTGTCGTAATTCTGTCCAAAAGTCATCCATTTTCGACCCACTTGTGATTTTGTCAAAGGTGAACTGGAAAAAAATGCCATATTCAGTGCAGCTGTATGTTGGTGGAGCGCCACCTACTGTACCGGAGAAAGTATTACCCCCCGTCATTTTCCCTTTCAACCCCCTTTCATGTATATGTGGGGAACTTCAATAATCCGACTATTCCCTTAACCGGAGAAAGGCCATTTTCGGGTTACTGATGTGCATGTAAACGTCTGACTGTCACTTATTAGAGACCATGTTTCATTGACACTGTTACTTCAGGGCTAGCAAAATGACAGTATTTGGTTCCTGCAGTAGATACCAATCCCATTTACTTGTGGTCACACAAGTTGAGAGCAGTTCAAACAAAGAGTGATTGGATTGAGTGATCATTTGTTTTCAAAAGGAAAACTGATGTTCTGGTCACCAGATCACCTCCCCCTGTAATCATCTTGGGACCCCATTTTGTGTCCCAACCCTGAGGTTGGGAATCACTGAGAAAGATCACTGTCTTCAATCATAGGGACAGATGATTGTGTCTTCATAGCGTGAGTATACCTATAGAAGGAATCATTTTGTTTTTAAAATACCATTGTACAGAGTCAGTTCCTGCAGTTGAAAGCAAGACGAAGAGAGCACAAATACATGATATGATCTGGCCCTGCTGACTGGGGCAGGAGAGAGTTTTCACATCATATACGAAGCACCATAAATATCAAAACTACAATAACAAAAAGGAGATAAAAAGAGTACAGATGATATCCCCTCCTTGATCAGCCTTCGTTGTGTGAAATAGACCAAAGCAGAGACTGTTATTCACAACATTAGAGACAAAAGAATAATTGTGAGGCTGTCTGATATAGATGTACTGTGAACATGTCTGAACTTTGGACATGAAGAAAAAAAACAAACAGATGAAACAAACAGTAAGGTAATGAGGGCTGCTGCTGAATGGGATTTGTGGATCCACACAAATTATGTGGGCCGTCGCAGCGTCCCCGGGGACACACTCAAACAATTGCTGATGTTGGGTCAGCGGTCCCGTTCGCCCTGCCTGCTGCCTCCTGCCTCCACTGGGGGATCCACAAAGAAAAAATGAACTTCACTGCAAACACCACATACCCCCTGGGAACTCCAGTGGCCCAGGCAACATCACTGAGGGGTGTGTGTGTGAGTATGTGTATGTATGAGAAACATAAAACAAAGACAAAGGAAATATTATAATCAAGTGATATTGTTTTGGAACATTCTTTTTCTAAAAACCTGTTATATTCTGATATTCTGAGCTCCTTTAAAGGGACATTACATCAAAGCGTTTTTGCATGTTTTTCTTGCATAACATTAAAGCTAACTGGCACTCAAACCATGCTGCTGTTTTTTTAATTCATTTATGTGTTTGCATTGTTAGGAGGTCATGTACAGCAGAATTTTCAACTTCATCTGTGCTGATGTTACAGTGCTGTGTTGGCTCAAACAACGCAAGCATATTTATCTTCATGTCGTACAAAAAGGTTTGAAAAAGACATAAAAAAGACATACATTTAAAAATGAGCAGCAAAAGCGCAAAGTACATAGTTGCACAATTATGAGTTATAGTCAATGTTAGGAGCCTCAAACTTCTAAAATAGTGTTTTCCATATTACATTATTCCATCTATTCTGTATCCTATTATTCTTTTTATTGAAGCTTTATCACATTTAAACCAAATTAAATATGTAAACACGAGAGGACATTGGGTTTTTTTTAAAGATTTTTTTTTGGCAGTTTTTCAAGCCTTTATTATACAGGACAGACAGGAAAGCGGGTAAGAGAGAGAGGGGGGGAGACATGCAGCAAAGGGCTGCAGGTTGGAGTCAAACCCACGGCGGCTGCCTCGAGGACCTTCAGCATCTTTACATGGGGCGACTGTGCTAACCACTGAGCCACCGACCGCCTCAAGAGGATATTTTTAACAGCTGCACCATTTATACTCAATGTGTCTGTATTATTATACAAAATTATCTTTCATTCCAATACATTTAATCTTTGAGAATTTAGGGAAATAAATACAATTCTGGGGACATGTTGGTCCTAAGAAGTAGCTGCAGAGTGAGCACACTTTGCTCCGGCAGCTGCAACCTCGACCCAGGGTGATCCTGACTGAGACAGAGGCAGTTGCCAGGAGAAGGAGAGGTTATCCCTGGTCAGGCTCTGGGAAAACTTTATCTTCTGCTTTTTGCATGGAAGTTATGGATTTACAGGTCACAGCATCTTGATGTGATATAGACTCCGGTTTTTGTTTGATAATTAGTGTAGAGCAAACATGTAGTTGCACATTTACAGTCAACCAGTTCTCATCCCAACTCATATATCCATTATCCATGGATAAATGTTATCTTCTCGTCGCTGCTATGACCAGAGTCCTGAGTCCTGAGGATGTTGGCGACAGGTTTGAGGATGCTGGAGGAGCCGTATCAGCGGATTAGTTGTCACCATTGATTGATCTGCGTTTGTCCCGGCTTTGTGTGTTGATGAACTTGACCAACTACCTATCAGATCTTGGGTGGACACAATCTAAAATCACCATTGGTGTTGACCCATTCACCACCCCGACCTCTTCCCTATACTGACTTTGTCGCTCTTACTTCTTGAGCACTTGCTCTAATTGTCTAATTATCGGTTTTACCATTTACGCTCAACGTGTGTTAGTATAAATGCTGCAGGCCATGACAAAACATTGGTATTTGATGCCCTGGGATTGAAAATGGGCTGTTAAGTTCCATATTTAGCATTGTTAGCATGCATAAGCCAAGAGGGCTAACTTAGCTTCTTAGTTTTCTATATTTCATGAACATTACTGTTCCGAACCCCGTTCAAAAATGTGACGGCTCAATAAGCATTACTTCATAGTTTATATGGAAAATAGACTGAAATTAAATTGAGCTGACAAAATAATTTACTGGCATACTTGAAACAAACCAGCATGAACGACACGTTGTGCAAACGCATTTATATCTGTTCTAAATGACCACACCAGAAAGTGGGCCATAAAGCTCCTGTCAGCTCCAGCCCATTTCCTCCATGATCTCACTTCAAGAATCCTGTTCCCCTGTTGTTGTTTGCGTCTTTGTAGTCTTAACAGAATGACAAATGTATAGGCAGGCATCAACTAGTTACATTTTTCATAAAAGGCCAGTACTAAACCACTTTAAACTTAGATATTGGTCTGCTAAACAAAATCAAACTCTAACTCAGCAAGTACAAATCAGCATCACACAGGCATGTCAGCGAGCTGGTTAATAGATCCTGTCATTCACATACTTCCAGCCTCTCCCCATCCTACGTATTCCCTCCCCATGCTCTTCTCTCGTATGGCCTTCAGGGGTACGGGGGGAGGGGATACCTGTACTTTCAACTTATCAGTGTCCTACCTGTTTTCGACCCCAGCAGATTATCAAAGCCTTCATCTGACGGGAGAATGTCGACACACTCCTCGTCTTATAGAGAGATGCTACCTGCCCCATAGCCCAGAAAATGTTTCTTTCTCTCTCCTTCCTGAAACGCACATGGCAGCATCAGGCCTCTTGCAGAGAGAGTCCTGTCAGCTGCAGGCAGGTAATTGAAGGTAGTGCATGCATGTTTTTGAGGTCACAGATAGATGTTGTGTACTAATGTAAGAGGAAAAAAGCAGACTTTGCACATAATTATGGTTTTACAACGTTATAACAGTGTCCCAGTCAATCTCTCTTTAATTCACAGACCTCACTGTGGAAAGTTTCCATTCAAACTATCTAAAGTGTGAATTTAAATATCTTTAAGAGCCTTTAATGTGAAATATTTTTACAGGAGAGTTATTGTCAGTAGCTTGAATATACAGTTTACAGTATAATTTCCTTTCAAAACCATAACATCAGACAGACTTTTATGACATTGGGAAGTAATGTGGGATTGTAGGAGCAGTGATCGCTGTCCCGATGCCAATCCCGGGAATTAGCATCACTCTGGTTTCCTCAACAAAAAGCCAATTGGATTTTGAATTATTGCAGAAAATAAACCATGTGGTTAGCAAAAAAGTGTATGATACTCACATGTTTTGTTCAGCAAAATAATCTTC
Source organism: Echiichthys vipera (assembly GCF_963691815.1). NCBI lineage: Eukaryota > Metazoa > Chordata > Actinopteri > Perciformes > Trachinidae > Echiichthys > Echiichthys vipera. The sequence continues at coordinate 5,519,803 of NC_139838.1, read as the reverse complement.
ACAAATGAAAAACACTGTTATGATTTGTAAGCATAAATGCAATGGGCAGAAGTAAGAAGCTAACGTTAGGCTATAAAAAACTCTACCACCATCTAGCTTCAAAATGATTTCACGTATATACGGTGTGATGGCATTTGTAGTCTCATTTAGCCACTCGTTAGCAACCACCTTTTTTAAGACACATATAGGCTTCAAAAATAATGAGTGGGGTATTTGCTGACATATTTTTTTGTCATAGAAAAAAACATTCAAACCACAAACTGCAAAAGAAAAAGCCTCAAGTAGCGTTAGCTAACATTACATTAACTTGCTACCATTGGATACCATAGGATGAGTCGACAACCCACATAGCTGACATACTGTTGCTAACGTAATTTGTAGAATTCAACTTTATGAGCATGTTGAACGTTGTAATGTTAAACTGTAATGTTACAGTATACTGTTATGGAGTATAATTCTGTGACAGTGTCTGATGCATCATCTGGTAGTTGGTAGGAAGTTAGAGCAGGTTATGATGACATTGACAGGCAAGCACAGATCGTTAATTTGAATCAAATTCTATTTTCTCTGGGTTGAAATGTAAAAATAAAAAAAAACACATCTCAACAATAGCCTATATATGACATAGGTCTTGTCATTTTTATACACTGCGGAAATGTTTAAAAGTGACTGAAAAGAAAGACAAAGAGGACAAAACAACTAGAAATAATGAATACGTTAAAAAGGAAAATGGTATCGAAATGAGAAACATTTAATAACAATAGCTCAACACAGAATTAAAAAACAGGTAAAAAAGCTATTAGAATGAATCAGTAAAAGTATTTCTGTTTTTTAGTAAATGATATGACTCTGGTGTCATACTGAAAGAAATAGTGCTGGGGAAATGGACATTATGCTGAATTTATCATGTGAACGTTTGTGGAACAGGTAACTTCCCCCCCTTCAACCATCCTTTACTGGGGACCTATCTTTTGAATAACCTTTTTATTTTAAATGAACAGTACTTTGAGATGTGATGAGTAAAGACATTGGTTAAACTATGAGAGTATGAAAAGTGATCCACAGTTTAGTTCATGTTGACTTTGGTTCAGCTTACTGTAGGAGGTCACCTTTTTTATTTGACATCACATTTAATATGTAAAAAAATGCTGCATGTCACCTTTAAAGCAGCGGACACACTTTGAGAGTGATGAATGAGCTGAAGGAGTGCCGTCAGACTGTAGTAGGAGGAAGCTCACTCTAGATTTCCTAGAAACTAAACCCATCTGTGCAACAGTGAGTCAGGCAACACAATATAAATGCATGGACATAAATTTTACACAGTATTTGTGTTAATGCTGTCTTTGTGCCACTCTAATAACAGACTGATACGACATTTCTGCACAGCAACCAATCTTAAAAGAGACTCAGCTGTCAGTTTGCTCTCAAACTTGGCGAACACACTCACACACCTACACATTCATCTTTCCCCCCCAGATGTATCCCCTCCTCTTTCCTTTGTCTACTTTCTACATTTTAAGTCACTGTCTACCTAACTGTCTGTCAGTGTTTCCCTGTTGTTATTTTAGAATCCATCGCAGGGTATTTAGGTCACATGCGGTTTCTAGCCCTGGCAAAGTATGAATAATGCAGACTTCTCTCATTACACCATGTGCTAACCCTCTGGATTGAAAATCAATGTGCACTCAAGTGGCTGGCAAATTAATGGATCTAACTCGCCAACCGCACCACCAAGAGAAGCGAGAAGAGTGAGGGCTACATCTCATGGTGTAAACCCTAAAGGTTTAAAAGCATTTCAATTTTAACAGGTTCCAAGCCTCTACAAAATACAATATGCTTTTCATCTGTGGTGTCCGGAGGTGGAGTGTCTTCATTCACTGAGGCTGAATGTGATGAGAACAAGGCTTGTGGAACAAAGAAAAAGTAAGGAAAAGATTATTGGCCATCCACAATGCGTGGAGGAGTCTTTCAAAACTAGACCACTGTTGGGCCCGTATGACTGATTGAAGAAGGGGTAGGGAGTTTTTTTTACCCCCACTATTTCCAACCTTTCAGTGCACTCCCTCCTACAGTTCAACCATAGTTCACATTGCCAGGAGTCTCCTCACCACCTACCCCCACCTTCCCCATGTTGCGCTGGGAGAATCCTTTGCATACAAGCACATTCCACACATAGCCTAAAACGTGTTTACGACATGATCTACAGTTTGTCTCGAGTTTGGAAAGGTGCCCGAGCTGCTGCAAGCAACACCAGTTACCCACTGTGATCACAACGGCCATGGGGTTTTTTATAGAGAGGGTTTTTTTTTATGGGAGAGACCCCCGACATCTGGCACACATCTGGAGCTGTTTAATGAGAGGCTCAGTCTGCCTGACTCTTTACTGCGAGCCCACCATCAATCTGTTTCACTCTTAAGTTGTCAAGATACTTCAGCCCTCATCTCTCTGGTGAAAGCCAAACGATGTCAATACTTGAATGATAATAGTCTGAAAGAACCTGCGAGGGGAAAATTAAAAAACAGACCAAAACTAATTGGGGAAGGCTTCAATTTGAAAATGCATCTTATGGTATTTACTCCCCCAAGCAATAAGCAACCTGTGATCTGAGCTGTCTTGATTACAGAGCTTACTCTGGTTTATTGATATGATTTTGTTGCCTCGCACCTGTGGGCAGACCAAGAGCTTCTCTGTTTGTGTCTCCGAGCCATAACAGGGAAAAGATTGTTGCTGGGACTGAATCATAGATTGTAATAAATAATGAACATTGTGCCACTGTGAGGTCACCCATTGGTTTGTGGACTTCCATATGGAAGCCACAAGTGTGGCATTTTGCCGTCGCCATCTTGGTTTTTGGAATGTGAAATGACAATTATTGGACAAAAGGGCAGAACTGGGGCTAAATCTCTGTCATTTCAATGGTGCTGCGTTATGCTTAATGCCAGATTCTATAAAATTTTAACGAACTGACTCAAGTCATCTCATGGACTTTTTCCGACGGATGAGCCTGGAGCTCCTGGCACTGTTCATCTGCGGGTACTGCAGTTACATGGTACCCAGGGTTTAAAATCTGCATTCTCACTTAAGTTACCAGCTAATGCTACCACAAACTAGCAAGCTCAGTTAGAAAGTTGCAACCACTAAAGTGAAAACACTATGTGAGAGGGTCAAATTCTAAAACGATAACACTGACAACACCCACAAAATGAGTTCACAGGGTTAATCTACGCAATGCCATGAATACACACTGGTAAGCCTCTATCCTGATTGACAGTTTGGGATGTAGCCCCACCCTAAAACATGCCCTAAATGGGGTCATAACTTACTAAATAAACATCATGCTGTAATGAAGAAGACTTGAAACTAGTAATTATGACCATAAACTCATGACCTCAAACAAATGTTTACTGAGGTAATACATCAAGTGAGAAGTAGGCTCCTTTTCTCATTGACTTACATATATATATATACAATCTGACTTCTTTACATTAGAAAAACATTTCTGTAACAATTCTGTAAACTGGTACAATTCCTAAGCAGTGCTTGTAAATATCCAAATGCACATCTTAACATATGGCCTCCGCTGCCTGTGGTCACAGTGCACTCTCCATGGTAGCCGCACATAAATCAAGAAAATGGCTCCTTTTGTATGTGCATTAATAGGCACAACATGCGTCAATACAAAACCCCAACTATTCTTTGAATGGACTTTGATTGAAAGCAAGCCTTTTTAACAGCAGCATTCTTATTCTCGCCCTGTAGCAGCTTGTCTAGCTGTCCAGGCTCTTATTTATTACCCCTTGAAGATGAGACAATGAAAAAGCAGTTCTCAGAGCTCTGTTTGCACTCAGAGGCCCGCAGCACAAAGCAGCCGGAGAGCATCTCATTGTTCGACAGGGCCAGCAGAGCTGCGGCTCGCTTCAAAGATCGCTTCTTTTTTGGTGGTGGTGGGTGGTAAGGGAATGGAGGAGGGGCTTCGAAACTAACCATGAGGGGTAGATTTCATCACAGGAAGGGATGTGGGGGCAGGGAGAGCGGGTGGAGCTGGGGATCCAGGAGTCAAACACAGGACAACGTGAACTTTCCAGTGCTAAATTTGGTTCCCATCTATAGGAAGCTTTACTGCACTCAGGTTTGTGCCCTGCAGAAGATGCAAATACTTTGAAATATTACTGAGGCTTGTGATTTAGATAAATTATCATAGAAAGTGTATCCTGCTGTTGCAACTGAGGTTTTTATAAGAGTCTTAAGTAGCAATGTAAATAGAGCTTGGTTCTTGCAGCAAAATGAGGCGTAAAGTCCAGTTTCCACACTGTTTTCTTTCGTTTGATCTGGACTCAGAAATGGAAAAAAATCGGGTGGTATTCTTAAGCTACCCACAAAGAAGCTTTTTATTGTGTGTCCGTGAGTTGTGTGTATGAACCTGTAATTATGAGGCAGAGAGCCCAAGTCTGCACTCAGAGATAAGTTGGACGGATGTTCGCTCTCATTCATAGAGAGCCAATGCGCTTTACTCTGCTAAATGGGCTACGGATACTCTACAACATGCAGTCTGAGTCTGGAATACACACAGATAGAAAAACATGGGGTATCAATGGACAGGCACAGACAAACACAAGTGCATATAAGCAGTGTGCACACGCTCAAACACTTATTTTTAATATGCAGGAAGTGCTATCTGACATTCAGTAAAGTGACTGCAAGTGAATATAATGAAGGGATAATTCAGGTTTATTACAACTTGAGTCTTGTTTTCATAGTGTTGGCCATCATTAGCAGATGACTTCCTCTGTAACCCATCCATCACATTTTACAGAGCCACTTCCTGGTTCAACGTTGACCTGCCGTACCAATTTGTGTGCTCACACACTTTTCATGTGCAATTAGTGATTATCACTGATATTTCTGGCGTGTCTATTTTCATCCAGTTTACAGCCAGTTGTACTTCATCCTTGCAATAACACAAAAGTCCCAGTATAAATTACTTTGAAAGCTACAAAAATAAGACCCAAGTAGTGATGAACCCAGTCCCTTTGACAGAAAACAAGACTGATATTTGAAAGTTCTGCAAACCCAGGATCATGATAAATTACTTTCATGACATTTTTATGTATTTTAGAAGTTTTTATTACTTCATTAATCACACAACAGTAGTTTTGGTGCCTAAACCTAACTGACACCTACTGTTTCCTAAATAAAAGTTATCATTTGAGCTGCAATGGTAAGTCAATAAATCCATAAATTGTCGAGGCTTTGATAATAAATGCATTGTTTCGAGTACTTTTTACAAAGAATACATGCCCAAATACCAATTCCAGCTTCTTAATTGTGAATATTTTCTCATTTATTTCTGTCTCTATGAAAGTTAACTGAATACCTTTGGACAAAACAAGACATTTGAGGATGACATCCTGGGCTTTGTGAAGCACTGATCCACATTCTCCTGAAACTTTATTGACCAAAATATTAATTAATTAAGTGATCAACATCTTAATCGATAATGAAAATATTGTTAGTTGCAGCTGAGTAATTATTGTCACTCCCTGCTGAACTGTGTTGAGTTTCATAGTGAGGATGACATGACAGACATCGATGCTGTACATAGTCTAAATTGACTAATAACTCAATACAGAGTTGGTTGACTGAACCCAAAAATATCATTGTTTGATTGATTGTGTGGGGCAGAACTATGTTCTCTGGCATCGAAGTTGGAATCATTATAGTCTGGTTTACAGTCCCGATGCTATCTATTTTGCAAGGACACCTCTGCTTAGCTCTGCCCAAGACAATTGTGATTGGCTTAAGGTAAAACAAAATTATAAGCTGATGTAGCCAGACCCACTACCATAGTCCTGGAGTATGGTCTGGCAATGCAATACTAGATGTGTTACAAGAAGACTGTATAAAAAATGGAACTAACATACTAGTCGGGGTCCATTCTCTCAACTTGATCCAATCGTACTCGCCCACAGGAGTCTCCATCTTGTCAGACTTTGACTCCGCCTCATTTCCTCTTATCAAAAAAGGGCATGTATGTGACGTTGGGGGGAGCGAGATACGTCTATCTGGCTGATGTTTACCTCTGAGGAGAAGTGAGGGCCAGAGGCTAGCTGTCACTCAAGAGGCGGCACCCCTAATTATTTCATAAACTTTAACCTCCAATAACATAAAAACTAGCCTGGTACAAAAAAACTCCACTCCCCTCACTGTTGTCATGGAGATATGACCTAAACATACAGACTAGAATGTTTTTTTGTCCTAGACCTTAAACAGGTTTAATTATGTTATGAAAACGGCCTGTTTAACATGGGGGTCATTGAGAAATTGCTCTATTATGCAAACTACCCCAGTGGACACTCTGAGAACCGTAGTTTTTAGCACAACCAGGAAGTCGCTGTGGTGGGGGGGCTTGGTTACACATGATCCACTGCCCCAGCCTCCACAATTACTTTATGTTTTGCTACATAAAAGACATGATGTAATTCATGGGTGAGGATAACTAATATTAATGTAATTTGTAGGAATAGTGTGATGATTTATTCTTAAATGCTTATCAATGACAGGAAAAAAACAGCTAAGATCCTATGGTCACATTTGGAAGTGTGAAAAGGGTTCCCACAGACTCTCTGAGCTCTTCTGTGATCTGTCACGCTGTGGCATACAAACTGTGTGGTTGTGTTTGCATTGCGTCTGCCTCGGCCAAGCCCTTTGTATAGCCACAGCGCTGTATTTGGCCTCTGGTCACAACCTAGCTCCTAGCTCATCAGTTACATTAAGCTGAGCACACTCACACAAGTATGCGGCTACTGGATGCATGTGTGTTGTTGGTATAGCGGTAGGCTAAAGAGATAGTATACTCAGGACTGGAGGGCCATCATATAGAGGCTGCTTTCTTCAGTCTTTCCATTTGCTGCTTGGCTTCAGGTTCCTGGCCTCCACCAACACACACAACCCATAAACAGATCCCTATAATCGAGTGAGTTTGTCTGGGGGGAAGGCCATCAGACTGTGGAGCCTTTTTTTTTTGGTTGATAGCATGAACAAAAGGTTGTTTTTGTGTGGAGGCTGTTCTCTCATAGAGGGAGTTGGGTTAGCTGTGTCTGTTTGTGCCGATGCAGACAGGCAGGCTTTGAAAAGCGCTAAGCCACATACTCCTGGGTTCTGTTGAACGGTGGCAGCAGCACTGTAGAGCTCCAGCGTCTGATTAACAACCGCTGGATGTATGGAGCTGATGCAGAAAACAGTCAAGAGAGACAAAAGACAGATGAAGAACAAACAGCTCAGTGACAGATTGATAGTTCCACTCGCAGCAACATTGTACTAGACTGGTTCTACATCATTTAGGAAAGACGGTAATGTTTTTAGTGAGTAATGGCAAGGAAATGCAATACCGAGGGATGATTTACTGACTGGATATTGATTGAAGTTGATTTTGTATGCAGTTTTTATGTCAGGACAATCTCATAGGGGAAAATCCTTTCTTGGTCAGTCAAGCTATTTTCTGTTGAGGAGATAATAAGTCCTTTTGTTCTCTGCTCTTAGTCTCCCTCTGAAGGACTCTAAATGCCTTAGGGAAAAGACCTGACCCGGCGCCCTGAGCTGGCTCATGAATGAGAAACCTCTAATCGAGAACGAGTTAGAACCTCAAGCTTTTGCTTGTTTCTCAACATAGTGGAATCGTTTAAATCTATGGCTGGACCATGTATGGTCAATAGTGCTGGGAGATATGGCCAATATCCCCTGTTCCATTATAGGTCATTTCTCAATATCTCAATATTTTGGGATTTTTCAGTCATTGTGCAGTGTGCTTCTGATGACCGAATGTCCCTTGAAGTATACTGCACACTGAAGAACAGAAACACACTGACTTGAGGAATCAGACTGATGGTTTGAATCGCTCACTTTCAGCATAATAGAACTGTGAATCACTTTTCATTGCTTTGACACAAAATGCAACATGCATGAACTGTCATCTTCTTCTTCACACACAAACTCAATCACCTTGCACACGTCCCTGAACATATCTGCGGAAGACTGAAAAGGATGAAACAAAAATTTTTTTTTTACAAGCTCTGTTAATCTAAAAGTAGTTAATATGTATTCATTCATTTTGACCATGAAATACATTCTGCAAAAATGGCAAAGAAATAAAGCCTTTTGAAAACATTTCAAACTCTGGTCTCAAACCGCTGGTTCCTGACCTAAAGTTGATTCAATTGCAGGATTTAAACTGAACAAATAATAATGAACAAATACAGTTCTTTAAAAGAAAAGAGAAAAAGATTGTTTGATAAATATTTGACAACTGAGCTTTTTTTTCCTTTCCAGAGTTCCAACTGTTGTTTGTCCTTTGGATAAAGCCAGTAAGTGGGCCGAGAGTGAAGATGATTTTGTCAAACCATGGTTCCAAGGTCAACAATCGTTGATGCTTAAAACATGTTTTTCATATTATATAATTTTTCATTCTTTACCTTAAATAATCTTGTGGCTCCTCAGAATGATGTTGTTACCCCTTGGGGGGCCCCACCTCCTGGTTGGGCAGCCATGGTCTAATGTATGGTTCCAGTTGTGTATGAGCATTTGACATTAAAACAGAACTCTGAAGTTGCATTTCCACCAAGCAGTCCAGTTCAGTTTGTTACAAATTAGAAAGCTATATTTATCTTTTTCAATTAGCAACGGTGTGGATAGTACCTGGTGCTATTTATGGTAACACCTCAGTAAAGAGTCCAAGTGAACTGAGCTGATACTTGAAGGTGGAGTCCTACCAGCACACAAGCGTCTGACTATCGAGTCGCATTGACTCTTTCTGTCCACAGTTATTCAAAGATTGTGTTTCCCCTGTACCAGCGAACTACCACTGTGTTTGACAAGGAATCAGTGGCGTCACTTCACAAAGCCCGCCGTCTCCCAGTCCTGACACACACAATCAAGCACACACATGCAGTGACACACACAGTTTTTTCCTAAGAAACTCCTTTGGTTTTACCTTATCTGACCACGTGGATTAGCTTTTCTTTGTCCATCACATCACTTTCAATGTGCATGACAGGAATAGAAACGAGGCGTCTGACAAAAGGTTCAGCTCAAAGTGGAACCCCGCAGTGCGCTTCACAGTGCTGCGTCGCTCGCGGCCAGGTAGGACATTCCAATAGAAAACCATGTAATTAAACTGATTGTATTGTTGACGCTCACTCCCGTTGCATGTTGATAGGACACAGTGTCACTAGGGAGACATTGGACATGCTGGACAAACCTCCAATTTTAAAATGGCTACCATTTATAGCAACGGCAAACTATTATTCACTCCAACCAAATTTTGAAAAAAGGCAATCCACAAAACTTTGCCATACAACTGACAAAGTGCAGATGTTCCTCTGTTTAGTAAGAGAAAAGTACTGGTGTAGTGAGTCAAGTCTAACAGCTGGACCATACATTGGAAATGGGGCATAAGCCAAAAACGTTATTCTCCTAAATTTAGAAGAAAAAACTAAATTGTGAGCCAAAAGAGAGTGACAAGAGGAAAATGGAGAATTGTAGGAAACCAGGAATTGTGGAAGTCAGCGAGCCAGACAAGAGAAGAATGAGCGCAGCAGAGGGAAAAGTTCACAGTCGAGGTGGGGGTGAGGGGATGTTGGCCATCCTTCGGGCAGGATTCTAGACGGGTCAGTGTTGGCCCTCAGGAAGGCCCTTCTACATTCCTGTCCTCTGGGTGACCCCTCCTCTAGGCCGCAAGACTTATTGGAGTAATCAGCCCCTGTCAGCACCTTGGTTATGCTGCATGGACTCAATCCTATAAATGTGAATGGGACGTGTAATAGCACCTGATGAAAAGTAAGTTTGTTTGCACTGAAAGGAGTCCCTGCAAGTTTTTTTCCACTTTTTTCCCGCGCGGTATGTTTTGCTTTCTGCTGAAGGCTCTGTGTTCAGGAACAGGAAACTGCATGTTCAGGGGAGGCAGTGGAAGACAAACCCAAGCCTGTTCTCATTGCAAAAGCATCTATTTAGACTGTCATAAAAGGGCTGAAACATTTACTTAAGTAACTGGAGTTACTGGATTACAAAAAATCTCTGCCTGTTCAGCGCAGGGATCATTTTTCCACACAGACCATTTTTGCGGATGCACACCAGTACATCCAGAAAAGGATAATTTCACACTTAAAGAAGCCAAAAACATGCAGTGTGTCCACTGTGAACTAGAACTGTTCTACCACAACAGCACGCCATCAATGTTTCAGCATCTGAGCCGAAAGCAGCCCGTTGTTAACGCCACTTCACTGAGCGCCGCTGTTCCGCATTAAGGAGGGTGGTAGCCGTAGTGACTGCAGTTAAAAACAGGAGGATAATGTGAAGCTGTCCTCATGAATATCTCTATGTTTAGCTTTTCATTACAATGTTAAACATAACGTCACTTCTCTGATCAGTCTTTATCGTTTTGTTTGAAGAAATGTGTCAGTGGCGTTTTTTCGTTGCTTGTTGTTACGGTAACAGGAGGAGAGCGAGTTCTTCCTAATAATATCTATCTCTAATTCATTTTCTAAATAAATCTATTTGTTTTTAAACCTGTTTGAGTAAACACGTGTGTCACAGATAATTTGCATGCACACACAAACACAAACAAACACCCACTCATGTTTGATTACCATACCAAATAGGCCTACCCCAGACATAATATATTTTTATTAGTAATGGTGAGTAATAACACAAAATTATTATTAATTTATAATTATTATTATTTTTTATCGGTGTATTTGATAAATCCATGGAATAATTGGTAGAATACTAGATTACAAAAAAAATTCAATAGCTGCAGCTCAATTCATAAATCTCCATGGTTTGAAATGTAAAGATTAAAGTTAAAGTTATAAAAAGGGTTGTTTTTGTGCTGCAAATGCTGATGTACGTTAGTTTGTCCGTCTATGTATCGACCACCCTTTCAACACTGTATAATCAAGATATTGTAAAATAACTTACACTGATTTTCATCCTCTTAGGATACACCATGTTGATTTTAATGACCCTCGTAACCTTTTGTCTATAGTGCCAGCCTGTGGCCAAATTTTCAATTTTTGCAACTTTCAACTCCAAAGTAGCCTGGGAACCAGACAAATCTGGGTTCAGGTTAGGATTGAGCTCATACTTCATTTTCTCTGGCATGTCCGTCTGCCCCCTTACCAGCAGCTTGAGATCTGACGGGCCAATCACAACCGTTTATCTCATGTGGGGCGGGTTTAAGACGATTACTGACAGCTGATCAAACATGTTTTATGATTATGTTACTGTATTGCCTATTTCTCACCTCATGTTTTTAGTGTACTGTTTAGCTGTAATTTGAGAGATCTAATGACCCAGCCATCATTGTTTCCCTGCTTCAAAATGGACCAAGCACCACCCCAATATGCCATTTGGTTGCTGTGATTAGTTTTAGGTCATGTTTCTTTGCTCTGATTGGTTGAAGGTCTATCTTACTGTGTCCAGGAGCATTTCAGTCTGCACCGTTGATAACACCCCTCAGGAAATTCGAAATTAACTGAGAGGTTCCAGACTAATATGCATTTGCGAATTGGTCTTGTGATGCCGGGCTAGCTCTGAAGGTCTGTTCAGACAGAATGCCATGCAGCAGTCAATGACCTTAGCTGTTGCTATTGTATTATACGTTGCTCCAACCAAGTGTGTGTTTCTTTGTGCTGGCTCAGTCCACGACTGATCTCACAACTCACCAGGAATTCAAGTTCGATCTATTTTTTCATCAAGTCCCTCTCCTATTTTCCTCTCATGTTCATCATGGATTTCATAGCCCCTGGATAAGTGAATTAAAACTGAAATAGTGAATTTTTGACCAAGTTGAAACATTCTAAACTTATGAATACTGGATTTTAACCCGGTTTCCCACCACTTTGCAAATTTGCATTCACTGTTTTCACATCTTTGACTCAATCACGTCATTATGGCTTAACACATCTCAATGCCGTCATATTGTGGGGCTTGATCAAACTTCCAACCCCTGGGTATCTCTTGTACATTTTCCTTATGGGCTGTGGAGTGAAAGAAGCGTAGCATCAACACAGTAGCAGCTGCAGCAGCTTTACTGGATGTTTTTCGGGCACTATAAGTCAAACACTCATAGCCCAATCAATGAAGCCTAAAAATACACTCTGGCTTGCAGTTGCATACGTTCTAGACAGCTGCACTGATTAAAACAGAAGTGTTTCTGCTCTGTCAGACAGACAAGTGAGTCAGACTGGAAAACTAGAATGCCTTCAGTGTAGAAGGGTGTTAAACCTTTAGTGGTGTTCATCTCTTAATGTGTGATATGTCAATATTTGATACTGTATACAGACAAATATATTCTTCAAAAACAAGACCTAGACAGAATGTTTTTTTGAATATATGCTGATTCTTCAGAAGTTAAGTTATAGTTTATTAGTTATGTGGGAAACTTAATTGTCTTGATTTAAATACTTGGGAAATAACAATAGTGGAGATGAAGGCAATTCATCAACAGGTGAAACCATATGTCAAATGAAGTGTTTAAAAAAAAAAAAGAGACTGTTTTTACAATAGTGTATGTGTCCTTGCTCCTCATGATGGCACAGTGTTTGTTATTGTTAATGTACTGTGGTGTTGGGTGTCCTTTTCTTCAGACTCATGGGGATAAAACAGCAGAAATGGAGCATGCGGAAAAGTATTGATTTTCTGGCACCGCCCTGCTTAGATTAAGAAATGCCAATACGAGGATTCCACCCCGACTCTCTGGTTCACGTTGAGTTCACTTGTCATTTTCTATAATTCTGACAAAATCAAGATGGTTAACTGTGATGTAGTTAGCCATGCTGGGCCGCCCTAGGGCTTTCTGATTGAATTAGGCGTCTGTGTTCTGCCATTTGGTACCAGCCTGAAGTATTCCCAACACTTAATGGGGGCTGAAGTTATTTACTGTTTTCAAACAGGGAATTTAAAAAAAAAAGAAAAAGAGAACAACGCTGTTGTTCATAAATTCAGCAATTAGTAGTCTCTCAGCTTTCTTACAGCTAATGTAATGTATACTTTATCCTAACAAGCGATGCTGTGGCTGCCTATGCACATAATACATCAGATTTCATACAAGATTTAGATTCTTAGGAATCTGACTGCAGTAAAGTGTACTATATACCGTATATATATACACAGGTTACTACCTCAGGTAGGGTCAAACCCGACCCTACCTGAGCCCACGCATGTTCGGTCCGAGCCCCGCCCGACCCGAGCCCGGACCAACACTTTTTATATATATATACACACATAACAGTTCCAATCAAGTCTTTTAGAATATGTACTAGTCATTTAAAAGGAGCTATAAAAGATGGCAATAGATAAGATTGATAAATTGCTAATATAATTGTTAGTAAATGTTCAGTATCAGTTAGTTGCTGACCATTTAAAGGAAGAAAAAAATAAAATAAAGCTTAATAGCACTGCAAGTTAAGTCTCAGTCAATGAATTAACATTTACATTTTTAAAAGCTCTATGATGCCATTTCAAAAATCAAAAAAGTTTTCTGCATTATATGTTCTGTAAAAAAGGTTTTCAAGTAGAGCCACACTGATCACTTGGTCAGCTGATATTATCAGCCCAAATTGATCACAGACAGATAATATCAGCTGACCGTTATGAACCGCTTTGAATGATGAATACAGACTAGAGCTTAGATCGAGCCCAGAAAATCAAGCCCGACCCTACCTGAGCCCGCGCATGTTCGATCAGAGCCCGGCCCGACACTTTGACAGTAATTATGAGCCTGAGCCGGATTTCAACCCGACACTTTATCAATGGGTTGTTATATCTGGCGTTTTCAAATCAAATTTGCAGTTGTTTGAACTACGGGATGGAATAATTTAGAATGGATTTGATCACAAAAGGATCTGAATGAAGAAACGTGAACCGTACTTAATGCACTGGACGAAGCGGACATATTTTGTCACTTCCCACTACTAGTTTGAGATGCTTCCATACCTCAGATTTTCCTCCAGACTTGATAAAAGTTAATTCTTCTGTTTTTATTTGATCCTTTACATCTCCAAGCTCCATGTTGCACTTTAGCTGCACAGCACAGCAGCAGGCCTGTTGGGATGCAGGCGAGTGGAGGAGACACTGTGCACTGTGACATATAGTGTCAGGGTCAGGGTCAGGGTCAGGCTCAAGCGTGAGCTCAGGCAGAGAATCTAAACTCTAATACAGACTACCGCCGTCCGCTGGTATGGAGAGGTATTTCCTCTAACAAACCTTTGCCTTTGGTCTTTGCTGTGTGTTCAAGTACATTTTGGACGGAGCACAGGCGACATGTGGCGACACAACAGTTGTCCTTTGTCGTTGCTGGTTCTTTGATGTCGGCTTGGTGTGTCCCTGCCTTAAAGTGTAATGCTGGCGCAAAATCATCCCATGGTCTTTTTCGCCATTTACGTATAACAAATAAGCCATCGAGACAGTTTTTTTTGTGCAACAACTTTTAACGGAGAAAGCATTAAACGGAGCATCGAAACGTCTTTTTTAACCACTAATACTGCTGAAAATAACAGCAAACCTCTGCAGTAGCATGAGAAGAGTCCCTACACAGAAAACAAAGCACCAATGGGCTCCTTCCTTTGGGATTGACTTTGTTAATCCACTTGAATGGTCTTTACTATGAGAGGAGCTGGTACAGGGGCCAGTTGGTAAGTCTTTAAAACACTCTTTTAATAAACTCTGGATTCACTAACTACGTTGTTGGTTCTTGTTTGTGTGTGTGTGGAGACTCTTCTCATGCTGCTGCAGAGGTTTGCTGTTATTTTGAGCAGGATTAGTGGATAAAAAAGACGTTTTAATGCCGTCACCTTGCTGCCCTAAGCTAATCAGTGTTAGCCACGTTCAGCTGTTAGCGACTCTACCGTATTTCGCCGTCAGTTCATATCCCAAAACAACTGTCACGATGGCTTATTTGATGTATGTAAGTGCCGAAAAAGACCATCGGATGATGAAACTTTTAGAATCAATTTTAGTATAACTTTTACATCAAAACCCCAATAATATAAATATCTGCACAGATAAGATGGTACTAAACTTGGCAACCTCATTGTGAGGATACACACAGTCTGTTGTTTGGTAAGAAACAATTCACAAACAGATCTATTTACAGAACAGATATTGATCTCCTTGTCTCACGATCAGAGAGAATGTAACTTAACATACTTTCCAAAATGTTGAACTATTTCTATCAGATGCTTCATGCAACTGACTACAGAAAACTAAATCAAATTGAATGTAATTGGATTTCATTGGATTGTCGCCTTACGAAAGTATTCAGTTACTATTCTGCACAGTTTGTGGATTTCATGTTCTGTCATTTTATTTTACTTTCTTTGCATTCACCATGTTTATATGTGTGAGTGTGTGAATGCCAGTGTGTGTGTGTTCATGTTTGAGATGGCCATCAATTGAAAGAGTGGAGGGAGAGATTAGGCAACTTTGTGTGCTAATCCCTGTGAAATCATGGGCCCAGGGGGTGAGGTGGGGAGATAGGCGAGTGCCTCTCTGATCAGACGGGCTGTGGCTCACCGTGTGAAGCCGCCTGAATGCCCAGTAATCCCTCCCAGAGCCACAGAGAAGCCCGCCTGATTGATGGGCAGCTCCCCTCACTGCAAACACCCGACTTCTGCCTCAACACTTCATCACAGCCAGGACTGCAAGACTACAGGCGGGTTAAGGAGGTGAGGGCTGAGGTGATGGTTTAGTGGGGAGAGACGAGGAGAAAGTTTATTTTGCTGTCAAATAAGCAGTGCAATTGCAGCGATGTTACTTTGCTGACACAACGACGCTCCCTTTCTGAATAGATTTTTAGTTTCCATAGAAATAATGTCACACTACTTGCTTCATCATTATTTATGTATCATTTTTCTGTTGCTCTGTTATTGTAAATTGATGAAACACATTCCTGCTCATTTGTTTACATGAACATTAAATAAAGTGATCAGATATGTTTACACGCCCCAAAGCAGAAAATCAATACAGAACTTTTTGGAATCCAGTGTTTCTCAAGCTCATTTCTGGTGACCCACTCTTTTAAAATGTCACAATAAGCATTATCTGTATATCGTGAGAACAGCAAATTTGTGCATTAAAGCAATTTTTACTATTCGGGCATTTTTACACTTTGAATTAGCGTATGGCACACTAATATGTAAAATAAATCCTCCAGGTGTTGAAACTTATCAAGATTCAGTTCTCATATATTTCTAATAAAAGTCTGACAAATCTTTTTATTCGGCGGTCCGAAAACAATGTTACAGCATCCCTTTCAGTTACCTACCGCTGTCACCGCTTGCAAGTCACGCACCTCTCTGCAGAGCAATAGAGTCGTCTGTGAGAGATAGCATGGAAAGGCGAAGAACTGACCCGTCAAGAGGCAAGACACCAGTCAACATGGGCTCTGCTTTCCCTCGATGGCGGAGGCTAATGCAGCTTCATTCGGAGCTAAAAAGAAATTAGATGGTGGCGGAGTTTCTAATGGAAAGGTACTTTTAGTTTGCGTAATCCTAGAACGTAGCATTAAATGAGATAATGTAGCATCCAGATGCTATCAGTTATCACTTACTATAGTTCTGTAATACTATGTTTTTTTTGTGCAAGGAAGATTAGCGTTAGTATTAGCATTAGCATCATGACTAACGTCACCGGTAGTGTAAACACCACTCCACTCAACCATCTGGGATCGTCATTGCAGAGGGATTTCAGGGTCTGCAAAAAATGGTCAGGCCCATAAGGACCGCCAGGCCGGGTTTTATAGATGTGACGTAGCGGAGAAGCGACTGACAACAATGGCGGTTCGCATCAAGGAAGCGGACGTCAACATCGATGCTGCTATTTCATCCATGTTGTCCAATCTAGAGAATCTGTCTTCTTTAAAAGAAAACCAGAGAACGACTCTGAAGGCTTTTGGTGGTGGAAACCATGTCTGCTGTTTTGTTTGGCTTTTCCCTGCGTCACTCATCAGCGTCACTGGTTGGTTTCCATGTGAGTGGTTGAAGTAGCATGTCAATAAAGATGACTGACAAGTGGTTTATCCAATCATATGCAAGGATTTATGATCCAGCCTCCTGAAATCGCTCTCCTATGGAGCGACCCCAGATGGATGAGTTGAGCAAGGCGAAACAAAGTTCATCTGGCGAGAGTCAGGTTAGTGCAATATGCCAGAAAGGTAAGAATAGCTCTAATGAATGTTCCTGAACTTATTTTTTATTATTTTTTTAACGTTGTTTCCATATATTATCTTGAAAAGGTAAACCAGCCATTTGGAAGAGATATACGTTTAATAAATCACAACTTTGTTTTATGCGTGTGTTATTGAAAAAATATACCTATATACATGTTAAACACTATAATGCGGGAGTGCCGCCCTGGGGGTTGTCGGGCCTGGAGTCCTGACCCAGGGATTTATGGCCGTGGTATGGGTCCCTATCTGTCTGGGTCGGGATAGTATCCCCTGTAGTCGTGGACCTGGATGGCTCTCAGTGGGGATGGCCCCCTTAGGATGGTGTTTCCTCACTTGTCATCAGTGTTTTGCCATACAGCCATACTTCCTTTTATCTTTTGGCAGGGGGTACGTATCGGTAGTGTGTGTGTGTGTGTGTGTGTGTGTGTGTGTGTGTGTGTGTGTGTGTGTGTGTGTGTGTGTGTGTGTGTGTGTTACACGATGTGATGTTGCACTTTGGGTATGGAAGGTGCTATTTATTTGTATGAAAGGTATATAAATAAAGCTGATTTGATTTGATAAATGAGACCAAGTGATGTATTTAGGAGGAGTTAATAGCCTCTCATTTTTATAACACAATATAGAGACACATAATTGAGACAAAATAAGTATTCTTTTTTTCCTCTAATCAGTGGAATCATATACGCAAATACAAATACAGAATAATTTCCCAGTCTGGGATCATTAAAGTCATTCTATTCTAATTCTATTCTATTCTATACACATTAGGAATGGGACTATAATCTTTTTTTATTGCAGATTGTGATAAAAAAAAACAAAAAACACTCGCGATGAATTTCCATTATCTAGATATTCATGATTGTTTGACTGCTGAATTGACTGCAGTTTTTCCTCTAACTGTAACATTAATTTGGCCACAGCCCATACTTTAAAGTTCAAATCCGGTAGTGAATGTGTCTTTTGCATATCCAGTTAACATCTCTGTGTATTTATCACCCACAACAACATCTGAAATAAAATACTATTTAAATTCTACAAATTTATTTGGCAACCCAAATAAAATTTCCTGCCTCCCACAACCTCTGGGAATGACAGGTGTAATCCGCTGGAAAAATAACAGATCAGTTATGTTACAAATGTAACAAACATGCACAGAAAGTGTATATTTATTCCAATGAGATAGAAATCATCAGATTATGTGTTTACAGTACATCATTTCAAGGCGCTAACATTTTCCACTTGAACAGTTTATACACCTTAACCATAACCAAACAAAGCAAACTCAGACTTATACTTACTGCTTACTTGACAATTATCACTAGCTGCTGTGTCAGTAAGTAGTCACTCTTGTCTGTGAGAAGCAAAAGGGGACGTAGCATGACGTTGTTATAGTGCAGCAAAACCACATAGGGAGCAGGTTGGGGTGGATGGATGGGTTTGGTAGACCACAGATTTTTCCTGTTACCGTAGTGTTCATGACCCAATGATGCTATCCTGCTGATAGGGTCTGTTTGGTCATAAAAACTTTGTTGTTTTGGAAGGCAATTATAAAAGGAATATTTTTTCATTTCATTTGAAGGATTGAATTGTTAGATATCCAGTTCATTAAAGTTTTCAATTTTTGACACCTGCCATCTGGTAGGTCTCTACCAGGACCATATATGATTCTAAACCTTTGACTTATTTTGAGTCTAAACTGACAAAACCATCCATCCATCCATCCATCCATCTTTCCATCTGCCCATCCAACCATCCTGCTGCTTATCTGGTTCTTCGTCACAGCAGCAGAAGGTTTATCAAAGTAGCCCAGACGTCCTTCGCCTTACCATTGTCCTCCAGCACCTCCAATCCTTAACTGTCTCCCAGCTAGATCGGATTTGCGCTCCCTTCAGTGTGTCCTGGGTCTGCCCTCCACAGGGAACCGTCATCTATTAGATTAGAATGCCTGAACCTCCACTGGCCTCTTTCTAGATGAAGGAGAAGTGCTTCCACTCTTTGCTCATTCCAGATATGTGAGCTCCTCACACTGTTCCTTATTCACAGTCCTGCTGATTTTGTGCTCGGTCCCATCGTTAAATAGGTGATGGTGGAAGCAGTGTAACATAAAAGTGTATTGTGAGAGTAGGCACATCTAAGTCTGAGGCCATTGTGTCTTTGTGTCTTTCAAGTTATATTCTCATTCGATTTGATATGGACTGCTGGATATACCAGCTGTCTTGGTGAAGCTCAGAAATCTGGAAAGAACTAGAACTGCTTTCCTCCTTTTGGTCAAAATGCTAGTTGAGATGGTATCAGCATCTGATAAGGATGCCTCCTATACCTCCCATTGGAGGCTTTCTGGGCACATTGAACTGGGAGGAGATCTGGGAGAAAACCCAGAAGATACTGGAGGGATTACATAGCCCATCTGGCTTCGGAACAACCCTCAGGAAGAGTTGGAGTTTAGGAAATAGAACATCTTGGCTATACTGCTTAACTTGCTGCCACCATGAACTAGAAATGGATATCACTTCCTTTGGTTCTCTCCATTCCAGTAAAGATCAGCACTGTCAGGACCGTTGTAAGTGGTGATGGGTGCACATTTCCATGGATGGATATGACTCCACTGAAATTACTTAAAGTGAGACATTTCTGGATTGCATTTAACATATAAGCAGGGCTCTAAATAGTATTAGTTTATTTCCATTTAATACTTCAGTTTGCAACAACATAGAGAAAACTAATGTGTTTGGTTACTGTATTACAGGTTTGTTCTTTTAAGTCACAGTATCTGCGTCCACATGAAACCAGTGAACCCGACTAAAAACGCTGTAAAACACATGCCAGGCCTAGATGTGATGCTGTAACTGCCACAGAAATACAACAACAAAGGATGTTTGTAATCATAGTACAAACACCGAAGAGTTTCTCTCCAAATCTGGAGACTCTCCAAATCCACCTCCATCCTAGAGAGAAATCTGTCAACTGTTTCTGGTGTTAGTTGAGACTTTTGTAGTGTTTTGGACTCTGATGCACCGATCACTCTGCAGTTAGTGTCCTCAACGAGCAGAGGGTGCTGCTGTGAGCCCCTTCCCCGTCCCAAAGCACTCACAGGCGGGCACTTTCTCTCTAGATTTAGCGACTTTTCTCACCTTCTTAGCAACTTTATTTATGAAAAGTCACCAATTTAGCGATTTGTTCAAACCATCAGGGAAAAGGGAGAAATATATGGTCCGCCTAAAATATTCCCATGCATGTGACTCAGAGTCCAGTTCAGTAAACAGTCTATGGGTCCGTCTCTCTCCTCTTAGGCAGCAGCACTGTTGTTATTTGACGGGTTAGAAGTTGGATGTGGCGCAATGACTGCATCGTTAACAAAGTATTCGGTTTCGCCGTCCAGGCGACAACGCCACAGGGGGTGTTTTAACACCTTCCCACTCTGGGACCCGATTTCAAAAGATCCTGTTTTCCGGCTCTGATAACGCCGGCTGTGTGTGGATGGTCGGCCAAAACGATACGAAAGTTGTGCGGTTAAGGAAAACATGCCTTTGTGTGGACGGGCCCTTAATCACTCAGAATAAAAGCTAGCCATATTTTCAGTTTACCAAAAGGCTCTTGCCTGGTTGCCAGCATGGCAACTATTTTTAAAAGTTAGTATTGAGCGCTGTAGAGGAGCATCTTATTATTCTGTCTTTCTACATTCTACAAAAATGTAATCATACAAATGTAATCATAAAAATTAACAAAAATTTGATCATACAGCCAACTTGTTCAGTAGCGCACAGTGCTACATCACAGCACTAGTCATACATACAGTCTGACAGGTGATGTCTATAAAAGAGTGTAATGAGTAAACGGTATATATTAAAAACTAAAAACAGATTGCCACATTAACATATTTCCAAGAAAGCCTGAGAGTGAGCAAACAAATTACGTTACTGATGATGACATTATATTGCATTATCTTTATACGCCCACACACTCGCACATGCTCGTGGTGACACACAGCTACACACATACTCACAGATTTGATAGGAAATGAAAATGATCTGTCAGCCAGTGTTTTGCAGGAGACAGAAAAGTAAACAATGAAGACAGTCACATTAAGACACTTAGACAGAAGTGTAATTACTGCTTCTCCATCGACCCAAATTTCCAGCAGGGGACCCATTGCTGTGGGTACTTAGGCTGTTAGGAGTAAATGAGCTCACTTTATTGCCTTCTAGTTTGTAATGGGTCTCTCTGTAATACCTCTGGCCAGCGGTGCACGTCTTTAACCAATCACAATCAGCCCGCACAGTCAATGTTTATTAGCTATTGTCTTGTACTGAGCAGACAATAATGTGCACTTGACTTGAAATGCCCTGTCATGACCACAGGAGGCTTGTGCTTATGACTTCAACTCAGAGCACTTTATTTTCTAACTGTGCAGCTCAGAGGTAGAGGTGGTTTATTACATCTGTTGATCCATTTCGTCCACACAGCAGCCAAAGGAATATATTCATGCATGTTGTTGTGCTTTTGTTTGTAGGTTTTCTGGTAAAACATCTACATTCGAAAAAAATATGTCACATTTTATCAATTAATTAATCCCTACATTTTTATAAATATTATTTTGAGTACATTTAACTGCCTATAAATAGCTTTACTTTATTTCTATTTATTACTTACGCTTTACTGCTATGTTCTTTTAATTTTCCTGCAAAGGTGCTTATCTCATCTCATCTTTTTACATTTCTCCCTGCTCTCAGAAAGCAAATTGGAGCTAAATAGAGCAGGAACAAGCGGATGTCTACCACTTAAGTAAGGATGACTGTACATCTGAATTGTATTTTGGTGTTAAGGCTCTGCTTTCTGTCACCTCCTGTGAACCTTAAAGCCATACAAAGTAGGCAGAAATCCATCCAACCCTTACATGGTGAACCATGAGGTAACAGAGCCTATAGATAGATTTATTAAACCGCCAAAATGGCAATGTGCAACCTTAGCTGGTCTGCCAGCTGATCCAGAACACACCAACATTGACGTTGTTGCATGAACTAACTCCCCTGGCTTTGCATGATTAACATTGTTGTTGTCAATGGGTTCATGTCATATGCTGTCTTAATTGTCTGAAAAAAAAATGCTTCACTTAAGCCACGTAACACCACTAATTTGCCTTCCAATGTTTTTTCAAGACTTTGGTTTGTGACCGCATACCTGCAAAGTAATAAAATCCCATCAGCCTCAGCTGTATTCTGTATAAGACCAAGCAAATGTAAGCATGCTACACTAAGATGGAAACCATGGAAGTCTGGGAGTCACATTCTGAATTCAACCAAAACGTATGTCACATGGTAGGGTTTAGACAAAACTACATGGTTAGGTTTAGACAATAAAACTACATGGTTAGGTTTAGACCTAACTACATGGTTAGGTTTAGACAACAAAACTACATGGTTAGGTTTCGACAAAACTACATGGTTAGGTTTAGACAACAAAACTACATGGTTAGGTTTAGACAAAACTACATGGTTAGGTTTAGACAACAAAACTACATGGTTAGGTTTAGACAACAAAACTACATGGTTAGGTTTAGACAACAAAACTACATGGTGAGGTTTAGACAAAACTACATGGTTAGGTTTAGACAACAAAACTACATGGCTAGGTTTAGACAACAAAACTACATGGTTAGGTTTAGACAACAAAACTACATGGTTAGGTTTAGACAAAACTACATGGTTAGGTTTAGACAACACAACTACATGGCTAGGTTTAGACAACAAAACTACATGGTTAGGTTTAGACAACAAAACTACATGGTTAGGTTTAGACAACACAACTACATGGATAGGCTTAAACAACAAAATATATGGTTAGGTTTAGGTTTATCTTGATATACAGTCTGTCAGTGTTTTTACATTCAATTTAAAAACACCATACCCCATAAATCGGGGTCTCATACCCTGGTCAACAGACCTACAGAACTCCTTCAGTTCCCCGATTATTCGCGCATGTAAACAGCGTTCTCTGATTATTATCGGGTTTCTTGTCTGCGCATGCTCGCAACACTGTGGCAGTGGCTTTTGACCCGGAAATAAACTAGGAATTAACGGCATGGAAAACAATGTGAAAAAACAACAATAATAGAGCATTACCTTTAAACCATGTTCTTGCAACGGCAAGCAACATCACTACCAAGAAGACCTGTTTCGGTCGTAATTCCATCCAAGAGACTGTGATTTTGACAAAGGTGAACCGTAAAAATGCTGTATTCAGTCCAGCAGTATGTTGGCAGAGCACCACCTACTGTAGGAAGAGTTACTCCGTCATTTTACGTGGGGAACTTCAATAATCTGATCATTCCCTAAACTGGGGTAAGGCCATTTTCAGGTTACTGATGTGCATGGAAACACACTGTGTGTTACAAGCGGTCTTAAAACAACTAATTTCTGTGTTTATGTTTCCATTTATACTGTAGATTAAAATTAGAGAACAAATATTAATTCTTGATTCGTTCTGAAATACTGTTGTTTTTTAAAGTCCATAATTTGATAGAATATCCTCTGTGTCAATATCACTGCTGTGCTAGCATGTTTTTTTAAACAACAAAGGCACTTCAACAAAAACCTTTATTTTCTCAAAAGAAAAAACACTTTCCGATACCTCCCAGTTATTGGTGTTAATCTGCATCTGGTGACAATTGACTTAATCGGTGGACCCTATTTATCTGCAGCTCTCCTGGTTACTATGAAAGATGGCAGCTGCTCTAAGGAGACTGAAACCCTGAGACAGCAGGTTGTCCGGCCAAAGGGATGACCCTCTCAGCTATCAGTCTGATTTCAACAAGATTGAAACTTTACAAGGACACAGATTAATTTAAGTCCCTCAAAAAGACAGGTCGTCCATGTAAAACAAACAAACAAATGATGTCCATTGTGTGTCTTCTGACACAGTAGTTACTGTTCTCTAATTTTGCTCACTGTTTTTAAAAAAAAAAAAAACATGCTAGTACAGCAGTGGTATAGCCACAGCTGATAGTCTATCAAATCAAGTATTTATAATTTGTTCTTTAATTATGATCTCCAGTGTGTACGCATTAAACAAACCAGATACAACATTTTAAAACTTTGTTAAACTGTCTTGTATGTGTTGATAGGTGTTTATTTTTCAATGCTAAGATAACTGAAACAGGTCATGACTCCACACTCAATACTTTACAGATACAGTACATGACACTGATCAAAGTTAACAAGCAATTTAGCTGGGTGATTCATATGGTCATAAATATGGTTTGGAATATGTTCAAACTTTCAATTGGAGTAAACACTGTTTCTATGTATCTATAGAAAAGTTCAATAATGCATTAATGTCCTATTTCTCTCTGTATGAATGTAACTGACAGCACAGCTTCCTCGTCCTGGATTCAGCCTCATGAATTGCTCATTTTTTTGTGGTTCTCTCTTGTAATTGCTCATTAAGAAGATCATTTGCATTTGAATCTTCAGATTCACACAGCTGGTAGCGGTTTGACCTGCTCGAAACAGCTGAACATAGAAATCCTCGATCTTAATGTAACTCAGAAAAGCGGCTCAAAAGGCAGCAGTGACAGCAACATGAATAGTGAAATTTAAATGGTCATGGCAAGTGATTCATGGAGGTTATCGACCTACAACTCTTTAACATCATTATACTGCTTTGTCGTTTACACAAACAGCGTTTGGTGCAATAATGGATGTTCTCTTCATGTCTTGTATAGCTGGAGTTTGCAACGGAAATAATTTCCCCCTAGGATTATAATAATTATTTAAGTATTTCTGATTCTGAAAAGGATCAGTACACTGAACAAATAGGGTCTGCTGTTTCACACCACTATTCTTCTAGTATTTTAAAATAAACATTTCACCAACATCACATTGTCAATAGACTGCTATATATATCATCATGTGACCGCTACTTTCCTTTTATGACCTTTGATAATTGAGTGGATTCTATTATATTGTAGACATACTAAATTTAGTTCAGGGCTATTTTTATGTATTTGCAGCATATTATAACCCCGTTAGAGGCACATACTAATTTTCCAACTGACTGATTCCGAGTAAAATTAAGTTTGATTTAATATCACTGATTATACATTTGGACCATTGGAAGTTTTCAAATTTTAAATATTGTATAAGGAGTTTTAGTCCAAAGAACATTAAATTCAGTTCAACTGCTGAAGAAACACATCTTTAACTGTGGAACTGAAATAAAACGCTGTGATAATCCTCAGTTCTACATGAACACAAAATGATCTGCCAAAGTTAGAACAGTTATTTCACGTGAGAGATAGTTGTTTTTGTCTGGGTTCTAAGCATTGGTTTAAATGGGATGGGCACGGTTAGAAAAAGGTGATATCACTTCACTTACTATTCTGCAGTAATCAGAATTAGGCAATATTTAAATCTAAATCTGATGATAAATTGTTTTTTGCTCATGTTGACAGACAATCATTTCATTTCATTTGGCTAAGTTGTGTCGTTTTTTTTAAAAGGCGTTAAATTCATTTTTCGAAAATTATACTTTGATTGTTGCTTTTTTATCCGTAAATAATTAAGTTAGTTTTTGAAAAGTGTTAAATCAGGGGCTTTCGTAACGTCTTGGAAAACACTGAACCCAAAATCACAAATTTAGAGGGTCCAAAAAAATCTAGATTATATTTTTAAAAAGCAAAAAAAAAATAAACAAGGCAGCACGGACTCAAAGTTTAAACAACTATATTGTCATTTCAAACCATATGAATGACAGACCATGCATGAGTCCAGCCTTTTGAATCCGCCCTCTTGTTGACTGATTCGTCTGACATCGTGATATGAAGCTGCGATTTCTCTATAAAAAAAAAGGGACGAGCCAGTGAGCGATCCGGGCTAACCATTAGCCAATCAGGGCCACGGGCAAGAATAGCACCATTGTCAAGGTTTGTGTTTACGTCACTGGCCAATCACAACCAACGTCATTGGCTATGGTCACTGCTGTTGTGGCTGTAAAACGGTGGATAAATTGTTTTACTCCTACTAAAGATAGCACAGCGCCAAACCGAAAGTTAGTTGGTTCAGACCAGGGGCCTGTTTCACAAAGCAGGTTCAAAAAACTCTGAGTCTAACCCGGAACTCTGAGTTGATCTACTCTGAGATAGGAAACTCTGAGTTTTCGGTTCCAGAACAGCAGATTTGCGTTAGGTTGATCAACTCAGAGTAGTTTGACCTGGAGTTAAGCGCGTGCACCACAAGTAAAAAAAGACAGCATCAATGGAGCCCTGATTCGACGAGTCACCATGGCAACGGGGAAGCGAAGGGCTACGCTACAACTGGAAATGGAAATATTAATGCGCTCATACGGTGAGTTTGAGCAGGTTTACACCGCTGCTGCGGCAAAAGAGAGGGAGACGGTGCTGGAGGACATTGCGGCTCGGGTCAGTGCGTAAGTTTAAATGTAGTCCAGTTGCAATCACAGTAATATCACAGGGGGAACTGCATGAGTGGGAGCCTATTAATTTATTTCATTTAAGTGCAACCCCGCGGGGGAGAAGCGCAGCTTAAGATGAAACATAAAAACATTTTTCAAACAGGTAAAACCTCAGCACAGTCTCATGGTGACGCCTCATTTTGAGCATGTTTTACATCGTAAAGTAAATATTACCGTAAGTGGCTGTTTTTTATACAACATATCAATGTTGTATAAAAAACTCCCATTTGCAAAAAAAACGCAGCGCAACACACAATA
Organism: Echiichthys vipera; assembly: GCF_963691815.1. NCBI lineage: Eukaryota > Metazoa > Chordata > Actinopteri > Perciformes > Trachinidae > Echiichthys > Echiichthys vipera. The sequence goes on along the minus strand of NC_139838.1, from coordinate 5,492,856 downwards.
TCTGCTGTGATATGAGAGCATGACTGGTTGTTAATGTTGGAAATGTAAGGAGGGATGAGATGGACTGTGACATGAAACGGTGTTGTGCCGTATTCAGCCCCCTCGCATTATAGGTGATATTCTGGATCAGAAGGCTGTATAGGAGTAGTTTATATACCGGTAACCCAACTAAAAGCACACACTTTTGAACCTATGAATTGCAAGAAAAGCTGGAATTATATTTAGAAACGCTGAGTCAAATACATTCAACTTGCTCAAAAGATCCATTTCATTCATTTTGTAATTATGGCTGCAGTATATTAAGGACGTCTATGCGCGGTCTGATAATCCTCTCCCGACGAATATTTAATTCTCTTTGCGAAATGCGTCACCTTCATTCACGGGATCGTTATCAAAATGACACGCCATGGTAGTGTAAATATTCACCACCTAATATAACTTCTAATGTAGGCCTACTGAATGACTTTTATACGTTGTATACAAAAACTCCCGTTTGCAAAAAAATGCAGCGCAACACAGAATATCTGCTGTGATATGAAACGGTACCGCTCAAACAGAGAATTGCCTGGAAATGCAAGAACATCTATAATCAATAGTCTGATAATCATCTCCCGACGAATATATAATTCTCTGCGCAGTAATGCTGCAGCTTCATCCACGGGATTGTTATCAGAAGGACACGCCATGGTAGTGAAATAGTCGCCACCTAATATAACTTCTAATGACTGATATTTGCAGTGATTTTCTGAAAAAACAGACGGAACTATACTACGCCAAAACTTGCCTGCTGACTGAATGATTGAGGAAATCAAACACCGTGTGTGGCTGAAAGAGGGCGGAGACAGAGAGAAACTCAAGGTTTTCTGAGAAAAACCTGGTCCCGACCAGGTTAGTTTCAGAGAGCATGTTACCATGGTAACTGACCGAGAGGTTAAGTTACCTCTCTTTGTGAAACAGGCTAGAGTTACCCCTCTGTCTCTGGTTTGAGTTACCTCCCTTTGTGAAACGGAAAACTCTGAGTTTCCCTCATTTCAGGGTTAACAGACTCAGAGTTTTCACTAAACCTGCTTTGTGAAACAGGCCCCAGAAGTCTCTAGTGATTTGTTATGGTTCCCCAATGGAAATCAATTAGAGTGCAGGAAATGTCAGACTGAAGAGGGAACAGAATGTAATTATCTGACAATTCAGTCTGATATAGGACTATGACAGTCGTGACTGTTGAGGCATCTTTGGTATTTGTGAAATACTTGGCAAAGATTGAGTCTTCACTGGTTGCCTGGCAACCTCAAATTGATGACAAGACTCAAGGAAGTCTCTTACCCAAGAGAAAATTAGTTGCAGCACATAACACCCTGTGGAAGCACAACTTATCATTTTTACTTGCCTGTTCCTGTATGGATTAAACAAACAAGATACCACACGTTAATTGGGTAATTTTTGATTCTCTGGCAGCCACTATGCTTAGCTAATAGCTAAAAGCTCTACCTCCATTTTTAGTGTACAGACAGGAAGGTGATATTGACTGCTCTGGAAAAGAGGCGTAATCTGCAGTCAGATGTAAGACAGTAGTAGTAGTGGATATTACAAATATGTTCCCTTGAATTAAGTGTTAGCATAATGCCTGTATGTGCTACAATTAATATACTGCATCACCAAGCTTCCAACAACACCCCTTTTTTCACTGGCTCTGAGGTGTGACTGGGCATTTAGACTGGGAAAAACAATTCACTTTTTTTTATCACACTTTGCAATATCTCAACCTCTTTTCATTGTTTTACACATCTTAAAAGTAATGCACCTCTTCCATGCCTATCAAATAATATTCTGATTACGTCAATCATAAAGTCGCAATGTGTGCATCAATGATTCTGATGACTCAGTATGAAAAGCATGAGTTCGAGGCCTCGCCCACTGAGGTCAAACATGCAGAGGAGAAACGCTGGTACGAAAAGAAACTTTTCCGACACACAGATCGGCATCCTGACATCCGAGATGGAGCAAAATAAAGATGTGCTTTTTGTCAGTCTTAAGAGTGGAATAAAAGGGGCCCATAAAAACACTGTATGGAAATTAATAACGGAGGCAGTCAACCCGAAGCAGCACTCCACTGTGGCGTGTGTGCGCACTGCTGAACCTACGCTCCTGCTCTGTAGCGGGGTTTGTCAGCGGGGTTATTAGGTATCTCGTCAGAGGATAACCTTTGTCACCTAGAAGAACCATACCAAGATGTTAATCATCTGATACCTTGTTTGATCTAATGCAATTTATCGAGGGTAGCCACTAACCGAGGAGATGACTTTGGCTCTGCAGTGCGCATTCCTGCACCCACGCGCCAACACATTCATTCACTCATTCATATTCAACCGCTTGTCCCTGTCGGGGTCGCGGGGGGCTGGAGCCGAGCTGTTTTGAAATATAAAAGAATTGTGCCCCCTCCCCCCCTGGCCACCACGTTTTAACGCAACAGCTTGGCATCACAAATCACCTGTGCATTTATCGAGTGGTAGTTTTGGCGATTGATGAATGCGTAATCATTCATGGATGGTGCCTTCAGACGCACATGAGTACAATCAATTGCTTTATTTATTTTTTTAAATTTGTTTTAAGAATCCGTTTTGATCTGTTCTTAATATGTGACTGTTTATGCTTAATGACAGCTGAGGTTTCTTAATTATTTTCTGCCAGATTTTGCTGTGCTGCACCGCAAATACACAGTACTAAAATTTGCTTACACGACCTCAGACCAGACGTGAGATTTGATTGTAGCTCCCGCTCACGTCCAAATTGATAAATGCCGAAGTTTGCCAGGAAATGGTCGTACGCACGTTTTTCTGCCGTACGTTCGTTTGATAAATGAGGGCCACTGTGTTTTTATTATTGTTGACGTGTATTATTGTCTGTGCCTTTGCCGAGTAAGAAGGAAAGGGTCATAGAGAGCTCCCCTCGGGGTCAGGGAGCTGGTGAATGGAGTGGAACTGACTTCCTATGTTGTTATCAGAGGGTGTCTAAAGCAAACACAGACAAACAATCAGTAGAAAGAGTTCACAGTGCAGTCTCCTGACACCTATACCCCATCTCGACTAACCCAGACCTAGTTCTAGTGCTGGGCTGGTGCTAGTGCTAGTGCTGGGCTGGTGCTAGTGCTGGTTCACTGTTGGTTCAACTTGAGAACCTTCTCAGAACATGTTAGTGTAGGTTTTCCACAGGCCAGAGAGCCATGTCATTACTTCACTGTATACGTCTGTCTACATAAAGGGCCAAAGTGGACTCTTCTTCTTCCTCTCACCCAGTTGCACCACAGAGCGCCACAGGAAATCTTCCCTGCCTGTGGTCATTAAACTATACAACACATCCCTAGGAGAGTCTGTCACCTCCTCTTTGTAATATGGACTCAGTCATTAACAATCTGTTCTTTGCAAATTATTACAGTACTTTTGTATGCATTACTACTGTATATATATATACATATTCTGTACATAAATATATGTAAAGTAGTATGCATTATTTATATTTATGTTTTTCCAAATATATAGTATGTTGTATGTATATATTGTTGTTGTTGTTGTTAAGTTAAGTTTTTCTGATTCTGAGGTTTATTTTAACAATGAATGTAATATGTTAATGTTAGACTCTGTTTGAAGCTAACGCGTTAGCGGGCTAGCGCTAATATTAGCTTACCTTACCTAGCACAGACTACTTGCATTTGAGCACATTGCAGTTAAAATGAATGATCCGTTTATGTCTTTAAGATTCATGTCTTTACAGACGTTAGAATCAAATAACTGCAGCTGGAGCTGTGTTCAATGAAAACTGCCGTTACACCAGACATGTTTATGATGCTTTCCGAGTTTTTAATAGTACTTAAATTTTCTGAAAGGAACTGTGTAGGCCTATAATCATTGTGCATAATTGTGAATAAACTTTTTTTCTTTAAATAAACTTAAACCGTGTTTCTCTGTTGATTAAGCACAATAAAGTAGACGTGTGAAAGTTGTTAAATTAGACGAAAACAATAAAATACCCAAATTCTAAAATCGCAACATTTTTTAAAACATTTAAAACAATGGTGGCGAAAGGTTCACGTTGGTGTGATGCGGAGGTGGAGTGTTTACTGCAGATTTGGTCAGAAAAAAACACAAAGCCAAAAACGTTAGGCCTACCATGTTTTCTGCACTGCTTTCCATTATGTGGCAAAACGACCGCACGCTTTTGTAAGCAAAACGGCCGCACGCTTTTGTAAACAAAGCGACGCATCCCGATGACGTCATCAATGCGTGTGACGTCGTGATGACGCATAGACAGCAAGAAGCATTCAGCCGAGGCCCAGGTAGTGTGAGTACAAACGCGCCTGGGCAGCGGGGGGAGAGGGAGGGGGGGACAAGTACCCTAAAGCACGGGGCACGGTACGGACGGACAGTGTGAGTGCACCCTTAGTGAAAGTGAAAGTCATATTTAAAGTTGAAGTCATCCTACTCCACCTCCACATTCTCACTTTGTTCAGTATCTCCAATGTTCGGTTTTTGTGTATCCTTCATGTTTTTTAGATGGGAAAATTGAATTTTTCTGGCTTTTTGTGCAGGCAGTAATCATATAACATTGCAAAAGTCTACTCATTTTTTGGATGACTGTTGTTTGTAGAAGTGAGGATATGTATGCCTGGTGCAGCAGATACAGTATATTTTGTGAATAAAATATAAATAATCTTCTTGGCCCTTTGTATTTGCTTGGTTTGTGATTTTCAGAATAAAGTCTCCTGTGTTTTCTGTGCCTCTTCAGACTCTCTGCCTTATTCTGGTTTGCAGCTTTGTTCAGTCGGCCTACAGAGGAGGAGAAGCTCTTTGAATGAGGAAGCCAGACTAGAATAATATAACATCTTATATAGCCATTTTTCTTTCTTGTTATTTTTCTTGACAGTGTTAGGGTTGAATATAGCATGTGCATTGGATAAAACTGCTCCAGTTATTGTGGAAGATTGTTCTTTTTTTTATTTTTTTTGACAAGGTCTATTTTTTGTTGGTCCAAAAAAACAAACCCTGCAAATAATCAACTGATGGATGGTCCAGCTTTAACTGTAGTAACAATATGAATCAATGCTTTAATGTTACATTTAAATAAGATTAAATAAAAAATCTGAAATGCTAAGGTATTTAAATCCGTAAATGTTCCCTTACTGTTTAAATTTAAAGAATTTATGCTAATGATGCAAACAGAAATTAATCCTAATTTACAGTTTCAGTCTGTGTATCATGTTTCCTACACAAAGGCATAATTCTGATGCATGCTTTGGAATTGATACACAACCCCGAGTGGAAAATATATTTGCTTCTGCCATGCAGCTTCAATTAAATTACCAATAGACTAAGTGCAAGTGTAACTAAATATAGCTGTTTGAACGAGGTTTGACCCACAGATGAATTGTGAAGACCAAATTCAGCTCTGCTCATCAATATGAGATGAAATAAGGGTTTCCCGTGTGGAAGAAGTGGGAATTAAAAGTGTACCTGAAGCTGCAGATTAGGTGGTTGATTTATCCACTTAGTGGTCGTGTTGAAGCTCAGTACAGAGTGAAAATAGCAGCCACTGCATGTGTGTCATCCCCGAAGCTGTCAGGCTTTACCCGGCCTTATTAAATGATCAGCTACGCTGTGTATTGTCACAGCCTGGTGAGTTTTGGCAGCGACGTCCATGAGCTGCAGAGCACTGATGCCAAAAAGCGGCTTATCTTGATGGATGGGTTCATTATCACCTTCTAATTACAGGTGGATTTTCAGGTGTATTCATTACCCGCGCTGACCAGGGTTGTGTGTATGTATGTGTGTGTATGTGCGTGTGTGTGTGTCCGGGGGTTACTGTTACATCGGCTGAACTACAGGGGGTCAGCTGGTGTGTGTTGGGGGGGTCCTGGGGTTCCTGTTTCAGCTCCGCTGTAGGCTCTCTGCAATATTCATGAGCTCCGTGGGGATCAGTCTCAAACGGCCTTCTTTACTCCATCAAACACTATCACAAGTGTTAGTGTGCATCTGTCTAACAACTGCTGCTGCATATGTACCACATAGGCCTACAGTATGTGGTGTATATGAGACTCAACTTACAGTTTCTCATCATACATGAATTTTTGAGTAAGTATATGAGGTGCTACCCCCTTTTAAAGGAGAAAGTATATCTTAAGAGGTTCATCCTGTATAATGAACTTGCCAGTCAATATTTCCCACTAGTTTTCCTTTTAAATAAAAAAAATTATATCGATTGGTATTCATTTTTTCAAAAGGTTTGTGGCCACTCGGGGGCAGCGGAAACAAGTTGTGAACACTACATTACTGGAGTATAGTCTTGCTACACCGGCTTATCATGCTGAGTTGGGGGGGACACTCTGGCTTGTTTGCACTTCTTTAAACCAATCACAATCTTCTTGGGCGGAGCAAAGCAGAGGGTAAAATAGATAGCGTAGTCATCAGCAAACAGTCACTCATTTACACATCCAGTAGATACAGAGCAACATTATCATTCATCATGTGTTTGGCAATCCAACATTCACTCTCTTTTGGTCCCTAACAACTCCTGATGAAAAATATCTCCACTATGTTCAGTTAGTTTGTGGTGTTGTCATCTCATTCAAAGCAAGATGGTGCACCAAAAACTTTTTTTAAAGAAAAGGATCTTTAGGAAGCTGAACTGGAAACCGGATGTGTGCGTTTACAAAAACAGAAGAAAACTTTACTTCAACAAAAAAACATTATACTGAACACAGTGATTACGTGAACACCAAAACACTGTTAAAGCTGGGAACAGGACCAGATGAAAAAGGGGAAAGCAGTCTTTTCACATAGTTACTGTTTACTTTTGAACTTTTCTCAAAACAGATGTTTGCTGCGACTTAAGAACATGCTGTTAGAGTGGTGAGCAGGAATAAAAACAGTAAGGCTGTTAGCCAGACAGCTAAACAATGAGCTGAAACTTACTGTAAAGCTAATGTAATGTGCATGACAGACATGACAGTGCATTTGTTTGGCTGCCCTATAGGGAATTCCTAATAGTACTACTTCTGTCATTTAAAATGTGAATTTTATTTACAGTACACATACTTATTTTTATTTATGTACATATGCTGTTGTTTACACTTCTGAGTTTATAAACAAATGTTTGGATAAAACATATTTTGCAAAGGGCAGGACGTTTTTGTGGGTGATTGGCACCCAGACAAATAACAGTTTCATCATCCATGGCTAGTGTTGATCAGGTCGGTCTTTGTTTTACAATGTTCGTTGTTGTTTATCCATGATTTCAAATAAGAATGATCCTGTGGCTTTTTTGTGCGAACCATTGGCCCATAGGCTACTACCAAAGTAACTACTTGAGCCCTAATTAAAGCCCAAATTACACAGACAAATTGAGTGCGCCCCCCCCCCCCCCCCCCCCCCAGTTCAAAAATGTCATCTGCGCCCCTGGCTGAAAGAGAAAACAGAGAGATGACGAGGGTGGTAAGTGTGTGTTTAATTGTTTTGCTAATGTAGCTCGTAGCTTTTTTGTAGCTCACATCAGCAAGCTAGGCTAGCAATTGGATTTAATGTAGCTCTATGCCAAAAAGTATATAATCTAGATTTCACAATGCATGTGACATGTTTGCAAAGATACACATACATTGCTATGATGACAAATTGTTATATGTTTATTTAATGTTTCTGACTATTTATGCTTAGGGGCCCCAAAAGCTTAGCAGGAGGCATCACATGAGGTGCATTACAACGTGGTCATGACAGTGAAGTAATGTGGTCATCAACAACCAAGTCCCGTGCTGTTCCTTGACAATTTTGGCATTGCTTCTTACCGTCAGAAGTTCCTGAATCTCGTCCCTTCAGTTAGACATTTTTTATTGCTGTCTTTGTGCAGATCACCATTCTTTTTAACCCTCTGATGTTTTTATCCAGTTTTGAGCGAGCTGCATGAGAGAAATGTCATCAATACACCCGTTCGCTTGCTTTGAATCCTCCAGACGGTGGCCTGCTGTGTTCACACAGGTTTTTTAAATTGTGAGGCAAGCCTCAACAGGGGTCCCCAAACAGTTAAAGGGAGGTCCAGTGAATGGAACTGAAAATTATGACATTAGTTATCAAAAGAAGATCACACAGAATAGCTTAAATGTGTGTTAAAGAGAGAGTTCAAAGATACAGACGTTCTGGTAATTTGACTATTTTTCCAGTTTCATAGAGTCAGAAAGTAAAAAAAAAAATAAAAAAATAAACCTTTGACAGACTTTAAAAATGTATTTAATGGAGCATGAAATTATGTCAAACAGAAATATTAGGCTGACAGTTGTTGAGCATCTATGGCAGGGCTTTTCAATTGGTGGCCCCCGGGATGGATCCGGCCCACGAGGGAATATTTCCTGGCCCTTCGAGTAGAAGCCTGTGTGAAAAAGTAATTCATGACCGCCGTCCTTTCTCTTATCCATCTCGGCACTACCGTCTGGGGGCTGGAAGACTTGCTCCATGCGCTCCCTGTAGGCGCACGGCCACAGCGCTACTCCGCTCTTCTTCGTGGGTTTCTGAATCTTCTGGCAACAGCTCGCTAAGCTCCGCTCTGTTGTTGTTCTCAATTGTTTCTGTCTGGTTAAATCCGTGGTTAAATCACCACATCAGCTAGAGACAAAACTATAACTTTGCTCCCCCTAATTGAATAATGGGGATGCATTTGATCCGCTTGCTCCATCAGGTTCATAAGTAATTGAAGGTTATAAAGGCTCACAGCAAAAAAATAAAGAATAAAATTAACCAGTAATTGAAAGCACTTAGTGAAACCCTAACACTGCTTAAACTGTATGTGTGAATCATTCACTCAATCAGACCTAAGTAAACACTAGGGAGGTGTGTGTAGAGGACCATATTTAAAGGTTTTACTCCAGACAGAGGTCTGAAAAACATGTTAGAAGCCTATTTGGCTCATTCCTTTTATCCAGCATGTGCAGTATATCTGGCTTGCTCTATTTTTTGTAAAGCTGTGGGAACAGTATACTCCCAGATCTCAGACAATAAGTGTGTGAGTAAAATGGTCAATACTACAAAAACTAGACTGATTAAATTGAAAAAAAAAAGACATTTCCTTCGAGACAAGATAAGGCAGCATGTGTCGAAGGGTTTAAACACTGACACCACTGAAGCCACTTAGGGAACCACTTGATCAGTTCTGACTTACAGTGCAGTAAGAAGCAAAAAGTAGTGGTATGGTGATGGGCAAAACCAAACAGAACAGGTCCGTGTCATTCATTTATGGTGTAGTCGAGGAGTCTCACAGCCTGAGGGGAGAAGCTGCTCTGTAGTCTGGTGGTGCGACAGCAGATACTTCTGTATCACTTGCCAGACGGCAGCAGGGTGAACAGGCTGTTGCTGGGTGGGTGTTGCTTTTAGTATCATTTGGGCTCTGCACAAGTACCTCACCGATATCGCTGATGCTCGGTAGATGGGTACCGATGATGCTGTGGGCCGTTTTGATAACATGCTGCAGAGTCCGCCTGTCCTGGGCCATGGACACACACACACACATACAAACATACACACACACACACACACACACACACACATTGAATATTGAATCAGATAGAAATGTGTGATGGGACCTACTGTGCATAAAACTATATGTGATATGTGGAAAATGCTGCACAAAGTAGTTTTAAAAATTAAAGAAGAAAAAGTTTGGCATTGTTCAAATGTGTCCCAAGTTGACAAGTGGAAATGGTTTCCATTTTAACAAACTCTGTTGTCTGTAAAGAAGTGCAGAACAAGCATTTTCTCTGATTTAGACTACAGTGGTGGTGGTGTTGGGATAGTGGATTGGTTACGAAAAAAAGTAAAAGTAAATACGGCCTACAGCTCACCTTAGGGGTTAATCCGGCCCTGGATGTAGCCTTGACAGCTGAATTTTCTTCGACATAATTTTTTTTAAAAGGCATGTAATCTTGTCCCCAACTGACAGGGGAAATAAATAGTAGTAATAGAAATGCTACAGGTGTTTTAACAGCTCCAGAAGGCTGAATTAGACAGGTCTTACTGCAGGAAAGTAGAGCCATTAAAGGAGTTCACGTCTGTATACTGCTGATTGGAAACACAGACCGAATCTTCGGTCATTTTGTAAATGACTTATTTCAGCTTATAAACCTTGTGAACCTTAAGCACAGTTCAGATCAAAGATGTGCGAAATGACAAGTTGAAACTTGACAGTACTTGCCATGTTCTGAAACCTGCCAGTTCACACCAATGAGACGAGACGGTGATCGTCACCATAGCCTATAACATATTCACTGTTTCTTTGCTTTATTTTGGATTACAGCGCTCATTCTCCTCATTTAATCAATGGCTCATTCCACCCTCTCTCCGTGTCTCTTTTTTTCTATCTCTTGTGCTCCGTCCAAAACTGCTATTTCCACCAGCTGACAGTCTGTAGCTGACCTGACCAGCAGACTTTGCTACGAGTTAATTGGCTGTTGAAACAGGTGATGTTATAAAACAGGCTGCTAGCGACTTGACAAAATGAGTCGCAGACAACAACATCAAACCATTTGTGTTGAGATGAGACGAGCCAGTTCACACCACTGCAACGTTCTGAAATGGGTTTGTCTTGTTGCAGATCTTTAGCGACTGGGCTTAACTTTAACTGGACACAAGGAGGGGTAGAATCTCAGTCCATAGGGACTTGGCTTGGGAACCAGAGGGGCCCCAGAGCATGTCGTGGCTGTACTAGGTACGGAGTGTCATTCTAAAGTACCCCGCCGTTTGGCATTGACGCGCAAGGATGTCTTGTGTGTTGTGCCAAACACCCGAGGCTTTCAACTGTAAAGCCGTCTGAGGTGATATTAGACGCTCAGAGCAGGAACTCCAGAATTAAGAGCACCAAACTCTGCTTGAGGAGGCAGGTAGGGGTAACGGATTGCTCAAACAAGCACCAGACTTTCACCCAAAGACTGCAGTTTGTGTCCTGTTCATGCATCATGCGTCGTTACGGGAAGAACACACTTATTTTAACCCCACCCACAATCTTTCCCTTACCCTAACCAAGTCGTAGGGTTGCCTGAACCTAAACACATAGTTTTGTTTGAATCATGTATAAAAGTCAGGAAAACCAATCTACAAAACTGAATGATGATTGCTAAGTCCTTATGTGGCATCTCAATAGCATATAATGCATTATGAGTGCCTGATGATTACTATAATCACAACATGATATGATTAACATAATGTGTATGGTATGAAGGAGGTTTATATTTAATGGAGCCGCTGGACATTTAATGACATGATGACATAATTAATACACAATTAGATTCAAAGAAACAGATCTTTGTTCATTTTGGGCATATCTGATTATTATGCATCACAATGTGAGTCAAGTGTTACTGAATGAGCCACTCCTCTGCTAAGAAGAGTAAATGATGAAATGGCAGAGCTATGTTTGTGTGATTCTGCTGACTTTCAGTTCATACTGTTTACAGTCCTGTGACTCATAAGCAATTCATGCTGTTGCAACTCAATTTGCAGAAGCAGCTACACACTCAGGAGGTTTCCCAACATATCATCATTTGTCCTGCAACATCTGCAGCTGGAGCGTGTTACAGCACAGGAGAAGCTGCAGCTGTATGTAAACAAATATTTAAACCAGGCTGTCCCAATTCTGTGTTTCTACATATACCAACAGTGATTAATGCACTGTAATTTGTATGTAATCCACGGATGTATTACTGTAGAATTATGTTACATTACATTCATTTAGCAGACTCTTTGATCAAAAAAGGATAAAAGTATTAAAGCGATAAAAGCTTTTATCTTAACAAGACAGAAGCTACAGTTGGTCTCTCGGAGCACATGAACGCTGGTTCATCACGTTAACAACACGGAGATGAGCACTGCTGCTGGAGGACCTTCAAGACCGGTTTTAGTAGAAAAAGAACAAAGCAAAAGTGCCGTTTGGAAGTATTTAGCATACAAGGCTAACAACCAGGGAAAGGCTAAGGATGTGAAGCTAGCAGCTAACATCTCATAATAGACAGTAACGTTAATGGCGGAGCTAAGTCCTGTCGGTCTAACATTCATTTAACAGGATGACACAATAACGTGTCTGAAAAGTCAACCAGCAGCGAGACAGAAACAGTAGCAGCTGCTTTACCAACTCTATTGAAACAGCAGAGATAATATGGAGCCGAGTCAGCAGAAACACAGAAGATAAACAGGACTGAAGCTGAAGACATTAGCATGGAGAAGATCCCTGTTTACACTGTGGAGAAACCTGACTAACAACGACTGATTTACCTACTGAATCCAAGGTTTGACCTCCTTCATGGAATCATTTAACGTCCACACAAATCCCTGAGATATACAACACAATAAAACAAACAAGAGAATAAAAAAAAAGTCAGACAACTTTTTAAAAGTGCTGTTATCGATGTTTGTATTGTTTCTAATCTTTATTCTAAAATTTTTGTTATTGGTTTTTTGTTGCCCCCGTGGTATCCAAAATGATATCGAGTATTTCCTAGGTATCGGCATTGACTTTGAAATTCTAGTATTGTGACAACCCTGGTCGGTGCTGATCCCTCAGGCGATAAAGCGTGAGATGGTAACATCTGTTGCTGTTTTGCTAGCAGCCATAATCAGACCAGTGTCACTGCTGATAGATATGTTATCTGGCCTGTTATAGAAAGAGTGGTTCTGATTTGAATTAGAGATAATAGACCAATAACACGACTCATCATTTTAAAAAATAGACTCTCTAGATATGTTTCCAATTAACATATAATAATGAGTAGACTAATGATGGTCTATGGTTAGAAGTTGTGCAACATTTCTGAACTAAAAAAAATAGTCAAACTTTTTTTGTTTGGCCACTGGCTTTTAAAGTTAATATGTTTTCAAACTATTCTAGGAAGAGAACTGTTTCCTTTAAGCCAGCTGCAGGCCAGTGCTGCACCTCATGGTCTTCAGCTGCACTACCCGTCTTCACTTCAGTCTGATACACCACACAAACTACGATGTAGAACCTCAGGGGAGTGGTGTCAGAACGATCATGTCTCATTTTTTACAGTGTTGTATTCCGATCTAAAGTAGCAACCTGAGTGAAGAAACACTGTTAAAGTCCTTAGCTTGAGATACAGACGTATAATCAGCAAAATGTAGGTATGAAGTAGGAGGGCCCCTGTTTTGAGGTACTTGTATCACTTGCGTATTTCCATTTGCTGCCACTTTATACTTCTTCTCTACTACATTTCAGGAGAATATTGTACCTTTAACTCCACTATTTTCTGGGCTGTGGTCCAGCGTGGTCAGAATAAAAAAAAACAGGGTCATACAGTTGGATCACGACTCCTTTGTTTGGATAAAGGTGTTAATACTCCAATAATTCCCACACACATTTCTGATAAAGTCACTAAAAGTAGAGTAAAATAGCAGACCCCTTCAAAGAAAGTTAATGGTGAAATATAGTGTTCAAATGCACACAGACACACACACACACACACACACACACACACACACACACACACACACACACACACACACACACACACACACGGTTATATCATTCTTACAGTACATAAGGCCATATACACCATAGGATACCAGAACCAAGTCCTACATTTTAAAGATAAAAGTCGATGTAGTCATTGATCATTGTTCTGCCGGAGAGTTTCCACATAACATTTCAAGGTGGATGTTTCAAACACCTCCACATTTCCTAAAGCAACCACATGATCTCAGTGCACGCACTGATAACTCTTACAGCTGTAGTTACAGTTTACAGATTAAGATTAAAAAACATGATTCATTCAGTGAAGCATGATGCTTGTTGCTTTATTACAGGCTTGCACATTCAAATTATTACACCATGTTCATAAAAACATTGCTCATATTATTATTCACACACACATACACACACACAACCTTTAGACATCCAACATTTCATTTTATAAATTCAGTTTACAGTTACTACAAGTACAACTTTTTTTATATTTCATTCATGTGTCTGTACTTTCTTTTTTTCTTCATCTTCTTCTTCTTCTTCTTCTTCTTCTTCTTTTTCTTCTTCTTCATCTTCTTCTTCTTCTTCTTCTTCTTCTTCTTATTATTATTATTATTATTATTATTATTATTATTTTGTGCCCTTTTACTCATCAGTTACTCAGAAACATGTAAACTACATATATGATGCTTTACAGTCCATGAAGGCATGTTGTATCTGTTACTGTAATAGCTCAGTGTCGTAAAGAGTTGATTAAGATATAGATTTCCAAATTCTGAGGATTGCTCAATGGTGGACTGTGTTTGAGTTGTAAACTGATATAAATGACAGCCTATAGTGCAGAAGTGGTTTCAAAGATTCTCTCACAGTGTGTCTACAACTCAACACAAGGACTTTACGTGTGATTATAAAACGTCAACCCAATGCATTTAGTTGTTTCTGAAATTTTATTTTTTATCACACGTTGTTTGGTATGAAAAAATGTATTGAACTGTTATATTAGTAAATCATCATTTTACTGAACTGTTACATTAGTAAATCATCATTTTAACTGTTATATTAGTAAATCATCATTTTCACTGTTATATTAGTGAATCATCATTTTAACTGTTATATTAGTGAATCATCATTTTAACTGTTATATATTAGTAAATCATCATTTTAACTGTTATATTAGTGAATCATCATTTTAACTGTTATATTAGTGAATCATCATTTTAACTGTTATATTAGTGAATCATCATTTTAACTGTTATATTAGTGAATCATCATTTTAACTGTTATATTAGTAAATCATCATTTTACTGAACTGTTATATTAGTAAATCATCATTTTAACTGTTATATTAGTAAATCATCATTTTACTGAAATGTTATATTAGTGAATCATCATTTTAACTGTTATATTAGTGAATCATCATTTTAACTGTTATATTAGTAAATCATCATTTTACTGAACTGTTATATTAGTAAATCATCATTTTAACTGTTATATTAGTAAATCATCATTTTCACTGTTATATTAGTGAATCATCATTTTAACTGTTATATTAGTAAATCATCATTTTAACTGTTATATTAGTGAATCATCATTTTAACTGTTATATTAGTGAATCATCATTTTAACTGTTATATTAGTGAATCATCATTTTAACTGTTATATTAGTGAATCATCATTTTACTGAACTGTTATATTAGTAAATCATCATTTGAACTGTTATATTAGTAAATCATCATTTTAACTGTTATATTAGTAAATCATCATTTTAACTGTTATATTAGTAAATTATCATTTTAACTGTTATATTAGTAAATCATCATTTTAACTGTTATATTAGTAAATCATCATTTTCACTGTTATATTAGTGAATCATCATTTTAACTGTTATATTAGTAAATCATCATTTTACTGAACTGTTATATTAGTAAATCATCATTTTAACTGTTATATTAGTGAATCATCATTTTAACTGTTATATTAGTGAATCATCATTTTACTGAAATGTTATATTAGTAAATCATCATTTTAACTGTTATATTAGTAAATCATCATTTTCACTGTTATATATTAGTAAATCATTATTTTAACTGTTATATTAGTAAATCATCATTTTACTGAACTGTTATATTATTAAATCATCATTTTAACTGTCATATTAGTAAATCATCATTTTAACTGTTATATTAGTAAATCATCATTTTAACTGTTATATTAGTAAATCATCATTTTACTGAACTGTTATATTAGTAAATCATCATTTTAACTGTTATATTAGTAAATCATCATTTTAACTGTTATATTAGTAAATCATCATTTTAACTGTTATATTAGTAAATCATCATTTGAACTGTTATATTAGTAAATCATCATTTTAACTGTTATATTAGTAAATTATCATTTTAACTGTTATATTAGTAAATCATCATTTTAACTGTTATATTAGTAAATCATCATTTTCACTGTTATATTAGTGAATCATCATTTTAACTGTTATATTAGTAAATCATCATTTTAACTGTTATATTAGTAAATCATCATTTTAACTGTTATATTAGTGAATCATCATTTTAACTGTTATATTAGTGAATCATCATTTTACTGAACTGTTATATTAGTAAATCATCATTTTCACTGTTATATTAGTGAATCATCATTTTAACTGTTATATTAGTGAATCATCATTTTACTGAACTGTTATATTAGTAAATCATCATTTTCACTGTTATATTAGTGAATCATCATTTTAACTGTTATATTAGTGAATCATCATTTTAACTGTTATATTAGTGAATCATCATTTTACTGAAATGTTATTTTAGTAAATCATCATTTTAACTGTTATATTAGTAAATCATCATTTTACTGAACTGTTATATTAGTAAATCATCATTTTCACTGTTATATTAGTGAATCATCATTTTACTGAAATGTTATATTAGTAAATCATCATTTTAACTGTTATATTAGTAAATCATCATTTTCACTGTTATATATTAGTAAATCATTATTTTAACTGTTATATTAGTAAATCATCATTTTACTGAACAGTTATATTAGTAAATCATCATTTTACTGAACTGTTATATTAGTAAATCATCATTTTAACTGTTATATTAGTAAATCATCATTTTAACTGTCATATTAGTAAATCATCATTTTAACTGTTATATTAGTAAATCATCATTTTAACTGTTATATTAGTAAATCATCATTTTACTGAACTGTTATATTAGTAAATCATCATTTGAACTGTTATATTAGTAAATCATCATTTTAACTGTTATATTAGCAAATCATCATTTTAACTGTTATATTAGTAAATCATCATTTTAAGGGTCATGTAATCTCTACTGAGGCTCAGTTCCTGTTCTCCCAGTGTATGGGACTACTTTATGCATGATTCATTGATATAGATGAATATGAAAATATGAAGCCCTAACCAAGTTGTGTAAACTAGCTGATTATGTTTTTTTTTACAATACCAGTTATGCTGGCAAACAGATCTAAACAAACACAGTTCTGAGAGCACAATAAACTCAAATAAATATATAAAACATTTATTTATTTAGTTGACCCAATAAAATGATTTGTTCCGCCATTTTAATCATTTCTTTCTAGTAGTGATCCCGAATTTGAAGAATGTAAAGTCTGAAGATACATTTGTACAGTTTTGAATTATTTTTATTGGGGGGGGGGGGGGGGGGTAATTCATATTTTTCAGAAATTGGGGGAGACATGCCCCCCCGCCCCCATCCCCCCAGGATCTGCACCCAGGCAATAATGTAAAGTTAATTTGAGTTCAAATCTTGATTTTATCAAGTCTTTGTGTTATTTTAGTGAAAAGCAAGTTTCCATCACTTAAACTGCTGTGTATCAATGACAGATGGATTTACACTGAACAAAACGTGTCCTCGGTCATATCTGCAGACAACCAATACAGACTTTTATAAAGTGACTGTGAGCAACTTATTCATGCTGCCACTGTGCGCGAACAGCAGCAGAGCGCAGACACCCCGAGCTGTAATAACCAAAAAAAGAAAAGAAAAGCTCGTTTGGAATTTTGGGTGACCGTCATGCATTTTGTTCTTCCCAAGAAAGAAAAGGATCTTTTATTATTTGTCCGCCTGCGCTTCTTCTCTCCGCCTTGTTCCGCGCTGCGGAGCTGCAGTGATGTCAGCCTGCCTGGGTCATTTGAAGGTCAGCAGCCTCGGAAGGGTTCATACAAAGTTCACTCGCATATATTAGGCAATTCAATCTTTCATTCTCTGTGGCAAAAACTAGTTGGAAATGAGCTGCGCGGGGGGACGGATAACCCATTCGTCATCGGAGAGGAGAACGCGTGCTTTTAAGCGCCCGCCGTGTTATTTTTGATAATAGAAACAGAAAGATCCTCCAGTTCGGACGGGCTTCACCGCTGCTGCGAGCCGGGACGGGCGAGTCAATGAAAACACGTCGGGATTCTGTTATTAGTATTATTATTGTTGTTATTATTATTATTGTTATTATTGTTATTATTATAATTGTCATTCTTATTATCATGGAGGAGTCCCGGCCACACGTCCGCGGCAGCGCGCTGACAGGACACGGTGCAAGAAAATGGCAAATGAGCTTTTAGAAGGAGCCGCGGAGCGTTTTGGTCCCAAATAATTCATGATTCCGGTGCGGGACGGAGAAGAACAAGAGGAGCGAAATCCGCCTTTCCAAGAAGAAGAAGAAAAAGAAGAAGAGGAGGAGGAGGAGGAGGTGGAGGAGGAGGAGGGAGGGGGGAAACAACAGTGTTTGATGGAGTTGTGTGCGCTTATGCCGGTGATATTTATCCATAACGCACAAGACTAGTTGAACGACGCGCCGTCATCATGTTCGACTGCATGGACGTGCTGGCCGTGAGTCCCGGGCAGATGCTGGATTTCTACACGTCCAGCCCGTCCTCGTGCATGCTGCAGGAGAAGGCTCTGAAAGCCTGCATCAGCGGACTGGCGCACCGAGAGTGGCAGCACCGCCGGAGCGCACACTGTAGGTCCAACTTCTCATCATCTCTCATTGTTATTATTGTTGCTGCTCTTGTAGTTATTGGCTCACTTAAAGCCGTGGAGTGATGACGGGCCGGTGCAGGCTGAGTCTGTCACCCACAAGTTTCCATAAAGGGCCTCCAGGTGTGATCGTTACCGTAGCTGGGGATCAGATAATGCAGATAAATTGGGGAACCCTCCTTTAGGAGTTGTAGGAAAACTTAGGACGCGTGAACGCATCACAGGCGCTCCTTAAAAATACCAGGAGGAATAATAAACACAGGGGGACATATGTTAGGAGCAGCTCTGTGACATGAAATAAAAGTTTGCAGTTGATGTTGGACTCGGGAGGATAAACTCTCCCCAACTTTCTCCCAAACGTCATATTTCACTCCTGCCGTGCGTCGTCATAAATTGTGAGCAGTGGAAGCAGCCCGGGACCTGCTGATGTATGGCTTGTCTCAGATCAGTCGAGTTCAGAGAGCAGCAGGCTGGAGGAATGGGTAGAGTAAACACAGGCGGCGTTTCCACACCTCCTTTCCCGGCCAGACATGACAGGAGGGGCGGCCTGGCGAGCCGCGACCTGCGCTCCGTGACACTGATTTAGATAAATGACCCCGCGGACTTTTCAACAAGATTAGCGGAGCTGCATGTCAAGCCCTCGCGTTTTGAATCGGCCGAGGCTGATCGATGGACTGCTCCTAGTTTTTGTCCTGGCGACTAAGTGGGTGCCTCAAAGGCAGCTGCATTCCAGGGATATTCTCAGACAGAAATATCCAGTCAGGTTTCGAATCGCACGAGGATGAAATCATTATTTAAACAGCAGAAAAGAAAGGCAGGCTGGTGGTGACAGCTTTATATTTATAGAAATAATTGACGATGAAGTGTAAACACAATCAAAAAGAAATTTCTTTTTGGATTTGAAGAAAAGTGGCTAAATGGCATATTGTCAAAACCGAAATTGCGGACATATATTCAGATTAAGCATCACTATGGTACTTAATCGTATGTAAAAGCAAATTTAATGAGAAATCAGAGATGTTTGTTTGCTGGGTTAAGAACAGGACCCCTTCCTCTGGCCCTGGAAGTTGGCTGATTTAAAAACATCCCAGAGGAACACAGACTGTGGGACTTAGGAGAGGCAGAGAATGAATCTCATTTTATTTTCATACTGTCCCTTCGATGATGAGCTGAGAATTCCTTTCTTTCAATGAAATCCTGGAATGTTCTGGAGCACTAATGATGACAGGATGGAACGGTTGTTCACTTGTATTGTTTATGAGTTTGCCTCTTTTTTTGCAAAAGCCTGGAAGAAGCGTCCGGATGGTTTATTTTGTTAGTATTAGAATTGTTAAGCATCTACTTTTGGTTTCTGGTCCCTCTTTGTTTAATAATGGTGTCTTGTAAGCCCTTGTAAGCTGGGCATATTTAATATGCACGACACAATAATACAATTAAATCAATCAAAATCAACTTTCAGACACGATGTAAGAACAAACATTGAAGGTGTCGTTATGTGCATTTGTCCATCATCACCTTCATCCACTGACTTCGCTCATGAGGCACTTGTCAGTGTTTGTTTTTCACTGTCACCCTGCTGCTGCTGCTGCTGCTCCATGATTTATCCTCATTTGATAATGACCAGTCTCCAGCTGTCATTCCCTAGGAAGTGTTTGCTCAAGGGCACTCAGTCAAAAGAGGCTCTCATCAGTGGAGGGAAAGTGCAGAATTTGAGATATGACTGAAAACTGCAACTGATGATTTTCACCATTCATTTTCTCTCTAAAATGTCAGAAAATAGAGAAACATGCACATCACAAGGTGGCATCTTTAAATGACTTTTGTCCAATCAGCCGTCCAACACAGATGTATCAAATAAAATTCATATTTCACAGGACAAAGAAAGCTGGAAAATTGCATAAAGGGAGCTGGAACCAACACATTTATGGTATTTTTGCTTTCAAAATGATTCATGATGAATTAAGATGAATTGTATAGCATTTTCTAATCATCTTAGCTTTTTAGACCAATAACAAAAAAACCGTTGTGAGCGGTCATTTCTTTGTTTATTGTAAGGCTTAACTTGTTGATAATGCTTCTGCTTAAAAATAATATAAGGCGATGGAAAGTTATTTCTTTAACTCTAACTAACTAAAAAAAAAATCATTTTCAAACTGGAGAAAATGAGATTTCACCTTTGCAGTTGAAGTACTTACTTCATTTTTCCCACCTAGTTATGTATCATTGTATTATTTGATCTCACATGTAGTCAGAGGCTCTGTGAGTTTAAGGTTACTGGGTTCTCCTAAGCACCTGTCACACATTCTTTATTTTTTTTCTCGTTATATGAATATTTAGTATTCAACGGTTCCATTAAGTGCTGAATTATATTTTCTGTCATTTGAAATTCCTCATGAATTGTAGATTATTTAATTTATTTCAATATGTTGAGAGTTCGTCCTGTCATTAATCTTGGGAGGAGCACATGGTCAAAGTGAGTTCATATTCATGTGTATTATGAACCCCTTATTGCTCATGATGTCCATAACCATTTTTAATTCCCTTAGAAATGAATCACCTATACAAGAACCTGCCGACGAGGTTCCGTTAAATCCCTTAAAGGAATAAAGCTTACATTTATTTTTAAAAACATAATCATGTTATTAGAGTAAATATAATATAAAGTAGTGTAATATTTGGGCTTCATTTTGGTCCGTTAAGCATCAACTTCACTTGTTGTTTTTTTACTCCTCAAACAGACTTCTTAATGCTTCTTAGAGTGTGGGTACGTTGCTAAAATGACCTCTGGCTCCTCACTGCAGTAGCTTCTTAAGTCCACACCAAGTCCTTTCAAACTAAAATTCAGCCCGACACCAAACTGAAGGTCTCTGCGTTATTTTGATTTTCTTCTTTATTTGTGTGTGTGTTTACTTCAAGGTCCAGATGCACTCATCCTCCACACAGTCAGAGAATGAAATCCTTTCACTTATTTGGTGGTCTAAACAAAGACACAGCCCAACACACTAACGCTGTAACCACCACGTGTGCATTTACAATAGCAGGATGGAATGAGAATAAGGGGGACAAGGAGCTCCTCAGTGAGAGCTACGGCCCAGCGTGTCATTGTTAATAGGGGGGGAGAAGGCAGTATTGGACCCCCGCACTTTTGACCGTCTGAAAGCTGAGGAAGTGTCTAGTTTGAACATCTTAAAAGGAGATGCATTAGTACAAATTCATTTTTGTATATGTCTCTAAAAGCATAAGAGTTAAAACACTTTATAACTGCATACTTTGTTACATATTAACACGGAAAAAATGTACTATACTCATCACTTTACTCATTTTGCTTTATTATTTTTGTGCAAATTCCCTTAATGAATGTGATGGCCTACACTGTGTCATCATATAACCTGTAGTTAAGGTACTTTTAAAAGGGTGTCTGTCTTTGACATCTTTAGTATTTAAAATCACCCAGTTTTTTATGAAGACATATTTTTAATATTCATAATGCAGATATCAGGGCATTTGTAACATTACATGAGTGGTTTTATTCTGCACTTTTTTACCTATAATAGGTGAGTTAATATGTTGATACATTTCCGCACTTTTTCCTGTATGAAATATTTTTGTTATTGCCATCCATTTCATGAAGGGGACATATGAAAAAGATGCCTCATGGTGGTGAAAAACCGACTCCCTTTTGAGGATTAGTGCCTGTAACTGAACAAACATCTGAACCCTGAAAAACATGAAGGCACTGCTGAGCACGTTCTCTTTGTTAATGAACTGCCTGTAGTCACCACAGAATCAAACTAAAGCCTGTATCAGGACGTGTAACATCAGGTTTTGTATCCAACATAAAATTAATACACAGCACCACACCAACATGTTTGGACTGGTCATGCAGTTAGATAATCAGCAGCCTTCAACACACACGTTCACACTGAGGTAGGACAAAGAAGATTCTCATGATTTAAAAAAAATCTTATCTCAAGTTGTTGCACCTAGTTGTCCTCGGCCCGTAGAGCCTCCAGAGCTGTCACAGGACACTCCTGCCCTCTTCCTGTTTGAAGAAGGCGCTGTTTAAATAAGACTTTGATTTGAGAAAGCCTCTCTCAGGGTCATTGAAATGTTGGTATATTAATTTATTTGTTCAGGATAATGGAAACCTCCTGGGTGTTAATTAGCCGCATTGACAACGAGCCAGCCATTAATGCACTTCCTCTTCCAGTTTAGATGTTAATTAAGAATGATCAAGGACCTGCTTTGCACAGATAAAACGGGCTTTGCGGCGGAGGGATTGCTGCACATGATACCCACGCTGTGCGAAGAATTTCACCTTAAAAGCATCAAGTCATTTTATCTCATCAAAACACCATCAGACAAATCAGTGGAAAGGTGATGGCCCAAAAAATACTGCTGCTGTTTTAACTCAAAAAGACAGAGTGTGATAATTCAGCCTGATATGTATTGTACAGCTGATGTGTGTTATGGGATAATTGGAGCCTTTTTGTCTTCAAGGCTTAAGCGCCCCTGATATGGACATGAAAAGCCATTAGCACAGCTTGCACACCAAGCTAATTTAGTGGGCGTGTGAAATGAAAGGCGGATGGGGGGAAATAAAAAGTGATGTTCAACAGAGAAATGTAAGGAGAGCTCTCTGATGCCACGCATGCTTAATCGACATGATTAGGACCGTGTTAGAGTCCCACCAGGGTTACACCCGTACTGTGTATCTGCAGCCACATCGGCCTTCAGCAGTATCACAAATACTCGACCACAGCTACAGAACAAAAGCCCCTTTCACTGTAAAAAAAAATCTGTTAAAAAGGGTAAAACGACTGGCAGCAAAGACGGATACAGTGGAATTACAGTAAATAACCACAGTATCACAGAATTACATGTAATAAACTAAAAAACAGAGCACACATTGAATTACATAAGAATACTGTCATTTAATATGGTTATTTACTGTAAACCTTGCTGCCAGTCGTTGTACTGTTTTTTACAGTTCATGTTTTTACAGTATATTATTGTAAACAAATGCACACATACTGTAATTACGGTATAAGTCTGGAAACTTTGCTTTACCGGCTATTACAGTTCATGTTTTTACAGTGTATGTTAATCTGTTTTTTTTGTAGCCTTTAAAAAGCTACCTAAATATATTTTTGAATCTGGTTCCAACCGAGAACTTGACTTTCTCAAGATGCTTTATTTGCGGTTTCAGAGGCTTTTCAACCCTCGTTAAAAGTGAACACTTCATTTGTGTGTGTGTGTGTGTGTGTGTGTGTGTGTGTGTGTGTGTGTGTGTGTGTGTGTGTGTGTGTGTGTGTGTGTGTGTGTGTGTGTGTGTGTGTGTGTGAATGCAAGGTTAGTTCATTGTATAGAACCTTTCTACAACAAAGGAATTCAAAGTGCATCATATGAAACATTAAAGGGCATAAGGACGATAATATGAAATAAACTAGAGGCAAGCTAAAAAGAAAACAGTTGATAGTAAAGTGATGATTAAAGGCAGAAAGGCCGAAAGCAAGTGACCCAGAGCGGCTGAGAGCTGTGATGAGTCATGATGAAAACACATTCAGCGCTTTGTAAACCAACTGTTTCATAATGATACATTGTGACTTTGGTTGTTTCCTATTATGGATTATTAAAGGAAAGGCTATTCAGTGAAAGGATCAAGTCGCTGAGGTGCGAGGCATCATGCTCGATCCTCTTTGAACATTTTTATTAATTCACTCAAACCTTCATTATCGATTTTGTAGACGATTTATTTATGTGTTCTTCACAGTTTGTCCTGTTATTAACTGTCTGAAAAGCAGCTTCAAACCAGCTCATTTGCATATGAATTATGAATTGCTTGTTGCTCATAACAACCCAAACCTTTTTTAAAGTCTTTTTTAGAAACAGCAGGATTATAGTGACAGCCTTAGAAACTGCCACAAACATCTGAACACACACTCGTTTACATGCATTAACCAAAACATATATTTTACATCTGTTTTTAAAAGGGGAATTTCATTATTACAACTTTATCGTGAACGTAACTGTGGGGATACTGCAACATGTAGGCTTTATTTTGGTCTGTTGAGGACAAACTTCAGTTGTTTTGGACTCATTTTTTGCACATTTAACTCAAGGGCAGACACCTCAGACACTGATCAATTTTGTGATTTTGGGCTTTTTTCCTTCCTTAACACGACTTCTTTCAGACTGGTGGAGAGAAAAGATCCAAATTACACATGTATGTGTCTAACCTACTACAGTGTGTATCTGTGTCTGTACATCAGTCCTAAATCAGCCAAAAGTTACCTTTAGATAATGCCTCATTTGCATATTTAAACATAACATTTCAGAAAACTACAATGAATGATTTTACTCAATCCCCCGTAGTGTTGCAAAATATATGAATTTTACATTCCAAACAGATTTCTATTCTCGCAATCTCCTCTTCAGCAGCACTTACATACGCCAAACTGTCCAGTTTCATTCCAGATACATACAGAAGGGCTCGTTCTGATATTATTCATATCATTCATCTGATTTATACAACATTTTATTCCTAAAACATCGAGAATACTGTATTTTTAAGGCTGTTGGGATTTATGGAGTGATAAATATATATATAAATATATAATATAAAATATATGTCAACAAAATGAAGGAATTTTGAACATTGCTTTATCCACATTTCTGTTCTGGACATTAAGACATTTTACTAAGATAATGCCTCATTTGTATGTTTAAACAAAAAAAATCAGAAAACTTGAAATACAAAACAATAATAATATTAAAGGTTGACTATGGAGAATGATCAGAACTCCGCCATCCAGTGTCTCAAGATCATAGTTGCAACAACAAAAAAGAATTCCAGCAGTCGGGATGCCAGGTTTGTTGCAGAGTGTGTCAGAAATCAGCCTGCTCCATGTCAGTGATGAATCATAAAGGGGAATCACTCAATTGACTAATCAGTTAATTTGACAACAGTATTTAACGTTAGCCAGTCTTTAACTGTGTAACCATTAGCTAGCTTTCAACTCTAAATTATTCTAGTTTCTGTAGCAACAACAAACAACCCTGGCAACCAGCAACACCCAAGGCTATTGGCTGCTACAAAGGAAACAGAATGGGATGGAAAGTCATTGTCAAACCTGTCAATTAAAAAAATAAAAGATAATTCAGACTAAATGTATTTTTTTGTGGAAAAGCAATTTGATTCTGTACCCCTCAAAACACCCTGAGGGTGTATTTTTTTATTTATAAATAGCTTTAATAAAGATTCTACATATTCAACCTTTAATGTCAGTAATAAACTGTGGAAGTTTCATGGTGATATGTATTAGTTAAAAATGTGACCACCTGTAGTGTCTCCCCTTAACATTAATGTAGAATGTTTAACGGGATTTGTGAGGTGTAAAGAAAAAAAAGGGATTTTTGCTCGCCCCTCAAATTGTAAAATAGACCTCAGACTCAAAAGATTGAATTAGTTGAAGTGGCCGTTCGTGCCCTTACAAAGATGAAGAGATCGAGTGTGGTCTGATGTTTTAGCATAAAAAGATAGAATTTTGATTGTGAATGCCATCTATATTCACTTAAATCTGAAAATAACAGCCCCAAAAAGCAAAAGTATAAGTGTAATAGTGTAAAAGTGTAAATAGCAATAGATTTCTGCAGCTGAAAATAACTTTTTTGTTTGTCCTTGTCTGTGTGCTTCAGCTAAATCAATGGAAGTGTTGAATTTTACCCTTGTTTGCCACACCTATCCCAGAGCTCCCAGCTTCACTTCTTTTTGCCTGTTTTCTAACAGAGCTGACACCAGACTTCAGTTGTGTGTAAAAGTGCTGGTTGAGGGGAAATAAAATGATAGCGGCCGCAAATTCCTGTGGATTCAAAAGAAACGTCTCACGTTTCAACAACCTTACTTCTTTCCTCCTCTCTCTCCCTCCTCGTCGGCTTTTGTGGCTGTCTCAGTTTCTCACTGTTTTTATGAAAGCTTTGAACTGGCCTGCACCTGCTGCTTCTTCCCGTCGACGCGTAGTTTAACCTAAATGCTGCAGTCACTCAGGGGTCGCTGTGAGGTCACGGAGGAGGGGGTTGACAGCCTGGGAATCTCTGGTCACCTAACAATACCTTGTCAGTACATAATCCAGAAATCAAGTCAGAGTTGGGAGGTGTTTTTTTTTCTGTCGAATAGATTTAGAAGCCCTGATGAAAAGCAGATCCTCACCTCTCCACACCTCTATTCTCTTCCATTTCCCCACCAGACACCAGGCCGAATGACCGTTCCTCATTGTTATTTTCTTTTCCTTGAGTGTTTAAAGCTCTTCCAAATATCCCCCTCTGTAAAACGCTTGGAAGCCGGAGCAAAGCTGCTTCTAATTTGGTGTACTTTGGGTGAACTTTGACCATTTCCTCTGACTGGGCCTGCTGTATGTGAGCTATGCACTCAGCGCTCCTGCAGAGAGAACCTGGAGGAAAAACACTCAGACTGGAGGGAGCGTCAGCTGAGCAGAGGAGGAAGAAAAGGAGGCGGAGGTGAGGGGCTGGATCCACAGACTGGGAGTAATATTCCTCTAATCCTCCCAGGCTATGCCTACGGCTCCACACCCAAATCACCACAGCTTTCTCCTGAACACAAACCAAATACACAAATACCCCGAGGAGCTTCAGGAAATGCCTCTCTTTCTCGTCAGCCCTCTTCTTTTCTCTCCTTTTTTTCCTCCTTGTCTCTGTTTCTGCTGATCTGTTATAATTTGTCAGGTTTAATTCGATCTCTGGGATTTATGGTTTCTCCCTTGTCATTGATTTTTATTTAAACTAAAATCAAGCGTTAGATTTAGACGTGCTCCTTTTCCTTCCATTATTTGCAGGAGAAAAGCAGCGTTGTCCTCGTTCCCAATGCGGCATCATTGTGTTAAATGGCCTGTGTGCAGCGACAGACTTTGCTCGGGGTTCTTTACCATCTGTTGGTCATGTGGACCATGTGGGGAGAGTTTTACATGTCGATGGTTTTTAGACTGGGGGAACTGGATATAAGGACGTAGAGGGCACATATCGGATAGATGACTCTGAAGATTGTGACTACATTACCTACGAGTATCCTCTCATCCTGCTTCACACCGCTCGTTCTGGGCTGGACCAGCGTTCAGGTTTTTTGAGCTGACTGCGGCGCCCACTCTATATTTTTTAAGGGTTGATGCCAAGGGCCCGTAGACAACCTACCAGTAATGACCAATTTACTCTTGCCGTAAATTTGTGTCTCATTTCTGAACAGGCACATTCTGCATTTATTATAATTTATAGAGACATTATTGTCACACAAGGACTAATTACAGTTTTGGTCACTTTGTGGTCCATCTTTTGAAGTGCTTAGTATTCACAGTACATAAGAGCACAATAATAACTTTGATTTACTCAGTGAGGACACCTTTCTGGCAAATTTACAAAAAGCATGTTTTTCATTATAAGCCGGGTCTTATTGTCACAGTTTTGGCTATTGATACTATTGGCAGTGGTGCACTTGTTCTCCCTGAGTTATTTCCTGGCATCAGAAACATTTTGATATAAAGTCAGACAGAAACACGAGCAGTCACACGATCAGGAAGGCTGTGAACAAACCTGGACCAGACCAAGGGGCTTTTCCTGCACAGTTTCCCTGTGCAATGAGGGATTATTACCACATTTCAACGACACTCACAGTTGCAGGATAGGTTCAGATTTTTTTAAGTCACTTTTAATACAGTACTGACACTTAAATCATTTCTCCCCATTTCACCTCTCCACGTGACACGTTTTCCTGTAACCGCACAACATTAGTATGGTTTTGGCCGACTATCCACACACAGCCGGCGTTATCGGAGCCTGAAAACAGGATCTTTTGTGACCAGAGTAACCAGACTTCCCAGAGTGGGAAGATTTGGAAAGGCCCTATGTGGCGTTGTCGTCTGGATGGTGAAACCGCATACTTTGTTTAGCGATGCTGTCATTGCCCCACTTCGGGCCTCTAACCCCTGTGGGGTCACATAACAACAACAACAGTGCTGCTGCGTGAGAGGAGAGAGACTGACCCATAGACTGTTTACTGAACTGGACTCTGAGCCACATGCATGGGAATGAATTAGGCCTACCACAGATTTCTCCCTTTACCCTGATGGCCTGAATAAGTCGCTAAATTGGTCGCTAGTAGCTTTTCGCAAAAAGTAGTGAGACAGTGCCTGCCTGTGAGTGCTTTGGGACGGGGAAGGGGCTCGCAGCAGCACCCTCTGCTCGGTGAGGACACTAACTGCAGACTGATTAGTGCATCAGAGTCCAAAACAGCACAAAAATCTCCACTAACTCCAGGAAGAGTGAAACATTTCTCTCTAAGATGGACGAGGATTTGGGAAGTCTTCAGATTTAGCGAGAAACTCTCCGATGTTTGATTGTGTGATTATACACAACAGCAGCTCTCCCTTTCTTCTTCTCTGTTGTTGGTGTATTTCTGTGGCAGTTACAGCACCACATCCAGGCCTGACATGTGTATTGCAGCGTTTTAAGACTGTTTCACTGGTTTCGTGTGGACGCAGATATTTCTCGAGTCGAGTCTGTGTGGACGGAAAACTTTTTAAGAACGACGGGGAAAAAAAAGGTTATTTTCGATCATAGGAAGGGCCCTCAGTTGGAGAGTAAGATTGGAAAAGCAAAATTAGATGGAACTTTTGTTAACTGTGGCCACCGGTTCAACATATCCTCATTAAAGGGTTCGCATGATACTTTACGAAGTATGACGTGAAAGTCCTGTGTTTTAGGATCCATCCACAACCCCGACTCGCCTCCTTATATGCACATTTTGGCGCTCTTAAACTAGGTCATCTGTTTTCCTTCTTTGCTCCACACATCATTTTTCACATTTCACGTCATAAATACATGGATTATATACAAATACAGTGAATGGTGACAGCCAGTAGAGAAGAGTCACTAGGTTAGTGAACTGACTTAATGATTTAGTGCCAACAAGGTAAGGCTTCAGCAGAAAAACTCATAAGGAGAATGAACTTTGCGTTTGTAAGAGTAACTGAGGATGTCAAAACTTTTCAATAAAACAAATACCACATTTGATAACATCAAAAATATTTTTTTTAAAAAGCAGATCTACAATCAGATCTTCAGGAAAGAAAATCCTGTTTGTATGTGTTCAGTGATTATTTTATTTTATTTTTATGAACTAGTACCCACAACAGGGGGAAATGATCCTATCCTATTTTTCTCATTGCCACATTATCCAAAGAGGTATCAAGTAACATTTTTTATGCTTGTATTTTATCATAGTTTTAAGTTCTGCTGTGGTGACAACCTAAAGAGGATCATTGTGTTATTTCGCCAATCAGAAGTTACATTGCCTCACTTTGAGAGCAAAGTTCCACAGTTCACTCCAACTTTCATTGACTATGAGCTCATCCCTCACCCTGACTAGCTGATACTTAAAAAGACCAGTACCAGCCCTGTATATCAGTGTGCTCCTGGTGTCAGCAGGCTGAGTCCCTGTGGAAGGGCCAATCAGAGGGGCTGTTTTCTCAAGTCTTTCCCCTCATTCTGCCTGCAGCCTCCAGCAGGGAGTGTGTGCTTTCCTGTTTGACCCTGGCAGCAGGTTCAGCCAGAGGCTAAGGGTTCAGCAGCCACAGATTTTTCTCTGTCTGCTCTTAAACCAGAATCACCATGCACACTTGTCTGTCACCAGCCTTTATTCCTGTAATGGAGCTTTCTGTGTATGTTAACATGCGGGGAAGTCGACTCAAAGTTTAATCACGCAGAAAATGGAAAAAGGCTCCCTTGCACCTGATAGGGCCTATACACAACCATACAGGTACCATTGACCACCCCCGCCTCACACACACACACACACACACACACACACACACACACACACACACGCTCTCCCTCTGAGGGCCGTAATGAATCTACGTTTATGCGTCCTATCTGTCTGCAGGTGGTCACACTGCCTCCCAGACGCAGTCATGAGTTTCATAGGCAGCGAGCTGAATTGTTGGCGCTCCCTCTCCTCAGTGTGGGACTACCCAGCCGTCACAAATGCTCCGAAGGCATATCAGTAACAAAAGTATTTTTCCTCTAGATGCATGTTAAAGTGCGCCGCACCTCCTGGGGAAGGCTAATATACATTGTTTTTGTGCTCCAGTTGTCATACATCCTCATGTCGCTTTGTTTCAGTTATTACATGTTTGATACAGGAAAGGGCTGTAGAGGAGGAGTATTGAGCTCATGGATAAACACGAGCAAGCATACACACAATGAATAGTAGATCAGAGATTTGGAATTAAGGATTATGTTACATAAGTGACGGAGGAGAGCATAAAAAGAAAAAAAGTGCCCCGTCAACCAATGTGAATCATGTTGAGGTTTTTGCTCTCGTATCAATATTTAAGTTACAACAATAGATCAAACCAATATATATATATATATATATATTCATATATATTAGGGCTGGGACTTTAACGCATTAATTACGATTAATTAATCACAGAAAAAATAATGCGACCAAAAAATAACGCGACAAAAAAAATAACGCAATTAATCATAATTTATCTTTGCACTCAGTGTGAAACGTTGCTCATTGCACAAGTTCCCCCTTGGCCCTTAATACCAACACACAGGACGCACCACGAGAGAAATGAAACCTATGAGAAGCAGATGATGAGTTGTTGCTGGGTTCAGTGGGCGACATTTGAGTTCTAAGAAACGGCCGAGTGGAAACATGGACAAGAGCACGGCTGTGTAAAAATGCACGTCCCACCAGAGCTCCTCAGCCTCCGTTTCACCCTAATGCTGAACATGCTGCAGCTAACGTTAGCACAGACAACGCTGAACATGCTGCAGCTAACGTTAGCTCCTAGGAGGGACTATCATTAGTCCATTGATCATTTTTGAAAAAGCCCTTTATGGTAAAATGTTAATTTTATGCCAAGGATATTATTCTAAATATTTTTTGCAATGTTAGGGTTCAACTTTTCTTGAATATACCGTACTAAGCACTGTTTTATTTTCTATAATATATTAAGTCATATATCAAAATCCATTTAAATTGAAACCCAGTGGTTTTGATTCCTAACCATAACTGTCACCCTTTGTAGGCTAAAATTATCATGTGACGGTAGTTTTAGTGCATAAACCTAAACAACGACAAAAAAAACTAAAAATAAAAAAATAAAATCAAAAGCCAGTTCGTAAGATATCATCGGAATTTTTGTGCAGAACTTATCGTATGATATCATAATAACCTGTTCAGGAGAATATTTTTAACCATGACGCTCCAAGTACAGCAGTTTAAAACACGTGGTTACTGCTTGGCATAGCTATAGAGTTTGTCAGCCTAGTTGCTGCATTTTACAAAGCAGGCAATGTTGGAACCCATAGCCCGGTCCAAGACTTCACCTTCAGAGTGGCAGCCATTGTTTACGGTCTTATCAGCAACTTGAGACACAATTATGGAGTTGGAGTTGAGAGACGGTGTCTTGCTAAACAGATATCTGCATATTAATGGAGATGAATAACATTAAAAAGCTAATGAAAAGCAAAATCTGTGTAAGACAATAGTGGATGGGTCCGATGATTGCATGACGGCCGATTTGTTCCGCTTTTTTTGCTCCACACTGATTGTTTAACCTGCATGCAACCAAAGCTTTTTATAGCTGTGTATAGAGATTATAAAGCAGGAGATTGTTTTCCATGCTCAAAAGAAATGGAATTTCAATGATTGACCCTTTACATAATAGTACTTTAAACCAAGGTTATGGATTGAACCTCAGTGCCTTTTTGGTACGTATGCGCTACTGTTATTGTTAAAACTCAGATGCCACATTGATCAAGTTATTCTTCTCCTGGCATTTTGACTGTTACCAAACAGCATCAGGTGCATTACCACAAGCCAATTGGAGTAGGGCCGATCCTGGTGTACATTTAGGCAGGGAAAATCAAGACACATCGCAATCAGATTTGTTATCTGACCAACAGAGACAGGCAGCATATGTGAGAAAGTATAGAGAACAGTCTATGAAATTGCTGGTGGATTTTATGTGGATATGATATAAGATATAAGTGGAAATAGGGTCAAGACATTTGATAGAAAAACCTGTTTCTATCCTTAGTTGAAAACATAAGCTTTTGGTACCAGTACTGAAACTTTAGCCCAACTTGAACTTGCATTAGTTATATGTTTGCCAAGCCATCTACCCCCACCCTCTCCTATCAGATGGCTGTGTGTGTCAGACCCCTGGCTTGCCTCCAGGATGGTGTCTCACCATACATCTGCTTTATGTGCAAGCTGCTCCTGACTGCTCTCTGCCAACAACAGAGGGAACCCATTTGGAGCAATGAGATGACCCGACTTCAATGAAAACAAATGTCTGTCTGTTAGTCCTCATCAATGAAACCAGATCGCACTGGAGTTGTTTAAAGAAAGGAGAAATAACATGGCTGACTTTTCCTGCTGAAGTTGTTTACTCTTAGATGAATACCACTTGAAATTCAGACCAGCAAGCTTTTCTAAATCCTAACGCAGCACCATTATGTCAGCTCTATGCAAGTCTACTTAAAGATTCTGCAGAACTTTTATTCAGTTGATGCTGTCACTGTTTTATAACGAGTCGCAGAGACTTCTCCTTGCTGCCCAAACTGCTCCTCACACCCAGATAAGAGTGGGAATCGATAGATTTATAAATAATCTCATTCTAATTAACCTTGGTGATCATCTAACTTTCTCATCCCATATTACAGAGGTAACATCCATCCTCACGTACGGTACTGTATGTTTCACAGACTTCCCTCAAGCCACTGTAGTTGCCAAATGCAAAGCTGCAAATTCGACATGCGCAAAAAGTCACACAGGGTGAATGTAGCGGAAGATTAGATTAAACCGCCAGGGAATTCCATGCAAGGACGAGGGTCCAGTAATTATAAGAGCTTGTCCCTTACCATCAGTAATTGAGTTCACTCTGATGAAGTACGGAAGAAGGTAATCTAATCAGAGATGCTAGAGAGACCGTTTTCTATGTAGAGAGGCTGTGTGTGCATGTGGACAGCGGTTTGGTCTCATCCTGCATGGATTCAGTCTGGTACCTTTTCACTTCATGGTGCTAAGTGTGTAATGATTGCTCTATTTTGAAGTGCTGTCTGTGCTTTTGTTGCTGCAAATTAAGAGCACATCTTACATGAGTAACTATGTTTAATGGCTGCTTGCTGCTTTCTTGACAGATAGAGACAGATTTTAACCATATAAGAAAAATACATATAAAGGTTTTTTTGTTTTTTTAATCAGTGGCCTTCCACTACTTCTTTCATGTGTGTGTGCCACTGGAACAGCATATATTCATGTTAAAAATCAGATGTAAAACAGATTTACAGCTAAATCTGCCCTGGAGGTTACCAATTCTAAATGGACTTGGGTATGCAAGAACTTCTGGGCAGATTTTAGAGATGTCATCAGTTAACATCAGTTAACTAATACTCTTCAGGGTGTATATGCAGGTTTTTTAAACAAAGGAAAACCCGCTTATATAGGCAATAGACTCCTTTCCCATTGCCAGTGGACGAACTAACGAGTTAGTTAGCTAGTTAGTTAGTAGAAAACAACATAGAGGGCAGATAAACCAGATGTTAGTGGGTGTCATTGTTTTTTTTTTTTACTAATTACACTCGCCACAGCTTTCATGCTATTCCACTGATGGACTTGTTGGACTTGTAACACACAAAGACACTGAAGAAGATCGCCGCTAGCAAGCCAATCTAAACAATTTCTTTTTTTTTTCAGTGACTTTGAAAATGTTTGAAATGCATTAAACATTTTCATGAAAAACACTTTTGCTCATTTCCAAGAAAACACCACAGGGCACCTTTGAGATCAAGTGATAGAAAAAACACGGGGTCATCCCTTTGTCCCTGGTCGGGGAACATCGGAACCTTTTTCCCGGAAAGGGTCCTTTGTTCCCTGGTCGCATAAGCATCTACCTTTGTGGATTTCTTTTTTTTGTTAGGGCTATAGGTTACGGTTAGGGTCAGGGTTAGGGGGTAGTGTGAGGGTCTACATAGGCCTATTTTCTGGGAAATTGCCCGGATTATGGAAAAAATAACAGACCGGGGAACATAGGACCCTTTCTGTGAAAAGTGTGGGGGGGTCTGCTGTTCAACATAGGACTCAGGGAACATAGGTACGCTCCCAAAAAAACCACACAGCTCTGTGAGGCTGTGAAATTGTGCATTGAGCTAAATACTAACATTAGCATGCTAACATGTGCTCAATGACAATCCTGATTCACGGTTTTAAATGTAGATTGTTAGCATGCTACTGTACCTTTAGCTAATTAGAAAAAAATGTTTAAATGCCATTAGTTAAGTTAAGCAAAATCTTAACCCGATTATGAACAAAATCAACAAAATCCAGGGAATCACTGATTTTATTCTAACTGATCTTACTCTTGGTTATCCATCCCATCTTTGCTTATTTCTCCTGGACCAAAGTAGTGAACATGCCAACTGAGTGACTCACCAACCATAACCATCCATGAAACTGCCTGTTTGGCTAAAAACCTGGATTCTCATTATCTTAATACTAAAGGAGGGTCTTTTGAACTGAGTGCGTGACTAAAATTATCTTGTCTTGAGCTTTAAAATTTTGAGGAAGCATTTTTTTTTTATGTAATATGTCTTTCCTAGTTGCAGATGTCTACATGAATCATTCAGTCATTGGAAACCAAGCCTCTTCATCTTATATCTTCTCTTGTTTGCATTCCCTGCAGCCATTGAAACGCAGAGCACCAGTTCTGAGGAGCTGGTCCCCAGCCCGCCATCCCCGCCGGCCCCTCCTAGAGTCTACAAGCCCTGCTTCGTCTGCCAGGACAAGTCCTCTGGATACCACTATGGTGTCAGTGCTTGTGAAGGCTGCAAGGTAGGACTCCCATACCTCCTCAGACTGAGATATGCTGTGTTTTCTCTCTGTGACGCTGAGACAAAGGGCACCTTCACTCTAAGACGTTATTATGAAACACTGAAGTGAGAGTGGAGTGACTGAGTGAGACTAGGAGCTTTGTTTTCAAGGTTTCTTTGTACGTTGTGACACCAAATTGTGAAATTTTGTCTGAACTCCTGATTATGATTCAGTTTGAATTATGCTGACCTTTTTTCCCTGGAGGCCTTGCCTGAAGTACATTTCCGACCACTGAAGGATATAACTGCTTTTATATTTCTTTTGTAAGTGCATTTCATAAACAGATTCATTGCAAAGTAGGTTTTTTCTGGTTATGAATGGAACAATAAAACAAGATCCAGGTTCATTCCATAGAAAACAGACTCCAAATATATGCAGTTTACCACAAAGAAAGAACCAAGTTGCATCCAAAGGTCGTGATTGCCTCTCAGTGTGGCCCCCTTGTATTTGTGTCGTTTGAAATTTGGTATGGCATGGTGCTTCAGTAGCAAGGACATGCACCAGGACAGGATAAAGTTGCCAAAGCAATAGCCCATTTGCCCTCTTTGGCTAAGCCTTTGGCCTCTATGGCTTGCTGTTGTGGTTGCATAAATACGAGCAGCCCATAATTGCAAAAGCTAGACCTAATTTAATCACTTTATCATCCAAACTTGTATTACTTGTTGATAGGCAGGCATCTGCTTTGAATCCAATTTGACATATTGGCCATACAGTAGAATTGCAACTACCAAGTCTGTCGCGTAAAGCTATGTGGCCCAAAAAAAAAACGTTTTCCCATA
This sequence comes from Echiichthys vipera, assembly GCF_963691815.1. Taxonomy (NCBI): domain Eukaryota; kingdom Metazoa; phylum Chordata; class Actinopteri; order Perciformes; family Trachinidae; genus Echiichthys; species Echiichthys vipera. The sequence continues at coordinate 5,456,599 of NC_139838.1, read as the reverse complement.
GACTATTTTGGGAAAGAGATGTATGTAATACAGTTGATACATGTTTTTTTTAACATCATAACCCCTGCAAAATGACTAGTTTCACTCATTCACTCATCTTCAACCGCTTATCCGGGGTCGGGTCACTGGGGCAGCAGCTCTAGCAGGGGACCCCAGACCTCCCTTCCGGAGAAAGCATCCACCGTGGCCTCAGATTTAGAGGTGCTGATCCTCATCCTAGCCGTTTCACAGTCGGTTGCGAACCGATCCAGTGAGTGCTGAGGGTCACTTACCGACGATGTCATCAGTACCACGTCATCTGCAAAAAGCAAAGATGAAATCCCCAGCCCACCAAACTGCAACCCCTCCCCACCACGTCTACGCCTTGATATCCTGTCCATGAAAATCACAAACTAGTTAGTCATGACTAGTTTCAATATCAGAATTCGATCTGTTTGGTCTGACAACTTTTTGCAAAGTCTAGAACAGCCACACGATTAAGTAATTTAATCCCAATTCAAGTTAGCCAAGTTAGCTAGCTAGACAAAGAACTAAACTGGAAGTATAGCCAGCTGTTGGTGGAAGTCGTGCACCTTCTCTATAGGCCACACAGTGCGGAAGTAGTGATGATCATCTGGGTAATTTTATAGGCGACAGAACCTGAACTTTTTTGGCTTCATGGGTCACTGAAACACTTTCACAGGAATGTGAGTGCCCGGTCTCAAATGTGTCCAATTCTCTTTATAAATCCATACTAAGTTTTTAGTATAGTCTGTAGTATCCAGACTTTGTGTTGTTGATGTTGAGGGCTTTCAGTTAGTCTTTTTTAGTTGTGGTAATGATAAACGACAAATGATATAACTATGTAGATGGGATGCCCCATGAATAAAAATTTTCAGTGCTGCTGCTAGCTACATTATTGAACATGCTTCATTCAGGTTGTGATTCATTTACAACTAACAAGCAGATGTAATCGATAGAAGCCCAGAAATAAAAACATGTAATGTCGGTTAAATAACCAAATTGTTTCAAATATTCATGCTGACAGTCAATTTGGTCAAAAGCGACTGTCAGATCTCCTCCTACTGATCATAAAAAGAATCAACAATGAGGACCTGAAGAGTTTGAATGATATGGTTCCTAACGCTTTGACCTGAAATGACCTGAATAGCTGCTCAGTATGCAACAAAAGAATTAGCCGAAGTGGAATAAAAAAACATGGGTCAATACATAAAAGTCTGTACTGGAGAGAAATGCTAGTTGCTCAGTTTTGGGCAAATATTACATGTAGTAACATATGAAAACGCATGAGAAGCATATTAATAGAGAATATTACTTTTTTCCTTCGTCTGTTGGTTTCAGTCCTTGCACTTTATTTGAAATGTTGTCTAATTACGTTCCCACTGTCGTAGTATTTGATAATTTCCATTCCTTTTTATCTTGTATGCCCAGAAACTAATTGTCCGTGGGGATGAATAAAAAAATGTTTTAATTGAAATTGTCTGAATTAGATTCTAAAGTTGACCCAGCTTCTGTGTGGCACAATATTTGCATAATTTGGTTGTGCTTTGAAGAATTTATTCAGGTGTGAACGGAAAAAAAGCACTGAAGTTTACTTCTGACACGGGCTTTATGTTAACTTGCACTAGCCCTGTGCAGTCTATTATTGCAATCATTTTTGATATTTGAAACTATTTACACATTGAAAATGGATTTGTGGTTAGTTAAGGGCCGTATTTTACAGCATTCAGGTACATGCTGATGTGTGACATTTAAAATCGGTCCATCAGAGGTGAATTGGTATCTCTAAATGTGATGACGTTTGCTCATTGCAGATGAATCAGCATCAGCGTTAATGTCGTTGCCTAATGAAGAACATGAAGTAGGACGAGATTTGAGTTACGCGTGAAAGTTCATTACTGACCTTAGAAATAGTTTGACAAAGCTTTTTTGGAGCTTTCAACAGTATCAAACAGTCCTCGTCCACAGATACTGTGTGATACAACTGACAGCTCTGGAAAAAGCATGTAACAACAATGAATTCTACCCTTTGAGCCAGCCTGCACAAACAGTCCTAAAACATGCTACTGAACTCACATTCGAATAGATCCATGATGCTGTGGGTGTAGTACAGTTAAAAGCTCCAGAGTAAGTGGACATTGAGTGGTGGTTTTGTTAAATGTTGACAATTCTTAAATGTTGACAATTCTTAAATAACCAAATTAAAGGGGTACTCGCCAAAAATGTATGGTTATGTTACGTCCTCATAAAAAATAATAATGTTGGTTGACAACTTTGTATCAGATTTTTTGAAAAGTCTTCCATGGTCCATGTAGATGCTTTAATCAGATCAAATGGATGCAGCCGTGTTGGGCCACGTACACAGTCCATGGAGTTTGGCCCTTAGAGCGGCAAAATCAGCGTAGGAAGGAGGGTTGGGGTGGTGGATGGATACAAAAACACCAGACTTTGGTGTTTGTGTTCCAGAAGTCCTAAGCTGCCTAAACTGTTTTGTTGCCTTAACTTAACAGTCACCTTTGGATGCCAAAACGTAACCTTTGTGGTCACGTACAGGTCGCCATGTCAACACATTAAGTAAAGAGTCATATTTTGTAAGATATCATATGAACCCGTTGATGAGAATACGCTGAATATTGATATTGGCCACAGAAATATCAGTGATGCTTTATTCTAACTGTGAGCGTAAATGGTTCTATTACATAAATAATACAAAATAATGTTGTCAAATCTAATATATATATAGTCATTTATATAATGATAGCTTCACATTTATTTTCAGTTACTAGCAATCAAAATGAGATGGATGTGTGGACAGAAAAAGAGTGTCAGTATTTTAGTGAAGGGTCAGTTCACCTCATTTACAAACAAAACATATTTTTTCACGTATACCTCTAGGGGTACTTATTATCCATATAGATATGTTGATTCTTTTATTTGTGCTGGCTTTTGAATGCCTTAAACAGCACAACCTTAATACATTTTGCAAACCTACACAGAACTACACAAACCAAAACTAACTGCAGAGTAAGGGAGGCCTTTTTTGTCATATGAGTGAACTGTTCCTTTAAGACAGGCCAGTACCTCCTCTCAGTCTCAGTCTACCATTTTCAAATGTGCTACTTTTAGAAATTCCTTCCAACATCTGCTCTGCCAGCACTTGTCTGTCTTCTCTTACTTACAGCAGCTGTTGCTAGGCAACAGCTCACGCCCGCTTGCACATAGACACATACATGTATAAACATTATTCAGTATCAGTGATTAGGCTTCTGTACCTTTAAAAGCATAATTAAATCCTACTGTAACTAAAAAACAAAAAGGTAAATCTTTGCATGGGTCAGTAAGGACAGTAAAAGATTACAGTAATACCCTCTGGGGAAGGGCACTTGTATTCCTTGCAGACAGACTGTGTGATTCCATCCCAGGCCATGCTGTGCTCTCCCATGCAGCCAGACTGTGCTGTGATGTCCTCTCTCCTCCCAGCTTCTGTAATTGAAGCAGTGGTATGCCAGGAATCCTTTGGAGTTTTTGGCCAAGGGGGAGGTGGTGATCAGCTCACTCACTAGGCTCTAGGTCAAACTAAGTTCTCCGCAGGCTCCCATGCAGTGCAAGTGCCAATATAAGCCTCATCGTAGAGGCCTGTCGTGACCTCTGACCTCGCTGCTCTGGCCTCAGTTTAAGGGGACACACTACAGGTGAATAGGGTAAAAATGTTAACTAGTATATTTATCACCATGAAGTTCCCCAGTTGATTACTTACAATTATTTTTAATACAAATATAATAATGTTCATATTTGTTAACTATGCAATGAGCTTGTTTGTTTAAATATGCAGAACATAATGTGAACACTGGATAAAGCCAGGTTAAAAATGCTTGTTTCACTTAGTTGACATTAGACATTAGAGTTAAAGGTTTTTACAGAGGGCATTTTCTTTTTTATCACTCCATAAATCAGAAAATACTGTCCAATATGTTTTTATGAATGTTGTCTAAATCAGACTATGAATGATATATGAACAAAGCCCTCAGTAAAAATCTTCAGAATATAGAAAGGAATAAAACTTAAATATTTGCTGTATTTAAGTGCTGTGTAAGTGGAGATTTCTGACTCAGAGTGAGAAAAAACTAATTTTGAGAAAACAGCCCTAAATTATGTAACAAACTATAGGTCAATAGGGTTAAACTAATAGAACTAATAAAATAAACTAATATAAGTAATAGAAATCACCATGAAACCGCCACAGTTCATAACTTAAAGACAACACATTTTAAAGACATCATTTAACATTTAAACATGCAAATGAAGCATGATCTAATGCTACAATGAATTAATTCAATTCAATTCTATTCTATTCAATTCAATTTTATTAGTAGTGCCAAATCATAACAAAAGTTATCTCAGGACACTTTACAGAGTAGGTAAAGACCACACTCTATGACTTATTTATGATTTACAGAGACCCAACAACTCCGTAATGAATGAATGAATTGTTAATATTCGTGTCTGGCCACGAACAGCCCAGCGATTGTATTATTTTTAAATAAACACTTTCCTAGTGCTGACACAAAACAAAGTATGTACATAAAGGGTACAAATATAAAATAAACAATTCAACACAAAAACCAGGGAAATACAAATAGGGAAATATACAAACATAAAGTTAACATTCCAACAAAAAACCCCTTCAGACAAGAAAAAATTATGGTACAAGTAGAAAATAAACAGATTAGGCAGATACTGTATTCCAAATAAGTAGTAAGGGAGGACAGAGAGAGACTGCGTGCTTGTATAAGTGCACTTGGACATCCATACACTATGCAAAATGATGCTGTGCAAGAACTACTCTGTGAGCTTCCTTTTGTGCACAAGTTTTATGTTTTCTTCTGTTCCAGGCTTTATGTATATAATTAGATATGGCAAATATGTGGTTATGGGCGGCACGGTGGTGTGGTGGTTAGCACAGTCGCCTCACAGCTAGAGGGTGTTAGGTTAATTGATGACTCTAAATTGCCTGTAGGTGTGAATGTGAGTGTGAATGGTTGTCTGTCTCTGTTTGTCTCTATGTGCCCTGTGATAGACTGGCGTCCTACCCAGAGTGATCTTCCTCAGAGAACGCAAGCTCTTAGGTAGATCATACACAACATATTTATATACTGTTTTAAATCAACCATAAAGTCATACGTTTGGTTTGTGGTAAATTTCCTCTCTTTAGATGATTTTTAGGTGGGACCCCTTAACAGGTGGCATATGGGCGTCATAAATGTGCCATAAATGTGTCATAAATGCGTCATAAATATATGACCGTCTTCATGGCAAGATCTTTGAACATCCCCACACCCACTCTCTGTTTGTGGCTGTAGCGATACCCAAGCCCGTATTCATGAAGAAGGTCATACATTTCTGATGTCCGTACGCCATCTGTTGAGAGGTCCCACCTAAAGAGTTTACTTGCCATTCTGTTGTTTGGCATGTGAAGCAATTTATTCCATAAGTATTTACCTTCCATCTGACCGCACGACATCCACCCCATGTCACCATTAGTGGCAGTGGGTGCATGCAGAGGAATAGTTTACACAGGCCTGATATAATTGGGTATGAGTGGCATGGCCCATATTTTTCCCCCTGTATGAATGACATGTGTTTGTGTGTGACATGTGTTCATCAAGGAACAGGCCAAGGTACAAATATGCATTTGTAAATTCAAGGTCACAGTTGCCAAGAATGAGTTGGAATTCAGCTCTTTTCTTACCTGTTTTTTTAAATTCTATAACATCGGTCGTCTTTGGATTGATAGAAAGACACCATCTTTTGCTACATTTTGGGGGGAAAAAATACTAAGGACACAAACAGACCAAGTGTAGTAAAATAAGTATTTTCTTTCAGCTAGTCTGAAAAAAGACATGGAAGCAAAATATTCCAAAATCTCAAAACTGATCAGTGCATGACAAAATATGTTTCTGCCTAAACTATATAAAATACGGTATGATATGATAATGACTTTTCATGCAATATGCACTCAACAGCTTAGTTTAGGTCGAAAACCCTGACAGATAAGAAAAGATAAGTGAAGAGTCATCATCACATCACTGGATCACATGCCTATGGGACTGAGCACCCTGAGAGCAGATTGTGCTTCCCTAATGACAGAAGGAGGCGGTGAATAAAGTGAAATCACTGTCACAGTGCTTCTGAGAATACACACAGTGTGGTTTCATTCCATCCATCGGCTCACTCCCGCGCGCTGAATGTAAAAATAGTTGAATTCATGGCAGAATGGCCTTGATTTTTCTGACGTCCTGACTCAAGAGGATTAAGCAGCGGATTATAGTTTTTTTTTTTTGCTGTGTTGGAGTTCTCTCTCCATGGCGAAGGCATTGTGGTCTGCAGTGCGAGGGGCAAGCCCCTACTATTGGGTAGATGCAACCAAGCATGCTGTACAGCTGTAGGCTTTTAGCCAGCAAGAAGAGCCTTTTGCTGCCCGGTGAATGTGCCAATAAGAGCTACAAATAGACTCAAAGACCGACACAGTGTGTGTGTGTGTGTGTGTGTGTGTGTGTGTGTGTGTGTGTGTGTGTGTGTGTGTGTGTGTGTGTGCGTGCATGTGCGTGTGTTTGCATTGTTATATGGATGTGTGTGTGAAGCACTTGATAAAGAAACCTCATGCACATTCACATGCATTCACGATGCAGCAATATAATGAATCATATCGCAAAGAATGCTGGTTCCAGCCCTGCAGATACAGTAAGTTTGGAGGTTTTCCCAGAAATGGCAGTAATCCGGGTTTATAGACATCATGTATTTATATACAGCTATCAGACAATAGCAGCACTGGAATATCTGAAGACATGCAACAGTTTTACGAATGTCACTTTATTTTAAATCTACCCACTGACTCAAATCATATCATTCAATGTAAAATGGCTTATTTTATCAAATTCTAATTGTGTTTAATGTTGCCCTATTGTTAGCATGAACATCCTGACACTTATGAATCATCTATGGCATAGCATTAATACGATTTTATTGATATTAATGTTGGTATCAATTCTGCTTATTGGTCCAATTCCCTTATTGATTCCTGATCAGTTTTCTGTGCAGGGAAAAAAAGTTGTCCAACACAGGTTTTCAGCATCTTTGTGCTGTTTGGTTGGGTGCATGGAGTGTCATTAGCTGCACTGTTGTCATCGTTCTTTATGAAACAAAGCCACACTTGGTGGATCGTTTCTTCCTCTCCGCCATGACTTTTTCTTGTCGCAAGTTTCCAGCCGGAGAGACGCATTCATTTTGGCCTTGTTTTGCAATGCACAACTGTCAGAAATTCATCAATAAAAGTCATCGATAAGTTGGAAGGTAAGAATAGTGCACTACATTCTAAAAAGGGGGTTTCCATTCAGCTCTCGGGGCTCCTCGCTCACTTGTGTTTCATCCAGAGACAGATGCAAACACAGAGGAAATGTTTTCACCAAACGGGACATACTTGTTCCTTCCTTCATTTTAGCAGACGGCAATTACAAATTCTGCACAGCATTTCAGCTGTCAAATCTGTGGAGAAATGTGGGAGCAATAAAAACAGCTATAAATGTTTTGAATAAAATCTATAGTCCAATTAGTCTGTAAAAGACCAGTGGTACAGTAAGTCTGACATCCTTTTCAGGCTCAGCCTAATATTATAAGATATTATAGGACCAAAACAATAACCTGGACTCTGCAGCTGTATAGGAATGTATTGCTGTATATTTGTCCTGAATGAGCCAAGATGCACTTGGAAAAAAAACACAAGCACATGAAACATCTACATCAACTTAACGACACATGCTGAGCATTTAGAAAAAGGGCTGCGAAAGCTTGCCCTTGTGAGACCATCCTGATCTCTGAGCTCCATTATATTTTACTCACAGATCAGTCTGGTAACGTGCGGCGGAGAAAATTTGGAGAAGTTTTCCAAGCGACTGAACCAATCAGCGTTGGTTTTGAGGCGGCTCGAAGTGTGACACAACGAGAAGCGACTGTTCAGTGTAATCAACATGGAGGCTTGTGATAGACAGATGGTTTATCCAATCAGCAACCAGTATTTTCCAGCCCTCCCCAAAAGATCTCCAAATGAGAGTTCCCAGATGGATATGCTGAGACAATGAGAATCATGCAAATCAATCCATGTGACGGAGTCAGGTTAGTTAAAGCTCCTGTCACAATGGAAACTGTTTCCAGGGAACACTAAAAAGTGAGTTAAAGTCTTGGTCCTGTGTCTTGTAGGAATCTGAATTGCCTTGGACTCAGCTTGAGTTTGATGTTAGAACCTACCTCTTTAATCACTACATCCGCATTGTGAAGCCTTTTATGGTGTTGAACTAGACTCGATTTTCTAAGGGCTGTAATTATCAATTACTCAAAAGACAGAAAATTAACCAGCAGCATTTTAGTAAAACATTAATCATTGAAGTAATTTTCAAGCAGACAAATAGTTTTTCTAACCAAAGAATAGCATCAAAAAGTATCATTCACTTCTATGTTTATTCTGAGAGGCTGAGACTGAACACCGAGCAACAGGAAAACAGCATTAGTACAGCAGGTAGCAGAGGCACTTTATGCAGTGTTTAATTCTTTTATGGCTGAGTTAGCGTGTTGCCCAGCCTCCACAGCTTTGCTGTGTGGACAGAGCTGATTTGAATTGTTAAAACAGGATGCAGGCATATGGGCCTCCAGAAGCACATGCATATGCAACAGCTGACAGTTTCATCCGTGTTGACCCAAAGTCAAGAAATCCTCCAAAGTCAGTGCAGCCTTCACATGCACCCCCACAACTTCCTGCTCATTTAACATCTTACAGAGCATCCTTCTGAAAACAAAGGACCATCTTACAAACACCAGAAGGAATATGATTAAAGTTCCTGCAACGATTTCTGTACTCTCTGCTGTTCATTCACTAACAGATATATGAAGAAAAAGTTGAATATTAGTAGCATTGTAAAAATCCATCTAGTTATATGTGGCTTTACAGACATTAGACACTGCTGGCTATCAGATATCAGTCTACCTGTTAAACCTGATATTTTGGTATCAATACCTGCAGCTAATGTTTCACTCCTAACCAAGTGCATCCAAGTTTCTCAAGGAAGAGGAAACTTGAAATGCTGTTGTAGACAAATAATGAAAAATCATCTAATTCAACAGCAATGGGGAGTTTCATAGAAAACAAATGAAAATGAGCCAAAAGTAAAATGTCCTGGAAAATCTTCCTATTTTACTTTAGATGAGAGTAAACTACTCATCTATATATGAAACATTGCCGTCTGAAACGGTTAAGTAATGTTCAGGATCAAAACTCTTAGGAAGGTTGAAGTGATGGATGGGTCAAACACACAACTTTGGCCCAGGAGTTTGCATCCCATGTGACACCAAAAGTCAGTGGTGACTTCTAAGTTAACTTTCTTACATAACGTTATGTAAGAAAGTAGTAGTATTTTTCATCTAGTCTAGGATCTTTTCCTAAACCTAACCACGTAGTTTTATTGCCTAAACCTAACCCCAAAAAATTAGTTTGTTTGAATTCACAATGGGAAAAGTGATGCCAAGGGGTTGTCAACAAATTACCTGCAACCATAACCATGTAAATATATTATACGGCCCTATGTATCAGGCTCCTTCTAACCCATATCTATGAGGCTGATTGATTATGGCAACTGAATGGAGTGACTGAGACATATTGCTGGCCTGAATGATAACATTGAGTGACAACATCCACAACAGGACTTTTAAATCAGACGTCCAAAGAGAGAATTATATTAGTGTAGGGTGTGATCCCTGTCTTTCACACCAGCTAGATCATCACTGAACATGATCTTGTGGGAACCCAGATTTAGCCCAGTACTAACATCTTGTAATTCTAAGCTTGTGCACTGTTGGATATTATAAAATAGGCAGCAGACATCCCTGATAAATGATGAAATTGATGAGAACATTTGACAAAGGGTATCTTGGTGTGAGCAATTTATTTTTTTCTGTAGTGGTCCTGTCTTATGAGAATAAAGTCTTAACAAGTGTCAAGAAAAGATGTTGTTGTAAAATGTTACATAGTCCATACCTGAAAATATATTCATCTCGATACAATGTAGGAATGAAGACAGAAGTCTCAGAGACAGAATATATCTTAAAACCTGGAAAGATGAAACCAGTTGGGTTCAAATGTATGCAGAACACTTTAGAAAATGACATCTTAACATTGTTTTGCATAAGCCCTGAAATGTCCAGAAAGAAAGCCGGCTTGAATCTGTACGCGTGTCGTCAGCACTGACAGGCCTTTAGCAACCAAGACAAAACTTTGAGCCGTGAACACCCCCCCCCCCCTCTCTTTTACTTGTTGGGTCCTGAGGCGTTGACACGGCAGGATTAGTTTGATGGAACTGGTTTGACAAGCGGGAGACCATAACCTCTTAGAATAAAACACAATTCAGAATGCTCACATTGGAAAAGAAGCACTCCTCTATGTGAACTCCCGGCACTCTCTGCTCTCTGTTTTTTTCTACCTCAAACCCACAGGCAGGGCTGGAACAGATAAATAAACTCAACTAGAATCACCTACAAATCTGTTTATTCAAAATAAATAATACAAACCTTTAAAAGGCTGTTTCATTGTTCCCTGGAAACACTTACCTAACACTCAGGCCTGGCAGATATATGAATAATATGCATGCACAAAAAGAATGCAAAGACCACAGAGAAAATAGCATTGATAAATATATCATAGTGTGAAGTTTAAATCAGTGATACTGTACACAGACTTTATTGATCCACTTTCATCTGCTATTTATAAAAAATATACTAGATCATAATGTGTCTGATGCTAATTTCCATTTTTTATGCAGATGACAAGGTTATTTACTGCGGTGCAGCTTCACTTAAACAGGCCATTGAGAACTTACAGAATGCTTTTACTGTTGGCCAATATACTCAACAGCTGAAACTCGTTCTCAATGCACATAAGACCAAACTCATTTTATTTAATGGCTCTAGGAATACACCACGGATTATTCCCTCTGTGGTCACTCTTGAAGGGAAGTGAAATACAGGTTCTCACATATTATAACTACCTTGGTATTGTCATTGATGACAGCCTGACCTTTAAGCCTCATGTTCTCTGCTTAGTCAAAAAGCTGAGGCTGAAATTAAGTTTTTATTTTCAAAATAAGCTATGTTTTTCTTGTAATGCAAAAAAACAGCTCGTAGCAGCCACTTTTTTGTTATCTGTGCTGGACTATGGTGTTCTATTATATATGTATTCCTCTTCACTGTGTCTTCATATGGTCGACTGTGAGTTATACTTCAGCATAGAATGGCCTGTTCTGGCCACACGTAGGCTCTGTCATTGGTGTGCTTCCCTCTTATAATGTTCTCTCTTTAAGCAAAAAAAGTGCTAGGCAATACTCGTTCTCAGGCTGTCATGTCCGCACAGAACAGGAAAAAAGTGTGTTTGTTTACTTTGCAGCCTCAACATGGAATTTGCTGCAGTGTCAATCCCTTGGGTTGAGTGTGGCGACCAGTCAGGGGCTGTGTTCATGCCTGGGCATGTGTATGACAGCTCTGATCTCAAACACATTGAACAAGGTATTACAATGAAATTGACCCTACAAAAAATGGTGAGTGTGTAATTATCCTGCATCATCTGCCACTGCACAGAGCCACTTACTGTTAGTCAAGGAAATGGCCATTTTTAGCAAATGATTGTACGGAACAGTTGAATTTGGTTGAAAAGGCTCTGAGTGACTCTTCTGAGGGAGCTAACCCCACTTAAGGAACGCAGCAGAGTAGTGTTGAGAAGTGTCAGATCATAATGGCTTTGCTGTTCATCTGCTTGACTATGATTGGGCATTACCAGTCAGCTGATGTATAATCCAGGGATTGTGAAGCATGAATGAAGCAGCTGATGCCAATCAGCTAATGCAAGAGCAACTCTATACAGGATTTTGTCACATTATGAGTGAAATTGTGTGTGAACGGTGACTAAACCTGCCACTGACTAAGCTCAACCTCAGGATTCTGTTGCAACTTCTCATTTACTTTAAATCACTTCTTTTGAACACCATATTCACAAGGATTGCTCTTCTTCTCTTTGTGCATTCTTCTCTTTGTTACTGTTTTGCTGTGATTTGTTTTAACCCGCAGGCCACACCGACTGATTAAAACTGAATTTTTAATTTTGTTTATGATTAATAATTATAAATAATTGTAGAAAAAATAAGAGGGGGTAGGACCCAAGAAGTTTAAAACTTCTTCCTATCCCCTTTGAACATGAACTACATTATTTGAATCAGGTATTTATCTCTCAGGATTCTAAGGATCCCATTTGCTTGTTTTTCTTTTGTTGCTTTCCCTTTTACTGCTCATTCACTTTATTTATTTTGTATTATTATTATTTTTTACATGTTCAATAAAGATTAAACAAAAAAAAAAGAAATTTCAAACATATTTTATTGTTTCCATTTATTTTGAATTCAAACCCCACCTTGTTTGTAGATACCTCTATATACAACTGAACAGACTTTATTCATAAATACATATATATACTGTGTGTATATATGTATTAAGTATGTGTGAGAGTGTGTGTGTGAATGGATGGACTCGAGCCATATGCTATGTAGAAGCAGTCCATTTACTGCCATTTACACCTATAGATCAATCTACTATACATCATGTAACCATTGTGCATAATAATGACACTAATGCGTTATGTCTAACTGTGGGAGTGCAGATGTGCATGATCGTGCAACAAAGGCACAATTTCGTGAGGACTACCTTTACACCAAATTAACTGAAATCTGTTTTGAGCAGTGTGAAATATGTAGAGTTTTGGCTCTCCTACTTAAAGGAGCTGTGCTCTAAATACTGAAAACAACAGTGGATTTGGATTGTCTCCACAGGTCTCTCACAGACGGTTCCCCAATACTCCGCTATATCTTTACGTAGAAAATAGGGATGGGCGTGAGGGATCGATTCCTCCAGTAGTCCTCATTTCAATTTAACTCAATTGGTAAACAACGGCACTCAAGTTTTTTTGTGTGCGCTTGACCTGAGACAATTCTCAATTTGATTTTTGGAACCAGCCTTTCAACTCACCATCTGAGAGAAGTTGTGTGACCTACATGACGGGGTTACTGTGCAAGGCCCAGACGATATCAAAGGGGAAAGCAGTGGCGTTCTGGGCCGCAGCGTTGCAAGCACAGAGGAACTAGAGACCCTCTTCGAGAAGAAATAGTTTGAAAGCAAGGATGTCAATGAGCCAGAAGCTTGTTCAAGGGAGTCACGCATTCGTCTTTAGAAAAAAACACTGGATGGTGGTTGTCCCACAGGCACTGGGACCAAAAACTGAACAATCTGCCAAAGCAGCCGCTGCTGATACCTGCCACCTCTGTGCCAGCGGAGCACTTGTTCTCCACAGTGGTACTGATCATTAACAGAATGCAAACGCAATTTTAATTAAGCTTTTGTAAGAAAACAATGTTTACTCGATTTGCCTTTGAGGAATTGATGCAATCCCTCGACCCTGGTGTTGGGATTTGCAGGTGGATATGTGTTTGAGAAATAGTACCCGACTTTTAAACTTAAAATGTTTATAATAAGATCCCTTCATCTTTCACTGAGTATGGAATAAATAGTTGTGTGTTGCTGATGTAGGTCTTCTCTGTGTTGGAAGTGCACAGCATGGATTGTCAGAAAGAATTGCACACTGTTTTTGAAGTATCCTGCTGACTAACAGACAAACACAGAAACAGGACTAAAAATATAACCTCTTTGGTGTGACAATGCATTATGCAGGAGTTTATAAATCTGGCAACAAGATCGCATATGCATTTCCACACTGATTCTTGGATGTGCACTCACATATTTGCTATGTTATGTATGGGTTTATTACAAATAGCATTATATAAACTGAAGACACTCTCAGCAGTGCTTCTCTCCTGGGTGACAGCTGGTGCAGGGAAAATATCAAAGTTCCAGCACACACCAGGGGCCTGTTTCACAAAGCAGGTTTAGTGAAAACTCTGAGTATGTTAACCCTGAAATGAGGGAAACTCTGAGTTTTCCGTTTCACAAAGGGAGGTAACTCAAACCAGAGACAGAGGGGTAACTCTAGCCTGTTTCACAAAGAGAGGTAACTTAAACTCTCGGTCAGTTACCATGGTAACATGCTTTCTGAAACTAACCTGGTCGGGACCAGGTTTTTCTCAGAAAACCTTGAGTTTCTCTCTGTCTCCGCCCTCTTTCAGCCACACACGGTGTTTCATTTCCTCATTCATTCAGTCAGCGGGCGAGTTTTGGCGAAGTATAGTTCTGCTATAGTTCCGTCTGTTTTTTCAGAAAATCACTGAAAACATCAGTCATTAGAAGTTATATTAGGTGGCGACTATTTCACTACCATGGCGTGTCCTTCTGATAACAATCCCGTGGATGAAGCTGCAGCATTACTGCGCAGATAATTATATATTCGTCGGGAGATGATTATCAGACTATTGATTATAGATGTTCTTGCATTTCCAGGCAATTCTCTGTTTGAGCGGTACCGTTTCATGTCACAGCAGATATTCTGTGTTGCGCTGCGTTTTTTTGCAAACGGGAGTTTTTGTATACAACGTATAAAAGTCATTCAGTAGGCCTACATTAGAAGTTATATTAGGTGGTGAATATTTACACTACCATGGCGTGTCATTTTGATAATGATCCCGTGGATGAAGGTGACGCATTTCGCAAAGAGAATTAAATATTCGTCGGGAGATGATTATCAGACCGCGCATAGACGTCCTTAATAAACTGCAGCCATAATTACAAAATGAATGAAATGGATCTTTTGAGCAAGTTGAATGTATTTGACTCAGCGTTTCTAAATATAATTCCAGCTTTTCTTGCAATTCATAGGTTCAAAAGTGTGTGCTTTTAGTTGGGTTACCGGTATATAAACTACTCCTATATTGCCTTCTGATCCAGAATATCACCTATAATGCGAGGGGGCTGAATACGGCACAACACCGTTTCATGTCACAGTCCATCTCACCCCTCCTTACATTTCCAACATTAACAACCAGAAATGCTCTCATAACACAGCAGATATTGTGTGTTGCGCTGCGTTTTTTTTTGCAAATGGGAGTTTTTTACACAACATTGATATGTTGTATAAAAAACAGCCACTTACGGTAATATTTACTTTACGATGTAAAACCTGCTCAAAATGAGGCGTCACCATGAGACTGTGCTGAGGTTTTACCTGTTTGAAAAATGTTTTTATGTTTCATCTTAAGCTGCGCTTCTCCCCCGCGGGGTTGCACTTAAATGAAATAAACTAATAGGCTCCCACTCAAGCAGTTTCCCCTGTGATATTACTGTGATTACAACAGGACTACATTTAAACTTATGCACTGACCCGAGCCGCAATGTCCTCCAGCACCGTCGCCCTCTCTTTTGCTGCTGCAGCGGTGTAAACCTGCTCAAAGTCACCGTATGAGCGCATTAATATTTCCATTTCCAGTTGTAGCGTAGCCCTTCGCTTCCCCGTTGCCATGGTGACTCGTCGAATCAGGGCTCCATTGATGCTGTCTTTTTTTACTTGTGGTGCACGCGCTTAACTCCAGGTCAAACTACTCTGAGTTGATCAACCTAACGCAAATCTGCTGTTCTGGAACCGAAAACTCAGAGTTTCCTATCTCAGAGTAGATCAACTCAGAGTTCCGGGTAAGACTCAGAGTTTTTTGAACCTGCTTTGTGAAACAGGCCCCAGGATGCTCGGACTGATACTGTTTTATGAGCAGATTACATGAAAAAAGAAAAGGAGCATCTACACATTTCACATGTTGCTTCATTAGATGAGTGTGTAGGTTTTATCAGTAGCAAAATGCAGATTCAGCTGTGCTGTATGTCCATTGCTCATAGTTATCCTTCCTGTTTATTTCCCACTTCACCCCTGTCCAGCTGCACCATCCTTACATCTTATAAGCCTCCCCCTCCATGTGCTTTTCATATCTTTATTTACTCCCTGCTGTCTGCTGCTATTGCAGGATGGCCATGATGAAGAGCCCAGTTGCGTTGACACTTAACTGCAGAGATAGAGAGCGAAAAGAGGACATGGATCTGCTGGGCCCTTTCTCTGCCTGCGTTCTGCCTGTCACCATAATCTATACAGCTCCCCCCGGTGCTAACGCACACTCTATAATGTGATTTGTCAACAATGTACAACATAAGAGAAGCCAGAGCGCTAATAGAGAGAGAAAATCCAACAGAGAGGGTCAGCGCCGCAGAGGTGTGACGGGAAATGGATACGAGTGCTATTCCAAGACATCCTTCTCCTCTCCCTGCAATCTGCAGACTGCAGAGACCTGAGTATTGTGTGTATTTCCTAGAGCGCGAATGTTTGGACAGAGCTCAGGTTGTTGAGGACGTGTCAAGTGAATCACAGTATGTGAAGTGTCCTTTCACATATTGTGTGGAGGGTGATTTTCTGTTGGAGGAATGAATCCTTTCTACTGTTTGTCAGGAGAATTAGCACTTGCCTGCTCCAACAGCTTTCCTAGCTTTGAATGATGGTCCTTTAGGCTAAGTTTGTCATTAAAGGTACCCTGTGGAATGTTTATCGTAAACACATTTGCTTACCTGTTGGGTTTTGGTGAAAATGTGGAAAAGATTCATCTCAGGGCTGCGTTCCATCATATACAGGGAAACTACAGTTAGAGCATAAATCAGTCTTTGTCATTCACACCGTTATGCGGTCTTTAAGTCATGACGTAACACCCTTTCAAAGTACTATTTCCAAGTCATAGCTTTGTATTTCTAAAGTTCTAAAGTGCTGTTTTCCCCGTTGATATACAGATACGGATATAAGTACAAAGTAAATACAACAGAATTGTCATTTTACTGTTTTCCTATTGATGAAAATGTGTCTCACTGAAGAAAGAAGTGATCGTAATTGTCCACAGGTTTCGGCCATTGTTGTTTGTTTTGTTTTGACAGAGAAATAATATTTTAAAAGGGTGTTATGTCAGACGTAAAGATCGGATTGAAAATAGTGCTCATACTTTTGGTCTTTTTAGTCTGTGCAAACTAAAACATGCTATCGAATGCGCTATATAAGATTATTTTCTTGGATCTTGATGTTGAGAAATAGTAATGCTAAGATATACACACATTTTAGACTCTCCTAAAAACCCATACTTGAGCTGTGGTGACTATGTTAGGTGTTGCAGAGCAGGCAGCTAGCAGCCAACGCCACCTGTCAAAGCAGCCAATCCCTGAATATTGCAGAACTTTAGGCCTTAATATAATTTAAAAAGATGAGTTATATAATCATGAACCAGGAAATTAGCTATAGACCAGACAGTAAACTTGTTAATTTCTGCTGTAAAGTTGGGTATTAAAACATGACTATTGAGATTGACTCACTTTTGTAGCCAGCCTCAAGTGGCCAGTTCAGGAACTGCAGTTTTGGCTTAATTTTTCCTGTTTTGATACAGTTTTTTTTGTAACTTTGCGTCATTTGCAAAACAGACAGTGAACATCAGCAACACAGCTCTATTTGAATGGGAGAGGACTGGACTAGGAAGGATGAATACATTATAAACTATAATACAATGCTAATGACAAAGGCCAGAACAAAGTAAAAACAGGCTACTTTTTATGAGCTAGTTTAAATTGTAAACAATAGGTATTTTTATACATTGAACTGTTTTCATGACAGTCCTTTTAATAAATACACTGGAGACCAAAATTTGAGAGCAAGTTATTAATGCTTGCTTTTTTCTGAAATACTGTTATTTTTTATTGTTCAGAATTTGATAGAATATCAGCTAGGGCTATACGCACCCTATTTATCTGCAGCTCTCCTGGTGACTTTGCAAGATGGCAGTTGCCCTAAGGAGACTGACACCCTAAGACAGCAGGTTGTCGAGATGGAGGTCAAAGGGATGACCCTCTCAAAAGCCTTTATTAACCTTTATTTTGTGAAAAACAACAGTAACCAGTGACCCAATCATCCACCCTGACCTCCTCTCTGAGCAGAGTTTGCGGTTTGTTATACTACATCACCCATCTAATATTGACATGGATTTTTTTTTTACATTAGATTTAGCTGAAAGCCTGGTACATCACATACAGATGTCAAAGGGTGCCAAATATGTCTCGTGTACACTTTGCTGTGGTTTGCTGGTGGTCTGTCGACTGGGTAGTAACAGATGCATAACTACACAAGTTAAAACAATGCACTGGTTAAAATGAGCTCAACACATATTTGAAAGATTTATTTTTTTTAACAAGATACCTTTTTATGGGATTCTGATATCAATAAAATCCAAGTTCAAGCTCGTTTTTGCTCGATTGTTTTCCTGTGAAACTTTCTCTATTTGTTACTTGTTTCACTTGATATATCTGTTCACTCCAACCAAATCCTAAATGTAACTGTTACGGCTGTCACTATTCTTTCCTCGTGTATTTAACTGATCGTGGGAGCGTAGGAGGTCTGGCCTCCTGTCGGGGATTGGTGCATCGATTCCGGCCCCTCCCACTCCCCCTGGTCGGAGACCTACAGATCCTGATTGGTGCGGCAGCCAGCAGCAGTTCCAACCACTTCAGCGGCACCGCATCATCCAATAAATAACCTGCCTGTTTAGCAATAGGGTGCGCTGCTGTGATTCTCCTTGATCAGCTCGCAGCATGCTCTGTGGTGCTGTTGGATATTTCAGAGATTGGGTCAGGTTTAGATTAAAAACTGACTTTGCTGTGCCCATAGCTATTTGTTGTATAGAGACAGTAGGGATAGGGGTGCTGCTCTCACTGTGTTTTGTTTTAAGAGGTTTAGTTCAGTATGTGATCTTTTGTTTGGATTTTGTTTTTGGTGATAGCTCTAGTCTTAAACAGTCCTTTTTCAGTTATATTTGTTTCAGGCCCTCTCCTTCTGTTGTAGTTCTGTTTGTTCATTTTTTTTCTAAACAACTTTAACTCTCTTGGTATAGTTAACTTGCATTACCAATATCAGCTGGTTTTGTGTTGCTTCCCTTTTCCCTTACAAGCTGGGTTGTAACCGTAACACCCTAAAGAAGGTCTGACAAAATGTCCTTACTGTGGAAACACTACTGTTACTGTGAGTCTGGCCTTGGCTGTGCTGGATGGGATAGGTCGGCAACAGGTCTGACTCTGTGTGCTGTGTGTTAATGTGTAAGTGAGCAGAGTGGAGGCCTCCCATCGGAGAGTGAGAGAGCTTAAAGATGGCTTCTGATCACTCTGGGGGCCCCCGCCAGGTCTGGGGCCGAAAGACGAGCGCTGAATGGCGAACGGCAGCCTGAAGAATAAGGCCACAGTGGGGCGTCTGTGGAGGACTGGGTGATCTGAAACCTCCTCATTCTCTCCTCCGTTGTCTTTTTATGCCTCTCACTCGGTCTCCGGTTCTCTGTCCCTGCAGCTATTCAGTGCAGGTTGGGTGAGTCACACAGCTCTTCTGTTCAGGCCTCTCACTAGCTATCTCTCCTTTTGCTTTCTTCCTCTGATTTGCCTTTCAATATCTACTGTATCTCTAGCTCCATCTGTGCACTTTAGGTGCTCGGATGGACAGATAAGCGCTGATTGGGTTTCGGGGGTAGTGGTGTGGAGAGGAGGAGGAACAGAAGACAAGAGTGGGGGTCTGAGAGAGCTGTTTCTTGTTTCCGTGTTGTAGCTGTTGACTGCTGCTCTGTTTGTGCCTTATCTGTTGAGGTTTCACATTTGCCATAATAACAATGCAGGTCTTTGTGCAGTCTGGGTTCCCTTTTTGTCCTGTTGTTCTGTTTCTTTAGTTGATACAGCAGGTGAACCACAACATCTCTCCCCATTTTGTGTTTCCATAAAACCCACTTGGCACATAGTCAATACTTGATGTGTGCACTGGAGAAAGGGTTTGCGTGCACTACTTTATATAAATGTTGTTTCTGTTGGTTAAAATCTTATCTCAAAATTGTTGACTTTTAGGGGATGAGAGAAGCTGGCTAGTCATCGCATTAACAATGATGTTTTTAAAGCAAGTCACTTAAGAGAATCTTTAAAGTAAATGGAAATCAATCTGTTAGTATAGTGTTACTTTTATTATCCTGCACTTGGCATTTGTCCACAGCTGACTGTTTAGAAGAAGTTTCCATAGTCTTGCTCTAATGTAAGAGCTGCTCTCTAAGTGGTAACTGCAGTGGCCTTTGTCTTTAATTTCATTGATGCTTTCTGGTAGACAATTTGCACCAGGACTATTAAACATGTTTAGGACCTGCAGAGTTACCCATTACCAACTGAGTGTCCACAGGCTTTTTTAAAGCCCCTGTGTGTGATGTGATTAACACATCTCTCAAATTATTCTAATGGAATACGTTTTTGTGTTTGAAATCCAAAGCAATCCCAGGGAAAATTCATGCAGTTTATTTGTTGCTTTCAGCCTATTCAGTTGGATCTTCAGCATGCATTGCTGTCTCTTTTAATTACTTCCAAACGAGGCACCAAAGTTGACATTTTAAAAAGTTGTATAACAGCTTTAAAAACCTAATGTATGAAGCTATTAGGGCTGCCCCCAAATAGTCGACCACTGGTCGACCAAAAAAATCATTAGCCGACCAAAAATCCAAAATCCACTGTTGGGTTCGTATTTCACGGTTTTGGGGTCACGGTGTTCGGTTCGGTTGTTTTTTCTATTTCTTTTAGATTCTAAAAATATCATGTATCAGATCTAAAGCCTAATAATTATATTATTTTTAATCAGATATTCTTAAGGACATATCATGCAATCATGCAAAAACTGAAATAATGAGGCAGCTTGCTTAGGGATTACTGTAACAATCTTAAATGAAGTGAGATTTTGAAACAGTAGGACACACATTGCTGCATTTACGGATTTATATATTTATTTGGCAAAAAGGTAAACAATTGTTTGCCTTCTAGGTAAGAATATAAACACTTTTACATTATCAAATCTTTAAATAAATGAAGAAAATAGGTTTTCTTTCTCTAAAATACGCACAAACAGCAATCACTGAACTGACGGAAATAGGCTACATCAGGGTTATTTAATTAATGTGAAATGGAGGCTTGTTGACCAAAATGAGGGGCCGTAAAAATCTGAGCATCACATTAATGGATATTGTAAAACAATGCAGCGACATAGGAGTGCATACAGTATATGGTCTTTATTTTATCAATGTAAATATAAGTCATGACCTCAAAGTGCAACAAGCTTGTCAAAAACAATCCTTGTTAAATGAACAAACCTGTGAACCAGAGGTTTTCACTCAATTCTTGGAATGAAGTAAAGTTTGAGGCTCTTCTCCTTTACTTGAGTATTTTATTTACATGCTCCTTTATAATTCTACTCCACTACAAATCAGTGGAAATATTCTACTTTTTACTGGACTACATATATCTGATTACTTCAGTTACTAGTTACTTTACCAGGCTGACAAGCACATATGAAACATTAGTTTATTCATCAAAAACTGGACTGACACAAATGAACGTAACATAAATGCAGAGTTGCAGAAAATGTCTAATCAGCTTCTCCTCTTTACACTCAGATATGGCTGCAGAGTAAACACAGGCTTCACAGTGACAGAAACAAAAACTTCTCTGTCCATTCTCTGGTGAACTGACGGTTTTCTGTGTCAACTTTTCTTTTTTTTTAGAGTAGAAAGAGACGTTGATGTGGTGAATTAACCACAGATTTAACCAGACAGAGACAAACAAACAGAGCGGAGCTTAGTGAGCTGCTGCCAAGAGGATTCAGAAACCCACGAAGAACAGCGTAGCGGGAGCGTGCGTTGCGGGAGCGTGCGTTGCGGGAGCGTGCGTTGCGGGAGCGTGCGTTGCGGGAGTGTGCGTTGCGGGAGCGTGCGTAGCGTTGTAGCCATGTGCCTACAGGGCGCATGGAGCAAGTCTTCCAGTGCGCCGGGATTTGACGCGCTGAGACGTAGCGCTGAGATGTAGCGCTGAGACGTAGCGCTGAGATACAAGAGAGGACAGTGGTCATGAAGGCTTACGCTACGTTGCACCTCATAAACCGAACCGTGACATGCGTACTGAACAGGACGGATTTTTTCGGTAAACCGTTCCACCCCTAATATATATATATATATATATATATATTAGGGGTGGAACGGTTGATTCGGGGTGGAACGTTGATTAGTCAACTAATCGCTCTAAATGACGGCCACTGGACGACCAAGAAAATCCTCGGGGGCAGCCCCAGAAGCTATCATATCTAAGTCTACAATTCATTGTAGACTTAGATATGTTTTATCTCAAAAACAATGTTGATTGTTAAGACATTGGCCAACTTTATGTTGTGTAAATCCCGACCGCTGGATCTGTGTTGACTCTATTTCAAAGTAACAATATATGCATATGGTCGTGTGTTCTTTACACCATGCCAGTTTTTCAGTACATCTCAATACATCTCCTTGCCTGTAGTATTGCAATACATTGAATTGAACCACTGTATCATGACACATTACTTATTGCCAGATTCTTGTCAATACACAGACCTTTTACATAGGGAGGCACAAGCAGTGCTAAGCGGTGAAAATTTCCACCACTAACTCGCAGAGCTATTTCTTCCCCCTGCTCCATTTAATATCACTCCACATTCAACTAGATTTCACCCCGCGCCACTCGAATCACTCAACACTCACTTGAAAAACAAGAAAAAAGTTGCGTTGTATTTATCAGATGACAGCTCCATCACGGCGGGCTTCGTCCATCTGCATGTTTGTAATTCATTGTGTGAGCGGTACCACAACAAAACTGGAGCGGGACATAGATGCAACGCTCCAACTTCTTTAAACATCTGCTCTGACTCTAAACTGGATAGAAAAGCAGAAATATTGCTGCACAAAATGATTTATTTTAGGGGATTCAGAGGTATTATGACTGATTCAGACCATACAACAAAAACTTTTAACTGGAGTCAGACGTAGACATTGTTTTGCTTTAAGAGGTCACACTTCCACATATTGAAAAGTTTATAGTGTATCTTTGACATTAAAATCATTTTCATATGACAGCAGTCAGGGACTTCTTCCTGTTTCATTTCCTAAAATGGGGCCAGGAACACTTTAGGAAACCTACTTCAGTCATTGTCCTTCTTAAGCCTGTCTTTTTTGCGCCCACGTATCCTGCCACCCCAGTCCCCTTCCTGAACTCTGTCTTGTCTTTCCAGTAAACTGCAGGTGTAAGTAATAGCCTCGCCTGGATAAACTGGATAAATACAACCCCCCACTCACACACACTTTACCTCTCTGCCTCATTTTTCTGGAACCCCCCAGGGTCTCCAGTGTCCTCTCCACTTTCCAAGGCAGTGATAAAATGTCGACACGATTAAGAACGAAAGCTAATCCGCCGCTCTGCCTCTCTCCCCTCGGCTGTACTGAATGCTCAAGCAACACAAAGCGCCACGACCAGGTCCAAGGAGCCCGGACAGCCAGTCGATGGCAAGAACGGAGAGAGAGAGAGAGAGGGAGAGAGAGAAAGAAGAGGAGGCCAGGTGGACAAGGGGTTGGGTTGTAACTTAATAATTAATGAGCGGCACTTTCGTTTTTTAATCTGTAAATGAGAAGGCCTAAGATGGCGGGGCTGTCGCTCTGACACCCTATCCATGGCCCATTAAGATAACAAGATGTTGGATAATGATCTCGGTTAAGGTACAGTTTATCAGTCCAGGGTGAAGTGGCCTCGTCTCCCAGGTGGCTGGGTCCATGTCCCCTGATGCCCCAACATTACATCTCAACATGGCCTTATGAACTGTAGTATAAACATTATCATAAAGAACTTCACAAAAAGCATTGACTAGAGCTGTTCAGTGTACACCAGTTTGATATTGTTTGATATAACTTATATTGTCAGTTTTGTTCATAAAGATCGATATAGACTTATATGTTTAAGTAAAGTAACCACTGTTGGCTAATCGAATTGACTGCATACTTGACAAATAAAGATATTTTGATTGATAGCCTATTATAACCAAAAATATTCAAGAGCAACTTAATGTACCTTGAAAGTGAGATTTTTGCTGACCTCATTGTGCTGCAGTGATGTACAGGTGCACTCCAGGATACCGTGAAATCACTGTTGGGTGTGGTCACAGGTGCAACAAAGCACATTAGTGATGCTGGCTGTGTAAACGTTGAACCAGAGAGGGCAGCAGAACACTGCGTTTACGCCTAGTATTATTCTCTTTATCAATATATGACATGGTAGAAACTGCTGACATTCATCTGATGGTATATGTCATAATATCACCCTAACCCTTATAAAGCCTTTGGTCCAATATAAATGCGTTGTTATCCAGGTGAAACAAAGTCCTTTAAGGGATAGTTAGGATTTTGGGCAGTGAGGTACTTATCAAGTCAGTGTGTTAGGTTTAAAGGTTAATTTACAGTATGCTCCCATTTCGTGCATAAATAGAGACGTATGTTATCAACGTTCTAAACGTCACTGCCCTTATGCTTTCATGCTTTTCATCCTTTACGTTGGAGTGGACGTTGAGAAAAACATTACTCAACATTACGTTACTCCAATAAAGTTTGAAAAAAAAAGTTTTTGACAACAACAAACATGGCGATGATGGAGGAGATAACGATCCTGCATCTGTTAAGAAGGAGGCAAAATGGCGGGCAGTGTTGTAGACAATGGTGGTCTGTGAGACACTAAATACATCCCGGAGTGGGGACGAAGAATCCCAGACATTGGTTTTACAGATTAGAGAAATTGACGACAAACGTCAATTTCAGTATTTCAGGATGTTTCAAGACTTTTGATGACTTGCTGGCTTTTGAAATTCACAGCACTTTTTGTGTACCGTGCCCGACACTGCCCCCACGATTTCTGGTGGTACCGCAACGTTGGGTCCGTGTCGGCATGCATCCACAAGCTTGCAGGTTACATGCAGAAATACGGACGAAATGTATGCACAGAACGGACAGAAGGCTCCGACCGTATCCGTATGCGTATCTTACGTAGAGCATAGGTGTACGCTGAATTTAGAATATTTTTCCCACTTGCTGTCAGACAGCCCTGCTTAAGTTTACTTTGGGTGAACTGAAGCTGTTACCTATGCTCTCTTCAAAGCCACCAGACTCCATTGACAAAAATAGAGAACACTGGAGCTGCAGGTCTACCGTTGCCTCAATCAGTTTATTTCCTAACCCTTTTAAAACCTAAAAACTAAAGTCACAAAACACACAAACAAACTAACTGATTGATGAAGCTCCTGTGTTCATTGAGGTAAATTTACTGTTTTTGACACACACACACACACACACACACACACACACACACACACACACACACACTCACACACACACACACCACTGAACATGGTTAATTTAGTTTGCTTAAATAAAGTTGTGTTTACTACTTTAAAAGTCGTGTGTGGTCTCTATATTTTGCCATGCATTTGAGCCAGGTTGTGACACTTTGCACAAAAGACTCTGACTTCTTTCATACAAACATGTTAAAATTACCTTGAAAGACTGAAAGAGTTGAATAGCTATATGCTGAAGACATACTGTAGGAGGTTAAACCAAGTTTAGCAGCTCTGCCCTCCTCTGCATCCTTGTGTTCAAGGTATGATTCATTCTCAGCATCTTCTGCATTCTCTGATCCTATCATTTATTTAGCCCAGCAGCAGCCCCCTCCCCCACCCCACTGCACTCCACCTAGGTAAACACCTTTGTACAACACTGAGCTCAAGGGTGTCCTTTGGTTGCACATTTATAAGCTTCAAATGAGTAAACCCGCAGGACACATGCTGGCAAATATCAGAGTAGTCTATGGTCTCAGGTCAACACTTGTGTCCTGTGGCGCAGGAAAGGAATGAAAAGACAAGAGGAAGAAAGACAGAAGAGACAAAGAAGGGAGACAGGAAAATACTGATGAGCAAAAAATAAGAGGAAGGAAAAAGGAGGAAATCAAGGCAAAAGAGCAGATGTGATGATTGTGTGAGTCTCAGTGTCATGTCAGACTCTGGTGTTTCCCTGGAGGCTTGTAGAGATCAGCTGGCATCTGTTTACCACTGGTGCTGGGAAATCACTGAAGATACACAATGTTACACAAACAGCTTCTATACACACATTATACAAACAATTACAGCCTATACAGTATACTAGGTATCAGTGGCAATTGCTCTAAGACTGCAAGGGAAGCTCAGCTTCCCCTAAAATATCACCCAAAAAAAGAAAAAAAAAGTGCTAAAATATGTACTGCTGTGTGTACATTTCTCTGACTAAATACACGCTAGAAAGCCTTCATCTTTTGTTCAGAATCAGCTCCTTATCACAGGTAACCGGAGCAACTTCCTTCTCATTCATCCCCACAGCACCACAGCGCTTTACACAGTCGGACGCTCAGCTTCTACTGACTTCAAAGGGGAAGCGTAGAGCGGGTTGTTCCACTGCAGCCAAACTAGATGCTCATTGGATAAATGGTGGGCTTTGTCCCGCCCACCGGACGCTCAGCGTCTCTGGGGTTCTATGGGACAATGGAATTTACATTTACATAAACAAACACATGTATGATGTAGGCCGGAAGATTGAGCTTCCCCTCCTTGAAAGACCAGCAGCCGCCACTGCTAGGTATAGTTTCCTTATATCTAACAAGGGCTGTGACTGGTACATCCCCAGCCTTGTTACTCTGTGAGTCTAAGATTTTAAATATAGAGCCAAAATGATTGGACAGATGTGGACAAAACCAAGTCACGATGATGTAAGTAACCGTGTAGACGGTTGAAATCACAAAGGTGTCCATTTCCAATAGCAAGTGCTGTATAGTAGCTGATTTCTCTCAGAATATGGAAAGAAAACCTGTAAATAACTCTTAGTTTTTTTCAGAAAGATCGACGAAAGAATCACTAAATGACATGTTGCATTTAGTTACAGAAGCTAGGGAATAGAGGCTAGCTCAGACATGACATCACGACTATAGCTCTATATTAACCGTTCGTTAAGTCTGACTCATACATGTCAAATGTGTCATCATTAAAGAATCTGGCAGTTATCTGTCACGTCACCTTTTGCCATAGCATATATCTACTATGTTGCCATGGGAATAGACCTGGTCTACTCATCCAAACAGTCTTATTCCTAATGCCTAACTTTTAGACACTTCAGGCAACTTACCATATTTATAAGACTAAGTTACGTGAAACTTGAACGAACAAGTTGTCTGTAAGCAACCTCTTCTTGAAGTAATTCGGCTGTTGGTGGTTAGATTAGCCTGTTTGTAGCTAGCTAAATTAAGTTTTCTGTAGAGCAGAACGGTGTTGTGCCGAAATACCCCCTTCGCTTTTAACGGTCTTTACCGTTAAATTTAGCAGAGAAAAGGTGACTGTGACTGCCGTGTATAATGCACTGTTAGAGCACGTTCTTATCAAGCCGACGAATGTGACTGCCCTTCAGCGGCTTCAGTGAGGTTTAGGCACCAAACCCACTAATGTAAATTAAAGCGGGGAAGAAGTAAGGCAGGGGAGAGGTTTACCACACAACAGCAGAATTTATTTATATCTGCTGTAAATGATGGTGTTCCAGTTTTAGAAGAAAAAGAAGAAAGCCTTTATTAGTCCCGCAAGGGGAAATTCACTCTTTCACTCCTTTTTTTTTTGTTTAAACACACACAAACAGGTCCTATACACATGCATTAATGGAGAGATGTCAGAGCGAGAGGGCCCCATGAGCCAGAGCAAGTTTAGGGGGTCGGAGATATTACCACCTGAGGCTGCTGTTGTGATAGCTATGACGATTGTATCGCTAACTTTACAATAGGTGGCAGTGCCCTTTGCTAAATGTTCCTCTTGACCATAACATTTGTCTTATATCAGTAAGCTATTACTCTGACTTGAAGTTGATTTGAGAACTGTTCGCCCTATGAGTAAAGCAAACTGTTAAATGTACAGTAATGTTAGAATCACTCAGCTCAAAGGGAGGCAGCACTAAAGCCCCCTTTGCGCTTGCTGTGCCATTGTTTTCCTATGGGGAGAGTGGTGGAGACAACTCAAAAGAAGTGCTACCCATGGCGTTACGCACCACTCGGTTCAAGATGGAGAAATACCTCGCAAAAATTCTAATGCTGAAATGATGATCTAGCATGTCAGAAATAAATGAGCTTTGGCATATTCCCATAAATGTATTTACCCACGATGGCCTGATCTTAGCACAGGACCAAAACCAAAACTGTTTTTTGTGTATATCAGTGCAGAATATTGTGTTAATAAATCAGTAACATAATTGAGACAGTGCTCAGTGTACATTTGCACAATCAATTATTGTTTAAGTTTAAGTTATAATAAATAATAAATAATAATAATTAATAAATGTAATAAATAATAACTAAATTAAAGTTGGTAATTGATAATAACTGGTAGCTTGTGCTGGTTATAGGCCTCCACTTTGATACAGTGGATTTGAATGGAATTTGTAGCGTTGAATTTTTTTTTTTTTTAAAAGCTGACAGTTGTGTTTCCTTGCAGAAACATTATCCCTGTTAATGCAGGGACCTAAAGTATTTTTTTTCAGTGGAAATCTAATGAATAATGGTTTAAAGGTGTCCTAGACCATGCTCCAGCTGGACCTGGTTTTGTAAAACTTTGAGCTCATAATGAATACAACTGAATTTCTTGTAAGAGTACACAATCAGGCCGATCTATGCTTCGTTTCCCTATCAGCAATTACATTTAATGTAATATATCAATAGTGTGGATGAGGAAAGTTTAAATTAGAAGCGTTGAAGCTCAGGCCCTGAACTGTCAACAAACCTTGCCCAAATAGCTGAAGCTCACAAAATGCAAATCTGTCTTGGGAAACACTGCAGCAGCTCCAGCTCCCAGTGAAACCATCAGCACACTGTACAGCACTTATCGCACACATACATTTCCAAGGCTAAGTGACCTGCATGCCCTCAGCTTTGAATGACATAAGTACCTGAGTAGCCTTGGGTTCTGCACCCAACCTGAACACAATGGCGATGCAGGCCGCTTCCTTGGTCATCCATCAGACCCCACAGATAATGTCTACGAACACACTCGGCTTACATCAGCCAGGATAAAGGCCTCTATTAAGAAAATGAATAATACCAACTGAGGGGAGGTGACCTCGGACTGATCACGTGTGGCCAATCCTGACACACTATTGGCTGCTTTTGGTTAGTATCTGTGCTACCGAGGGGGCGGTCCGGAGGTTGACGGATGCTTGAGGCCGAGGCGAGATGGGCGACAGAGTCAGCCGTTTCAGTCCTGTGATCTAATCTGTTACCCATCATGCATCCTGCTACACTAATGAAAAGGCAAGGTCCCATCCGTCACAGGCAGCTAGGGTAAATGGAATTTTACCCCCCCATACTGAACTCTCCTCAAGCACAGATGCCTGAAGACATGTGCAAAAGAGCCTGGATGATAGACGATCATTGCAGAAGATCCCAGAGCAATGGCAAATTAATATCAAGAGGAAAAAATCAGTGATGACTCCCGCTTCTTATAGATTCCCCTCTGCTCTCAGAGCTCAGCTCAGCCTCTGTTTCTGTTTCTGTACCAGACTCAAGGAGGAGCCAAATTGAATTCACTACCACTCTCCTTGGGCAGGCAGCCCTGTGAGTGTCACACCACATGGTTACATTTGCTTTTAGATGAAAAGATCTCAAAGTGTCATTTCTGGCATCAAACAAATATAACAACTACAGAATTAATTTGAAAAGTAGGGTTAATACTGTTTTGGCTATAGTGATTAAAATGTATTTAACTGCTTTAAATGGTCATACAAATGTTATAAAAGCACTGAGATCCTGAGCTAATTGTGAAAAAAGGCCACTAGAATGTGTCCAGCATAATACCAACACTGTTTTATTTCCATCCAATGAAAAATATAAATCCTTTTCAAGCCTGAAATTGATCTAAAAGTTGTTTTCTGCCGCAAGACGCAATTGATAGCATGTTAAAATAAGCAGGGTCCTCTTGTGATAGTAGGCCACAGTACTTACATACACATAATATACAAATAATATACATAAAATAGCAAAAGAAATGCCAATAAGCGACAATAAATGTTTAAATTAAAGTGGTTTTATATGCTTTTTAGCTTTTCTATGTCACTCAAAATAAACATTTTTGTTTTTTAGAAGTGAAATGCTTAAAGTCGACTCAAAAAAGTGTTTCTCTTCTGTTTCGGTCCTCTAAAATGTCTGAGACTGACTACAGTAACTTAAATCTTAGCAAAGTTTGTTACCAGAGAGATATTTTCACATTCCTCTCCTGAAGGAGCAGATGTCTGTGAACTTCTTTGAGCTTCAAACGTATTCCAGGCAGCTTTAGTTGGTACTTTACAAATTTAAAACCAATAGCTGTCTTATACACGGAAGTATAAACGTGAAACCTCCAGCTCAGAGTCAACTGTCAGTTCAGTGTTTGTAGCTCACAAGCTAACAAACAACAGAAACTAATTTTAACAACACCGTTCAACACCGTTGTCACAGAACGATTCTAAAACCATAGCGTGAGCAGCGATGGTGAGCCGATCGAGGTCAGATCCAGAATTTCTCAATGAGGCAGAAAGAGTAGATGTGTTTCCAGATCCTTCTCTGAGTTTTTTAATGTAAACTATGAAAACCACATTACACAAAATAGACAACAGACAACAGAGTATTTTTCCATACTTTAAAACACAACTGATGTACTGTGTCATTCTGTACAATTAGAAATGATGCTTGGCATTGATCGGGGCTCTAAAGTCTATGAGCAAAACATTTGTATTTCCAAGCACTATTCAAGTTTTTGTTGCACCGTTTTCCATTGAGGCTCTTTGGGCAAAATGAGCTCTTGGCCCCTCTTTCCCCAAACCATGCTGTCTTAGAAAATAACCCACGAATATGACCCTGATATAGGTTTATTGTGTGTCATTTAGTTTGTGATAAGTTGATAAACCCAATTCTATTAAAGAAAATGTAACATGAACAGTATGCCAACTGACATGTATTAAAAAACCTATTTTGTATTTTTTTAAGGGTGTTTACAGTCACAGGCTGTTCTAATCTCAGGTTTATTTCACTGTCAAATAATGAATAATGAGTCAAAAACAAAATAGCAATTAAGCCTGATTGCCAGGCTAGCATATGACCCAACAAATGTCCAATTAATCACTTCATTAATTTTAAATTGATTACTTAAAGGTTGAATGTGGAGAATGAGCAGAACACCGCCATCTAGTGTCTAAAGATTGTAGTCACAACAACAAAAAATAATTCCAGCAGTCGGGTTGCCAGGTTCGTTGCCCAGTAGCCTACAGGAGACCAGAGTCTGTTTGGACCCATCCCCTCTGGCAAACCACACCATAAAGTATTACAGAGGAGTTTGACTGACAGTTAGCGTTAGCGTTAGCCGTTAGCATTAGCCGTTCCAGCTAAGTAAAGATGAAAGGAATGTTAGCGATCAAGGAGAAGCGTAGCCATTTGGGCGTGCGTTTGAATGGCCTTTCTCTCCTTTCTCTCAGTCCATGGAGTGAATGCTTGGCCTATATTGACTCTGGTTTTTGCACGCCTCCGCTCACTGGGACAAATAACGCCCCCTTCACTGAGGCTCCGAAGCAGCTGCAGGATTGGCAAACTCCATTTCACCCAGTGCCAGCCTACAGTAGCTGCACCCAACAACAGACAACCCTAGCAACGGCCAACGCTATTGGCTGCTGCAATGGAAACAGAACGGGACAGAAAGTCATTGTCAAATCCGTCAAAAGCTTTTTTTTAAATAATAATTCAGACTAAATATATATATTTTTATGGAAAAGCAATACTTTCATTCTGTACCCCTGAAAACACCCCATAGGTGTATTTTTTTTTTAAATATATCTTTTAATAAAGATTCTTTATATTGGACCTTTAAATAAAGCCAGTGTTACGGTGTGTTCTGTGGGGCCAGCCTTGCATACTTGTTGAAAGATTGAGGTTTTTTTAGGCCTCATAACTATAGATAACTGTAACTGAACATGTATAAGACTCAAGGACACTCAGTCTTCCATTCAAGTATATTTAACCCATGTTAAAAACGTGATTATCATGGCTACACTATTTAAATTTCCTTGTCATTCTTACATGTAGTGATCTAGGAATAATCCCTGAGCTCAATGCTCAAACTGTAATGATCCCTCGAACACATAGCTCTTCCACTGTCACAAGTGCTGATGCTTTTTTTACTTATTTACTTCCATCTCTTTTAACACTAAAACTTTGAATGAGCCCAATTATTACCTAGTACAGTGCTTAACTGCTGTTCTACTGGATTGTAATGAAAGCCCTGTTTTGAAAGAAAATTCGCTTTGGTCTTCTACAGAAGCTCAATGTCACCTTCAGACGTGCTGCTCCCTGCACACAGCTGAACCAAAGTCCTCAGTTATTCTTCCATAGAGCAGCAGCTGTATCACTGTTTGATACCCCAAGGTTCTTCACTCTCTCTTCCCAAAAGTACTCTGTTTCTGAGCTTAAATCCAGTGTTTGAAGCTCCACGGAGCTCCCAGCAGGGACACACCAACTCTCTTTTCTCTCAGCCTTAATGGCAATGAAAAGACAAAACATCTAGCACATTGTTATACACACTGTCGTGAAATTTTGATATCCAGTGGCAGGAGAATATCAGTGGAGCTGTGCGGATGTTTCAGAAAATAGGTAGCAACAGAAGATTAAAAAGAAAATTAGGTTAACGCAGCGAGAGTCCTTCTTTCATGAACCAACCCCCCTCTCTGTCTGTTTCCTCAGGGTTTTTTCCGCCGAAGCATCCAGAAGAACATGATGTACACGTGTCACCGGGACAAGAACTGCATTATCAACAAGGTGACAAGGAATCGCTGTCAATACTGCCGCCTGCAGAAGTGCTTCGGAGTGGGAATGTCCAAAGAGTGTGAGTTATACACCGAATTCACACAGTGTGTGGGTATGGAATTGAATTAACTATTGAAAGAAGGGAAAGAAGGATACTTTTCCACACAAGCAAGAATAACATTCAAGGGTTTGTTTTTTGTTCTTTTTAAATGACATGAATTACATTTTTATTTGGGATACCAGTTATGGGTGTCACAGGGCTCTCAGTTTTGTAGACAGGCAAGAGTTACATACTGGAATGGGGGTGTGTCACTCAGCATTGAAAAACTGATGCTAATTATCCACGGCAACATTCTCTAACAGCAGTAAAGTTGTGAATTTGTTGTAATGTAACATTAAAACAGAAGATGACTTACTCTGTGCTGAAAGTCATGCTTGGAGGTTGCTCCAAGATGGTTGTAGCAAAATCATGTGAAAAATTCCAGATTACCTTTTTTTTTAATTTGCTGTTGCATTTAATCTTACCCAGATAGAACAGTGCTACTTTCTGATTTTGATGGCTGGTAGGTGGCAGCTGACTGGACTCCAGGGTAGACGCGCTTGATTCCTACAAGTTCCATAGTGAGAGTCGCGCTGCTGCGCCACGGCCAGAGATATTTTGGTCTCTGAGACATTTTATAAAAAAAAATTCTGCGTAAGCAATACACTGTGTAGCGGGAATGCATGACCAAAGACCAAAAAGCGTGACTGTCACTTGAGTGTCCTGGTGTCAGGAACAAACTAATACCAATAGACCTGTGTGTAGTGTTTTTTTCTGAGCGCCAGCATCTTGTTTCAGTTGCTTCCAATGAAGACAAAGCATATGCACCCACATGCCGCTCCCTAGAGAAAAGCGTCTTTTTTCTTAGCGCTCCACCTCTTTTGTGCGCCTGTTCCAAGCGCTTCTAGTTTTTAAAATCTCTGAACTTTACAGAAAAGCGCTGGTGTCATCATAAACACTCCTGTTCAGGAACACAACAAAGACAGTTCAATTGTGGGAGCAGATCGAGCAGACAGATTGTTGCTGGTTAGTGTTGTGCTTTTATGGCCATAAGTGTTATAAGCCGGTTGTTAGCTTGTTGTTAGCTTGTTGTTTGCCGTGTAGCCACCAAACTAACGTAGATGTTGTTGTCACAGAAACAAAACCCAAAGGCAGTGCTTCAAGGCGCTGGAATGAAACATTCCCCACACTGCTCTGGAGCAACAGATCTATGTGATTAGGTTTAGGAAAAGATTGTGGTTTGTGTTAAAACGCTTATGTTTGTGGCGTTATTTAAGAACGTTAGGTGAGGAAGTTATCTTACATATTGTTTTGGTTTGTTTTTTTAAAGTCAGCATTGGCGTCTGTACTAACACTGGTGCCCGGGGTGAACGTACTGGGTTTGATTTACCCATCCGCCTTACCAACCTATGCAGACTTTTGCTCTTATACTCCTCCCTACTGTTTTGCTCTACAAGAACTACAACATCATACAACCCAACAGTCTGAGTTCTGCGCAACTGCAATTGATACAGATGTGTGATCCAGCTAACTAGTATGATGGCTTATTGATCTATGGTGTTGATAACTTTGATCAGCTGATAATGTTCGAAGTGGGCTAATGACATAACTTAATTAACAGCATGCTAGTCAAACCTCAAATGGGTGAAGATTGGTGTAGGAAAAAAAACTGATGGAAAGATGACATTTCTATTTGATTTGGTTACGGTCTCCATGTCACTCCACACAGATCTGATGTTTATATCTGCTGCCATTTTTCATCATCAGTCACGTTTCATGTATGATATGATTAATTCACTTAATCTGCTTCTGTTACACTTTGTCGTATTTGTCATTTATCAATAAACCAACTTATCCACCTCAGCCATGTGTAAAAACTTAGGGACTCAGTGCTCAGGGTCTTTAAAGGAGCAATCTATTTAACCTGAGTTGCTTTTTTTCACTGAAGACATTTTGAATTGTAACAGTAGGAAAAGCGTAAATAATAATAAAATGAGTGATGGCTGAATTCCATTTGGCTGCTTCAGTTTCAGAGTCCTGGTATGCTGGCTCGCTGTCATGGCTTACCCTTGAAAGAACAAAGCCATCATTAATGTTATTATTAACATACTTTTCCTACTCTGATCAGTCAAGATGTCTTAGAAACACAAGATTTGATGCCCCCACACAATTTATATTTCCTGTTGCATGAAAACAGTATTCCTCTGTTTATAGTGCACACCGAGAAAAAAAAGTAATAGTTTCCAGTAATAGACTATGAGGAGAGATATGGATATTTAATTCAAATGAGCTGCAAATGCAAATTTCTGTTACAAAGCAAGCAAAAAAGGACAATGCTCATTCATCAACATCTCTGTAGTGATCCGGTGCTAGCCAGCTGGCTAATTTTCAGCTGCAGCACTTTGGTAAGACGTTGTGAAACCAATGCGGTGAAGGTTAATATTTACAGACAGAAGACAATGACACCCCATAAAGAAAGAGACAGCACCCAAATAAGCTTCACATGATGGTAAAGATGCCATGCAGACAGGAAGCATCAACAGGTTAGTACAGTAACACATCTTAGTCCAACAACTACGTCCACTATTCACTACATGTAGCCATGCAACACAAATCAACAAAACACAACCAAGCACCACTGATAATAACCATATCTTGAGACATCAAAACATGCAAGGCAATAAACCAACAATCATAATGGACATCTTGATAAAAATGTTAAAAGACGAGTCAGTGAAATGGCATAATGGCCAACAAACACATAAGCTATCCAACACAAAGTTGAAAGACACACAGAAGATCATAGCACATTGTTATATAGAACAAGTAAATATTCCATGCACACCCACCCGCTTTGATGCGTGCAGGCGGCTGATGCGGGGATGCACTGTTGATAGGAGAAAAAGAAGATCATCCTCTACCCGCAGCCTTGAGCGGTGCTTACTTTTAATCATTGTTAATGCGGAAAAACTACACTCACACAGGTATGTGGATGGGAAGAGGATGATTACTTGTCTTGCCTTTTTGGAGAGGTAGGGGAACTTAGTCTCCACAGACAGCCAAAGGTGTGCAATGAACACTTTGCTCATCTTTACAAGTCCATAATAGAGTCAAGATTGACAAGGGGTGAAACTGGTAAAGAGAATGGATTTCTCACCCACTGATTTGCCAAAGTCTCGTCTCCAAAATACTCTCCAAACTGCTCACGCAGCCCCTTGAAATGCGCAATGTCCACCTGTTGTGCATTGTCTAGTTGGAGCCCTGCCTTCTTCACAACATCTTTCAAGGTCGGGAAATATTAGAAAGAATCGCCAACATTGCCACCCAGTTCATTACCTCAGTATCCTTCAGTAGTGGAGAGCTGATTTCTGCAAAAAATAGGAGCAATTCCTCACAAAATCACACAAGGGACAGCCACCGGACCTCGGAGTGCAGCAGCAGCTGTTTGAAGGGAGCTCCCATCTCATTGCAGAGGACGGAGAAGAGGCAAGCATTCATGGCGCGGGATTTAATTAGGTTTCCAACTTTTCCTCATCCAGGACTGTGGGCAGCTCTTTTGGCATCTTCTTGGTCGCCAAGGCCTGATGATGGATGACACAGTGCTTCCAAAACAGCGGCTTGGGCAACCGCTTGCACCTTCTTCACCAGACCGCTTTGGTGTGGTGGCTTGTCATTGCCCTTGCACCATCCGTACATGTTTCATAACAGCAGCTCAAACAATACAACTCTCCTGCATGAAATCATTCAAAGCCTTGAATATTTCTTCTGCTGTAGTGCGGGTTGGCAGAGGATGACAAAACAAAAACTTCTCCCGGATACTGAGCTTTTTAATATAGCGCACATACACTATGAATTGAGCACACGTCGGTAAACTCGTCACATCAGATGCCATGTCTGAGATGGTGTTGTCAGACATCAGGATGGAATTTAGCTTGGCAGCAGCAGCTTCTTTCATCAGCGTGGAGCAAATATCTTTAGCAGCAGGTAAGGTGCAATGGTCTCATACCGTCATTAGCTAGCACCTCTTTGCAAACAACACATTGTGGCAGTAGAGCATCTTCAGAATCAGTCCATGAAAATCCAAACTTTAAATAATCATGGCCATACTACCTACTTTTTTGCTTGCCCCAGACTTTTTCTCCTTCCTCACTGTAGCTTCAGGTGCTAAACAATAATACATTTTGCCCCGGAAATTGCTGAAGTTATAAATACAATACAATAACAATATTGTTAAGTGTTATTTTTTCCGGTTTATTTTTTTTATTTCAAAGACACACCAAGAGGACCTGGTCAAGCTAACTGTGACTGTTAACATGAGAATAAATGATAACGGCCTTTTGAACCTACTGGTGTACAGCAGACTTCTTCAAACCCATATGTAAGAGGCTGATGACTCTGATAACACCCATTCAATGGAGCGATGACATTCAAAACAGGTGATATACCCTGACCATGCAAAGCTGACTAACATTGCATTTGTATCAGATTTTAACTTGTTCTTTTAACACTAAAAATATATTCCAACACATTATGTAATTGTTTTTCTTAGGATTATAATATCATTAGCAAAACTGCCTGCATTCTTCCAATAAATAGGAATAATTTGCATATTTTATGTTATAATATATATGCAAAGTCACCACCAGACCTGAGGCTTTGTTCATTGTAGGTGTGAAAATGTACTCATTAATATGAGTGGACGGCATTGTATCTGTCAGATGAGATCCCATCTGGTAATCAGCTGTATAGTTATCAGTGTGATGTGGGGATAATCAATCATCCGAGTTAGAGCTCTTGAGTCACATGATACAGTAGTTGATCTGACCCATTATTCAATCTTATCTATTTTTTTTTAAACTGGCCAGCATTTCAGACCTGCTGCTGTCAATGCCCTTGTGTCGCCCCTCTTCCATTGTCATCCATAAGAACAGCTTGCATTTCATAGGTTATTGGCATCCTTTGATTGCATCAGCATTTATAGCTCAGGTCCACTTTATGCTCCATTTGACACAGGGGGGAATCCATTCCTTCCTCTTATGCTGTTTCACACCTCAGCAGTGGAATAGTGGAAAAGATGATGTCTTGATATCCTCAGGCTAAGCACACACACCCCACACACACACCCCACCCCACCCACAGGGCTACTGATGAGAGAGGGGACTATTCTCTTTCTTATATTCATGGATGGAGGTGATTGGGTGATGTCCTCTGTGTCCTGCTTTGAACACCGACAACAGAAGGTGCTTTCATTGTAGGGACTACATGGCAAAATCCCCCAACCATTGACGTTATAAACTAAGCGTTGAAATGCAAAAATCTAGTTGTAATTTTTGAAATGTGAATCCTCTATAGGACATGAATGAACAAGTTTTTCATGGGAATTAATCTGGTCAGTAGTTGCTGCGAGTTGAGGTATCATTGACCTGGATGGGTGCTTCTCCTCATTTTGTACCTAGCAGTAACCTCAAGGGCTAAAAAAAAAGCCAACATGGAAGTGCCAAAAACTGCAGTTCATCCAGTGGCCACTTGAGGCTGGCTCAGAAAACAAAGCTAATCCCCAGTGCACCATGTTAAAACATCCCACTTTACAGCAGAAATAAACAGTTTCTAGTACCCCGTGATAACATCTGGGGCTGTAGCCCAGAAGTCAGAGTCCTTTTCAGATGGGGGTTCAGGGTTTTTTTTTTGTTGCATTTTTTAAATCGGGCAGATTAACATGCAATTGTGACGTATTTTGAGAAGGAAAGGAAAGACCAATGGTCATGTGTGGGGAAAATACACAACATATACCAGCAGCCAGAATGAGACATTAGAACAGCCTACAGCCTCAGAAACACTGACATGCACCGACCCAATGTCAAGTGGACCGGGCTGAAGAAGGAAAGAGGTATGTGTAGCTGTCCTCCTGAATGCCTCTGAACCCGGGCAGACACTGGGAGAACATGCAAACTCCACACAGAAGGGCCCAGATTCTAACCACCGTTTAACTACCGTAATTGAGGTTGTGGCCACTTTCAGTGAAAGGTGGGTCCCATCACAGGTGGCGAGCATAGACTGTAGGCCTCATTTGGCCCACCTCAGCTCTACCCATGCTCCACCTCTTTACCCACTTTTGGATTTTCAGTTGAGCTTCTCAGAAACCTGTGAAAGACACCATGGAGACTACATTCCTGTTTTATATGTCTTTCTTTTTATGGTTTACAATGACTTCAATTTGTATGCAGATGCACTAAAATTATTTAGGAACTAAAACACTGTAAGTGGTGCTAAAAATACTATTTTGTGTGTTAAAACTGACTAATCCATATTAACTATTTTACTAATACTATATTAACTATAGATTGAATGACCATGTAAAAGAGGCCGCTCGTAGTGAAGTAGTTTAAAAATTCCATCGTCTAGTGATTACGGTTACTTACATACGGTGTTAATTACTTTGCTAAGCAGATATCTAAACATATAATCAGATTTCAAAGAACACTCCTATTCAGTTAAGATAATATAATATAATATAAGATAAGATAGTCCTTTATTAGTCCCACAGTGGGGAAATTTACAGGGTTACAGCAGCAAAAGAGGATAGTGAAAATAACAACAACATCAATGAAAAAATATACACAGTATAAAACAAAACGTGATAAATGAAGAGAGTGGTCAACAGTGCATGTGTGTTTGTTGTGTGTGTGTGTGTGCGTGTGTGTGTGTGTGTGCGTGTGTGTGTGTGTGTGTGTGTGTGTGTGTGTGTGTGTGTGTGTGTGTGTGTGTGTGTGTGTGTTCAGCGAGAGCAGTGCTGATTGTGGAGTCTGACTGCTGCAGGAAGGAAAGAACTGCGGTACCTTTCCTTCACACAGTCTCAGTCTGTCACTGAAGGAGATGCTCAGTAATGCAAGTGTCATGAAAAGGTTGGCTTTCGCTCTCACCCTCCTGTCTCCAGCCACCTCCATTATGTCAAACGAGCACCCCAGGACAGAGGACAGATGCTGCTTCTCCAGCACACCACACCAAAAAAGATGGCTGATGCCACCACACATTCATAGAAGGTCCCCAGGAGCGCCCCCTGCACTCCAAAGGTCCTGAGTCTCCTCAGCAGATAGAGTCTACACTGACCTTTTTGGTACAGGGCATTAATCATCCCTCCGCAGTACAGTTTAGTATTAATGTAGCCCAGGTACCAGTAGGAGTCCGCAGTCTCAATGTCAACTCCCTGGATGTTCGTAAGTATTTGTGGAGGTTGTTTACACCTGCAGAAGTCCACCGCCAGCTCCTTAGTCTTTCCCGTGTTGATCTAGAGGTTGTTCTGCAGGGACCAGTCCATAAAGTCCCAGTTCAGTTCTATGTACTCTACTTTCGACCACCCCGCGGGGCCCCGTGTTAGACCAATAGTTTTTACTCCTCACATTTGGGATGGTCAGCCAAAACGATACTAAAGTTGTGCGGTTACAGTAAAACGCATATTCGTGTGGACGGGACCTTAGTCTTGTGTACTCGCCTCATCGGGAAGCAGTCCAGCCTCAGTTTGTGTCTGAGGCTAGGTCCATTAGCCATGTCTCAGTAAACACCATGATGCTACACTCTTGATACTCCAACTGGTGCTTGGTGAGCGTTGTTTACCCATCCATCAGGTTTGGAAGAGATCTTAAATTCCTCATGATGACAGATGGGAGAAAGGGATGGTAACGTCTCCTTCTGGCTTGTAGTCTCACCCCGACATGGCTCCCCCATCTCTTCCTCAGCTATTCGTGTGGAACATCCAGTCGAAAAAAGCAAGAGCTGCTGCAACAGGCTGTATGTTTAGAATCACTACTAACCATTCTCAGCTCTATGTTCCTAACGTTTTGAAACATCCAATATGGCTGCCACAGGCTTTATACACCTGAAAGCTTACATTTGTAGTGTTAGTTACAGTATTTCATAATGGGAGTAGAGTGTTGAGAGTCAGAAGACAGGAAGATCTGTTGTTGGATACTAGACTTATGGTATCATGTGCCTCTGGATATTACGGAACTGCTAAAGTGCAACACAAAGGGAGTATTGTTATGTGTGTGTGTGTGTGTGTGTGTGTGTGTGTGTGTGTGTGTGTGTGTGTGTGTGTGTGTGTGTGTGTGTGTGTGTGTGTATCCTTCACCAGCAGATATGTGATTGAATGCGTCATTACACAAGTGTCTTTGTATTTTTTTAGTGGTAAGTGATCATGAGTCTCACAGAGTCACAAAGTACTGATTATGTGTATGTGTGTGTGTGTGTGCGTGCGTACGTATGTGTGTGCGTGTGTGTGTGTGTGTGTATCCTTCACCAGCAGGTATGTGATTGAATGCGTCATTACACAAGTTGTGTCTTTGTATTTTTTTAGTGGTAAGTGATCATGAGTCTCACAAAGTCACAAAGTACTGAGTTTGTAATGTGTGTGTGTGTGTGTCTGTGTGTGTGTGTTTTGTTCAGTTCCATGGGCCTCAAATATTCAGTGTAGTCATGTAATAATAGATAGAACAAGGTTCTTGCACTCAAGCTTCCAATTAATATGCCTTATCTATAGTTTGATTCATTTCATGAAATAATATAAAAAAAGCGTCCTCAGGCTCCGACATTTTGGAGGTGTGTTTGCATCCTTGGGTTTAAAGTGAGGGTAAACTATTTCCCTGTGTATCTGCAACCTTCTTACAGTGTAGGGTGTTATGGACCTTTTGTGTTCCAGCAATGTATTCTCATCAACAGATTTGTATGATATCGTATGAAAGGTTATGCACAAATATTCATATGATATCTTACGAAATATGGCGTTGTATTTTATGCCACGCACCAGTAACCGGGAAGGAGACTGCGATGGCTAAGTTTAGCACACAAAAGGCTAAAATAGCTGAAAAGTCACAGTATCATGTCACCAGTGACGTGCAGTCAGGGGAGGCAGGTGAGGCTGTGCCTCCCCTGTCATCATGAGAGGAAAAAGAAACGAAATAATAAAATAACACAAGTATTAATATTTGTCCTCTGGACTATGATTTTGGTGTGGTTCTAAATGTATTTTGACCGTTTTTATAGTAAAAATCGCAGAAAATTCTGTATTTCCTATTTAAATAAACGGAGTCTCTTCGGAGACGAGAGGTGAGGCACGGACAGCCGTGCCTCCCTCCAGATTGCGCAATCACTCACAAACTATTGAGCGCGTGCCCTCTGCGCATGCTTGTTCCCATTTCTGTGTATGTTTCCAATATGATGGTTGAGGACACTTTTATGAAATAAAAGCATAGGTCTTCTTTTCCATGGTGTTCAGTAATGTATTTTACCTATGTGTGTAATATTTACATCTTATTGATGTGACATAAATCCACAGGGAAAATGCTTGCCTTGAGGCAGGCAGTACCTCTGCCTCAAGGCAGGCGGCGATAGTGAGCAGCCTGATCGCCTGCAGCCAGGTCACGGTGAACTCTAACCCATGTGCAAAAAGTAAACACAGTGTGTGCTGTGCGACGCTGTAGAGCTTAGCAACAAGCTGTCATTTCTCCCACTGAAAATGGAGGATTTGATTTCTAAACTAAGACATTTTTCAAAGCTGGACTTTCAGTCAGTAAAGGTAAGATATACTGAAATATACAGTCATTTACAGTAAAGGTAAGATATGCTGCAATATAAAGTCATTTACAGTAAAGGTAAGATATACTGAAATATACAGTCATTTACAGTAAAGGTAAGATATGCTGCAATATACAGTCATTTACAGTAAAGGTCAGATATACTGCAATATACAGTAGCACTGGTGTTTTAAAATGGTTTTCAGCATCCTATTCGCTCCTATTCTCTCCTCCTATCCTATTGGCATCCTACTGTATGTTTGTAAATCTGTGATTCAGTGCCTCCCCAACCCCAACCCTCACTGCACGTCACTGCATGTCACATCCTATCACTGGGGTACAACCAGCGCCGTCGTATAGGGGGGAAAGGTGATGACAATTCTAAGGGCCCACAGCCAGCCAGGGCCCACACACTGCTCCAGTAGCCTCTATGACAAAATGATTATGCACTGAACTAATATATATATTCATACGAATGAATCCGAATTAAAACAAAGCCACAAGTTGTACAATACTCTATATATATGTTTATTCTATTCAATAACCCCCCTGGCCCCTTCTTAGAAAATGGTTTGGTCCACACCGCGGCTCTTTCTTCCCGGGGTTCTTCGTCATCGGAATTAAGTGCTAGCCGGTAGAGAAGCTAACTGCAGCAGAGTCAGTATGCCCCCCAAAAAACACAAGTCTGGACACCAGAAAAGAGTTGAGAAAGAGGTCAGGTGTAGGAACAGCAGAGCAGGGGCCCAAGACATCAAAACCTTTTTTTTTATGAATGGTGAGAGTAAACTACCGAGGGCGGCTTAAACAATTAGCCTGCTTGTTCATTAATTTAATGTCTGTAATATTACCTTTGACGGGGCGCAGGCTGGAGCCTACGCTAGCTGTCATCGGGCCCGCTCTGGACAGGTCGCCAGTTCATTAAAAAAAAATCGCCAGGTCATTGTAGAGCGACGGTTCCTAGAGTAGCTATAACTGAACGTTACTAATTTAGGGGCTACCACCGTGACTGTGTGTTTCGCACATAACACTGTCGGACAGTGCTCCAGTAAGCGCCCATTCAGAGGCTGCATTCAATTGTATTATGACCCATTCAATTTCTACTCAGTAATTATGAGCATCTGACGACGGTCAGTTACGTTTTCATGATGTGTTCAATGTGGTCTTGTAAAATGTGTCATTAGTGGGACATTTGAATAGTCTAAATACAAAAAAAGTTAATTGTTCAAAGATTTGTCGTTGTTGTTCTGTTTTTTTGACAACAACAAAGTAAAAAAAAGACTATTTAGAATTTTGGACAGTTTACACTGACTTTTGAATGGTTTAAAAATATTTTATCCATATCAGGACTTGAACCAGTCACCTTCCCAAGCCAAGTCCCAACGGACTGAGCTACTGACGCCCACCATTATTGTACACAATATATATAATTTAACAATAAACCTTTATCCTCTGCTGCTCCAGAATCAGCAGTGCCTGCTTCATCTGAGTTTGACCCCACAGCAGAACACTGAAAAACAATACAATTGAAGGTGGCAAGGAATAGGGTAGAGGGGCCCACACCGATATTCTTTCAGGGGGCCCAGAATTCCTAGCAACTGCCCTGGGTACAACACATGCACATGCACAATAAAATCTGGTCTGCACTTGCTGAATAGCTGGTGCCACAGTCATACAACATGTGGATGATTGATTTGTTTCACAG
This sequence comes from Echiichthys vipera, assembly GCF_963691815.1. Classification (NCBI taxonomy): domain Eukaryota; kingdom Metazoa; phylum Chordata; class Actinopteri; order Perciformes; family Trachinidae; genus Echiichthys; species Echiichthys vipera. The sequence continues at coordinate 5,412,471 of NC_139838.1, read as the reverse complement.
AGGTGTCCGCAGTTTACCTGGGATCTGGATATATTTTACATAAAAAAATGAAAATATGTATATTGGCTGCCATTCATTTGGGCATAGTACCTGAGTACTCTTTTTCTTTTTAGCACCATCCATTATAACCCTTCCAACATTTGTTATACCCATGGATGTATTCATAGAACTAAATACAGCGTTGCCCTGTTCATTCCTATGAAAATTGCTTAGTGGCGCATTTTTCCAAAAAAAGTTACTTTAGCGATCTTGAGCACTACTTCTGCACTGCATAGCCCATAGAGCAAGCATTCGAGCTAATTATTGTGCAGCTCTTCTAGACTTTCCAAACGTAATTGGACCGAATGGATCAAATTGTGATAGTGTAGTAACAAATCACATCACATCAATAATCTTAAACAGGTGTAGGCTAAAGCTCTTGCTTATAATGCCGTTAAAAGTTGCACAATCAAGACAGATACAGCCTATTTGTTTCTTTTTTCCACTATTTACTCAGCTCATTCATTTTCATATTGCTTCAGTATATTATTTTTAAACAGTTTTGAAAACTGTGTCCTACATGTAAACACACACTAAGTATGGGGGCACAAGGGAACAAAACAGAGTATATACGGTATAATGACTTTACATTTAAGAAATCTGTCTCCTAAACATGATAAAATCAAACCACATTCTCAATAAAGTTTCGAAGGAAACTTATTTTCTTCTGGAACTTGCTTACAGCTCTGCCGCTTTAGTGTGTGCCTGACTTGCACGTTAGCTTTTTAGCTTGGGGTGCAATAGCTAACCGTAGCACATGTTTCTAATGGTACAGCTAGACGTTTCTGATGGAGTCATAACTAAGCATTAAATGCTTAAAATAAATCTAGATATTGACTAACTCTGCTGTACAAGAACATTGCTGGTCCTTTCTATGAATTGCCAAGACGTGCCTGACGCTTGCATCGGGACCAGAATATAAGGGACCCAATTTAAATTGTCCTCTTCATTCATACTCCGCCAACAAATTAACTTTATATTGTAAATGGAGCTCTCCTTTGGGTCTAACTTTCTCTGATATTTCACTACTATAACTCCAGAAACTTTAGAATATCTCTCCCTGATGTCTTTGCAAAGGCCATATTCACATACAAGGTCCAAAAACTTTACAGGCTTGGCAACAGTAACCAAGGGAGGCCCGACTTAGCTAAGGGGAAGCAAAGATATCATTTTTGGGCCAAATGGCATCATATGAAAGACACAGACGTTGTAATTACATGGTTTGGCCACTTTGTCAAGTTGGACATCTTCCTGGGGGCCTGGTCATACCCCATAGCTCCCGTTGTCAAGTCTTCATTTGATAGCCTTGTCACAAACAAGGGACGTGCTATGAGCCTTTTGTTTTGTCTTTTAACTTTCTGTCGAAACACAGGATGTGGGAAGTGTAAGTTGTGCAAACTGACATATGCTGCTTGGGATCACCTCACCCTGCATTTGATCTAATAACTGATCAGCTTTATGATATAAAAATGACCATATGACCAATGCTATTTCCAGAGAGGCGGTAATATGATCACTTCTCCTTCACACCTCCAGGATCAGCTGCATCTATTAAAACTACTGCTCTGTCATGTTCTTCATTAGTCATCTGTGTGGAAAAGTAGTAAGAACATCATGAGAAAATTCCTTCTTATCACTTCTAAGTTGTGTATGTGCCTTTCTCATTCCCTTCCTGCTCCAAGGTCATATTTTCACAATGCCATTTTCCCATCTGACACCCCGCTCTCCACTCCATCCCCTTGTCCCATCAGGACCATTAGCTTAAACTCAGTGCTCTGGTGGCTGCTAAGAATTATCACGGTTGCTCGACACCCACCTGGTTAGTGTTAGGGAGCTGCCACGTTAAGTGCTGTGGCAAGCGGCTCGGGCTGCACCACCAGATAGATAGTGTTTATTTAGCGCTGCATCTGTTTGCTCTAAGAGACACTGTGCAGAGCTTGGCAGCATGCAGATGGCTTGCCGGCGGCTTCTCAAAACCAGCCGCCGTACACGCCTGCTGCCGCCAAGCCAAACAGCATTCCATTAAAGCAGCAGAACAGAGGATGAAATAGCCATGCTGCAACAGGAAGCTAGAGGCAGCCGAGAAAAAAGAAATAAATAGGCAGACAAAAGATAGAGGGTGAGATATTGCTCATTGACAAAAGGAAGGGGAGATGAGAGTCTTGGAAAGCCGAGGGATGGGAGAGTGACAGTAGGCATGGCTGTGCAGAGTGTTTTAAACAGCGTGTCTGAACTCCTCTCAATGACCCTCCATTCCTTAGTCCAACACTCTGGAGAGCACTTCAGAAACACTTGAGGTCCCCTTGTTCACTGCGCTCCCTCAAAAGCTGACAAAGTTGCCAGTTTTGCATTAAAAACAGCCCTATAAAAGGTGCAGGTGGTGCACATGTTTTCATGTCAGAGACCCTGTTTCAAATATCATCGTTTCAATAGGTTAGTCCTAGTGACCTTTTTCTACCAGTGAAGCAGGAAAGGTTATGCTGTTCTGCTAATCATGTGTCTGTGTTTGGATTGGACTGCAAACATTTAACCTTTATATGAACCATCATCGGCATCAGTTCAAGCATCAGATAAGTGCACTTTGGTTGTGATGTGTAATGTCACGATTATAAGCTATAATTATAATGCAGCATTTATGTGATGTGGAGAAATCAAAACATTACATGTGGATTGTAGAACCCTCAAGTTACTATGGAATATTTTGAAACTCATAGTCGCAATATTTTGAAATTAACAATGACAACAGGCAGCTGTTTCCAGTGAAAAAGCTCTGATAAACCTACTGTACACTACCTGCTCAGCACCGAACAGTAGCCACACATTCTAATTGGTGACCATAGTAGCACTATTAGTGGCTAAACTACTTAACTGAATACCATAAATAGAAGAACACTTCCTACTTAATATCATAGGTCATCATAAAATGGCTGCAAATGATCGCTGATGTATGCTTTGCTGGATGTGTATATATACAACTTAAGGCACTATTGATCAGATTAATCAGTACATTTATGCAAACCCTAGTTCAAAGAGGAGTATTTTAGCCATGCAGCTGTCAGGGGTGTAAAGCCCTTTTCATGCAGACAACAGCAGACAGCCCCCTCATGTTTTCCAATAAGACAATCAGTTGACAATAACTTGATACTGCACAGGGTCCAACACGCAGGGTTGTCCTATAAAAATCTTAAATGGCCCAGACACACAAAACTGACTTCAAAAATCGTTTTAAAGCCAAAAGTTTAGCCAAAAGTTGCTCTTTAACACACCACAAAGACTACAGACAATGGCCAACTAACATAGATTCTGCGCCTGTTTGAGAGAAAATAACTCTCCATACCATCAGGCTGCGGTAGTTTGTATTTGTCATTCTGAATGGGAAACTGGGAGACCTGCATAGCGGATTCAAGATACTAGTTAGCCAGTGATTCCCCAAATGATATTTACATTGGCGAACGAATAATTAATTTATTCATCTTCAACCACTTGTCCCTATCAGGGTCGCGGGGGGCTGGAGCCGATCCCAGCTGACATTGGGCGTAAGGCGGGGTACACCCTGGACAGGACGCCAGTCTATCACAGGGTACATAGAGACAAACAGAGACAGACAACCATTCACACCTACGGGAAATTTAGAGTCATCAATTAACCTAACACCTGCAGGTGTTAGGTTAATTGAACCCGCTGTGAGGTGACAGTGCTAACCACCAAACCACTGTGCCGCCCACGAACGAATAATAAAACAAACAATTTGTTAGAAAAACTTGTGACACAAGGACCAGTTTGGAACCAGAATCAAGTTATCATAAAATCTAAATGTATTCTTGTACAAGAAGAGAGCATATAGTACACCAGTGTCTCAACATGTGCTGAGGGTAGTCCTCAGAGCCAAGTCATTTAACATGGAGTTGAACAGTAATGGTTGTCATGGTGATATATTTAGAAAACATAGTAAGTTATCTCCACTTTTCCCATAGCAATCGCCAACTCTCCTGCTGACTCCGCAACACAGTGTGAGAAAAGGTCCTTGTTCTTACAGTGAAACACAAAACAATACAGCCAGAGTTCTCACATAAAACTTATAATAACATGTTGAATTTTTTTTATCACAATAACAAATCATTTTCCTAAAAAGCTTTATGGCCATAACATAATCTTCCATGACAACAAGTTTGTTTTCTATCTCACAGCCTTAAGTCTTGACTTAAGTCGTTTGCTTGCTCTACATTTCTGTTTCTCTTCACATGCACAGATTTGCTTAAGCTGAACTGCCATTCAGAGTGATTTCTCTCAGCGTCAGCGTGAATCAGCTAAAAAATCCTCTGACAACGGTGACATTACACAAATACAAGGGCGATAGATGCCCCAGACAGCCCGACATTGATCGACGGCCAACTGTCGGCCTGATGTGTCAGGGCCTTAATGTGTGCAGTGTTTTGGCATCTGATTAAGCCTTTAAACCCCTGGATCTAATACTAAAACCTGACTTCCTGGACTTCCTTTTTTCAATACAGGGCTCCAGAAGAAAGCAGAATTCAAGGAGCCAAACAGACACTTAAAGAGCAGGAAATATAAAAGTGCAGATATTTTCACTTGGAAGTCAGGAGTAGTGATCACAGGCAATACATAATGTTGCATTCCTGCAGTGGATGGGTTCCCTCTGCCCTTTTTTTGTGGGTATTAAAAAGCCATATATTTCCATGGCCTCTTGTCCGATGCATCATTTGGATGTATCTGCTCATGCTTGCAGTAATTTGCTTGGAGTGCAGTGGTAATTGATTGCCCTGGGTATGGCGGGGGGTGCACTTGCCACGCCGTGTCTTCCTAAATCACATCTCGTTGCTGGCTTGCCTCTGTGTGGACCACAACCCCCTCGCCAGACACAGTTTGTCACCACACTATGACAAATGACATACACAGACATGTGAACAGATTGTTTACCATCCCCCTTTCTATACCACCATTCTGTACCATCCCCCCTTCAAAGGGCCAAAGTGTTTTTGTGTGTTTATTCTGATGTGTGTACAGAGAGACCCTCAACGCACCACCACCACGCCTGTCCGTCTCCTCTTGTTGAACATACTAACCCATTGACAGCAGAATTAGGCAGATCTTTGGAAGATCAAGCGTAGATCTTTTAGATGACACGTTTCTTTTCTAAACATTGTGATCAGGATAAAACAATGCCATTTTGCTGTGCCATTTTGGACATGACAGTGAGACTATTGCTTACTTTGGATATATGTATTTGTTAGGGTGTGGGTTGAGTTATACTTGAACGTAAACCTGATGGCGAAGTGAAAAGACAGCCGTCACAGAGAGTATGGAGACATATTGTTTAAAGCAGCAGTGTGTAGTTTTTAGGGGAGTTCTATTGGCAGAAATGGAATATATTATTCATAATTATGTTTTCATTGGTGTATAATCAGTCGTAACTAAGAATCCTTGTGTTCTAATAAGCTAAGAATAAGTCCTGCACATCTGTACATCCTAAATTATGGAAACACATGGTTAATGTGGATAGGTTTAGGAAAAAAGAAAAAATAACCTTGGTTAGAGTTAGGAAAAGATCGTGAGTGGGGTTAAAATAAGTGCATGCCTCAGATAACTACACTGATGCACAGAACATGAACAGGACATGAACCACGCTCTCCTGGGTGAGATTCCACTGTTTGTATGACCCATCCACCACCCCAACCTGCCTCTTTCTATGGAGTTTGGCTCTCTTCATCCTGGAGCACCTGCTCTGAGTGTCTAATATCACTGCAGATGGTTCTACAGCTGTAAGCCCAGAAGGATGTGAGAAAATGGAGGTATTTAAGGTCCTGGGAATGAGACTGGGATCTTATATAGAAAGTGAGCCCTCTTTTATAGAGTTGCCCATGTTGCCTCGCCATGTTTCTACAGTAGCTCAAAATGGACAAATCATACACCAGCTCTAGAGCCATCTGACAAGCAGTTCTGATAAAGCATACTTCAGTGTCAGTATGAAAACAGTAGGGAGATTCCTCATTGAAGTGGGAACTCAGATGCATACTGTCAACTGTGCATGTGACAAAAACAAATATGTCACTCACACAGTGTCTCTATCTTAACATTACTTTCAGATGAACTCAGTATCACATCCAGCAAAGAGGATTAGTTAGACTTGTCAAACAGACAGAAGAGGTGACCATCACAGTAAGAAAATGTCTCAGTCTGTGGAACAATGTGATAAAATTGCTTTAATTTTTCCACACTGGAAAGCAGGACGTATATCACATTGCATTAATGTAGGTCAGTCTGTGATGATGCACATCAAGAAATACAGTGTTATCTCATAAGCTGTGTTGCCATTAAGACTTAATTTATAATAATAAGATATTAAGACCAATTCATTCCATATTATAAATTACAGGCATGACCAGTGTTTAACTACACTATATGGAAATTGTTTATTCTGGCGTGTTGTATGTCCATTTTCAAGTAGCAATTCTGTTTGAATAATTAACAACGATCAGACACATAATACATCACACATACATATTCACATGTACATGCATCACATGAGTTATATCTGACTTCTTGACACAATTTTGCATTTCAAATTTCACATGATAAAGGTACATGGGATTGCTTACTTATTTCACATGTGAAAACTTACAGTAATGTAAGTTCAAAACTGAATACAGCAATTCCACACTTTAACATCGTATTTTACATACAGGGGCATGTGGTTTATGTCAAATGTGTATGTGAAACATTTCATGGGTCAATATCGTATTTCACATTTACAAACTTTTCACATGTGCTCTTTTTGTAAGGACAGTATTTTAAGCATATTTAGCTTCATTATCATCTCATTTGTATCTCCAATTTAAACATTTATTGTTTTTTTTTATCTTTCTTAAGGTCATTTCTTGTTTTGAATCCCATATTTGATTTTATAGTAAACCAATGGGGACATGTCATTGTGTCATTTGTCTTATGTACTCTAGAGATGTGTGGCACGTTTCTATTGCTCCATTCTGAATCACTACTTCACTATCTGCTTTATCTGCTGCTGTGTGTGTTGAGTGTAAGCAGCTTGTCTCTGTGGAGCAGCAGATTGAAGGAGGCCCAGGCTTTCTATCGTCTGTCAGTCAAACCCCTCCCACTGCCCCCGCACTGACACTATAAACCATGATGACAGACACGGTTAGGTTCAGTTCTACCATCACTGGTTTCATTAAACATCTTTGAAGGTTATCATTGCCGGGTATGAAGCAAGAAACCCAGTAATAAACGGTAATAATATGGTCTTTATTTATAGAGCACTGCCAAAGTGCTTCACTAGGCAGCAAAATGGAACAGACAAGTCATAAAATCATCAGGTTTTAAAAGAGAACATAAAAAAACAGTTGGTGTATAAAAACCTGTATGTGTAAGTGAGGATAGGGAGAACTGTCTATGGTGCATTTTGAGGGCATTTATGTTGAATTATAATACATTCATAATACTTTGTGACTAAACTCATAAACACATAATGATTTCTGATGCACTATATCAACAGTCATAAAACACTGACTCGTTGATTTATAAGTTCAAGTGTTTTATGGATGTTGATCTTGTCTGGTTATAAACTAGAGATGGACTGATTATAACACATTTTGACCACCTGTACTCACATGTACACATGTTAACAATCAGCTTTAGTAAAGATTCATAGTGTGCTATAATAGTCCATGAAGTATCATAAGTTATCATGTGTTAAGTAAAGTAAGGGTACATATATTGTTGCATTATTATGCAATCTTTTAAAAACCGAACCAAATCAACCACTAAAAGATGTCTGGACGCGGGAAAACCGGATGTCAAGTCAAGTTTATTTATATATCACAATTTAACAGCAAGGCAATGCAAAGCGCTTTACACAACATTTAAAAAACATTTGAGAGAACATATAAAATCACATATATATCCCAATTAAAATGACATTCAAATGAAATAAATAAGAAATCAGGAGAAGTTAAAATACAGTACATGCAGTTAAAATTATTTTTTATTTTATTCTGGGAGTTTGCTTCAGATATGTGGAGCATAAAAACTGAACGCTGCCTCTCCATGTTTAGTCCTGACTCTGGGGACACAGAGCGGACCTGTCCCATGTTTAGTCCTGACTCTGGGGACACAGAGCAGACCTGTCCCATGTTTAGTCCTGACTCTGGGGATACAGAGCAGACCTGTCCCATGTTTAGTCCTGACTCTGGGGACACAGAGCAGACCTGTACCATGTTTAGTCCTGACTCTGGGGACAGAGAGCAGACCTGTCCCATGTTAAGTCCTGACTCTGGGGACACAGAGCGGACCTGTCCCATGTTTAGTCCTGACTCTGGGGACACAGAGCAGACCTGTCCCATGTTTAGTCCGGACTCTGGGGACACAGAGCTGACCTGTCCCATGTTTAGTCCTGACTCTGGGGACACAGAGCAGACCTGTCCCATGTTTAGTCCGGACTCTGGGGACACAGAGCAGACCTGTCCCATGTTTAGTCCGAACTCTGGGGACACATAGATAACATATGGTAACATATGTTGTTGTTTTTCATGATCTGAGCCAGTGGCAGCATGTAGATATTAAACAGAAGAGCTCCCAGAATGGAGCCTTGTGGAACTCCACATGTAATTTTTGCCCGCTCAGATGTGTATTTACCTATAGACACAAAGTAATCCTTGCCCTTCAAGTGGGATTCAAACCATTGTATTGCTGTGCCAGAAAGTCCCCCCCAGTTTTCAAGGCACTCTAGTAATTGGTTGTGATCCACTGTGTCAAATGCAGCACTGAGATCAAGTTGTACTTAGAATAAGATTTTACTGTGATGTCCTTTTTAATCTGATTTACACCTAAGACCCGGGTCAGAGTTTGAACAGTGGGCAGCAGCCATCATGGCCCCCAGTACAAAGTACTCATCTAAGTTCAGCCAGTTTTGGGTCCACCTGAAATTCACAGAAGGCAAACCTCCTGGCCGAGACTATGTTGGTGAGGTACTCCTTTTTGACTCTTCCTGGATACATCCAGTTGATGTATACTCTTTCATAGCCCTTCCCAAAAAAAAGGATTATGAAATCTGCTTCTTTAATGACGCTGCACTCCGGTGTTTTCTAGAGGTCCAGGCCTTAATCTCCTCTGTCTCAAAGTGGAGAGGTTAGACAATTGAGTCTTTGATACAAACTGATATTATTAATGTGGTGGTGAAGTTCTGGACAGGCCAAATACCTGACCAGGACATTGAGCTGTACATCAGCAGATACTGTGAAATCATCCCACCAATAAAATCAGGAATGTTTTTTTTGATAAAAGTGTTTTAAGAATGGACATGAAGGACAAACCTTTTGAGCTCAGGTAGATTGCTCCAGGACTCAGGGCATTGACTGCAAACACTCCGTCCCCTTTAGTTTTCCGCCTTGCTCCCGGAACAGACAAAAGACCTCTGCTCATAGAACATTCCAGCGTATATGCCACTAGGAGGTCAGAGATATAGCAGGGAGCAAGGCCATGAAGAGTCTTAAAAGGTCTAGGTAGAAGCGTTCTAATACAGTGTAAGGAGGCTAAGCAGGAATGATGTCACGTTTCTTGTGTTGATAGCCTGACAGCTGAGTTCTGTGCAGTCAAGATCATGTTTTTTAAATGTTTCTCAGATGATAAAAATACACTCCAGTCTGTGCCCAAGATCTCTCATGTCTTGTTAAAGTCAGTCATTGTTACCGTTTATCTAAATACCATTTGTTATTCCTTATGAAGTAATTAACATAATCACTGTCAACCGTATGCATAATCACAGTTGATGTAGTGGAAAGTCTCTTCCATATACATACTCCCATATAATGGACATATAGGTCACAGATATAGGTCAAAATGTATGGAGTGATTAATGTTAGCGCATTACAGCAGCCTCTCAGCGGTGACAGTAATCTGCACGAGGCCACGGTTGACCAAAACATTCAGTCTAATCATATTATATTAGATATTGGAGACAGACCATGAGTTGTGAGATGTGGGTATGTCCTAATATGTCAAAATTAAGCATGTAAATGGACTACCTGGTTGTGACTAACTTGGCTCGCAGAATATATGCATTTGACAGTACTGACATGATATTTGTATTCATGTATTTGTATATCTTTACGGAATTATGTGCATCAATTTAGTCAGGAGAGACCAGTGTAAGGATATAAAGCGTTGTCGGTGAAGCAGATGAGACCTTTGAGGTAGACTTCATGTGGGGTTAATGCCCGATTATGTGGATAAGCACTATAATCAGTCAAGATCATAACCACTCTTGCCATCAACACAGTCTAGTCTTGATGGTGCTGTTGGAGGGAAAGGTAGAGGTTGGAACATAGAAATTAAATTGGATGGATGGTCCATTGAGCTTTTTGCTGTTGTCATTTGACTAGTAGCTTACGCATCAAAATGGGGACTTTTGTTAGTTGTCATGGTAACAATGCACGTCAGTGGGGCCGTAAAGTATGCTGCAGCTTGCTAGGAGGTGAAAGGACCCACATAGCTAGCACAGGTCGGGAGACTTTCTCAGGCGTGGCAGGGAGTAAAGAGGAGCGATAGTTGGACCCAGTGGGTGCCGGTCGGCTCGTTTTCTGTCACCAATGCAGCATGAAAACATGGCTGGTTAATTAGCTAGCTTGCTAATTCTGCCACACCAGTCACAGAAAACCGATCTCTCGAAAGGACGAGTACCTGCTCTACCTCTGAGCCACAGCCACCGCCCGTATTACTAAGATAACCTCTTTAGGAGCCTCCATTGTTGTTTTTATTGAGTGTTCGCCTCTCGTGTCGTCGCAAACTTTACAGCAGAAATAAAAAAATGTTTACATCCTGTTCAAAAAACTATTTTTTGGCTTCTTCAGCTTCATCCTCCTTTTTTGGTTAGCCGGGTGTTAGGCACTGCCAAGATGTGTATTTTTAGCTTCATTTTGGCTCTTGTGTGTTTAGCTCACACAGGTCTATGACATATGGGAAAAACAGACATTAAATAAAAACGTATTTTCCAAAACACTAGGCTAATGCCCTCACCTATAAGACTTGCTTTATATGAAAAGAGTCACAAAATAACTTCTGTTGTAATTTGGCTTGATCTAGACCTATGATGTGAACCACACAGCATCCTTCTGAGTTGTCACAAATCTAAATGGGATTTTGAGATTTTCTTACTTCTGGAACAGAACGTTAAAGATCCAGTTTCAGTTGGGTTCTCCAGAGCTATGCTTACTAAATGCTAGCTGAACTGTTACTTTTGCTATATATATGCCATTCATGTCATATCGTTCAGACTGTGTTACAAGCAGCCAAATAGGAAAAACCATTCATGTCAGCCTCCATATTTTATTTGGTGAAATTAGATTTTCTGACATTACACATATTCATAGTTGATCCATTGTGGTTATAAAAAAACTCTATTAGTGCAGTTTTTACAACTACAAATGTGATTCATTTTTATAATCAGCTAAATGGAAAAATGGCTTTCCCACATACTTTGTAACACCTTGAGGCTCTACACAGTCACAACACTACTGTACATTTGTGCCAGCAATAAAACCCCAACCCACACTCAGCCCTCCTCTTTTCCCATTCAACCAGCATGGTGCAATATGGGATCACAAGCTGGCTCCAGTGCATGAATATAAAGGGCTTTATTGTAAACTGGAGCAGAGGATGTGACTGTTGTGTTGTCAGCCAAGGAAGGTCCCTTGGGTGTCTCAGCCCTCACAATGGGCCCAGCGCTTTCTCTCCAGCTCCACTCCTTATTATTCTAAAGGGAAGAGTGCAGCTGATCACAGCTGCGTGCTGAGTAATAAACCTGGTTGGACTGTTGAATCTCCTGCTGTGACATACTTCAAAGATATGCACCTAATGAAGCAAATGACTCAGTGGTCTCTCCGGTAGCACTTAACACACAAGCACAACAACCTGGGCTTTGTTGTATCTCCTGCCTGTTTGGTATTGTGGGACTCTCTTTTAAGGGTTTATTTCAGCATTTCTACATATTGAATTGTTCAGTGCAAGACAAAGTGTTCTCTCTCTCTGCCCGGCTGCCACAATCCATAGAAGAGAAGAGGGGGCTCGGGGTGGCGCCTTCCCTTACACTTTCAGCGTCCTTGCTCGGACCACACCCATCTTTGAATTCTGCCTTCTATTTTCGTGACTGCATCTTGCACGGCTACCTTCCTAAGTTTCTACCCCCCTACTCCCAGCCCCCTTGCTTGGGTCACACCCATTTTTTACATTAATTCTTCATTTTGATCTCAAAACCACTGTTTTTGTGACTGTATCCTGCACATTTGTGATGCTATCACAGCAACAAAATCTGGCCACAGAAGGATATTTAAACTCCAAAATACTCAGAACCTCTCGTCTCCAGGAGCACATTTTGACATAATGACATATTGACAAACACACACAGTTTCACAAAGTGTTTAATTTTTTTAAAGAAGTATCTCAAAATTTTACTCCAGACAGTTTTGTCCCTCCGGCTTCTGAAACCAATCCTACCTGATCTGTCCCTGAAACCATCTAGGCACATGCATAAAAACAAGTCTGTTCTTTCAGTACAGATTAGACAGCCACAAGACCTCAACTCACACTAGATGAAAAAAAAAGACTCTGAGGAAAGTGATCAAGGTATAACTAAATGTATTTAATGGGCCACACAAATCATATCCACACAAATCACATCATCTATTTGTAAAGCACAGACACTTTTGTTTTCTTTCTTTTCGGGACTTTGCCAGTGGCACTTAGCTGAGAGAGTGGTTGAGCTGACAGAGTCGACTGAAGCTAGAAACTTTCTGTCCTTATGTAAGGCATCAGTTTTTCACTTGACAACTTGCTGCATCTCTTAAAAGTAACCCAAAAAATGCTTACTAGCAATAAAGTTCTATTGTTCCTCAAGTTTAACTATTATTTTGTTTCAAGTTTACATTTGCTTCAATGATCACGTCATCCATCTTCAAGTCACTGTTGACGCTAATCCTAATCCTTTGTTCTCCTTCAGCTGTTCGAAATGACCGGAATAAGAAGAAGAAGGAGAGCCCAAAGCCGGAGCTGGCAGAGAGCTACGAGCTGACAGCCGAGCTGGAGACCATCATTGAAAAGATCCGTAAGGCCCATCAAGAAACCTTCCCCTCCCTCTGCCAGCTTGGCAAATACACCACGGTGAGTTCACTGTATACAACTGTATACAGCAGAATAATCAAAGTGTTCAACCATTGTTGCATTTCTCCTTGAGTCATAATTACAACAAGTGACAACAAGTATTTTACGCCATGACCCTGTTTTACCGATGGCACCGTGTGCTCCTTTGATCCAGTCTTGCAAACTAGCAGCAAGTGCAGAGCTCATAATAATAATCAATATTTCGTACTGTACTCTAAATCCCCCACTAATGCAGCTCCAGAGCTCACATGTACACCACTGACTGTCCAGGCAAATCCTTACCAACACCACTTCTTCTTCTTCTCTCAGTAGTTATTGATTGGACATTAAGTGTAATGGAAAGACAGTAAAAGGCATGCATATTAACACTGTGCAGCCATCATTAGCCTCTGGTGAGATGGATCCAAGATGGTAGTAGAGTTTGTTTAACCCAGTTTTTATATGTTGCAACAGAGAAATTAAAAAAGGAGATGTCATAACTGAAAGACAATGAAGCTCCCAACATCAAACCTTTGTCAGGGATATACATCCCAGCCAGGCAGCTGCCCGTCAGTCTGGTTGAGGACTGATTTCTGGTTGAGGACACCTTTTTGACATGTCTGAAAAGTGAAATAAACGCAACTAATCCAACTCACCGTTGTGGCTTTCATAAATTAAAACAGGTGAGGCAGTGGCAGATTTGTGCACCAATGTGCGACGGCTAAGCTGGGTGTGGAGAATACATGTCAGGGTTTGTGCGGGCTTTATTATCTCTGTCATCTACCGACGTCAAGGTTGAGGTTAATGCGCTGTCCCTGAACCTCCTTGAGGCAGCAACGCTAACTAACAACCCATAAAAGGCCAAATAGTTAAGGGATGCTAATCCACGCAGGACCTTGATGAAGAATCTCGCCGGTTGGACACATCAGGCCTTGTCTCATAGCAGCCAACCCTGTGAAGGACTGTACATTCTCCTCCTCTGAGTGACAATGAGCTTCTCTTTCCCCTGAGGGACGTTCCTGCACTCGTCATGACTCGGTACAAAAGTTGGAAGTCATACAAATGTTGAGAAAACCTCCGGAGTGAGTACTTAACGCTGCCAACCCTTGCTCGGCTGACGTTTTGACAGGCAAATGGTTGCAGCTGCAGGATGGCTGATGGCTTGAAAACAAGCAAAAATTGCGATGCTTTGATTGACATGTAGGCATGGCAGCATTGTGAAGAGAGCAGACAGCGTCTAATGTGTTTGTTTTTAAGATGACTTATATATAGATTACAGTCAGATGAGCTGTGATTGACACAGGCACTCCTCAAACCATCTTCTGTGGGGAGTGTGTGGGAGCAGGAGGGGGAGGTGTATGTTTAATTATTTGGTGGTGCTAGTTGTGTAAATCTCATGATACCTGTCACTCATGTAAAATACGGTTTATACAAACATAAACAAATCCGCTGAGCAGCCATAAAGTGCAGTGAAATCCTTCAGTCACTGACAATAAACTTTGGAGCGGAGACGGGTAAAAGACACTTAAATGGGGCGAATTAGCATGCAGCGTAGCTATTAGCTTTCCACTGTGTGCAGCTGTACACTGCTGCTGTCGTTTCAGTTTACAGTAAGCTCCCATCTCTATAGCTCTGTATTTCCCCCCTTTCAATCCCAACACAAAGCTCCTAATCACTGTAACCCCTTTCTACTCCACCCTCATCCCATCCCCACTCCCACCAGACACTTCTTGATTTTACTAAATAAACAGTCTGCATTGAGGCAAAATCCACAGCTGAAAATAGTAGGACATAATAGCAAAAATCTTGCTCCCTGGTTATGATATAAGCCAGTGTTTGCTGTTTGTTGGAGTGGCAGTCGGGCCTCAGATAAAGCCTTAATCTGGATCAGTGGTAATTATGCTTGCTCACAGACTGTGAGAAGTTCCTCATTATTACAAGCGATTGGATCCTGATGCGCCTTTTGAGTCCTCTTCGTCGGAAACAGAAGAGGAGCTCCCGCGCCCCTAGATTAGGTTAAAGCTCCAATTATGTGGTGAAATATTCAAATCCTAGTCTACAGTGATTTAGGAGTTCATTGCTGGGTTAGCGGAGATAGCTGTGCGAGTGAGAGGGCTTAGCCAGACAATGAATAACGCTTCATTGACAGTGATGGTGATGAAAAACGAGCTCGGCACTTTCAAAGACAAAATAAAACATTAGTGCTCGGCAAGCCCCGCTGGCTCCAGGCAGCAGCGGCCACTGCTGCTGTACAGTACAAGGCCCGGCCTGGAGATATTAACCACATTACAGTCTGTCCGCGGATGCTATCTGTCACAGGTGCTGGCTGCTTTTACTGCCCTTTCCCTTTCTGCATCTGTACACACGAGCCTGCTGATGTACTGCGGAGTGCTCATTTCTACACTGCCAATGTCACAACTTGTCTAATTTGTTTGGATAAATGTTCTTAAATGAAATTAGAATTCCCCGGCAACTTCCTTGTTTCGCTCTATTGAATTATGGTACTTGTGTAATTGACTGAGATTGCGAGAGGGGTTGAAAAAAAAATCCAACTGCGAATTATCTCACCCTCCTTCCTCCTCAGCTCCCCCTATTTTCTTCCCTTTCCCTCTCCGCCCAGAGGGAAGAGCAAGATAAGTTGCTTCAATATCAGCCGCCTCCATCCCCCGAACATATGTGCATTGTGCAAACACACTCTCTCTCACACACACACACACACACTCACGTCGCGGCACCTCCTCCTTCCCCATCAAACGCGATGTCAATCAGTAGAATGTGTGTCCGTAGTGCTGTTGTGTTGACTGCAGCTCGTTGTCTGTGATTTAAGCACGGCCCTAATGTGCCTCTCACTTAACCCCAGATCATATTTAATGATCTCTCTCTCTCTCTCTCTCCCTCTCCCTCTCTCTCTCTCTGCTGTTCTCTGTCTCCCTTTATCTCCCTGTCTCTCTCGGGTGGCCACAATAGATTGTTTGCTGGTGACGGTGTCCAGCAGCCGCGGCGCTAACTGCCTCACAGTAACAACCTCAGGGGGATTGATGTGCTGTGAAGCAGAGGGTTGCTCCAGCTGTTTCCACAGTCACTTCAGTGGGCTGCTTGGTCCTGGAGGGCGCTGCTGTATTCAAGCCCTCTCACAGTGAAACTACTCCCGGGGCTGGGCTTAGACTGATGTTGAAGTTTGCCAACATATTGAGTACATATTGGATTTTCCGTAAAGGATGTCATATTAGTTGGTCACTTTTTCCCCTGGCTTCTTTTTCTTCAACAGCTTCAGGGCGGTTGGGCTGTAAAACCTCGATCACCTCCCTGCACATGAACAGCAGCCAGAGAACAAATTTAGTGTGCTGACCAGAAATCATGTCATCTGTTATTTCCTTGGAATGTTTTTTGGTCATCAAAATCAAATGGGGAGACTTTACGTTGTACAATTTAAAACTCTGATTCCAGTTCTTTTAGGTTCAGGATGTTTATGTTTGACTACTTTTAGGCCAGAAGATACTACATTATTTGGTATTTCTGCATCGAAATCTTGTTTCTTGCAATATGAAGTATACATATCTTAAGAAATATTCTTCTATTTAATTCTGGGAAATTGCGACCGGTAGTTTGTAACCGTGATGGTTAAGTTTAGGCACCAAAACAACTTGGTTTAGAAAAAAGCTTGTGGTTTGGCTAAGGGGTGGCTAGGTTTATCTACGATGACAGAATGCTTTTTTAAATTTTTTTATTTTTTACATAAAATCACCACGTTAATGATAGATTAAGATTTGGATTGAGTCCAACTTCCCACCAATATGATTTAATTTTGTACGTGTTAGGTTCAGCAGCACTAAATTACTTTAATACTTTACTTTATGTATAGCCCTAATGTCAACGATTGGAATCTGATTTTACCCTCTGTATGAAATGTGTTACGTTAATCAAGTTGCCCTGCAGCACAAAGTAAAGCACACCCTCAAGTGTAACACTGCGATTATACACACACACACATTACCAACAAGATAAAGTATATTATCAAAATGTAGAGTATTCATACTCTGGGGCAATGGACTAGTCCCTGTTGAACGTTACTTTTGTAGAGATGGTAACTGAATAAATACCACACACATAAACACTAAACTGTTTTTTTAGTTCAAGCTTTTTATATTTAAGATATCAGTTGAAATTGTTTTTTTCCTTGGACAGATTTAGCTACTGTATCCGCAAACATGTAGAGTTAGCTTAAGCTTAAGATAGCAGTCTCTCTAGCAATCTGAGACTCAAACATTTAGTTCAGGTTTCTAAACTGTGTTTTATTTACATGAATAAAAATGTTTCAAAACCATCCCCCTTTCCTGTTCACAAATCTCACCCCAATAAACCTGTAGTGTGATGCTCCTACATAACAGGAGCATTATGGCGGAGTAATATTTTAGTGATGAGCACAGTGTGCTGTCGTGCTGATTTTAACACAGTCTAGTTGACCATTCAGATTTCAAGGTCGGATCGAATTTAGAAAATTATATATATAATAAATCAGAAAACCTTTTATTGGCACGATAAAAAAACAAGCATAATGTGGCTATAGAGATATATAAGAAAGGTGGGCTCTCACCAAGTACGACTCGGTTTTCTAAAGAGCTGTTGAAAAAATCAAGTTCTGATTAACGGCAACCTGGTAAAGTTGTTAAAGTTTCAATGTCATTTTATTCAAGTTTCCATTTTACAAATGTTAATATATATACTGAGGTCTGAATGCTGTTCAAAAGGCTTTTCTACCCTAACACAGAAAGACAAATTATACCATACTTAGCGTAAATGAATAGATTACATAACACCACTGTGACAGGGGAGACGTGTATGCTCCCTTGGTTAGACTGTTAAAAGTGTGAAAATATTAATATTTCCTTTTGTTTGTCTCGGTTTCGATTTAGTTATGTAATGTTTTATTTTCCTAGTCCATTGCTTTGTCTGTCAATTCTGTTCATTATTTATGTTCTTATCAACTTAAAAACTGAAATCAGGGGTTATTCTCATTTAAAAAAGAAAGAAAAAAGTCAGATATCACCAAATGAAATATATTGCTTGCTTAAATAGACAAAGACAGCAGCTTTTTCTCTGTCTCTAAATCAACTTGGTCTGGAGATACTTTCGCTTTATGCTAGTGACTTTTTTTCAATTTCAGTTGTTTATGCTGAATAGACAGCTTAAATATCCAAGGAGTTTGTTTGGAGACACAAAGCCCTCTTTGTCACAGTCTCTTTGCAGTTGCATTCGTGATCTGAAAATAAAAGGCTATACAACAGTCAATTACATTTGCACGAAGGCTTTGTTTCAACCTCTCCTGAGACCTATTCCTAATGTCTTCTTTATCCATTTTGAAAGTTAAAGTTTATTCTTGTCAGACAAGTTAGTTATACAGTAAGGATGTCCTCTTAACCTTAATGGAACTGAGGCTGAACAGCTAAGGTTGAAAGTGTCAGCAGCGTTGTCCCAGGCTAAGGTCCCCCCATCCAACCTCACCATTGAGGAGAGAAAAGCAGTAACGGCACTGAGCAAAGACCACAGCATCACTATCCTTCCAGCAGACAAGGGTAGATGCACAGTTGTTCTCAATACAACTGATTATCAGGCAAAGATCTCCGCATTACTCAGTGACTCTAACACTTATGAAACTCTGAAACGAGACCCTACCAGCGGTTACAAAAAGAAGGTGATAGAATGTCTACAGCAACTACAAAAAGAAGGAGTCATTAGCAAACCACAGTATTACAGGCTTTACCCCCAGGACTCAACCCCCTGCTTATATGGACTCCCAAAAATCCATAAAGAAGGGGCCCCGCTCAGGCCCATTGTCAGCAGCATAAACTCGGTCACTTATAACATTGCCAAGCATGTTGCCAATATTCTGGCACCACTGGTGGGAAACACCCCACGCCACATCCAAAACTCCATGGACTTTGTGAACAAAGTCCGAGACCTAAAAATGGATCCAGATGAAACCATGGTGTCCTACGATGTGACTTCCTTGTTCACCTGTATTCCAACCATGGAGGCCTTGGCCACGGTAAGAGAGCGGCTCACACAGGACATTTCCTTACAAAACCGAACAAATCTCAAACCAGACCACATTTGCCAACTTCTGGATTTGTGCCTGAATACCACATATTTCCAGTTTAATGGCATTTTTTACAGACAGAAACACGGCTGTGCCATGGGTTCACCAGTGTCCCCGATTGTGGCAAATCTGTACATGGAGGAGGTAGAGGGCAAGGCGTTGAACTCCTTTAAAGGAGTAACCCCAAGCCATTGGTTCAGATATGTGGACGACACATGGGTTAAGATCAAATCCAAAGAGGTGCAAACTTTTACTGAACATATCAACTCAGTGGACAGAAACATCAAGTTCACCAGAGAGGAAGTTAAAGACAACAGCTTGCCCTTCTTGGACTGTGACGTCCATATGGAGAATGACAGGAGCCTCCACATAGGGGTATACAGAAAACCCACTCACACGGATCAATATCTACTTTTCGACTCTCACCACCCTTTGGAACACAAGCTTGGCGTTATCAGAACACTGCAGCACAGAGCTGATAACGTACCCACTAGCTCACAGGCTCAAGGGGAAGAACGCAAGCACCTGAGAGGCGCCCTCACAACTTGTGGCTACCCCAGCTGGACCTTTGTTAAAACGGCAGCTGCCTCCAGAAAGAAAACCAAAGTGGTTGAGAAAGAAAAAGATAACAGGAGAAACAACATAGTCATCCCATATGTGGCTGGGGTATCGGAGAAACTCAGGAGGATTTTCAACAAACACTGCATCCCTGTGTATTTCAAACCCGGTAACACACTCAGACAGAGACTAGTACATCCGAAGGACAGAACACCACACCACCACAAAAGCAACCTGGTTTATGCTGTCCAATGCAACGAGGAATGCAAAGATCTTTACATTGGAGAAACAAAACAACCACTGCATAAACGCATGGCCCAACACAGGAGAGCTAACTCCTCAGGCCTGGACTCGGCTGTCCACTTACACCTCAAGGAGAAAGCCCACTCCTTTGATGACAGCAATGTCCAAATCTTGGACAGAGAGGACAGATGGTTTGAAAGAGGAGTAAAAGAAGCCATCTATGTCAAAGTGGAGAAACCATCGCTAAACAGAGGAGGGGGTCTGAGACACCACTTATCTCCAATTTACAATGCCGCCCTTTCGTCCCTTCCCAGGAGATTCAACAATCTAACCTCAAAGGACAACTGTTCACACATGGCCCGGGTGACCCCAACGACTGTCGTTCAGACTCAATAGAGCACTAACGACGTCGAAACCAACTGCCCACCACCGACTGTCACTCTAACGACGGGCGTGGGCACTTGGAGCACAAAGGGTTTCAGTGACATCATCGGCCTTGTGAGAGGTTAAATACCAGGATCTCCACACCAGTTAGTTGGACCAGTCCCAGCCTGGTCAGATGCGTACATGAACTGATGAAGCCTCTTGGATGAGAGGTGAAACGTCTTCCTAGACAAACAACCAGTCCAGTTGTTTTTGACTGAAATTGCTTTGAGGATAACGATGACCTGGACCAATGAGAACATTCACAGGCTGATGTCCTCTTACCTTTTCTTAGGTGATAGTTTCGGCTGTACTCCAGCCTTCCTCAGAGCTGCTGTTTTCTTCCGAGTATGACGTGTTTTAAGGCTGATTTGTTTATTGTAATGACAAACAATGTGTAAAGTACTGCAAGGGTTCCACTCAAAATGGTGTCCTCATCAACCAGCAGCTCACTTACACTGTCATATAACTAAACTGCATTCTCAGAGTTAAACATATTTTGTCCCAGATTACATTTGTTGTCACAAATAGGTTTCTAATCAAAGTATTTATGTACATAACCTAAATACTTACCAAACGTATTTATATGAGCCCAAACATCCCCTTTTTCTGAAAACCTAACCCAGTAGGTTTGTGCGCAGGTGGCTGGAAAATACATTTCCTTCAAAACATAATTGAAAATGCAGAGAGGGTGTTAACCCTGCACTCACAGACCAACCCGAGATCCAAGGCTTTGTTTTTATTTTGACTTTTCCGATTAGGAGAATGGATGTACTGACTTTCAACCAACCGAAATATTTTTTTGGCTGACCAATATTTTAAGATCAGCCTAACCTACAAAGGATTTACTCATATATATCGGCTTGTGTTTCTGAATCCAATGTAAGTAAATTATTAACCTTCACCTGTAATTTAGAGACTGTTTATATAATTTATAATGAGTTTACTTAAGTACACTTACAAGAATAACCAAAGTTAAATGTTATGATCTAAATTAGACCATATTAAAGGTTGAATATGGAAAATTTGCAGAACACCGCCATCTAGTGTCCCAAGATCGTAGTTGCAACAACAAAAAATAGTTCCAGCAGTCGGGTTGCCAGGTTCATTGCTGAGTGTATCAACCCATCCCCTCCGGCAAATCACACCGTAAAAACAAGGATTAGAGGAGTTTGACACACAGTTAGCGTTAGCATTAGCCGTTCCAGCTAAGTAAAGATGAAAATTGATGTTAGCGATCAAGGAGAAACGTAGCCATGTGGCCGTGAGTTTGAATGGCCTTTCTCTCCTTTCTCTCAGTCCATGGAGTGAATGCTCGGCCTATATTGACTCTGGTTGTTGCCCGTCTCCGCTCACTCAGCTGCTGGGACAAATAACGTCCCCTTCACTGAGGCTCCGAAGCAGCTGCAGGATTGGAAAACTCCATTTCACCCAGTGCCAGCCTACAGTAGCTGCACCCAACAACAGACAACCCTGGCAACCAGCAACGCCCAACGCTACTGGCTGCTACCATGGAAACAGAACGGGACAGAAAATCATTGTCAAACTCGTCAAAAATTGTTTAAAATAATATTATTTTTTTAAATATAGCTTTTAATAAAGACCCTACATATTCAACCTTTAATATTAGAGTTCTTTCTCAATTTTGTCCTAAGGAGGTTGTAACCTTCCCCACATTGATACATCTAACAACCACAAATCAATCAACCTTTATTCATACTCCAAGTACACTGAGGTTTCTCTCATTTACAGTGATGACGAGAAAAGTCATAATTCCATCGTGTTTTCCTTTGTTTGTTCATTTTTTTGTTGTTTCGTATGGTTTCTCTTGGCAAAGATCCAAAATAAAAATGAGAAAGAACTCATGAGAGGTGGATGGAACCAGCTGCTGTGTGATTTTTAATCAAAGGTCATACATCCACAAATCATCAATCTCCCCTTAGCTTACACATCACCTCCCAAGAGAGAAACTCAGGATCCATGCTTCTCTTCCCTCCGCCCTCCCACAATGCCTCTCTACTCCCACACACTTAACTTCAATTTCCTCTCTTTCCTTCCTCTCTCTGATGTCTCACAGCACTTTTACTTACACTTTTTCCTCAGAATGTCTCATTGCTCCCAGGCTTCCACTCATCCCTGCTCCCCTCCAGTGTTTGTGTAGGGTCAGGACTGTATAGCAGTATTAATGGCACCTCTGGCTTCAAACCGCACTGTGCTACCTGTCACAGCTCTGTTTCTGCATCCCATCATTGCCAGAGCATCCTACTGACACTGTTATGCTCATTATCTCAGAGCCCGGCCGCCCGGCTCAGCGCAGCGTATTCACAACAACAATCCTGCCAGAGTTTTTGAGAGCTCAGGTCTTCTGGAGCTTATTTACTGTATGTAAGTGTGACACATATAGAGCAGAGTGAAGTGGGTGCACTGAGGAGATCATTAATTCCAGACGAAGAGCAATGAAGAAAAGTAGCTGCCTCTTCGCCTGGCACCTTACTCTCTGTTTGTTTGTGTGTTGCAGAACTCGAGCGCAGACCATCGTGTGAGGCTGGACCTAGGCCTGTGGGACAAGTTCAGCGAGCTGGCCACTAAGTGCATTATCAAGATCGTGGAATTTGCCAAACGAGTGCCTGGCTTCACAGCGTTGACCATTGCAGACCAGATCACGCTTCTGAAAGCTGCCTGTCTGGACATTCTGGTTGGTGTTGGTGCTTTTATTTTGAAGGAATTAACTTTTTGTTTAGAGAATGACCAAGTCCAAACCACAGTGATTTCCTGGTTTATCCAACAAGGAAGTGCCAAAAAACTGCAGTTCTCTGAGTGTCCACTAGGGGCAGGTTTCATAACAGAGCAGTTTCTCATTGACCCCCATGTTAAACAGGCCGTTTTCACAGCATTATTAAACCTGTTTAAGGCCTGGGACAAAAAAAAATTCTAGTCTGTATGTTTAGGTCATATCTCCATGACAACACTGAGGGGGGTGAATTTTTTTGGACCAGGCTAGTTTTTATTTTATTGGATGTTAAAGTTTATGAATAATTAAGGGCGTGGTCTCTTGAGTGACAGCTAGCCTCTGGCCCTCACTTCTCCTTGGAGGTATACGTCTCCCTCCCCCCAACGTCACATACATGCCCTTTTTTGGTAAGAGGAAATGAGGAGGAGTCAAAGTCCGACAAGATGGCGACTCCCGTAGGCGAGTACGATTGGATCAAGTTGAGAGAACGGACCCTGAAGGAGACGATACGTCCATTTTTTATACAGTCTATGGGAATGACATGAGTCCTGAGACCCGTTCCATAAGGCGAACTTACCAAATAAACCAGGCTTATTTACGATAGTCTGACTAATTATACAGTTGATTCAGTTCCACTGAACAAGTTCAGCATAGTTCAAGCTCAGTTAGTATGGCAACGTATGCTGGTGCACTGTCCTTGTCTGGGGCACTGTCAAGCTTAGTCTCAAGAGAAAGAGATGATTTTCCTTGACGTCCTGCTATGCTACCAAGTTTTTGAACTTTATTAACCGCTAAATCAGAAAGAAAATCCACTTCACTACTACGATTATGAATTATAAGATATAAGATAGACCTACATACGTATTAAATTAAATGGTATTTGATATCAAACGCTTAAATTACCCCAATTGAATGATAATAGCTACATTAAGAGCTTAATGAATATATTAAACAATATTATTTCAAATTGTAGTATGTAGGTCTGTGTCCCTGTCCTTTAAAAGTCAACTCTTAAATGTATTTAGTGGGTGGGAGAACATGTAGCTGAACATCACCCATCATCTCCGCTGTGCACAGAGCTCCACCCGCTGTCTGTCACCACTGTTGCCGTTACTGTTTGCTCATGGAGGAATTGTTGGGTCTCTGCAAATGATAAATAGGTCAGAGTGTGATCTAGACCTACTCAATTCTCGAGATAACTTGGCGCTATAAAATGGATTGAGTTGATAACTCCAGCGGTCACCAGCCAGAATGGAGTGAATGGCAGGAACCATCCTAGCGAAATATAACGACTGTTGTAAGATTTACAATGTTGCTTATCAGTGATATTTAATGTCCTCTACTACAGAAAACCATTTAGTGGATGCCAAAGCCACCCCTTTAATCGTTTCGGCTTAGTGTACATATAAGATCTGTGAATCTTGAACATGAAATGTGTTTAGAATACTAAAG
Organism: Echiichthys vipera; assembly: GCF_963691815.1. NCBI lineage: Eukaryota > Metazoa > Chordata > Actinopteri > Perciformes > Trachinidae > Echiichthys > Echiichthys vipera. The sequence continues at coordinate 5,387,764 of NC_139838.1, read as the reverse complement.
ACCTGTAAGGGCTGCTCTGTGGCTGTGAACATGTAGCTGCTCTCTGTTTGCCATGGTGTATCGATCTGATCCATGTTCGACCTCTTGAGCTGCCTATGAACAGCATGCACACACAGTGATCTTGACTCCTTGAACCTGTCTCGAATTAGTCTGATTGTGTGAACTTGAATTGACCCGCATTTTTAGGCTTATTCAAGTCAGGTTTTGGACTGTAAGTCCTGCTTTTCTTAGCATTCTTTATGGAACGGCCCACTGCTGTTGTTGAAGTGGCTGCAGTGAGGTGCTTTTTCTGTTCACAGCATCACAAGTCCTTTAGCCAATTAGCATGTGTTTTATCACCAAACTGCCAAGGTAACATACACCTGGAATAATTAAATTGTTATTTTAAGCATTAAGTACATTCACACTGAAAAAGAAGATGAAATGTAATTAAAGATATCGCCCATAAAAATCCTCATTACCTTGTTAAAAACGCTTTAAATACATCTACTCCTTCGCCCTATTTGAAAAGTCCAGAATCTATCTATTGTTTCTTCATTCACTTGTATTTCAGTGAAAATCATATTCTCAGGGTTTGGCTTAATATTACCCTGGTCCATGAGATTGGAGGTGAGCAAAGAGGAACTTTCCTTCAGCAGGTAAACCTGAAAACAAACTCTGCACATCCATCATCCCGCAGAGTGCAGCTCAATCATTACAGTGAAGGAACAAGAAGAAAAACGCATTATTGCGACTAGGGGGGATTGGAAGAACAGTAAAGTGAACATAAGAGAGAAAAGGAAATAGTCACTTGACTTGTATTGCATCCAGGGGTCGAAATCCTTTTTTTTCTGTGTACATGCACTGGTGGAAGTCGCTTTTAAAATTACATGGGTCAACTTCTTTTTTACCTGCACTGAAATTTACTGTACAAAAGTGTGCTCTGATCTGCCCATGCTGGCTCACATCACATACATGTTTACATCACATCCATGTGCAGAGAACAGGTAAACAACAACAAATGTGTCAGACTGTTTCCATCAGTCGGACATTCAAGGGTCATGGGTGGGAGGCTGCAGACCATGTGATTGTCCTTCCTTCCTTCCTGGCACTTCGGCCAGAGCCGGATAACAAGCTTTTAGTTGAGAGTCTGTTTAGAGTCAGGGTCATCCTGAAGAGGACTACATTGAAGATTTCAGCAAACCCCTAAAGGAAAACATTTTTTCATTTCATTTTTGAGAGTTTTGTGTGTGTTAGAATGTCATTTTGATTCTGATGTTCCCTGTAAAGTAATGTGCAGTCAATCTACTTCAAGTGTTACAGTATATGGTCATAATCAGGGACATTTTGAGCAGAAATCCATTGACCTTCTCAGGAGACTTCTGTGGAAACTGTTGTTAACAAACATAGAAAACATTTATCAGGCCTAAGACAGTCGTATATTGTGTATGCTTATCATACATAAATCAAAAGTGTGTTTTTTGTCATTACACTTTGAAATGCTATTCTTTATTATTATTATTCATCACTTTCATTTGATTAATTTGATCATTCATAAACTTCCCTAACCAGACTCACAGAACCATCTGAGAAGGCCTCATTGGAAACTGACCTCTAACCCTAACCTCTTCAGGAGCCGCTATTGTTGTTTTGAACAAAATGCTGCCCAGCACACATTCCAGGCAATGGGGGTTAAGACACAAACAAAAAGGAATAACTCGAAGCCTGACAAGATGGATATACAGTGTGCTCTTGTGATCTCACAATTATCGCGCGATGTAACAAGAATACAGACGCACGAGTTCCCATAGGTAAAAGACTGAATTTCCACCCATTTCTGCCTCAGTTCATTTCCAAATCGAATTGAAATTTTCTGAAAACCAGACAACATATTCTCCACAGGTTCATATGATATCTTACTAAACATGATGTTCTATTTAACACTGTGAAATGGCGACTGGTAGGTGGCTGACTGTTAAGTTTAGGCAGCAAAATGTGACAGTTGAGTTTAGACAACAAAACGTGACGATTGAGTTTAGAAAAAAAGAGGTGATGTTAAGTTTAGGCAACAACCTTTTTAGACAACAAAAGGTGATGGTTGAGTTTGGACAACAAAAGGTGACATTTTAGTTTAGGGAACAAAAGATGACGATTAAGTTTAGGCAACAAAACTTTACATTTTAGTTTAGATAGCAAAAGGTGACTGTTAAGTTTAAGCAACAAATGGTGATGGTTGAGTTTAGGCAACAAAAGGCGATGGTTGAGTTTAGGCAACAAAAGGTGATGTTAAGTTTAGGCAACAACCTTTTTAGACAACAAAAGGTGATGGTTGAGTTTCGGCAGCAAAAGGTGAAGGTAGGTTTGGACAACAAAAGTTGACATTTTAGTTAACACCGCAATCGGTGAGGTTTGGTTTAGGTGACAACACTTTACATTTTAGTCTAGATAGCAAAAGGTGACTGTTAAATTTAAGCAACAAAAGTTGAGTTTAGGCAACAAAAGGTGATTTTAAGTTTAGGCGCATAAGGTGACGGTTAAGTTTAGGCGACAATAGGTGGAGGTTAAGTTTATACGACAGAAGGTGACATTTCAGTTTAGACAGCAAAAGGTGATGGTTAAGCTTTGGCAACAAAAAGTAACGGAGTATCTCAAAGATAGACAGTTTAGATACTTCTTCAGTAAACTCTCTAAAATATTCAGTGATAAGCTTAAAACCTTCCCAGAACTGTTCACAGTCAGCGGTGACATAACAGTTATAAATAAATACAGGGTGTTGTCTACGTCAGTGTATTCTAACACTTATTTTCTCTTCTCCCTGTTGTTCCTGGTCGTGAAAGAACTCGTTCATTTGTTTAGACTGTGCCGTGAGTCAATATCCTCAGATCTCTGGGGGATCGCTGGGTTTTACCTCAAGCCCAGCTCACATCAGACTAATTGTCAAACCTTATTGGATGACCTACTCAGCTGGCCAATGGGAGCACGGAGGATCCGATTAATTGATCATGCCAGTCAATTTGATTCTTCATGTGGAGTAACTGTCTGTAGCGCAGATTAGATTACACACACAGAAACATTTTTCAGCCTCTAATCTTTTTTGGGATGGTCGTCTGTTTTTTAAAATATCGGGCAGTCAGTCACTCTGCATTTGTTAAAGACGCCGCCTGTTCTTTATGGAGTACAGATGCACAAATGTCTGCAGAGTCGACCGGCGGTTTGTTTATTTAGGAGTTGTTAAGTGGAGTGATGTACAGTACTAATGTAGTAATGAGATGGAACAAGGCAAATGGCTGTCTCTTCCTCTTTTGTCTCCCTCATGTGTGCTCGTCTGCTGTGGGTTTCAGGGGGGGGGGGTGATTTGATTACAATTCATTGCTCAGAGGGAGAGGAAGGAAGAGATACTGGGAAGAAAATGATGACAGGCTTGTTATGTGTCATCTAATGCAGAGTTCAACTCTCAGTACTTGTAGTTTTGAGCATAGGAAGCTTTAGAAAGCTCGGCCAGTATTCTCAATACATTTGTTCTTCGCACTCGGAGGACTCACTAAGACTGTCCTCTTAAAAACCTATTCACAAAGCTTTTATAAAGGAATTACAAGAAGTCTGAAGGCGTATGTCTGTAATAACAGCAGGACAGTCCAGTGTCCATGGTTAGTTCAGTGTCTGTAATAACAGCAGGACAGTCCAGTGTCTGTGGTTAGTTCACATGTCTGTAATAACAGCAGGACAGTCCAGTGTCCGTGGTTAGTTCAGTGTCTTTAATAACAGCAGGACAGTCCAGTGACTGTGGTTAGTTTAGTGTCTTTAATACCAGCAGGACAGTCCAGTGTCTGTGGTTAGTTCACATGTCTGTAATAACAGCAGGATAGTTCAGTGTATGTGGTTAGTTCAGTGTCTGTAATAACAGCAGGACAGTCCAGTGTCTGTGGTTAGTTCACATGTCTGTAATAACAGCAGGATAGTTCAGTGTATGTGGTTAGTTCAGTGTCTGTAATAACAGCAGGACAGTCCAGTGTCTGTGTTTGCAGATTTTATAGTGATATGAATATCCACGTGTGTGTAATTTGGGTGAACTGAGCCTTTATTCAAACAAAGACAATACCTACAAATTGAACCACCTGAACCATGCCTCAAGTGTTTATGGTGGCTTTGATTTGACCTGACATGAAACAGTAATCGTACCCGTGACTGATGATGACCTGCTAACTAATTCAGGTGAACTCTAATAAAGTCTGAACCAGGTCCAAGTTTCCCATGAAGAGCAGCAGAGACAACGAGCACGACCAAAACAATGACCTTCCACACACTCAGGAAGAGTCACCTCTGGGTCTCCTTCTGCACCACATGTGTGCGTCTATGGGTGTGTGTTACACCTAATGAAGCAACTGATGGTGGATGTGAAGCCTACAGAAGCCTTTGAAGCTAGTATTTGAGTGGGCTGGCTCTGACAGTGAGTGGCAGGCGTGTCTGCAACATGAAACAGAATAAAACATGGCTACTGGCGGTAACTCGCACCGGCTGGCCAGGCCTGCGCTTAGACACAAACACACACACACACACACACACACACACACACACACACACACACACACACACACACACACACACACACACGTAGTGTTTGATCTTTTCTCTGACACTCCGTCACCCAGCCCTTGTGCACAATATCTACGCCCTTCACCATAGAAATGTGCTGGTGAGCGGATGTTGATGGCTGAGCGTGAGCCAGAAAGTCATCACTGCTGGCCTTCAACTTCTCACCTCTGTGTCTCTGGGAGTTCACTTCACCGTTCTGTTACTTCTGACAAGCATGACTTGGTCTATACAAACAGCAAAATCAGCCTATTAATATGGAAATATACACTGAATAACAAGTACTGTACTGTACAGCAAACTAATCCTCTCTTTTTAATAAGCGGCTATTTTTCCAGCTTGTGTCCACATATGACATATGATTTTGCTACTTTGCATTTACATCTCGCATAAATATGTATGGTCATGCATAAATCATTGATTTTGAATTCCCTCACCAAGATGCAGATCAACCTGTGTGTCACTTTCTCATTTTTTATGTCTTTGAAGGGCACCAGTTTGCAGGGAGCATTTACTATTTTGTAAAAAGGCACTTTTTATAAATCATTTACTAATAATTATACTAATAAATTACTCACATATATCAGTACTAAACCAGTAGTCTCCCAGTTTAGACGAAGACGATCTAGAAAGGAAACACAAAAGTGGCGTTGCGTTCTCACTTTTTATTCTGTTTAGACACACATCTTTGGGGGGACTCTACGTGCATACGGCCATGCAAAAGTGAAATCTGCAGCATGGTCTGCAGCCTCCCACCACCCCGGCTCCCACGTAGGACATTTGAATGTCCAACTAATGGAAATAGTCCAGCACGTTTGTTGTTGTTTACCTGTTCTCTGCACATGGATGTAGATCAGAGCGGAAACACGGTAACACAACGGTGTAGCGTTATTAAGATTTCCACTCTGGAGGGTGGTTTCCACTTTTTTAGTTTTTAAGCCCCAGAAACGCCGTCTAAACTAAATAAAATCTGATCTGATCAAATATTTAGTCGTTTTCACCCTTGAGCTTTGTCGTGTAAACAGGGCCTCAAATAGCCAGACCTATCTCCATAGCACTGTGTCAGCCCTGGAGTCTGGTGTGGCTACCATTGGGAGTTATCATCTTAGTGCTTAGTGAATTATTGCCTTGTGGTTGCATTCCTCAGGCAAACAGTCAAGTTGCAGTTTATATCCAAACTGTCCAGACTTACATAATCAATGGAGTGAGGACTTTGGTTTTCAATATTCACTATTTTTTGTGAAACACACATACCTTCAGATCTCTACAATCAGCACAGTCAGTGTCACCAGTTCAGTATCTGACCGAATGTGTCTCCCCTCCTGTTCCTGATTTATGAAACATTATGATGTCACAGTGAAGCTGACCTTTGACATTTTGGATAGAAAATGTCATTACCTCATCAATTTATCCTGGTAGACACTTGTGTGAAATTTTGTCAGAATTAGTGCAGGAATTATTGAGTTATGGACAAATGTGCTTTTGTGAGGTCACGGTGACCTTTGACCTCCAAAATCTAAATCATGTTTCTCCGAAAACATAATGCCTCCATTCACAGCTGTCATAGTCAGCGTGGTAGCATGAAAACGCTCTGGGTTGTTGCTGAAAAATGTAACGTTCATGAAAATCCGTTTTTGTCTAATCAGTAAAAGGGTTTTTGCACACCTGGCAACTGATGATGTAATCAGGGTTCCTACGCAGTATGGAAAAGTATGGAATTTAATTTGAGTAATTCCATAATAAATTTGAAAAAAAATGTTTGTGTTGTTTCTAGACTATTCTCTCACTTTCTAAAATAATATATATGAATATATATAAATCAAAACAAGTTTACTAACACAACATAGCTGTAGATGATATGAAACTAATCAAGCTGGCTGTAGAATGGTGTCAGGTTACCATGGTTACCTTTGGTTGTGCGACTGCGATTCTCAATTATTATTGTGATTTATTTCTTATTTATTAATATTTTATTTATTTCAAAGTATGTTTACTCCATCTAAAGCTAATGAAACACAGACTTGTGTTTTCTTTTGTAGTTCCTGGTTAATTATCCAACTCTACTGCTCCTGTCTGTAGTGTTACAGGTTCAGTTATTAATTTCACTCTTTTAGCATTTTGCTGGAATAAATCCCTGTGCGTTGAACAGAGTTTATTCACTTATGAGCTACAATACGAAGGTAAAATGTCTTGTAATTACTTGGCAACATAATGGCATACATATTCAAAATTGAACATACGTGTTAAAAGTTGGATTTTAAAATCATTTATTTACTTAATAAGCTTCTAACAATTGGTATTCAGATGTTTAATATTGACTGAAAAATCCTCAGAGAAGTCAGGAAATTTGAATCGGGAAAAGTCTCGAATTTTGAAATGGAAAATGTGGAGGAACCCTGTGTAATGCTTTTCTGGCACATTTTCTACACTGACAATAGCCAGAGGTAAACACTCAGTCTGTCTTTTTTTGCAAGACAAATGCTCAACTTTGAGTTGTTGAAAAACTCTACAACTCAGCCCGACTGTACATCTCTGAAGGTTTCCTGTCCTAACTCCCTGCTGACTAATCCTGTCCCTGCCTTCCTTCCCTCCCTGCCAGATCCTGCGCATCTGTACGAGGTACACCCCCGACCAGGACACCATGACCTTTTCGGATGGTCTGACCCTCAACCGGACGCAGATGCACAACGCTGGCTTCGGCCCGCTCACCGACTTGGTGTTCACTTTTGCCAACCAGCTGCTGCCCATCGAGATGGACGACACAGAGACAGGCCTCCTCAGCGCCATCTGTCTCATCTCCGGAGGTGAGCAAGCCGGGGCAGAGTGCTGGGCATTAGTGAAGGGAGGGCTGGGGGGGTCAGCAGGGAATAAACAAGGCCTTTGGGGATACAGCGGAGATGCTTCCAAGCCTCTGAGTACTGGCATGCATGTTTGGTTGACAGCTGAGTTGGAGTGCCAGTGAGAGACAAAGTAAAGAAGCTGGTGTTAGCAGTACTGTTGAAGTGTAAGGATCAATGACAGATGCTGACCTTCACCGCTAACCTTTAAAGCTTTTCAGTGTTGATGTTCGTTTGGTAGCTTTACAACAAGCTGAGGATGCCAGATAAGACATTAGAATGTTTTTAGGCAAAACTGTGTCTCAACCAAGCCCCCACCACAGCGACTTCCTGGTTGATCCGGTAAAGTAGTGCCATGTTAAACAGACAGTTTTCACAGCATTATTAAACCTGTTTAAGGCCTGGGAGAAAAGAACATTCTGGTCTGTATGTTTAGGCCATAACATATAAGTCATATTCACATTACTATAGATATTATTATAGTTACTGTAAGTGTGTCTGTCTCCGTCTTTGTGTCTGTCTTTCTCTCTCTCTGTCCATCTGTCCGTCTTTTCTCAATTTCTCTCTCCTTTTCTTCCTCCCCAACCGGTGCAGACAGATGTCCGTCCTCCACAGAGCTGGATCTGTCCCACGTTCCTGCCTGTTAAAGGGAAGGTTTTCATTGCCACCGTACTCTACGGGGGAATTGTTGGGTCTATGTTTATCATAGAGTGTGGTCTTTACCTAGTTTGTAAAGTGTCCTGAGATAACTTCTGTTATGATTTGGCACTATAAATAAAATTGAATTGAATTGAATTGAATTGAATTGAATAAACATTCAAACTATACTTGACTGCTCTCCATTCAACAAAGTCAGCCTGTATTGATTCCTCCAGATAAATATTGAGTGGAGCTGCAGTCCAGTTCGGGATGAGCGTAAGTCAGAATCCACAGAGTGTGAAACCAGGTGTATGTCACAGCTGCACCAGTTTGAACTGCCCTCCCAGAGGAAAGAAGCCTTCTCTGGTTGTTTTCCCCAGAGATACTTGAGGCACTACCTCCCTCATGTCAGACTACACATATTTACACACGCCTCTGTGCTCTTTACTGTGCGACCACCAGAAGTCCTCCCCTGTCCCTTCTCTCTCCTCCACCTTTCATTTTCATCACTGCTGGTGTTTCATTCAACAATATATACTTATAAACGCAATCCCCAGAGCCTTGGCAAATATTACAGGATCTTGCATAATCCACAGCAGTGAGACACCTCTGATTGCATCTGTAATCACAGACCTAAACCACAGGTCCAGCAGCTGCTGATCTCTGTGCACACACTGCCACCTTATGGCCTGATGATGTAGTGTGTGTGTGTGTGTGTGTGTGTGTGTGTGTGTGTGTGTGTGTGTGTGTGTGTGTGTGTGTGTGTGTGTGTGTGTGTGTGTGTGTGTGTGTGTGTGTGTGTGTGTGTGTGTTTTTTTGCGTGTGTGTGCGTGTGTGTGTTTGTGTGTGTGTGTGTGTGTGTGTGTGTGTGTGTGACAACAGGCACAATTTGACATGTAATCCTCAGTGTGTGACAGACTGTTCACACATAATATCTATATATATAATATATATAATATAATATATATCACATTTATACACATAATATTTATATATATAATATATATAACATTTATATATTACTATAGTAACACTTAAGGGCAGACATTACAGGTGGTTTGGAAAAAATTGTGAACCAATAGATATGATTGCGAAACTTCCCCAATTGATTACCTTCGTTAAGATAATTGTTGTTTATAATACAAGTTTTCTGAAATTTTTAAAGGTTTAAATATGCAAATAAGGCATTATGTAACTTTTGGCGAATATAAGAGAAATCTACAGACACAGATATGTAACATGTAGTAAAGAAACACCTAAATGTGTATTTTGGTTGTTTTCTTTTCACTAGTCTGAAAGAAGACTAGTTTTAGAAGCAAAATAACCCCAAATCCCAAGCCCCGTTTTTAGTGTCTCCCCTTAAAGATGATCACTGAGAGAACAAATGTATTTACCACGGTGCACTTATTGTTTTCAGTTAATCTATGTCTGAAAAAAGTGAAATATTCCCAACACAATTCATCAGATCAAAGGTGACTTCTTAGTTTATTTATTTTCACAAAAGGGACAAAGTATTTTGATGAACATTTTAAAAAAAGTGAGTGAATATACAGGATTATAGCCAAAGGCTAATTTCCATCCTTGGTTCCTGACGGGTAGATGGTCCCTAAATTATATATTTTTAAAAACATTATAGACATAATAGATAATAACAAACTACAATAGATCAGCAGCAGTGGACAAATTATCTCAACTAGTGACAAAAAGGTTTGATTTTCCAGAAGCCATATTTTAAGATGTTTGTAAAAAGAAGTAAAAGTAGATAGGTGTCGTATTGCACTAGGTATAGAGTTCCAGGTGTTGGTTGCTCAGTTATCTTCAGTTGGCTTGTTTTGTCCAGTCAACAGTCAAACACTCTAAAATGTTCATTTTAGAATCAAAGAGAAAAAGCAGCAAATCTCCAAATTTGAGAAGGTAGAACCAATCAACTATGACTGCACTACCACCAGGTCAGTCATTGATAATTTGGTTGAAATTAAACAAACTAAAACATTAGACAAATCAAGTCAGTCCCTTCCAAAATCTTTGGTAGAGTAAGGAAAGGGGTTTTACACTAAATACACTAAAAAGTGTAACTTTGGAAGAAGCCCTCTATATTTGATTAAGACTGCTGAAGACACACTATCTTCAGTTGAACTTGAGAATACACTTTTACACAGATATATTTCTTACATTGTAATTGTTGATTTTTTGAATAAACAGGAGGAACAATGATAGCAACAGAAAACTCCTTTAATGAACATGTGAATAGTGTCTCAGACAGATTAGAAACAATGTGAACCTATAACTTTTATTCTACTTTCCAAAGATTACAAAAATGTCAACCTTGTAAGTTCTGTATAAAATGTACTACGAGACATCTACTTCACTCCAATAGAATGGTGCAGCCATAATGGGTTTTAGCATTTCTCTATGTTGCACAGTCTGTGTTTTTTGTATGCATTTTTTAAATCCATCTTATGATAAAAAATCTTTCTGTACAGAGACACTGTACACTGAGTCTATGTTTTGTTATTTTATTTGTTGCAAAAGACTGATACAAAATGGAGTTACCAGTGGCCAGGGATGCATTCTATTAAAAGTCAAAGCCTATATTAATCATGTGGGTGCAATGGAAAGCACTTGTCCCAAACAGGACTCATGAATAAATGAATGCTATCATTTTGCTGCCTAAAGCACAATCACTACTGTCTAATCTTCGTACATCCTTTGTTTTGCGATCATTGGGCCTCCCTACCATCCCTGATTCCAAGCTGTTCAGTCACCTGCCACAATCTTTTACTTGTGCATCTCTGCATTCTTTACTGTGTTTGTGTATGAAGTGAATCAACTCATCAGATGCCATTTTGGATGATGACGTTTGCATGTACAGTTGCCAAGTGGTCAAACAACTCTCTAAAGGCTTTTGACAGATGCGAAAAAATGCATGAAATGGATCATTCTCTGAAAACTTTAATGACAGACAAAAGTTTCAGAGTTTTTGTGCAAACATGATTAACACAACGGGAGGTCAAAAGACGCCGGTGCAGACCCAGGGGTGTCTCAAAGTTATCCCGGAGGGATAACCAAAAAAATAGCAATAGATTGTGTTATGGAAATTAATTTCTTCAATAAAGATCAACAAACAGGATCAGTTTTTTCTCCGTGGTTTATTTTGACAAAGTATTTTCCTCTGCAGACAAAAATATGTTCACCCGTGCTTCCTCACAAGGCTCAGAGTTTATGACCCCGATCCCACTGGTGCTCAGCCTTTTAGAGGAGGAGACACCCCATCCAGACAGACAGGGTCACAAGGTAATAGATAGAACGAGCTAAGCCTTGGTTGGGTGACGTCTTGAGACCAAATAAAAAATGTCTTAGACATTACAATCCTTCTCTGAACTTCTCTCATCACAAGGTCTCTAAAACAGGGTCTACATAGGCCATAAAAACAGTCATGAGTTATCTGCAAGAAACAGGATGTATTGAAGCACAGATATGCCGTTATACCATCATGAGGCAGTTATTTACGTTATCCATTAAGCACAAACAAGCTATGTACTAGTCATACTATAAGGTTAAACAGAGGAGACACTACACTGCGTCTGACCTGACAAAACTATGATTATGAATTACAAATATCCAAAATTCCCACATCAATAGGAAAGGGGGAAAAATGTGAAAATGTATAAAGCCACTACAGGCTTCCTTAAGGGAATAAAGCACTAAGATGATAAATTCATTCATTCATTCACCGCTGCCAAGCAGCTGACACAAAACCAAACTAGTCCAGGAGACCCAGAAATCACAAAACTAAAGGCAAAGACTGCCCAGGAGATCTTTGATAAACAAAAAGGCTGGAGACACAACAAACTCTGCAGCGCCCCTACTATCCACTAGAAAACATGCTATGGACAACAAATACACACAAACTTCTGAGATAGTGTTTGTAGCTACACAACAGGGAGACACTCTTACTACTTCTGATAGTGAGATAATGAGTCAGCAAAGAGCACTATGAAGACTCCCCACACCTGGCCTTAATCAAAGCCAATCAGTGCCACACACACCTGAGTGAGTTGCAATATCTATATACAGTATATCCAGAAATCTTGCACACAGTGGCAACGAAAACCTTTCTTTTAACAGGTAGGAGCGTCTGACTTTAAGTGCTTCAGTTCTCAAATCTCAGCAAATACTTTCATGAGTATAGTGACAAGGCAATTTCAGGGAGGTGAGGGGGGTGCCATCCCTTGCGTTAGCAAAATGACAAAAGTGCAGGGCAAAGGGGTGGTTTAGTTGGATATGTTGGTTTAGTCTGCGTAATTGATCGTTTATCTGAATGAGGTTTGTGACAATTGGTACAATACATGGCCCCGACCATGGCTCTGAAATATCAGTAGCCTGCTCTATTGATAAATCCATGGCACTGTTGGTGGTGCTGTAATCTCTATAGACTGTGGAAGCGTCTGGTTAAGATTCCAATGGCTGAATATGATGTACTGTGTAATGAAATCAGATAAAAGCTATAAACATGATGAATTCTCAAGGACTCTGAGAAATCAAAAGAGAAAGGTCGGCTAAAAAGTCCAAAACATTTATTGATGGAGGATTTGAGTCAGCCTCTATTCAGAGCAGAGACACTGGTGCATTCGACCACTGAGATATCCCAATAATCATTGTGTGCAGAAATGTGCTCTGTTAATAGATGCGTCACTTTAAATCCAACGTCTTTTGATTACTTTTGATGCAGTTAGATTTTGTTTCCCTGCTGTTTGAGGCTTTAAACCTGTTACGTTATCTGAGCTAAACACTACGGCTCAAAGGAGAGGATTCAAATTGGTTTTCTGCTCAAGTTATCTCTTTGTAACCATCTCTACAGGCTTTCCTCTGCAGCAAATGAGTTGACATAATGAGATAGATGCTTCCTTCTTAGTCAAACCCGGCTTCATGCTGTGATACATGCATTAGCCTCTAGCTTGTCTACATCAGATAAAGATAAGACATGGATTTATCATAGCTGAGCCTTAAGTCTGACTTGATTTGTGTGGGTGTGTGTGTGTGTGTGTGTGTGTATGTGTGTGTGTGTGCATGCATGCATGTGTGTCTGTGTCAGACCGTCAGGACCTGGAAGAGCCCTCCAAGGTGGACCAGCTGCAGGAGCCGCTCCTGGAAGCTCTGAAGATCTACGTGAGGAAGCGCCGGCCCAGCAAACCGCACATGTTCCCCAAAACCCTGATGAAGATCACAGATCTACGCAGCATCAGCGCTAAAGGTAGGAAGGATATCGAATTGTAGTTATGTTAGATAATCGCAATCAAAATATTACAGTAGTAGGAGGGCAGTCCAGGTCACTCGCTTTGGAGACAAAGCAAGTAAGAGGCACTTACTGTATTCCTCGAAAACTGATCCAGAATCTGAAAATAAATTGATTTAAGATGCAGATTATCAGTTTTCAAAGTCTTAGTTATTTCTCAACTTAAGCTGCTATGTTCACAAGCTGGTGTACCAGATGTTTTCTAACACAGTTCTTTTTGCTGCTCTGTGAGTCATCTGTAATTGGGATGCCTGAAATAGCTGCTCCCACTGTGCAGCAGTAGGATGACGTGGGACAGTGGGGGATTCAGATGCTGATAGACAATCCAATAAGTGCTGAATTTGATGCACACTGAGGCATATCAGGATTTGTATAGTCCCGTCCGGCCACAATGGTGGCTTGAACATCACAATTCTTTGGCCTGACATCGTCACACTATGCCTGATGTCTGGAATTCATAATTTTTACGGTTCAGAGCAAAATTTCTATGGATGCAATCAGATATACATGCAACCAATCAGAGTCATGAAACATGACCTTCAACTTGTCAGAGCAACGAAATGTGACCTACAACCAATCACAGCAACGAAACATGACCGACAACCAATCACAGCAACGAAAAGTGACCTACAACCAATCACAGCAACGAAACGTGACCTAAAACCAATCACAGCAACAAAATGTAACCTACAACCAATCACAGCAACAAAACGTGACCTACAACCAATCACAGCAACAAAACGTGACCGACAACCAATCACAGCAAAAAAACGTGACCGACAACCAATCACAGCAACAAAATCTGACCGATAACCAATCACAGCAACGAAACGTGACCTACAACCAATCACAGCAACAAAAACGTGACCGACAACCAATCACAGCAACGACAGTGACCTACAACCAATCACAGCAACGAAACATGACCTACAACCAATCACAGCAACAAAACAACGTAGCGTTAAGTGACACATGCAGTTGCCGTTTGATCTATTTGGAAGCAGGAAACAGAAGTTTGATCCTTAGTTGTTCAGCGCTGCCTACTTTCAGAGTTTGATCGGAGTTTCATGAGCCTGGTAAATTGGTAAGAACGAAAGTTACATTCAGGCACTAGATTCTAGAATTAAACTCCTCTTTCAGTTATCGGTTGTGACTGGCTGTCAGAGCTCGAGTTGTTTGGCAGATTTCTTTGGTTCCCTAACAATTCTTCTACAAACTGTGTATTATCCTCCTGTCAGTCTACAAGCAGCAAACATCACGGCCGAATAGGGAAACTACTAGTGTCTCAAGCTGCAGTTCGGCTAATGGCCACTAGTTGCTGGCTCCAAGAACATGCTCCAACTCCTATCGTGAAATATAATATCAGTTTGCTACTTAGAAAATAAATTAAAGTCTTCACTTCTTCTTATGTGTGTCTTGCATTATCAACATATTAAGACCTTATTAGGTATATTAGGCTGAATGTATTTCTGTGATGTACACTTACTACCTTCCTCTAGCATCAAACAACAAACAAAGAAGGTTAGCGAGTAGCTGGAGAAGGAATTGGAACATCAGAACAGTTAACGAGCCAGATATGTTTCTCAGCAGTTGAAGACCAAAACAGAGCCAAAAGGACATGTATTCATCAGGTGGCAAGAAATGCAACTCTACATTAATGCTAAAGGCCTCAGTATGCTTCAAACAAACTAAGGTGAACAGTATGTCGTGAGCGTGGCAAATATATAAAGCCGTTATATTTCAGATGTAGAGATGAGGGTTCCAGTTGTTGTGGTTGTCTTCTCTGACCCTAAGTGGCTCAAAAAAATCAGCAGACACAGCATACAATCTATTATTACACATAACAAGGGGCAGGAAAAGTGAACACATTACCTCACTCTGAACTTCTCTGACTGCCTGTAAACCCCTATTGATTTGAACTCTCTGTAGCAACTTTTAAATCACATTCTGGACTCGCTCAAAGTGCTGAGCCTTTTACCCCGTATGAGCCGGGGTTTACTGTGAGATCCTCAAAGGCACTCCTGCCCCACCACAGACCTGGGCCTCTTGACTTTGAAATGGCACACCTAAAGAAGTTATTGTGGAAGTCCCAATACTTTATCCCTTTTGTATTTTTCTTTAAATCTCATCTTTTAAACTTGCATGTAATGTTGCATGGTTTTATCTAGTTGCATTACCAGCTAACTGCTTTTATTTGTCTGCTGATCCAGTGTTTTTTTCTAGTATAATTTCTTTTGGGTTTTACTCCTTTGTCTTATTTTATATTCTTTATCTAGTGACCCCTAAAGCTGCTTAACTGTGCTTTTAAAGTGCACTACATAATGAAATTACTGATGTAAAGTAGAGTTTCCTGCAGTTGAACATTATTTTACACAAGGTGTCTCATGTTGATTTTACTCAGTAGTGTATAAAGCCACCGATAAAATTGCCTAATTGTGTCTTTAAAGATCGAAGATCTCAAATCTCGTTGGTGGAACCTATTGTTTGTTTTTCTCACTTCCCAGAGATCCAAACAGTTTTGCCTGTTTGACGTCAGTCATTTGGCAGTTGGTACCTGGGGTGTTTACTTGCAATGCTAGCAGAGACTGGATAAAAACAGTACGCTGCTTCTCACACGTGAGTTGAAGGGCAAGTCTGTTGGGTAAGCTCTGCCTACCCTCTCTCGCGGACCAACCACTGCTGGGTGATGGAAAACATGTCACCAGAGATTGTTTAGAAGCGAGACATTTCATCTTCCAGTAATTTCCTAGTCCTTGATTTAGCACCCTAATGTGACGGCTAGGACACTACACCTATTGGCGGCTCGAATTCCATGTAAACAGAGTTGATGCATCTTGGCAGCACAGACGTGACTTGGGTGGAGGTGTCGATGACGTTAACTACTGTGCGACCCACAGCCGGGAGTTTTAAAAGCAGAAAACAGCTGATCACAGGAACGAGAGAGAGCAAAATATCAACTGTTGTGATGAGCAACAGGAAAGCCTGGTAAATGCCGACCATCATGGCAAAGAAAGTCCTGAATGATCAGATCACAGGGCTAACTTCTTCTGACACTTATGATGTCCATCACTGTGCGCACAAATCTGTGCTTCATGGCACGTAACATGTTGACGCCTATCCCAGAAAGTGTCTTTTGGGAAAGGAGGAATATTACGCATATGTGACGCATTTTCTATACAAAAATCCCTTCTGTCACATGTGTTATTCCACTTCCCCGCCTCTTGAGGAGACTAACAGCAGGTTCTGAATGTATTGATTCCAATGGGAGAAGTGAGTGTAAACACAGATTATGATATTTCCCTTAGCCCCATAGCCACTGAAGTAAATATTGGACACTAAAATGGCATTTTCCAGAAGGACCTGTCAGGAGAAAATGAACTTTGTTTGAGACCTGTTTCTATCTCAGCAGCAAATTCTCATGATATCTGGGAACACAGCTAACCTAACGTCAACTAACGTTTCTGAACGCCTCAGATGATTGAGATAACTCAGACAACTCGTTTTTTATTTGTCACTTTTTTGCACCCCATTAGGTAACAGGAGCTCTATACCATTTCATTCCATCTTTCGTGACACTAACGTGCGCCAATTGGGATTTTTCCTGGGAATGTCAGGAGATTTTTTAAACTACTATTTTTCAACGTCAAGATTAAACTTTCACATTCCAAATTTTAGTCCTCATATTTCCACCCCATCATTGTCTTGCAGGAGCAGAGCGAGTCATCTCCCTGAAGATGGAGATCCCGGGTTCCATGCCACCGCTCATCCAGGAGATGCTGGAGAACTCGGAGGGCCAGGATGGCCAAAGCAGCAGCAGCAGCAGCAGTAGCACTAGCAGCAGCAGCAGCAGCAGCAGCAGCAGCAGCAGCAGCAGCAGCAGCAGCAGCAGCAGCAGCACTAGCAGCACTGGCAGCAGCACTTCAGCTGAGCAGGTGGCCAGCCCCAGCAGTAAGGGCAGCAACAATGAGGAAGCCGCTGACGCTGAGTCGCCAGAGGCGTTGGACACAGAGGAGACTACGGCCACACCGCCCAGCGAGGAGCCCTAGGAGGCTCTCTCTGATTCCTTATCCTATTCCTTTGCACAAAAAAGGAACAGCCAGGCGCCGACCCCTATTAGCCCTGTATCGCGACTCCTTTGCTTGGTATTACGTTATCTTTATATCCTCGTCCTATTTTTCTCCCCGATTCCCCTAAAATTTGCTCCTTAAAAAGAAAACGTCAACACGGAGGCCTCAAAGGATCAGTACTTTGTGTATAATTCTGAATTGAGCTGTTATTTGGCGTGGTGTCTCTGTGACAGGAACTGTGACAGGAAGGGCGTGGCCCTCACAAAACCACCAGAGATGATACTGCTCAGGTCTCCTGTGTAAATTCTTATCTGCATGACGGGAGTTTGATAAGTGGTTTTACTCTCTCTCTCTCTCTCTCTCTCTCTCTCTCTCTCTCTGTCTCTCTCTCTCTCTCTCTCTCTCTCTCTCTCTCTCTCTCTCTCTCTCTCTCCCTCTCTCTCTCTGTGTCTCTCTCTCTGTCCTTGTCTCTTCTCATCCCTCGTATTGTTGGCATACGTACATTGTACATACCATTGTATGGTTAGATCTCTGTTTCTATGATGAATTTTGTGGTGCTTTTTTCATTGTCTTAAATATTATCTTTGAGGTGATACGATCAAGGTTTAAAGCGGGACTAATTGTAAGTCCTTCAAAAAGTTATCTAGAATGTTATTGCATATAGACATTATGGAAGTCTAATATTTTATATTTGTTCCTATATTTAAAACTGTTTTTTGTCTTTTATAACACTTATTGGTTCATGTCTCTACATGAATGAGTGTACATCCACACCGCCAGAATGCAAAGCTTCTCTTCATATCGACAGCCGAGTCTGTTCAACAGTTTCCTCAAAGGAGAGAAGCACAACAGCAGAAGCCTTCGATGCACACTCATCAGATTGGCGGCGTCTGTTTAAAGTCTCAGTCTCGACATGAATCACAGAGAGCGAACAAGATTAGATTTAGAATAAGCCAGTCTGTGAAATCAGCTCATCTGGTGGCTGTTCTCACTAAATCAGTTTACCTCAATGTCAAAACAAATCGGGAAAACGAGGTTGCTGATAGATTCCAGAGACTTTTCTGTAAAGGGCTGTGATCACATAGGACACCTTTTATATCCATTTGCCTGTTCACCTGTACTTCAGCAGGACCGAGATTCCACTTTAACTTGCACTTTATTATCATCATCTGGTCAGTGAAGAGGTTTAACAAGCCAATGTTGTGCCACAATTTGTTTCGCCTAAAGAATTTGTTTCCCTACAGCATCATGCTTATTAATACTGGCCTCAAACCACAAGTGATTCTAAGAAGAATCCGTCTGGCTTTACATTAGTCTACTTGCCATTGCTTAATCTAATTCTCGACAATTTGAATTCATTGTTCAGTGGAAAAAGTACAAGCACAGTGCAAACTACCAGGGAGCCAGGGGCCATGATTTGTGACATTTTTGGGGGTCTATTTACAATATATTATTTTTGCAATATATTTCAAATTTTTCTGTCCTTATCTCCATGGATCATGCGTAAAATTGGTTACTGATGTATGAGGGTGACTCATCACTAATTCATTTGAATAAATATACCAGCATGCATGCTAATGTTGCCATCACCAGCGAAGCGTGGCCACGGAATATCGAAAACTTCACTCACTTTAACCCCTAACTCCCACTCTGAACAATGAATCCCCATTATTCATGTATAAATATAAAAAAATAAACAAAGAAACGTATTCGCATATTCTGTGTTTACCAAAACATCTAAGTCAATCGACTGTGCTCTGCTTTAGTTGGCTGTATTATATAACACTGTGGTGTTTAACTTTAATACCAGTGTGGCGGTTTGATGTAGTCATTAATTGATTATTACAAATCAGATATGCTAACATAAGGCAAGTAAACCTAAGTACTCGCAGCAGGAGCGTACCTATGTTCCCCACTTTGTATGTGACCGGGGAACATCGGACCCTTGTTCCCCGCTTTTCACAGAAAGGGTCTGGTGTACCCCGGTCTGTTATTTTGTCCACAATCAGTGCCGAATTCACAGGCAAATCTATGTAGACCATAACACTATCCGGTGCAGACAGATGTGCGTCCTCCACAGAGCTGGGTCTGTCTGACGTTCCTGCCTGTAATAGGGAAGGTGTTCTTTACCACCGTACTCTACGGGGGAATTGTTGGGTCTGTGTAAATCATAAATAAGTCATAGAGTGTGGTCTTTACCTACTCTGTAAAGTGTCTTGAGATAATGTTTGTTATGATTTGGCTCTATAAATAAAATTGAATTGAATTGAATTGAATTACCCCCTTACCCTGATCCCTAACTGTAACCTCTTACCCTAACAAAATGCTGGATAAAATCTGTGAAGGCAGAGGCTTATGCGACCGGGGAACATAGGACCATTTTGGGGAACATAGGCATGACCCCCCTGCAGCTATGAATGTTTCTTTGCAACAACAGTTGCAGTCAGTCCTATCTTTGAGGCATGCACAAAATGCCTATGCCTAAACAAATGTGAGCTCTCCCAAAAGCCATGGTCTAGTTTGCACAGTACAGAAAAGGTCTGAATGCCAGGGAAACTAATTTATTATAGAATACATACCGAAGGAGTGCAAATTGTGACACAACAATGAAGTGAGGAAAATAAATCCTTGAAAAAGACGTATCCACATTCTCTTTCCAGACTGGCACGTTGCAGAGCCAGTATTCATCGCCTCTTGTCTGGTATACAATGGGTCAATTTAACTTTTGCTGAATTCTGAAACATAACTCAGTCATTTCAGTTACACGCAACAATCTAATGTTAGCTAACATTAGCTAGCATAAGTCACCATGAGCTATCGGTCAAACCAGAAGTAGTAAGGTTGTAGCTGTACCTCTGCCAAGTGTTCGTCTGTCTGTTTGACGATTTTCATTAAATTTGGTAGAAGGGTGAAGCAAGGAAGAAGCCATTCCATACAGAAATTATTCTCACAATCGTTAACAATGCAAAATGGCCTTGGCAGAGGTCTGCGCTCTCCGATGCCCTCCTAGCTGCTGATGAGTTTAGCATCACTCAGAGTTATAGTCCAGTTTTATTACAATTTGGGATTTTTTTTTTGTTGTTGTAATATTGTTCACCATTTTTTATCAGTTATGCTAATGTTCTGGGGTCAGACAGGTTTTAAACAAGCCAACAGCACCTGTTTCAAATCACTCCATTAAATGGGGGTTATCAGTGGTCATCAGACTCATAGATATGGGCTAGAAGAAGTCTGTTACACCTAGTCCTCCTCTCCAGAAGGCTGTTATCATCTATTCACATGGTAACAGTCACTTTTAGCTTGGTCAGGACCCCTTTTGTGTCCCAATGTGAATTGAAACAAAATTAAGTATAGTAATAAAACAGTTCGATTTCTACAGAATTTGCAACCCCAATTCCAATGAAGTTGGGTTGATCTGTAAAATTTAAATAAATACAGAATACGATTTGAAATCCTTTTCAGCCTCTATTCAATTGAATACACTATAAAGACAGGATATATAATGTTCAAACTGATAAACTTAATGGTTTTCTGCATATATTCACTCATTTTAAATTTGATGACAAAGCTGGGACAGGGGCATGTTTATCACTTTGTTGCATCACCCAACAGCACTCAATAAGAGTTTGGGAACTGAGGACACTAATGTTGAAGCTTTGTAGGTGGAATTCTTTCCCATTCTTTCTTGATGTACAACTTTAGTTTCTCAACATTTTGGGGTCTCTGTTTCTTGTATTTGGCTCTTACTAATGACTCATACATTTTCAATGGGAGACAGTGAAGAGTGCAGCTACCAGGTCAGTCTAGTAGCTGCACTCTTTTACTATGAAGCCACACTGTTGGAACACGTACAGAATGTGTCCTGGCTATGTCCTCCTGAAATAAGCAGGGACGTCTCTGAAAAAGTATTGCTGGGATGGCAGCATATGTTGCTGCAAAACCTGTATGTACCTTTCAGCATTAATGGTGCCTTCACAGATGTTCAAGTTACCTTTCAGTGATGCTCCTTTTATACCCAATCATGACACTCACCTGTTTCCTGTTCACCTGTGAAATGTTCCAAACAGGTGTTTTGGAGCATTCCTCAAGTTCCCAGTCTTTTGTTGCCCCTGTCCCAGCTTTGTTGGAAAATGTTGCAGGCATCAAATTCAAATTGAGTGAATATTTGCAAAAAAAACATAAAGTTGGGGCGGCCAGTGGCTGAGTGGTCAGAGCAGTCACCCCATGTAAAGAAGCTGGAGGTCGTCGAGGCAGCAGCACTTTGCTGCATGTCTCCCCCTCTCTCTCTTACCCCATTTCCTGACTATCCTATATAATAAAGGCTTGGAAAACTGTCAACAAAATGATCTTTTAAAAAAACAAACATTAAGTTTATCAGTTTGAACATTAAATATCTTTGTAGTGTACTCAATTGAATACAGGTTTAGAAGGATTCGCAAATCATTGTATTCTGTTTCTATTAACGTTTTACACAACGTCCATCTTCATTGGAATTGGGGTTGTATTTCTATTTTTACAACCTGTCTGATCATCTGACCGAATGTGTGTTCTATTAGTGATGTCACAATGTTCCGATATCTCAGCAATTACTTTGAAAAATAGGATAAAATGTTATTTTAATGGATAGAAACCACGGCCAAAATAAACACCCAAATTGTTATAACTGGAGTTTTTCTGTAGCCTTTTAGGAACAGTAACACTCATTATGTCCTATCATTTACTGTTTTCTATTTTAACTGGTAGTTCTGTTTTGTATTGGAACTCAGTCTGATCACAGCCTATTGCAGCTTGACTTAATTTTTTTTTTAAATGCCTAAATGTCAACCTAATGAGTGTGTATCTACCGCTAAAAGCATGTACTACCAACCGGGCTCTACAAACGCACATGGGCTCTGTTATGGCCTTATGAGCAGAGCTTCTCAACCCGCTTTTCTCTCCCTTTTCAAGTGTCTTGTTAGAACCGGTGAAACACGGGGGCAATGCAATCCTTAAATCACACTGATGACCGGACCATGTGGGTCTGGACGATTGTACAGTAATGTAGAAAGCACACAGTGGGGTTGGATCCACAAACCCTCTCCGAACGTTCGCCTTGCTCTTCAGACTCAACAGTGTAAGCTATATTTAATGATGCAAAAGGAGATTCCTGATGACCTCTCAACCCCCTGAGAAGTGCATTTCGACTAAAGCTTCTCTTTGGACAGTCAATCCAACTGAGCTCTTAATGTCATTGGCGGAGAAGTAGGCAGTGTGTCTTGGATCGGATGAGGTGGTCTCGCTGAAATTAGAAGATGGACCCAGAAAAGCTGCTTTTCTCCACAGCTGAAGTCACACATGATACTGAACAATAAGAAATCAACTCCATTATTTCCTCTCATAGGACCCAGATCCCTCACTACCCTGCTGTCCCTGCTGGCTGAACAACGGCCCCATTCACCCTGATAGCAAGTGGGCAGGGGACCAACTAACTGTAGCACTTAAAACATGCTGAACCTTTAAATGTTACTGCAGTACTGAAACTGGACAATATGAAGGCTAACAGCAGACCCTCCGCAACTAAGGAGGCCAAAGATCAGTTTTAAAGAAATGAAGCACAAAAGCTATCCGTCACAGAGAATATTAATACTGAGCAGTTTTGGAAATGCTTTCACACTGCTTGTTTCTTTATTTTGGAAATGATGCAGAAGTACTATAAGTTTGGAGCACTACAGATGACCCATTCTTAGTTTAACGCACAGAATGAGAAGTTTCTAACACTAGTGAAGGTTTATAAGCAGATATTTGTGCCAGCAGGTATTGGATTTGGTTCATCTGAAATTGAAAACTAAGTTTTGTCATGTCAAGCTGTGAGCCAAGTTTGAATTTGATTGAAAATGAATACACGAAGCATGCTGTGTTAAAGCCAAGTTCAAAGTATCATTTGACCAAGTGCAACCAAGCTTAGATCAACCCGGAATAAATTAATGATGTGACTCGCTTTTGCAGGGGCGCTCAACATTTCGCCATGGTGGTATCAGGCTCCACCAATCAGAGATGGTGTTGTTATGGTGCTGCAATCTCGTAGCTCCTAGATGGTTAAGACATTATCGCTAATAATCAAAATCCTGCAGAATATCAATCGGATTTTCACTTCTGGAACCACACTGTTGAGCTATTTGCAGATGATATCAAAACCTATATCTGCAATTTCCCAGCTTGGGATCAATAAAGTCGGTCTGTCTATCTATCTATCTATCTATCTATCTATCTATCTATCTATCTATCTATCTATCTAACCTGATTCAGAACCTGGCACAGATATCTTCCCATGCATCCGTCTGCAGTGACAAGATGAGTCATTCAGCTTCTGATATTTGATCCGGAAAAGGAAAGACAACTCTTTAGGGCAGTGAAGGGTTCTGGGTCACTGCAGCACATAATAAAAACCCATCTGCATTCCATCCCTGCAAAGAAATACATATCATAAGGGAAACCAGAGCTGTTTCAGTTTTTTTGTTTTAGCGTGTGTGAATGTGAATAATGTCATGGAGTCTGTCAGAAGAATGATATGCAGTGTTAAGGAATACTTACTTCTATCTCAATGTAACATAGGAAATGCTCTCCCTGGGTTCTCTCTCTGTCTTGCTCTCCTGGTGAGAGATGAAGGGAGGCATCTTGGTGTTTTTCTTTTTTTCTTTTTTTTTTAAGCTGGAAAACCTTCACAGCCGAAGAATGTCCACATCCACCCCTGAAGCGACAGGACGGCCCTCAGGCGCCTGACCACAGCAGGGACTGTTATCTGTTCCTTTAGGAAACAACTTCACAATGCTGAATTACTCTTGTTTGTTTCTGTTGAATGTTGTACCGACGTAACTGTAATACTCTACTATCTAGCTCACTGCAGAGATGTTATATAAATGGTGTGTGCTTTGCATTCCAATTGGCAGCTCTGTGGAAAAGACGCTCTGTTATTTGTCCTTGGGAACATCAACTCACACTCAAGTGTAAAAAAGTAAAAAGGAGGAGGAACTGGAACTTGGTGGGCTGATCTGGGCATCTTCATCCACAGAACACACACATATATCATTTGGGACAACGAGAAAGAGGAGCCCATGAGAAATGGACAACATGGTCACCTCAGCACCCAATATTGTCGATACGTTTTATCCCTGTTCCATGTCAAACAACAGAGCTGCTTGCCCCCTCCTCAGCCAGGAGCCAATCAGCTGTCGTCAATCAATCAAACCCAATCAATCGACAGCTATTTGGTGAACAGGTCAACTAATGAACTAGGGTTTGGCCGATATGAGGTTTTGAAAACTGAAAGACATTTTTGGATTTAATAAGCTGCAGTCAATTCTGTTTGCGTCACTAATAAGGAAAGAGAAAAATCATCTTCAGATACTCTTAAATAGTTGGGTTTCCGCATGGGTTATCAGTGTACAAAGTGTCTTTCAAGTGTAACCCATGTCCCTCGATCTGCTTTTCAACATCCAGACAACCACCCTCCAATGGGGATATCTTAAAGCTGCTCTAATCAATATTTTTATATGAGCAATGATGAACCTACAGAGAATTATCACCCAACTCTGCTGCATTCTAGCCTCTGTTAGTGCTTTTGTTTGGTTTTAAAGTCTGCAATGTAACTTTTTTGGTGCAAAAGCGTCCTCATCAACCTAGTTTTCAACTGCAGCCACCAGCTGTTTGCAATGCAAAAGCTCTAATACACCTACTGCACACTGCCTGCTCAGCACCAAGCAGCAGATAAAGACTACATCCACACTACTACGTTTTCATTTAAAAATGCACATCTTTTACTACGTTAACAGCTCGTGTCCACACTACTCCAGTGTTTCTGAGCCCATATAATGGAAATGTTTGGAAATGCTGCTCGGCCGTCTTTACTACGGGATTATGTTTTAGGCCTTGTTTACACGACAACGCCCGCGGGACAAACTAAAAGTGTGCACTGATCTGCTCACGCTGGCTCACGTCACGTACGTGTTTAGAGGGAGATTTCTACGCATGCACCAGCTCTGGGTGGTGTTGTGTGGCAGTGCTTCACAGCTCCACCTAGCCACCTGACGTGCACACCTTTACGTCACCGTAGGCACGCAGATTTCCCACCAAAGACGCTCGTCTAAACGTGGAATAAAAAGTGAGAATGCAACGCCTTTTGCGTTTCCTTTCTAGAGCGTCTTCGTCTAAACACGGCCTTAGTCTGGACAGGTGAAAACAGAGACCTTACATCAGTCTTTTTAGGTAGGCTGATGTATTTTCTGATTTCATCCTTCTTGTGTGGGTGTCCTTTCTCTTTGTCATGTATGGATAATTTTCCTGGTGCTGCTCTGTCACCGTATTTGCTTCGCAAGACCCCAATCTGTCTTTTCCACCGCCTTTACTGCCTTAGACTCGTGTTACTCTAGTAACCGTTCAAATAAATCTGCGGCCCTACGTTTCACCATTGTTGGACATAAATGATTTTACACCACAGAGCAATGTTAGACAATCTGCAGCCTGCTCATGCTTGAAGATAGTCATGGAGCTAAAACACATCGCTTTTGTTTTGGATGAAAACTAATTAGTGTGTGTGTAGCCTTTGAAGCTAGCAGTATAACTAGCAACAGAGCTAACTAGCAACAGGTAGCATGAATATTTCACTTTTGCACCTGTTTGTCAGATGGCTTGAGACATGACTCCAAATGAATCCTAATGTTCTGTGTGTGCTGAATGTGTAATATAGGTGACTGTATGCTAACCCTTTACCATAACAAAGTTACAATATGTCAATGTGTTCACAGCTTGTACAAAATCTTGCAGTTTGTAAGAGTTCTTGGTGAATTCTCTTTTAAATTTGAGCTTTTGAATGCCACAAAATTACAAATAGGCTACTACAGAAAGTCAAACTGTGTAGCTGCTCTTAATTAGCTGAATTGACTGAATTTGAGTTAATATTGGATTTTATTCTGATGGTCCAATTTATTGACAATTCATTCTTTTAGTAATTCCGGCCTGAACAATATGACATGAACGCAGCATTAGCTTATGTGCTAAATAGCATCTCATCTAATTAAGAAAACAAAAACAGCATTACAGTTATAAAAAGTCAACATCAGCCCAACATATCGGTTGAACCCTAGGCAAAACACCTTACCCAGGAGCCAGAAAACATGACTGTGAACATCAATATCAATCATTAACTAGCTCTGTTGTTGTCCGTCCTGGAGGTGTTCTCGGTACACATCACAAACTGTCAACAGTCGCCTTTTTTCCATCGATATCAGAGAACCTCACCACCAATCATATGCAGTGTTGTATAGTCGCGTTAATATGAGACATGATGGTCACGTCTTACTGGGCATGAGGGCAGAAGGGGCAGTGGTTGTTGTGGATTCATCCCATCAGCCCCTGCTGCCTTCCCGTAGGGTGAAGTCGACCTCACGAGCTGCTCTGAGGTTTGAGCTTCAATCTGTTTCAGCGCTCCATTTTAAATATTGTCTTTGTTTGTACATTAACATATGCTTTTTATGTTCATATACTGTTAAACTTTACCATGAACTGTCCTGGCAAAGTAATAAAATATATTTATTTTAAAATACTTGTGTGCGCATTCATAACATCTAAACCCATGTAGCCTTAGTACCAGCCACGACACTGGCATTGTTTTCACCTTGCAAGTGTGGTGTGTGTGTGTGTGTGTGTGTGTGTGTGTGTGTGTGTGTGTGTGTGTGTGTGTGTGTGTGTGTGTGTGTGTGTGTGTGTGTGTGTGTGTGTGTGTCAACGTGGCAAAATGTGGTCCTGGAGAACTCACTCACACTGTCCATCCATACTGTGCCCCAGGACGTTTCACGGCTAAAGTCTAGTTCGTTTGACCAGTGTGAGTGCAACTGTACCGCGCCTAGGTACGGTACGCTTGCCGTCCATGTGGTTATACAGTATGCATGTCTGTCTGTCTGTCTGTGACAGACTTTGTCACTATGAGGTTGTTGTAACCAAGAAACGAAACTACAGATGTGTATTGGAGATCAAAGTAAAGGCCACTTCAAAGATGGGTGTGGTCCAAAAAAGTCCAGGGCCTGAAGTAAGGGGGGTAAACTTAGGGAAGGGGCCAGTCCCCCAACTTTGGCGATAGCATCTCAACGGTGAGATCAAAATAAAGTCTAAAGTCAAAGATGGGTATGATCTGAGCAAAGGGGGCCAGAAGTAGAGGGCTAGAAAGTAGTGAAGGGGCCATTGCCAATCGAGATGTCACAATACCAAAAATTCAGTGCTCAACCTGAGCTCTGCCAAAGGAAGAACTTTGTTGTGATTGCTCAGCATCCTGGCCAAACAGATGTGAGGATATAGGATCATACCATTATGTGAAAACATAAACATAAATAATTTCCCCCTGGGATTATTAAAGTATTTCTGTCTGTCAAATACAGCGGTGAGGTGAACGTGTGAGTGCCTTGTGTAATTGTGTATTGAGTGTATATGTTAGATACATCAACCGCTCCTGATAGCTACATTAGCTAACTAAACAAAATAAACAAAATAATGCTTTTGTTTACAGAATAAATGCACAACATTAGACAATTAAAAGGCTTCTCATAAAAACACTGAACATGAAAGGGTTTTCATTTTTGCAAAGTTATGGTAAAATGCAGGCTTACAAAAAATCTTAAATAAAGAGCCGTTCAGGAGGCTCATCCCATCTCTAATTGGCATCACAGAGCACGTTCTCCAGATATTACAGTGTGAATGTGGCCACGCCCCGTCCATTGGGCTTGGTTCTCTGACAGGCTTCCTCCACTTCATCTTTATAAAATGGGTATTCCGGATTCCTTGTGACATTGGTATAAGTCATCCAGTGTCGAGCACTGTACAGTAAGGATGCGATAGAAGGAAAGTAACAAATGTAACTAGGGTTCTAAGAAATGTGGATAACCGCTAGAATCGCCTCCTGAATTGCCCCCCGGGGACAAATAAAGTTTTTTGAATTTGAATTGAATTGAGAATTCCAGGTGACTGAACCAAAAGAAGATTCTGTAAGATGATCTTGTGGACGACACCGGAACTTAAACCTGAGCCAGGGGTCATCCGAGGTCACGTGACTTTGTTGGTATTGTATTAATATTCGACCTGCGCATGCACAAGACAGCGGATATCTTGTGTTAAGCACTGCCTCTGGCAGTCATCCAGGATTCATAGAACTGTAGTTACATTGCTAACTGCAGTTTTAAATCACTTGTTTAGTCAAAGGCGTTTGTCTCTGCACCAGTGAGCTATAGCCCATGAAACCACTCAAATATTGCTTTAAAAGACTTGATTTTCTAACAAGTCCAGGTTAGTCTACGCGGACAGCAACGAACACAACCTAACACCATATTACAAATTACATAGGAAAAAATTTATATGCAATACAGGAGTTAATAAAAGTTTACCATCAACCAAACATTTACTTTCCTCCGCCATTTTTCTGGGTAATATGACACCAACTCGCCAAGTCATGTCGCAAATTTGTTGAGTTGAGTTTTGTTGAGTTGTGGGGGTGTTCACATGAGCTTTCCCAGTCAGCAACTCCTTTTTCCAATTACTCTGACCCCACATGAATGCAGCATTACATTTAAAAGGGGACAATGTAAGTCAAAGTTTTTGGAGCTGTCATGTCACCCAACCTGTGTGTGCTACGTGATGCGACTTATCTCGGAACAGCCTATTCAGAACACTCTCACAGACTACATTTGGAACATTAATCCCATCCTGAACATAACTCTTCCAGATGCAATGTTCTCTGTTTTGGGGAGCACTGACAGACTAGTAGTTCATTCTCACCTGAAGAAAAATAAGAAATGTTGAAATAAGTTTGCAGGACAATAAATGATTTTCAAGGACATTTTACGTCATCTCTCATTTTCCATGGGTTTTCCATGACTAGAAAATTGGTCAAATTTTTAGGTTTTCCAGGACACGCGGGAACCCCGGGAAATGTTTGGTTTTCATCAGCAGTAACTTAATACTTAACTCCAATACGAGCTTCTACCTGAACACAGATCTCTCTCTCTCTCTCTCTCTCAAATCACCAGCACAGACACAATTTTAGCTGCCGAATACTAAGGAGAAGACGGACTGGACTTCTCTCACATAACCTCACTTTGTGAGACGGCGTCTGTTAAAGTAGCAGTGTGTAAAAAGTCCTTCTATGTGTAATATTGCTCAGTCATGAAAGAAGAATGAGGCCAGCAGAACCGTGGACATTTCATAGTTTACTTTCAACTTCATGAGAAAAAAGTTACATAGTATTTTTAACAATTAAAATGTGCTAAAGCACAGCGCTCTAAAGTTCTAAAAGCCGCTTCGGACAAATACTTAACATTTCAATGAGCATTAAAAAAAGAAACCTGTATATGTATAATAAAAAGTGTAAAACACCTACACATTAAAAATCATTGAACAACACCATTAATGAAAATAAAATGAAAGAGGAAATGTACAAAAGTCTGTGGGAACACAGAAGGAGGAGGAAACTTCCATACAAGCAGAGTGTGTTTGAAGTGAGTTGCTTTAATCGAACATGTCGTCGTCGTCGTCGTCTTCTTCTGCGTTGTCCGACTCGACAAAGTACTTGACCTCCTTCTTGGCCCGGCCCGGCCGGTCACGGGACGCAGCATTCAGGGTGCTCACGCTGTTGCTGTCGTCATCCTCGTCATCTGATGGAGGTTTCTGAGGCTTCTGGAGCAGGATAAGAAAACACTTTATTATTATACTTTCCGTTTAGGTTATTTAGTACCGCACTCTCACTGCAAACACAGGTTGGTAGGTTCTTACCAACTTAACAGCGGAGTCAGGACAAGATAAAAGTGTCTCCTCCTGTGATTTCTGAATACAGTAAGGAAGCTGAAGCAGGAAAGGCTCAAACTGAGTCTCTTTTTTGTGAAATGCTCTGAATGACTCTGAATTCCCTCTAGTAAACTATTATCTAACATAGTGTGTGTCTAGAGCTTTTATTGTGAAAGGTAAGAAGGCCTTTGTCGAGGTTGGAGTAAAATTGTTTTTCCGTCTATCTGTCATCCTCATAAGTCAAAAACAAAACATATTCGCAGTGCAAAAGCTCAGAAAACTAACTTTGTTCCAAAAATCAACGCTGCTTTTTCGCCATGAAATAATTGTGTTCATTGTTAAAGTAGTGGTAAAGGAAACAATTTATACACGCTATTACACAACACTTTATTCTGAAAACTGAAAACTAGACGTTGACACAACAAATACACTTTCGACGCGACGTAGTTGGATCATTTCCCGTGGTGTGTTCATGTAAAGTCAATACTCCACCTCGTCTCTGCAGGCAACAGCTTTATACTGCATAGTGAGACAGAATGACAGTAATGTCTTTCTCCTTCATGTCCTCTTTTCTGAGCAGTTCCAATGAATTTAAAATAAATATCACAACAGGGGCGCACTGCAAATATCGGGCCGGCTGGTTTGACTACGGAGCAACTAAAGATGGCTCACTTGACCCGGTGGTTTTCTAGCAGCGATTCCATGTCCTTCTCACACTCATTGGCTTGCCAAAGACATCTGGTCGCACATGTGATGAGCGGGCAAGCATAAGATGAAAAGAAAAATTCAGTCACACTGTCAAATTTTGCGAACATTTAGCCGCATACTCGAGCCCTGGATGTGATACGGGTAGCTCATATATTTGTCATTTTAAAAAATCAGCACTGCATCTGGGACTGAGACTCTGCTCTTCTCCTGATTGCATATAATGGCCGTACTTGGGTGCCGATGTGATATTTGTTGCAATCTTTAAGCATTGTGATTTAATATTAGGATTTATTGTGAGTTTTACTTATTTTTTTAACACTAGAGAGGTATCTATGTGTTCTTTCTGTATCAGACGCAGTATTCTGCCTCTGCTTTAGCACAAGAGCTGAGTTAAATAATGTGTAGTATGTGTGTGGATAGTTTCTAAAGCCGGCTCCAGAAGAAGTTTGTGACATTAGGTACAGCCCCGTCCTTTTGTTCATTACAGCCCTACTTGATTTTCCTCTAACAGCATCTAATAAGACAGGAAGATACTCACCCTGCCGACAGGTTTTGCCAGTTTCTTCATTGGGCTGTACTCATCTTCAGAACCGGAGCCCTTCCTCTTCCTCCCTCTGCCTTTACCTGCACAAAGAACAACAATGACCAAAATGTTCATCTCCCGCAATGGAAACTGCGTTTGTTGATAGATTTTTGTAAGATGCGTGCTGTACCTTTAAGCGCTGATGCTGGCTTCTTGGAACCTGTGTCAGAGTCAGAGTCCCAGATGGATTTATCTGGTTTCTTTGCTTTTGTTGCTGGTGTCTTCTTGGGTTTGGGAGCTGCCTCAGAGGGCTTCTTCGCTGCTACTGATCACAGACAAAAACTATTACAAACTGTTCACACATGGGAAGTTATCTAGCACTAGAAATAAAGTTGAAGGCTTTTTACTAACTCCATTTTGTACACTGTGACAAGCTTTGATGAGTTGCATCCATAAAGTCCTTATAACCTGCACACTGTAGGTGTCGATGTGAGCCATAATGCTGCATTAGAGCTCCCTCTGCTGAACGCAGTGAGTCGTTACCTTTCTTTGCTGGTGACTGTTTGTCAAATGCAGAGCTGCTGGAGTATGTGGAGAACGCTGGGCCGACGTCATCGTCACTGTCTGACTTGGACCCATCTACAAGACAAACAGTCCAATGTTCACCTGCTGACCTTTATGCACACATCACTCCTGCATGTAGACGTTTCTGTCTGGTTTAACCTTTTGGAAAGCATATCATTCAAATGTGCCGTCTGTCACATTCAGTCTGTCTAGTACTTACATATTTGTTTCTTCTTTATTATGAGCGCGTCTTCTGTAAGGACACACTAATCAGATGCTGCTGCTTTTATAAAACACTGAGAAACTCTTCAGGATCTCAGAAATATTTGAATTGATTGCAGTGTTCATTGAAAAAAAAATAAAAAATAAATGCAGCAGGTAACCAGTATTGGCAGCAGAGGTTGTGTGTGTGTGTTAGACTTTATCGACGGAGAAGCTCGATGAATTCTGTCATTATCTATTATTACCCCACATTTTCATTTTTAATGAGAAGACATATTTAACAGTTAACAGTAAATATGCAAAACAAGCTTATAGATTGTGTGTTTCTAAGTTAAGTTCCTTCATCAAAGTTATTGTGACTGTGATGGAAGTCAGGGAAAAAAAATATTATATTATTCACAAAAAAGGAGGCCGTCTAGATTTTCTGGATATCCTATATAGATAAAATGACCAGGTTGGGAATGTCTGTTTTTGGATAACCCAGTAAATCAAATACCTGCGCATAAATGTATTATTATTATCCACCATGACCTACACAATCAGAGATATTAAAGGCAGAGAAACCATGGTATAAACCGCATTAAAGCCACAACAATTATGCAATTACTTACTGGTAATCAGTAAGTAAGGGAATAAATTCAATAAAAGAAATAAAAGAAAACTAATCAGCTACAATTCAGATGATTGATTTAAAGTTGTACTCCATACGAATTGAGATTTGTTTCTAGCGGCCTCTGTGGCAGTAAAATGTAACTGTTCTTTCAGAGCCTCCATCTTTCACGTTCACGGTCAGTATGAGTGTTGACTATTTTTATTTATAATTCACCTCTCTACTTCCAGTCCATCCCCTATATGTTACCATCTTAAATCCATACACACACAGACACACATATGTTGCTATTATACCCGACTCAGAAGTTGAGATTCACGATTTCTGCTTACAAGTGAACGCAGCATAACTGTTAGTGACAATCTGGGCTGACAGACCAGCGGCTGTCAGCAGCGTCACTAACGTGGAGGCGCATTAGCATTTAAGGAGGGAATGTCTCCACAGACACACACATTGGAATACCTAGCAAAAAGGCAACAAGTGCTTTCATTAGTGGGTCATGTGATCAATCACCATTGATTTAACTCACTCTTTGATAGATATTAACTTAAAAGAGTACAACTTTAAATCTATTTTTAAAATAAATAAGGAGTGCTGGCCTGACAAAGCTGAGTGATATTGTGCCATTTTTCACCATTTTCCTGAAAACCCACATATGAACCACTATAGAAAATAGTGGCTTGCTGAAACCCTAAGCGGTACAGAAAGTCTCTGATGATAGACACATTTTATTGTCACATTGCAGTAGATTTGGAAACCAAGAGTATAGACTGGTGTGACTAGCAACACTGAGCTCGTACTCACCGCTGTCGTTGCTTTTTTCAGAGAATGCTGACTTGGACGAGAAGATGCTGGCCGTCTCTTTCTTTTGAGCTACAGGTGCAGACCTTCAGAGGAGCAGAAACAACATTCAGCATTTCTTTTCTGTATAACTATATAGTATTATATGCCTCAATTAAGGAGCAGATGGGTGAACAGGTGACAGCAAATGAGGGGAGAGAAGGGACTGACATGCAACAAAGGTCCCAGGTTAGATCTGGATGTTAGAGACATTATGGTTACGTGATGGACACCGATGATCCAAATTCTACAAACCAACGACTGCTATTGTCCCCTATTGGACACTGCAACATTCCTACAAACGTTCTATTTCAACATGTTCAGATGAGCTCCTGACTGTGACTGAAGTCTTACGTGGTCTTTTGTTTGGGAGCAGAGTAGGAGTCTTCGTTATCCTCATCATCTTCATCATCATTATGGTCGTCATATTGCTCCTTGGTCTCAGAGGAAGTGAAGTCATCTTTAAACGACCTCACAGGAGAAGAAGCCGCATAGTCGTCGCCGTTCTCCTCTTCGTCGGCCTCCTCCTCCTCCGAGAAGTCAAACGTGTATTTTGGCTTGGAAGCTGAAAGACAAGATCAAGGGGTCTGTGTCACGTTTTCACCGCTGTAGATTCTGGCGGCGTTTCAATAATTAGAACGCGTTGCGGCTGGGTTGCATCAGACACTTGAAGCTGACAGAAGCTGATAAAACTGAGGAAACGTAGACTCAGTTCACAAGTTATTTTTGGCCCCAGGCCGCATGAAGTGGATTTAAATAAAATGTTAGCAGTCACTCTCTTACCAACTACCTGATGCGGACGGCGGTCATATCAAAGAATGTGTACTTATTAAAAGAGAAACAAATACTAAATGGAAAATGCATGATGAAAGCTGAAAGTCTCAAATAACTGATACATGAACACTTCTTTCATTTATTCATGCTTTGAATGTTCTCTTCTTGTTGATAGAGTACAGTCAATGTATTAATCTCTCTCCCTCCCTCTAATGCACATTCTAGTGATAGACTGGTTAATGCCATTTGGAGATAATTTGCATTGGCTGATTGACTGCTGGCTGCTGTGTTATTTCGACATTCTACTGGCAGTGGTAGTGAAGTGGCAGTTCCCCCTGGACAGTTTTGCTTCGGGTTCGGCACGCACATGCGCAGCATGGGTGCACAGTAGCAGCCAGTGAGTAAAAGTCGGTGAGAGTAGCAGAGCGGGCTGCAGCAGGCGTCGCTATTGTTTGGTTTTAAAGGCTGGATATGAAGACGGAGGAGTGCTCCCTCTGAGAAAAGCACAGAAAGCAGTTTTTCAACACTAAATGGATTTGTACTTGTGCTTCCTACTCTTCTGGCCACTCAAGGTGCTTTTCACAGAAACCCATTTACATACATACATGACATCCATACACTGACGGCATAGGCTAACTGCCCATCTTCTAATCTAATCGTTCCCGTAACACACAAAGTTGCCATGCAAGCCCAGTCACAATATACAGTATGTACAACACCAATCTGACTGCACAGCAGATGCTGCAGTATATAGTTACTTTCTTAAAAGGACCTGATACAGATGATAACATTGGTTCCTACTAAACACATAACAACAAAACATAAACATATAAATTTATTGTTCAAAACACTCAGGAACTGGCTACTGTTACTGGACCAAACTTCACTCAAAAATAGTTAATTTGTTGGGGACTATTTGGTGGTAATGAGTCTAAATAAACTTCTGTGTGTTCGTGGTGAAGAAGGAACATGTCACCCAGAGCAACGGTCTCGGAGAAAGAAGATATCAGACTGTGACACAGCCACTATACTTGTTAGTAGATAGTCAGTGTTTAGAAGGAACAAAATAGAATATCACATTGACCCTTTAAAAAGTTTTAAACCTGAAAATAAACTGGCCATATGGTGCCGCTGAACACATTTACGCATCCATGTTTCTTTAAATTGTTTTTATTTGCGTTGATGGCAGATATTAAAATGATTATGTTATAACAATACTACTAATGCTAACTGCCGTCACATTGTATCTGTGTGCACCTCATGCAGCTCATTAAAACAGCATGAAAACTGTACAGATAAGAACATATTCACCTTAATGTTCAGATGGGGGCATTAGATCAGTCCGTGGGGACTGGGCATGGGAACCAGAGGGTCATTCGTCCCTGTGAAATCCTTAAAGTACATTTTATTTGTTTCCTGGTCAGATACAAGCCACTCACACCCCGACAGCCATTTAGAATGAAAAGTCCCCGTTTTCTTCTTTCCCCCTCCTCTTTCATCTTTATTGTCCTGTGTCTGCAGCATTCCTCTTTGCTCTTCTGGTTTTAACTCCCAAAAAATATCTCCAGGTGTTTTTTTCCTAACTAACATTAACTTGACAACTTCATTTTTCAGCTTTTTTGTTTAGTTTTGCACTGTTCTGTTCGTCTTCTCTGTATCAGAGTAGCTCACTCGTAATTGATACCACGCATGCTATGCACTTAGTCAATAGTTGTCTGACACGTCACAACATAGTGTTCATGGGAAATGTAGAATTAGTTCTACAAGCAGTGTTGTCCGATAAAGATTATGTTTCCAAGACAAACACACACAAAACCGCCCAAATGTTTAGGCAGAAAACAAACAACAGTGACGTCTCATTGTTTCTTCAGCCTGCAGACTCAAACAGAAGAAGTGTTATTTTCTTCATTCATCACCGGCCATTTTGGCTAAGAACTTTACAATGCTACCGGCCAAAGTTCATTTTTATCCACATTTGGCGGGTTGGTAGGTTGGCAGGTGTCAATTTAAAGCCCTGGTGATGACAGTGAATATCCAAATTAAATGTAATGGCATTACCTGATGCTCTCTGGGACTTAGTCTCTCTGGGGATGACAGGCTGACTCTCCAGGTCACTGTCTGACTTGGACTCATCTTCAGACCAGGGGTTTCTCTTCTTCACCTTCTTAGCAGGGGTACCTTTGGGTCCGGGAGTTTTTCTCACTCTGGGAGCTCCTGCAACACAGTAAACAAGATCACCAGACTGTTTGTTTGTCAGTACTCTAGTTTAGGATTAAGGGGCTCCTTCAGTAATGGATTACAGCACTGTGTCATATAGCTATTTATTTATTTGTATTCTTTATTTGAATGGTCAGCAATCGACGGATACTGAACATGATCTTTATTTAACAATAAGAATTGGTTACCAATATGGCAATAATGCATTATATATATATATATATTGATTATTTAATAAAAGTTATTTGAATAAAAAAGCAGCCTTCCGAGCACAGTATATCAGTGCACAATCCAGTTAAAAAAATTCACTTAATCTGTAAATTTTCCCCTCTCGAATCGGTAGGTAACAGTCTTAAAATATGACAGGAATAGCTTTGAAAAGTCAAGTTAAATGTTTTCAGTTTTCATACTCACCAGGCTCTTTCTTCTCCCTCTTGACACGTGGAGCCTTTGGTTTGGCTACGGAGTTTTCTCCTGTCCCTCCCTCAACGGGCAAACCATCCTCATCTAACTCCGTCTTCACCGCTGGATCTACGTCACCCTGAGAGAAAAACACCAGTTGTAACAATCCTGGAGTCCTCCTTTCACACTTCTATTATCAGTAATACATGGACAGCTGTTACCTTCTTCTTTTTGGTCAGTTTCTTGGTTGAATCCGATCTGATTGCCTGAGTTGGAGGCTCCACCCTGCGACCGTATGGAGAGGGCATGGTCTCCTCCAGGTTCAGCTTCTTCGCTTTAGGTTTGCCCACCTTCCCCTTCACCAGTTTGATGGCCTTTCCTGCACTCTGATCCTCTCGCTCCTGTTTCTCCACTTTCTGATAGACAAAACACAGAGATTCTCCAGCTACATCACTTTTATAAATACAGTATATTATCAATTAAAAGCTAGTACTGAAATAACGGCCCAGTGACCAGCCCAAGCAAAGAAAGCCCAAGTAAAAAGTGTGGAATTACTCTATTAGCTTACATGGTTTACATGATTCGGCATTATGTACATATTGACAACACTTATTTCATCATTATAACAGAGTCCTGTCCAATGGCACTCAACATGCTCTGTAGATATTGGAGTATTATTCCCTCTGAGATACTTTCATAATGGGAAACATTAGTGCAGTAAATGCTCCATTTTATTGACAGCAGCTTAAAAGAATAGTTTGACATGTTGGGCTATACTTTTATTTGCTTTCTGGTGAGACTTCTCTCATGTCTGCCTGTTATGAAGCTACAACGAGCAGCCACTTAGCTTAACTCATCACAAACACATTGGGAACGTGGGGAAACGGCCAGCGTACAGCGGCTCTGTCCACTAGTGCTATATATTAATTTGTGAGCTTTAGAGGCTCTGGTGTTTTGCTACCTTTGGATGGAGCCAGGCTAGTTCTTCCACACTGCTTCCTTATGTTAAAAGCAATGATAACCTCCACAGATTGATACAATCATTAGAATGGTGCAGATCTTCACCAGAAAGCAAATACGTATTTTCCAAAATGTTGAACTATTCCTTCAAATATGGATTTGAGGGAAAAAACTGCAAAGTAGAAGCAACTGGAAACAGCATGAGAAAGTACAGAGTACTGTTCTGATGGAATTAGTGCTGTGAAAATGTACATACATACTAGGGTTTCAATTTCAGACCCAAATCACTTATTATACACATCGTGCCTGAAGTAAACAACCATCCCCTTCCACAGCTGCGCAAGTGTTGTGTGCTGAGACAATAAACTTACTTCCAGTTCCTCTACGAACACGGCCAAGTCCTCCTTCCACAGATCCTCTGAATGTTTCTTCTGGAGATCATTCAGCTCTGCTCTCTGTCCATCAGAGCACATTCACTGTTAATCAACATGTCAACTGCACACCTTCATGCTCTATATCTCAACTGTACTCCTGGATAAGGATGGCCCATGATTTTCAAATAGTCATTATTTGATGTTTATAGCGAGTTGGAGTGAAACAAAGCTGTGTTGCTAATGTTAGTGTTGTCATGTGGCATGCTGTAGGGCTTCAAGTGACAATTATTTTCATCGCTGATCTGATCAACATTTTCTCAATAAATCCATTAGTTATTGGTCTATAAAATGGTGAAAAAATACATCCTGTCATAGAGGAGGAAAGTAGAAGAAGCTGAAGCTGGAATCAGAGGATTTGGATTTCTCAACTGGAAAAATAGTTGGTGATGAATTAAAAAAAAAAAATCATTATCTTTTTATTCTAGATTGGTATAGGATTAACAAACAAACACACTGTACACAAAATGTCAGTATATCCCTTGCCTCCACCAACATAAACCCATACATACATGCGTGCATGCATAGGCCTTCACGGAAAAACAAAAACCACAGGGGTTAGAGGTCCGAGGTAGGGAATTGACAGCATCTTTTAACAAAGTGTGCCGTTTTGTCGTCCAGACGACAACGACATGGGGGGCGTTTTCGAATCTTCCCTATCTGGGACCTGGTTACAAAAAATACCGTTTTCAGTGCCGGCTTCAAGTGAATGGTCGGCCAAAATGAAACTTGTACGGTTACAGAGTTGGAGAACAGGATAAAACGCGCCCTCTTATGGACGGGCCCTTAGTGTGTCCTGTGTGCGAGGGAGGTGGGGTGGACGCGAATATTTAAAGAAGAGTCGAACAGCTACCAGTAAATACCGAAAAGTATTTTTGCTTGAAATGGT
This sequence comes from Echiichthys vipera, assembly GCF_963691815.1. Lineage (NCBI taxonomy): Eukaryota > Metazoa > Chordata > Actinopteri > Perciformes > Trachinidae > Echiichthys > Echiichthys vipera. The sequence continues at coordinate 5,348,415 of NC_139838.1, read as the reverse complement.
CCTCCCTGGTCCTGAATCATAATCAAGGTCAGAGTTGGGTGCCTCAGCCTCATTGGTTACACTGATAAATAAATCACCATCATGTGAATGGTGAGAAAAGAAGTAAAAAAGTGATCAATAGTACCTTGTGGTCCCTCTGTTTGAGCAGGTCATCCACCTTCTCTTTAGTCAGGCACCACAGAGGCATGTTGAGGATGTAGTTAAAGTTCGGCCCTGACGAGGAGCCGGAGTCCACCGAGCTGTCGCTCACATTTCCGTCACGCTCCTCTTGTTCTAGAGCCTGTTCGAGAAAAACAAAAAGCATCTTGTCACACAACAGAACCTCACTCATGCTGCTTTTCTCGAACATTCTGCCGCGACTAATGCACGGTCAGGAGTGGTGCAAGAACAGCTCCCTCCTGTGTTTGTTAACAGTTTTATAGCAAAGACGACTAAAAACCGAAAACTAAAGCCATTTGTTTTTATTGCAATAGATAATTTATATTATTTATTATAGATCCTATGGACTTTTACTTCTGGTCATGTTGTTGCTGCGTGAATTTGCACGTGTAGATGTATAACAGTACCTTTTCCTGAGCCTTGGACCAGGCAGCCACTGGATCAGACTCAAACCCTTTCTGGACCAGCATGCGGATCAGTTCACGCTTGGATTTGTTCTCTGTTAGATACATAAATATGGGTCAGAACCAATTCATCCACTGAAACCTAAGAATCTGATTCTCAGCATTCTTACCGATTGTTATTTTCCCTTCGATCTTCTCCAGTACAAAGCGAGCTTGGTTGGACAGTTTGGCAGCCTCGGCTCCCAGGCTGCCCAGTAACCAGTCCTTCCTCAGTTTGTAGTAGTGCAGGCGGAGCTCAAAGAACTCCCTGAGGATGTCTTGGACTGAATCGTACCTCTTTAGACAGCCCATGTGATCAAACAGCACCTGAGGATTGAGTGCAGTAAAAATCAGTGACACTGGAGTTGTTCTATATTCAAACTTCCTACTGACGATATTCCTTTATGAAAAACTTTGAACTGTATGAAATCCATCTTTAGTCCTGACTTGTTTATTGCACAGCAAACAAATCATTTTCATCACATTATCTGGCTCTCCTTTGTTTGAATTAAAACCAGAGAATTGCCAAATAGGCACATTTACATTATTTTTGCTAACTTGAGCAGACATCTGTCCTGCTGGAGTTAGGGACATGTTGGTGGCGTCAGATGTATGCTAGCATGTTGTGACTTTTTTTTTTTAATATACACTACAACGATTCAGTGTAGCGTAGAGAAAGAAAGAGAGACACAGAAGACACTTTTCCTGTTTTCTGTTACACTTTAGGTTGAAATGAAACCACAGTTTACCATGGAGTTGCAGGTAAGGCTGGACTGCAGCTTGAAGACTTTGTGAAGGCCAACTGACTCGGCCTGGGCCAGTTTCTCCTCAGACATGCGAACCACAAACTTGACTGTGGTATCTGTGTGGTATTCCTTATAATCATTGATGAGAGCTGGTGTTTTGTCAGTGCCCTGTAGCATGGGCTCCAGCACAGACTCCTTATACGCCTGCACACAACAGGGAAGGAACACAGTTACGATTTACCACGCTGTATCATATTACTATTGATTAATATTCCCTCTCTTCATATGGAGACCAGTTAACTTCTATCTAAGGTGAATAAAAAATAGTTCAATACAAGATATCTTAGAGAAAAGAATTGTACCTGTGTCCATGTTCGAACAGGAAGCTCTGTGATCTCGATGGTGTTTCTGTCAATGACTGACACCTCTCCACTCACTAGGTACTGGTTCTGACCTAGTTCATGGATCACCCCTTTGAAGTTTTTGTAGCTGGGAAGCTGTTAGGGGTCAAAAATGACAAAGTGAGATCTACTGAGGGAATGGTCTGTTTCACATAAACAAAGATTTAGTCTCCTGCCTCCATCCACACTACAAGCAAGAGACATGGAGGTCCATGAGAAATGTGAGAAACACAGCTGATCTGTGTACTGTCGACATCCTAATCTGCCAAGAAAATGTGCTCGGGCCTGCCAAAAGGTTTCCTTTGTTTTGTTTACAAAACATGAGATTTCACAACGGTCAGTGGGTGAACAGCATGAATGGGGAAGGAGCCAACCAGCTCAAACTGTATTTATCTTCATTAAATCGCCTAAATACAAAATCAGGCTGCTACAGTAAAACCACACCTCTACACACTTCAGATTGCTCAATTATAATAGGAATCCTCCCGACGTTTCTCCGTTCTCAGCTGAAAACGACGGAACAGCGCTGAAGTGTTTCAGTGGAATTAATAATGAGTGCCTAGTGGACAAAACACCACGGTGAATTTCAGCCTGCATGCCTGTTTTTTTAAGCCCAACATTGTTGAACCAGAGCAACTAATGCTGGTTGTAGAGCAAGAAGTAAGCTGAGGACTGAGTGCACAGCAGCAAGCTTCTCAAGTACAAAGCCTGTGAATGTTCTCATTTGTCCAGGTCGCCGTTATCCCCAAAGCAATATCAGTCAGAAGCAACTGGACTTGGTTATTTGTCTAGGAAGACGTTTCACCTCTCATCCAAGAGGCTTCATCAGTTCATGTACGCAACTGACCAGGCTGGGACTGGACCAACTAACTGGTGTGGAGAGCCAGGTATTTTACCTCTCACAGGGCCGATGTGCTCCAAGTGCCAACGAGTCGAAACCAACTTCCCACCAATGACTGTCACTCTAACAGCGGTCATTGGCACTTGGAGCACAAAGGGTTCCAGTGACATCATCCGCCTTGTGAGAGGTTAAATATAGTGTTGCTTTCGTCAACAAAAATGGTGACGAAATATTGTCATCAACGAACCTTTATCAGTGACGAAAACTAGACAAGACGAAACAAAAATGCTAGTCATGTGACGATAACTAAGACTTAATATATAATGCAATTTCGTTGACGAATAAAAATGAAACGAAATGTGGTTTACAAAATAAAAACTATGCTAAAATGTCTCTTCATTTTCATTGACGAAATAACGTTGTTTCGTCTCGTTTAGTCACGTTATTATTATTATTATTGTTATTATTATTATTATTTAGTACTTTTTTCCCAGTCTCGCATCTGAGCGACGTCACTTCCTCAATCCCCGCATGCAGCATTATTTAGATTCACTCTTGGATGAGAGGTGAAATGTCTTCCTAGACAAATAACATAAGTCCAGTTGCTTTTGACCGATATTGCTTTGGGGATTCTCAAGTAACCACGACTGAACAATATGAAAATAGAAACAGTGGCCCGACCCTAAAATAAAATCATTGTGACCGAGTTTAGATATCATCAGATTGTACAACCCCATCCATGGCCGATCAAAAATAAGGGACCATCAATCAAGTTGCTTGAAGTGTGAACAACAGAAGTCAAACCGGCAGATTCATGATTCCACTCAGAGTCCTCAGACTGTTTACCATTGGCAGGGGGTCCTGGTGGTTAAGCATGCGGTTGATGTTGTTGACGATCTCTCGGGTGTCGTAGTTGGGGATCTTACACGCCCAGCCTGTTCCGATGCCCTCTGCACCGTTCACTAGCACCATTGGAATGATGGGAATGTACCACTCAGGCTCCACCTTCTGGTTGTCATCATACAAGAACTTGAGCAGGTTGGAATCCCCCGATGGGTACAAAAGCTTGGCAAGCGGACTGTGGGAAAAGAGAGCAACTTTATGAGACTTATGTATTGAAATTAATCTTGACTTTATATAAAGAGTTCAGATGGTAAACAATTTCTGTGAAAATACTCCAACTTGACATGAAAAAGGACCCTAACGAGGAAGAATAATCCAACTATTGTGTTGACTGTTTCCTTACCTGAGCATGGTGAAGATGTAACGAGGGCTGGCAGCATCTTTGCCTCCATTGATGCGAGTACCAAACTGACCCAGTGGCTGCAGGATGTTCACGTTGTTGCTGCCCACAAAGTTCTGGGCCAAGTTCACTATAGTCATCATGAGAGCTTGCTACCGGGACAAAAGGGAAATGGGTGCTCAGTAATAGTGACAAGCATAGAGAATCTCTGAAGATAAAAAACATAACATTAATTTGCTCCGAGTGTCCGAGTTTGAGGATGTAAAATACCCAATAAAAACATTACTATTTTATTATTAACATACCAAGCTAGCCTGCTATCTACGCATCTCCCCCAATGTCATAGGGACTCTTAATACACTGTGTCACGTGTCTGGAAGACATGGAGTAGACTGTACCTCTCCGTGATGGTAGGCAGACATCTCTGCCACTGAACCAGCCAGCTGTGCTACCTTCACTTCCCTCTTGTCGTTCCTCTTCATACAGGTGAACAGAACCTTCCTCTGGCCTGGCTTTAAACCTGGAAACAAAACACACATCCCATCATCAATACATCACCATTCTTCCACAAACAGAACAGATGGTGCTGGTTACATTTTACAAAAGAAGAACTTTTTGTGTCTCTACAGCTCACAGGAAGGGAGAATCCCTACAGAAAAGTAGCACACCGAACAGTTCACAGAGGCGAGGTGAATGTACAAACCGTCAACCAAGGATGGAATGGATCTCTCATTGTCAGAGTTGGAGAACAGGATAAGCTCTTTGTTGATGAAGTCATTGTAGGAGAGGTGCCTGTCCTGAGTTCCGTACAGATATTTCTGAAAAAAAGAAAAAGAAATTAAATACAAAACACAACACACACTTTCATTATTGGAGTGGTTTATGACTAGTTTTAGCATATGACTTAGCCTTCTGAAAGATTTACAATAATTCAAACTGATATTGGAGAAAAATCAAAGTATCCAATTCAACCCATCACAAAGTTTGAGAATCACGGTCTGAAGAATTCCCACAGAGGGAGCAGCACAGACACATACACAAACAAACACACCTTGACCTTCTTTCCATAATTACTGCCTCACACAACTTTGTGCAAAGCCACAAACCTCTGGCAGGCCGTGCATCCTCCTCTGGCGTCTGTCTTCCATGAAGTTAGTCAGCCACTCCTTCCTGTCGTCGGTCTTCTTCTTGCTGAAGGCCTGGAGCAAAACGCAGCAGGTCAGCCTCCAGTTACTACAGACTTTTGATATGGACCGTAATGTGTTTTAACCACTCGTTCATATTGCTATACTTCTATTCTCGTGTTTTGATTGGACAGTTTATGATATCAATAATATCTTTGTTCAGTTTTAGACTACACAATAACCATGCTAGTGGTAACCGTGTTACAATGTTAACCTTCTGAGCATCTGTTCTGTTCTTTTGTTGAAAAGGTAAGTTTCCGAAAACAGTTAAATCAAAAATAACTTTTCGGTTTCAAGCACAACAAGATAAATAAAGAATTTCAGTTTGTTTAATTCTGTTTTAGTTGTTTTTGTACGATTGAACCCTCTTCTTAAACTAAATAATAAAGGATCTCTGATAAGTTTCAGTTTCTTTTTTCCCTAAGGAGTGGGGCCTCTTCCCAAACAATTTAACAAACGATCTTTGAAAAAGTGACTCTCCAAGCTTTCTGAGAACTGTAAACACCGGACCATGTAGAGACAGAATTTACATGCTGCCGTATTAATAATATAAATAATATAAGGCTGTTTAGTTTCCTAAAAGGACATGGTAAAGAGCTGCCCCCCCAGGGAAGGCATCATTAAATGACTCCTGTTGGGGTCTGATGCTATTCAGAAAATACAATTAAATAAAATGAACTTGGGGAAACACTGCACCATTATCAAAAATATTCAAACAATGCACAGGCCTACACATACTTAGACGTAGGGGGATTTATCCCATAATACTGTAGGTGCCCCTTTGCAAATACTGAGTAGTATCCTTGAACAAGCAATATACCCTCTGAGGCCAGGTAAGTACAAACCCTATACAGTGCAAAGCACTCTATCGAGCAAATCCAATGCATATTGCTGCCACGGGTGTTACCTTTAAGAGGCTAATAATGTCAGAGGAGTGGATTCTGATTCATTTCTGCTACATACTGGATTTGAGGTTGGACTCAATGGAGATGATTTACTGTGCTGTATCTTGGACTGTTGTTTCACAGTCCCTCTACCCCAGAGAACACTATGTTTCTTTAGCATTAAACTCACCAGGGTGATGGCAGCGTCGTCCTCTGCACCGCTGTACCTGAATGTGATGCGATGCTTCTCCATGTCAGCAAAGTATTCCTTCGCCTCTTTGCTTGTACTTGTACCCAAACCTGGAAGAGAAACGTTAGTTTTAAATTTAAAAAAAATCGAAGGAACAGAAGGAAGAAATTTTACAAATCTTTGTTTGCAACGTTTATATTAAAATATTAAATACTTGAGTATCAAACCTTTGTAGTACTTTATGTGCCAGGTTTTATAGTTCTCTGTCTGATTCTTCCACTCGTCAAACTCTGGAATGCTGTAGAAGGCCATCTCCTGCTTGTTCTTGGTTGCCTGCAGACAGTAAATTAATCGGTGAGGTGCAGCTTTACCGATCGCTTGTGTCAAGTTTTTATCCTATCCACCAAACCTTAATCCTGGATGTTATCAACCCCTTGAAAAATAAATAGCATTTCACTCCTTTAACACTATCAAATTTATACAGTACTATTGGTCTGGTGCATAACAGAAGGTTAATATTCTGAATATTCTGTTAACTTAATATTCTGTTATATTAAGGGGTAACTTAATATTCAGTTATATTAGGGGGTATTTCCAGCAGTTTAGTGCTGCTTGTTATCAGGTGTAGGACTGAGCAACATGGCCAAAAGATTTCTATTAAATACCATATGGTAAAAGCCTATTTTTGTATACATCTGTGGGAATTCACCATTTCATAAATATACTTGATTGAAATTACAGGGGGAAAAAATCTATCGATGATAACATGAATATGCACAAATATACAGTGCATTCAGATTAAGACATTGAGTTTGATTTAACTATACTGGTGTATTCCCTTAAGCAGAATTCTTGGGCGTAGCGACACAGGAGATGAAAAATGAAGCTGAATGAATGAAATCCTGCACACTGCTGTTGGAAAAACACTTTTCTTAATTTATTATAACCATCATTTGACCATTACTCATTACTTTCCACTATCATTATGCAGAGAGAGGGTTACCGGTTTCAATCCAGTTCGGTACTTCACATTGAACTGAATGGTAATGTAAAGTGTCAAATGATTTAATTATTAATTCACATCAGATTTTCTGAAAAATGTGTTAGTATGTGCTTGTTATTATCAATGTTGACAATGTTATTGTTTATCACAATATATTATCCTAATCAGGTGTTTTGAAATGGCCAATTACAGTGTGTGTTTGTGTGTGTGTCTCCCTCTTACTTTGACAATGGGCGTGATAAACTCCTCCAGGAATGTGTGTTTCAGTAGGGATGGCCAGTTGTGGTGGAAGAAGTTGATAAGTAGACCTTTGATATGGGAGCCATCTTGATCCTGGGACAAGACGAGAAATGTTAGAACTGCTGCTTGAGCTGCTGTTAATGAAACTCAAACTCAAGCTGTGCCAGTGTCCGTGAGGCAGTTCACCTGATCAGTCATGATCATGATCTTGCCATAGCGCAGGCTCTTCAGTGACTCTGGGTCTTCATAGCTCTTCTTGTACTGGAGGCCAACGATTTTGATGATATTGTTAATCTCAGCATTTTCCATAATCTGTCAAGAAAAAAAAAAGGAATCGTCAGCAAGAAATCTCCATTAAGCTAAATATTTATTTTTTTCATTCATTTCGAATTAATTGATCGAAGCACATTATTACCACTGAAAATTATTTCCAGGCTACACATTTTCACAATATCACTGATTTTGCAAAACCAAACTATGCTGGTTCATCATTAACTGTAGGCAGACGTTTCCAATAAAGGAGCTGACGGACAAGTCAACAGTACACCAATATAAATATTAGATGTACATTTGACAGCAAAGGGGTGTCCATGTTGGATTTGTGAGTGCGCACCCGTCTACAAAGAATGATGGCAGATTTAAAGACACTGAGTGGTATCTACACGTTGATTTATATCAATAACCTAATAACGGACATGGACAGGCTTTATTTCACCATGGGCAAACGTGGGTGAATACTTTTTTCACTGCTGAGGATCACATTTTATTCTCCCACCTGATTATGTGTTTTTCTGAAAAGTTCTCATACAGAAGCAGTGTCCCTCATCACTTGTACGGTTTATAGCAACTTTACTGTTAAATCTATCTGCGCCTGTTGGTGAGAATTAACTGTGCTCTTCTTTACTGGGGCTCTTTCAGTGTTTAACATGTGCTGTTGTGGTATTTGATACCATTTCTCCTAACAAACTCAATCATTTGTGAGTGATGTCCCTCTGGTGTACGTGGAACTCTACACGCTGCCTCTTATCAGCTTCCATGGAGGGGAAGCTGAGGTGTTGAAGTGCCAGTAGTGAGAATGAAAGCACAGATCCGCTCTTTCTAATCATAGACTGTATAAAAAATGGAGGAAGCCTCTACGTCGGGGTCTGTTCTCTCAACTTGATCCAATCTTCCTCGCCTATGGGAGTCGCCATCTTGTCAGACTTTGACCCCGCCTCATTTCCTCTTACCAAATTGATGTGACGTTGGGGGGAGGGACAAACGTCCACCTCCGAGGAGAAGTGAGGGCCAGCGGCCAGCTGAGGCTGCTTCCTTAATTATTCATAAACTTTATCCTCCAATAAAATAAAAACTAGCCTGTTACAGAAAAATTCACCCTCTTAGTGTTGTCATGGAGATATGACCTAAACATACAACCTAGAATGTTTTTTTGTACCAGGCCTTAAACAGGTTTAATTATGCTGTGATAACAGCCTGTTTAACATGGGGGTCAATGAGAAACTGCTCTGTTATGAAACATGCCCCTAGTGGACACTAAGTGAACTGCAGCTTTGGCACTTCCTTACTGGATCAACAAGGAAATCACTGTAGTGGGGGCTTGGTTCTAACATTAATCACCATTGTGGCTTTTATCCAACTTAGTTACAGCTGCGTTTTCACAGGGCGTTTCTGCTTTTTCTTACATTCCCCGACACGTCTTTTCATACCTGCTTGTGTGTTGCCTCTCGCACATTTAGGATCTTTCCTCTCAGTGGGAACACTCCGTAGCGATCGCGCCCAATGACTCCAAGTCCAGAAACAGCAAGAGACTTGGCTGAGTCTCCCTCAGTGAGGATGAGTGTGCAGTCAGAGGAGTGTTTGCCACCTAGGACATGGATGTGGAAAAGGGTTATCATGAATTACTGTGAATCACTGTACAGCGTTTTGTCTAAGAGGCAACGGCCACAACTCTGCAGTCAGTGGTGGACATTCAAGGAAACGCATTGTTCTACACATTAATAAATAATCACACTGTTTACACACCAGCGTCGTTGGCGTCATCTAGCTTGGGAATGCCTTTGATCTTGCTGTACTTCACGGATGAGCACTTCTTATTCAGCTGGGTCTGAGCTTTGAACTTGACCCAGTTGAGTATACTCTCAACGATCCCGCAGTTGGTCGCCTGTGGGTGACAAAAAGACAGAATCCTTTCATGACTGATGCCCAACTATGTGAAGTGAGGAACCATAAACAGTGAGGAGCTGAAAGCCAATGAGAAGTATCCTTACAGCCCTGACGAACTTCTCTGACAGAAGGCACTTGGACCCAAAGCTCTTGGTCTGCAGTGTCATGTTCTCCTTAGTCTGGGAGTCAAACGTGGGGTTCTCGATCAGTGCGTTCACAAACACCCAGATGTGGTTCTTTACCTAAAGCACAAATGAGAGGAAGGAAGGTCAGTTTTCAACATGTCTGCAATGAAACCATCACAGTCGCCTCCAGTTAAAAATGTTGCGTACAACCACTCGTAACTCTACCTGGAAGGGTTTGACTGACACTCCTGCCTTGTTCTTCTTCTTCACCACTTCAATAAGTTTGGAAACTATCTGGTCCACCACATAGTCAACATGCCTGCCACCCTGAAAGATACACGCCCTGAGTGTTAGAAACACATTTTCACATGTTTACGTATAGCACCACTTTTTCACTGTTGATATTCAGATACCTTGGTAGTGGCGATGCTGTTGACAAAGCCGATTTGTTGGAATCCCTTCTCACTTAGGGTGAGGCAAACCTCCCAACGATCATTCACAGTCTCATTGACCACCTTCAGAGCAACACCGGTCTCGTCCAGTTTGTCCTTTACATACAGATCCACATAGCTGCGGAACCCAGTGATCTTTAGTGACAGAAAAGATAGATACAGGTTAGGTTCAATTGGTAATATTGACTTGTGGAAAAATCATAACTGCCGCCAAGCCTGTCATAAGTCATGGATCTGGCTCAGGTCATAGGGACTTGGCTTGGAAACCAAAGGGTTGCCAGTTCAAGTCCCCATACGGACCAAGAGAGGAGGGTGGATTGGTGGCTGGAGAGGTGCCTGGGCACTGCCAAGGTGCCCTCGAGCAAGAAACAGAACCCCAAAAATTGCTCTGGGTGCTTCTCATGGGTCCCTCTCGCTCTGACATCTCTCCATTAATTACCTGTTTGTGCACGTGTGCATATTTGAGGCTTGTGTGTGTGTTTAAACAACTAAAGAGTGAAATGTTTTTTTCCCCTTGCAGGACTAATAAAAAAAGCAGATTTTTACATTTATGAACAATACATTTTTTTAATGCAACAATCTGTTGATTACTGCAATTATATCAAATATTGTCCAAGCAATGTCTGCTCATGTCTGATATGATGTGCAGTGAATACATCTTTATTATTATTAGAGCCTGAATTCCCTGATGTGTTGTGCATATTTAACCAGTAATCCCCAAAATGCCTACTATAGCATAAACCTTTTTTTTTGTACGTTACTTATTTATGCATTGAATTTTGTTTGTACCGACAATAAGCCAATAAGCTGAACTTCATGACTATTAGAACTTTATATCTTAATGGAAACCAAGCTGCCAATAAGTGTAGGGTCCGAACAACACATTAAGTTGGTAAATCAGGCCGCCAATATGCTGTCTGTTTGAATTCATGGACCAGGTTGCAAAAAAGGGAGCTAAATTATCGTCTTACTGTCCAGTGTAAAAACACCTAGCATTAGCGAAATGAATGAATCCCCTGACCCACACAGTCTATAGAAGGTAAATAAAGGAAATAAAGGACATTGTCCAAATTAAGTACAGTTTTTAAGAATCATTTGAAAATCAAGCAGTTTTCATCCGTTGTCATCCAGTCTATTTAAATTCAAGCATTTTCCTAACATAGAAAATGTTAAAATTATGCTTTTTCCAAACCGTCAAGACTTTGTATGAGCCCTGTAAGTATGTGCCATCAACAGACATTGCTTTCTGGTGGCTATAAATCACTTGTGAAGAATGCAGTATTCTGAATCTACACTAGCTCGATAACCACATGTACAAAGCAGATTTTCAGATATACCACAAATGACAAATAAAAAAACTAAGGCTTCACAACGAAGTACTATTTGCTGCTCAGGAGCCAAAAATGACAGAGAACCTCAAGTTAGGATTTCTGAGCATCGACAACAACAACAAACCATTGAATGTCCACGTCTGTCAAAGTTAGAACTAAAAGCTGTGAACAGCATTAGTTAACCCTCAACACAAACTTTAAATCTAGTAGAGAACAATAAAGGGGAAAAAAATGTGTAATGAGACGGAGAAAGAGACTTACAGGTAATTTTTTCCCGTTCAGCGTGACTTTAACTCCCCTGCATGAACCGGCTACATCATATGCTCTGCGGGTGAGGAGTGCTACAATATCCTTGTCCAGTTTCTCCATCTTGAACTTGGACAGGTCCGGCTGGAACGTCACGCAGGTGAAATCGTCCCCATCGAAGAACTTGATCTTGGGGTCAGTAGTCTTGCCCATGTTGTTCTGCCACGTCTGAGGATGGTAAAAATCATGGTAACATATACACACACACATACCTGCCTAGCAAGTTGTCATATTCACTTCTAGACTATTTTATTACTTGAAATTACTTGAAACTGAAAAAATGAAGCTTTTAAACAGGAAAAAAAAATCAGACCACCCTTATTGTATCAAGTGCATTTAGTCCTTCGCCCAAACAATCGTGATATGAAACAACCGTAACACGTGTACCCATACAACACTCGAGGGTGCAACCACAGAAGGGGATAATATACACAACCTTACCTCAGTTATTACCACATGTCAAAACCCTATAAAACAGCAATGACTTTGTTCAAACATCACATTGCACTGGTCATTTAATATTCAAATTTCCTTCCAACAAAACATAACGGTACAGCCAAATAGTTAATCATTCAATGAAGTGGAAAAGATCAGACCATAAACAGGTATCACTATATCAAACTATCAAAGCATACCGAACAGAAGAGACATCCTTACCTGTTTGAAACTGTGTCTGTATTCCTTGCTGGCAGTTTCTACTGTGAACTTGGTGCTGAAGATGTTGCAGAGTTTAGCACCGTAGCCGTTCCTTCCACCTGGGGCCAAACGAACGGTTAGCATCGCAGACAGCAGTAAACAATATCCACATTTCTGAACCAACTTCAATAACCGCTGATAACAGATGTTAAGATGTCTCCTCTCACCCGTGACCTTTTTCTCGTCATCGTCATAGTTGCTGGAGGTGAGCAGGTGGCCGAAAATCAGAGCTGGCACGTACATCTTCTCGTCCTTGTGCTCCACCACAGGTATTCCTTTACCATTGTTCCAGATAGTGATGGTGTTGGACTCACTGGGGGGAGGCAGAATAAAGGCGAGGGAATGAGTTACAACAGCTGGAGGATCACCTGGACACAGACAATCTGAAAGATATTGTGTGTAGGAACAGGTATTGAACCGTACCCAGTCAACCCACCGAAATGTGTCTTGGTCACCACAAGAGATCAAATGTACTGAAACCTGGCACCAATATCTAGTCAGTTACTTAATTACAAGATTTACCAGTATTCATAAATATTACTAGAGAGGTTCCTGTTCATTATGTCCCAATATCTGCTGTTGCAATTCCTATAAATTCTTCACACCCATACGTTGTTATTTAACTTAACATGACTCCTGTACAGCTGGATGCGAAAATGAAAGTAAAATATCACAGATATCTGAAAATACAAACAGGAGAGAAACTAAACCTCAAACCACAACGATGAAGCAGAAGATACAGAAATGCAAAAGCTGCACAGACGTGAGGTAAGTCTCGCAACACCGCTTTCTTTGAGGGGAGAAGCGGGGTGGTCATGGGTTGGCTGAGTGGTGTTGTCTTGTATTCTGTGCCCTCGAAGTACAGGGCAACATCGGTAAGATTTCTGTGAGTAGTGTTGTACAGTTATATCCTCCTGATCAAAGTGGTTGGGAGGATATACATTCAAGTCAAATCTATACCCTCTCTACCAATTATGGTAGAGGCTGCTTCAAGTCTAGCTCTGAACCACTGGCAACACTGTCATCAGTGAAGGGAGGATACTCAGGAGGATTGTACCGTTTTCAATTCCTGCTGGTAAAAAAAAAAAAAATACACTTCATGAATGAAACAGGAGCCGCTACGCAGCCAGTATGCACTACTTATCTGGGTATTGACACGGCGTGACTCCAATTTAGACACACACACTAACACGTTTTCATTCTAAAATGCCGTTTCTTGACAGGCGTGACTTGGGCGAAGGTGTCGATGACGTGAACTGTTGTGTGCGTTGTTTTAAAAGCAGGAAACAGCTGATCACAGGAATGAGGGACAGCAGAACAGATGCTGACCATCACGGCAGAGAAAGTTCTAAAATTATATAATGTAAAATTAGCAGATTACAGGGCTAACTTCTTCTGATGCTTATGATGTACATCACTGTGCACACAACTTTGTGCTTCACATCACGTTTACACCTATCCCAGAAAGCCTTCTTTGCTGGCCGCATATGTGACGCATTTTCTATATAAAACCCCCTTGTGTCTGGGTTTAAACCCATTTCTGAAGATGTGAAAAGGTTGTGTTTCAGGAAAAATAGGTTGTAGAGTTGTTCTTGAATTCTATGCATCATATCTATCCGTCTTATCTCTGATAGGATATGACGCAAAATAACGACACCAGTGCTTAATAAGCTCAGTCACAAAGAGACGCGGGGAGCTGCAGAGAGGAGCATTAACATCTCTATCAGCTCACATCAGCAGTAGATTCCTGAGTGCGGCAGAGCTAATGGTATCATTTATACAGCTGGGGACATTAGAGGGAGCAGCAGCTTGGCTGAAGGACACGCTGCTGTTTAAGCAGTCAGATGTTGATGCAGTTGGTGAACCGCATATAAATCAAGAGTTCGGTGCATTACAGCACAGGCTCCTTATACTGTAGTTTCACCTGGATCTACAGTATGTCTCAAACCACATCCATATACTGTATGAATTTACCGAGACCTGGTAATATCCACTACATAGGGAAAACCGCCATCTGAATACAGGATCCAGACAAGACCATCGACATCACTACGTACTGATAAAGAATATTTAATCTGGGTAAAGAAAGGGCAAAAGGAGCTGCCCTCTAGTTTTTCATAAAAGTCATGAATACATTTACATGACATTTTGTAGAAAAGGTCAAGATCCAAATCCAACTTGCTACTTAATACACTCTTTTTGGTTATTATTACATTATAAAACCTTGTACTCACGGATCAATAGTGATCTTAATGGCATTCATGTTCTTGTCCCTTTGTTTGTTGTCTGCTGCATTGACTGTCAAAGAAAAACAAACACATGTAAACCACAGATCACAAAGCGATGTCTTCACTTCTTGTTTTGTCCAAAGACATTCAATTTACATTTATCAACAACAGAAATAGGCAGCAAATTCTCACACTGGAGAAGCTGGAACCAGATAGAGATTTATAAATGGATTAGTTAACAAAATAATCAACATGTGACTTGATCATAAAATCAAAGCATTAGTTGTAGCTGTAATAGGAAGTGACCAGTCCCTGTAAACTCGGGGTTGTTGCCTGTAAAAAGCACGGTTCGTACAGCTTTTAAAGAGTTAAACCAAAAATGCCCTGACCCTTAAAGCTTTTACCATCACATCTAAATCTTTACTAAAAAAAAAATCAGAGGACACATACACATTCTGATAATCCTCAATTAAGTACATTTTGGATATCTAATCAACTGAATAAGAATCATGAACCCCACTTGGTTCAGTTCAGGTATAAAAAAACGAGTAATGTTTTTACACGCAAGTAAAGTGTAATGTATTTTTGCTGAGATTGATTCCGCTTTAAAGGGTAATTCTGGCACAAAATCATCACATGGTCTTTTTTGGCACTTTCATTCATCAATTAACCCAGCGAGACAATAGTTCACACAGGAAAAACACTAACAGAGAAATCCGGTAGAACCGCTAACAGCCGGACATGGCTAACACTTACTAGCTCGGGGCAGTACGTTGAAGGCAATAAAACGTCTTTTTTAACCACTAGTACTGCTGAAAATAACAGCAAACCTCTGCAGCAGCATGAGAAGAGTCCCTACGCAGAAAACAAAGCACCAATGGGCTCCTTCCTTTTAGAATGCATTTGGTAATCCACTTGAATGGACTTTACTATGAGAGGAGCTGGTACAGGGGCCAGTAGGTAAGTCTTTAAAACACTCTTTTAATAAACTCTGGGTTCATAAACTACGTTGTTGCTGCTTTGTTTTCTGTGTAGGGACTCTTCTCATGCTGCTGCAGAGGTTTGGTGTTATTTTGAGCAATATTAGTGGTTAAAAAAGACGTTTTATTGCCTTCACCGTACTTCCCCGAGCTAATCAGTGTTAGCCCAGTATGGCTGTTAGCGTCTCTCCCGGATTGCTCCGTTAATAGTTTAAACACAATAAAAACTGTCTCGATGGCTTATTTGATGAGTGTAAGTGCCGAGAAAGACCATGGGATGATTTTTCCATGGAATTACACTTTAAATATCTGCTACGGGCCTGAGCCTCTTTTGTAATTACAGGACACAGCAGTAATATCCAGACAATGAAGCTGTCATTAATCAAACACCTTTATAAACACACGGAGTGAGGGCCATGTGTGCAGAGATAAAAAGCAATCATCAACAACACGCCCATGCTGTGAGCAGTGTCGAGCAGCATCATGTAAAATCTGAGTATTACACTGGGGCACTTTACTAGAAGAGGCATCAAGCAAAGCATTATAGTGTTCGCACTAAACTAACATGTAACAGATAGACTGCACACCTGTTTAATCAACCTTTATTTAGCTGAGGAACGCTGGCTGGGCTGAGGAACACTTTACCAGGTACTGCAGCTTCATTGAGCCACCACAAACACTGACATCATTCCTCAACTTTTCCTTTTTTTTTTTTTTTACAAACATCCATTTAGGCTGCAAACGGTGCACACAAAGATGAGCTCCCAGAGGGAGACTAATCTCCACACACAGGCCTAGATCAATGCTGCTGCTGAGCAGTGCCCACAGCAGGATTCAGTGACTGACGCAGACATTTTCATAGTGATAATAAGCCTTTAATATCAGAGCTGTAGAGGGACGACCTCCAGTAACAAAGGATGCTGTGTATTAACTATGCAGGTGACAGTGTGGAGGGGAGCGGAACAGCGTGGATTCACTCACCAAGGATTTCATCAAAGATTTTGTACAGTCCGGGAACGTAGGTGATTTCCCTCTGGTTCATTCCTATTTCTTCATCAAAAACCCACATTTGCTGAAAAAGATTCAAAAGGAGTTTTTAAGTTCATTGGTAGCAGTGACCATAAAAACATTCTGCTGTCAACACAACAAAGCTAAGAGTATGCTAACAAGAGGATAGGCCAAAATAGTCACGTGTAAGCTTGTTAGCAGGACTAGATTAACAAATCTAAAGGCTGATATGGATTTTTGAAGAAAACGTATTTTACTAGTGAACAATCTATTCATTTTCTCTAGTTCTCTGATTTCAACATCAGACCAAACTCTGTGATCAAAGAGCATCTTTTAAGTTCTTGAGAGCTCTGTAATCTCATCATGGGTTATATGCAAAAACATCACATGTATGGATGTCAGAATGTTGCCATAGTCAAAGCCGTGTCACATGTTTAAAGGATAGACAGCAGCTAATCACAGAGATCATCACACAAACTTAGTTTCTTTCAGTAGTCTGTTGTAATTTGCAAGATGAACTGAATGTCGATCCTGCAAACCTCAGCCTGACTCCAAGATATATACTTGTGCTGGGCTGAGACAGACACAAATCAGTAACAAATACATAATTACGAGTCAAACTGAATTATACATGGGTGTACTTGCTGCCAGTCAGCTCTATCGGAAAGCTAATTACTATAACCTACAGCTCCACACCAGGGGCAAGATG
This sequence comes from Echiichthys vipera, assembly GCF_963691815.1. Lineage (NCBI taxonomy): Eukaryota > Metazoa > Chordata > Actinopteri > Perciformes > Trachinidae > Echiichthys > Echiichthys vipera. The sequence goes on along the minus strand of NC_139838.1, from coordinate 5,331,083 downwards.
CGTAAAACTCATATAAATCTGCACATACGCCTGATTCTGTTTAATAAATGTACATATGCACATTGAACCATTCATTAGACCCGTCAATGAGAAGAACGGGACACAGAGGGATATTTCGCTGACTTTGTGGCATCTGTGAGGTCCGTACCACTAATTCATCGCATGTTTCTGCACGCCGTCGTCACAGTAAGATTTGAATCATTATTATTAAACGTCAGAAGGATGATCAATGATTCATGCTTTGCGCTAATGTTGAAACTGACTTGACAAAGTGAGTGCTTGGCAATTCAGGATGGTATTAAACAATTATTAACGGGGTGAGAACAGTAAGAATGATGCAATTTATCACTAATTTGAAATTAAGTTTATAAATGTGCCTTTAATTGGCATTTTACAGAAGACTGTGCAGAATGCAAAAATAATAATAATACACACATTGGCAAAAAACCTAAAAACAATATAACTGGTCTCTCAATTTGTATTCAACCTCCTTCTCATCATATCCCCCATAGGTATGTGCATTAAAACCGTGTGTGCGCTGGCCTGAACTCTGTGAGGAATGCACTCTCTTACCACACAGTCTCCCTTCATAAATACAGTTTATGTAAGATGTGTACATGGTTTTGTGCGTACACATTGTTAATACATCTTGCAGTTCTTGTAAAACACACTTGCTCTCCCCCCCGTGGGTTATTTTTTAAACATATTTCATGCAAACAATAGCTAAAGCGTTGAGCTTCATGTGCCTAGATTTGTACACAGTGAGCAGAAAATGTCAGTAACATGTTATCAAGTCGTCAGTCGATTACCAGAGGTCCCTTTGTGACATAAAGCCAACGTGTAAACTGAGCAGTATTTCTGATTACAGTGCATGTCTGAAAGGGACTCATCCGTCTATCCTTGAAGTCAACAATGAAAGGAAATGCCCTTACTCACCTGGGTGATGGGCTCCACAGTGCCGATGTACGTGTCTGGACGGAGAAGGATATGCTCTAGCTGGGTCTTCTTCTGGTACACTCTCTCCACAGACAGCTTGGAGCCTGCCTTGTCTTTCTTGGCCCCTTCCACCTTGCCACTATCACCTCTGCCATTTGTCGCCTCCTGTGTGGCAGAATTGATATTGTTATTAATACACCCACGTAAAACACCCCAGGCCATGGAAGAAAAGGACTCTGATGTGTTGTTGACAGAGGATTATCAGTGCTGACCACCATAGGGAGAACACCCTAGACCTCCCTGTTGCTTTGTGATTTTGGCGATAAACAATCACTGGCCAGTATACTGTAATTGGAACATTTTGTTCTTTACACTACAGTAAGCTTAAAGTCCCTCTATTTCAAACTACAGTGCTGTTATATTTGGTAGTAATATAAGTAAGTACAAAAAAAAACAAGTACAAATGTCAGATTTTGGTAAAATCAACGCCAATTAATTAGAATAACCAGTAATAAAACTGATATACTTGCATTTTAAATATGTCAGCCGAAAAAAATGACCTTTGCCTTGAAGAGAATGCAGACAAAAATGTAAACAATAAACCAGGGCTTGACAGTAACAGTTGCTAGGTTGCCATTGGCAACCATTTTGAGATACTGGCAACCAATTGCTTTACATCTTAAAGGGAAAAAAAGACATTTCGGTCACATGAGCAAAATATGTAATAAAGTTGAACATCGAGAGAACAATAGCACTTTCAATAAATATCAAATAGCTAGATGTTAAAGTGTAATCGGTTCTGCCGTTCTGCTAAAACAAAACAAATTGCTGGTTCAATTAAAACAGTAAGGAAATGATTCCGATAAATTGAACTGAACACAAAATACATCATTAACAAAATTAAAGATTGTTACATTTTAAAGCGCAGTTTTCTATTAATTCTCTCTTATAACTAAAAAAAAAATCTCTTTTTTCACAATGTGTTTATCACACAAATTAATATTGCCACGACCATAAAAAGACAACATCATTGCCTTCTTCAGAGTTTGTACACAGTTTGGAAAATGCAAAAACAAAAATCTTTTATCATCAGAAATAACACGATCTTATTACAAATCTGTGTGGTGTCTTTTGGTTTAAATGTCAATTAAATGAACAGCTTAGTTGAGCATGCATCACCAATGTATTGTGAAGTATAATTTTAACTGAATCCGCTTCATTAATAATTCTTCTTCAAAGTTTCCATTCCTTTATCATCATATATTACACTGCACAAAGTAGTGGGTTTAAGTTAGTGTGCTTAAACTTTACTGAGGATTGCAGAATAAACCCTGTGGCAGTGTCATAGCAATGAGTGGGATGCATTAAGCATATGTTCAGGCACCCCCCACATCATACACATCTGCTGTGTGCCTCCTTGCATTGCTCGATTTTAATGACAAACAATAGTTCCTTAAATCCCCCAATGAAGGTGCTGGTAGGGAGACTATGCTGGGTGAAGGCTGTGCAAAACTGATTCACCCATGGCACAAGAGCTAGCAACACTGTATCTTGTTTGAACCCCACGCCATTGAAAAACCATGTTCAAGACTCGCAAGACTTCCTAACGGTGTGAGTTCACTTCCCCTGTTCCTCACCGCTCATCACTGGGAACTTTAAAAGACACATTAGACTTATTCCAATGTGTTTATACTGTAATAAACAATAAACCTGTGAGTGGTGTGAGTTAATGCCGCGGCTTTAGACTGTGTATTTAACACTTACGCACTAGCTTTCCATTGATAGTGAATTTTACTTCGCGTCTGTATTGAGGATGTGAACTTATGACTTGTGACTTATGGTCCGTTCGTAACCCGTGCTGCCTTCCTTACTGTGAGACTAGATTTTACGGCAGTCTCCGCGCTCGAAACCCGGTCAGGATTGAAATGGCGAAACCACAACTGTGTGCTCTTTAACAAGCGTATTCAGGACAGGACACTACGGACTTGCGATGGGGTTGAACGTTAAACGCGAGGGATAGCTTCCGACTACCCCGGTGCGCCGTGCTAAGGTGAACTGAACACTTTCAGCTTTCACAAAAGCACCATTTAGATTAGAAAACTTTGTTAACGTTAGTTGTGTGACTAACTTACCATCCACGCCAGACCCCCGCTTCCTGCTGCGCCGTTGGACATCTTCCTTTGTGATCCTAAGGTTTGTGATGCTCCTCGCGAAATGTCTTCAATTTCAATTCAATTAAATGTCCGCCCGCATAACAAACGTCTCAGTTGCTGAAATGTACCCAAACCTGTTTATCTTCCATGTTCTTTCTCCGTCTGCATTAAAGATAATCCTTTGAATGTATCAAAACAAGACGAGTAGGGGAGTGTATCGCGGCTATTGTTAAAATCGACCAGCGGAGGTACAGTAGGCCTAAACTTCCAACAAAGATGCTAACCGGGCTACTAGCTGCTAAATAAATACTATACAAACCGTGCGCATTAAATACACGAACAATTGCATGTGAAAACTCAACAGAATAAAAATAGGGGTTTAACTCAAATGCTTTAAAAACGATATACTTAAATACATTTCATTTAGAAATCAAACGAATATTAGCTAGCAACAGCTCCGGCTCTCCGGCTCCGCCATCTGCAAGATAGACGGCGAATCGTCGAGCAGATCGACGGACCAATCAGGTGGCTGATTTTCAAAGGAACCGGTACTTCGACCAATAGGAGAAGACAATCTATTAGTGACCGTGTTCTCTTTGCAACGCAAGATGGCGGCAGAGCTCAACGCTTCAGCATTGAAAGACTAAATGAGACAGTGTGTAATGTGCTGGACAGAGTAACGGCGACTACCAGACTGCAAAAATACCTTTATTATACCACTATGTATTCCCTAACATTCAGCCCCTTCCACTACACCGACACTAGCCATTTATAATGATACACACGGGTGTAACTGGGCAGGGAAAGGTTTAGAAATTCTGAAGCCAAATATTTGATGAAACACTTCTCAATAATTAGTTTATTACTTGTAGAACTGGATCAACCTGAGCTGACGCAGGCATCAACCCCTGTTTGCTGTGTGGAATGTCCCCATGGATCACAACTTACACACACACATTCAGAGCAGAGGCAAATATTAGAAATCTATGGCTTTATGTGTTGAACTCTTTACATGTAGACTGTGTGTCCCGTAGGTTATTTGACCTTCTGTAAAATCTATGTTTTAAATGTGTCTAGGGACCAAATTCATGCCTTCACTCATCATTCATTGGGCCGTGCATATTTAACCATCCTGGAGGACTGACACATAGAAATATTGCACTGAATTGTCATCATACAAAATTATCATCCAAACAATTATCAATCGTCAACGCATTCGACACTGAAAAAGACCCAAAATCCGTTGAGTAAACCGACTTTTAAGCATCTTCTAAGCTGATGAGGATTTCAAAAGAAGACTCCTCCGTCTCCTTCAAGCTTTGTCTGAAGAGCTGAGAGTGCTGCCACGACGTCTCCTCTTCTCCGCCGCTGAGTCCCGCTTCGACGAGGAACTCCGAGGAGCCCGATAGACACTGGAACGACTGCATCTTCCCGTCTGAAGATTCAAACACAGGAGAGGAAAAGTATTAGGACGGATCGTGTCACACTACTACACTGAGGGTATTTGATCGGCACATCTATTGCATAACCGTACCTCCAGAGAACTCTGTAGTAATCTGGTCTGACTGCAAGTGCCAGCAGACCTTCCCGGAGTGGAAGGTTTGGCTACTGGCCATGATTGAGATGGACTTTATCTTCATTCCTGCTGGAGCAAAGTCAAACTTCCAGCTAATTTTTCCCACAGAGGAGCCTTCCGTTCGAGCGATGTACACCTGGAGAAAGAAATACAATCTGGGTCATCACACTTCCCGCTGCATGTTGTTCCGGGCTCTGAAACAGTGAATCTAGTATGAGCAGTTTATTCTCATTTCCTACACTCCCTTATTGCTTATCATAACTCTAGAGCTGCATCCAGTCGCATACTGTTCACTGCTACATACTCAATATGTATCCTATGGTTCAACATACTTTTGTGTGAATAAACAATCGTATGTAAAGGGTTCCTACACATGTTCCATTTTGAAAGTTCCAGACTTTTCCTAACTCAAATTTCCAGACCTCTCAGAGGATTTTTTAGTCAATTTTAAACATCTGAACACCAATTGTTAGAAGCTTATTATGTAAATAAATGGTTTTAAAATCCAACTTTTAACACGTATGTTAAATTCGGACTATGTATGCCATTATGTTGCCAAGTAATTACAAGACATTTTTACTTATGTACTTTAGCTTATATAAGTGCGCTGAACATGTCTCAGTTTGAAGTTCATTTACGGCATTGTATTCCAGCTAAATGCTAAAAGAGTGAAATGAATAACTGCGTATCTGTAACACTACAGACAGGAACAGTAGAGATGGACAATTAACAAGGAACTACAAAAGAAAACACAATAGATGAGAACCGCACGCGGAGCGGTAACCATGGTAACCTGACACCATTCTACAGCCAGCTTGATTAGTTTCATATCATCTACAGCTATGTTGTGTTAGTAAACTTGTTTTGATTTATATATATTATTTTAGAAAGTGAGAGAATAGTCTGGGAACAACACAAACATTTTTCTAAACTCTTTTCCCTTTTTCCAAACATATCCAGATCTGGAAATTACTCACATTAAATTCCATACTTTTCAATACTGCGTAGGAATCCTGATTGTATCTTTTCAGACACATTCTAATTTCACAGTGTGAACTTTTTTTTTAAAACAAAAAGGGCACTCCACCAGTTTTACAAACCAGTTTACTTATTATGACAACGATTATTCAGTCTGTGAACAGTTTTATTACGCTTGACATGCCTCTATTCCACATTAACTGCAATCTCGAATTCTCTTTATGCTCTCGGCTTTAGGAATGGCAATGTCAGTGTGTCGGTTTGTCCACCACTCTGGTCCAGAGAGAAACATCTATTAGATGAAAGACTAAATATTTAATACAGAACTAATGGTGCTCCCATCAACCTCAGCTGATGCTGTGCTGACATCGGACGTGAGGCGGAGTACACCTGGACAGGACGCCAGTCTATCACAGGGCACATAGAGACAAACAGAGACAGACAACCATTCACACTCACATTCACACCTACGGGCAATTTAGAGTCATCTATGAACCTAACACCTGCATGTCTTTGGACTGTTAAACCGGGAGGAAGACGGAAAACCCAGAGAAAAACCCACGCAGACAAGGGGAGAACATGCAAACTCCACACAGAAGGATTCGAACCAGCAACCCTCTTGCTGTGAGGCGACAGTGCTAACCACCACATCATTGTGCTGCCCGCACACAACTAACATAACATACTAAATTAAGATGGTGATTGTGGTAATAATTACACATACATTTTGTGAAAGGTTTCCATATTTGTTCTGGTGCTTTATATTTTGTTGCATTAAAATGCACTGTGCTATAAAAATCGGAAAGTTTTCTAAAAAGAAAGGTAAAACTACATAAATATTACACAACCAAGGGCCCAGGCCACCCCGAACTCTTTAAAAAATATTGCAAATGCTTAGCATAGCACCATATTAGCATAGTCCTTGTGAGGTGTCAGGTGAGCATGTTAGCATCATACATGTGGTTAGCATGCTGATGTTAGCATTTAGCTCAAGTACAGCCTCAGAGGGCACTAACCTGCCAAACTTAATGGGAGCATAGTAATAAAACTGTTTTATTTTAATAGTCATAGCTTACCCTTTATGAGTTCAGTTTAAACGTCTCTGAACCTATGTTATGTGCCGTTTAGAACTAAATAGGAGTTCATGTAACATTTAACATTATTATACTTTATAATCAATTCTGCATGATAAAGACATTATTCTACAGTACTGTGACTTATGTTGAGAGCAGGCCCGGAGTGGCTAATCGGGAGGACCGGGACAATTCCCGGCGGGCCGGTCTGACTTTTGGGCCGCGAGGGCCGGTGTTCAATTATCATTTTTATTTATTTTGTGCCGGTGTTCAGTCATGGCACTGAGTGGAGTGGGTATCACGTGTATGCTGTTACCGCTGTCGCTGGTCATATCAGGGAGCTGGCGGTCTGTTAGATCATGCCAATGAAACTGGGACGCGGACGCAGGTTAAGGGCACGGCCACCAACAAGGCACTGACGCAGACGCAGCCTGATGTAACGTACGTGTCGTGCACTAGTCCACACACTTCAGTGGTGTTTGCCTAGCTCCAACCACAGATGTACAAGGAAAATAATAAACCAAAATGGAAAATCAAAAGAGCAAGGGTGGCGCAGAAAAAGCGAGGATTAAAAAGAGAAAAGCCCTGGAGACAGACGCAGCCAAATGTGCAAAAATCGGCAACTCTCCTCTCACACTCGGTGACAGCGTCTGGCAGCGCGCAAATTCTCGGTGACAGCGTCTTATAACGATCATATAATAGTATAATATAAGTTTATATATAATATCACGGCCAAAAGCTCTGTGCGCCTCCGGATGGCCGTAGCACGAGGAGCTCTCGTAGGGATTGGGCTTCGCGGGGTTTGTTTACCGGCGTTGCTGTGTGGAACCGGTCTTCCGCGTTCCACACAAGACCGGATTTTTTTTTTATTACTGGAAAAAAAAAAAAACTCGGTGTTGGCCTCAACCACTGGTAATACCGCATACCGCGGCAACCCTGAATGTTACTAATAATTGGCATAATAATTTCTTTCGGTGTTTCGGTTTTCGGCCTTGGTTTCCTCATTTTCGGTTTCGGCCAAGAATTTTCATTTCGGTGTATCCCTAGTTGTAACATATAGCCTGTCTAACCTAACGTTGCATAATTTAAATAATATTATAATGCAACGCCACATAACTGGCCACAAACTTTGATTTGTAGCCCCTCAGATACAAGATGCATCACCAAGCACCAGCCATCAGCCCACAGGTCCAGAGTGTGCAGGTAGGATTGCTCATTAAGTGAATATTATTAGAATTAATATAATGAACAGTATGGTGTAGACCTAGCCTGGTCCTACCAGACTCGTACTTCATTTCATTTGCACAGAGAGTCTGGACCTACTCAATTGATAAACGCTAACTCACTTGGAAGGCAGGTGTCTGTTGAAATTTAAAACTATTGGATCTGCCCAGTGCCACTCTGGATCTGCCATAACCAATCGCTAACGTTTGGCCGGGAATCACATTGCACGCAGGCTGTAAACAAACCAAACACTGTATGAAGATGTAAACGAGAGCTGATTGGACCCAGATTGCAATTGATGATGATAGAGGATTCAGCACTACAATAATGAAACTGACTTGAATTTTTGACTTGAAAAAGGGGAGATTTGTGACGAGATTTATGAACATTTTTATGATTTAGAGTCAGAGGCAGAGCCAGGAGCCAGTGGTGAGGAAGAAACAGATGAGCTAGTGTGTGAACAAGCAAGCATCAGTTCCAATAAAACCACTTTCTATGCCCAAATGATAGTAGTGGCCCGTTATACTTTTGATAATTAGTAATAGTAAGAATTACAGTAGGAATTACAAGGCTTTAGAGAACAGAGCGCTATTGTATGCTTAACATGTAAAGTTATAATTACATTATTTTAATATAATAGGTCGTGATCTAAAGTGGGCCGGTCTGAGGTATGAAACTCCAGGGCTGAAAATGAGTCCCACTCCGGCCCTGGTTGAGAGTTCAGTTTTTCTCCCAGATAGTCTTAAGAATATGTTTGCAAACCTGAGCCATAGCCAATACTGAAAATACTGCATGATGGTCAAACTGAAAAACATGGGTCTATGAATCAAGCGATAATAAACGTACCATCTGCCAGTCTTCCTCCACCTTCCTGAAGACTGACTCCTTCCTCCACACACACTTATCCCAGCTCTGAATGACCTCAGAGTCGTTGGACACCCGACAGTACTGGTCTTTGGTGGCACTGTAGCGCACATGCAGTAACCTGTCACTCTTCTCTTTCTCTGTTGGAGTAAACACGTAACCTGCAGGCTGAGAAACAAACCAACACACACACACTTTAAGTCAGGACTGATTTGTTTGAGACACCCAGCTGTCAAGCTATGATACATGAAGCTTAAAAGGTAATCTAACACCCTAGTGCTGATCTGTCTGTGAGATCTGTTGAGAATAGATGATTTTCACCCCAGGTAAACTAAAAGGTTTTTAGAACATGTAAAATGAAATGTATCAGTATATATATATATAATGCTGAGTGGAGAAAGCTCAATAAGAACACCATCTATAAACTATACCTGTGTGGAGGTCCCTACATCAGCTTTTCTGGTCTCGCCTCGTGCGATCCTCCAGGCCAGGGAGCCAGAGTTGCGTCCGCCCAGCTCTCCTGGTTTTGGTTTCTTGGGAGAAATAAACTCCACCAGTTCGACAAGCAGCCTCTCTGTCAGCTCCTTCTTCCTGTCTGGACTTAGGGACTGCTGCCTCTTCAGTATCAGAGCAGATGGAAAGTGCTTTACATCAGACTCACCGTGGCAGTTCAAGGCTTATACGAAGAGTTTAAAGGGTTAAGATTTACCGAGGCGTTAAGTCCATTAATGGTGTGCAGCAGCCAGGCCTCCTGAACCTTGGTCCTTCTCGACAGAACCTCGGGATGTTTGCAGGAATACCTCCACGTCACGTCGACCACCTGCATCACACACACACACGCTGAATTCTGAACTGTGAATTGACCCTGGAAGATAATTCATGTCGACACAACAGTATAGTGCACAGCTCATCCACCTGCATAGCACAACATCGGAATAAAATATACAAGTCATACACAGTATAATATAAAAACCATCTACCCTCTTATTTGCCTCAAAAATATATTTTTCCTACAGAAACAAAAGGAAAAGTGCGCTCTTGTGCACATGCATGAAGATATATGAAACAATGGGTTTGGGGTATTCAAGGGTAGGGGAATCAGAACACGTTGATAGACGGACGAAGGCATTGTTGGTTTTGAGCTTATCATGCGATTCATTGATCATGAATAAATTATAAAATGTAACCATCTTTATCCTTTAAGGACACGATTAGGGATGGATATCGTCAGGATTTTATCAATGCTACTACTCTTGTAATACTTTACACTATCAGTTCTTTTTCAAATACTTAAAAAAAAAAAAACATTATTAAAAAAGGATTCAGGACACCGATTCAGGACACCGATGCAGGACGACGCTTCCAGCGGAGAACTACAGAGCAACACATGTTATGCTGGGCAGACACACAGCTCTCCAATAAAAAGGCATGTGTGGTGGAATGCCTCACCCCATGAGTATTTCATTTCCTGATAAATTATATATAACCGTTTCACTGATAATTGTTAAAAAAATCATTATTGTCGGTTTAACAGTTAATTAGTAACATCCCTGAGTGATACCAGTATAGACTTTAAGAACTGATAGTGGTAGTTATAACTGTTGTCTGACCTGGTCCTTGGAGAAAGCCAGAACGTAGGCCAGCTTCTTCCCCCAGCCAACCTCATACAGAAGAGGCTTATCACAACCGTTCTCACATGAGTCGCAGTGCAGCCAGCGACGCTGAGAGGTCGAGTAAATCTCCGTCCACACGTGGTCTGAAACACCACAGAGAACCTTTCATGCGCTTTAAACAAAGCAAGTATGGAAGTACAAACTTTGGCAAAGGAAATGTTCCTAATATTCAATTAGTATTCAATATCGTGAACCAGGACTATTTTCATGGTTCAGTGTTTCACAGAAATCTAATCTGGAAGGCAGAGAGTCTGTTTTATATTCTTGACCATGTGAATGGAGCACAGGAACTTCTGGGTAAACAGCAGCTCTTTCAGGGGAGGAGAGGCAGGTTTCACTGCAGGCCAACAGCCCTGAGGCTTCTGTGAGTACAGTCCTCCAAACACACTCGGAAACTGAGACAGACCTCTCTGCTCAGTTATTAACACTGTGTGTGAAAGTTCATTCTTCATCTCACTTCATCAATAGTCAACTTAGGCTCCACTTTTCCAGATTTTGATAGAGTTTGCTCAGTTGTTAGTCCTGATTTGAGACTGCAGATATCGATTGTTTTCATTTAAAATTATTCAGATGATTAATTGTTCTGTCTATTAAATATAGGAAAGGGGAAAAATGCCTGTTGTATTTTGTCAGGGCCCTAGAGGACGTGTTCAAAGGCCTTGATTTGTCTGATATCCAGTGTCCCATCATAAAGGACTGAGGGAACAGGAAAACTTTGACTTCTCTTTATTGATCCCTTTGGGATGACTCCATCAAGGAAATTGAATAAAAATATACTAAAAAGAGCTAAAACCCGGAGAGCTACTGGAGAGGCAGCCGTCTCCTACAGCGCCAGACGCAGAAAGATAACATTTACCTTTGAGATACCACAACCAAATACTTTAGCCATTTTTCTTCAAAGAATTACTCAAAATGATTGATCAATTATCAAAAAAGTTGCTAATTGCTTTCCTCCTGATCGACTAATCACCGATTACTGATCGGCAGCTCACTTTGTAGAGTGGGGGGGCCTATTATACATAAACTGGAGGGGCACGGTGTTGGGATCTGACTTTTGGCCCTTTGCTGCATGTCACCCCCTCTCTCTCCATTTCCTGTCTGCCTAGTTCTATGATAAAGGCAAAATAGCCTAGGAAACAATCTAAAAATAGTAAAAGCTCCAGAAAAGGCTATGGTGTGGACCTTGAGTTGAGATTTAATCAAAAGAAATTACAAGTATTTAGGACCCCTAGTTGTCATTTCCTCCTGATGTGAAACACGGGTGTGTGACTGAACCTCTGCATTTCTCTGCAGAACAGAAAACCTAAGCAGCGCTGCAAGAGCCACATCTGTCAGTCATGTACGTACCTGTGCTGTCCCAGATATATCTGGCCTCAAGGCCAAGGGCTCTGCAGCACAGTGTGAAACAGTTAGCCCACTCCCCGCAGCGCCCCCTCCTGGTTTCAAGAAGCTTCTCAGGATTGTTGTACCTGGTATTAACAATACAGGGAAAACAATTCATTATTCTTCATGTGTGTTGTGGTCCAAGCCATTCGTACTCTTTATGACTGTTTGATGACAGAGATGACAGTGAAAACTTGCCTTCTGCATCTTGATCTTAATTTTCTGAAAATTGAAAATCCTAAGCTCTGTCATTGGAGGAGTAAGAACTAGCCAATATGGTACACACATACACACAGACAGACCTGGGGAACCTGGTGGAGAGCCGGCAGCTCTGACAGTAGTGGTTCTCCACTCGCTGGGCTCCCCAGCGGAGGTCATCTGTGGTGGGACTGAGGGAGCTGGCGTTCTGGGTGCGGCCTTTGCAGCGGCTGCAGGGCAGACAGTCCACCCAGGAGAAGAAGTCCTTTTTGAACCATCGGAGCAACTCCAGCACCAGGAAATCTTCTATTCCAAGTTTACATTCTACAAACAGGAAAGCAAGCCGGTTGGCCGCCTTTAAAAGGAGCATGCATGCTTTTATTTACATACAGTATGAGGGGGACTTCACCTGGATCCGCCTCCCTTGCCTCCTTTAGCTTATGTTCAGCAGCAGAGGAGAGCTGCTGGTGAGGGATGTGGCTCCTGGCTTTGTGCTGCAGCTCAGGGTTTTCATACAGCATCACGTGTTGGAAGTTGGACTGGAGAGTGACAAAAAAGCTCATGCTGCTCTCCTGTCAGAAAGAAGAAAACATCCAGATTACAAACTAATAATACAGAGAAGATCCAGAATGACTGAAGGAAGATGTTTAGACATGTATGACAAGTTCCCACTACAAGACTTTTAAAAAGGTCAGTTTGCTGTACTGTTCAAACTCCACAACTGGCTGTCTTTTGTCTGGAGTCTTGAAGCACTGAAGGCAGCAAGGAGTCACCAACTACAAGATCTTTCTCCAGGAGGAATCGCTGACTAGGTACTTCTCCCCACCTCAACCCCTATTTAACCAAACTTAAAATGCTCAGTGTCTCTGCAATCTACTGTTTTTTGTTTTGTCTCCTTAAGCTGGTGTGTGTGTGTGTGTGTGTGTGTGTGTGTGTGTGTGTGTGTGTGTGTGTGTGTGTGTGTGTGTGTGTGTGTGTGTGTGTGTGTGTGTGTGTGTGTGTGTGTGTGTGTGTGTGTGTGTGTGTGTGTGTGTGTGCTCTCCAAACTCTTGCTCTGATATCTAATATTGCAGCAGATGGGTTTAAAGATGAACTCCAGGTGTGTTTGAAACCAACATTTAGGGTTTGCCCTGTGGGTGCCGCACACACACGGCTACACACAGTAAAGTTCCTATTGTTAGATGTCTAGAGAGATATTAGCCTTCTTTTTTTCAGATTTCAAATTGGATATTTGCATCGAGTAATGACTAGATCATTTCAGGTTTGCAATGCATGTGTGAAAGAGGCTCAGTAACTGTCCAAAAATATTGGCCATATAGGTGATTATGCTAATTGTCCAACATATACAAGTTAGCATACGGAAGTTTCTAAATGCTGGGTACCCACGACGTACATTGCCAACATAAAACTATGGGGTATTCAACATTACCATGTTCACAATAGGGCTGTATAGGCTGGAAAATAGACTACGGGGTTTTACCCTCCTCATCTAGCCAACTTGAATTAATTGGGGTTTCAAATGATTAAAGATAGACATACATCATAAGACCTGTAAATTCTTCATTTAATATAAAAATTATCTTTGCCAAAAAAAGGGAACAAAGTCAGTTAAGGTGGCTTTAGTCTCCACTGTAACCCTGCTTCACTATTACAGTTACACACTTTATAAATACCACTTCATACTCTTTACCAAGGATGAAGGTTGTGATGGAGGTGGAATAACTGGCTGGCTGGAAGCAGCAGCAGAGCTCTCTGGTGCTGAGGCCACAGCAGCCTGAGCAGTAGGTTGCACAGGCTGTCCTCCGTGCAGCCTCTGATCCCTCTCTGCTGCTATGGATTCCCTGATGAGCTTCAACTGTTCCACTGATGCAGAGTTGGGGAACACCAGGTGGGTCTCAGCCTAAAGAGGTGCAAATATTTACTCAGTAAGGCCAATGATAAATTACCATATAGACGGGCAATGAAGGCAGTGGTGCACGCTTTGACTTATTACTGTAGACACCGGACAGTGACTTATTAATTACCTCCTCAAATCCCATCTCGAAAAGGCATTCCACAGCACCTTTGATGGGCAACAGCTTGGTGGAGAATGTAGGGTTTCCTATGCGGATCGATCTGTACTTTTCCTCACTGGGACACCTGAAAGAAACAAATGACAACTTTAACTTGAAACATTTACATCAGAGACAATGTTATGAAAGGTAGAGGTGAATATAGTGATTTAAACTATTTGAAACAGCTTCCTGGTGAGGTACTCCTATGACGAATTTCCCACAACACCCTGGCGATTGTTACTTAAGTTAGGTCAGGATGTGTCATGCATAGGCGTGTGCTGAGACACAAGGACAAAATAAAAATGCAATTTGTTTAAACGGAGTTTAGTTTAACGCTGTGTGTAAATCGCAACAACGGCATACAACGTTAACGGGGCTCAAGTAATGAAGTTACACTTCTGTTAGCTTTACCGGCGTTCAGACTGCCGATGACACAATATTAGCTCCTTCATTTGTAATGTACAGAAAAAGCTCAGCTTAGCTAACGTTAACACATGACATCTCAACGCACCGCTGCAGCGTTAAGTTCACAACCTTACCGTAAAATGTTATCTGCGTATGTAAGTAACAACTTCGCAACGTCTAAAAAGACTTCGTTTGAATTTTCACACAATGTTGTCACTGCAGGTGACACAGCCATACTGTTATGTTTACTGGACAAACTAGCAGTCCTTTCCCTTTTGAGTATGAGAGCTCGCGTCAACGCTAATGGTGCAGTTCCGGCTAATAGATGTTGTGGGTCCTGGGTTTAGCTACCCTGTCAACGCCTGAATGGTTGTTTGCAGCTTTAAACGTGGACATAACGTTAATTCTATGTCAGCAAATTTCTGTTTCATAACGTACAATATCTCTATTTCTACAACTTACTCTATTGGTTTAATTACATTTTTAAATGTGATATTGACGTGTTAAATTAACCCGGCGTTCAAAATACTACCTAAGAACGGCTGCAGGCGGTTTCAAGGATGGACTCGTTTTCGGATTCCATGCATGTATTAACAGTTGGCAGATAAGTTTGAAGTGGTGCTCGGTCGGCGTGTTACAAACTTAAGTTCATTTGCGTCTGGAGGACATTTCAACTTTGGTTTTGTACATTTATATCTCTGATATTAAGTGGAGATTCACCTAAGCTACAAGCTAGCTGTGTCAAAGTTGACCGATAAGCAGTATGTCTGCTCTATCACTATCATGTTGGACTAAACTCCAGCTGAGACCACAGAACATAAGGGCATTTCTGCAAAAGACTGTCTGTGTTTGTCCAAACCAAGACTCCAGGCACTGCAGCTCTGGAAAGCACAAAAGGAGGGTTGTTATTACTGGCATAGGGTTAGTGTGTCCTCTGGGCACAGGGACTGCACAGCCCTGGGACTGCCTGTTGAAAGGCCACAGTGGGGTTGTTGCCCTTCACTCAGAGGAGTACAGGACTGTTCCCTGTAAAGTGGCAGCACTGGTGCCCAGAGGAAACGAACAGGGACAGTTCAAGGAGGAGAGGTTTGCCTCTCGTGGGGAGATCAACAGCATGTCACCAGCCACTGTAATGGCCCTCGGAGCTGCTCAGCTCGCTCTGGAGGACTCCGGTTGGTACCCCGAAACCCCAGAGGAACAGCTCAATACTGGGGTGGCTGTTGGCATGGGCATGGTGTCATTGGAAGAAATTGCTCGCACCTCCGCCGCGTTCCAAGAAAAGGGCTACAACAAAGTCAGTCCCTTCTTTGTGCCTCGTATTCTCGTCAACATGGCTGCTGGGCACATAAGTATCAGACACAAACTGAAGGGTCCCAACCACACAGTGTCCACAGCATGCACCACAGGCGCACACGCCGTAGGTGATGCCGCCAGGTTTATCGCCCATGGGGATGCAGTTGCTATGGTTACAGGAGGAACAGAATCCTGCGTGGGGCCTCTGTCTATAGCCGGCTTTGCTAGGGCGCGTGCCCTCGCCACCAAATGGAATGACAACCCCACGCAGGCATCAAGACCCTTTCACCCAGAGAGAGAAGGCTTTGTCATGGGTGAAGGAGCGGCAGTGCTCCTCCTGGAGGAGATGGATCACGCAGTGAAAAGAGGAGCCAAGATCTACGCAGAGATCCTGGGATATGGACTGTCAGGGGATGCCAGCCACATCACCGCACCCACTGCAGATGGAGATGGAGCATTCAGGTAACACATTCTATTTTTTTGTTTTATTTTTTAAGGAAATAAATTTTTATTTTATTTTAATTACCCACTTTTGGACTTGGGCGTAATATGTCTTTGTGGGATGTCCCATCGCATATAGCCATTTGATTCGTAAACCCCAGGTAAGGCCATTATGTGGAAGAGAAAACAAAAGTAGTCAGAAATATTATTCAAGCCGTGCTGCAAACCTCTATGAGAGTTAAGACACCCGCTCTTGACATCACCTTTGACTGCTGTCTTTCCAGATGCATGTCTGCAGCCCTCAGAGACGCCGGTGTCTCACCCACAGATGTGACATACGTGAACGCTCACGCCACATCCACGCCTTTGGGCGATGCGGCCGAAAATGCCGCCATCAAGAGGCTTTTCCACCAAAGCTTTGAGAACTTGGCCGTCTCCTCCACCAAGGGAGCCACAGGGCATCTGCTCGGGGCCGCAGGGGCCCTGGAGGCAGCCTTCACCGCTTTGGCCTGCTACCACGGAATCCTGCCCCCCACTCTCAACCTGGACCGTACTGAGCCAGAGTTCAACCTGAATTATGTTCCCTGCACAGCGCAGCCATGGCGCACTTGGGGTCGGCGTGTCGCCCTCACTAACTCATTTGGATTTGGCGGCACCAACGCATCACTGTGTCTCACCAGCATCTAATTCTTGATTTTTTTTATGAGAAATCAGATCTCACCCAGTCTCGCTGGTATGATAGAGTTTGCCTGCCTGAATAATTTTCAGGAGAATGTAGTCCTGCTGGTTGTTTGTGTGTTCTTATGAATGGATTTTACGGGAAAAAAACCTTTAATGTTTGGCTTTAAACTATTAAATCTTTTAAAAAAAACATCAAATCCATGTGAAATATTGATGTTGTTCGTTGCTGTTTTTACATGAAAATGGTCACATTTATTTTTATTTTGTGTAAAAACAGTCAGTCCATAGGTGGAGCTGACCCTCTGGCTTGTGTGTTGCTCTGCTCACTATTGTATCTGTTAATTTTTGCAGGCTTGTGGTTTGAAGGAGAAATGTGGGTGTGGAAAGTAACCAACTCACACTTGACTCTCACTTGTTACCACTATTGAGGGGCTGTGGCCAACTGATCCAACCCACCAATTAATGTGTCAATTATATTCCCAATTAATTGTTTGGGTCAATAAAAAAGTCAATTCTTTTCTTATATATTAGAAAAGAAAAATGCCCGGTATAAAGCCAAGTTACATTTTCAAATGTGTTGTTCTGTCTATAAGGAAAAGAAGATAAACTTAAAGGATTCTTTTGTTTTCGCTTGAAACTACTACAATAATTAATTCATTGATTAATAGTAAATGATTCATTTTCTGGTCGCCGATGAATCGTTTGAATTATTATTTTTTTTATAGCAGCACTCTTTTCAAAGGTTTCAAAGTGATTATTCCCAAGGTAAAGTCTATATAAAAGCCATTTGTTATCTATTGTCCCAATGGCTCTGTTAACTGAGATGGTACCTGGTTCCCTCAGCTTTAATACTGATGCGTTAGTGTGTGAGCAGCACAGTTTGAACTACCTAGCTACTGTATTTAACTAGTTCCCAACCTAGATAATAAGATAAATCTAAAGGGTTGTGACATGATTAATGGGAAAAGAAAGAATACAAATAACACGTAAATACGTATTCTTTTTACTTAAAAGTTTTACTCTTCTCTAATCTTTACTCTGTTTTGAAATATTGGATAACTTTACACTTTGTACCCTGAAACAGTTATTTAAAGTGAACCTTCTGAGGAATTCACTGCTTTATAATGGGTCACAAGCTGAAAAGGTTGAGAATCACTTTTATAAGCTGTCATGTTTTGCTGTCAATTCTAAATCTGAAAAGGAACTATAGCTGTAAAATAAGTGTATTGGAACAAAACGTATAAAGTAGCACAAAAAAAGAACCCGAAAACTTTCCTTTCCACCTTTACTTACATGCAAGACCCAGTCCCTTTACATGTTAAATTACTGTGGTAAAATCAGTTGAAAAGGAGAATGTCATTGTTAGACCTGGAATAATGACTAAGCTCAACCATCCCCCTGTATTCCAGTAGGTGGCATAGGCTCACAGCAAGTCATGCATGTTGCTCTCACGTACATCCCCAGTACAGCAGTGGCTCGTTTGGTCTAAGGTACCCCCCACATCCCTGTCAGATTAAAGCTGAAGTTGGTAACTCTATGAAAAATGTAAAAAAAAAGTTCATATTTGCTGAAACTGTCACTATATCCTGACACGCAAAGAAACAATCAGTGAAAAATGCATCTCTACCTTTGCTCCTAATGTCATCTGCTACATGATCAGCTGGATCCCACCGCACCCGAAGAAAAACAGCCAATCAGAGCAGAGGAGTCTCTGACACAGTGTCAGTAACTGCTCATCAACTCTAGACAAACTGAAACTATGCAGCCTTTATCAAACATGAATCAAGATTCTGTTACTGTACTGGATATTTCTCACATAAAGTGTTTTCAGAAACATATTTTAGTTACAGTTTAGCTGTAAGATGAGAAAGCTGAACTGTATTTAAGCTCTGCCCACCGACTGACTGGCTGCACCAACATTGTCCCAGCTAAATGTTGTGTGGTGTTGTAGCACTGAGAAACAGAGGGTGCGGTAGGACTTGGAGTGTAATTAGTGTTGCCAACTTGGCAACTCTCTCGCTAAATCTGGTGATTTTTCAAATCCCCTTGGCGACATTTTTGACTTTTTTTGAAGTGACTAGCAACAAATCTAGCGATCTTTTTCTGGTGTTATGAGGAGAGTTATTGGTGTGTGTGTGTGTGTGTGTGTGTGTGTGTGTGTACTTACTGTACATTTGGTTGTATTGCTATAATGACAATAAAGACAATTCTATTCTAATTCTAAAATACATGTGCATGTTCAATTATTTATGATAAATCGGAATATTATAAGGAAATTGTGGCAGCACAGTGGTGTGGTGGATAGCACTGTTGCCTCTCAGCAAGAGGGTTCCTGGTTTGAATCCCGGCTGGCTCCCTTCTGCATGGAGTCTGCATGGGTTTTCTCCGGGTTCTCAAACTATTTCAACTGCTTTTTCCTTACTTATTTCTACCATGTATTCATTACTTTTAGCTAACCTGGATAAACTTCTGTGTTGCATGCTTGCTAACCAGTTTTCATGCACTGTTACACACATGCAGCTTGTAGTGTTCAGGTGTTAGAGCTGTTGTACCCCCTGGCAACAGCAGAAATACCCCCTGGGGTGCAAATACTCCTGGCTGTGATGACTGCACCACAGTCTACATTTAAGGCACCAGAAGACACTTTCGTACAGCATAAAAATAAACATGACCGCATTTGCCAGCAACCGAGCTGACTGAGGTCTTCCACTGAGGTATCCCTAACCATCATAAAATATCAAAGTGTTTGGAAGAGAAAATGCGAGAGAGACACAGAAGGCAATTAGATCCATTAGAGTAGATTGAGAGGAAACCATCCAGGAGAAAAGGTTAATACGAATGCATTAAGAAGATAATATCGACTCCGCAAAACCTAGACAATTTATTACAATTGGGAAATAAGTGGTGCTGTAGGTGTGCGCATCTGCCTTAAATCACATCCTAATGGAGGCATGATCTCACAGTAGTGCCTTTTGTGATTGCTTACTGTATGAAGGTACTTTCCAAACCAAGACCTCTGACTTTGTTGTCCTTTGAATTCAGCCTGGTTTGGCCTTTTACTTTAGTGTTGTGATTGCGAAAACAACAAGGGACCACCAGAGCAAAGGGTACAAGTAAGAGAGGTTAATTGGGAACAAAGTGCCATTATGCCAGGCTTGAAATGAAAGTAATAGCGTAAACATTCCCCTAAGGGAAAACAACATTTTTCCCAAATTGTTACCTGTCTTTAAAGACCAAATGACAATTATCCTCCTTTATATGGGAGAAGAAACACACCATTCTTGTCTGGCATCCTAGGGGAGACATAATGTCTATGATGGGACTTTGAGTGGCTATTTGAAGCCTCTTATGTGTTGGTTGAGAATATATGTGTTTAAATTTTCCCAGGATGATTTTGGATGCTGTGAGTTAGACTTCCATTTTACAGTGAACTATATTTCAGTGAGAGAAAGAGAAACACTGCTTTTATAATATTATAAGTGAGTGGACATTAAAGCTGCAGTAGGTAACTTATATAAAAAATAAGTTTTTGTCATATTTGCTGAAACTGTCACTATTTCCCGACAGTAGTACAGGAGACAGACGATCTGTGAAAAAACACCTTCCTCTGCCTCCACCTGGTGCTGCTAATGGCACAGCAACTGACCTAAAACAACCGATCCGAGCTGAGCAGTCCCTGATGCAGTGTCAAGGACGGTTAGGGTTAGGCATGAAAAACACTTGGGTAGGATTAGAAAAGAGTCTGTGGATTGGTTTACTACGGGCGGGAATTGAACCCCGTTCCCCTGAGTTGAAGTCCTGTGTTTTACGTCGTTTTTATAAAAGTTACCTACTTCAACCTAAAACACCCCCAAAAAAGTGAACAATGAACAACATGCTATATGGACCATTTTGTTGTTCTTGGAGTGTTGAAGGACTAGCTTGACATTTTTGGAAATACAAGTATTTTATTTTACTTTCCCAGTGTTCAGTAACTCGGTTGATAATGTCTGAATGTTAAGGATGGAGCCAGGAGGCAATTAGTTAAGCAAACTCCACAGGACAACTCTTAAGTGATGTAACTATTCCTGAGCGTTTAAAAAAAATCGTATTATTATTGCAACATCAGTGAGAGTATAAGCATTTCATATAAGATCATGGGATCTTATACATAAGATACAGCCATACTACTTCATACTACATAAGAAGTAGTATGGCTTTCCTTTGGTAAGAACCCAACATTAGTATAGGTCCTTGGGAAGCAAGACCCTTCCCAAGGACCTATACTAATAAAATAGCAAAGAATTTTCTGCTTGATCAAGGGGTCTCTCTAGGGTCAGAAGTCGTCATTGTGGCTTTCGCCCAAACTGTTGTTGCAACCACCAAGGCAGAAAGACCGCTAAGTCCCAACCACTCAAAGAATTTATACAGCAATAAAGTTCATTGAGTTTTTGTCCAGTTAGACCCGCCTCATTCACGGAAGTTGACCATAGTGGAGACGCACCTAATGTTTCTGAGGCAGTCCCTGGTTCAGGCTTTAGAATATCAATCACTCCCAGACTGGCTCTCATTCTTCCACGAGTTGTAGCCTCTGCCCCCTGGTCACACGGTTCCTCCGATGAACAGCCAGTTCCTGTAGAAAGAACACTCCCTACTCTGTAGCTTCTACTTCCTGGTGGGCTGAATCCCTGTCAACCTAATGCAACAAGTTTTAACCTAGAGCTTATCTGCAACATCCATTAAATATGCCATCTGTGTTAAATTGATAATAATGTGAAAGCATGCAAAATCCTTTTTATTTAACTGCTCTTTTGCACAGTGAGTAATAACAAGACTTAATGTTTAAAAATCCCCACACTAACCATAACCATTTAAGATAAATGCCTAACCTTAACCATCTAAACTTAACCATCCAAGATCGATGTTTAACCTTAACTATCTAAAGTTAACCATCCAAGATCGATGTCTAACCTTAACCATCTAAACTTAACCATCCAAGATCGATGTCTAACCTTAACTATCTAAACTTAACCATCCAAGATCGATGTCTAACCTTAACCATCTAAACTTAACCATCCAAGATCGATGTCTAACCTTAACCATCTAAACTTAACCATCCAAGATCGCTGTCTAACCTTAACTATCTAAACTTAACCATCCAAGATCGATGTCTAACCTTAACCATCTTAACTTAACCATCCAAGATCGATGTCTAACCTTAACTATCTAAACTTAACCATCCAAGATCGATGTCTAACCTTAACCATCTAAACTTAACCATCCAAGATCGGTGTCTAACCTTAACCATCTAACCTTTACCATCCAAGATTGATGTCTAACCTTAACCATCTAATCTTAACCATTTAAGATAAATGTCTAACCTTAACCATCTTAACTTAACCATTTAAGATCGATGCCTAACCTTAACCATCTAACCTTAACCATTTAAGATAAATGCCTAACCTTAATCATCTTAACTTAACCATTCAAGATCGATGCCTAACCTTAACCATCTAACCTTAACCATTTAAGATAAATGCCTAACCTTAATCATCTTAACTTAACCATTCAAGATCGATGTCTAACTATAACCATCTAACCTTAACCATTTAAAATCGATGCCTAACCTTAACCATCTAACCTTAACCATTTAAAATCGATGCCTAACTTTAACCATCTAACCTTAACCATCTTAACTTAACCATTTAAGATCGATGCCTAACCTTAACCATCTAACCTTAACCATTTAAGATAAATGCCTAACCTTAATCATCTTAACTTAACCATTTGAGATCGATGTCTAACTATAACCATCTAACCTTAACCATTTAAAATCGATGCCTAACCTTAACCATCAAACCTTAACCATTTCAAATCGATGCCTAACTTTAACCATCTAACCTTAACCATTTAAAATCGATGCCTAACCTTAACCATCTAACCTTAACCATTTAAGTTAAATGCCTGACCTTAACCATCTTCACTTAACCATTCAAGATCGATGTCTAACCTTAACCATCTAACCTTAACTATTTGATTTAAATGTCTAACCATAACCATCTACTGTAACCATAGCTATTTGATTTCATGTCTAAACCTTAACTATTTGATACCTAACCAGACTTTTGCAAATCTAGGGTTACCATCTAGACATGATCATTATATATGTCTCTCCAAAATGGCACATCCACAGAGACAGTTATTGTCACAGTGATCACTCTCCAGAGTCATAAATCCTATCCCGTGGTAAAATAGACCCCTGTCCAGTGTTTTGGCATCTGAATAACCCTCAGATTTGTGGATCTATTACTAAGACTGAACTTCCTGCTACATATTTCACCTTCTTACCAGTGCCCGAAGCAACACAAACACACTAATGCAGCCCCTTGTGATGCAGTGCTGTTTTCAACCTGAACAAAAGACTACAGGTACTGAATAAAAAAATGGTAATGTTTGCTCACCCCGAGGAAAACACCAAGCAAAAACATATGGAGTTCCCAAAATAGAAATGGTTCATCCTCTGGGGCATGGCTGGATTACACTGTTTGGAGGCCCGTGGCCCAAACAGGTCCCCTGCTCATCTTCATCTTTGTGCATTGTATAAATTATTCCTGGAATATTACACGGCCCCAGGTTTGCTGTCTGGTAAAATATGCACCATGTAAGCCCAATATCAGCTGAAGTAATGAAGGTCTCAAAGCTAGATTTGACTCAGGCCTCAGGATCTAGTAAAATAGTAGTCACCATCTCAAGGCCTGTATAATGTCACCTGATATTAAGCTTCAGTCTTCACATACTGACAAAGTTATATATCAAGAATTATCAAATCGCCATAAAATTGGCCCCTACTGACTTCACCCAGTCTGTAATTCTAGGTTGACGATCTAAGTGAATGTCATGGTAAGTGACATATTAGATGTTGATCTTTCTTGTGTGCAGAACAAATAATTGATATTGTGGAAACATTAAAAGTCATCCTCTGGGACCATGAATATGCACAGTAAGTGTCATGGAACAAACCAGATAGTTTAACAGATGAAAAGTGATAAAAAAAAATGGTCCTTGGCAATATATGACTTGGTAGAGTTACTTGTTGCCTGTCATTGTGGCGTACAGGGTGATAAAAATTCCATCCTAATTTTTTCATTCATTCATTTTTTTAATAATTAAGACATGTGGAACAAGCTTTTAGATTATGCATTTATGTGGTGTTTCATCATAAAATTAGAATTAGCCAAAATGATGTACAAATTTGTATTATGTTTCCATCTTTGTAAAAAAAAAAAAAATTTCACCAAATCATTACCATTCATCTTCAGAGGACATTGAATATCCATTCCAAATGTCATGGTAATCTGGCCATGAGTGTAAATATCCGGATTTGGACCTAACCAATCAACTAATCAGAACCCTTATCTTTAGATCATGCAGCCAGTGAACAAGATAAACAAAGATGTAACCATAATTTTTTTCATTATGATAATTATTTTATGGACTCATTCTAATCATGCTCTCAATATATCCCTTATATCTGCTCACACAGTGCATGTAGCCAAATTTGAGCCAAACTCTGACTCTGAAACCTCATGTTCTGTATGTACAGTATATGGCAAGCTTGGACCTTTCACTCTGTATTTCACTTGATAAATGATCGTACTGTCCAAACTGAATTTAATAGCATGATGTAAAGCCGGACCCAGATGATGAATTACTGTACTGGGGAATGTCGTCCAGAGCCATTTTTAGAGATTACGTTATATTAACTCTTCTGGATGTCACATCCAGCTAATGAATAAATCAATTATTCATCCATTTGTTAATTTGAAATAATCTGACAAAGACAAATGAGTTGCAACAATTTTTTTTGTTCTGGTTAGAAAGGAAAGCCCAGCATCTTCATGGGGCATATTGTGGCCTCCATACATCACTCTCTGTCCAAACTGGTTTCTTACCCTGATGCATGTTATGAGTTGGTGTTACTCAGTTTCTTACCCTGTTGTGCATCATTGCAGCAATAGGGAACATGGACCATGGATTTGATGCGAATCAAGTTGTATACATTATAACCCCTGTACTATTACATGCTTGCATGAGTCCCTACCTTTACATTGTATTATAACTGACTGGACATTCATGGACAAATATGTAACTGCATTAAATGTACAGACTGCAGGGTGTGGATTTTGCAGCAACACTGGATCATGTTTCCCTGTGTACTAAGAACCAAGTGTAGCCATCCCATTACTCCATATCAATAGTGCATCTGCTGCACAGGAACTATTGATTCCTATTGCTGTAATGATGACTTTCTTTCATGTTATTCCTTCTACTTTTTTTCCCTACCCCTACCTCCTAATAACGAGACATCCAAGATGAATTATGATCACCATGGCAACAGAGTCAGCATGCATTCCCTTTGATATCACCCTGTCCCACAGCTCATCACCAGGTTCTAAAATTAGACATCCTCTCTCTCTCTCTGTTGCACATACTGGATGGCCTTCATTCCTCTGCTATGGCCGTTATTGAGTTCCAGTGTTAAGCTTTTGTTCCGTTATGGAATTATGGAATTGGTCAAATTGACTCAGGATTTTACAGTTAGAAAATTCTATAGTAATTCTGTTGGCGCCTGGCTGATGTTTACAGAACTAGCCTAACTAATTAGGCTAACAGAACGCGCTACTAGACAAAGGGGAGTGGAAGTCCCGTGTCTCTAGCATAGACTAAACCAGCTATGATATGAAATAAAGTTTGGGGAAAAAAGCGGCTCCGCGAGTGAAGTGCAGGCAGCCAGCATTTATGGTACAACACCAAGTACCATGCTCAAAGACTGTGGAACACCGACCCTCACTCAATGAGAAATTATTCTATTGTGCAAACTACTCCCAGTGGACACTTGGAGAACTGCATTTTTTGGCACTTTCTGATTGGATCAACCAGGAAGTCGCTGTGGTGGGGGCTTGAAACTGACCCACTGGATGTTCAGACCCAAATCAGTGTTACAAAAATACAAGGGGCAGTTGTGTGTTCCTGTAGCTCCAGGTGCTTGTATAGAATGATTCAGGAAGGCCCATTTGACTAATAGATACATGAGTCTGATGGCATCCAAAAGCTACAAATAATTTGATCATACTATGAGAATTATAGAGGATACAAGATTCATCAATTTTTGATTTCACGACGCTGTAAAGTTATCGTTTAATCTTTCACTGCGACGATCAACAGAACATTGCTTTTCTCCGTTTTTTCCTTATTATGAACTTGATATATTCGGGAACACCTTTAAAGAACTCACAGTGTGCTCAGGGAAATTAGTTTTTTTTTCACTATTTTCTGACATTTATTTTAAGATAGAATCATTAATTAAAAAATGACAAATTAGTTGCAGCTCTACTATAGCAGATGCAAAAGCAAAACAAATCATAGGCGCATTGTATTTATGTTGTAAATACATTTAGAATGAATGAATGCACAAAATATTCATTCCAGTCTGCAAAAATAACAAGTACTATATTATTTATTTATTTGCTTACAAAAAGACATAGCACACAAAACACATTTGGTGGAATATACCATTAAAGGCAGACATGGAACAATTGGACATTTTTAAAACATACTGACATTACCACATTAAGACAAGTACAATACAACGATTTTCCAGTGAAGGAAGGTAAGCTGAGGTATGTTTAATTTAGTTGAGTAATGCCAAGAAATGTAGGAGCAGGGGTACGGATGATAACAGATAATGATAAGTAATAGTAATGATGTGGTTGATTGTTATTTTGTAGGGATGAAAGCTGATCATGTGAGGCCCCCGGGTCAGCAGAGACAGATTGTTGCCTCGACACCAGTCCACCAGCTGTTGACCTCTGCTCTGTACGCTGACTCACTGGTGCTGAAGAGCCTCACCACCATCGTCTCATGTGCAAACTTAAGGTGGTTTGAGGTGTTGGCAGCAGTCATGGGTCAGCAGAGTGAACAGCAGTGGGCTGAGCACACAGCCCTGGGGGATGCCATGGCTCAGTTTGATGACCCTGGAGAGGTTGTTTCTGATACTGTCAGACTGGGGCCTGTCAGTCAGAAAGTCCACGATCCAGTTACAGAGCAACTGGAACTGGAGTTGTTCACTCCTAGTAGACTTAGCTTTCCTTACAGTCTCAGTGGACCTACTGTGTTGAATGCTGAACTGAAGTCTATGAGTAGCATTCTGTTATAGTTGTGTTTTCAAAGCAGGGCAGTGGAAATGGCGCCCGTCTGTGGTCCGTTTGGGGCGGTAGTTTGGCTTTCATTTTTTACAGTACCAGCCTCTCAAAGCACTTGAGTAGTCGTTTAGGAATGCCACAGTTGTTTCCTTTGCCACAGGTTTCTTTTTTGAGGCAAGCAGCTACCACAGCAGCATTGTCCATGTGTGTCAGCTGGTAAGCACATTCTCTGAGCACTTGACAAGGAATGTCTGGTCCAGCAGCTTAGCCTCTCAAATGTCTCCGGACTTAAGGCAGTGCCCCTAGTTTTCAAGCCCACCTGTGTGAACCAGGGCTTGTGGTTTGCCCTGATGGTTATGGTCAGTCAGTAACTTCCTCAATGCACTACCTGATCTGGTGTACTCCAGCTTCACTGTGATGCTTCTTTGAAGATATGCTGCTCAGGGAAATAAAAATAAAATAATATATATACACTGTATATATACTATATATATACTGTATATTATATTTATATATCTGTCAAAAAACAAGCAAACAAAGAATGCAGATTGATATGGATTATTTAATATCTTTTTCCCAGCAGACATTTTGACTCGTTGAAGCAGGAAAAGCACAGGTGCAATTAATAACGATAATGACCGCTACATTCCATTGAGGAAGCCAGTGCCAGAGCTCTGGTTTCGTGCATGCTCACTCACTGACAAGGCTTACTAGGACACTTAATGAAATGGAGCCATTGTTAATGTGATTATTATCACCTGTGCTCTTCTTGCTTTGACAGGCTAAAATGGCTCCTGAGAAAATGGAGCATCTGCACAGGGGCACACTGTGTCAGGGGGCTCCAAAGCTGCTTAAGGAAGCCACATATGTCCTTTATTGATTCCTTTAGTTGATCGTATCTATTAATGGTTAGGCTAATTTATGAACCCTGTGGCAAGATTTGGTGGTGGGCCCCGATTGACATCGTACCCGGATGGTTTTCAGGTTTAAGTCATGATATTTTTATATACAAAACATTAAAAAAAATCCATTTAAATTCTTAAACTTGTTTATAATGCCTTTATTTGACAAGACGGAGCCTCCGAGTTAGGTAATAATGCAAGACCTACCTTAGTAGGTCTTGCATTATTGCTAGTTTTTTTTACTAGTTTAGTTGGTGTTATTTAAATCTAATTGACACACTGTGAACCTTGTTGAACCTTGTGAAGATTAGGGCTCCAGGGTCGGTTGGAGGATGGAAGGTGGGTTATTAATATGTACATACTGTACAAGCATCTAAAGCATATGTTGTCACCACAGTTATCCATCCCAAACATGGAACGTTAATGTCCCGATGCCATGTGACACCAAGGGGAAGCCACATTCTCCAAAGAGCAGACATTATAACAATGCATTTTAAATGAAGCTACAGTTACAATGCTATGTGAGGAATGGCCAGTGAGTGCTGTAACAGACAGCGGGTCAGTGTAGACGGGAGAGGTCAAGGATTGTGCCACAGTTGTTGCATCAGATTCTCCTTGAAGGTGAATACACATGAAGGACTTTGTTCTTTTTCAGAACTCTCTATTTGGCCTTAGCTTTTATTTAGCATAAAATGTTATTAGGAGTGAAGGGCGTGATTGTTGATTGACACCCCTATAATAAATCAGCTTCTTTCACAAAGAGAAATGCTTATGATCTGAATTAGAACTGACTCTAGCCTCGTAATCCTCACTTTTTTAACATTCAAACCCATCTCCACACTTTCCTCTGGTGAATCCTGAAGAGTCAACAGACAGGAACACTGACTCCACCAAAGGTATTAATATAAATTTGCATTCATTAAAATTCAGAATAAGTTCTTTATAATATGAAAGGGTAACCTACCGCAACTGCCTTTCCTCCAGCTCTCAGGCTTTGAGTATGTGTTAAAACTACTCAGATGAAAACACAAAGTCAGATTTTACATTAATGATGCAGTCAAATACAAAAAGCTTCCACAATATGGTGTAAAAGAAAAAATACTGAAAATGTCGAGTTTTTAGCAATTTGTTTCTGCTTTTTTTTATGAACAGGAGTACAAAAACTCAAATCTGTGTCCCTTTACAAATTTTAACGCATTGCTGTTAACAAGCTTATAATATGACTAGTAAAAAAAAAGCATAAACCACAAATGTATGTGGTTGTGGCTGCACACTCAGCCCATAAGAGCATGAGGAAGCAGCTTCTGTTAACAGTGAGCCAATGCTTGAGTATTCAAGATTTAGTTGTAGTCTTTGTTATATAATAGAAATTATATTTAGGGTTAATGTATTTAAATTTTATCCTCATTATGTTTTACAACATTTATTCAGTTATTCACTCTTTTATTTCATTCTACTGAAATAGCTGCAGTGTTTTCATTTTGTGGTGGTGACCAGTGTAGTATGAAGGGGGTCACCCCTATGTTCCCCTTTAAAAAAAAAAAAAAAAAAAAAAAAGGTCCACTTTCCCGGTCACATACAAAGTGGGGAACAAATGACCTTTTTTGGGGAAAAGCGGGGGACATCTCACCTTTTTTTTGCAAACTCCACACTCCTGTGTGGAGTTTGCATGTTCTCCCTGTGTCTGTGTTGGTTTTCTTCTGGTTCTCCAGGTTCTTGCTCCCACAGTCCAAAAACATGCAGGTGTTAAGTTCATTGTTGATTCTAAATTGCCCGTGGGTGTGAATGTGAGTGTCAGCTGGGATCTGCCCCACATCAGATTCCATAAACGCTCCTTAATTATAAATGACCCCTGTATGATGAATGCCACCTGCGTGTAAATGAGCATGTGTTCACGAGAATTATAAATTAACATATATGACACCCAAATATTGAATGACACCCAAATACTAAAATGATAACCCCATACATCCTATATTAAAGCCCTGCTTTCTGAGATCCATAGAGGAAAGATATCGTTTTAACAGCATCAGCAGTGGAGTTAAGGGCCCAGCTGAGGCCAAGCAATGAGAAAAGTAATGAGTGTTGTTAATGCTGTGTCACCTGAGGGTCACTGAAGTAAAGAAGTGGTTCAATATGAAAATGGCTTTAAAAAAACACTGATAATGAATGACTGCAGCGGGAGGGGGTCAAATCAAATAAAGCTGTTTTACAGTTTGAGATGTTCATATTGATATTGTAGTGTTATACAATAGCATCGATAGCTATAGGAATACATTTATAATTATATGACATTTCATATTGAAGAGTCACTGTGTACATACATCTACTGATGCCTCTGGACACATCATCAGTGATGTGCCTGGAATCATCGGATATTTCGGGTCTTTCAACATCATACGCCCTCCTCCAGGTGACCCCAGCTTGTGTCCAGAGAGCTAGCTGGCTAAGCACAGCCATCTTGAGGCCCTCTCTGCCGCATCGATGGAACTGCAGACGGCTCTCTTCCTTCTCTCTCACTTGATGCCCAAAGTACTGAAGGCTCTGGTCAGGGAACAGGCTGCAACACCCCTGTACCCAACCTCCACTGGGAAACACCTCTCTCTCCAACCAGCCTGCTGTCACTGACCAGCCCCACGCACTTGGAGAGCTTCTTCTCAAAGGCTTCTTCCAGGCAGTCTTCCCATCCAGCAGCACTATTTGCTTGGTAGACTTAGACACAAGGACAATGTCTGGTCGCATAATATATATATATATATATATATATATATATATATATATCCAAAAATAGTCTGGCCAATCCAGGGCCCCTGCATTCCTAGGGACCGGAGGTAGAGAGGGAAAGGTGTTTCAATAAAGTTTACAAAATAGCAAGTTAATTAATGAAAAGAAATAGTCAACAATCATAGTGACCATGAACTCTTACTGCCAAAGAGGCTGCTAGAAACAAGATGTCTCAATTATTATGGAGAACAACTCTAACCTAAGACAGCAGGTACAGTAACAGCCAAGCAGAGAGGCCTAGTTAAAGAAAATCCTTAGCTTAAATCCAGGCTATCTTGCTGTAAGATACCTCAGGAAGTCCAATGCACGGTGGCCATGGAAAACCAAGGCCACTGAAAAGAGGCTGAGTCACCAAAAAGAAAAACCTGTCCGAGCTTTGGGGTATGACACATGCACAATGGAACTGGAGCTGTGCTGTTGGAGGGTCACAGCAGATGGCTCAGGTCCTCTTTGGTTTCACTCAGTCTGACAGAACTTTCAAACTGATGGCAGATAGATTTATTTTTCAAACACAATATATTCTGACCCAAGTCCGACTCAGATGCCTCAGTGAAATGAATCAGTCACCCCCATGCTCTATGATGTGTGTCAGCTATTGAGCCTCTTTGCAATTGCAGAGCAGATTTTACTGTGCATGTGTCATACCCCAAAGCTTATAGGTTTGTTTTAATGTATTTTCAAAACCCTTGGTTTGGACAAGGAAGAAGAATAAAATAGAGCAGGGGTCTAAAGTGTTTTTACACCAAGGACCTCTTAGTTGAAAGAGAGAGAACAGGGTCCCTCTACTACATATATTGTATAAAGTTAGTTTCTAAAGCTAGAAATAAAATAACATGCAGGGCAGCATACACATACATTTTTATGGTACATACTAGAGATGTCACGATACCAAAAATTCAGTAGGCGGTGCCAATACCAGTGAAATTACATGATTCGCAATGCCAATTCGATAGCAGCATAAAAACAAAAGTAAAAAGGATTTTCTAAGATCCCATTAACTTAAACATGAACTTCTTTATTAGCAAATTTGCTTATATTAAAATGCCATTTCTATAACAGACACAGAATAAAACATAACAAAACACAGTAAAACCATTGCAAAAACTTCATACACAGAAGGCACACATTGGCAGCGACACACACAAACACACACACACACACCTAATTACTAACAGTAGATGCAGTCATTTTACAGACATGGTGGTGGCAGGTAGTTAATGTTAAAACATCTACATAAAAATTTTGCCTGCATAAATAGGCATTGTCTGTGTTTTTTTATTGTGAGAATTGAAAGGTATCGCAAGTATCAGTTCTCGTGACATCCCTATTACATACAATACTAAGCTATTAAAATCATAATAATTCTCTTAATTCTCATACATTTCCACGTTTTAATGTTACACATTCATGTGGGAGCCCAATGAATGCTGTATCTGTGGATGGGTACCTTAACGCCAGTAAGCCTGTCATCATTCTTGTGTAAATAAATGTTTTAAGTCACAGTCACATGTTCACTTTTAGACTTTTGCCAGTTATTTTGTGTTACTCTTAGTTTAGTCAGACTTGTGTTAAATATGAGAGCACAGTGCACTGTGTAATGAGCTCACCTTTCATCCATCACTCTGCTGTTACTTTCCCTGTCTGCATTCTTTTGTTACACAAATGCATACTTGGCCTAACCCGACTCTTGCCAGATGAACTTCGTTCCTCCTTGCTTCCCTCATCCATCTGGGATCGCTCCCAGTGATTTCAGGAGGCCTGGCCTTTAAAAAATCCTTGCACATGATTGGATAAACCACTTGTCCGTCATCTTCATTGACGTGCTACTTCAACCACTCACATGGAAACCAACCTGTGACGCTGGGAAAAGTCAAACAGAACAGTCGATATTGTGTCCACCAACAAAAGCCTTCAGAGTTGTTCTCTGGTGTTCTTTTAAAGAAGACAGATTCTCTAGATTGGACAACACGGATGAAATAGCAGCATCCATGTTGACGTCTGCTTCCACGATACGAGCAGCCATTGTTGTCTGAATCACATTCACAGTTATTTCTCTGCTACATCACATCTATAAAACCCCGCCCGGCGGTCCTGATTGGCTCGACCATTTTTTGCTGACTCTGAAATTACTTTCCTATGGAGTGATCCCAGATGGTTGAGTGGAGCTAGGCGGAGTCAAGACGGAAGCAAGACGAAAGCAAGGTGGAACTAAAGTCATCTGCCGACAGTCAGGTTATACTTACTTACCCTACTCCTGCAGAAATCTGCTGAGGAATTCAGCTTTCTCTAATCCTCTACTGGGATTACACAAACAGGGTTCCTTATTTACATGTCATTTAAGAGATCAGTTTCCCGGAGAAAGCCGTGTAAATGCACTGAATGCTCACTTCACCAGTTATCATCCCCAGAACCAGCAGCAAGGTAACTCAAAGGAAAGAAAATGATATTAATGTAATTTAAGATAACAGAACTGAAGAGATGACAATACACAATTAAGGTGCACACCTGATAGAAAATAATGATGTATGTAAAAAATACTAAATCAAAACTTTTTTCTTTTTTTTTTCGAAATGTCTCTCTGAATCTCTGTCTATCTGAATGTGATGAATAGGGGACCTGAAGGACTGTAGCCAGGTACCAGTGGATGATTCTTCCATTACGGTCCTTTACTCTCTCCAACCAATGAAGGGCTTCATGGTCAGTCTCCAGGGCAAACTTCCTGCTAAGGAGGTAGTAGTTGAGAGAAGAAGAATAGAATACAAAACTGTATTGTCCAGTACATTACTGTATATGGCATGCCTTTGGCGTTCGGTAAACATTGTAAAGCAGAGCTAGACATCAAATACACAGAGTACAGACTGTGTGTGTGTGTGTGTGTGTGTGTGTGTGTGTGTGTGTGTGTGTGTGTGTGTATGTGTGTGTGTGTGTGTTTGTGTGTGTGTGTGTGTGTGTGTATTTTATTACCTCCTTGTTTAGAATAGCCACAGCAGAGGGCAAGAATGACTATTTGTACCCATTTTTTCTGAGTACCGTCCACCAACGGAAACAGCTGTATCAATGGGTGAAGGCGGGGGGGTGGGGTTGCTCTTTTGGTTATGGACCATTCCAGTGATCTTGCTGGTATGACTAACTGAGAGATTCCATGAGTGTTATTACTCTCAGTTAGTGAACTGTAGACCATGATCTAAAAGGCCCATACATTTGCAAGGAAAGCAGGATTGCAATCCTTATAGAGATGCCCTTATACAATGGCATCAAGATGAAGTGAATGGCTTGTACAGGTCACTGTACTGAAGCTTATGCTGAAGACAGAGGGAAGAGGGCTTTTTTTTGCATTTGACCTACCACAGCTATAATGAATTTTATCGGGCTCTGTGATCATTACATAGTTTGACGTGTGTTTTCAGTACTGGACTTGGTGGCAGCTGATACAGCTGCAGACTGGTGACTTTGGATGGGAGATGCATGGGTAAATCTTTTGAGTATCACAACCCACGCCAAATGATTAATTTAGTCCGATAACATTTGGAAGTCTAGAAGAGCTGCATGATGAAATAATATAATCCTCCTCATTCAAGTTAGTGGAGTGCTAAACCTGAAGTAGCCGGCTCGACCGGGTGAAGTCTATGGTGGAAGCAAGCCCCCACCACAGTGTCTCCCTGGTTGATCCTCTTAAGAAACCCAAGAGATAACGTTGAGTCCAGAAACAGTGTTGAGCCTCTCTGCAGGAATGGTTCACTGGTCTTCAAACTGACATAACAAGTGAGGTCTTGTTGAGATCAAGCCCCCACCCCTGAATGATCCAATAAGGAAGTGCCAAAAACTGCTCACTCTCCAAGTGTCCACTAGGGTCAGGTTTCATAATAGAGCAGTTTCTCATTGACCCCCATGTTAAACAGGCTGTTTTCAATGCATCATTGAACCTGTTTAAGACCTGGTACAAAAAAACATTCTAGTCTATATGTTTAGGTCATATCTCCATGACAACACTGAGGGGGATGAATTTGTACCAGGCTAGTTTTTATTTTATTGAAGGTTAAAGCTTATGAATAATTAGGGACGTGGCCTCTTGAGTGACAGTATGCCTCTGGCCCTCACTTCTCCTCGGAGGTAAACGTCAGCCAGATGGACGTTTGTCCCTCCCCTCAACGTCACATACATGCCCTTTTTCGGTAAGAGGAAATGAGGCTGAATCAAAGTCTGACAAGATGGCGAGTATGATTGGATCAAGTTGAGAGAACGGACCCTGATGGGTATGCTACGCCCATTTTTTATACAGTCAATGGGTGGAAGTTGTGCTGGGTATTTTTAGACTTGAAAATTAAACTTTTTCATGCACCACTGAGCAGTTTTCATAGGAATGAACATATCCATATCCAGTTCACTTTAAACATCCATGGTTATTACACGTATACGCGTGCAGAGTCTGTTTTCATTATCTTGTTGGACTAATCAACAATACTTATTAAACCTGAAATTATAAAACCTGAAATTAGTCGTCTATGAGTGCTTTTAACCCACACTGCCAGTTGATGATCTAGCATGCACAGAGTTCATTTCTCACCCATCTGTTGAGTTAACTCTGTGTTTTGTACAAGCTGCCATTTCAGACTGGAATTCCATGTGCATTGTGAGGTAACAGGCGTGTGGTAAACATCTGTGAAAATGCAAGGACGAGTCCCACATACCAACCTACCTTTAAACAGCCACTATTTCAAAAATAACAAGAAACAGCAGAGCATTGAGTTTCCATCCACAGTAAGATGCAGAAGAGACCACACATGTTCCAGTGGTGTGTTTGTGACAGGGTTAAATCCTAGGTTTTCAGTGACATTAAAGTCTTTGGTAGTTGAAATACAGTTTCTGCCAATTGGTCCAATTTTCAACACCCAAATTACACAATCAATAGCTGTGTGCCTCCTCTGACCCACTTCATCGGAAAGCAGAGCTTTGCTAATGAAATGTGCATTAACGGATGTTTTGAGCGATTCTGCACACAGTAATGAAGTACAATGGCTAAACCACATTTTTTGAGGCATCAATGTCTCAAACTGAAAAGCCTTTTGGGTTTCAGGAGTCACATAACTGCTTCATTTTCTTTCTTTCTTTCCTTGCGAAGCTTCTACTTATAACACAGTCTTTTAACCTGTTACAGTGGCAATCACAATCCTAATGAGAATTCATGTGAGCTTTTTAAGCTATGATCATATTTGGTGATTATCAGTCATTATAAAGCACCAGATGTACTCTAATTAGCCAATTGAAATGTTTTAGTACCGTACAGCATATTGCCATTGTACTTGTAGTTATCTTCCAGAAGTGAATATTTTGCTGTGCACAATTAGAGTCAAGGACTGCAGCCATCTCTTTGCATAATGTGATGAGTCTCTCCAGCCTGGTTACAAAAAAGTCATCATGGAAGCACTGAGAGTTGCTCTCCACATCTATTATCACAGAAATGACATGTTCAATACACAGCACAACACAATAATAATGGTACATTGCGTAGTATGACAGCTTGGTATAATTAATCAGAATCGATAGCTACTTATTTAGTCAAACATTGTTTTGCCTGTGTGATCCTTAATTAGGGTTATACACTGGTCACTCCTCCCTCAGTCTGCTACTGTCAGCAGCAGTTTTATGACATAAACCAACACAAGAGATTTCCCACCGAATCTGATCCACTGCTTAGTCTATACTAACATTTCGATCTTCACTAACAATAATTTATATTTTTTACAACTGATACAAATACCAATAACTGTATCTGTACTTAAAGGAATAGTTTCGGGAAGTATAACGTCAAGGTCTCAACTATAACTATAACAAAAAAATGGTGGAGATGAAGGCTGACTGTCCTGTGGACTCACATATCGCAGTTGCACGTGAACACAATGCAAAGACTTCAGCCAATGACCAACTAGATCGTATGTTCTGATCCTTTGTGAGAGGAAATAAGGTCTTCACACCAGCAGGCGGCGGTAGTCTGTATCCGTCATTCATAAAAGGGAAACCAGAAGGCCGACGGGATGGATGTAAGATACTGGTTAGCCAGTTAGCAAATTAACAACGCAACCTGATGTTGAAAGATATCTAACGTGCCTTCAATAATTAGGAACGGTTTCTGCTAAAGAGCTCAATGGTTAAGAGAATAACCTGGTGTAACTAGTTTGTTTTCCATCTCACAGCCTCTTGACTTTAGCCATTTGTCTGCTTTCCTGACTTCAGTTATCTTCTCATGCACTGACCATACATAGTATATACAATGGATGTAGCTTCTAAGTCAACTTGATCCAATGGGAGCCGCCATCTTGTCAGACTTTGACTCCGCCTCATTTCCTCCTACCAAAAAAGGGCATTGATGTGAAGTTGGGGGGAGGGAGATACGTCCATCTAGCTGACGTATACCGAATTAGCAATATTAGCAGGAATGCCAGGCGCTAGCGCTCTGGGAGTAAAGTGCAGGCAGCGAGCATTTATGATCTATTATTTAAACTGATATTCAACACAGTCCCATGCCCACAGACTGTAAAACACCGACCTTCACAGCCCGAATCCCCCTTGTGCACTCAATTAGGATCTAGTGTATGTTTCATTGATAGTAGGCTGCATTGCAAGTCATGGTGCAAGTGCGGCTATTTAATTAGCTGTCATAATGAAAAAGAAAGGCTGTATTGCAGAGTGAAGCGTATCCCGGTCTAATCTACGAGGAGACCTGCTGTGTGATGAAGAGGCAGCACCCTGTACAGCTTCAGAGGTTAAATCAGACGGCCTGATCTCACTACTACAATCTTTAAGAGCAACACAATTCATCTGAGAGCTCATTTCTGTTCTTTTAAAATCATTCAGATCCCCGGTTAGTATACCTACTCATTTAAAAACAGCAGAGTAGGGTATAGCAAATAAAACAAAAACAAATTCAAGCCCAAGGGAACTTACAGAGCAAATTACAGGGGCCGATCGGGTTTGGGCTGAGAATCTGAACATACAACAAATTTTTGGTAGGACTAAAAAAAACTAAAAGGAAATTATTTCTAACATTATTTTACTGAATAAATTGAACATTAACATGTTTTGATTCTTGATCCCGCCTGATTCTCCGGACTGTCTGGAGTTCATAGGAGAAAACAGCAAGACATGGATATTTATCCTAGAGTCAGGGAATACCTATTATTGTCATTAGCCACACTAGTAAAACTCTACCAGTTGACCACAGAATAAACTACCCTTATGAACAGCCTAACAGATCGTGAGAGCCTTTATCGGTCAATACTGTAGCTTTTGTACTGCCCACTCTGTCTGGGAAATCACCAAGAACCACCCCATCTTCTCTGTGAATCATTTGACAGATTGCAGTGAGTAGAAGAAAGGATGGGAAGCCTTCACCATCTGCTCTTGTTCATGTATGGAGGAACAAGTCCTCTTGAGATGATGCAGAATTGTTAAATGCCAGCTATCTCGCTGCAGCATCTGTCTCATTCATTGTACTGTAAATGTTTGCCTTCTCTGTCATTTCAGCACGGGTAAATCAAATTTGCATCACTAAAAAGAGACGAGGTATGTCGTCCTCTTTTTTTAAAATAGCTTCTTGACAGTGTGTTGTTTATAAGACAAGGTTCTGAAAGTGTTAGTGCGGCATCATTGGAGTGTGGATGTTTAACAGACACTTCTCACACAGCATAGATGGACACATTTCTGAAAACACTGTGCGGCAAAGACAATATCTCCAACAAAAACAGTGTTTTCACTCAACATACTGCAAGAATTTCAGTAACATTCCAGAAACACCATGATCTAGAATGTCTGCAGTCGCCACTTAGCACAATAACCCTTACTATTGACTATCCTACATTACAACTATGCACTGCAAGGATCAACCACTTTAGAAACCCATGTCTCATATCTTCCTCAGTATCTGAAAACAAGACATAACAAAAAAGATTGTATTTGTATTTGTGTCAGGAAAATGACACATGAACTGACTTGGTCTAAACGTGCAGTCACACCAAAAGCGATGGAGGCGATGGAAGCGTCAATCTGCCAGTCAAAATCAATGTAAATGACGCAATGACACGCAATGTCGCTTAAGGCAGCGCGTTCCGAGCGATGAGAGCGATGCGATGAAGCATCCATCCCCTCATCGCGTGTGTCGGTTGAAGTTGAAGAATTTTAACTTTTCAAGCAACATCGCTTGAAGCTGTGCTGTGACAGCTAATCAGCGTTGAGATTGCGGTAAGTGTCATCAAAGTTCTCCGTGACACATCCAGTGCCTCACCGGGCTCACCAAAGCCGTCACTGTTGCAGTCCTTAGGGGAACCAGACTGTTCCTGTGGATATAATGTAATGGATATAACTATGAACTGCTGTGGATGGCAGGGACGTGCCTTTAGACATCTAGTCTGCCGGAAATCCAGAAGAAGAAGAAGAAGAAAGCCGTCAGCGATGAGTGAAGCGTATCCCGGTCTGATCTACCGGAGACCGGGCAGAACCTGTACAGCTACAGAGGTTAAATAACTGACGGCCTGATCTCACTACAACACAACGGCTCTTTTCAGAGCCACACACTTCCTCTGAGAGCTCATTTCTGATCTTTAAAAAGCATTCAGACCCCTGGTTAGCACTAGCATAACTTCCATTTAGCACAACAGCAGAGTAGACTGAGCCGGGGGTTAGCTTCAGTTAGCTAGCTGCCTTGGCTGCTACCTGCGATAGACGCGATGAAGCGATAATCAAAAATGTGACAAATGTGAGCAAGCGACGCGTAACTCGTGTTACGGGCAATTTAATCGGATTACACTGAAGTCACGTACTGTAGCTTGTTCATATTTTGGTCATAAACAATCATCTTTAGTTATTCCTTGAATTTGTTTGTTCAGCATTGGACCTAACCGACAGAAGTTCTTGAATCTTGTCATCCCTCCAGTTACACATTTTAGTTTCCATCCTTGCATGTTTGTTTTCCTCTAGATCCTGTGAACCACAGGAAAGAAATGTAATCAACACACCCACTCTGAATTCTCTGCACACTGAGCTGCTCTATTCACACATGGGCTCACTCGGAGATTACACTACATTTGTACTATGGAGCTGGTAGGGTAAACTCTGTTTGACAACGGGTCCTACTGATTCGGACAATTTCAGGTTGTCAGTGCATGTGTGAAAGGGATTTGAGTGTTTGACGGACAGGTCGACTGACCTGCATTTCCATATTTGGGCAGAGGTGCTCCTTCTGTAGGTTATTTTTGGATATATTTATAATTGTACTGAAGCAAATAAACGAGAGCTGTATCTGTATCTTATTGAAGCCTACATTTAGTGTAGGTGAAGGAAGGTAGAGCCATACAGGATAGAGAGCTATGTATCCAACAATTTCATATATTACCCAGGTAACTAATGTCTCTGCAATGTCCATCATCCATTTCTCGGCTTATGTGAAGAAGCTCACACATCGTGTACCCTTGGCATTGTGTCCTGAAGTACATGTCTCAGTTATAGACTGTATAAAAAATAGATAGATAGAATAATAGAGCATATCCGTTCTCTCTCAACTTAATACAATCTTCCTTGCCTACAGGAGTCACCTTCTTGTCAGATTCCGCCTCATTTCCTCTTACCAAAAAAGGGCATGTATGTGACGTTGGGGGGAAGGGGC
The DNA here is from genome assembly GCF_963691815.1 of Echiichthys vipera. Taxonomy (NCBI): domain Eukaryota; kingdom Metazoa; phylum Chordata; class Actinopteri; order Perciformes; family Trachinidae; genus Echiichthys; species Echiichthys vipera. The sequence goes on along the minus strand of NC_139838.1, from coordinate 5,290,629 downwards.
TGTCACTCAAGAGGCTATGCCCCTAATTATTCACAAACCATAAAATAATAAAATAAAAAACTAGCTTGGTACAAAAAAATTCACCCCCTCAGTGTTGTCATGGAGATATGTCCTAAACATACAGACTGTAATGTTTTTGGTACCAGGCCTTAAACAGGTTTAATTATGCTGTGAAAACGGCCTGTTTAACATGGGGGTCAATGAGAAACTATTCTATTGTGCAAACTACTCCTACTGGACACTCAGAGAACTGCAGTTGTTGGCACTTCCTGATTGGATCAACCAGGAAGTGGCCGTGGTTAGGGCTTGGTCTCAACAAGACCTCACTTGTTATGTCAGTTTGAAGACCAGTGAACCATTCCTGCAGAGAGTTTATGGACTCTAACACTCAAAGTTAGCTCTTGAGTTTCTTGAGACATGTAGATTTGATTTATATGATAAAAAGCTGTAATTCATGTGAAATGATGATATTTAAAAAAAAACAACCTCATATTAAAAAAATATATTACAAATTCGATACCCAAAAGTCCACTAGTAATTGTAAGATCAGAATGATCATTGTTTATGAATTAGACAGCCCTGCCTGTTTGAAGGAAGCAGTTCATTAGGAAGATAAATTGTCATTTTGATCATGGTAACCACAGGACATGGAGCTACCCACGGTCCACTTTTAATATTCAACTTCCTTTTGTACAAATGAGTCAGAAACATTGCTCTTTCTTATTTATTAACCTGTATTGGTGTTGCTATTGTTCACACATGGGTGCCTTTAAACATTGGAGGGGGACACATTAGCACTGGTCTGGTCTTCCTCCTCTGGAAATTTTTGAAACATTTCTTGCCTGCAGAATTTCGGGTGGCTTTTTGGTTATTTTATTTATTTAAAACATTTCAAGGTGACGTAAAGGAAAATGTCAGATGACAATATTATTAAATATAATGACATCCTATAATGACTTTTATTTTTAATAATGATTGATTATTATTATAAAAATCTTTATTAAAATCTATATTTAAAAAAAAGGGAAGTATACATTCACGGAGCGTTTTGAGGGGTACAGAATGAAAATATTGCTTTTCCATCCAAAATATATTTAGTCTGAATTAATATTTAAAAGAAAATGTTGACATGTGTGACAATGACATTCTGTCCCGTTGTGTTTCCATGGTAGCAGCCAATAACGTTGGGCGTTGCTGGTTGCCAGGGTTGTCTGTTGTTGGGTGCAGCTACTGTAGGCTGGCACTGGGTTAAATGGAGTTTGCCGATCCTGCAGCTGCTTCGGAGCCTCAGTGAAGGGGGCATTATTTGTCCCAGCAGCTGAGTGAGCGGAGACGGGCAAAAACCAGAGTCAGTATAGGCCAAGCAAAGAGCACATTTACCAACGTCCTGCTCGGGAATGGTCGAACAGATTTCCCCAGCAGGCCGTTGGTCGAACAGATTTCCATTGGTCGAACAGATTTCCCAGCATGCAATTGTGAGTAATTGTGATTATGATTTTTTTTTATTCACATCAGATGTTCTCACTTCACCATCGGATGCTCGGGGGCAGCTCAGTCGGCTCTTTCCATTGCAGCAGACCCGCTGTGTGAGCCGGACAGTGAACGCCGGACTGTGAATGCCGAATGCTGCTCTGAACCTTTGAAGCAGGGCCGTAGCTTAGTGGGTAAGGGGCAACTCTGATTACCTTTGACAACTCCTGTGCCATGTCTGGAGCACTTGCCCGTTTGTTTCCAGAGCTAAATCGTGCAAGTAGTGTACTGTCCGTCGCGTCATTTTAGGAGGACGGCCACGACGCTATGGTTTTTTCGATACCTCCTGATTACTGCGGAGCCATGATGCAGACATGCAGATGGACACAGCCCATAGGTCCAAAACTGATAAAGTTCTGGTGTCCATATGCCATTTGATAACCATGTTCATGCAATTAGGCTAATTGGAAATCACAGGTATACTCAATTTTGTGTCAGTGATCACAGGTGTATTCACTTTTGTTGCATTGCGTTTCTACTTTGAGACCTCTTTTTTCAATGTAGTCTTTCTTAGGTTTTTGTTTTTGATTGTTCATAAGAGGAAATACTCTGCTTGTCAACTTAAAAATAATGCAAATACTGTAAGGTGATTGTGTTTTGAATCAGTTTACATTTAAGTGATATTGCACCAGGGTGTACTCACTTCTGTTGTATACTATAAGCTGGGGGTTAGGGAGCAACGATAAAGTACAGACAGATCAACAACAACAACAACAACAACAACAACAACAACAACAACAACACAGGTAGTGCAAAATAGAACAAATAGTGCAAATAGAATGAAAAGATGTGCAGGTAATATGCAATCCTCAGGATGAGTAACTAGCAACATTGTTGTAGTGTTCTGTTCAAAGTGGCTGGTGCTGAATTTGTACATAGCCTATTTATGAAATAATAACGTTATTATGGCTGGTGCTGTGTGGGGTGGGTAAATTACAGTCCAGACTTTTTGGAGGCAGAGGGGACAGAGTTCAGCATCATGACAGCCTGCTGTAGAAAAGCTATAACCCAGTCTGGAGGAGCTGCCTCAGAGGCTCCAGTATCTTCTGGCAGATGGCAGGAGACTGAAGAGGCTGTGTGAGGAATGGGTGGGGTCACTTCACAATGTTGGTGGCTTTATGGGCTATAGGCGGGTGTTAAACATGTCCAGAAGGGAGGGGAGTGAGGCACCAGTGATCTTGCCAGATGCATTCAATATGACGTATACTGATGCCTTCACTATGCGGTTGAACGCAGTGTCGCTCCCAAACCACACAGTGATGCTAATGATGGGTGATCTTACTCTCTTTAGCTTAGGGAGGAAGTAAAGACAGGTCCTCTGTAATTTGGAGTATTTTGGTGCACACCCATTACACAGCTGTTGGGTGTGTGGTCTCTCCGGAAGTTAATCAATCGGCCATTTTTTTACTACCTTTGTACTTGCTACATTTTGGGAAAGATTATTATCTTTGCACCACGTGGTCAGTTGAGTCTCCTCATTCCTGTAGTTTGCTTCGTTATCGTTGCTTCACCCAATATGAAGGGTTCAACGAGTCTAAATGAAGAAACAAAGTCTGTTGTTTGATAGACCCCGTTTTCACCTGGTGGTAACATCCATCCCGAGTGATCGGAACACAAGAGGACATCGCTAAGCACAGGTGAAAACATTCTCAGGATGCATTAAGGGGGCATTAGAATCGAAAACCACATCTGGAGGTGATTCAGGCTGTATTTATCCACATTCTGATAGTAGCGAGAATGGGTATTTTAACTCTGTCCCATAGATAGTATATAAAATGGCCCCCTAATTATTCATACATTTTAACCTCCAATAAAATGAAAACTACCCTGGTAAAAAAAAATTATGATATGACCTAAACAGGTTTAATGATGCTGTGAAAAAGGCCTGTTTAACATGGGGGTCAATGAGAAACTGCTCTATTATGAAACCTGCCTAGTGGACACTCTGAGAACTGCAGATTTTGGCACTTCCTGATTGGATGAACCTAGATTTTGCTGTGGTTGGGGCTTGTTCTGTCCACATTAAGGACTGCCTCCTCTGTGTCAGAGGAACTACATCCACATTCACTGGCTTTGCCTGCACTTACCTTGCTCTCTGGAGCTTTTCTGTGGCTGCCTTACAAAGGGCCGCCCCAGGGCTCATCTGTCAATAGTAACCTTATTTTTTAGGTTCACAAAATGTACCAGAATTAACGAATATGTAGATATATTACTACAGATATTTGTGTTATTTTTTTAACGTCTACGTTGCTATTTAGGAGCAGGAGCGTTTGTTAGATGGATAATAGATAGATCGGGAATGGGCTTCATCTGCAGTCACTTAACATGAAGGTAAAATAAAGCAACGAGCTGAATAGAGACTTTTAAAAGATGTCGTTTTTTCTGCTCTGCTGCACAAATCACGTCAGGTAAACAGCGTCATTTATATGTTCATAAAATTCCAGACATATTACATACAACCCGCTACAACAGTAGGAAATCCCTTTTGTAAGAGTGATTCATGCAAGTAACAAATAACGTTCACACATACAACACAACATTAACAACAATGATTTTTCATTCTAATAGGTTATCAATATCCTAAACCGAAATGATGTACATGTTTATTTACATACAGAGCGGTAAAGTGGAATCAAATCACAAGTGGTCACTGAAGACGCATATTGAGACACATGCTGCTGCCAGGTGAGAACATACAGACTGAGAGCTGTCCAGGGACGGATGTTTTTACCAGGTCACAACAGGCTCTCAATTCAATTCAATTCAATTCAAAAAACTTTATTTGTCCCCGGGGGGCAATTCAGGGCACACAGAGCTATACAACTATACAAAAACATTTTAACCTAACACAAGAATAAAGTGTGAGAGAAGAGTAAGTGTCAGGATTTTAGTGTGTTAGTACAGGTAGAATAAGTGTCAGGATGTTAGTGTGTTAGTACAGGTTAGATACAGAGAACATCGTCTGCGTGTATCAGATGTAAGCAGACATGTGAACGGGTGTATAAGATGTAAACACGCAGTAGACTGTTAAAACAGGTATGAACAGAACTGTAGTGCAGAAAAGATGTAAGTGGACAGTGATCGGATTCAGATGAGGTCAGACATGATACATGTGTGTAATGAGCAGACGTAAACAGAACTATAGTGCAGTAGTAGAGTATAAATATAATATATAACTATAAGCTAAATAATAAAGTGATAGTGGTGGACGGCAGGAAAACAGCAGTCTAAGTATATGCTAGCTCTGTGTAACAGATGAATACTGAAAAATAAAGTGACCATAGTGCTATGATGGATACAATATAAGACCTGATAGACAGAATAAAGTGGAGTAGTGCATTAATACTATAATTTAAAATAACTAACAGAATCAAGTGGACCAGTAAGAACATAGTAACAGAATAAGTCCGGTGTGAACATAATAACAGAATAAATAGTAAGCAGAGTAGTGCAACAGACCGGAGTAACATTATAAACAGAATAAATAAGTGGAGTAGTGCAACAGACCAGTAACATTATAAACAGAGTGAACAGAATAAGTGAAATTGTAAATCAAACCAGTAGTTCACAGCTTTGAGGACAGGAGTGGAGGTAGATAGCCCTTTAGAACAAAACATAGCTCTGACTCCACCATCAGCAGGTAAAAGTCATGCCAGGCATGACAACATTTAGGGACAAGTTTGGATCGAGGTAAGTACTTTGTTTAGGTTATTTGAAATAATTGTTTTCTCCCTGTGGCTTTCTGCCTCAGGCTGTCACTGATGACCTGTGATGACCTGAGGTGTCCTCATCTGTTGCAGACCACATCGTAGCCTTTGTTGTGGCTCATTTGACATCGGTAGAAAAGTTTGGTCTGAGTTTGGTTTGAACTGGAGCATCTGCACTAAAGTTAGGCATGATAGGAAATGATTAATCCACAGCCTTAAACATCACAGCTTTTCCATCATCAACTTCTCACAGAACTTTATCTGATTCTATTATCATTTTGTGGGTTTTTGTTTGGAAGCAGAGTCTTGCCGTTCCACTGCTGCAGTACCACTCTCTGTCTGAACTGTTACTGGTAAGCCAGAAGGGCCGCTGTTTTACATAAACACAAATATCAATAAAACCAATCCAGCACTGATGGACTCTGTTCTGGGGCCAGGCCTGTATGCATGGTCAGAATAAGGGCGGGGGATTAAGAAACCCAGCTACTCCTCCTCTGCTGGAACGGACAGTTGAGTGACATTCAACTCTTCTTTGTTGTGGGAGGAGAGAGGGAGACACCTTGCAGAGCAACACTGTGTGGAGAGTCACAGTCTTACACGCAGGGGCACGCAATGCATTGATAACTGATGCAAAAGGGTTCTGACAGAGCGTCTGTGTCCGACAAATTGGGTTGAGAACGGGTTGCTGCAAGAATGTGTACATTTGTATTTTATTGCTATTCCAGACAAGGAGTTAACAAAGGTTAATGGTTGAATTTGTAGAATCTTTATTAAAAGCTATATTTTCTCAAAAATAATACACCCACAGGGCAATTTGAAGGGTACAGAATAAAATGAGTGGAGACGGGCAAAAACCAGATTCAATATTGGCCAAGCATTCACTCCATGGACTGAGAGAAAGGAGAGAAACGCCATTCAAACGCACCCCCAAATGGCTACGTTTCTCCTGGATCGCTAACATCACTTTCATCTTTACTTAGCTAGAACGGCTAACGCTAATGGTAACTGTCAGTCAAACTCTTCTAATACTTGTTTTTATGGTGTGATTTGCCGGAGGGGATGGGTTGAAACAGACTCTGGTCTCTTGTCTCCTGTAGGCTACTGGGCAACAAACCCGGCAACCCGACTGCTGGAATTATTTATTGTTGTTGCGATCTTGAGACACTAGATGGCGGTGTTCTGCACATTCTCCGTGTCCCATACCTTTTGTGTATAACAGGAATTTATACAGATTATAATAACTATAATGACTGTTTGGCAATGCACTCCTAAGAGTAAGAGAGCTAACGGCCCATATTGAGGCAGGATCCCTTAACTGCCTGTTAACAAAAGTCTTCATCTGTCCCTTAAGTGTTTACTGTGCTTTTGTATAATCATGCTCTCTCCCAAGACAGGTTTTGGAGAGCTGGCAAAAGTGTGATGATGCAGCTGATTAGTGCAATCAAGTTCCCATAATTCCAATTTGTATCCAGCGATTGCTAGCAAATGTAAGTGAGGAGGTGGATAGAAGACAGATGTTTCTCATACCGTAGATGTAATAATGAGGGAACCGGCGGGAAGTGCAGAGGGGAGGGAGTCACTACAATTAGGTCCATATTTCTTTGCTCCGTCCCTGAATTGATATAATTAACGTCATCATTACTGATCCAGATTTGACAGCTCATAATTTCAAATCACTATTCTGCTGGGTCTCAGTGGAGACCTTTTTCATTACTGTCGTCTAACTGTTCTTTTGCAGAATGCCAACATGACAATGAATACTGAAATTGTAGATACAGATAATAATTAACATTAAAAGCTATTGGCAGCTAATAAAAAAAGGGATCCCACAAAGAATAATCAATCAAACGTGCAATTCCCCACAAATCTTAGTCTCGGCATTTGCATTAGCAGCAGGCAGCTGGTACATAAACCGACTGTATGCTACCTGTCCACCACCAAACAGAAGAAGGAAAAAATTAGAAATCTCATCTCATCTCATCTTCAACCGCTTATCCGGGGTCGGGTCACGGGGGCAGCAGCTCCAGCAGGGGACCCCAAACTTCCCTTTCCCGGGCCACATTAACCAGCTCTAACTGGGGGATCCCAATGCGTTCCCAGGCCAGTGTGGAGATCTAATCTCTCCACCTGGGTCCTGGTCCCAGCTGGATGTGCCTGAAACACCTCCCTAGGGAGGCGCCCAGGGTTCATCCTTACTAAATGATCCTGAACCACCTCAACTGGCTCCTTTCAATATTAGAAATCAGCAGGTACATAAAGTGTAAAATTTAGAAATTGTTTTGCTGCCCTCAATTGGCCAAAAAAAGGACAAAACCTGTGATTGCATCTTTTTTTATATAAAAGCCATTATTAGCTTACCTTTTTATTCTCCTGTCATATTTGAAATATAATAGCAATCGAAGCAATAAGTATGTATCTTAGAGCTGGATGGAGCTGTTTGTAATTTGCATTAGCTGTAAGCGGCTGTTATGATTAAGTATCCGCAGTCCACAGGCTTGTTCCAGTCATGTGGATGCACACAGCGTTCTTATCATTCATTATAGGGGGTGTGCTGGGTCTGGCTTTAACACATGCATTTCTCAATCTATTTGAGATGGTGGTGGTTAATAGCATGGTCTTTGTATTCCTTTAAAGTTGGCAGATCTTCCTTCTTTCTTGTTTTTTCCCCTCCTTCTTCTTCTCCTACTTATCAAACCAGCTGCAGGTGCAAACCGATGTTATACCACCTACTGTACCGGAGTGTGGAACAACCGGAGAATTACGCATTATATTTTGTCAAGTTAAATTTTTGCATTACTAGCCATTTGACAGTATTTAGACCTCTCTGTGCGATTTTTCAAGCAAAGCCACAGTGTGTTCATGTGCTCAGGGTGTGCGAGCATGTCAAGTGTTATTAATGTCAGACTGGGGAAAGGAGATGGAAGACCACAGCTGCAACTGTCAGCACAGGCAATGTACTGTAGAGGTTATTACACCAAATAGCAGGGGAAACAGCCTGCCCTGCTCACCATGCGAGTCTGTCAGTCCTGACCCAGCCCATAGGATCCACACGCCTGCTATAGATATACAAACACACACTGGATATCACATTTAGAAAGCACATTATTAATACTTGATTTATTCTAAAATACTGTTATTTATACTGTTATTTTCCATTTTTTATTGTCCATAATTCTTTCAAATTTTCAAAATTAACTACTGTTTGTTTGAAGTCAATGAAAAGAAACAGAGCCTTATGCATTTGTTTAGTCCCCTGCAGAACTGAACTCATACCAAACCATGACTCCTAAAGTGGGGTATGAACCCAACCCTGACTTCTGTGTTTCTAAAAACTGTCCCTCCAGTGGATCTTGCTGCAGTGATGCAGAAGCGTACTCCAGGGTGTACTCTTAGCATAAAGATGGTCGGGCTCTTTCTAAAACACCAACTAACACCATTAAAGCTCACCAAGTAACATGTATCTTGTTCTCATAACCTGTACCTGAACTGTTGATTGGCAAACAACAGCCAGGTTCAGAGACTGTGTAAAAACCTGTGTTCACTCACAATATCTGGCAATCAGCACAATCTTGTCTTTAAATCTGATGTAACACCCTTTCAAAATACTAAATCTGGGTCTAAACGCTCTGTTGCACAAAACAACAAAAAAGGCCAAACCTGTGAAACTTTTACTGTTACTTCTTTCTTCAGTGAGACACTCAATATCTACAAAAAAAGAAAAAAAGTCTGCAAATGTGCATGTTTTCCCTTCTCTCCAGATGTGTAACGTTGAACCTTTCCAGTGCAGGTCCTTGTTCTTGTCGTGGTGTTTCTTCTGTTTTATTCTTTGGTTACAGCCACGGTGGCTCTGCACACGAGACAAACAGCTCTCCACCTTCATAAACAGATAATCTGCCTCCCATTGGTGCTGACAGCTCCTGTTTTCCATCTTTCTTTTGGACATTTTTGTCTGAAAAGACTGGTAGCATGGATGCTCATGTTTGTTAACAGAAAAGTAGACGTGTATGTGCTTTATACTTGCGGGCCAGATCTCAGAGACCCTTGATATGATCTTGAGGGCCAAATATAATTACACCGCGGGCCAGATTTGGGCCACAGGCCTGAGTTTGACACCCCTGATTTAAACGATCATTTTGCATGTCAAGAAGTCAGTTTGTTGTAGGTTTGTCATATTTAGTTTTGTGTGAAACATCTCTCGTCTCGCACAATATATATCACCTTGCTTTCTAGCTAGTTAGCTAACTAGCTAAGTGCTTAGCTATGTTCCAACAAATGTAACATTATCTATCCTGATGTGTTTCATCCAGTGATTCTTTATCACACACGCGCAACATTGTAGCGAGACTTACACGACTCTACAAGCTAGTTAGATTAGAACCAGGCTGACATGAGAATGACACCAATCTTCTCATCGTACTGTTGGAAAGACAGCAAACAAGCATATTTCCCAAAACTCTTCTTTTTATCTTTCATGAACTGTCAGCGAAAGGCAAACTTTTATTTCCACGTGCTTATTGAAGTGAACAGGTTTGGATTTCATTCTCGAAGCCTGAGTCAAACAACAATAAAAAATAATTATTTTGCATAAAGAATCGTATGCAGTGTCAATTAATGATTTAAATTAATGTTTAAGAAATCAGAATAAGCTCTTGTTTAGCAAACTTGTTGTTAAATTAATGTTTTAAATAAATGTGGCATACCTTTGTGTGGTTTTTGTACTGTTTTTGTTTGAATGTTAAATGCATCTAACACGTTTTTGCATGTGTCATGAGCTCTCTCTCTCCGCCTGGCAACTCACTAATTGTACTCATCAGCTTCACCTGTCTCTGCTCTGCTCCCGTTTACCTGCCAGCTGCAGTGCATTTCCCACTCACCACCTCCAGCATAAAGAGTCCTGCTTTTCAGCTCAGCCTTGTCAGACCATCTGCGAAGTTGCTTCTGTATCGTGCTTCACTGGCTTTACTCCCTGACTCCTGTACAACCCGGACCTGCCTGTAAACCTGCCTGATCTTCTGCCCCGGAAAACCCGACCTGCCTTCGCCCCTGAACCTGCCTGATCTTCTGCCCTGGTAAACCCGAACTGTCTTCGCCCCTGAACCTGCCTGATCTTCTGCCCTGGTAAACCCGACCTGTCTTCGCCCCTGAACCTGCCTGATCTTCTGCCCCGGAAAACCCGACCTGCCTTCGCCCCTGAACCTGCCTGATCTTCTGCCCTGGTAAACCCGACCTGTCTTCGCCCCTGAACCTGCCTGATTGTCTGCCCTGGAAAACCCGACCTGCCTTCTCCTCTGGACCTGTATGATCTTCTGCCCCGGAATTCCAGCTCCTCTGCAGGCCAGCTTGGACGCTCCACCACCACCTGCACGAGACGTCTCTGGGGAATACACACACACAGGCTCACGACATCGCACTCCCTTTCCCTCTCTGGAACCCTCAATAAAACTCTTAAAACGTGACGCACTTGTGGTCCTCATCTGTCTGGTCCGTGACAGTACGGTCTGACCAGCATGGACCCAGCGCACGACACATCCAGCATGGAACCACCGACTGCCATGCAGCGCCTCGAACATGCAGAGGGAGCGATTCAACGGATGGCTGGAGACATCTCAGCGTTGATTCAGCTCGGTCACCAACAACAACAGCATATCCAACAGCAGCAACAGCTAGCCCAGGTCCTGCAAATGCTCACAAACCTGACCTCTGTCTGCTCATGACCCCTCCCCAGCTACACCTGCAACTGCACCTGCTCTGTCTGTGCCTTCTCTCCTCTCTGGCCCAGCACCTCTTCAGCATTCGATTGTTCCAGACCCCAACGCTCCAGCTCCCTGTGCGCCTGAGCCAAGGATCGGCAACCCAGAACGTTTCGATGGCACCCCGGCTCATGTACGGGCATTCTTAACCAGCTGCCGGGTCCAGTTTTCGCTACAGCCCAGGACCTTCGCCACAGAGGGGGCCAAAGTGGGGTACGTCATTACACACCTGACGGGCCGGGCTCGACTGTGGGGAACCGCTGAGTTTGACCGGCAGACCCCAGCTTGTGCTTCCTTCGATGCCTTCGTCGAGGAGATGTTAATGGTGTTCGACCTGGGCTCACCAACAGCGGAGGCGTCCAGGGAACTGATGACCATCCGCCAAGGGAACCGGACTGTGGCGGACTACTCCATTGATTTCCGAACCCTGGCAAGGCGCAGCTCATGGAACGGGGCCGCACTAGTGGATGCCTTCCTTCACAGCCTGGCGGATTATGTGAAGGATGAACTCGTCTCGCATGACCAACCCTCAACACTCGATGAGGCCATCGCCCTTGCCGTTCATATTGACCGTCGGATCCAGACACGTCGACGAGAGAAGGGACGCTCCACCCAGCCGTCTGTCCGCACTCTGAGTAATTCGGCTGCTCGGCCACCCTCTTCAGTCACTCCCCAGAGCCAGCTCGACCCGCCAGAACCCATGGAGATTGGCCGTGCCTCTCTCACTCCTGCAGAGCGCCAGCGTCGCCTCTCGTCCAACCTCTGCCTGTACTGTGGGGCCAATGGTCATCGTGTCGCCACCTGTCCAGTAAAAGCCGGAGCTCATCGGATGTAGGAGGGATCCGGTTGAGCTCGATGATCACCCAACCCTCCACCAGCCGTAAGCCCCTGTTTCAAGTTCAACTTGTCCTCTCCGAAACCACCTATACTTTAGCAGCCCTGGTGGACTCCGGTGCCGAGGCTAACATCATGGACATCGAGCTGGCCCATCAGTTGGGGCTGGAGAGTCAACATCTTCCCTGTCCTGTCCCAGCCCGAGCTCTGGATGGCCATCTCCTTGGCACAGTCACCAGCGTCACTGCCCCCATCTCAATGTTGCTCTCAGGTAACCACCATGAAACTATCCGTTTTCACCTGCTCCGCTCCCCAGGCCAACCCCTCATCCTGGGTTACCCATGGCTTCGCCAGCATAACCCCCACCTTGACTGGACGACTGGGACAATCACTGAGTGGGGAAAGGACTGCCACCGGACCTGTTTGCGCTCTGCCATGCTACCCTCCTGTTCGGTACCCACCGATTCTGTCCCTGACCTCTAACATCCCCACATGCTATCACGGACTCCGGGAGGTATTCAACAAGGCCAAGGCCACTTCTCTGCCCCCACATCGGCCCTACGACTGTGCCATAGACCACCGTCCTGGGTCACGCAATACCAAGCCTGACGCCCTGTCCCGTCAGTTTCAGAGAGACGATATGCACACCAAGGAACCCGTGCCCATCCTGCCTGGTCCCTGTGTTGTTGCTGCCCTAACCTGGGATGTTGAACAGCAAGTACAGGAGACTCTCCGCAACCACCCTGGACCCAGTTCATGTCCTGCAGACCGTCTCTTTGTCCCCGAAGAGTTGAGATCCCAGGTCCTACAGTGGGGACACAACTCCCGTCTTGCTTGCCACCCTGGCTCCACTCGGACCTGCCATCTACTCACCCAGCGGTTCTGGTGGCCGTCTCTAAAGAAGGACGTTCGAGAGTTTGTTCGTGCCTGTCCCACCTCGAACCAGAACAAGTCTTCCAACCAGCCCCCAGCTGGCCTACTCCAGCCACTACCTGTGCCCTCACGACCTTGGTCGCATGTCTCTCTGGACTTTGTTACTGGCCTACCCCCATCTGACGGCATGACTGTCATCCTCCCCATAGTGGATCGTCTTAGCAAGATGGCACACTTCGTCCCCCTTCGGAAGCTGCCATCTGCCAAGGAGACCGCCCAGGTGGTCCTAGACCACGCCTTCCGGATACACGGGTTGCCAGGGGATGTCGTCTCGGACCGGGGCCCACAGTTCGCTTCCACCTTCTGGAAGGAGTTCTGCCATCTGCTGGGGGCCACAGTCAGTTTATCCTCTGGATTTCACCCCCAGTCCAATGGCCAGTCGGAGCGAGTAAACCAGGAGCTAGAGAAGGCACTCCGTTGCGTGGCATCTTCCAACCCCCGGGCCTGGGCAAAACAACTGACATGGGTGGAGTATGCACACAACTCTCTCACCTGCTCTGCAACTGGCATGTCACCCTTCCAGTGTGTGTATGGCTACCAACCTCCTCTCTTCGCCAGCCAGGAGGGGGAGGTCACCTGTCCATCAGCCCTGGCCTATGCTCGACAATGTCGCCGTACCTGGTCTCAGGCCCGCGCCACACTCCTCAGATCTGCCACCAGCTACGCCATCGGGGCCAACCGTCGGAGGACTCCGGCACCGACCTACCAGGTGGGCCAGAAGGTGTGGTTGTCGGCCAAGGACCTGCCACTCAGAGTTGAGTCACGAAAGCTGGCTCCACGGTTCCTTGGTCCATTCCCCATCCAGAGGATCATCAGTGCAACTGCTGTCCGGCTCCAACTACCCAGGTCCATGAGAGTGCACCCCACATTTCATGTCTCCAAGATAAAGCCAGTTCACGAGAGCCCGCTGGTTCCGGCTGCACCCCCTCCTCCTCCGCGTCTCGTAGACGGAGGTCTGGTCTACTCCGTCCGGCGACTGCTTCGGTCCAGGCGACGGGGCAGAGGAATTCAGTACCTGGTGGACTGGGCAGGTTACGGCCCAGAGGAGAGGACCTGGGTGCCTGCCAGACGGATTGTGGATCGGACTCTCATCTCCGAGTTCCATCGTCAGCATCCTGACCAACCCTCTGTCCGGCGTGGCCGCCCAAGGGGCCCCCAACATGTTACCTGCCCGACACCTGACGCTGGGCCGGACCCGGCACCTGACCTGGATTCTGACCAATCAGAGGAATTCTGACCCTCCTCCGGCTCCCCCTTCCGCCCGCCCGGCTTGGTGATGCTTCTTGGGGACTTCTGGGGCCGTCCCTTGGGGGGGGGGGGGGGTTCTGTCATGAGCTCTCTCTCTCTGCCTGGCAACTCACTAATTGTACTCATCAGCTTCACCTGTCTCTGCTCTGCTCCCGTTTACCTGCCAGCTGCAGTGCATTTCCCACTCACCACCTCCAGCATAAAGAGTCCTGCTTTTCAGCTCAGCCTTGTCAGACCGTCAGCGAAGTTGCTTCTGTATCGTGCTTCACTGGCTTTACTCCCTGACTCCTGTACAACCCGGACCTGCCTGTAAACCTGCCTGATCTTCTGCCCCGGAAAACCCGACCTGCCTTCGCCCCTGAACCTGCCTGATCTTCTGCCCTGGTAAACCCGACCTGTCTTCGCCCCTGAACCTGCCTGATCTTCTGCCCTGGAAAACCCGACCTGTCTTCTCCTCTGGACCTGTATGACCTTCTGCCCCGGAATTCCAGCTCCTCTGCAGGCCAGCTTGGACGCTCCACCACCACCTGCACGAGACGTCTCTGGGGAACACACACACAGGCTCACGACATCGCACTCCCTTTCCCTCTCTGGAACCCTCAATAAAACTCTTAAAATGTGACGCACTTGTGGTCCTCATCTGTTTGGTCCGTGACAGGTTGATCCTATGGTGTTGCCTTATACCATTTGGTGTGACATTCAGAATTGTGACAATAAAAAGGCTCTGTTGGTGAAGGATCATAAAAATCTCCATTTAACGCATGAAGCAACAGTCACAAGCACTCTATTAGATTTATAACAGGGTTTGTCATAATGAATCTAAAATATATATAGACGGATTGACGACAGATGTCATACTTTGCGCAGTGATTACGAAAAATAATACAGAATTTTATACATTTGCACAAGGAAATGCTGGATCTCAAGATAGTATTGATAATGCATTATGATAAAGTGAATTACTTTAGAAAAGTTTACCACATTTTAATTTTATATACAATAACGTCCATGTCACACCGTATGACAATTTGAGGTACTAATTTAACAAAGTGGTAAATAACTTCAGTATCCAAAAGAAAATCTTAAAGACCATATATATATTTGGAAAGCAAATAATTGGAACAACACAGTTCAATCATTGTTATGCCTAATATTTAAAATGTATTTAAAAAAAACAACTTTTTTTCACCCATATACAGCAGGCAAAAGTCAGGTAATTTGACATTTCAGTGCAACCTTTGTCTTCTCTCTTTCGAACACTTTATTGCAAATATCCAATTATACACATGCGTATGCACAGTAAGTCCTCAGAGAGAGCTCGCCTTGTTTCTAAATAAAGACAGAAAAGTTCAACCCAGAAGTCTATTTTAGTTATTCGTGCCGATTGAAACGTGACCCAGAGGTTCAACTGTATTTCAGTTCTGCAAAGTGTTAATGAACTGTAAATGACAGGGATGGTGTTCCTCATTCGTTAGGCTGAGGATGAATGTGAGAGTCTTCCCAGAGGGGCTAGATGAGAAGATCAGAGGGGGAAATGGTTGGATAATCATGTCCTCTTCATATTTAATTGCAGTATGAAGGCAGGACATTTTTAGCCCCTGTATCAGCAGGGCAAGTTTCATTGTAGAGCATGTATATGTATGTGCGCCTTCACTCTATGTGGGTGTCAGTGTTGCATAGTACTAGCCACCATTCAGTAAGTCTTGTTTTTGTAATATACCTGTTAAGAGGCTTATTCACAGCAAATCACACTCTGTTTGCTTCATTGTTGTTGGATTTCTATTTAACAAAAGCTTTCCCTTGCTAACCATTACATCATGCAGAGTAATGCCGAGACTTATGCACCATATTAAACCTTTATAAAGAATATTTCAAGGCTATTGTCTACATCTTGGAAAAATACACCAGCCAAAAATGTGAATATTTAAAGTCTAAAGCCCCACTGACAACCCTTAGTTGCTAGAATGTTCATTCCACCCAAAGATTTGTGTGAAACAGAATGTACAATGTACTGATGATTTTGTGTTTCTTTCACCCAGCCTTGCTGATCTATAATGTCAAATGTGCCCTAAGGCTGGCACTATACTAGATTAAAGTTGTTATTTCCTTGCTGCACAGAAAGAATTGCATAAGTATCAGCAAACCAATGGGAAAATGGCTGCTTTGCATCTGGTTTCCGTTGTTAACAAAACCACTACAAATTCACAACACAACCATAAAACAGGAGTTTGACAATGGCAGACTGGCTCCAGGGTTTCTGTATCGTTGCTCCGCCACATGTCCTGAAAGATGTCTCTGGCCTATGGACTCACACTGCCAGACCATAATCCAGAGCTGCAGTATGGTCTGGCTGCACAAGTTAACATTGGGGGTAATATCACCATGAAACTTGCTGTTGATTACTGACATCAAGACAAATACTTTTTGAAGTTTTCTTAAACGTTCCGTTTATTTATGCAAATACGGCATTATATTATGAAATTTCAGCTAATTCCATACATTTCCAGAAGAGAAATGTGAACACTGGATAACTCCAGGTTCAAAATTCTTGTTTCCCTTTGTTGACATATTAGAGTCAAAGGTTGTTCTTACGAAGGGGATTTTGGATATATCTAAAGGCTCATTTATGCGCTAAGTTAGATACGCATACGGATACGGATGGAGCCTTCTGTCTGTACTCTGCGTACATTTCATCCGTATTTCTGTCCGTACTCTGCGTACATTTCGTCCTTATTTCTATCCGTACCCTGCAAGCTTGCGGATGCATACTGATACAGACCAAATGTTTCAGTACCATCAGAAATCATAGGAGCAGTGTCGGCACGGTACACATAAAGTGCCGGGAATATCAGAAGCCAGCAAGTCATCAAAAGTCCCGACGGACATCCGGAAATACTGAAAGTGATGTTCGTCGTCATTTTCTTTTATCTGTAAAAAACAATGATTGGAATTATCCGTCCACACTCTGGGATGTATTTAGTGTCTCACAGACCACCGTTGTCTACAACGCTGCCCGAGATTTTGTCCCCTTCTCAGCAGACGCAGGATGGTTACTCCCCCATCGTTGCCATGTTTGTTGAAAGCATGAGGGCAGTGGCGTTCAGAACGTTGATAACGTACATCTCTATTTACGCACTAAATGGAAGCATAAATGAGCCTTTACGGGGAAATGTATCATTGCACTGCATTTTAATAAACTATAATAATCTCATTACTCATTGTCATGGGTCACATCTCTTGCCCGTATCCAGACAACTCCCTCTTCCTCTCATTGCAGTTCCTGTACTCATAGAGCTGGGACGCGTTCAGCCCAAAAGCACAGCAAAACCTTATGAAAATGTTGTTGCGATGAACTTGTCAGGATCTCTGGCCTGTCAGTCTCTTCCCTCTTCCTTTTGTGTGCGTTTGTCTCCCTCTGTTTGTTTCTCCCTGCATGTGTCTTTCCCTTTGTTTTTTGTTGGAGCTGGTCGGCGTGGTTCCGCCCAGCTGTGGCTCGTCTCCTAGTAAATAGCCGGATGTGACCCACGTCCCGTGCCAGACCGTTATTGCTGTTTCCCGGTTCGTGTCTCTCTCTTGATTGGCTACCTACTTCTGATGATCTTATTTTCAATCCTTGTTGCGTTTTGTGTTACTAATCGTTTCTTTGTTTCTTTTGTTATAGTTTCCCGAGTTCCTGTTTTCCTCCACCCGTTCGTGTGTCGTCTCCTGGTTCCCGGCTTTTGGTTTTCCCCTCGTCTCCACCTGGACCCTGTACCTGTTTTCCCGTTCTCTGGTTTTGGTTTGTTTCTCGTTTTTGTTTATTAAATATTTGTTGAAGCCTTACTCAGTGTCCTTGTCTGCATTTGGGTCCTGCTCCTCAGAGTTATTCCCTGCACCGTTCATGACAAAACACCCTGTTACCATAAGTTTATATACACGCTGCTGCTGATTGGGTAACACCTCTGACACCAACCAAATTCCCGTCTGTGGCGCAGTAGCCTTCAGTGATGTTTGAGGCTATTACTCATGAGGTGTAACTAATCAGATAGTGCTTTGGGCGGGACATTGAGGGAGACAAAGTGGTGACTGCAGACAGAGAGAGGCTCGCTGCATATAATGTGGAGGGAATTATTTCCACCAGACATTATGACCAGAGAAATTTAAATATATCAGACTTTACTGTAGCAGATTATCCCGATCAAAAACAGATAATTGCTGGATAACGGAAACAAAAACTGCTTAAAGTCAGGAAAAGATTGTAGTTTTGATTAAATGTTAATACCAGTACATGTTTCAAGTCGCTGCAAACTTTTTATCTGGTGCGGCACTGTAAAAATCCCGGGACCAGAGCGTCCAACAGACAGATGGATAGGCAGAATGGGATCAATAGATAGAGAGATAATTGGGGGATTAGGGTTATTCTATCGGAACAAATAAAATACATCTATAAATGGACTCATGAATTAATTTCTATCTTCATCTTATTTGAACAGATATCAAAGCGCGAACATACTGTATCTGATCAGTGCCAGTTAAGAAATCCCTCCATCTGTGCTCCGCTTTCCAACGCTCCACCATTGCTCAGCGCGCATCGACCACTGAGACCCTACTAACCCGCTGCATCGGAGCGGCTGACCTTTCCGTGAGTGCCTCGCAGATCGATAAAACGTTATTTGATGGTCATGTTGATGTTCAAAGAAGCAGCAAGGGGCCATTGTATCAAGTCAATAATAATAAATCATGAATTATTTAGGAGTAGTTGATAGTCTGAGGATAAAAAATTTGTTTGGTACATTATTGGACTGTTTTTTTCTGTCAGGCTTCTTTGTAAGATTACACAGCTGAAAATTGTCTCTAGAAACATATGAGTCACCCGTGACATTTGAACAGGGAGTATTGGTTATTCTTCACACCGGGTGGATGGCATAATGAGCTGACTACTGAGCTGACAAAAGCTTTCCTCTGGCTCCATACAGCATAGTTATATCCAGGCTACCGGAAGACTGACCACTTAAGTTAAGACGGGAACAAATTGTGAACTTGTTTCCTGTAAGTTACGGGAATGTCTCTGTGTTTTATTCATGTAAACATCAGTGGAAACACTGTGAAGAAGTCTTGGGAGCGCAGTGGAAACGCGCTCGTCCTCACAGTGTGGGCTAATGAGTCATCTCGTGCTAATGAGTCTTTTGGAGATGTTATAAATGAGCATTTCAACTGAGCAACATCGGTTCATCGTGACAACAGAGTTGCCAAGGGATTTTAAAGACAATACCAAGCATCATCATAACCAGTCTGATATGATTTGTTTCTATTTTTAGTAACGAGTGTAGCAGAGTAATCATCATAATATCAATATTTCAGCTACAATCATAATACCAATGATCATTTAGCTTAAATCCTCCCATTAACAACAATTGTATTTACAACTGTAAATACATTAAAAAAAATGTCTATGCTACGACAGGCTACCACACACTGCTGTCCAAATGTGATCATTATCCTTTATAAACGTAACCATTATTTTTACGACCCATTCTGTACTGCAGTTCTAAGTGTGGTTTGTCCAAGTGGTGTTGCTGTACTCCAGCCATTGCTGGTCTGATGTTGGTCAGTCAATGTCAAACACTGTACTGTATCCCTGTTCATTAAAGACAGAATAACAGACAGAAAAAGCTACCGAGACGATGTTGTGTCTTTGGTGTAACAACTATTGACGGAGATATCCCGAACCCTCGAATGCGCCTAACACTAATTAGCTTGGGGCAGCACAGTGCAGGCATTAAAACTTTTTTAACCACTAATACTGCTCAAAATAACAGCAAACCTCTGCAGTAGCATGAGAAGAGTCCTTACACAGAAAACGAAGTTAGTGAACCCAGAGTACCCGGACAAACTGACCCCTGTACCAGCTCCTCTCATAGTAAAGTCCATTCAAGTGGATTACCAAAGTCAATCCAAAAGGAAGGAGCCTTTTGGTGCTTTGTTGTCTGTGTAGGGACTCTTCTTATGCTGCTGTAGATGTTTGCTGTTATTTTGAGCAGTATTAGTGGTTAAAAAAGACGTTTTAATGTCTTCACCATACTGCCTCAAGCTAATCCGTGTTAGCTGCATTCAGCTTTTAGCAACTCTCTGGATTTCTACGTTAATAGTTTTTCACATGAAAAAAATTGTCTTGATGGCTCGTTTGATGAGTGTATTTGCCAAAAAAGAACCATGGCATGATTTTACGCCGGAATTTGACTTTAAAAGTGCAAAGAATAGTTTGGGGATTTGTTCAGGTCTCAGTGTCCTGATCTCAGGTCCAGAGTCTGCCAGATTTGATTGGACAATGTATAAATGCAACTTCCAAATATTGAACACATGAAGTCTGAACATTGGGATGCATTTATTAAGGCACAGGTATTTTCAAGTAGTGCTGGACTATAAAACTCATTAGAGAAAGGTATCTTTTCATCAATATGTTAAAAGATAAATACATTTTAAAACACACACAGACCTAAATTGTAAATGGTTTCACCCTGATCAAGAAAGATGTGAGTAAGCCTTGTGCTGTTCAACATAACAATAGAGCATTTAATGTAACATGTCTTAAATCATTTAGGATGTTTGTATGGAAATGTTTTTAAAAGGTCAGTTTAGCTGACCCTTCCGATGTTAAATAGGTATTTACAGCCTTTGTTTTTCAAGTGGTTTGAAAGAATTATTTGTTTTTTTTAACCTGGACCACTGTATTTCTGTGTAAGTAACTAACGGTGGAACATTTTTGAAATTGGTCCAGTATTGAGCAAATCCGGATCAAATTGCATTAAATAGTAGGGGAGAGTGGGTAAGTATTCATTCACACAACAAATATTATTTTGCTTGTGAAAATAAGTTTTCTGTGATGAACACCTTCGATTGGACCCAAACGCAGGACGAGACGGGGTGAAATAGTTTTTATTGTAACAGAGGATCAGTGTGAGAGGATGATGATGCCAGGAATAGGGATGATGGAGACTGGGTATTGCGTGACCAGGGGAAGCGTGACAAGCAGGGGTAGCTTTAAAGCTAGGAGACTGCTAGCAGGCAGCAGAAAGAGAGGAAGGGGGGTGATGATCCTGGGACATAGAGAAACCAGTCATAAGTTACACGAGAAACAAAATTAGCTACCACTGAGGTTCAAACCACAATCTGACAAAGAATTATTTTAATTTCCTTGATTTGACCAGGTTTGTCCCGCTCGATTCAAGCAGGAAAAACTGCATTTCGTAGACCACATGATTGACACAGACAGTGCAATATCAAATGGATTAATAAAGCCAGTGTATGTGCTTATTGCGTTGTGTGCAGGGCTGAACATTAACAACTATGTTGCCTATAACACACAGCAGAGCAGCCGGCAGGTGATTGCTGGAATCCTTTTTCTCTCTGTGGCATTGTTATCCCGTTAATGAATAACAACACAACAAACCTTCATCGCTGTGACAGATCCAGGTTTTGTTTAAGATGACGCCCCCTCCCTCGCCGTTCATCATCACTTCTCGCCAGATTGTGCCCTGGCTGTAGGAAAAGAAGTGATCCCACTCACACACAAATCAAAACATAAAGAAAAGAAAGACAAAAAGGGGAAACACAAATCTTATGGGGATACAGCTTTCAGGTAAAATGACTGTTCTGTCAAATCAAATTCATCCAGGACTAAATATGTGTAGGCATATTATTATTATTATCTTTATTTGACGGACTCAAGGTGCAGATATAAAAGACAAACACACAGTATACAGAAAAACATAGACATGTGTGCTAAAGGTTAAAATACATACAAATGTCGGTTCCAATATTTCCAAAGACTGGAGGAATCATACCCCATCTCGTTTAGGGTAGGCTCAGTCAAACGCCTTATTATATTATTCCTAGACTCAGTTTGCCTGCACATACAATTATACATAAAATTCCCAGTAATGCTTGAAAAGTGGGAATATTACAGTTACAAACTTAATATAAAGATTACCCTGAATGCTGTCTGTGGGGCAAAGTGAGCAATGCTGTGGGTTAAATTGACCCAGTGGTAAAACCTACCATAAGGCTGGGGGTTCCCAAACTTTTCCATGCCAAGGCCCCCCTAATAGCATTAGCTTCTGGTCGGGGGTCCCCTTTGCAAACCCACCATCAAAGCTACACAATATATCACACATCAACTTTAAGAATGTCTTTGTTTGTTGGTAAAAGCAAATCCTCTCTGATTGTGTAAGGTTTTTTTGCACAAGCTAAAAATGATGCCTTCAGGGCCCACTTGGGAACGGTAGCTTGATGTGTGAATGCAGCAGATTGCCTGACCAAATGCTCTTCTTTACTTCTGAAGAAGTCTGCTATTGGCCCCTAGGCTACTTTTTGTTTGGGCCCCCCACATTATTAATAAAGCTTTGTCAGAAAAATCCCCTGCTAGAACAGAAGACTCTTCAATCTTAAAAAAAAAATCTTAAAAATTCCTGTCAATTTAGGACCTTCCTTTAGTAGATCTTGGTCCCGTTGTTCTTTCAGTAGTTGTGCTTTTGTTTTTTGTGCTCCGCTACCACATTTCCTTCATGACATTTTGCCGTTAGACCGTCTAGTAACAGTGAGTGACGTATCATTTGACAACAAAACTGACCTTATGAACCTGGCCGCAAGATGTCAGCTGATAAATGGGTCCCATATTTATCCAATCAGTGATTTCAGGTGATCTGTTTAAATGTTTCGAAGGGGGCCCCAATAGGAGGCAAGTTTTTTTTTTTTTAAATAGTCTAGGCAGTGCAGGGCCCCTGCACACCTGGCTAGTGTTCGTGATGCCAGCGTGGTGTCCCAAAAATACACAGGTGATGATAAAGGTACGCAAACAGAAATCTGGAGCAAGTGGAGAAGACACAAGCACAAAAATGCGCAGACCAAAAAGGAGCCGAGCAAACACACGAGCTGGTGAAACTATCTGGCAGCGGGGTTAGGCAGAGGGAACTCCTTGTAGTCCCACTCCGATGACAAACGAGCAGACTTCAAAGAGGTTGTGACCAGGGCGAGTGGGGTCTTTGGTCATTTTCCCAGCCCGCTTTTTGGTTCTTCCCAGATACAAGTCCTGGAGGGAGGCCAGCAAGAGGACGTACTTTAATTCCCAGTGCAACATTCATTTTAAACAAGGCCACATAGACTGTCACTACCTTGTAATGCAGCTTTGCCCGCCTGCTTTTATCGAAGGCATTGTTTATGTGTTAATGTAATTTAAGTTAGTCTTTCCCTCCTTACCCCCTGTCTCTTAATAGAATCCCATGAGAAGCTGATGTTAACACTTAGTTGACTTATTATTTTCGCAGTTTGGTTAAGTTTAGGCAACAAAACTACTTGGGCTGGATCCGAGTATTCGAATATTCGTTCGTTGGGTAGGTAATTGACTTTCATTTTCGGAATATGATATATACAGGTATATATATTTAATCAAATGAGAAATTCTAACGTTTTATTTGTTTGTGCTTATTGTAGGCTGTCAATCAAGGTGAACTGCAAAATAAATTTTGCCAGTACATTCTTGTACTAGTAACGTGTGTGTGTGTGTGTGTGTGTGTGTGTGTGTGTGTGTGTGTGTGTGCGTGTGCGTCCCTTTGCCGCCGCACGACAAATATTCATTAATGTATTACTATGTTACTATGTATATCTTATATATATTAAATATATATATATATAAGATAGATGTATAGGGTTTTCTCCGGGTTCTCCGGCTTCCTCCCACATGCATGTTAGGTTAACTGATTACTCTAAATTGCCTGTAGGTGTGAATGTGAGTTTGAACGGTTGTCTATTTCTGTTTGTCTCTATGTGCCCTGTGTGTATATACCCCGCCTCACGCCAGATGTCAGCTGGGATCAGCTCCAGCCCCCCTCAACCCTGATAGGGACAAGCGGTTGAAGATGGATGGTATTCAGGACAGCCCTAAAACTACTTGGTTAGGTTTAGACAACAAAACTACATGGTTAGGTTTAGACAACAAAACTACATGGTTAGGTTTAGACAAAACTACAGGGTTAGGTTTAGAAAACAAAACTACATGGTTAGGTTTAGACAAAACTACATGATTAGGTTTAGACAACAAAAACTACATGGTTAGGTTTAGACAAAACTACATGGTTAGGTTTAGACAACAAAACTACATGGTTAGATTTAGACAAAACTACATGGTAAGGTTTAGAAAACAAAACTACATGGTCAGGTTTAGACAACAAAACTACATGGTTAGGTTTAGACAACAAAACTACATGGTTAGGTTTAGACAAAAAAACTACATGGTTAGGTTTAGATAACAAAACTACATGGTTAGGTTTAGACAAAAAAATACATGGTTAGGTCTAGATAACAAAAGTACATGG
Source organism: Echiichthys vipera (assembly GCF_963691815.1). Classification (NCBI taxonomy): domain Eukaryota; kingdom Metazoa; phylum Chordata; class Actinopteri; order Perciformes; family Trachinidae; genus Echiichthys; species Echiichthys vipera. The sequence continues at coordinate 5,266,278 of NC_139838.1, read as the reverse complement.
TTAGGTTTAGACAAAAGTACATGGTTAGGTGTAGATAACAAAACTACAGGGTTAGGTTTAGATAACAAAACTACATGGTTAGGTTTAGACAAAACTACATGGTTAGGTTTAGACAAAACTACATGGTTAGGTTTAGACAGCAAAACTACATGGTTAGGTTTAGACAAAACTACTTGGTGAGGTTTAGAAAAAAAAACTACATGGTTAGGTTTAGACAAAACTACATGGTTAGGTTTAGAAAACAAAACTACATGGTAAGGTTGAGACAACAAAACTACATGGTTAGGTTTAGACAACAAAACTACATGGTTAGGTTTAGACAAAACTACATGGTTCGGTTTAGACAAAACTACATGGTTAGGTTTAGACAAAAAAACTACATGGTTAGGTTTAGAAAACAAAACTACATGGTTAGTTTTAGACAGCAAAACTACATGGTTAGGTTTAGACAAAACTACTTGGTGAGGTTTAGAAAAAAAAACTACATGGTTAGGTTTAGACAAAACTACATGGTTAGGTTTAGAAAACAAAACTACATGGTAAGGTTGAGACAACAAAACTACATGGTTAGGTTTAGACAACAAAACTACATGGTTAGGTTTAGACAAAACTACATGGTTCGGTTTAGACAAAACTACATGGTTAGGTTTAGACAAAAAAACTACATGGTTAGGTTTAGAAAACAAAACTACATGGTTAGGTTTAGACAAAACTACATGGTTAGGTTTAGAAAACAAAACTACATGGTTAGGTTTAGACAACAAAACTACATGGTTAGGTTTAGACAAAAAACTACATTGTTGGGTGTAGATAACAAAACTACATGGTTAGGTTTAGACAACAAAACTACATGGTTAGATTTAGACAAAACTACATGGCTAGGTTTAGACAAAACTACATGGTTAGGTTTAGACAACCAAACTACATGGTTAGGTTTAGACAACAAAACTACATGGTTAGGTTTAGACAACAAAACTACATGGTTAGGTTTAGACCAAACTACATGGTTAGGTTTAGAAAAGAAAACTACATGGTTAGGTTTAGACAACAAAACTACATGGTTAGGTTTAGACAACAAAACTACATGGTTAGGTTTAGACAAAACTACATGGTTAGGTTTAGAAAACAAAACTACATGGTTAGGTTTAGACAACAAAACTACATGGTTAGGTTTAGACCAAACTACATGGTTAGGTTTAGAAAACAAAACTACATGGTTAGGTTTAGATAACAAAACTACATGGTTAGGTTTAGAAAAAAAAACTACATGGTTAGGTTTAGACAACAAAACTACATGGTTAGGTTTAGATAACAAAACTACATGGTTAGGTTTAGAAAACAAAACTACATGGTTAGGTTTAGACAAAACTACATGGTTAGGTTTAGGCAACAAAACTACATGGTTAGGTTTAGCCAAAACTACATGGTTAGGTTTAGACAACAAAACTACATGGTTAGATCTGGACAAAACTACATGGTAAGGTTTAGAAAACAAAACTACATGGTCAGGTTCAGACAACAAAACTACATGGTTAGGTTTAGACAACAAAAACTACATGGTTAGGTTTAGACAAAAAAAACTACATGGTTAGGTCTAGATAACAAAAGTACATGGTTAGGTTTAGACAAAAGTACATGGTTAGGTGTAGATAACAAAACTACATGGTTAGGTTTAGATAACAAAACTACATGGTTAGGTTTAGACAACAAAACTACATGGTTAGGTGTAGATAACAAAACTACATGGTTAGGTTTAGACAAAACTACATGGTTAGGTTTAGACAGCAAAACTACATGGTTAGGTTTAGACAAAACTACTTGGTGAGGTTTAGAAAACAAAACTACATGGTTAGGTTTAGACAAAACTACATGGTTAGGTTTAGAAAACAAAACTACATGGTTAGGTTGAGACAACAAAACTACATGGTTAGGTTTAGACAACAAAACTACATGGTTAGGTTTAGACAAAACTACATGGTTAGGTTTAGACAAAACTACATGGTTAGGTTTAGACAAAAAAACTGCATGGTTAGGTTTAGAAAACAAAGCTACATGGTTAGGTTTAGACAAAACTACATGGTTAGGTTTAGAAAACAAAACTACATGGTTAGGTTTAGACAACAAAACTACATGGTTAGGTTTAGACCAAACTACATGGTTAGGTTTAGATAACAAAAGTACATGGTAAGGTTTAGAAAACAAAACTACATGGTCAGGTTCAGACAACAAAACTACATGGTTAGGTTTAGACAACAAAAACTACATGGTTAGGTTTAGACAAAAAAACTACATGGTTAGGTTTAGATAACAAAACTACATGGTTAGGTTTAGACACAAAAAATACATGGTTAGGTTTAGATAACAAAAGTACATGGTTAGGTTTAGACAAAAGTACATGGTTAGGTGTAGATAACAAAACTACATGGTTAGGTTTAGATAACAAAACTACATGGTTAGGTTTAGACAACAAAACTACATGGTTAGGTGTAGATAACAAAACTACATGGTTAGGTTTAGACAAAACTACATGGTTGGGTTTAGACAGCAAAACTGCATGGTTAGGTTTAGACAAAACTACTTGGTGACGTTTAGAAAACAAAACTACATGGTTAGGTATAGACAAAACTACATGGTTAGGTTTAGAAAACAAAACTACATGGTTAGGTTGAGACAACAAAACTACATGGTTAGGTTTAGACAACAAAACTACATGGTTAGGTTTAGACAAAACTACATGGTTAGGTTTAGACAAAACTACATGGTTAGGTTTAGACAAAAAAAAACTGCATGGTTAGGTTTAGAAAACAAAGCTACATGGTTAGGTTTAGACAAAACTACATGGTTAGGTTTAGAAAACAAAACTACATGGTTAGGTTTAGACAACAAAACTACATGGTTAGGTTTAGACCAAACTACATGGTTAGGTTTAGATAACAAAACTACATGGTTAGGTTAAGACAAAAAAAACTACATGGTTAGGTTTAGATAACAAAACGACATGGTTAGGTTTAGACAAAAAAACTACATGGTTAGGTGTAGATAACAAAACTACATGGTTAGGTTTAGACAACAAAACTACATGGTTAGATTTAGACAAAACTACATGGCTAGGTTTAGACAAAACTACATGGTTAGGTTTAGACAACAAAACTACATGGTTAGATTTAGACAAAACTACATGGCTAGGTTTAGACAAAACTACATGGTTAGGTTTGGACAACAAAACTACATGGTTAGGTTTAGACAACCAAACTACATGGTTAGGTTTAGACAACAAAACTACATGGTTAGGTTTAGACAACAAAACTACATGGTTAGGTTTAGACAACAAAACTACATGGTTAGGTTTAGACAAAACTACATGGTTAGGTTTAGAAAACAAAACTACATGGTTAGGTTTGGACAACAAAACTACATGGTTAGGTTTAGACCAAACTACATGGTTAGGTTTAGAAAACAAAACTACATGGTTAGGTTGAGACAACAAAACTACATGGTTAGGTTTAGACAACAAAACTACATGGTTAGGTTTAGACAACAAAACTACATGGTTAGGTTTAGACAAAACTACATGGTTAGGTTTAGAAAACAAAACTACATGGTTAGGTTTGGACAACAAAACTACATGGTTAGGTTTAGACAACAAAACTACATGGTTAGGTTTAGACCAAACTACATGGTTAGATTTAGAAAACAAAACTACATGGTTAGGTTTAGACAAAAAAACTACATGGTTAGGTTTAGATAACAAAACTACATGGTTAGGTTTAGACACAAAAAATACATGGTTAGGAAAAACTGCATTTCGTAGACCACATGATTGACACAGACAGTGCAATATCAAATGGATTAATAAAGCCAGTGTATGTGCTTATTGCGTTGTGTGCAGGGCTGAACATTAACAACTATGTTGCCTATAACACACAGCAGAGCAGCCGGCAGGTGATTGCTGGAATCCTTTTTCTCTCTGTGGCATTGTTATCCCGTTAATGAATAACAACACAACAAACCTTCATCGCTGTGACAGATCCAGGTTTTGTTTAAGATGACGCCCCCTCCCTCGCCGTTCATCATCACTTCTCGCCAGATTGTGCCCTGGCTGTAGGAAAAGAAGTGATCCCACTCACACACAAATCAAAACATAAAGAAAAGAAAGACAAAAAGGGGAAACACAAATCTTATGGGGATACAGCTTTCAGGTAAAATGACTGTTCTGTCAAATCAAATTCATCCAGGACTAAATATGTGTAGGCATATTATTATTATTATCTTTATTTGACGGACTCAAGGTGCAGATATAAAAGACAAACACACAGTATACAGAAAAACATAGACATGTGTGCTAAAGGTTAAAATACATACAAATGTCGGTTCCAATATTTCCAAAGACTGGAGGAATCATACCCCATCTCGTTTAGGGTAGGCTCAGTCAAACGCCTTATTATATTATTCCTAGACTCAGTTTGCCTGCACATACAATTATACATAAAAATCCCAGTAATGCTTGAAAAGTGGGAATATTACAGTTACAAACTTAATATAAAGATTACCCTGAATGCTGTCTGTGGGGCAAAGTGAGCAATGCTGTGGGTTAAATTGACCCAGTGGTAAAACCTACCATAAGGCTGGGGGTTCCCAAACTTTTCCATGCCAAGGCCCCCCTAATAGCATTAGCTTCTGGTCGGGGGTCCCCTTTGCAAACCCACCATCAAAGCTACACAATATATCACACATCAACTTTAAGAATGTCTTTGTTTGTTGGTAAAAGCAAATCCTCTCTGATTGTGTAAGGTTTTTTTGCACAAGCTAAAAATGATGCCTTCAGGGCCCACTTGGGAACGGTAGCTTGATGTGTGAATGCAGCAGATTGCCTGACCAAATGCTCTTCTTTACTTCTGAAGAAGTCTGCTATTGGCCCCTAGGCTACTTTTTGTTTGGGCCCCCCACATTATTAATAAAGCTTTGTCAGAAAAATCCCCTGCTAGAACAGAAGACTCTTCAATCTTAAAAAAAAAATCTTAAAAATTCCTGTCAATTTAGGACCTTCCTTTAGTAGATCTTGGTCCCGTTGTTCTTTCAGTAGTTGTGCTTTTGTTTTTTGTGCTCCGCTACCACATTTCCTTCATGACATTTTGCCGTTAGACCGTCTAGTAACAGTGAGTGACGTATCATTTGACAACAAAACTGACCTTATGAACCTGGCCGCAAGATGTCAGCTGATAAATGGGTCCCATATTTATCCAATCAGTGATTTCAGGTGATCTGTTTAAATGTTTCGAAGGGGGCCCCAATAGGAGGCAAGTTTTTTTTTTTTTAAATAGTCTAGGCAGTGCAGGGCCCCTGCACACCTGGCTAGTGTTCGTGATGCCAGCGTGGTGTCCCAAAAATACACAGGTGATGATAAAGGTACGCAAACAGAAATCTGGAGCAAGTGGAGAAGACACAAGCACAAAAATGCGCAGACCAAAAAGGAGCCGAGCAAACACACGAGCTGGTGAAACTATCTGGCAGCGGGGTTAGGCAGAGGGAACTCCTTGTAGTCCCACTCCGATGACAAACGAGCAGACTTCAAAGAGGTTGTGACCAGGGCGAGTGGGGTCTTTGGTCATTTTCCCAGCCCGCTTTTTGGTTCTTCCCAGATACAAGTCCTGGAGGGAGGCCAGCAAGAGGACGTACTTTAATTCCCAGTGCAACATTCATTTTAAACAAGGCCACATAGACTGTCACTACCTTGTAATGCAGCTTTGCCCGCCTGCTTTTATCGAAGGCATTGTTTATGTGTTAATGTAATTTAAGTTAGTCTTTCCCTCCTTACCCCCTGTCTCTTAATAGAATCCCATGAGAAGCTGATGTTAACACTTAGTTGACTTATTATTTTCGCAGTTTGGTTAAGTTTAGGCAACAAAACTACTTGGGCTGGATCCGAGTATTCGAATATTCGTTCGTTGGGTAGGTAATTGACTTTCATTTTCGGAATATGATATATACAGGTATATATATTTAATCAAATGAGAAATTCTAACGTTTTATTTGTTTGTGCTTATTGTAGGCTGTCAATCAAGGTGAACTGCAAAATAAATTTTGCCAGTACATTCTTGTACTAGTAACGTGTGTGTGTGTGTGTGTGTGTGTGTGTGTGTGTGTGTGTGTGTGTGCGTGTGCGTCCCTTTGCCGCCGCACGACAAATATTCATTAATGTATTACTATGTTACTATGTATATCTTATATATATTAAATATATATATATATAAGATAGATGTATAGGGTTTTCTCCGGGTTCTCCGGCTTCCTCCCACATGCATGTTAGGTTAACTGATTACTCTAAATTGCCTGTAGGTGTGAATGTGAGTTTGAACGGTTGTCTATTTCTGTTTGTCTCTATGTGCCCTGTGTGTATATACCCCGCCTCACGCCAGATGTCAGCTGGGATCAGCTCCAGCCCCCCTCAACCCTGATAGGGACAAGCGGTTGAAGATGGATGGTATTCAGGACAGCCCTAAAACTACTTGGTTAGGTTTAGACAACAAAACTACATGGTTAGGTTTAGACAACAAAACTACATGGTTAGGTTTAGACAAAACTACAGGGTTAGGTTTAGAAAACAAAACTACATGGTTAGGTTTAGACAAAACTACATGATTAGGTTTAGACAACAAAAACTACATGGTTAGGTTTAGACAAAACTACATGGTTAGGTTTAGACAACAAAACTACATGGTTAGATTTAGACAAAACTACATGGTAAGGTTTAGAAAACAAAACTACATGGTCAGGTTTAGACAACAAAACTACATGGTTAGGTTTAGACAACAAAACTACATGGTTAGGTTTAGACAAAAAAACTACATGGTTAGGTTTAGATAACAAAACTACATGGTTAGGTTTAGACAAAAAAATACATGGTTAGGTTTAGATAACAAAAGTACATGGTTAGGTTTAGACAAAAGTACATGGTTAGGTGTAGATAACAAAACTACAGGGTTAGGTTTAGATAACAAAACTACATGGTTAGGTTTAGACAAAACTACATGGTTAGGTTTAGACAAAACTACATGGTTAGGTTTAGACAGCAAAACTACATGGTTAGGTTTAGACAAAACTACTTGGTGAGGTTTAGAAAAAAAAACTACATGGTTAGGTTTAGACAAAACTACATGGTTAGGTTTAGAAAACAAAACTACATGGTAAGGTTGAGACAACAAAACTACATGGTTAGGTTTAGACAACAAAACTACATGGTTAGGTTTAGACAAAACTACATGGTTCGGTTTAGACAAAACTACATGGTTAGGTTTAGACAAAAAAACTACATGGTTAGGTTTAGAAAACAAAACTACATGGTTAGGTTTAGACAGCAAAACTACATGGTTAGGTTTAGACAAAACTACTTGGTGAGGTTTAGAAAAAAAAACTACATGGTTAGGTTTAGACAAAACTACATGGTTAGGTTTAGAAAACAAAACTACATGGTAAGGTTGAGACAACAAAACTACATGGTTAGGTTTAGACAACAAAACTACATGGTTAGGTTTAGACAAAACTACATGGTTCGGTTTAGACAAAACTACATGGTTAGGTTTAGACAAAAAAACTACATGGTTAGGTTTAGAAAACAAAACTACATGGTTAGGTTTAGACAAAACTACATGGTTAGGTTTAGAAAACAAAACTACATGGTTAGGTTTAGACAACAAAACTACATGGTTAGGTTTAGACAAAAAACTACATTGTTGGGTGTAGATAACAAAACTACATGGTTAGGTTTAGACAACAAAACTACATGGTTAGATTTAGACAAAACTACATGGCTAGGTTTAGACAAAACTACATGGTTAGGTTTAGACAACCAAACTACATGGTTAGGTTTAGACAACAAAACTACATGGTTAGGTTTAGACAACAAAACTACATGGTTAGGTTTAGACCAAACTACATGGTTAGGTTTAGAAAAGAAAACTACATGGTTAGGTTTAGACAACAAAACTACATGGTTAGGTTTAGACAACAAAACTACATGGTTAGGTTTAGACAAAACTACATGGTTAGGTTTAGAAAACAAAACTACATGGTTAGGTTTAGACAACAAAACTACATGGTTAGGTTTAGACCAAACTACATGGTTAGGTTTAGAAAACAAAACTACATGGTTAGGTTTAGATAACAAAACTACATGGTTAGGTTTAGAAAAAAAAACTACATGGTTAGGTTTAGACAACAAAACTACATGGTTAGGTTTAGATAACAAAACTACATGGTTAGGTTTAGAAAACAAAACTACATGGTTAGGTTTAGACAAAACTACATGGTTAGGTTTAGGCAACAAAACTACATGGTTAGGTTTAGCCAAAACTACATGGTTAGGTTTAGACAACAAAACTACATGGTTAGATCTGGACAAAACTACATGGTAAGGTTTAGAAAACAAAACTACATGGTCAGGTTCAGACAACAAAACTACATGGTTAGGTTTAGACAACAAAAACTACATGGTTAGGTTTAGACAAAAAAAACTACATGGTTAGGTCTAGATAACAAAAGTACATGGTTAGGTTTAGACAAAAGTACATGGTTAGGTGTAGATAACAAAACTACATGGTTAGGTTTAGATAACAAAACTACATGGTTAGGTTTAGACAACAAAACTACATGGTTAGGTGTAGATAACAAAACTACATGGTTAGGTTTAGACAAAACTACATGGTTAGGTTTAGACAGCAAAACTACATGGTTAGGTTTAGACAAAACTACTTGGTGAGGTTTAGAAAACAAAACTACATGGTTAGGTTTAGACAAAACTACATGGTTAGGTTTAGAAAACAAAACTACATGGTTAGGTTGAGACAACAAAACTACATGGTTAGGTTTAGACAACAAAACTACATGGTTAGGTTTAGACAAAACTACATGGTTAGGTTTAGACAAAACTACATGGTTAGGTTTAGACAAAAAAACTGCATGGTTAGGTTTAGAAAACAAAGCTACATGGTTAGGTTTAGACAAAACTACATGGTTAGGTTTAGAAAACAAAACTACATGGTTAGGTTTAGACAACAAAACTACATGGTTAGGTTTAGACCAAACTACATGGTTAGGTTTAGATAACAAAAGTACATGGTAAGGTTTAGAAAACAAAACTACATGGTCAGGTTCAGACAACAAAACTACATGGTTAGGTTTAGACAACAAAAACTACATGGTTAGGTTTAGACAAAAAAACTACATGGTTAGGTTTAGATAACAAAACTACATGGTTAGGTTTAGACACAAAAAATACATGGTTAGGTTTAGATAACAAAAGTACATGGTTAGGTTTAGACAAAAGTACATGGTTAGGTGTAGATAACAAAACTACATGGTTAGGTTTAGATAACAAAACTACATGGTTAGGTTTAGACAACAAAACTACATGGTTAGGTGTAGATAACAAAACTACATGGTTAGGTTTAGACAAAACTACATGGTTGGGTTTAGACAGCAAAACTGCATGGTTAGGTTTAGACAAAACTACTTGGTGAGGTTTAGAAAACAAAACTACATGGTTAGGTATAGACAAAACTACATGGTTAGGTTTAGAAAACAAAACTACATGGTTAGGTTGAGACAACAAAACTACATGGTTAGGTTTAGACAACAAAACTACATGGTTAGGTTTAGACAAAACTACATGGTTAGGTTTAGACAAAACTACATGGTTAGGTTTAGACAAAAAAAAACTGCATGGTTAGGTTTAGAAAACAAAGCTACATGGTTAGGTTTAGACAAAACTACATGGTTAGGTTTAGAAAACAAAACTACATGGTTAGGTTTAGACAACAAAACTACATGGTTAGGTTTAGACCAAACTACATGGTTAGGTTTAGATAACAAAACTACATGGTTAGGTTAAGACAAAAAAAACTACATGGTTAGGTTTAGATAACAAAACGACATGGTTAGGTTTAGACAAAAAAACTACATGGTTAGGTGTAGATAACAAAACTACATGGTTAGGTTTAGACAACAAAACTACATGGTTAGATTTAGACAAAACTACATGGCTAGGTTTAGACAAAACTACATGGTTAGGTTTAGACAACAAAACTACATGGTTAGATTTAGACAAAACTACATGGCTAGGTTTAGACAAAACTACATGGTTAGGTTTGGACAACAAAACTACATGGTTAGGTTTAGACAACCAAACTACATGGTTAGGTTTAGACAACAAAACTACATGGTTAGGTTTAGACAACAAAACTACATGGTTAGGTTTAGACCAAACTACATGGTTAGGTTTAGAAAACAAAACTACATGGTTAGGTTTAGACAACAAAACTACATGGTTAGGTTTAGACAAAACTACATGGTTAGGTTTAGAAAACAAAACTACATGGTTAGGTTTGGACAACAAAACTACATGGTTAGGTTTAGACCAAACTACATGGTTAGGTTTAGAAAACAAAACTACATGGTTAGGTTGAGACAACAAAACTACATGGTTAGGTTTAGACAACAAAACTACATGGTTAGGTTTAGACAACAAAACTACATGGTTAGGTTTAGACAAAACTACATGGTTAGGTTTAGAAAACAAAACTACATGGTTAGGTTTGGACAACAAAACTACATGGTTAGGTTTAGACAACAAAACTACATGGTTAGGTTTAGACCAAACTACATGGTTAGATTTAGAAAACAAAACTACATGGTTAGGTTTAGACAAAAAAACTACATGGTTAGGTTTAGATAACAAAACTACATGGTTAGGTTTAGACACAAAAAATACATGGTTAGGTTTAGATAACAAAAGTACATGGTTAGGTTTAGACAAAAGTACATGGTTAGGTGTAGATAACAAAACTACATGGTTAGGTTTAGATAACAAAACTACATGGTTAGGTTTAGACAACAAAACTACATGGTTAGGTTTAGACCAAACTACATGGTTAGGTTTAGAAAACAAAACTACATGGTTAGGTTGAGACAACAAAACTACATGGTTAGGTTTAGACCACAAAACTACATGGTTAGGTTTAGACAACAAAACTACATGGTTAGGTTTAGACAAAACTACATGGTTAGGTTTAGAAAACAAAACTACATGGTTAGGTTTGGACAACAAAACTACATGGTTAGGTTTAGACAACAAAACTACATGGTTAGGTTTAGACCAAACTACATGGTTAGGTTTAGAAAACAAAACTACATGGTTAGGTTTAGACAACAAAACTACATGGTTAGGTTTAGACAAAACTACATGGTTAGGTTTAGAAAACAAAACTACATGGTTAGGTTTAGACAACAAAACTACATGGTTAGGTTTAGACCAAACTACATGGTTAGATTTAGAAAACAAAACTACATGGTTAGGTTTAGACAAAAAAACTACATGGTTAGGTTTAGATAACAAAACTACATGGTTAGGTTTAGACAAAAAAACTACATGGTTAGGTGTAGATAACAAAACAACATGGTTAGGTTTAGACAACAAAACTACATGGTTAGGTTTTGACAAAACTACATGGCTATGTTTAGACAAAACTACATGGTTAGGTTTAGACAACAAAACTACATGGTTAGGTTTAGGCAACAAAACTACATGGTTAGGTTTAGACCAAACTACATGGTTAGGTTTAGACAAAAGTACATGGTTAGGTTTAGACAAAACTACATGGTTAGGTTTAGACAACAAAACTACATGGTTAGGTTTAGACAACAAAACTACATGGCTAGGTTTAGACAACAAAACTACATGGTTAGGTTTAGACAAAACTACATGGCTATGTTTAGACAAAACTACATGGTTAGGATTAGACAACAAAACTGCATGGTTAGGTTTAGAAAACAAAACTACATGGTTAGGTTTAGACAACAAAACTACATGGCTAGGTTTAGACAACAAAACTACATGGTTAGGTTTAGACAAAACGACATGGTTAGGTTTAGATGTACACAGGGAATCAATAAAGATGTGGAATGACGAGCAGAGTTGATACTAGCATTGGTAACTTGGCAACTTATCCCCAAATGTTGGCCTCCTGGTGGAATTTGAAGTAAGGCAATGGAATCATACTAATCAACTATTTTGTTTTCGTTAGGATATTGACTGTGAAACAGAAGAGTGTACTAATTTGAAAATGGAAAGCATGATGATGATATTAGGGGAAAAAGTCTAAGGACAAAGTGTGAATGCAAAACCACAATTCACATGAAGTTAGGACGTTGTGTAAAACATAAATACTGTGTAAACAGAATACAATTATCTGCAAACCCTTTTAGACCTACACTGAGAACACTACAAAGACATGATATTTAATTTTCAGACTAATAAACTTTATTGTTCTTTTGCAAATATTCACTCATTTTGAATTTGATGCCTGCAACGTGTTCTACCAAAGTTGGGACAGAGGCAACAAACGCGGGTGTGTGTTAGTGCCCACGGCATCATGGGTAACTTGAACATCTGTGAAGGCACCATTAATGCTGAAAGGTACTGCAGGTTTTGGAGCAACATATGCTTCCATCCAAGCAACATCTTTTTCAGAGACGTCCCTGCTTATTTCAGGAGGACAAAGCCAGGACACATTCTGTACGTGTTCCAACAGTGTGACTTCATAGTAAAAGAGTGCAGGTACTAGACTGACCTGTCTGCAGTCCAGACCTGTCTCCCATTGAAAATGTGTGAGGCTTTAGGAAGAGCAAAATACAAGAAACAGAGACCCCGAACTGTTGAGAAACTGAAGTCGAAATCAAACAAGAATGGGAATGAATTCCACCTACAAAGCTTCAACAATTAGTGTCCTCAGTTCCCGAACACTTATTGAGTGTTGTTCAAAGGAAAGGTGATGAAACACAGTGGTAAACGTGCCCGTCCCAGCTTTTTTGTAACAAGTTGCAACATGTTCAATTTGAACATTCAATAGTGTATTCAATTGAATATAAGTTCTAAAAACTTGCAAATCATTGTAATTTGTTTAAATGTACGTTTTACACACTGTCCCAACGTCATGTGAATTGGGGTTGTACACAGCATATCAAACAGATGGACAAACACACAGCTGGACATTCCCTGAGATAAAAATGTCACCAAACAAACGTATTGTGCAACAGTCGTTATTTCATCAGAGGTAGACAACACTCGGCTGATTGCCTAATTACTGTTTATATGTGTCTTGTCCTGCTGGGATTCACTGAGGGTGAAGAATGATCGGTTGCCAGGCAGACGGCCCTGGCCTGGATTGGCAGGAATGTGACCTGTTTCCCTTTGAGTCGGCGTGACCTGCTAAAAGACCAGAACAATTTCATGACCAAATACCACTTATAACTTTTTAAATTCTGCTGAGATGTTGTATTCTATTAACCAAAAATAACTGTTTACAGCATTGAGATATAGGCCTACTGTAAAGCTATTATTCTTGTTATGTTACAGGGCACCAGCAGCTGTGCGTCTTTCAAATCATACCCCCACCCCCAATAGAAACCACAACACACCAATAACATAACTACTACCACTACAAATAATATTAATAACAAAAATAATAATAATAGATCAGCACAATGACTGTCCTTTTGGAAATTTTCATTATTGCAAACACACACACACACACACACACACACACACACACACACACACACACACACACACACACACACACACACACAGATCTATTGCCTGTCTGCCAAATGATGATTTCTCAGTCATATCATCTTCTCTCTACATGGTGAACACCATCGCTGCAACAAGTTACTGCAGTTAGCTACAACAATTCCAGGAAACAGGTAATTCTGCTTTCAAAATAAAAGAGCCACTGCCACCCCACCGCTGCCACTGATGCTCAGTCGATGGATACCAATAATGTTCTGGGAAGCATGATAATGTTTCCCCTTCTGCCACACCTGAGGCAAAACATGCCGTTTTCCCCACACAGTACAAATGTGTTATTTTGTACTAGTCACACTCTAATACACTATAAACAAAAACACATTGAAATACAGATTTATGACTAGAAACATACACAGTGCTGAGCTGCAACTTAAAGGTTGAATATGCAGAATCTTTATTAAAAGCTATATTTTACACCCACGGGGCGTTTTGAGGGGTACAGAATGAAGGAGGGGATGGGTTCAAACAGGCTTAAACAGACTCCGGTCTCCTGTAGGCTACTGGGCAACGAACCTGGCAACCCGACTGCTGGAATTCTTTTTTGTTGTAGCGACAACGATCTTGAGACACTAGATGGCAGTGTTCTGCTCACTCTCCACATTCAACCTTTAACACACATTATGTAAATGCGGGTCGGCACGGTGGTGTGGTGGGTAGAGTTGGGTTTGAGTGGTGGCGATGGTGATTTTAGCTGCATGCGTGAGGATTCTTATGATCTTTTGCTTGCTTTTCTCTGTGAGGAAGTTAGTGGTTACCTGTCGCCTCACAGCAAGTAGGTTACTGTTTCGAATCCTCACCTGCTCCTTCTGTGTGGAGTTTGCATGTTCTCCCTGTGTCTGTGTGGGTTCTCTCCTGGTTCTCAAGCTTCCTCCCACAGTCCAAAGACATGCAGGTGTTAGGTTCATTGATGACTCTAAATTGCCCGTAGTTGTGAATGTGAGTGTGAATGGTTGTCTGTCTCTGTTTGTCTGTATGTGTCCTGTGATAGACTGGCGTCCTGTCCAGGGTGGACCCCGCCTCACGCCCGATGTCAGCTGGGATCGTCTCGAGCCCCCGCAACCCCGATAGGGACAAGTGGTTGAAGATGGATGGATAGATGGATGGATGGATAAATAGATGGATAGATGGATGGATGGATGGATTGATGGATAGATGGATGGATGGATGGATAAATAGATGGATAGATGGATGGATGGATGGATGGATGGATGGATGGATGGATGGATGGATGGATGGATGGATGGATGGATGGATGGATGGATAGATGGATGGATGGATGGATGGATGGATGGATGGATGGATGGATGGATGGATAAATAGATGGATAAATAGATGGATAGATGGATGGATGGATGGATGGATGGATGGATGGATAGATGGATGGATGGATGGATAGATGGATGGATGGATAAATAGATGGATAGATGGATGGATGGATGGATTGATGGATAAATAGATGGATAGATGGATGGATGGATGGATGGATGGATGGATGGATGGATGGATGGATGGATGGATGGATGGATGGATGGATGGATGGATGATGGATGGATGGATAGTTGATGTAAATGCACCGACTTGTTGGTATCAACAGTAAAAGCAATATGGGCCCAGCATCTTACTTTTACCATCCAGCCCTGCATATGTGTCTGAGTTAAACAATTCAGACACAAAGCCCAGTCATTCCACTGGTTTACTCAATCTTTTTCCAGTTTGTTATTTAGTCCCTTGCGGTTAGGGTATAGTTGGCATAGCTTTTTAAAAAAATTTTTTTAAATAAAAACATCAGGACTCAAACCAAAATACATTTCTATTTCTATTGAGTTCATTGTGCCTTTCCGAGTCCATCTTTCCCATTAAAGTGAAACACTCAAACACCGACCTGTATGAGGTTTTACAGTGGAAGTGGAGACCGGACGTGGTGTTGCCTTGACTCCCCCGTCACTTCACACATAGAACCCCTCCCTTCATTCCCATTCACTCCTGTGCAGTGTTTTACACAGAGAGGTAAAGATGCGAATTCACACTGCGACTTGTTCACCAGTGAGCGGATCCAGGAGCAGGCGGGCTGCCCTCTCAGCCTGTCTGAGCGGCACCATATGATGTGACTGTGTCCGCTTCTTCCGCAGCTCCTGACCGCGTCTGCAGGTGAGGAGGCTGGTGTCGCCTGTTGCTCTTGTGCCTGTCTGCTGGGTGATGTTTGCGCTGTCTGTCCTCCGCTATGGCCGCTGCCCTGATCCACTTCGGCACGGAGGGATTGTTTTGTGATGTATTTAATCCGTAATGTAGATGGTTATAAATGTGTACTTGGCGTTTTGCGTTGTGTCTTTTCTCTCACTGTTAGACAGCCATGAGCTTTGATATGGTGTCGGCACTTCAGGTAGACTGGTGCGTGATGTTTTCACAGGCGCCAGACGCCATTTAGAAAAACGATTTAATGTCTGTTTGGTTGTAACCGGAATTTCCCAACATGTACAATACTAAGAAAACAGGATTCCAACTGGTTAAAAGTCACACATTAATTCGGGGTGTTAAAAAGCCTCGTCCAGCTGGTTATTTTATGCAAAATTCCAACTTTCTTCCTGCTTCGCCTGCAGTTTCTTTCCATCTTCTCCCGATAAAACGCACGGCGGCGTGCGGCAGCCACCAATGCGAACCGTTTATTAAAATTAAAATGCTATGGCGACGGCCGTTGCTGGGTGTGTTCAGTGTGTGCCGAATTATAATGTCGCCCATGCAGATTCAGAATATGTGTTTTGTTTTACGAGAAATCGAGTTGTTGCTCGTCAGCAAAGACGGATATATTAAAACACCTGATTATTGAATGGAGTTTTGCGTGACGTTCTTTCCATTTGTGAGGCGTATCGGGGCCACGGTCAGGTTTATTAGGCTGGAAACGTTAACATTACGTCTGTTTGCTCAGGTCGGAGCAAAGCTGTGTTTGCAAAGCTGCCATATGACAGCAGGGCTTTGAGTCAAACAACTGCGGCAATGCATTAGTTGTGTCAAGGCAGGGAGGTTCTCCTCTAAGGCAGGGAGGTTCTCCTCTAAGGCAGGGAGGTTCTCCTCTAAGGCAGGGAGGCTCTCCTCTAAGGCAGGGAGGTTCTCCACTAAGGCAGGGAGGCTCTCCACTAAGACAGGGAGGTTCTCCACTAAGGCAGGGAGGTTCTCCACTAAGGCAGGGAGGTTCTCCTCTAAGGCAGGGAGGTTCTCCACTAAGGCAGGGAGGTTCTCCACTAAGGCAGGGAGGTTCTCCTCTAAGGCAGGGAGGTTCTCCACTTAGGCAGGGAGGCTCTCCACTACTGCAGGGAGGTTCTCCACTAAGGCAGGGAGGCTCTCCACTAAGGCAGGGAGGCTCTCCACTAAGGCAGGGAGGTTCTCCACTAAGGCAGGGAGGCTCTCCACTAAGGCAGGGAGGCTCTCCACTAAGGCAGGGAGGCTCTCCACTAAGGCAGGGAGGCTCTCCACTAAGGCAGGGAGGTTCTCCTCTAAGGCAGGGAGGTTCTCCTCTAAGGCAGGGAGGCTCTCCACTAAGGCAGGGAGGTTCTCCACTACTGCAGGGAGGTTCTCCACTACTGCAGGGAGGCTCTCCACTACTGCAGGGAGGTTCTCCTCTAAGGCAGGGAGGTTCTCCTCTAAGGCAGGGAGGTTCTCCTCTGAGGCAGGGAGGCTCTCCACTAAGGCAGGGAGGTTCTCCACTAAGGCAGGGAGGTTCTCCACTACTGCAGGGAGGCTGTCCACTAAGGCAGGGAGGTTCTCCACTAAGGCAGGGAGGTTCTCCACTTGTGAGGCTGCAGCTGGGTTCTCGGGGGTTGTGGGTGTAGGCTCCCCTGCAGACCTCAGGTGCATCCCGGTCAGAGGGTGTTGATTCATAGTTGGTCATTCCACACAGCCTGTCACTATTGTTCTCCAGACTCCTGGCAGACGGGTAAACCCCACAGCAATTATGGAGTCCTGTCTCACTTGAAAAAGCTAGAGAAAACGTTTAGACAAGCTCTATAAATTGGTCGATTGGTATTCAGACCCAAATAGGATCAATGACTTTTAGAAATAGCTTGTTTTTCTTATTGACCCTGGAGTTTCACTCTGGTGGAAGATTGTTGGAGTAACAGGGGAACCATTTCTAAACGCTCAAAGTGAAATGAAGAGCAGGGGATGCTGCTTGTCTTTATCATAGGCCGAACTGAAGAGGGTAAATCTGGTGATTACCACTGAGCATGTTTGCCAACATGTAAGGCACTTTAGGCAATATCACATACCATGTTTCATATTGTGATATTTACTGGAAATGATGTACAATATAGTCAACGACAAGCGACGGTCATTTACTTTCAGTCCCAGAAACTTTGAACTGCCTGACCATCTCCCTCCAGCTAGCTGCACCGTATTTTGCTTTTTGACAATATGTTAATGAACGTATTTGATTGCTGTCGTCCATGTTTTCTGTTTACGTCGGAGCTCGTAAAGCCCAGGTAGGATAAGTCCCATGTCCCAGTGCTTAGGAATGCAGCATTATCCAAATATGAATTATATTATCCAGAGTTTTTTCTGGCCCAAGTTTGGGCAGAGATGGGCAGGAGAGCGAAAATGTTGTGGTATATGCACGTGCACGCTCGTCAAGTAACACGTGCATGAAGTGCCCAGCCACTGAATACTGAACTAAAAAAGTACCGGAGTCCTCCCGTCGACAAGCCGTAAATGAAACCCCAGCCTCGCTCTGCGCTGGTGGGCCACAACAGCACAACGTTTGAACGAAGCGGAGCCCCTATGAGCCCTGCGGGAACACAAGCAGTGCGTCGCAGCATCTCGCGGCCCAGAGCTAAAATCCAACACACCCCTTCTGCTGCTGTCGAGTTGAAATCATCGCCACTGAGCTTCAATAGAACTACATTGATTTTCAAATCAAGATTCCAGCGGGGCGGCAGAAAATTTCAGCGAGGCGGCCACCTCAGAAATGATAACATAGAAAAAACCCTGTTGTCCATACATTTTATTTCCCATTATGGTCTAAATGGATCACTTATTGTCCTTCATTCATCCTAATGATGAAGCCGACCTAAACATATGGGTTCATTGGCAAGTCTATGTGTAACACGCTTATCGGTTGTTTTCCTTAAATGTTTCAACCCGGTGTGTATATGCACACCCCTGTGGACACAGAGACACTGGAGACACAGAGACACTGGAGACACAGATGTTTTAGCCCGTTAGCTCACACACAGCATGCAATTCCCTCATTCTCACATGGAAGGTGATCTGACCTTTCACAATCTAACACGTAGTAGCAGTGAAGCCGCCCTGCTGTGAGGTTCTGGAGGTTGCGGTATGTCAGCTCTGCCAGCCCTGCTTTGTAATTAATCTGGCTGAAATTACAGGGGCAGTAAGTGCTTCTCACCAGTCATAATTCTTTGAGTGAAAGCTCCTCAGGAAAAGCGCAAACATTCTGATCACAGGCAATTTTGATTCAGGAATAGATCACCATATTTTGCTTTAAATCAGACCTGTACACTGGTTTCATTTGAACCATACAAATTTTGCGAGTATGTTAAGTATGCAAATAAAGATGGAGGCTCATGTATATGTTTGAGTTTTGTGGGTTTTCCGATGAGCAGCTCAGTGGTAAATTGTCAGTTTGACGTACAGTTATAATCCTGACCCAAGTTTACTGTTCTATCCAATCTGTTTTATGCTATTGTTGGTTGTTGTTTATTAAATGCCCCTTTTGGACACTTAGCGTCAGAAAAACAAGCTGTAAACAAAAAATTATCATGCCACCAAGTTTTTAAGGCTAACATGTTAGCAAACAGTTGTGTACACTGTACATCCAGCAGACCCAGAGCAACACGACCATTCATTTGGTGCTGTGGTGGCAAATGTAAGTCGAATGTTCTCTGTTCTTTTAGCTCTGTTTTGGTCGCTACCAACTCCTGTGAAAAGTATCCACTCACAATGAATGTTATAACTTCATGAATGGGCGTTATCAGTGGTTAACAGCTAAATAGATACGGGTTAGAAGGGGCCTGTAGGTTCAAAAGCAGTTATTCACATGGAAAAAGGTCACCGGTATGTTCAGAACCCCTTGCCCTGATTACTACTACTACAGGGGCCGTATTCACAAAACATCTTAAGGCTAAGAGTAGGTCCTAACTTGCTGATTTAGGAGTAACTCTTAAAAATAAGGGGCGTTTCACTTCTTATTTATGGACTCCTATGTTTTTAAGATAAGTGTAATTCACAAAGCATTTTGGGGCTAAAAGTAGCTCCTAAATCTATAAAAACGGAGTAAATCAGGGTCAGAGCTAACATGTGGCTCAGTGAGGTCGGTCGTCCTCTATTCGAGAGATCGGCTGTTCGATCCCAAGCTCCTCCGGCCCGCATGTCGAAGTGTCCTTGGGCAAGTAACCGGAACCCCAAATTGCTCCCTGTGCTGCCATGGGTGTGTAAATGTGGTGTGAATGGTTAGATTAGATTAGATTAGATGGTATGTACATCCACTGCCATCAGTGTGAATGTCTGTGTGAATGGGTGAATGTGACAAGTAGTGTGAAAGAGCCTTAAGTAGTCAGAAGACTAGAAAGACGCTATATAAGTACAAATCCAAATCCACAGAGAGAGAGAGAAAGTTAAATGAAAGTGAGCTTTTAAAAAGGTACAGATGTTCCGCCTTTCATTTGACCTGAGCTCTGCATGAATGCCATGATGTAATTAAGTAATTCTCGTCTTACCGGAGAATTGGCTGAATAAATAACATGAATATCAGTCCACCAGTCAACATCAAGTCCCGTTAGTTTGAGTCACCAGAAACATGGCAAGACACGGTTCTCTCAGATTTCGGTTATTGTTTTCAGCCTCTTTGCTGTAGCTGTCACTCATGTTACTTCGTCTTCTGCTTATTTCCTGTAGAGTCAACATGCAGAAATGCGGACAGCGCCACTGCAACCAACTTTGTGGTCGCAGGGTGTATTTTCCTCTAATCCTGTCAGCAGATTTTAAGCTTCTGTAACATCTGTATGGCCTTAATGGGGAAGGCATTATGAACGTGGTAGAGTTGGTCAGGGATGCCATCACATCACCAACCAAAAGAAAGCACCCAATATCACCGCAGATTCAAGTTGGTACAACTCTGCCCTGTTTGACCAAGTGGAAAATGCAGCTGTGCAGCTCAGACGATCTTTGGTGTCTCTCAGCTGTCGATCAGGAGGATTTTGCACCAGACGATAAATCCAGAGCTCACATAGTGCTGCAGTTCAATACTTTCCCCATTGAAGTGTTTCTATCGTAAATTCACTCTTAGGGACTCATTTCCTCTCAGCCAATCACTGTGGGCATAGAAGGGATGAAATTTAGGTTTAGGAAATGATTACGGTTTGGGTTAAAAACAAATACAAACATTCGTGGCACAAAATAGGTAACTTTCCTCCTTAAGTGGATTCTTTGCTTTTACTACATCATCTTACAGCAAGTTGAGCAGTATAGAATAGATGATAAGTGCCTAATGAGCCGACTAGGAGGTAGGGCCATACCGCCTCATATCTGTATATCTATCCATATCACATCTGTGTCTTTAAGGCCTATGTCCAGATAGCGTTGGTGTTTCAATGGCTCCCAGTGAGGAGAGAGCATATGTGGCTGCCTAGAGGATAGGCTCTTTTGAGTGCTCCCCCTCTTTTGTGCGGCTCCTCCAAGGGCTTCTAATTGAAAATCTCTGAACTTTTCAGAAAAGTGCTGGTGTCATCACTAGTGCTCCTGTTCTGGAAACTATCACAACAAAGACAGAGGGGAGCTGCAGAGTTCTGAGATAATTATGTGCAGGTTTGTCGCAAGCAACACACTTTTCATAGTATTAATATTGTTATTACTACACTTTCGCATACTGTGTGTTTAATGACAAGTCAAAAGTGGTCACAGTGTGGTAACACTTCGTCTGAGACACAAATAACAGAGTTCTCTATGCCCTCGTGACAGAGTGACAGGCTGGAAGGATGGGTTTGGGAGAGGAGAGAGAGGTAGGGAGGGTTTTTATTTTGTGTGATGTGTAAAATGTTCTAAACACTTGACTTATTGTGAGAGCTAATATACCATTCCTCTTCTTATCAAAAAGGGTACTGTTGAGTACTGGTACCATTTCCAGGTACCAGTACTCAACCTTCATAGTTAATCTGAAATAATTTCTTCTTTTCATCTGGTCAGGTAGTATTCTAGATTTTACTTAAAGTTAAAGTTGTTTAGATGTTGGTTACATATACTGTTCCAACAGCATTTTAAAGGCTATGTAGTAGGGTTGTCACAATGCTAGAATTTCAATACCCATACCCAGAAAAGTACTTGATACCATTTTCGATACCACGTGGAAAAAATTACAAAAAAAGGAAGGCAGCATTTGAAAAATAAAGCTTATAACAATACACACATCAATAACAACAATTTTAAAAAGTTGTCTGACGTAGTGAAAATAAGAAAGAAAACACATAACTGTAGGTTGAATATATAAATATGACAAATGTTCAGGGATTTGTGTGGACGTTAAATGATTCCATGAAGGAGGTTAAACCTTGGATTCAGTAGGTAAATCAGTCGTTGTTAGTCAGGTTTCTCCACAGTGTAAACAAGGATCTTCTCCATGCTAATGTCTTCAGCTTCAGTCCTGTTTATCTGCTGTTTCTGCTGACTCGGCTCCATATTATCCCTGCTAATTCAATAGAGTTGGCAAAGCAGCTGCTACTGTTTCTGTCTCGCTGCTGGTTGACTTTTCAGACACGTTGTTGTGTCATCCTGTTAAATGAATGTTAGACCGACAGGACTTAGCTCCGCCATTAACGTTACTGTCTATTATTAGATGTTAGCTGCTAGCTTCACATCCCTAGCCTTTCCCTGGTTGTTAGCCTCGTATGCTAAATACTTCCAAACGGCACTTTTGCTTTGTTCTTTTTCTACTAAAACCGGTCTTGAAGGTCCTCCAGCAGCAGTGCTCAACTCCGTGTTGTTAACGTGATGAACCAGCGTTCATGTGCTCAGAGAGACAAACTGTAGCGTCTTCTTTAATTGAGGTTTTACGTGTGCGACCAGATGTGAAATTCAGTCGCACACACTACCACTGCAGGTAAAGTCATGTTTTTTTGGGACTTTGTCGCTCTCCATACTACATCACAATATGAGTCAGTAGAGACCAAATGGCAGGAAATGACACGCGTAAATCAAAAAAATGTCTAGAGAAATGACTTAAGAACTTGAGTTTCACACCTCTAACACCATTTTTGAGTCAGGATCTATCTGGCATCTATAGAATCTGAGTACGTTGAGTTCCGAAATCCCTTGGTAGCTTTTTTAATAACTCCCTTTTTTTGTGAATGGAACAAAATTAATTAATTAATTAATGTTCCCATGCCAGCATTGAATCATTAAGTACCTTAATGTGCACAATCAATAAAAAATAGCAGGAGGTTTTATAACCCAGGCCGAGAATCCTCGAAATACTGAAAAGAAAAATGGAACTCTTATGGAGGCGTTGCTCAGGAACCTCTGACCTGACACAGGACACATTTTGGTTGCACACACTGCTTGAAATTCTGTGTAGGAACACCATTTTCCTCCTACCTTCTACAACTTTCAATTTCAGAGGATTATACAAATCCCTAGAGTTAGGAATCCACTGTTAACCCTGTTGTAGATGGAGGATCTGAGATACTGAAACATGGCTTAGTTAGTTTTTATTACAGCTGAAGTGTTAGCCCCTGTAGCCTGTAGATGAGACGAGACAAGACCATAGTTCAGAAGTTTAAATTAAGGAAAAGGAGCGAGTAGACCATTCCCTTGCTGCGTTCCAATAGTGGTTCAACACTCCCTCGTTCACTTCTTCTCAGCTCTTGCCCTCGGGGGAATCCCTGCTGCCATCTTAAGGGTCATTCCAATGTCTGAAAAACTGAAGGTAACTTGGTGAGATTGACACTCGGAGGGCTGAGTGATCGAGTGATCGAGTGATCAACGATGGTCACTTCAGAGGTGGATATCATTGCAGTTATGCATTTGGTGCAGGAAAATACATCCATGGGTAGGTGGCAGTAATTGACTTAAAACCTGTGATTGCTCACTAATCTGCATAAATAAAGTAACTTTTAATCATGATAAAACTTTTCAGTCTCAGTTTTATATAAATAATATTTTATTATACGTCTGTATTCTTTCATGTGTGGGCTGTTCACCTGTCTAGAAGATATCATTGGTGGCTTCACATTTTACTGAAAAATGACAAGTTGCAGTAAATATTTACTCTCAACATTATCTTTAAACGCATGGAATAGATGTTATTTTGCAATATATCATAGCAATAATAATAATGATATAATTCATCATACAAATCACATATCAAAGATGATGCAGCTGTTTACTAAGTGCAGATGGTTCAAACATATTGCAGTCATCTGTAGAAGTTTCCCCAGCTGTATCCTTCCTGTTCAATAGCAATTTTTTCAACAACATAAAATAAGTAATTTGTTATTTTGCCTTCCGAAATGACCAATAGGATTAAAGTGAGTCATATAAGCACTTTCTATAATACGGTAACTATAATGACTTAGTTAAGATTATGCCAAGAGTGAGGTCATGGATCAAAGAAAAGTTTTTTTCATGTAACAACTATTAACGGAGATCCTGGAGAGTGGCTAACTGCCGGACGTTGCTAACACTGATCAGCTCGGGGCAGTACGTTGAAGGCATTCAAGCGTCTTTTTTAACCACTAATACTGCTCAAAATAACACCAAACCTCTTCAGCAGCATGAGAAGAGTCCTCACACAGAAAACAAAGCACCAATGGGCTCCTTCCTTTGGGATTGACTTTGGTAATCCACTTGAATGGACTTTACTATGAGAGGAGCTGGTACAGGGGCCAGTAGGTAAGTCTTTAAAACACTCTTTTAATAAACTCTGAGTTCACTAATTACGTTGTTGGTGCGTTGTTTTATGTGTAAGGACTCTTCTCATGCTGCTGCAGAGGTTTGCTGTTATTTTGAGCAGTGTTAGTGGTTAAAAAAGCCACAGACCAAGCCAATACATAGTTATAAAAGGCCCAAATTCAGCGTAAGGAAGAAGATTGTGGTGGTGGATGGGTCAAACAAACACAGTAGACCGGAGTTCCACAGTGACTATTTTTATGTTGGCCAACTTCCATAGCTACATCCGTGACTCATTTTAAGCCAATTCATAATATTTTTCGAACTTTACATATAACGCTCCTTTCACAGTGTTAAACAGAATGGTCTTATGTCATCAGCAATTGCCCTATTCTGTCATTAAGGTACGAGGATGTGTTGTTTGCTCAGTATATAAAATATCCACAGATTTTACCTTTAAACATATCGTTATTTTTACGGAATATGCAACAGGTGATCAATAAAAACTTATATAATAAAAGGTAGAAAACTAGATGATGGCTCAAGGCCTCTCTATGAGCCTTGATCTGTGAGGACCATATTCTAGAACAGGGCTGCTGGTTAAACATACAGAAATAAGACTTCACACAGTAGCATATTCAAGTCATCTGAAATGCCCCTCAAGCTAATGGCTCCAAATTCAATTTGACAGCTCCATTTTTTTTTGTCACACTGGCTGTGGCTCTAGGGAGGGAAATGTTTTGCCGGTCCATCACTTTGGTCCAGACTGAAATGTCTCAAGGGTGTCAGATGGCTTTCCCTGAAATTTGTCCACACGTCTAGGCTGTCCTGAAGAGGAAACCTGATGGCTTTGGTGTTTTTTTCCCCCTCTAGTGCCACCATTAGGTTGACATTTATAGTTTGGAGTGAAATGTCTCAACAAGTATAAGATGGATTGTCATGAACTTTAGTACAGACATTCATGTTTCCCCCAGGATGAGTTGTAATAAATTCTGTGATCCTTTTCATCAGGTCAAAATTTCAATTTCTCCAATACTCTGCTTTATGACCAAATACCTGCAAAACATGGAATGACCATTGTCTTGTTTTGTGACACATTTGATCAGTCAATCCTTTGACCGCTTTATTAATAAAAAGCCACCCTGTGTTTCAGCAGTTGAACACTGTTGGTGTGAACTAGCAGCAGAAGATTGGTTATAGATTAGCAGTAACTTATTATTATACTGTATTTTGAAAATGGTGACATGCTAAATCGCTTCCATATATGATCAGAAACGGTCAACAAAACCTAAGCATTATGAGCATCACCATTACATTTGAGTTGTATTGTCAGACATGTCTGCTGTTGTCCACTCACTGTAGATCCATTTACAGCCTTTGTTCTCCCCATTGTGCTGTGACTCTTGTTTCGTGAACAAACCAGTACAGTAGGTCATTTATTAGATG
Organism: Echiichthys vipera; assembly: GCF_963691815.1. Taxonomy (NCBI): domain Eukaryota; kingdom Metazoa; phylum Chordata; class Actinopteri; order Perciformes; family Trachinidae; genus Echiichthys; species Echiichthys vipera. The sequence continues at coordinate 5,240,303 of NC_139838.1, read as the reverse complement.
GTTGTAGTCAACAGTAACAATGAGGATGCATGCCCTAAGATCATGTCTCCCATTAGCACAGTGCAGGTCTAATAGACCCAGAACAAAGCCTGTTACCATACGGCAACAGCTTTTACCTTTTGTGGTAGAGCAGCAGCTGGATAAACAGCTTGATGTGCATCCGGGAGTTCCTGGTCTTCACTGTGAGGCAGAAAACAGGTGATCCCTCACCTCTCTACCTCATCACAGGCTGTGGTTAGACATTATTGTAGTGTCCTGAGCCAGGATGCCTGAGTGGTAGACAGCTGTTCAGAGTCTGTCTACTTGCGTGGATGAAAATATGGATAAAGATATTGTTATTATTGAGGATTCTAAATATGTGAAAGTTCGTTTATAATAGTTTACTTTGGATTCCTTTGAATTTGATTTTGGGAAAAGGTCACAGCCTGATGTCATGTTCATACCCAACACAACGTCTAGTCGTCCCAAGTTATTCGGTTCATTGCACCAACCGTCCCCAATCTTGCGTCTATTTGCATCTGTCCATTAACTTTATACTACCCAAACCGCCCCAATTTGTGGTAAATGCCACCGGTGTGAACACACAATGCAGTGTTTCCCACAGACCAGGTAGCAATGTGTGGTGCAGGGCCGTACAGATAACTCTTTTTGCGGGCACCTGGTCTGGATTTGGGGGCTCAGACAGACACCGTTGCCTCTTCTTTGGCTTTATTTTTGTATTTGTTTGGGTGGTCTTTAACCAGGTCAGGTACCTGATAAAAAGAGGAAAAAAAATAATACTGCAGCTGGACCAGAAACGCTATGACTTAACACAATTTCATTAGACTGACCAGTAGGAATGTGCGGATACACTGATTGAAATCACCATTTGATTTGACTCATGATCCGGAGTTCAGTTTACATGGACATGAATATCCAGTTTATGAGGCTTATGATCATATTCAGGATATGGTGTTTACACGAGCACAGAGAACTCAGGTTATTCATAGTCCCGTCCACCTCACGATTGTCAGCCATCGGCGCGTGGTCCTACTGTATACTAGTGATAGACTGATACATCAGCCGTCCTATATTTGCGTTTTTCAGGTGTATCGGCTGTCGGGACTGCTGCATTCTCAGATAGTTTTTTCCCAGCATAAAATACAAAAACCACGGCCACTGATAATCCAATAAACATGCTTTTTCCATGATATTCACACACCTTCATATCTTAAGATTACTATCTGGCACACAGGGCCTGCGTCTCTCTGTGGATGATGATAGGAAGGACGCTGAATGTGAGCACCACGGGGTACAGTGCTGTTGTCTCTTCACGTGATCTGCTGTAAGACTATGACTCACTCGAACAATAGTGTGAGTGTGAGATCAGTGTGAGGTGGAGGGTGTAGATTTTATTAGTCACCTTTATTACCACTTATCATAAATCATATTATTTCCGCTTGAAATAGCTAAGTGCATCAGTGTTGTGAAAATACTAACTGTGAGTATTTTTTTTCTTTTTAATAGATTGTAATCTACATTTACAGACAGGCGTCCACAGGCAGCTCCGTGTTGCTGGAGACGCCTTTTAAAAGTTCAATAAATGTTTGTTTGTTTTTTAATTTGAGACTCGTAACATTTGTTATCATCATTGTGTCATTTTTATGATGTAACTTGAGGGAGCAAAAGTAGTATCGACCTCAAATATCGGCTCAAGAAAATGGGCAGTCCGTATCAGTCAACGAGTAAGGCTGATGAAAATAAATCTGTATCGCCATCAGCCTTAAAAAATCCATATTGGTCGATCCCTACGGTATACCTACTCATCCTCCTCTGAAATGTTCTGGGATGGTTACAGGTTATTTTCCCATTAAGTCCCTATGTATTATATGCAAATTCAGACTGTAAGACATATCACTTTATGTGAACCATTAAATTGTTCCTACAGAAGAGCTACCAGGTTCAAGAACAGTCATTTGTAAAGAACAATGGAACACATACGGTGATGAGTTAAAGAAACAAACTGGGAGGAGAAGTTCTTGATAGAGCACACCTAGATACATTCAAACCTAACTTAAATGACATTCCCTCAGCTTTATTCAGTGTCTCCTACGTCATACAGAATAATCACGCCACCATGGAGCTGCCAAAACATTGTTGTGTGTGTAACCCTGGTTCCAGTTTGTTTACCATTACACTTTACCCTGAGACACTCAGAACCTCTCAAAATACCAATCCACGGCCACTGATAATCCGATAAACATGCTTTTTCCATGATATTCACACACCTTCATATCTTAAGATTACTATCTGGCACAGAGGGCCTGCGTCTCTCTGTGGATGATGATAGGAAGGACGCTGAATGTGAGCACCACGGGGTACAGTGCTGTTGTCTCTTCACGTGATCTGCTGTAAGACTGTGACTCACTCAAACAATAGTGTGAGTGTGAGATCAGTGTGAGGTGGAGGGTGTAGGTTTATTAGTCACCTTTGCTAACCACTTATAAATAAATAAATCATATTATTTCCGTTTGAAATAGCTAAGTGCATCAGTATTGTGAAAATACTAATTGTGAGTCTTTTTTTTCTTTTTAATAGATTATCTATGATTAATTATCGTCGTGTTAATTTAGTATCCATAATATACCAGCATCATGAATGGCAGTTTTTAGGCATAGGTAAGCTAGATAGCCTTACCAGTTGGAGGGGAAACAAAAGCAAGGGCTTTTGTTGTAACTGATTTCAGACAGGCATCTCCCACTGATGCCTCCGGGGGTGTTGCATTGTTGATGAAGCTGATGGTCACACTGACTTTGTGCAGATTCTGCAGGCAGACGCTGACGCTCGTGGTCATGTCATTATTGAAACTGCTGGCTGTCACATCTGTGACCCATGCAGTTTTTGTCACACTACTATATACACACCAGAGGCATGGATAGATTATAATGAACTCCAACTATATAACTACATACGTATATTCCATCATATTCCACATTCCAAACCAGCAGAACAACAAGTAATTAATCATTTAAACTCCCTTCACAGATGATGATCAGCAACCAGGATAATAGATATGAATTAGGGTTTCTTTCTTAGGTTCCATATCATATCCCTAATGTGATTATAACAAGTTTAAACCATAACAGGGACATGATGCTTGTAAGACTTCCGTTCTTATTGACACACCAGAAACAAAGTGGATTTGAATAAAGTTGAACTCAACTCATTTGGCTTCCCTGAAACAAAGGTAAAGGTCTAAATATACTAAATATCCTGGTTGCCTATTCATTTTAGGATCCATTTAAAAATGATTTTATTTGCTTTTAAATCCCTGAATGGCCTTGCCCAGCCCTACCTATCTGAGCTTCTCCACCCTTCTCCACCCACAATGATCAGCTGCTCCTGAGAGTGCCTAAAACTAAGCTGAAGCTCAGAGGGGACCGTGCCTTTGCTGTGTCGGCTCCCACATTATGGAACGATCTGCCTCTGCACGTTAAACCACTTCTCTGTCTGTTAATTTTGCCTCCCCAAGTGACCAATATGATTAAAAAAAAACATCTCCTCTCAATGGGCCTTTGATACCCTGTAAGATGTCGACTTTATTTACTTGATTTCATTTTCTTATCTTGACTGCTCTTATTGCATGGCTATTATTTTTTCTCATGTTTTATAACTTATGTTTTAAGTAATTGTTGTATTTTATATGTAATTGTTGTGCCTCATGTGAGCTGTTGTGTCTTTTCTTTATGATGTCTTATTTATTCTTCTGTACTGCACTTTGGTCGTCAACATTGGTTGTTTTAAAGGGCTTAACAAATACAGTGGGGTTGGATTGGATCCTAAAGACCTTTCTGTGACATGCTTATGTCCTATGACTGTCGCGTCGTCATCAGGTGAGCAGTGTCTCCTGAGCAATGGTGTCTGTGGCCCTTGCAGCTGTTACTACAGAGCAGCTACATACTGCCTACCAAGATTGCCCAGTACTGCTGCGGGTTATGGCTTATCAAAGAAATGGTTGGCCCCGTACAGCTAAAGGCCTTGATCCTGCCTTTCTGCCCTTCTACCGTGCACAGACTGAGCTGGCTGAACTTAACAAGGTTTTGGTTAGAGGTACTCACCGCGTTGTGATTCTACAGACTCTTAATCCACAACTTATACAGCTTGCCCACGACACTCACCAAGGCATGGTGAGGACAAAACAAAAGGCTTAGGGAGCTTTATTGGTGCCCTGGTATGGACTCTGATGTTGAAGCTGCCATTAAGTCATGCACCACCTGCTCCCAACATGACAAAACTACCATAGCCAGAGCTGCCCCACTGCAACAGGTGTTCCTTCCAAATGCAGCCTGGGAAAAACTTGTCATGGATATTGTAGGCCCATTCCATTCTGCTACACCTGACCGCCATCACATTGGTAGACTATTATAGTAAAAGACCTGAAGTGGCATTCACATCAGTTGTTACGTCCGCTACTGTCATTGCATTCTTGTCTGCTGTTTTCGGACGTGAAGGCCACCCCCTTGTTTCACTGAAAAGTAGTTTACAGATTCTAGAGAATACTGAGCTCTTCAGAAGCTAATTTCGGTGAGGAATTATTCTTAAAAAAAAAGGGGATATGTGGTATATACGTGTGTGCCTGCATACATATATCACGCCAGTAGGTGGCAGTGTCACTCCTTGGAACTCATGCATTCTGAATATACGCTGCGCTTGTCCTGACTGATTAGCTTGCCTGCTAGCTTCCTTTTTCATTTTTTACAACAAAACAATTTTGTTCTGTTTAATGACGCTGCTATAGGCTTGGTTTGCTGGGGGATAATCCTGTTCCTGATACTCTGAGCTTCTCTCCTCTCTGTTTGTATCATTCATGTCTCATCAATTCAATTCAATTTCAATTCAATTTTATTTATAGTGCCAAATCATAACAGAAGTTATCTCAGGACACTTTACAAACTAGGTAAAGACCACACTCTATGATAAGCATAGACCCAACAATTCCCCCGTAGAGTACGGTGGCAACGAAAACCTTCCCTATTACAGGCAGGAACGTCAGACAGACCCAGCTCTGTGGAGGACGGACATCTGTCTGCACCGGTTGGGGAGGAAGAAAAGGAGAGAGAAAGAGAGAAAAGACGGACAGATGAACGGAGAAAGACAAAGACAGACACACTTCCAGTGACCTTAATAATATCTATAGTAATGTGAATATGACTTATATGTTATGGAAGTTAATACAGCAGAATAGTAGAAACAAGCACAGCTAAGGCTATAGATTAGAATAGTAGCAGGAAGCGTCATGCAGGACCATGGCAGCAGGCACCACCACTATCAACAGAGACCTGCGAGACGACAAAGCACAAACAACTCCAGGGAAGAAGTTGAATTAGTAACATGCATTGATGAGACATGAATGATACAGACAGAGAGGAGAGAAGCTCAGAGTATCAGGAACAGGATTATCCCCCGGCAGACTAGGCCTATAGCAGCATCATTAAGCAGAACAAAATCAGCTTAAAAATAACAACATTTCTAAGGGCTCATAAATCCTAGCTGAAAGCTTTATCAAAAAGGAAAGTTTTAAGTTTACTCTTAAGTATGGGGACAGTGTCTGCCTCCCGAATAACACTTGGGAGATGGTTCCACAGGAGAGGAGCTTGGTAGCTGAAGGCTCTGCCTCCCATTCTACTTTTGCAGACTCTAGGAACGACAAGTAGCCCTACATTACTAATTCAACTTCATTTTTACCACCACAAATGTTATTGTCATTGCCATGTTCTGTCACCCTGGTTGTGCCTGTTTCTTACTGTTCTTGTAAGTCATATTCACATTGCTTTAGCTCACTATAGTCACTGTTACTTTTGTGGTTGCTTGCATCTCTGGAAGTTTGTCTGTCTTTTTTTGTCTGTATTTGTCTCCCTCTGTCCATCTGTCTGTCTTTGTTTCTCTCTGTCCATCTGTCCTTCTTTTCTCTCTTTCTCTCTCCTTTTTTTCCTCCCCAACCGGTGCAGACAGATGTCCGTCCTCCACAGAGCTGGTTCTGTCTGATGTTCCTGTCTGTTAAAGGGAAGGTTTTCGTTGCCACCGTACTCTACGGGGGAATTGTTGGGTCTTTGTTTATCATAGAGTGTGGTCTTTACCTACTCTGTAAAGTGTCCTGAGATTACTTTTGTTATGATATGGCACTGTAAATTGAATTGAATTGAATTGATATTTGTAATTGATTGGTTTGTAGACAGGTTTGCCAATCCTCTCGTATCCTCTCTACTGCCTGAGTTTTTTTTTCCAACTGACAGGAACTTAACCTGGTCTTGAAGAGCTGCAGCATTTATTCAGAGGCAATCTGAAACCTCACTGTACATTTACTACCACTTATTATATATTTCCCTCTCTGCCCCGATGTAAGTGCATTCACCATCTCTTTCTCTCTCTCTCTCTCTCTCTCTCTCTCCCTCTCTCTCTCTCTCTCTCTCTCTCTCTCTCTCTCTCTCTCTCTCTCTCTCTCTCTCTCTCTCTCTCTCTCTCTCTCTCTCTCTCTCATACACACATTACAAACTAAGCACAGTTAGGCCCAAATATTCTATCATAGGTATTTCATTTTCGTCATTTGGATAGGCCTATTCCTCTTGTTGTTTTTTTTGCTTTATTTAGGCTATGAATGAAGGTGAACTGCTAAATACGTTTCCCAGTACATTCTTGGACTATTTATTATGTTTACACCGCGTTCCAAATTATTATGCAAATTAGATTTAGGTGTCATAAACATTGAATTTTGGGTTTTTTAAATTCAACTCCTGGATGGTATTGTGTCTTAGGGCTCTATGGATCATTCAAATCTATCTCAGACACCTTAAAAAATTGTTTGCCAGGTGAGCCCAATCAAAGGAAAACTACCTAAGCAAGCTACAGGTTTCAAGAAATATGGGAAAGAAAAAGGATCTTTCTGCCGCAGAAAAGCGTTAAATAGTGCAATACCTTGCACAAGGTATGAAAACATAAGATATCTCACAAAAACTCAAGCGTGATCATCGTACTGTAAAGAGATCTGTGGCGGGTTTCAGAGCACAGACGGCTTCGTGCAGATAATGGCATAATGGGGAAGGTTTCTGCCAGACAAACACCACCCCATGCTGCAAAGAATACCTCTGTGTCATTGGCTGCTATGGGCATCAAAGGAGAGAAACTCATGGTGTGGCCCCCATCTTCCCTGATCACTGGGAGGTTTGTTCAATACAATTTGAATCGTGGTTGATGACTTGGAAATTATACTGGCTGTCCTTTGAATTGACTATTTAGGAAAATCTGAGAAGAATAAAATTTGCAAAATTTGGAACGCACTGTAATTAGGCTGTTAAGGTGTGGAAATAATGAACCTTCTCATTCTGGGTGCATGTGAGCCCAGTGCTGCCCGCGGTCACGTAGCAGGTTACTGAGTGATGCGATTTCTCATACGGGCATCTCATTAAAAGTATTGTTGTTATAAAGTAAATGTGTTTTATTTGTATCTTTCTTTGACAATAGCTGACAGTATATTTAGAACTGTAGTTTCACTTTCACAGCGCTGTGTCAGACTGTTGGATTTAACATCTATAATGAGCATTGCAGTGTTAGCATTGCTGTTGATGGCATCATGTTATTAGCAGGTATTCACTGTTGGATTTTACAGAATATCCAAAGAAGAAAAATTATATTTGTCACAGCCGTAATTAGCCGCTAATTTATTAATTCCACCGAATCACTGCAGCCTGTGCACGTCAGAGACATAGAGTCACGTTATGCCCGAGCGAGTGTGTTGTGAGTCTGTGAGTGTGCTACAGTTGTGTGACTCCTTTCAGATTCAGGCTTCACACACTCCTGTAAAGTGCATGATTCATGACACCGCCATGTAAATGATAGAGCAAAATATGAACAATAGACGCGTTTCTATCGTCATACGATTCACATCGTCATTGTGTCAATGCCTCGCATTATAATTGATATCACATTTCTTAATATAGTAACTCTCTATTCTGTAATTCTGTCTAGTCTACAATCTATACCTATTGCATGTCTGTTGGTCCTGGTCGGATAAGTAAACCAAGAGGCTAAATACATTATTGCTAATATACAGTATTTGCCCCCTTACAGATTTCTTCTGTTCTTGCTTTTTTGTGACACATGTTTAAGATCATCAAATTAATTTCAATATCAAACAAAGAAAGCCTGAGTAAATCCAAAGTGAGGGCCATTATCCACAAATGGAGAAAACATAGAACAGTGGTGAACTATCCCAGGAGTCGCCGGCCAACCAAAATGACTCCAAGAGTACATCCATGACTCATCCAGGAGATCACAAAAGAGCCCAGAGCAACATCTAAAGCACTGCAGGCCTCACTTGCCTCAGTTAAGGTCAGTGTTCATGATTGAACAAGAAGAAAGAGACGGAGCAAAAATGGCATCATGGGAGAGTTCCAGGGCCAAAACCACTGCTGACTGTTTTTATCTGGACACAGCCTATGATTGGGGTTAGAAAAACTTGATCGGGACAAAAAAATATCGGCTCCTATCAAATTGTCAGCATTCACATTAGCCACATAAATTGCCACACTAGATAAAAGAGCTAAGGATGTCTCTTAACCTTATTTGATACACTGTCTTTCTGTTTGATCTTTCTCCAGGCCTCAACGCAGCATGAAAACATTGGTTCAGGCTCCAGTATCTCCAGTGGGCAGACAGTGAGGACCAGTCGCCACTATGCGATGTGTTTAAGGGACCAGTGGTGGTGTTGTGGCCCCGGGCGGGATGCTGCTGACGGCTGGTCAGTATGACTTTGCTGGACTTGTGGCTGTCGCGCTCCATCCCCATGTGCCTGCTCCTTCAGAGCCTTGTCCTCATGGCCCTGTGCTTCCCCTCGGCCAGCATGTGTCCAAAAGGCTGCATCTGCCAACGCGACCCCCACCTCCACGGCCTCAACGTTACCTGCAGTCAGTCCCGCCTCAAAGAGATCCCCCCCAGCCTCCCTGTCGACACCGTCCTGCTGAGGCTGGACCACAACCAGATAGGCGCCGTGCCCGATCAAGCCTTCCATGGACTCAGGCTCTTGAGGGAGCTCAACCTTTCATACAACGCAGTGGAGACCCTAGGGGAAGGTGCCTTCAGTGGCATAGAGGCGACGTTACAGGTGCTGGACCTCTCCCACAACCGCATCACTAGCGTACACAAGGATGCCTTTGCTCGGCTCAAGGCCCGCGTCATTGTGGACGATAACCCCTGGCATTGTGACTGCGCCCTCCAGCAGGCCATTGGTGGAATGGCCCACAACCACGAGGCCGCCGCCCGGGTCCTCTGCAGGAGCTCAGAACTTCGTGACCAAGAGGGTCGACCTTTCTTGGCAGTGGACACTGACCTATGTAACCTGGCCAAAAGGACCACAGACTATGCTATGCTGGTGACCATGTTCGGTTGGTTTGCCATGGTGATTTCATATGTAGTATATTATGTTCGTCAGAACCAGGAGGACGCCCGACGCCACCTGGAGTACCTCAAGTCTCTCCCCAGCAAGCCCAAGAAACCTGACGAGGCTGACGACATAAGCACTGTTGTCTGACAGTAGTGTCAAAGTGACTGTGTCCCACACAGTCCTAATGACACCAGAATGTTTATTGTAACAGGACCCACATTTCTAGTGTTTACTATTTCAAACTCTTAGGGGATGTGAGCATCAAATCTGCTGAGAAATCTTTGTATTTTGGAAATTCTGTTGTATGTCCTTTCAAGGGTTTGTTCATGACTGATCTGAGATGAGAAGGGAGGCCACAGATTCTAATAGTCAAATACCAACATTGTATTTTCTATAAAAAAAATTGCATATGGAACGAAATTTAAATCTCAGGTTTAAACACTGACATGATAATGGCTTTTTTAGATGAAAATTTGGAATATCTGATAAAAAAGAAATATATTTGTAAGATGTAACACCCTAGACTTCACTTTCCAGAGCCCCCAAACTTGCTAAACCAACTGCATCTTTCATACCCCTTAAAATTAAATGTATATTTAAATATTTATAGTGACGGTTCTGCACAGAAATCTCAGCATTCTCTCAGCATTTCAGAAGCGGTTGCCTGCTTATGGAGACTATTACTACTACTGATCCTTACATTGTGTAATATTTTAGACCATTAAAGCCTTGGATATGGGGTATGCAGATATGAGGTAGTCTTATCTCTCTGCTTGCCTTGAGCTGTGGTGGACTGTTTTCACACAGACAAATCAAAATGAAAACTAATAGAGACAGGTCCGCGCTCACTGAAGCATTTAGTAAACCATGTTGTGGCTACGGAGAATACTGGATGGAATAGAAGCCCATCTCTGCCCATTATGAAATATTCAGTAAAAATGTGGACTTACTAGGTGGAAATTATATATATATATATATATATATATATATATATATATATATATGTATGTATACAGTATATGTATGTATATATATATATAAATATATATATATATATATGTATGTATATATGTATGTATATATATATATATGTTTATATATATATGTATAAAATACATGATCAGAAATGAATTCAAAAGCTTTACTATTTAAGTTAAAATGAACATATAGTATAGATCTAGATATGTCAGAATTGTAGCTAGCTTTAACTAGCTTGTCAACCTTAACTGCTACGTCACCCTTGCGAGTCAGGTTAATTTGGTGGTGTCCCAACCATGGTTCAGGGCCACACATCTGGCAAGGTAATGGCACAAAAGCCTGCTACGGGCCTGTGTCCATATAGTATTTTATTTCTATCATAAAGGGCGCTGGGGAGCAACCTAGCAACAATCCAAGATTAGCTAGGTAGCTAGCTTAACGCTACGTTAACTATACAGCTAAAAATAAACTCACAAGGCGTACAGTAACCCTCAACAATCAGTGTCCAGCTAATCTGGGCTAAAATTAGCTTTTCTGTCTTTGTTGTGAAAGATTCCTAAAGAGGACCGACAGTGAGGACCGCAGTGCTTTTCTGAAAAGTTCAGATTTTCAACTAGAAGCGCTCTGGGCCAGTGTTGGGCAGTACAGCGTTACTCAGTAATGTATTACTGTAATATTATGACTTTCCCCAGTAAAGAGTAGTGTTAGGGATTACAGTTTCAAAAACAGTAATTAAATTACAGTTATTAATCCAAGTAACGCTGCAATTGGAATTTGATCAGGGGCCTGGGCAGGTCGCGTATAAAAAAAAGTCTGAACAAAGACACCGGCACTCAAAAAAATGCTCTTTGGACACAGGCCCTGATACTGATTCATCAGTAGGCTATAACTCACAGATGAACCCTGCTCAGTGTGAAATTCATTATATTTCTTTTTGGCCCAACACTAATTAATTTGCTTCTATACTGAGTTTATAACTTTTTTCCTCTGATGTGTCTAGTTACTGAGATTAGAGCAGATTACATTGACTTTATTGTCTACCTCAGCGGAAATTTGTCTTTGGTGCAAATGGACAGGTAGCAGCACATAGCTTAGCTTAGCACATCTTAGTAAAATCCTGAGTGTTCCCTGATGCAGTCATTCATCAAAGACCGATGTTGAGGTAGAAATGGCGTATTATGTGCTCAACTGACAACAAAATCCCTAGTTTATGTGTGACCAATAATACCCGACCAATAAACTCTGGAGTAGTGAAAAAATGTGACCACATACAAAACTAAAACCCTCCTCATTCACTTCTACTGCCCTGGATGACATAAAAAAGGTGGCTGTAGCCAAAAGGTGACCTGTTTACAGGTGTAAATACATAAATATACTGCATATTGACATTCTTGTAGTTTCTCCTAGTCCATATAACTTAGGGCGCACTCACCCTGTCCGCCCGTACCGTGCCCCGTGCTTTAGGGTACTTGTCCCCCCTTCCTCTCCCCCCTTCCTCTCCCCCCGCGGCCCAGGCCCGTTTGTACTCACACTACCTGGGCCTCGGCGAATGCTTCTTGCTGCCTATACGTCATCACGCCATAACACGTCACATGCATTGATTGCGATGCGTCGCTTTGTTTACAAAAGCATGCGGCTGTCCTTCTTTTTGTCCGAACAGGCACGCATGAAATGACATGAGAACCACCGTAGGCCTCGTGCTAGTGCTCGCGCTCGTGCTCGTGCAAACGTGCTTTACAAAAGCCATCCTCTTCCAAACGGGCAGTGGTGCAGTACGGTTGCACTCACACTGGTCAAACGAACTAGACTTTAGCCGTGAAACGTGCTTGGGCACGGTACGGATGGACAGTGTGAGTGTGCCCTTAGTGTCTCAGAATGATGACTTCCAATCTGATCCTTTATTTACCATTTATTTGATTGATTTAACATGTACTTTTTGCATTCCTTACATTTCATTCCATCCAGGAATGTGTATCCAAAGGTTTTTGATTGTCCGGAGGGTGTGAACTATTCTCAGATAACCTCACTTCTCTTATGCAATGTTCTCATTAGTATTATGAGGCTAAAGCTTCTCGTTGTTGCAGTAGGAATGCAACATTCATTAGAAAGTTGACAAAGATAGTGCCAGTACAAAGATTCCATTTATACTGTACTTATATTTTAATTGTAGCAAGTGGCCACGTGTAAGCAGGGTATTCTACTCCGACCTGTCCAGCGATTGATCAATATTTCACTCTGTGGAGGAAAGGGTACAAATAGCCCATGCAAAAGCCTGCATGATTTTTTAATAACAGCTCTGTGGATTATGTGTCACATACAGGAATTTGAAAATCAAAAAGCTATCCTCACTGCTGCATTTGTGTTTAAGCTTGAGAATAAGACATGACAATGACATGGCGAGTCGATGGCTCCTGTGCAGCACTGGGCTTCATTGAGAACACGATCCTGCTCAAAACAGACGGATTATCAGAATAATTTAGCGGTGGTGAATTTCTGTTCCTAAACTGCAGCAGGCTGTTGCTGACATCATCACAATAAGATTCTGCTCACGTTATATTGATATTATACCAAACTATTCACTTTCAACGATACATTTTTTAGTGTTGTAAAAACACATCACTTTATCCTATCATATCAAGAAACAGTTTTGTTACGCAATGTCAGTCTATTTCATTAAGACAAGAAACCTTTGTAGTTCTAACATATCAACTTAAACAAATATTGTCATGAGAAAAAGACACAATCAAAATTTGGAAAGAAGACAAATGAAGAAGAAATGACAGCTAAACTACATTGTCCCTTTCCAACCACCAAAACCCAGATGGAAGAAGCTCTGAGTTGATCATAATGTTAATCAGAATCAAATACTTTAATAATCCCAGAGGGAAATTGTTCAAATAATATTTAAATGGTTTAATATGCTAATCAGTTTTTACTATGCACTCACAGCAAATAAGCTTCCCAAGCAATAGTGAGTGAATTACAGACTGTTCTGTACCCCACATTTTGCCTCTCAGGCAGCATACAAGCTGCTCTACCTCCTTGGTAGAGGCATTAAGGCTGTATGCAAGTGTGAAGAAGACTGTAGAAGTATTCTGGGCAGATTAAAGCCCCTAAACACCTCTGCGTTTTTGGGTGAAAAAAATATTTTGTTGTTTATTTAGACAGCCTAATTCTCATAAAAGATGATAGAACTGAACACCAATCAAATATATATAGTTTATATAATATCTTTATAGTAAAAATAAAAATACATTTTATTGAGTGCATTCCCGACAATGGAAATAGATCTTTATTGTGTGTAATAAAAGTTTCTTGATAAAGTGACATATTGTCATCAGACAATAGTTTCCTGCTCAAACTCGGTGGATTAACTATCCACGCATACATTAAGGTTGTTGTGTACTATAGTTCAACAAAGCTTGACGTGCCTTTGAGCTTTTGAAGGGTTGCCCTGGCATGTAAGACATCAATTAACAATCAAGCAAAATTGGACATTTGCAAGCCAGACCCATTTTAGAGGTTGGATGTAAATTTTGTGTAAGGAAATTATCCGATTAGCATTAGCATACCCAGATTAATGTTTATTTATATTGGCTTGATTTATCTGCGTTGACATACTTTTTAACTGACCTCTTGAATGTCACCAACATTAATTGGGTACATTGATTACACGTAGAATATGTGACATTGTGTAATTATTCATGATGTACACGCCTACAAAAAGCATCTGTCCATGGCTGCATTTTTTAAATCTTTTATTTTATGTTGGGGAACTTCAATTATACAAAATATGCTGATATGATGCAGAAATCTTGAATTTAAAAATGTGCGTGTCCTTGTGTTGGAACCTGAACCGCACATGTCGTATGGCTTTAGTGTATGGTGTATGTGTGTATCAGTTTCAGTTCTCCCCTTACAGTTACATCAAAAACGTGAGATAGTTTGAAGTCGTCCTGTCACAATGTAAAATCATTCCAAATCACAGCTCAACTGCACAAACCTGACTTTGGTCTCTTTAAAGAGTAACTTGACATCCCCTGAAAACCTTGTTTTTGCTGACCTTCAGTGGTTTACTTACTTCTCACCTTTGACAGTGATGTACAAGTGTCTGCCCGGGTGTGTTGGGTATGGTTACAGCAGGTGCAACAAAGCACACTTCTGACCAGACCCAACAGTGTTGTCAGAGGTGAAACTTTGACAGTTTTCAACCAGATAGAGCAGTGGAAAAAACACTCAGTGCCAGACATGATGAAAAATAGGAGACACCATAATAGTGTAACAGAACAGACCTCCCTTTGATTCTGCCATTTAGAATTATCCAAGAGCTTTTTCTTCCTAATTTGGAGGACAACCTTATATTCTTTACCTCCTACAGAATCCAATACATGGCAGTCAATTTCTGCTATTCAACATGAAACAGAATCATTTTTGATGCAAACGGCCATTTTGCTTGCATGGACACATGCATTTACATTTTAGTTCTACTGTATACCTTAAAACATTAACAAACTTGGTACAGTAAGCTGAAAGCAAACGGTATCCAATATATCAATTGGTTTTGAATATGAATTCTACCTGAATTACTATGGCAGGACACTACAGTATAATTATTGATTGATTAAAACTCTGGATTTTAAGGGACATAGAACAACAGACATCCAATAGCCTTTAAAAAAGGCAACCCAAAATTGACCTTTGAATGAGTGACAGTTCATTCCTGACGTTGGGGAGAGAAGGAGAAGGAAGTATCTAAGCATGCACCAGCTCTGGGTGCTGTTGTGTGGCAGTGCTTCACAGCTCCACCTAGCCACCTGACGTGCAAACTACATCCAATTTCACACACTTTTGCCTCACCGTATGCACGCAGATTTCCCCCAAAGACGCTCGTCTAAATGCAGAACAAAAAGTGAGAATGCAATGCCACATTTGCATTTCCTTTCCAGATCATCTTCGTCTAAACGACCTTAGATACAGGTCTAGATTCATCTGAATACTACGCCTCTGAGTCCACAGATAGCCTGGGGGCAGGGTGACTAACTTCTTAGAATAATTAAATTGTCTGGACTTATCTAGCAGCAAAATTGTTGTAAGAATGGTCTAACACTAAAGGCGAGTCTAAAATATCTCTGTGAAACTAGCCCTAGAGATCATCTTTGATCCAGTCCAGTATCCTAGAAATGAGTCCCACATTGGATGCTTCAGCACTGCACGAATTACAGCCATGGTCAACGTTCAGTGCCGATGGATGGAGTAGTGTCTTCTTTAGGTAATGAGTCAGAGAGTAAAGGTGTGGAGGTCACATTCACCTTTTTATTAACCGTAACAACAATTTTCTCCGAACCTTAACCAAGTGTTTTATTTGCCTAACCTTTACCATATCTTAATTAAAGTGTATTTTCCGTAATCAAACAACTTAACCATACGGTAGTTGCCATGCACAGATTTTGTAGAAAGCACGAATGTTGGGACAAGACGTTAAAACGTATCTGAATGTATTCTGGGGTTTTGCCCCCGTCTATGACTGGTTATCATGTGGCTGAAGTTCCGTAAAGACTCAACTCTGTGACAATTGAGCAAAAACTCACTCTGCATGCGGCTGAGCGCTCTTGAAAAAAGCTAAAAAAGTGTGGCTGAGATTATTTTGCCAAACAACTTTGAGTGTCTTATTTGGTGTTTTGGAGTCAATGGTTTTTGGGAATGGTTTAACATCTGTGGGTAGGTGGTTGCTGTGTTGTACTGTGCATTTATTATTTCCCATTCTTCCTTCAGTTTGTGAGGTCTATGTTTGATCCTGTTGTCTTTAGTCAGCTGTTGTCAGTCTTTGTATATCTGTACTGATCAGATGCAAGCACAAGACTAAATTCAGTTTCAGTGGGCTCTTCTTGTTGGTGTTCTGTGGTTACTCCACTCCTTCAGAGTCAATGCTGCTAACTGTTAACTGTTACCACTTGCCTTCACTCGATTTCATTCTTACCAGGCCCTTTCAAGGGGAGGACATGTTTCTCAAAGTTGGTGATGGCAGACTATACGATCATCTCAGTCAAGACAAATCAACACAACCATCCCTTTTCAAGCTGCCAGTGCATGCATCATTTCCCTTTAATAACAATGTGTACAGTAATGTTCCCAGCGGGTGAAGAGAAAATTGATGCTGTCATTCTCTCAAATGGCTTCCTTTCCATCACAGTCGCTGGACCATATGAAAAGAGAAATCACATGGAAAAATCACATGAGATTCACACCAGATTGATATCTTCTACAGGTATGGGAGAATAGATTTTCACCAAAATGACCTAAAGAAAGAAACGTTGGATACTGTGTGATGCTGATATCTTGTGAAATATCCTCTCAGTTCATGTTTTAATTGTTTGTCACAGAATTTGTACAATAATGGTTGTTAAAATGACGTCTTAGGATATAAGCAATGAGCTTAAGTAGGTAGAGAACACTAGGATGTAAATAGGAACGTCGATGTTGTGTGAAATACTTGAAATCCCTTTAATTAGTTGTTCTTGAATGTGCTAAACCCCTTAGCCTTGTCTTGTAGAGGCAACCTCACACTCCTCATGACAGGATCAGGATAGGCTATAAAATGCATGTACAATGTAATGAAGCACAGTGTAGCCAAGGACCCGAGAGTATTTCTAAGTGCCTGAATACTTCTCTAACCATTTTATTATTTTTTTATTTACGTCTTCTGTCTCCATCTCTGGTCTATGTTCTGAACACACAAGCCTCTCTTAGTTTAGGATTCTCACTGTTTAGTGGATTTTTCGATTTAGGTTTATTTTGCAAGTTACATAAAGAAATTGCATCAACCATGCTGATGTAAAGAGCTGTTCAACTAAATTTAACTGTACCATATCAATGTTTTCCATGCACAGACAGGGTGTGATAGACGGACTCACAGTCGAGGATAAAGATGTTAGCACTGACTATCATGGTTGTGTTGTAATGGCATGACATAAAGAAAATGAAATAAAGAAGGTATGCATTGGTTCATGGTATATTTTCTTCAGGGTTTATTGTTTATTTATACAGGAACAGGTATGTAGCAAAAACCAATGCCACACATGGGTGCAGATCACGGGGGGGACCCCCCAATTTCTGAAAAACATGAATTGTCCCCCCCAACAGAAATATCCCAAATTATTCAAAATTTAACAAATGTATTAGCCATAAACAAAATTAAGTTTCTTCTCATCCCTTCGTTTCATAAGTTTTTGAATTGACTCATTTACCCAAGTTAAAAAATTCCTATTTGAGTTCTTATGCTTTTTTAGATACTACACTTCAACAATAGCTCACAACAGGCAGTGGTATGTTGTGATTATATTTCAGCTACGGGGCGTTGTTTGGCTTAACTGGAATCAATAATGGCAATCTGGACATTCCAATTTGAAAAGTTTTTTTTTTAATCAATAATGGCTTCCATGTATAGAGAAGTCTATGACAGGCCATTGTACAACCCCATTTCCAATCGGGATGTAAAATGTAAATAAAAACAGAATACAATGATTTGCAAATCGTTTTCAACCTATATTCAATTGAATACATTTCACAGACCAGATATGTAATGTCCAAACTGATGAACTTTTGCAAATATTCAGTCATTTTGAATTTGATGCCTGCAACACGTTCTAACAAAGCTGGGACAGAGGAAACAAAAGACTGGGAAAGTTGAGGAATGCTCCAAAAACACCTGTTTGGATCATTCCACAGGTGAACAGGTTCATTGGAAACAGGTGAGTGTCATGATTGGGTATAAAAGGAGCATCCCTGAAAGACTCAGTCGTTCACAATCAAGGATGGGGCGAGGTTCACCACTTTGAGAACAACTGTGTGAGCAAATAGTCCGACAGTTAAAAATAACGTCTCTAAATGTACAATTGCAATGTATTAAGGGATTTCATCATCTACAGTCCATAATATCATCGAGGGATTCAGAGAATCTGGAGAGATCTCTGCATGTAAGGCTGAAAACCAACATTGATCCCTCAGGCATCAATGCATTAAAAACCAACATCATTCTGTAAAGGATATTAACACCGTTGTCAGTTCACACAGTTCGTCTCTACATCTACAAGTCCAAATTAACCATGCAGAGCGAAAGCCATACAGTGCATTGAAAAAGTATTTGCCTCCTTACAGATTTCTTCTGTTCTTGCAGTAACAACTGACCCCCCCACCCTCAGTCTGGATAGGGTTACTAAGCCATTTCTAAGGCTTTGAGACACCAGTGAACCACTGATAGCTGTTTTTGACTGATAGGGAAGAGGCTCCGTTCCAAGTTGCGCACCAGAGTTTGAACCGGCTGGAGCATTTCGATCAAAAATAACTGGGTTCAGAACCTGAGAAGTTCGTTCCGAACCGGTTCAACTGTGACAACACCAATCATGTGCCAATCAAAAGATAGAGCAATGCAGTCTTCTTCTTTGGTGGTGTGTATTTAAGGCTTCTTCCATCACTGGCCAAACATGTTTATACAACACAATGTATACATAAGTCACATAAAGTATCATGTGTAATGTAGCCGTCATTGGATGCCTGTATGCTTGTATTTGAAAGCGAGTGAAAGACCTGGGACAGTTTTGTATGACTACCAAATGTATGCGGCTGTTAAGTCGTGATGTAACGCCCTTTCAAAATATGATTTCCAGGCTCAAGCCAGTCAAAGCCTCGTATTTCTACAACGCCGGAAATGTGTATCATTGGTGTGTAACATCAGCCTAAACAGCCCCACTGAGCCTTCTTTACAAGCACCAGCAAGAAATGATCATACACTAATAACATCCCACATTATGTGCGCAACAAGACACAATTCTGACTAATACATAATTATTGCAGCTTTGGTTCTACATTATTATGATGCATTAGTAAGCATGGTGCCTTGTTATGAACATTTTTTTGTAGAGCATTATGAAGGTTTTTTAATTGTTATTCCTCTTATAATGCACAGAACATCCCTTCACATTGTAAGTTCCATACAGTCGATTTCCCCTGTGCGTGAATACATTTGTCACCACGGCTTATTTGTGGCTCCACATTCCAATGGCATTGCTCTCTTTGATGTCCTTGCAAGTTTGACATAAAAGCCTCGTTGTCATCATTCATTTCCATCTGAAAGTGAATTCTGTTTCATCTCCCATCCACCCCAACACAAAGCCATGAGCTGTGCTGCTATTACAGTCACAACCTTTCCTATCGACTTGGATATTCAGTTCATATAAAAACTTAAATAAAAAAGCATTGATACCAAGGACATCATGCCGACCAGACCAGCCGACCAATCAGAGCACACTGGGCTTTCAAGGGGGGGGCAGAAGCTCAGATAGAGCTGCCACACAGAGGTGCTGCATGGGTGCTGCAGCAATGGACAATATGAGAAATATAATGTGTTTTCTTAAAGATCAAAGCATTTGAACCTATTGTAGTTGACCCGACAAATACAAATATGAACCTGAAAACTAGCATATTAGGGCATCTTTAATAACTACGGTCCTATTCCAGATTTCTTTAAGAAATTAAAAAAAAACACATTGACTCTATGGGAGATTTATAGTCTTTCCTTCCTCTTCACCTTAATCTCCAGCCTAATGTGCTTCAGCGTGGAAAGTACAACTACTAAAAAGTGAAAATTTCCAGCCCCGGTGATGGAACTATACTTCTTTCTCTAGACATTGCTATCAAGACAAGTTAGCCAGAGTTACTGAGCAGCTCCTCTGTTAATCAGCCTCCACAAAGAACTGAAAAACCACATATGAACAGAGGCGAACAGACGGGAGGCCTGCATGTGGTGATTGTGTGTGTGTACAGTCTTTTCTCTTCTTTGTTCATATGTGATAATCAGAGCTCTGAGTTACTCCATCTGTTGCCACATGGTGTTGGTCCCTACAGCTATGTGAGCAACGTTCAAGTGAGAGAATTCTGCCTGTGGAAGAGCACACACTGGAGGTATACACACATAGACACATGTTCTAAAGACACACATTATGTAATAATTTTAAAAAAAGAAACATGAATTAAAAGGAGTCACAGTTAAAGCCATCTTAGGAAGGACTGAATTTTTAAATTAAACATGATTTTCAAGCTGTATCGGCATTTCAGGCAAATGGTTCTGAGGGACATCCTACAAGTAAAGCCCTGATGCTGGTATGGCATGAAACCAATGGCGGCTGCTGGTCTTTCAAGGAGGGGAAGCTCATTTTTCCGGCCAACATCATAAATGTGTTTGTTTATTTATATGTAAATTCTACCCTTTGTTCCTTTTCAAGAAAATGATCTGTGACCTTGTCGTACCAACTAGGCTTCTTTTCCAGGGACTTGACCAGTGTCCTCTCAATGGCAGCAGAGCTAGGCTGCTGGAGCTGCTGCGCCAGGCTACTGTGAAGTGTGACCTCCTGTGAGTGTGAGTGTGAGTGACAGGGGGAGAAGCTCCGCAGCTGCCGCTGCTCATTGGGAAAGAAACCGCAGAATGACAGAACACAGTCTCCCAACACAAAACAAAGTCTCCGGATCAGTTCAGAACAACAGAATGAAAAACTTGGAAAATGCTCCTCTGGATGTTTATTTTTCAAGATCACTGATTCGCTCATTTAGCTGTCAATAAAATAAGGATTCCGCCTCAGACAGCTCATCCAATCATCATGCAGAAGCTGAGCGTCCGGGCCAGCCCACTGTCCCATAGACCCACAGAGAAGCTGAGCCTCCGGGCCACTGTCCCATAGACTCACAGAGAAGCTGAGCGTCCGATGGGCGGGACAAAGCCCAGAATTTATCCAAAGAGAGTCTAGTTTGGCTGCAGTGGAACAACCTGCTCTACCCGCTCTCTGCTCTAAATCAAATCTACATGTTCTAAATATTGAGGGGTATGTTTCTTCTTGGACACCATGTCCCCAGGGCTAAAATGGAAGCGACCATTCAGATTGTTATTAGCACACAGTTCAAACGCCAGCATCTGTGATATAGTATGTGAGTTCATTAGTGAAACATGGCATGGGTCACCTGCACTTTTGTGAAGACTCCATTAATGCTGAACCATATAAACAGGTTTACAAGTACACAACATCTTTTCCAGGGAAGACCCTGCCCCAACTGTTGTGAAATGTGCTGCTGGCATCAAATTCTAAATGAGGATTTCAATTTCAAAAACAATAAAAATGTTCTGTTGAGACATTTCAAATGTTCTCTTTGTGCTATTTTCACTTACATATTGGGTTTCAATGATGAAAATCACTGCATTCTGTTATTATTTATACTTTACAAAGCGTCTCAATCATAGACTGTATAAAAAATGTACGCAGCATCTCCGTAGAGGTCCGTTCTCTCAACTTGATCCAATTGTCCTCACCCATGGGAGTCGCAGTCTTGTCAGACTTTGACTCCTCCTCATTTCCTCTTACCAAAAAAGGGCATGTATGTGACGTTGGGGGGAGGGAGATAGGTCCATCTGGTTGACGTTTACCTCCGAGGAGAAGTGAGGGCCAGAAGCTAGCTGAGGCTCAAGAGGCCACGCCCCTAATTATTCATAAACTTTAACCTCCAATAAAATAAAAACCAGCCTGGTCCAAAAAAAATTCACCCCCCTCAGTGTTGTCATGGAGATATGACCTATACATACAGAATATAATGTTTTATTGTACCAGGCCTTAAACAGGTTTAATGATGCTGTGAAAACGGCCTGTTTAAAATAGGGGTCAATGAGAAACTGCTCTATTAAGAAACCTGCCCCTAGTGGACACTCAGAGAACTGATGTTTTTGGAACTTCCTTATTGGATCATTCAGGAAGTCGCTGTGGTGGGGACTTGGTCCTGACTCTTTTGGAAACGGGGCTGTACTTAACTAACCACTTTCAGTTTCTGTTATGTTTATATATATATATATATATATATATATATATATATATATATTGATATTGATATTTGCACCGTGGGTAGGAGAGAAACGTATTTTCAATTCCTCTATGTCTGGAACATATTGCAGACAATAAAGCTGACTTTGACTTTGATATTTCAGTGTATGACATGTGTTTGACATGTAACAGATCCTAATCTGAATGGGACTGCCTGTTTTGAATAAATAACATAAGAGTGTAATAATAATAAGTGATATAATACTAAATGTTTGTCATTATAATTTATTAAGGCCTAGTACACACGTATGCAGGTAGTGTTGTGTCCTCTCATGTTTTTTTTGGCTGAGCCATTATTGCCACAGTTCAGTCATCTGCTCCCAGTACTTTTCCATTGATCCTGCCTCTGCCCTACTCAGCCTGCCAACCACGCCCACCTGATCAGTCGCAATCAGCCCAGTATATACTCACCAGCACACTCCCTACATACTCCACTATTCCACA
Source organism: Echiichthys vipera (assembly GCF_963691815.1). NCBI lineage: Eukaryota > Metazoa > Chordata > Actinopteri > Perciformes > Trachinidae > Echiichthys > Echiichthys vipera. The sequence continues at coordinate 5,217,551 of NC_139838.1, read as the reverse complement.
CTCACTCCTCTGCCAGATTGTTCTTGTCATGTGAGAGTCTCGAGCGATTTGCCCGACCTTGCCTGTGACGGTTTCCTCTGCTTTGTCTGCCTCTTGGTAATTGCCTCAGCCTTCTGTCCCTGATCAAGGTTTCAGCCTCTGCCCTCCTGTTTGCCTGTTTCTGACTGATCGCCTGGTTATAATGTTTCTGCTGCCTTCTCCTCATCAGATTGTTTGCCTGTGCTTTTGTCTCTCTGGTCCCGAACCCCTGCCTGCCTTGACCAATCCCCCTGCCACTGCTTTTTTATACTGGTTGTCTGTCTGCCTGAGCTTCACTAAACTGTTGAACTACTGGAGCCTTCACGTCTAATGGAAAATTGGTAAATACCAAAATCTGACGTGAAAATTGCATTTGAATGCCCCCTCATGTGGTGATTTCCACTGGGAAACTCGTAGAATATTTTGATACATGAGTTGCCGAGATGAGATAACCTTTAACCTTTTTAACATGGCGGAACGGAACGCAAGAGTCTACTTTTTGAGCTGGCTGGGAAATTATGTGCTTCAGATAAGGCTAGACCAAGCTTATGAAGCTAAAACAGAAATATTAGCTATCTCTTTTGTCCTTTAGAAAATCTAATATTCATGATCTATAAAAAGAAAATACAGTATTATTTAGTGTTTGTTTTGATAAATCCTCTCTTTGCTGTAGTTGATGAATGAGACAGTCTAAAATGGTTTTCCCCAAGTAACAGATCAGGAATTGTGGGTCTGCCATGTTTCATTTAACTACGACAACAAACACACTTGAACATAATGCACTGGTAATTTCCAGTTTACAAGTGGAAAGGACCATCTTTTCCATAGCATGTGAAGGCAGCATATCTACACTGGTTCAGAGTCTTTTGTGCTGCAGTTGGGTTCATACATCACCCGTTACAATTATTGCCTTTGTGAGGCATCACAAACAAAGGAACATTGGTGAACATGGCCAAAATAGGGCTGGTTCTAAGCCTTCCAAGTAACACATAAACAACAATCAAATATTTTTGGTACAAAAATAGGCTACCTGAAATGAAATGGCCTATTTTCATTTATGGGTTTCTAATCCCTCTACAGTCTCCGCTCCGTTTGACTGTCTATCCTTGCTTAGTGTAACAGTGGTCATACTGTGCAGTACGGTCCTGCACACGCCCCGACTCAGGCTACATCAGCTATCGTCATGATCTTCAGAGTAACAGTTCAATAACCAATAAAAATGTAGGCTACACAATTCCCTGTGACGTATTCAACTTTAATAAACACATCACAATCAAACATGCCGGACAGTACAATATCAATTACAGAAATTATGGATTTATTCCTTCACCGATAAACACTACTTAACCTAAGTGCCTGCTCTGTGATCATGTTTTCTGGAATGAGGCCATGAAACCCTTGTGGTTACAGCAACTTTTAATCAAAAATATCCTGACAAAGCATCCAAAGACCCCGGCCTTCTTCAAGTCTCTGAGGGATCAGCAATCAAGGCGTCCTACAATCAACACCCTGTTCGCCTGTAACGCCAATTAAGTGAAAGCGGAGTGGTGGTGTCTTACAATATTGCTTTATTGTTTTCCAAGTCCGGCTTACCGTTCACTGTGGGTGAGTCTCCGGTAATAGATTTTGTATTAAAGCAACATAGCATGAGTGTGAGTGGGGTTGGAAATTGGTATGTAAGGTCAGGGGGCCATTTGCTCAAAAAAGGTTGAGAACTACTGATCTATTGGCTAGATGGTAGATGGTAACTGTCAAAACCAGGTTCTCATATATTTGATTGCATTTTTCCCCATGATTCCCTCCACTCTCCAAACTATAGAGAAATAACCAGAGCTCAGTGAGTTCTGCGGAAAAGTGGGATTTCTTTGAAACCGCCTACTCAATCCTACGCAAGAGGAGGCTGCAAGATAGAGATTTTTAGAGATGGTAGCAAAAAAAAAACTTTCAAGATAACAGCATGAGGCATCCACTTCTGACAGAGCACGCCCTTAACAAAGAGGTTTTCATGGAAGTCAGCTGGGATTACCGTTTCACAATCAGCTGGAGACTTACCGCTAGGGATACACATCTTAGAGGGCTTCAAAGATCCTGATTCTGAAACTTTGTTGAACGTTTCCAGTGTTTTTCTTCATCATGTACAGTGTGTGCCTTCATTAGTGGTGTTTTTCAGGAATGAATATCACACGGATGATCAGATTTCAGAGCTGGAATGCCAAAGCTGTGTTGCCTGTGTTGCATGATTACTTTGATTATTGTGGAAACATAAAAGAGTAAGTACATGTTTTATCTTTTGACTCATCTGACGCACACACAAGTCTGATTCCTCAAGGGTCAGTAGGTGAATCATTCCCAGATTGGTGACATCCACGGCTGCACATCTGTTTGAATGCTCCCTCATTAATATAATACAGAAACAGCAACAGAGGAAATATTTTTCTTGCAGTGTAATGAGTTAATACAGTGAGTTGTGTTCAGTTTTTTTTTATTTAATGAGGTTTTGCGCCTCAAAGTTTACCTGGAGCCTCGGGCGAGTTGAGGAAATGAATGTTAAAGGAGTGAGAGAAACAAGTGAGCGTTGACAGTCATCAAGTGTGAAAGTGACTAAAAACAGTCTTCACAGGCGTGCAGGCTCCTCCAGGTCAACCCACATACTGTACAGCATTAAAGAACAAGAGCTGTGACCTCATATGCAGGAGAAAACATGTTTGTGCTGTTAAAAACAACTACAGTAGCAGCAGAGGTAAAAGAAGAAGCATTGTGGGAGTTGTCGTGGCCTCCACTTCTCAGACTTGACAGATGTTTCCACAGGCATCACCTCGGTTTTACATAATGCTGACACCAACTGTACAGCATGAAACCATGCTAAATTTAGGGATAATGCAAAAAAAAAAAAAAACCCATGACAAGTGTGAAGAAGAAGCAGTTTTTGTTCTTGAAATCATACAATAGCTTTTTTCAGAATAACCGGGAGCATATCTATGGGAACATAGTTTTTTTTTTTCAAGAAAAGGGTCCAATGTTCCCAGCTTTGTATGTGGCCGGGGCACATCTGACCTTTTTTAAGAAAAGGGCCTGATGTTCCCCGTTTTTACAGAAAGGGTCCCGTGTTCCCCGCTTTATTTTTTTCTACAATCAGTGCCAAATTCCACGGCAAATATGCCTATGTAGACCCTAACCCTGACCCTAACCGTAACCTCTATCCCTAACAAAATGAATTAAATCAGTCCTTTCGGGTAAAAAAGGGTCCTAAAAGCTGATTTTGTTCTGCTAAATTATGCTGTTATAGGCCTAGTCTGCCGGGGGATAATCCTTTTCCTGATACTCTGAGCTTCTCTCCTCTCTGTCTGTATCATTCATGTCTCATCAATGCATGTTACTAATTCAACTTCTTCCCGGAGTTGTTTGTGCTTTGTCGTCTCGCAGGTCTCTGCTGATCGTGGTGGTGCCTGCTGCCGTGGTCATGCATGACGCTTCCTGCTACTATTATAATTTATAACCTTAGCTGTGCTTGTTTCTACTATTCTGCTGTATTAACTGCCATAACATATAAGTCATATTCACATTACTATGGATATTATTATAGTTACTGGAAGTGTGTCTGTCTCTGTCTTTGTCTTTCTCTGTCCATCTGTCCGTCTTTTCTCTCTTTCTCTCTCCTTTTCTTCCTCCCCAACCGGTGCAGACAGATGTCCGTCCTCCACAGAGCTGGGTCTGTCTGACGTTCCTGTCTGTTATAGGGAAGGTTTTCGTTGCCACCGTACTCTATGTTTATCATAGAGTGTGGTCTTTTCCTAGTTTGTAAAGTGTCCTGAGATAACTTCTGTTATGATTTGGCACTAATCTGAATTGAATTTAAAAACACAGGGATGACCCCGAATAATCTGTGCCCCTGTCAACTTTCAAAGGCAAATTCAACATCTTGCCGGATTCATACTAAACTGACTTATCAGATGGTTTGTTACACAGAACAGGTTGTTCTCATACATGGGTCCCAAAACACAGGACTTTCACCCGGGCGAGAAAGGTTTGTTTCCCTAGGTCGTGGCCGTTCATGTCCCGGACGAACTAAAACTAAACCCTGGCCTTTGTTCTAATCCCAAGTGGTTTTAACCCTAACCCTAACAATCACTGTTTGTAGGCTAAAATCGGTCACGTAATGATAGTTTAGGTGCCTTGTTGTCGCGGATCTCTTCCTGTCCGTCACCGTCAACACTGTTTTGTAAGTGCGCAGAACTTTTTGGGCAATATCGTACGAACTTGTTCATGAGAATACTTTGCGGGCCGGCTCTTTCAAAACATTCAGCAGCTCAGGCATTTAGATAATTGTACAAATGATTGCATAGTGTTTTGAAAGAGGAGTAAAAAAAAGCCATGTATGTAAAAGTAGAGAAACCATCGCTAAACAGAGGAGGAGGTCTGAGACACCATTTATCTCCAATTAACAATGCTTTCATCCCTTCAGGAGATTCAACAATCTAACCTTAAAGAACAACTGTTCACAAAGGGCCTCCTGTGACTCCAACGACTGTCGTTCAGACTCAATAGAGCACTAACGAAGTCGAGACCAACTTCCCACAACGACTGCCACTCTAACGACGGTCGTTGGCACTTGGAGCACAAAGGGTTTCAGTGACATCATCGGCCTTGTGAGAGGTTAAATACCTGGATCTCACACCAGCTAGTTGGACCAGTCCCAGCCTGGTCAGATACGTACATGAACTGAAGAAGCCTCTTGGATATGAGGTGAAACGTCTTCCTAGACAAATAACCAAGTCCTGTTTCTTAAACTTCTTTGGGGAAAATGATTGCATAGTCTAGTTTCTTGGTTTTGTCCTGAGTTTCTTTTTTTTTTAAAAAAAGGTCCAACCACCTTGTGAGTGTGCAACTATCTTCCTTTACGCTTGCACTTTCACCGGGGTCAGGACCTCTCCAACACTGCCGTGTGTTCCTCATCTCTCTCTTTCCGTCAGAGCTGAGTAATCTGTCCAGGAGGTAATGATTTGTGTGAGAAGAAATTGCACGCTTCATTACATCAACATTAAAATATTTCCAGATGGGCCATATTGTCCCTTTATAAGGCAGACCGGATGCGTCGCCTCTGAGCTCTGCTTAATTTATTATTGTAGACAGTGAAGAAAGGCAGACTGCAACAGAGGCAATTAATTGATAATGGTCATGTCAAAACAATATTCTCAGACAAAATGCAATGAACCTGAAGCCATTCAGTAAATCCTAGAAGCAAATTTTCAATGTGACCATGAAGATGTTCAAAGCTGTAAGACTCTTTTGTCTGTCTATCTACAGAATCAAAGCCGCCAGACAAAAAAGCATTAAAACACACTCTAAATTCCACTGGGATTCTCACCTCTCATATAGCTATTTTTTATTCTGTAATATTAGAAGTCTTTGATGTCAATAACGTAGAAAACATCAAATCAATATTATCATCCCTTTAGTCTTTGATTGTCTACATTATTTGTTTTCTGCTTTTGTACAATACATCTGCTTTAATGTAGAAAAAAAGAAAAACAAAGACAAAAACAGAAAACCCCCAACATGAATCCTGCTATCACTCCCAACAACCCACGTCAGACACAGTCACAATAACAAACAAGTAACCGAATAACATGTAACAGAAGAAGATAAAGTAAGAAGTAAGGGAAAAAAAGGAAAAGAAAAAGAAATCACACTTAAAAAACTAAACAGGGTCATGCTGACCTCCCCAGAAAAACAACACATCAGTTGATGTCTCTTGGCAATTTACTTACTAGAGGGGAATAGTGGAGCTTATAGAAAGTACAATAGATCAACTATGCCTAATGTATAGTATATTAGGTATAAGTATCATACGGTAGGATTTGGATGATGATTATAATTTACAATGTTCTCCAGTAATCAGTTCTCTGTAGCGTTTGGACGTAAATAAACCTTCAGCAGCATCAGAACAGAACACTTCGATATTTAGAGGTATTATTTAACTGCCTCCTTTAGGGAGGGTGCTTTTATGTTTTGCTTTGTTACTTCTATGATGTGAAAAACTCAGCCAACACTAGAAACTAATTCACCTTACATTTGCAAATTAGTATAATAAGTTCCTAACAAGTGTAGTTGTTGGAAGTGGATTTGCATCTCTTTGAGTTTGGCTTCTCTCTGTAGTTGTCTTGCATGACTTTGTAGTTGGTTTGTGTCTCTTTTCTCTATTTGTCTTGCGTCCCTCTGTTTGTCTTTGTAGTCAAATATCTTACGTGTCTTTGTGGTCATTTTTTTATTTCTTAGTCATCTTACATCCTGTAGTGATCTTGCATGTCTTTGTTATGATCTAAATTTTGCTGTAACAGACTTGGCTAGAAACGAATTCTACTCAATTTTGGAACTAAAACATAATAAAGACCTAAAAGAAGTGTAGTCGTTTGCATCTCACTGTAACAGTTTGGCTTCTGCTTTGTTGTCTTGCGTCTAAAGCTGCAGTGTTTTCTTGCTATTGAAGGGACACATTAGTCATAGTAAGATTAGTGATTCACAGCTATAGCCGCAGTTCCGGGGGTTAATCCACAGATCAATAAATAATAAATAATAATATTTATTATAAATAATAATAAATAAATAATAATAAATAATAAATAAACGTTCGGGCTCATAGGGGATGAGTAAAATACATCCTTAATTAGGAATTTTGAATCACATTCTCTAAAATGTGTCCACTGCTGCTCCTCTGTGCTCATAAGGAACAGTAACTTTATTCATCATTTCAAAAGCTAAAAGTTTACTTCTGTTTCCACTAGTTTTTTTTTTTTAGATTTTACTTGGAGTTTGGCGATGTCAGACACGGCCAACTTGGCGATGGCTGGAGCCACAGGGAGACATCAATTGTCTTAAGTCCCTATCTATAAAGAGTGAGTTAAATCAATGGTGATTGATCACATGACCAACTAATGAAGCACTTGTTGCCTTTGTGCTGAGTATTCCAATCTGTCAGTCTGTGGAGACATTCCCTCCCTAAATGCTAATGCATCGCTATATTAGTGACCCTGCTGACAGCCGCCAGTCTGCAGCTGAGATCGTCACAGTAATGCTGCATTCACTTGTAATCAGAAATCGTGCATTTCTAACTTCTGCGTCAGGCTTATAGTAAGGGCAGAAGTGTAATAGGAATGTACCTGTGTGTGTGTGTGTGTGTGTATGTGTGTGTGTGTGTGTGTGTGTGTGTGTGTGTGTGTGTGTGTGTGTGTGTGTGTGTGTGTGTGTGTGTGTGTGTGTGTGTGTGTGTGTGTGTGTGTGTGTGTGTGTGTGTGTTATCGATTGAAGAGGGGAACATATAGGGGACAGACCAGAAGTAGAGAGGTGAATGGGTGAATAAAGTTTACAAAAGAGCAAATGGGGGTTCATGTACCAGAAAGGAGTCGGTCAGTCAGCCCTGGTGCATTGGCATTATGCGCTGCCATAAACTGTGTTAAATTGCCTGAAAACAACACCCGTCTGCTCCAGTAAAGCCACACACACCTCTTCACCTCTACACTCAGCTATAATGCAAGTCTGACAGTCTCTGTTCCCAGCTGAGAGGGACAGCACAGTGCTGCAGTGTTTCAGTGAAATTCATAAATAAGCAGCTCATTACTGGCAATTGCTCTGAACAACACGGCGACTTTCAGCCTGCGTGAACATTTTTACAAGCCTAACAATGTTTAAACAGAGCTAATTGGTAGCAGAGCAACAAGTTTACAGCTGCTCTCGTCTGCACAACCAGCCACCACGTGAGGAGAGAAAAAGAGAAAAACGACCCTAAATGAAAGCAAACACATTAAAGACTCCCACACTGAGCTGAAATGTAAACACTGTGCTGCTGTCTTTCGGTTTAATTAAAGGATTTTTAAGGGTTGTGTTATAAAAAATAATATGCGAATACTACAATTGAAAACCAAATACCTACCCAACCAACGGATATCTGTGTAGCGGCATATTCAGGTCCAGCCCCAGTGGCAGGTGAATGATTTGATGTTTACTACTGATGGCATCAGAGCCACTCCACACATCATGCTTGTTACACACACAGAGTCGGACAGTCTTTTTCCTCCTCCTCCTCCTCCTCAGTTAAATAGGTAACCCGTGCATTTGCTCATATTCATTCAGATGGAGTTGTTGATGGGACAGAAGACTGTGAGACGGTGGAGGAGCCGCAGGAATGGATCTGTTTCCTTAGCAGAAAACTTCCTGAATCTGCTCTTTAAATAACAAAAAAGCAGCTGCAGGTGCACCTGGCTTTTAAAGGGAATGGGAGACGACACTGAGTGTTTCTTATAATCAGACAAATTGATTATTTTTGGTAAGGATGTTCTCTTGCCTTAGCTCGGCTGACAGTTTCGGCTGTACTCCAGTCTTCCTCAGAGCTTCTGTTTTCTTCTGGGTATGACGTGTTTAATGATAACAGCTGACCGTTGTGTCCGTTCCTCGCCCTGGTGCCGTCGGCGGAGAATGGTGTCCCAGGTGTGTGGGAGCAAGTATGCCCCCTCATCTCTGTTGATGGTGTTGCCCTCACGCCTCCTTATTTAAATGGTACTTGGCCCCAAAGACCTCCGAAACTCAATAGCTAAAGACATTGTTACTCTGGTTGATGTTGTGTTGTCCTCCAGCACCACAGTAAGGAATCTGAGTGTTATTTTTGATCAGGATATGTCCTTCGATTCTCACATAAGATTTACGACAATGACTGCATATTTTCACCTGCGTAATATTGTGAAAATTAGGAATATTGTGTCTCATGCATTTGTTACTTCTAGGCTGGACTACTGCAACTCCTTATTATGATGTGCTCCAATAAGTCTGTTAAGAGTCTCCAGTTGGTCCAAAATGCTGCAGCTCGTGTACTAACTAAAACAAATAGAAGAGAACATATTTCTCCTGTATTAGCTTCTTTGCACTGGCTACCCGTAAAATCAATTATAGAATTTAAAATCCTTCTCCTTACCTACAAAGCTCTTATTGGTCAGGCTCCGTCATATCTTAAAGAGCTCATAGTACCTTATTACCCGACTAGATCGCTGCGCTCTGAGAATGCAGGGCTACTTGTCGTTCCTAGAGTCTGCAAAAGTAGAATGGGAGGCAGAGCCTTCAGCTACCAAGCTCCTCTCCTGTGGAACAAACTCCCAAGTGTTATTCGGGAGGCAGACACTGTCCCCATGTTTAAGAGTAAACTTAAAACTTTCCTTTTTGATAAAGCTTTCAGCTAGGACTTAGCTATGTTGTTATTTTTAAGATGATTTTGTCAAGACAGATGGCTGTCCACGTTTGTGGTTGCTTGAATCTCTGGAAGTGTGTCTCTGTCTGTCTGTCTGTCGTTGGGTTCGTCTATTCTCTCTTTCTCTCTCCTTTTCTTTCTCCTTAAGCGGTGCAGACAGATGTGCGTCCTCCACAGAGCTGGGTCTGTCTGACGTTCCTGTCTGTTATAGTGAAGGTGTTCGTTGCCACCGTACTCTACAGAGGAATTGTTGGGTCTATGTAAATCATAAATAAGTCATAGAGTGTGGTCTTTACCTACTCTGTAAAGTGTCCTGAGATAACTTTGGTTATGATTCGACACTATAAATAAAATTGAACTGAATTGAAAATTCTTCTGCAATGGTCTGTTCTGGGTGATTTTTTTGTTTTCTTGTTCTGGTAAGCCTGCCTGCTGTCTCCTGCTCCCATCCCCCCTGATGTTCTTTTTAGAATCCTAATTTCTATTTTTTCAAATTAGGTGAGCTGCTCCACAATCTTTCCTGGGGTAAAAAGAAGGTCACCCGGTCGTGCGTGCATGTGTGTGTGTGCGTGCGATGGGTGATGTGTAATGCAGGATACGTTAGACTGATTGTGGGATAGATTTTTTTTAGCATGCCTAGTATGTTTATGTTTGCCACAGAGACACAAATAAAAAGCTCTGTGTTCATCTGCACTACTGCGACAGCTACATCCTTTGTTCTTCCCAGAAGTCTGTCTGGACTTAGACTTACCAAACCTCTACGAGCCAGGTGAAATATTTTCAACCAGTTGGCTTCAGAGCTGAAGAGACTTGGCGAGTAAATAAAAAAGGTAACAATTGTTTTTATAACGGTGTTAGCGACACAGTGATGTTACAGGCCACAGAAACTCACATCCTCTGAAGTCCGCCACATGAAGAAAGTGGTTGACGCTGACCTCCGGAGTCCAGAGGTGATCCTCCTTCAAAGTGCTGTTTGGCTTACTGTGCATTATAAAGAAGCCTGGAGACCAAACGGCCCACTCTGCACTGCCCTCACTGCCTTCACCTCACCCCATTAGCCAGATATTGTATCATTAAGTACTAACAAGCCCTTTCAGAAGAAGAGTCTTCCCAAGTGCTGTATGGATCCTCAGCATTAAAACTGCATGTTGAATGGCATATTTATTTTATGGTCTAACCTGTGAATCCTTTACAGCCTTTGGTAAACTCGTGCACTTTATTTTGATTGAATGCCTCATCTGGTCGGTTGGAATAAAACTTACATGCTTGGAATCCTTTTGCTATCATTGTATTATATGCTGCAACACCATGTTATGCAGAATTTTTAGGTTTCGCGGTATCTTGTAGTTTTATTATTAATATATGTTTTTAAAGTTCTGCACTTTAAAATTCCAGTGTGGCCCACCACAGTTTGCAACTACACTGAGTCATCCTGCCTGTCTCATTTTACTGTCCATAAAACTGAGAGGAAATCATTAGCAGAGTTTTTTCCTACTGAGCTTATTTTTTCTAGGGAGGCTCGTTCTACGAAAACGACCCCATTTAGTCTTCAGTCGTAATTCAAAACATCATAAAAAGGAATAGCCTGCTGAACACAGACTACAAACACAATAAATGAACTGACTGCGGATGTATAATTAACAGCACATTGGGATCAAATCGGTCTCATTCTGTCAGTGGACTGTTATGCCCCTTGTGTACTCACTGGAGGCCAGATCACCCACCATACTGATGGATGGAGGCTCTGTGGGGTTGTTGTGCTGACTGGACCTGTGACTGTTTACCACCACTTGACCGAGAAAGACCTCAATCACATTACTGTCCGTGAGTCATAGGGGTTTAATATGCATCTTGTGCCTCTATGTAGGACTTGAGATTTGAAACTTTATTGTCCTCAAGGATTATTTTCAACAGCACCTCAGACAACAGCACAATAACATACAACAGTACAAACTCAGGCCTGTTCAGCAAGGCCTTTAAAGACCCTACACATGATACGCGGTAAAAACAATTTGCGTTTCATTCATTTCCTAGGGAAGAGGCGGTAGTGCCCAATGTAGTGGTGCGCACTGCTCAGATTTGCCTCTCTGCCGCTGCACTCAAAGTTCAAATCAGTTGAATTTTGACCTTGTTACCGCTGACCTTTCCAAAGCGCAACCAATGAGATAGAAGCTTTGAGTGGGACATTTACGTTTCCTAGGCAACCAGAGAGCGACATCAAGCCGGCTAGAAAGATGGAGGAAAAACTTCTTGTTTGTGTGTCTGAGTTTCCCGAACTATTTAACGTTACATTAAAGTTGTTTCATGATCTGGGAAGAAAACGTAATGATGGAGGTTTATCATCATCACACCAGGTTTGTAAATACTGGTAGGCAGTTTACGAGCTATTGGTTGTTTGATTTAGGCGTTTACTGCGTCTCTGCGCCCAACCTTGCAGTGAGCCCAGCGCAAAAAGCTGATCATGTGAAGACCCCTTTAGGCTACATTCACACTGCAGTTGATCATTGATGACATCACACCACAACGGTGTTTACGAAAGCGAACATGGCAACCGCAACCGGTATTGTAGGACTTTATGACTTAATGCTAAAAATAGTGTTGGGCGTCAGCCGGCAAATTTGTGAGCGGGTGATATCAGGAAGGAGGAGGAGGAGAAAGACAATTCATACTTTAATGTTGAGGTCTAAAACTTCCCTCTCCCTCCACTGGCCGCCTGCTTCGCTGCTGTCCTCCATGTTTGTTTTGATACTGTTCCTGGCTCCAGCCTTTGGCACACTTGCAGCACAGGTCAGAATGAACGTCAAAGTCAAATTAAATGGCTGTTCAGATTGCGGTCACATTAAAAATATTCAGTGGCACATTCAAAAGTGGCCTAATTCTGATTGAAAATGTCAGATTCAATGCGACTTGTGCTGTTCACACTGTCAAAAGCAGGTCAGGTATGATTCAGATATGAGTCACAAATGAGCGAAATTGGGTTTACTTGTGACTGCAGTGTGAACGGAGCCTTAATTAAGGTGCTTCCCAAAGCGAGTCCCTCTGCACCTCAGTGTTCTGTCCCTGTGCCCTGGTGGCCATATGGACTTAACAATAACGACATGTGTCAGCTGTATTGTATCGTACGAGTCAATACGTGTGATTGTGATTGACTCTACATTTTAGCGACAGATTTAAGTGATCAGTGTTGGCTCACGTGGCTGCCATAAGCTCGACAGCTCCTTGTATTCAATATTAATCTGTGCTTTGTTTCAGGGAAATCCAATAAACAGAGACAGCTGCCCAAGCAATGAGTGGCAGTGATTGGACAAAAACAGCTGAAATGCATTCAAGAATGTGGGGACATACAGATAAACTGTTTTCTCTTTTGGAGGATGATAATATAAACTTTAAGAGTCCTCACATGGTCACGCTCTAATTCTTTTTCTCATTCTCTCTGAAAAATTAGACTTTCATTTAATTTCAGAGGAGGCTTTCATAGTCGAAGATAGGGCTTACATGGAGATAAACAGATCCCCGTGGACCAGCAGAAAAGGACAACTGACAGGGGAAATATCAAGTCCCTCCCCAGGCTTCATATAAAATAGCATTTTGAAGTGTAATTAAGAAAAGATGGAAGAGCACATTCCTGTGATGAGGCACAAGAAAATTAAAACACAGGAGTGAAATTTCTCTCGAGAGGCAAATGCAAGCCCTTATCTTGCTGGCTGAGGAGGGACATTTAATGTGCCTCATTTCAGAGGAAATTAGAGGTAAATTAAGGACCAAATATTGGAAATATGTGAGTACAATTTTTCCATAATGGCAAGGTAAGTTGTACTGTACTTCCTGTTATATCCAAGTACACAGTGCACTGTCATGTCTGTGAAGGTCACTAGTTCTAACATTTGCAGACTTAATAGGTTTTGTTTGAATTATTCAGCTTTTGAATAATTGTAAAGTGACTTTTAGAGCACATTCATTTTCATTTGACTTCATACTGAAGCAGTAACAGCCTGCAGGGAATCATTGTTATGAATTCAATTTCAGGTCAGGTTTGTCAAGACAACTAAATAGAAATGTTCTGTTTTCATCTTCTGGGTGGATTTCAATTAAAAGGTAGGTTGTTATATAAACTGTGTGATGCACACGGAGGCTCAAATATTTCTGTAAAACATCATAATGTTAATGTTTCTGCGTTATTAGCTTTAACCATCCCACTGACTTTTTTCAGAGTGTCCTGAGACAGACAGCAGCACAGCTGACAATGTTTCTGACAAACATAATGAGCAGCCAATACAAAATACATGACTATAATACAGGGGTCCCCAAACTACGGCCCGCCTCCACATTTGGCCCGGCCCCCTGAACAATACCAGAGACCTTTTTTTTTTTTTTTTGGCCACGCAAATCCTGGCTAGCCCCTGGACGGAATAATGGCGAAAAGGTTAGGTAAGAGAAAAGTTGATTCAGAATGCAGGGTCCTTAACCTGCGGTGGTCAAACGATTATTATTTTATTCAATGCAAAGAAAAGGCGGTTTGTCTCATTTGTCAAGAGGCAGTGGCGGTATTCAAAGAATACAATCTGCGAAGACACTATGAATCCCGTCACAAAGACGAGTATGATAGCTTGCAAGGCCAAATGCGAGCAGACAAACTCTTAAAACTAAAAAGTGGACTGTTAGCTCAGCAGAGTACATTTGTACGCCAAGCTCAACTGAACCAGTCATCCGTTCGGGGCCAGCTTTAAGGTTGCTCAACTCTAAGCAAGCAGCGGTAAACCTTTCAATGATGGAGAGTTTGTCAAGAAATGTTTGAATGCTGTCGCGGAGGAGGTGTGTCCCGAGAAGAAAGATGTCTTAAATGCCGTGAGTCTGTCGGCGAGTACAATCACCAGACGCGTTGAAGAAATCGGGGGCAATGTATATGCTCAGCTGCAGCAGAAGACGAAAGAATTTGACTTTTTACCATTAGCATTGGATGAGAGCACAGATGTGCAGGACACAGCACAGCTGCTCATTTTTTATTCGTGGAGTTAGCGCAGACTTTGAGATGTGCGAGGAGCTAGCAGCCCTTCAAAGTCTCAAAGGGACTACAACGGGGGAGGATATTTTCGGCAAAGTATGCCAAACCATGGAAGAGTTAGACCTGGACTGGTCAAAACTTGCCAGCATCATGACTGACGGGGCTCCTAATATGATGGGCGGGTCTCGGGGTCTAATAAGACGCATAAACCGGGAGATGGAAGAACGGGGTCTCACCGCCCCGCTACAAGTCCACTGCCTAATTCACCAGCAGGCACTGTGCTGCAAAGTGCTGAAGTGGGATTCTGTCATGAAGGTTGTGGTGTCATGCATAAACTTCATCAGAGCAAAGGGACTTAAACACAGGCAGTTCCAACAATTCCTGTCTGAACTAGAGTCTTCGCCGAGTTGGCCGAGTTACAGAACTGTGATGCTCTGAAAGACGCATTCAAGCCCAACAGTCTCGTTGACTTCTATGCCGCCCTCCCAAACGACACGTACCCTAACATAAAAAAACAAGCAATGAAGATGTCCACATTTTTTGGCAGCACGTATATCTGCGAGCAAACCTTTTCACATATGAAACTCCTGAAAACTCTGATGAGATCAAAATTGAAAGATGAACATCTGCATCAGTGTTTAAGACTGGCTGTGACTAGAATGGAACCTGACATTCAACTTCTCACCAGCCAGATGCAGGCCCACAGTTCACACTGATGAAGATACATAGGTACGCTCACTTTTGTGACTTGAATGAGTCATTCTGAGTATAATCAAATTTAATCATAATAAAATCTACTGGGATAAAATCCATCTCAACAGCCATACTGGTAGTAAAATGTATTGTGCTGTGTAGGTGCTGTATTGGTTTTTACAGGGAAGTTGATGAGAGAGCTGCAAACAGCGGTGTCTACAAGCCTACTAGAACCTAAAAAAGGACTATAAGGAAGGAACACAAGAACTTTGAGAGACTGCTCATATGAGTAATTTAATTAAGAGATTCTGCTCTGACAAATAAGCTGAACTTTTACCTGTTAAGATTGTGCATGGCACAACAAAAAGTTGATATTCAATGGACCTTTTTTTCTATGAAGAACCCAGAGAGGGTTATTTGGTTATTATTCATTTCATAAATAGTGTTATGATATATTTCCTGCCTTTATTTTTTCTATGAAGAACCCTTTTTGAAAACAATAAATGTTTACGTGTAGGCACCCCTGTGATCGTCACATTTTTTATGTTACAAACTGACTCCAGCCCCCTCACAGGAAAAAGTTTGGGAACCCCTGCTATAATACATAAAAAAATATCAAATAACATGTGAAAACAGCAAATATAATATGTAAAATATCAGATGTGTCTGCCTCCAGGTTATTTAAAATATCTTTAAAATCCTCCAATGAGAGCAGGACCTGCTGAAATTGTGTTTTTCTCCGGCAGCACCAAGCACAGTTCAAACTGTTTATTACCTCTCTTTCTCAGATACAGTACATAAAATAAAATATATGAAATAAAATATAGACACAAAAATCAAATGAAAAAAAAAATCTCACAAATGATTTTCCCTTTTATTTTAAAGAGTTTTATTTTCATACAGCTTTTTACATCCACACCCTCTGGGAGGCGTTACAAACCGCTTAAAAAAATGCTGAGGATAGAGCATGGTCCTCATATATTGTGTCTGTCTGTATATCTATATTATTATAACTCCAAGTACTCGAGGCACAATATGGCTCTCGTGGGATACCTGCAGCACACGGCTTATGTATTTGTCCCCCTCTGTCCTCAAACAGGTTAAAACTACAGAGAACCTTCTAAAAAACGAGTTTAATATGTTTAAAGATGAAGATGCATACCTCATTGTACCAGAGAGCGATATAACGCAGCAAAGGTAAAATGGTGAATAGTTATCCCATGAGTTATGACGTAATGTCACGTTAATATTCTTTTATTTTTATATCAATGTTTCTGCGTCTGACAACAATTGCAAGCTGTCCGAAGGTGATAGGTTTGTCTCAAATGATGGTTCCATACTATCTCTTTCAGTTTAACTAATGCTAAGTCTTGTTTCACCACTAACTGAACTGTTGATATTAAGTGAAGCATCGGTTTGGTTGCTATGGTTACATGCTTCTAGCATGTTTCTAGAAGGCACAGACTGCTCCAGACGCTCTGCTAATGCAAACTTATGCTCTTATGTCTATTTTACATGTATAAATTGTGCCTTTTGTAGTTGATGTTGGATGGTGATGGCGTGAGTCATCAGCAAGATAAAAAAAATCAACTCTCCTGCTGACAATACTTACCGGTGCAGACAGATATCCGTTGGTGCTGCTCATGGTGAAAGTGTTGGGTCTGTAAAAAGTGAATAAGTCATAGAATCTTGACCTACTCTGAATTGAATTAACCTGGCCGGTCAAGCTTTTCATGTAATGTAAACGTCAGAGTAGAGGTGGCCAAGATGTAGCCTTGTGAGCCCGTCCTGATCTCTGAGCTCCATTTTTTTTACACTGTTCAGTGTAAACAACATGGAGGTTTCCATGAGATGGATGAGATGAGCAGCTATGGAGCAGTCGCTCACTAACTCTTTTTTCTCTTGGATCCTTCTGTTGAGTATGGACCGGGCTCCTGAAATTGGGCCTTTGATCCGTAAATTCGCGTTACGCAAAATATCCTTTACCAAAATAAAATAGAAATAAAAACAAAAGCGGGAAATGTCGAACACATGCAGCTAATATGGAATGAAAATCACCAACAATTGGCCATTTTACTGAGCACCCGGTAGATGAAGATGAAGTTATCAGAGAAGAAAAAGTACAATAAGGTCTTCCTCAAAACTTAATCACACAAAGAGGTAAATTATGATGGACAAAGTGATGGCTGAAAACGGCTAAATGCTACAGAGGCTCTTGATGCATGTCTAAATGCACGTCATACGTGTCGTTGATCTCATTGGTTGATTAGGTCCGTATGTTGGTGATAGACAGATGGTTTATCCAATCAGAAACCCAATTTTTTTTTGCCCCTCCCCAAAAGATCTCCAAACGAGAGTTCCCAGATGGAACACATGGATTAAACACATTCTGCTACTCATGGATCTTCTCTGCCTGGCATCTCTGCCTTAAGTTTATCAAATACACTGCATGGTTAAGTTTATGCAACAAAAGGTCTTGGTCACGGTTAGAAAAAGTTCATGGATTGGTTTAAAATGAGTCACAGATGTAAATATGTCACAGACGTAGGTCCATAACAAAGTTTATAGGTTTAATAAACACATTGTTGACTTTTGGTTTCACACGGGACACAATCTCTCCTGGGGGAAAGTCCTGTGTTCGTGTGCCCATTTACCAGCCCAACCAGTACTAATACAACAAATATATGCCCAATACTGAATACAATGATAACAAATACACCATGAGTTTTATCTGTGTTGTCCTTGATCTGCTTGCTGGTGTACAGTACAGTATATGCACTGTGAATGTAACATGCCTAAAGTCAAAAGAGTAAACTAAAGATGAAACTTTTAGACATTTAAATCAGCTGTGTGGCTGCAGACCAACACAGAAGAGTCTGATATGTGCCCTCTTGTCTTTACTTCAGACACCGTTATGTGGCACTGCTTAGCACATGCTTTATTCATGATGTGATACTCTGCATTTGAGATCTCTGTAATATTAGAATGATGTTCATAGACTTCAGCATTTAACACCATCATCCCTCAGCAGCTGATCTACAAACTGGACTAGCTGGGGCTCAGCACTTCTCTGTGTAAATGGCTGCAGGACTTCCCCAGTGAGAGGCCTCGGGCAGTACGGGTCGGCAGCAACACATCGAGTACCACCACTCCTCCTTTTATTTTATTTATTGGTTTATTTCAGGGACATTGCAGACTAATCAACAGCCACGCTGTAAGTGAGCCAGAGTCAGCCAAAGAGGCTAGTCTGCATCTGTAGTCCCCGGCCAGATATTCAAAACGCAACCTAAAAGTTACAGAAATAAAATGCATGTATAAGCAAATATTAAAAAAAAAACAAAAAAAACAGAAAGAACAAATTGACAGACAGAGGAAAAAGACAATAAAATAAACCAGCATACATTAGACATTATACAATGTGGACATTATAACATTGTGCAGCAGATTAAAACAGGACAAACACACCTACATAAAAGCACATATACAGCAGCATAGAGCACAAACAAGCAGGACAAACATCTATAGCAGCATAAGGCACAAACACACACCGCCAACACATTAATTTACACACTAACATGCACAGCACAAGACAGGACATGATCACATAAGAAACAGGCAGGACAAGAGTGTAACCAAGAAGTCAGCCAGCGAAGCATTAGCTGTCCTAATGTCCACATGAATCACTATCAATGAGCTACATTTTCAGCTGTCCTGGAAAGGAACGGTAAGGACTAATGTTTCTGGTGACAACTGGTACTGAAGTCCATTCCTGAGATGCTGTGACTGAGAATGGCTTCTAAAAGGTGCAACACAGTCTCCTCTGGACGAGCCTCTGGTGGTCCAGCTTGTATCGGACCTATGAGTGATACACTGTTGAAGGGGTAAAAAATAATTCCAATATTGGCATACAGGGGTGGCCAATTCCGGTCCTGGAGAGCCACTGTCCTGCATGTTTCAGGTTTCTCCCTACCCTAACACACCTGAGTCTAACAATGATCAAACTGCGATAAGCATCAGCTGCTTGATGACGAGCACATCATTAGACTCAGGTGTGTTAGAGCAGAGAGAAACCTAAAACATGCAGGACAGTGGCTCTCCAGGAGCAGAATTGCCCACCAATGCTTGACGTTGTCCTAACTCAGAAGTTTATACTTGTTTAAAATAAAACAGTGGTGGTAGGTGTTTGACGTTGAGGGCTTGTTTCTATAGGGATTCAAGTGGATTTAGTGTTGTTTTATTGTCTCATGCAAAACTGGTCAGACACTATGTGAAATGTGACATTATCATTGCATGCACATGTAACATATCAGTAGTCATTGGATTTCTAACAAAGTGAAAATAAGATAAGTTGAACTAACATTTCTTAGACATGAACCCCAAATCTTTAGCCTACAGTGCTCCACGGACCAACGGACTCAAGAACTCCTTCGTCCCTCAGGCCATCATTCTCTCCAACTCCTCACTCAGGGGGAGGAGGAACTAAAGAGGACAGAGAGAGCGGGAGCCACCCACTGTGCAATTAATAATCTACTGGATACTTTTCTTCTTTAATTTCATTTTAATATTTGAATCCACCACTTAAGTGCAATAATTTCATTTCCATGAATTTTATTTTACTTGTATTCTTCTCTCGACTTTCAGACACCATTGGGTTCATTGAAATGTGGCACTATGTATACATGTAAAGAAATAAATATATATATATATATAGGTAGATAGATAGATAGATAGATAGATAGATAGATAGATAGATAGATATATAGCTAAGAGTTTATTGTTTACTCTATGGTTTACCTTCTATATTTAACTAAAAGTATATTGTTTACTCTTTGTTTTACTTTCTATATTTACATTTATTTAGATAAGCGTTTATTGTCTATTTCATACTGTATTTTTTATACCTCCTTATTTTCCTCACAAGTGTTCTGTAAGCTGCTGGAAATCCAATATCCATGTGGGAGCCATCCCAAAGGGATCAATAAGGAGAAGTCTGAGTCTAAGACTGATCTGCTTCTTTTTGGATATTTTCAAAACATTTTAGGATGATTTCCCTACAATGATGATTTCCCTACAATTTCTGCTCTCCATTATTTGATGCCCTTGATATTTCTGTCCATCAAATGAACCAGAGAAATCAGATTCATTTTTCTGAAAGATCCACAACAAAGGGCCCTTTATTCACAGGCATTTCTTTGGCATAATAAAAAAGTCTGTGTTGCCCCTATGAAAAAATGAATGGAGTAAGAAGTCCCCCTGGCTGTCTCTTGAGGTTATATTTAAATGTTCTTTAAAGTGAGAGCACTGTTGGGCTCTTATAGGCCTCCAGCTCTCCCTGGTCTGCTGTGGGAGGAAGAGCCCACTTTCTTCTCCCTCCTAATGAGCTGCTGCTGCAGATGACAGGCAGCTCCTCCACCAGCTCCAATCATTATTCTCTCACACACAGTGACTACGCTGCGTGCCCGTGTAGTTTATGCATGAGCGCATATGCACACTCACTCCCCAAGCCCCCTGCTATGAAAGGACAGTAAATAGATAGAGTGAATCAAATGAGCACTGAGCAAACCCCCCCCCCCCCCCCCCCCGGATTTTTTTCTGCTGCTGAACAGAGACAAACAGTGCCGATGAACAGAGGGAAGTTGCTTTTTGTTTCAACTTTTTAAATAATAGACCAGAAATAAATAGAGCATTTGCATAAGTTGAGGTATTCTACGACACGTTATCATGGCAGGCAGGTATATGATACCCGTCCAGCTCAGCCAGTTAGACCCTAAACATGTGAGACAGCAAATTAGTTCCTGGTGATGAAATTACAACTGAGCATACAGTCAACGGTGAATAATAACTCCATTGCTTCCGTTTGAAATTCGATTCACGAAAAGGCTATTTGGATCACAGATGGCTTCGTTATGTGCTGGTAGTAAATCTCATGCTGCTTCATGGTGGCGGTTGTTCCATTCACTAAACATTTCCATTCATTGGGATCTTCATCACTCTGATTATGGACTTCTCAGCAGAATAATGACTATGAGTTCAGAGTTTTCTTACATCATTACTCACAGAATATATCAGGCTCAGGCTTGTTGTATTACGTTACACACACTGACACCTTGTGTGCACATTGTGCCACAACTTGCGGACTAAGCAGCAGGGCAGCAGCAAGGATGGAAAAGTACATACACATAACATTCCTCCATTTTATTGAACTTTAAAAATGTAATCCACTACTGTACATTTGTCCGACAGTTGCTAAGTTAAAGGTTTAATATGTAGAATATTTATTAAAAGCTATTTAAATTTTTTTTTTTAAATACACCTACCGGGCATTTTGAGGGGTACAGAATGGAAGTATTGCTTTTCCATGTAAAATATATTTAACCTGAATTAATATTTTTAAAGTTTTTAATGGGTTTGACAATTACTTTCTGTCCCGTGTTTCCATGGTAGCAGCCAATAGCGTTGGGCGTTGCTGGTTGCCAGGGTTGTCTGTTGTTGGGTGCAGCTACTGTAGGCAGACACTGGGTGAAATGGAGTTTGCCAATCCAGCAGCTGCTTTGGAGCCTCAGTGAAGGGGGCGTTATTTGTCCCAGCAGCTGAGTGAGCGGAGACGAGCAAAAACCAGAGTCAATCTAGGCCAAGCATTCACTCCCTGGACTGAGAGAAAGGAGAGAAACGCCATTCAAACGCACGCCAAAATGGCTATGCTTCTCCTTGATCACTAACATCACTTTCATCTTTACTTAGCTGGAACTTAGCTCAAAACAGACTCTGGTCTCCTGTAGCTACTGTGCAGGGTCTGACCAACCTGGCAACCCGACTGCTGGAATTATTTTTTGTTGTTGTGACTCTGATATTGAGACACTAGATGGCGGTGTTCTGCTTATTCTCCATATTCAATCTTTCATAGCTACTTAGAAGATTTTACGAACAAAACCTACAATCTGCTTATTAAACACACTGCATTGTTATGGACTAATTATCCAACAGTATAGAAAGTACTTCAAATGAGCTCCACTCAAGCAGAAACATTCAAATGCTGCATACACAGTAATGCATCAGCAACCTAATAAAAAGCCAACACCATATCACTCTGACAAGGTGCATTTACTGTTAAATGTGATTAAAGCAGCCGTTAAAATGTGATTTACAAAAGCCAAACACAAAACAATGAGAAAAATCAATCGCGCTCTGAACATTTGAAATAATTGCTAGTTGAAATGACTATTAACACATGCTACATAGTACACTCAGTGCACACTTTATTAACTACAAATACTGCAATTCAGCCATAAAGTCTACAGAGAGATAATAATGTCTGTCTGTCTGTTTTCATTGACACTCCAGAGAAATGAAATGGAAATCAAACTGATTGATAAGGAGAGAGTAATATATAACCTACTGTACGGAAAGGCTATGAAAAAGGATCTATTGGCATCCAGCATAAAAACAATAACAGAGAGAGAGTTTATACATAAATATTTCAAATTAGGATAGAATAAAACAATACAAATAAATAAAATAGAATACAGTATATAAAGTAAAGGAAGAAACAAAAAAAATAAAAACTGAATCATATTTACATTTATCTATGTGTGAATGTAATTTATAGTATATAATTCATAATCTAATAATAAGAAGTACGTACTAAATGAATAAATAAATAAATAAATTAATTAATTAAGTGCATACATCTTCATTTGATGTGAATATTTCGAGGGAATCATTTGGAGATTGAAGTTTTGTTTTTAGATCACACTATTTGTGTGCATACATGTAAACAGTGTTTTTTCTCAACAACAATTTCACTTGAAACACTTTTGGACTTAAATTGTAAATAAAATGAGGAAATATTGAGGATCATTTGTCTATTGAATTAATTCCTGTAGTATCAAATCCAAACAGGAGTATACAAAAACTGGCTTTATGATGTGGTTGTTTCATATAGACTATTGATTTATATGAATTACCAGAAAACATGATGTATCGTGATATATATTGTTATGGAGATATGAAATTACCTGGATTGGGAAGAAAGCGTGTGTATACACTGGAGATCAAAATTAGAGAACAAAATTATTAATACTTGAGTCATTATTTTTTCTGTTGTTCAGAATGTGATATAATATCAGCTGTGGCTCTACCACTGTTGTTCTAGCATGTTTTTGTCAGAGGATGGGGGAAGATTCTGGACAGACAAGGTAAGCCCAAACGAGTAGTGCGGGTGAACTGAGAACGTCTGGAGGAGGCCCCTGTCTGAAAGATCTTCAACTCACACCTCCGTCTGAGCTTTTCTTACATACCTGTGGAGGTTGGGGGCACTAAGCCTGAGTGGGCAATGTTCAAAGCTTCCATTGCTGAAGCTGCGGCGATGAGCTGTGGCCCCAAAGTCTTAGGTGCCTCAAGGGGCGGCAACCCTCGAACACCTTGGTGGACACCGGTGGTCAGGGAAGCTGTCCGACTGAAGAAGGAGGCCTTCCGGGATATGCTATCCCAGAAGACTCCGGAGGCAGTTGCAAGGTACCGATGGGCCAGAAGGGCCGCAGCCTCCGCTGTGTCGGAGGCAAAGCAGCGGGTGTGGGAGGAGTTCGGAGAAGTCATGGAGAAGGACTTTCGGGCGACACCAATGTGCTTCTGGAAAACCATTCGACACCTCAGGAGGGGGAAACGGGGAACCGTCCAAGCTGTTTACAGTAAGGACGGGACGCTGGCGAGGTAATCGGACGGTGGAAGGAGCACTTTGAGGAACTCCTTAATCCGACTAACACGCCCCCTTTTGTAGAGGCAGAGCTGGAGGCTGATGGGGAATCATTGTCAATATCTCTGGCGGAAGTCACTGAGGTAGTCATCCAACCATACCACAGTGGCAAAGCACCAGGGATTGATGAGATTCGTCCAGAAATGCTGAAAGCTTTGGGTTTGGAGGGGCTGTCTTGGTTGACACATCTCTTCAACATTGCATGGAAGTCTGGGACAGTGCCAAGGGAGTGGCAGACCGGGGTGCTGGTTCCCCTATTTAATAAGGGGTACCAGAGGGTGTGTGCCAATAACAGGGGTATCACACTACTCAGCCTCCCTGGTAAAGTCTACTCCAAGGTGCTGGAAAGGAGGGTTCGTCCTATAGTCGAACCTTAGATTGCAGAGGAACCGGAAACGGACCAGCTCTGCACTCAGAATCAGAATCAGAATCAGAATCAGAAAACCTTTAATGTCCCGCAGACGGGGGAATTCTTTTGTCACAGCAGCAACAGAATATGACAAAATAAGATAAAAAATGGCAAAAATAAGCAATAAAGTTAAATTTAAAAAGGGAAGAAATGGAAATAGACATATATACATATTCACATGATATAGTGCAGTTTTTCTTGTTTTGTTTGTTTGTAATAATGTAATATGGAGTTAATAAATATGATTAAATATGTCCAGATGCTGATTGAGAGCTGTGTTCAGATCCTCGGCAGTAAGTCGGATTCGTTCCCAGTGGGGGTTGGCCTCTGCCAGGGGTGCGCTTTGTCACCAATTCTGTTTGTGTTTTTCATGGACAGGATATCGGTGGGCTGAGGAACTCGTCTCTGCTTTTTGCAGATGATGTGGTCCTGATGGCATCGTCGGTCAGTGACCTTCAGCACTCACTGTTTCCGTTCCCAGCCGAGTGTGAAACAGCTGGGATGAGGATCAGCATCTCTAAATCTGAGGCCATGGCTCTCAGCAGGAAACCGGTGGATTGCTTACTTCAGGAATGAGTCCTGGAGTTCAAGTACCTCTGGATCATGTTCACGAGTGAGGGGAAGATGGAGAGTGAGTTTGGCCAGAGAATTGGAGCAGTGGGGGTGGTGTTGCAGTCGCACTACCGCACCGCTGTGACGAAAAGAGAGCTAAGCCGGAAGGCAAAGCTCTCGATCTACCGGTCAATCTTCCTTCCTACCCTCACCTATGGTCATGAAAGCTGGGTCATGACCGAAAGAAAGAGGTCGCGGGTACAAGTGGCCGAAATGTGTTTTCTCAGGAGGGTGGCTGGAGTCTCACTTCGAGGTACGGTGAGAAGTTCAGCCATCCGCGAGGAACTCGGAGTAGAGCCAGTTGAGGTGGTTCGGGCATCTAGTAAGGATTAACCCTGGGCGCCTCCCTAGGGAGGCGTTCCAGGCACGTCCAGCTGGGAGGAGGCCTCGGGGAAGACCCAGGACCAGGTGGAGAGATTAGATCTCCACACTGGCCTGGGAACGCCTCAGGATCCCCCAGTTAGAGCTGGTTAATGTGGCCCGGGAAAGGGAATTTCGGGTCCCCTGCTAGAGCTGCTGCCCCCGCAACCCGACCCCGGATAAGCGATTGAAGATGAGATGAGAGATGAGATGAAATAAGTGGATTGCATATGAATTACAGTTCATTCATTTTTGTAGTTATGTGTGCAGACAGTGAACGAACGAGAACAGCCAAATATGTGTCAATCTTTTAAAAACTGTGTCATGTATGTAGAAACAGATAAATATCGTCATACATACAGAAACACACAGACATTTGTTTGTATTTAGATGGAAACATTGTGTTTAAAGTCTATGCAGATGATATGAGGCGTTATTAACAAAAAGGAGGCATATTTCCTTTCACTCACTGTAAACCCACAGTGGATTCAAGAATATTAATCAAGCTATTTAAATTGCTACATTGTCAGTGTAATCATATCAGTCACGGTCTCTGAGCAGCTATTCTGAAGCAGTTCCACCATCTGCAAGTGCAACACACAACAACTTCAAGACACAGAGCCGCACAGGTGGTGCATGTAAAGCCTTGTGTGCATCAGCTGCCAGCTTCATATGATGTAATGACTGCGACATGCTCATTCTCCTCTCTGCCACACTCTGTTTTATTTGATTTCACAGCCAGAGGTTGTTGTGTGTGTATACAGAGCCTGGTGAAGCTGTTTAGGTTGTGTGCATTGATTTTTACTGCTGCCTAGAACAGGAGGCTTCGTGTCTTTGACAGAAACACACAGAATCTGGCGCAGCACTCTGTGAATCTACCGTCTCTTCCTGTCTGTCCTTGTTTCTTTGTTCTGTATGTCAGTCATTCCAACACTTGGACCCAGAGTGAAATATCTCAACAACTATACAATGGATTACCATTAACACACACACCCTCACTCACATAGATTAACGGTATGAAACACTGGGCTTACGATCCCTTTTATGGTCTATACTATGGACTTCAGCCTATATAATATATTATATATTATGACATTTTTCAGTGTATGGATTCCTCTGGGTCCTGTACAGATGACAATACATTTAAATGTGGAACAGACATTCCGGATCACAAAAGGATTAATCCTGATCACTGGTGATCCCCTGACTTTTTCTCTAGCACCAGCAACAGGTCAACCAACACTTTGGTTCATGATACAGTAAGATAGATCCAATATGACTGTTTGAGTCCCATCAGGGGGAAGTCTGGGAATTGTATTTGTTTGTAATTAGTGTTTTCTAAGTTTACATAAATTAAAAACTGGTTGAGAGACTGAACTATGCATTTCAAATATATAATAGTGGATGTTCTCTGAGGGCCCTCTCAACCCTTACAAGAGGTGACGGCTCATGTAGAAGAAGAAGAAGAAGAATTCCTTTTATTTATCCTGCAAGGGAAATTCAATTTGTTCACTCTGTTATTATTATTATTATACAGTTTACACACACACAGGCCCAAAACATACACATGCACAAACAGAACCTATATACATGCAATTAATGGAGAGATGTCAGAGCGAGGGGGCTGCCAATGGCTCAATGCCCTGAGCAGTTGGGGGTTCCGTGCCTTGCTCAACAGCACCTCGGCAGTGCCCAGGAGATGAACTGGCACCTCTCCAGCCACCAGTCCACGCTCCATTCATGGTCCACACAGAGACTCGAACCGGACCGAACCGACCCTCGGGTTCCCAGCTGAGTCACCTATGGACTGAGCTACTGCCACCCTCAGCTACTGCCGCCCCCAGTGTATAGGGCCCAGAATTAGGTGCTACACCCTTTACCACATTATCGCATGTTTTCTGGTGAAACAATAAATACATAGTCTATATGCCTTTGTATACTCTTGTGTGAATTCAATACTTCAGAATCAGATTGAGTTTTTATGGCCAAAGAATTTGCCTTGGTGTTCGGTGTGCATAATAGACAAATTATGAGGAATAATAAATAAAGCATAGAATAGAAAAAATACCACAAACAATAATACAAAATAATATAACCAAATATGTGGAATATTACCTCAGGATGGGCCAAAGTTCATAATAAAAATATTATGATCTAAGAAATGTGTTACAGTAATGTAAAAAAAAAAGGACTGAGTATTTTCTTGTTTTATTAAGAAACGTGAAAAACGGTGTAAAATCATCCCATGGTCTTTTCAAGGACATACTTCAAATAAGCCATCGAGACAGTTTTTTTCGCTAACAGCTTGACGTGGCTAACAGTGATTAGCTCGGGGCAGTACAATGAAGGCATTCAAACTTCTTTTTTAACCACTAATACTGCTCCAAATAACAGCAAACCTCTGCAGTAGCATGAGAAGAGTCCCTAAACAGAAAACTAAGCAGCAACAATGTAGTTAATGAACCCAGAGTGTTTTAAAGACTTACCTACTGGCCCAGGCACCAGCTCCTCTCATAGTAAAGTCCATTCAAGTGGATTACCAAAGTCAATCCCAAAGGAAGGAGCCCATTAATGATTGACGGAATTACACTTTACCATTTCAAGTGAAATTATATAGAATTTAATTTCCAGCTACACCCTGACTTTTTCCATGCATGCATACAAATAGAGTGATGTTTAAACAAAACGGCAATATTCAAATAATACTCCCTCAAATTCATACAATATTTTCTGAGAAATGTGAGTTGACATGTGCTGATTACGATCAATTTAGATGACATTGAATTGTCCATTGTATATCACAATATCTTGATATATATGATTTTATCCCGATACAAATCCATTGAAAAATAACAAATGATGATCATACTGAATTATCGCCTAGCTCTACTTGTACATATATAATTCAGAATAAATGTTAAATCTGAGCCTAAACTAACTTGCAATGCTGAGCTTAGATAAGCAGGCCCTGTGATCCACCGTGAAGGCCTCAGTATCCAAAGTGCTTGTTGGGTTGTGTGACACATCATACCCCCACACCATGCCCACAGCAGAATTGGGAGGAGTGTGTTTCAAAATGTGTGTAACTTTCCAAAACCAGCAATCGAACACGTACACTTACTTCAAACAGCATTTGTACAGGTGTGTGTGCGTGTGTGTGTGTGCGTGTGCGTGCGTGTGTGCGTATGTGTGTGTGTGTGTGTGCGTGCGTGTGTGTGCGTGTGCGTGTGCGCGTGTGTGTGTGTGTGTGGTTTGAACCCTTTTTTACACAACCAAGTGAAACATGAATGTGAATAAAGTGGCACTGTTATCCACATTTTAAAATCATCCACTTCTGTTCTCTCTATGACAAGCTGCTCTGTACACGGTTCTTCCTTTTAATTTACAACAGTGAGTTGGTACACCATTTTCCCTGCCAGAACAGAGCCAGAATCAGCTTTCAAACGCTCTGCCGTCATATTAATATAAAGGAGATGATGACTCCCAAAGAGATTAGGGCTAATCCGGTTATTCCTATTGAGATTACGCATTTTCCCCATAAGATCTGTCCAAAAATCAACACAATAGTCTAAAGCAGCGGTATCAAACTCCAATTCACAGTGGGCCACATTTAAAAACTGGGATAAAGTTGCGGGCCAAACTCAATATCTACAAGAAAACAAAAGACTGCAAATGTGCATGTTCCCCTTCTCTGCAGATGTGTAATGTTGAACCTTTTCAGTGCAGGTCCTTGTTATTCTTTGGTTACAGCCACGGTGGCTCTGCAGACGACACAAACAGCTCTTTACCTTCGACACAGATCATCTGCCTCCCACCGCTGCTGAAAGCTCCTGTTCTCCATCTTTCTTTTGGTCGTTTTTGGGGAGGGGTGGATTAAGCTTGTCTGCAGAGACTGGTTGCATGGATGCTCATGTTTGTCAACAGAAAAGTAGACGTGTATGTGCTTTATACTCACGGGCCAGCTCTCATAGAACAATGATATGATCTTGGGGGCCAAATATAATTGCACCGCGGGCCAGATTTGGCCCACGGGCCTGAGTTTGACACCCCTGGTCTACAGGATGTCTGAAAAAATGAATTGGACATTGTATTTAATGTAGTTACCCTCTAGATGGCACTGTTGACTGGGTCATTTCCCATGAGAGGGAAAGAGTGTTTTGCACTCTGTCCCAATAGTATCCACACTGTTACCGCTGTAACTTGTATTTATGTCAGTTACTGGTGATGTGGATTTGATGTCCTAGTTTAACGTGTAGACATTTGCCAGTGTTTTCCACGTCTGAATTCATCACATTCTGGTTGAATTTAGTTGGTGTTTTGCTCTTCAATATGATCAGAACTGTGATTACAAGTGAGTGTCACTACGAGAACGTAACTGTAGGCCGTGTATGTTCGGTTCTACACAAATCTCGCGATGCATCGCAGTCGGTATTCTCTAAGGAGACCGTACGCACTTTGCTTCGACGTTCTTGCGTCATTCACATGCCATTACGTAAGTTGCGTCCCATAATGTGCGTGTCCCGCTCTCCAACTACTTCACAGAATTGAGTGCTGAGTTTGTGAGAGGCGATGTCAAGCGGAGAAATATTGGTGAGTGAGGCGGACGGGAACGGCGGAATAATGGGTGAGTTTTCTCAGGTTGTTAAACATTCCCTCTTCTGTGTGTAACGTTGACCCGAGTCCAACGGGAACTTTTTGACTTTTGTTCAGCCAACAGTTTCGATGCGACGTTACTGAGGCAAAACCAAATGCTTGGACATGAAGTGGGAACCCGCTCGGGAATAGTTATTCTGTGTTAAACGTTAGCTTAGCCCCGGGTAACTAGGTTACTATCACAGGGAAGTGGCACACCGGACTTAATGGGAACATCTCATGGTTGATTCCTTATTGCTTTTTTTGAGCAGCGTAGCTACACACTTAGGAAAAAGCGGACGTTTTTCGCTAATTAAGTTTTATTTCAACTAGTTAAGCTCGTTAAGCCTGGTCGCTGCCGCCCACCATGCTGTGTTATGGTATAACTTACGGTTATTGTTAACATTATTGTAGTTTTCTCTACGCTAGGCTGTAGAAAACCATGCTGAAAAGTTCCCTAGCTGTAACTTTACGTGTTGCTCGGTGTTTTCGACGTATGCCGAATTGAAAAGTGGCTCTTAATGACCGCTTTATTGACTTCAACTTATAGCTGTATCGTGCTAGGACGACGTTTAGCACTTAACTTAAACGTTATAGTAAGGTTTATGAATGGAGTTTGGCTCGGAGCTCTCTAAAGAACACTTAGAAACTCACTGCACGTTATCATTTAAACGTTAGTATCGTAGTTGGTTTATACGTTAGCCTGGCATTTCCTGTGTTTGTCATGATGGTGAGTAACGTTAGCTACGCAGTGAAGCCTGCTCATTACAGGCGTTACAAGTGTTCACAAATACTGTGTATAAAAGGGTTACAATGGACTGTTGGCGTTGTTTGATAGAAATGAGAGCGGGTAGGCGGCTGACAGTGTGAGGGAAATGAGCTACAGGTCAGCGTTACCCTCCCAGGTGGTAAAACAGGTCTGCCTGTGGTGCTGAAACCTGTCAGCTAAGTCCCAGTGATGTCAGGGACCACTTCCATCGACACCCACATCCTCTTAAGTTTATAGTTAGTTTGACTGGTACATTGTGACATGTGTTGGTGTAACCTGCCCTCCTGGTGTTTCATGCCTGGTCATCAAAGTTAAGCCCACTCCAGTCTGACACACTATTCAAATCTCATTGGATGTGGCCATAACAAAGCCACAAAACTGTAAGGGCCTGGGCCATGTGGTCCAAATATTCTATCCCTGATATAAGCTGTTTCTTATCTCCATAATGATCGGCCTAAAGATGCGCCGGTCCATTTTTTCCCCCATCCAATCCGATACCTGGGCTGAGCGTATACCGATTTGATCCTACTGTTGAATGAACGAACAGCATACCTTTCCATGTGAGCGAAGGCATTAACATAGATATAAATGTACTGTATTATTTAGTAACAAATAACAAGGTGCACATTGGCAGCAAAAAAAAATACATAAGACTTTAATGTAAAGTGCAATGCAAACAGATATTTTCAAATGTAATATTAAACCCTAACCAGTGTTGCAAACATAGAAGAAGGAATCACTGTAGCTGTAATTGCTGTGTATGATATTAATGAAATCGGAATGACTCGATGGGAATGGTGGATCGGCCTCATTCATCCGATATCTGATCCAGCTAATTAGTCAATATCAGAGCCGATACTCGGATCGGAGCATCTCTAGATAGGCCTTTATATTATGATATCTGGTCATTTCATAAATGAATAGCCCATAAGAAATAACCCCATGTTAAAGCCTATTTTTCTATCCTCCTGTGGGAATTCAATAAACGAAAAGTACTGTGTATTCTACTAAGTTTCAAGGGAAATTGTAGAGATTTATTTTCCTGCTATACACTGACTATGATTACACACATACATACAATAAGTGAGATGTAAAACACAACGGAAATTTTGATATTCCTTCAAAATATTTCACATCAGATTTTCTCAGTCATTTCAGTTAATGTGCTTGTTATTCTCTATTTAGTCACTGAAAGACAATACATTATTATTGCCCAGCCCTACAACTGTACGGTTGCTGTTTACGTTGCAGTTTACCCTGCCACCCACCAGAGAAGAGGAAGTACATTTCCTATCATGGGAATCAAATTGATGTTATCTTCTAGTCTGAGCCAAGTGACATATTGTCTGTGCTGTTTGCATAGTGGCAACGACAGCACAGATGGGCAGGTCAGGCGTTCAGCCAGCCAGACACTCAGAGTGTCAGATGTCATGGCAGTCTGTGATGACTGAACTGTGTATGGGTGCCCTCTTGGTTTGTTCAGGTGTTAGTCTAAGAGAGTTTAGCCTTATTATTTCTAAGGGCATCACTAGGGGGTTCATTATTATCTTTCTCTATGGAGTGAGAGACTTGTATATGGCCTGTTTCAGGTTTGTAATTCTGCAATCACACCACATCTCTAAATTCAATTGTCTGTATCGTTACAGCTAGTGATGTTTAAAGAAAGACGCAGCATGTCAAAGAGAAAGTGTCACATCTGTTTTTGGATGAATGTGTATGGTCTAGCTTTGATTACATTTAGTTCTCTTTCTATGAATATAGATGAAGTCTTCAGTTTCACTTTGTTTCCTTTCTTGTAAATGGAGGATGGATTATTCTTAATGCAATGCTGAGAGCTTCAGTATGCTCCAGTGTGTATATATATTTTGCAAAAAAAAATATTATGTCTGGGTTAGGCAGAGGTGGATTAATGCACAAGCTGGCCTAGGCTGCAGCCTAGGGGCCCCAGGTGTGCAGGGGCCCTGGATTAGCCAGACCATGTTTTTTATTTTTTATTTACTACACTGGGGGAACAAAAAATGCCTCCTATTAGGACTCTTAGAAAACAAATTAAGTTGGATAGATATGGTGAACATATACCCAATCATGTGGCTGGGTTCATAAGGTCAGTTTTGTTGTCAAACGATACCTTATGTTTAACATTGTCATTGTTTCAGCCCTAGTTGAGATTAGATTTTGAAAATCACAAAATGAGATATCAGATCTATACAGTTATGCACTGTGTTGTGAATATGTAGGAACATTGTGTGAATCATTTCATTCATTTTTGTTGTCATTGAAAAAATGAGAAAAATGGATATTGTGAGGATTACTTATTACATCTTATAGTATTTAGCATGTATTTCACAGACACAAATTCACTTACCCCAGTGTCATAATGACAACAGCTGAAGTGCAGTGTAGGCTTTATCACCATAGGGTGTGAGATGCTGAGAAACTTCTGTTCTCCTAATGTGAAGGGAGAATGTGATTTGCATGCAGGGTGCAATGCATGAAGCAGCACAGTGACATGTGACTGAACAACAGGAACATGTACAGTACAGGTTTGTACTTTAGCTGAACTCTTATGTGAATAGGAATGTGTAAAACATGCTTCACAATCTAAAACCGCCTAGTATACAATATTTTTCAAATTGTTAAGCTGTCAGATATGACTTTTCACTAACATGTATTGATAGTTCCACTCTTCTTTTAGTGGCATATGTTGATTCTTAGCAGGGATCGACCTATATGGATTTTTAAGGGGCCGATGCCGATTTTTTTTCCATCAGCCTTAGCCGATGGCCGATACTTTTCTTGAGCCAATATTTGGAGCACTTACTACCTCTGCTCCCTCACTTTACATCATGAAAATTACACTATGATGATAACAAACGACTTTCAATTTAATAAAAAGGAATGTTTATTGAAATTAAAAAAAGCCGTCTCCAGCAGCATGGAGCTGCCTGTGGACGCCTGTCTGTAAATAATGCAGGGAAAAAAAACTATAGGCAAACACAGCAGCCTCCATTTGCCGATATTTGCTTTTTTAGGTGTATCAGCCGATTCCGGCTGCTGCGTTTCCCTGGCATTATTTACAGATGTATCGGTCTATCACTAGTCAGTGGTATGTTGCTCTTGTTCTAATGGCTGATTCGTCTTAGGGCGCACTCACCCTTTCCGCCCGTACCGTGCCCCGTGCTTTAGGGTACTTGTCCCCCCCCCCTCCCTCTCCCCCCGCGGCCCAGGCTCGTTTGTACTCACACTACCTGGGCCTCGGCGAATGCTTCTTGCTGCCTATACGTCATCACGCCGTAACACGTAACACCTGATTGACGTCATCACGTTGAGTCACTTTGTTTACAAATCTTTCCACAGACCTCTGAGTTTTTGTGCGTCTTGTCCGACTGTTTTTGAATATTTTCATCCGACCAAATCTGCAGTAAACACTCCACCTCCGCATCACACCAACGTGAACCTTCTTTTTTTCTATGTCCGAACAGGCGCACATAAAATGCCGTCAGAACCGCCGTAGGCGTCGTGCTCGTACATGTGCAAACGTGCTTGACAAAAGCGCACCTCTCCCAAACGGGCAGTGGCCTAGGTGCAGACGGTTGCACTCACACTGGTCAAATGAACTAGACTTCAGTCGTGAAACGTACATTAAATAAAGATGACATCTTGACAAAAGGCCCATTGGCATTTAGCTATGTTTTTTATCCAAGGCTACACTCACTATGCTTGCCATACAACTATAGCTACATCTACTGGTTCAGCCAGCAGAAAAGTAACATTCATATAGCAGTGACATATCATCATCAGATTTGTCCCAGTTTATTTCTTGCTGCAGTGTATGTGAATGCCATCGGCTGACAGGAAGTTAAAAAGGACCCAGGATGTTGCCTAGCAATGGAATTCTACTGAAAAGCTCTATAATACCTGACATGTGCAGGAGGTGTCTCACACACCTCTTCTGCTATCTCGGCTATCAGTTAGCTAGCATTGTCGCTGCATAGCACTGTCCAATACTATTGTGATGGTTTCAAGGAATACAAACAGCCCAGAGCACTTCACCTCCTATACCAGAATGTTACCTCGTGCAGCCAGTGCATACTGCTGTTCTGTTCTGAGTGTGGTCTGGCTATCGACTACCATGTGCCATATTCCAGTTGAACGGAAGCCACACACTATTAGGGATGCAGTTATTGATTATACACATTTCAGATAAAACATGCTTTTGCTTAATATAAGAGCGATAGTAAGTATCCAAAACAGAAAATAATACAACACAATGAACATTGGTTTCCTTTTTTAGGAAAATCTACATTTTTATTATACAACAATATGTTCTAAAAATCACACCCATTTGTTTCATTTAAGTGGCATATTCAAGCACTATACATGTGTCATATACACTACAATAGTATGTCTGCCACATCTGACTTTTGGTGAGCGCTGTAGGGGACTGGATATGTAGACTAAGAGTCAGGCTTTAGAGTAGACAGAGTTTTCCTGTAGTTTTGGCTTGAAATGATCCCAAACTTTGGACACTTACTGTTGTTTTCTCTGTCCTGTCTCTTTTATTCACTTCTCCCAATTTTCTTCACCATGGATGTGGTGTCCGGTGTCCACAGCGTATGTTGTTGTGCAACTGTCATAAGCATGCATGTGGAAACACACTTTGCTGTATACTTACATTAAATTAAGTAATGAAATGAAGCTTTGAGACAAAATCACATAATTTTAATTAATTGAGTTACTTGAGGAAAATGATACAGCTCTGAATACCACTAGTAAAAGTGAAACACTATAAATCAGCATATGTCACGCCACTGGTGCTACATATGATGGTAAAAATGGTATTTAGCTGTGGGACAAGCCACTTTAAATTGCACACAGGAACCTACTAATAATCAGTATATTAGTCGTATCTGCCAGTGGAAAATGAATGACATGTCATTTCTAATCTGGTAGAATGGCAGCGGCATAGCAGCGACTAACCGTGCCATACTACTCTGATGATGTCATCAGGGTTAACTCTGCTCAGGCTCGAAGCCCACATTTAAATCATCCCCTTGACCATTTTGTATTGAAATGGGGAAAAAATGTTACACAGCTAAGCTTAAACTTGTGTTCAATCTTTTTAAAGGAATCTCTGAAACTCTGTCTGTTCCCGTGTGAGGTGAAAAATCTTGGGACTTTTTTCAGACGCAGTGTGTATGGAGCCAAGTCATATCAACAGAGAAGTTTGTAGGAATAATAGTGTGGGATGATGCATGAAATGTCTGCGCTCTCCTAAGGTCGTGGGAAAGGGTTTTTCATAGAGCCTTAGTATCCTCTCTGCTGCTAAACTCCTATTCAGTGCTCAGTTCACTGCCTCAGTCTATGCTAGTTGTAGCCTCCCTGTAACCTCAGCTTCCTGGAGAAGCACCACATTGTTTCCTGTAGTTCAGAACAGCAAAATGCACGGTACATTTTGCTGTCACTTACATTGCTTTCCTGCAGTGATTTCATTTGTCAGTGACACTGGCTTGGAGCTTTAGCTGAAGACAGGGGTGTTTTGTCTTTCACAGAATGGAAAAGTATCTTAACTATTTAATGAGTACCGCTTTTCTTACTTTTTACATTGACTTGGTACAATGCAACTGTAATTACCGCAAACAAGTTGCCTCAATTGATGTTTCTGTGATGAAAGTAAAATAGTAAGACAACCTGTCTGCCTGTAACTGAAGGTTGATGCACAAACAGATCCAAATTAAGTAGCACAGTGTTTTCTGAAGTAATTTATGTGCATGTGTGGTTACGGTTTGGCTGAGAAATTGTAACCCAGCTCAGTGTTCGTGACACCTCTCCTGTAGATAAAAGCGCCTTACCCACAAAGCATCAGAATATAGCAACACGTTTGTTTATATGCGTATGTTCTTCGCAACGGACATTTAAAAAGATGCCGCTGAATGGTTCGCGGTGGTTTGATGCGGAGGTGGAGTGTTTCCAGCAGATTTGGACAGATGAAACGTTCAAACACAGTCAGACAAAACAAAATCTCCGAGGGGGGATGACTTATAAGCAAGACGCATTTGCGTTGCTGCCCGGATCATTTCAAGTAATGTGAGTACAAATGGGGGGGGGGGCAGTTACCCTAAAGCACAGGGCACTGTACAAATGGACAGTGTGAGTGCGCCCTAAAAGACTGTCATGATCCATGTTATCTAGTACAGACCCTACACTTATTGGCGGCTTGATTTCCATATAAACAGAGTTGATGTGGCTTGGCGGCACAGATATTTTCAAATGTAATATAAAACCCCAACCAGTATTGCAAACAGAAATGAAGTGACTAGATCGCTGTGACTGTATTGCTTTGTATGATATTAATAAAAAAAGAAATGACTGGATCGGGATGCCGGATCGGCCTCATTCATTCCAGCTAATTAGTCAATATCAGAGCCGTTGTGGCCACAACTTGATAGGATTCATCTTGTGTTAAACTCTTGCAAGGGTTAGGTGCGAGATGTGAGATTGGTTAGGGTAAGAATATCTGGGAAAGCCAATCAGAAGCAGAGTTGGGCAGGTCGTCCCCCGAGTCGCTCCAAATACAATAAATTGTAACGGCACATTTATACATGAAGGATCCATTCTAACCATAACCTTTGATCACACAATACCCCAGCTGTGGCCTATTTTGGGCTCCAATAAATGAAGCACCAAACATTAATACAGAACGTAAAAAAAAAAAGCCACACTGACACCATTTAAGTTACAGTTAATTATATTTTGATTGATGTTTTATTGGTAGCAAAGTGCTGTAGGCAATCCTTTTTTTTCTGCACCAAGTTCCGTGCACCTGCGCACATAGAGGTGAAAAAAGGTATTCAGAGCCCGGTATTTGAAAGTAGCTGAGATATGCTCCAGCCACCCCCCCCCCCCACCCCCCCACCCCACAACCCCGATAGGGACAAGTGGTTGAAGATGGATGGATGGACGGATTTTAAAGTACAGTGTTGACCAGAGACCTCACTTTCAGTGCCAGCAGTTTTGACTCAAATGTTGTGTCACTGTTCGCATAGTGTCTTGTGTGTAATGCATATCCCTTAACGTCACACTAAAGATGAGGATTCTTCTTGCAGCCAGTCGCACATTGTTTCAGGCTGAATGTTTGACTCTGCTGTTCGTCAATGGTCTCCGACACAGGAAGCAGTGGGGAAAAGGCCCGGGGATGAGAGCCAATAGGCCTGTAGTCTGTCAGAAATGTGTGCATGTAGCTGCAGAGGATGCATCATCTTAAACGCTCACATTAACTGGTGACAGCTCCTATAAACACACACATTTTTCAGGGTTTCCAAAAAAATGCTTAGGAGAAATGTGTGTCCAGCTGGTGAATGCAAAACTTAAACTTTTCCTCATTCTCTCACATCTTCTGTAATTTACAGAAGCTGGGGAAACACTGGTTTTACACACGTCAACTAAGTTCTTTCCTTGCAGAAAAGAATGCCTCAACATAGCAGTACATGACTGTCTATAGTTGCTGCTCTTATATTTAAGAAAAGCCCTGTATTGTTGGATGTTTCTTGTCTGTTATCTTGCAAATAGAGACTCGATCTGTTCTCCAGATATATCATAGTACATCTGTGTTTTATGTCTGCTGTTATTTACTGTTAACTCAGCCTTTTCTAAGTGTTTCCATTGTTCTTACAGTAACTCAGTGAGCTAGATTGATGTCCTGTCAAAAGATAATACCTGTGTCCTTTTACTCATTCCTTTTTCTGTTATTTTTTTCTCTGGTTTTGTTCCTGCCTCATGGACCTGCTGTCCTTGACTGCTGCCTTCCATATCATACAACCTGACAACCTGTCTGCTCTACACCCCAGCTGTAAGTACTAATATTTATTTCTCTATAGCCTGTAGGGCTTTTGGGCCATGTACATAGTTAAAATAGCTTATATGAAATTCACCAAATGATCATACAATTTATTTAAGCTTTCAGCCCTGTTTTTAGAATTGAATAATTTGTATGTAGTTGCAAGTTGCTTTACAACAGAGCTTCAGGAGATGTGAAGAGCCGGGAGAATAAAAGGTTGCCGACTAGTGCATTCCCGGGCTTACAGTGAGGAAACGTACACAAAAGAGCTAGCTATACAGGTTCCGGGGTTACAGTGACAGAACGTGAATAATGGAGTTAGCTATACAAGTTCCAGGGCTACAATGAAGGAGAAGGAGGAAAGGAGGAAACATTCAGAAGAGTGTAAAAATGTCAAAGGGAACTGACATTCCAGTCTTATATCTGGCAAAAAAGTGCCTTCATTTGGGTTCGTTTTGGATATCTCCAAAATGAGCAGGGAGTTGTTGTAGGAGATGGATATTGAGTTTTCAAAGTGTGCTGTCTAAAAGGGACTGCAAAGTGTCCAACACTTCAAATATGGTCCAAATCTTAGATAATCATCCACCTCTCCATGCTCAAGTCAAAGAAAAATCAACTAGCAAATGTAACCTTACTAAGCTGGAACAAACCAGTTTAAACTGGGCTGGGCTGTTAACTTCCTCAATCTTGCAGGGATATTTAGTAGTTACCTGGATATACCCACAGTTCTATGTTCTATGAGTATGTACTGAACCCTCTATTTTCAATATAAAGTAGGCCGGCATGTTTTATATGCAGGACCTAAAGAATGTTGTCTTTTTTCTTCCAAAGTGTCCAATAATAAATTCCCTGTCTAATAACCATTAATAATAAAAGTTAGACTAGTTTTGTCTTTACTTGCTCAATCAGAAATCAGCCGTTTATGCAGGCAGGCATAGTGTTTTTATTTAGCTTCTGTGGCACCACAGTAGTATTAAGAGGTTTAATATGTGCCATCTGAAATCTGAGCTAGCGAATGGTACAATCTGCCACAATCTGTGCTCATTTTCCAGTGTAACCTTGTGGCTATTGGAGAAAATGCTCAGCTATGTTTATTTTTGGTCCACAGCAACAGAAGAACCTGGAGGGCTATGTGGGCTTTGCGAATCTTCCCAACCAAGTTTACAGAAAGTCTGTGAAAAGAGGTTTTGAGTTCACGCTCATGGTTGTGGGTGAGTAATTCCCTTGTAGCACCTTCTCACACCCTCGTTTCTCCTCAGTCTCTGACACAACCAGCCATTCATGGCAGGATAAAAAAAACACAGAGAGGGTTACGCTTTCTCCACGTTTGCTCGTTCAAGTGTGGAGGTCTTAAAGATGTTGATACATCTACATACAGAAAATCTTTGTTGGAACGTGTAGCTCCTACTGTACATGCTCATGTGTTCAGCAGTATTGAGTTTCACAGAACCATCATGGCTCAAAGTGCTAGCAGCTGGCTGCCCAAGCCTGTTAGAGATGCTTTTAGTTGAGGAGGATAAGTTGCACATAAAACAAGAGTCTGGGAGACCATATTTAAAACAAATGTTTGCCATTCAGCAGTCCAGGCAGACCACTGCTGCTGCATGTCTGTTTGTGCTTGTGTGTGTGGCCTGTGTTTCTTGGATTGTGTGGTGGGAGGAGGTTTCCTGTCATTCCATTCATGCAGCCAAAGTCAAAGCCTGAGCAGCTGATTCGAAGGGAGACCCGCCCATAGAACTATTCCTTTCCCAGCTACACATTTTTCAGAGGTACCTGAGCAGGAAGTGGCTCTAAATGCCTGCATGATGTCACATCCTGTCCCCTAGGTTCACGGCTTTCAGTGCTAACCCCCCTCCAGGGCTGAGGAGCCCGTCTGCATGGTAATCAGATTACCCTCTTCCCTTCTGGCTTCGTTCATGCAGTCATGTCTTGGAGTTTCCCCCTGCTGTGCACTTTCAGGAAAGAGGCTGTTAGGTGGCAATTTTGTGTGCAGCATGTAATTAGAATAGCAGGGTAATTGGCAAAGTCAAGTGCTTTTCATGCTGGAGTAGATGAAGCCTCTGATAGTGTGTGCTTTTCTTTCATTTTTTTGAGGTTATTGGGAGTGTTCAAAAGCACATTTACCAACTGGGGACCCAGCGGTTATGGGATTTATGGGCTATGATGGCATTTCTAGACGGATATTTCAGAGAGAGACAGTTGTGAAGTAAGGGAATATATGTAACAAAGAGGTTACTTGTTTTCACTATGTTTTAGTGCTAGCTTTTATTAGACGTTACAGCATTAAAAGGACATTTAATATAAATAGGGTGGAAACCAGGCTCCTCACACCCTGAGGAAAGTATGAACACACAAGAAATGAATACCGGTACATGTTTTGGGTGTTTTTATTGTGGCCGTATAACACTTACACAAGTAGTACACACCCAATGCCAACCCATCACATCACACAAACTACAAGGTAAAGGGTCTGGCAAAGGGACACGAAAATGAACAGCTTTTATTCAGATGCAGTCATAAATACACAAATTATAATAACTAGATTTGCAATTAGGCACCAGGGGCGAATGTAAAACAACTTTCAAGGGGGAAGGCTCACTGACCTGGAGCAAACAGTATCGCTGAAAAAAAACGCTCAATTTAGAAGTGTGATTGTATGAGGTACTTATCCATAGTCATGCCATCATTCGTATTCCTTCGCATAAGCTCACCAGTGCCTTGCACCACCACAGATCATCTGTTGTAGCTAAGCGTAGGCATAAGTAAGCAAGTTCTACAGTTGAGAAAATGTACTCCCAAAGGAAAGGACTGTCTGACGGCAAGGTAAAGTGGGGAATGTATTGGAAACATTACACTGATGTAGGTTATCTTAGGGGAGCCTTTTTTAGGTGGCTAAAATACATTTAACTACTGCCCCCATCTAAAGAAGTCCAAGAAGTTTAGTTTCTATGGCGGGACTCTGTCTGCTTCTGACTATGGATGAAGTACCTCCATACAACCTCACCATTGACTCCTACCGTCTTGTCTTGTGCTACCCAGTAATCAAACTCCAGGATTTAGCTAATTATCATAATGTGTCCACAAGGATTAAATATCAACAACAGATTATCAAAACAAAGTCAGAACTGGAACCGGAATGATTTTTCGAGTTGTCGTTTGACAGAAAATCAATTTGCAGCTATTTTTTCTAGCAGGACTGCCAAACTTTTGCTGCTTCCAGCTTTTCAAATGTGAGGATTTTATGCTTTTCTTCGTCATGTATAGAAACGTAATGCTACTCAGAAGTCATGGTTCAGTTCGTACTCCGGGTTTGGAGTCATGGATAAGAATGAATTTGGCGAAGCGGAGAAAATAGCAAATGTGTTTCTTTGCATTTATTCCCGGGGAGACAGTAGTGCAAGTGTCAAAGACGGAAAACCTCCTCAGAGTAAGATTACATTTTACACACTGTAAACTATTTCCATTGTAATGATAAGGAATATTTCTGTAGTACACTGTATAAACGCTAAACAAACACTTTCCCCCAAAAGCATCTTTGCCATGACATTTAAAATACTAAATTATGCAGGTTGCTTTTTCCCAGTCCCAGTGATCGGCACATCTGGATGATATGTTGGCATATTTAATGCGTTTCCATTCACAAAGACAGTGGAGCAGCTGCGACACACTGTCCTTGTCTTATACACAGCTGTCTCTCCATTGCTATTGTAGCTGACCGGTAACCTGCAGGCGGGTCTTCTAGCCTCGCCCATCAGCTTGTTGTGTTAACCTCAGCAAATGTTGCTAATGGTGTACTGCTAAAAGTTTGGGGGCAGAACTCACGCTTTTGAAATTTGGATCAACATTACCTGCATCAGTTACAAGGTGGCTGCGTGCACTGGACCGTGATCCCCTTACCTTAACAGTTTGGCGCCAATACACAAACCGTTACGGCCCTAGTGATGCTAATAAACATAATATACAGTAACAGTTGAATGTTTGGACACGCCATTCAAGTGAGTGAGAAAGCATGTCCAAACGTTTGGCTGTTACTGTATGTGTTTTGACTGTCAAACCAAGAAATTTGAACCTTTCACCTTTGGCTTTGGAAAAAAATATAATGAGCAGGTTTCACTTTCTTACTTTCAGATAT
Organism: Echiichthys vipera; assembly: GCF_963691815.1. Taxonomy (NCBI): domain Eukaryota; kingdom Metazoa; phylum Chordata; class Actinopteri; order Perciformes; family Trachinidae; genus Echiichthys; species Echiichthys vipera. The sequence goes on along the minus strand of NC_139838.1, from coordinate 5,175,103 downwards.
TTGGCAGACAATACAGTAAATCTACGAAGTGAGAAAATAATCTGAAGATTAATTTCTCATGAAAATAATTATTAGTCATAGCCCCAAAGGAAAGGACCAAAACATAAACCTTAAATAAATATATATTTTTGGTAGAATATGTTCTCTGCAGTATTGCAGATGTAATAAATGTGTGCACATGTTTAGAAATCAGACGTCTTATCGGAACATATCATCTCATATATAGATGAGATAAATAATAATAAATAAGAGTTAGAGTACACTTTTGTTTTTGTTTTTTGGAAATGCAATGGGAATCAAATATCAGTGCCATGTTAGAAACCCTGCTTATAACCCAGTCTATATTTTTTTGAACGTATAGGCATCGGGGGTGATGGCTGTTGTTAGCAGACAAGTGAAAGTGGGCCAGAGCCATTTGTTGGTACAAGTCAATATTTGACAGTGATTTGCACATTGGCAGGAACTGACCTTGAAGTTGGTCACTGCAGCCGGAGCTCGTTGTGTTCGGTCCTGGGTGACAGAGAGTTGAATGAGCTCTGTTGTACTCTTCTGGAAAGAATGCCCTCACATAAATAAGAAGGGCTTTTAGGAAGAGACAAAATCTGACACAAGAAAATGGATGGCTTTGCCAAAAAGATATATGTGCTATACTTTTTTTCATGCTCGAGACTTGTTAAACTTTTACTGTCTCCTGCTCCTTTTTGAAGGGAAAGTCCCGTTCATAAACACAGATTGGCGGGGAGAAGATGACTGCTTTCAAGTGATAATGTTGAACGTACAAAATTTCCCTTTGACAAAGGAGCAAACCACTTTTCACATCATTAGCCCAGTGCCCTATCAAATGAACGAACCTAACGCAAGCTCCCTCTCGCAAGCGTTTGCTGCTTCCCCTCCACTAGCCTCTTGTAGGCAGTGGTAAGTGCCTTTGAATAAACCCCCTTGGTTTACACAGCTGCTGGAAATTTCCTTTAAAGGAAGTGTGTTGGCTGCTGAGCGAGCCGAGCAGCGGGCCTGGGTTTGGCGGGCTGGCTCAGTGAGAGTGGTCTTCCTCTGCAGCTGCAGTCGGGATGCCTGGCTGTAATGACAGTGTGGCTTCTTTATTTATTCCTGCATTATGCTGACATGGGGGATTTTAATGAAACCATGTAATCGCAAGGAGCCATCATTCATACAGCCCATGGACAATACACACTGCATTAATTGCTGCAAAAAGGACCCATACGGCAGTCTAGTGTGCCCGCTGCCCTCAGCAGTACACTGGGCATATAACAAAGTCTGATCATTTAGCTTTCATTACAATAGCTGTTTAGCATTCTCTTGTTTTGTACTTGATTCCATTCAATTCATTTAATTTATAATATATTAATTTACAGTGCCAATTCATAACAAAAGTTATCTCAAGACACTTTACATATAGAGTAGGTAATGACCACACTCTATGACTTATTTATACTTAGACTCAGCAATTCCCCCATGAGTACCAACAGCAATCTTGTGCACACAGTGGCGACGAAAACCTTCCCTTTAACAGGCAGGAACGTCAGACAGACATGCAAGGAACCCCAGAAGTAACAGTAACTATAATAATATCTATAGTAATGTTAGTATGACTTACATTTTATGGCAGTTAATATAGTAGAACAGTAAGGTGACAGAATATGACAATGATAATAATTATGGTGGTAAATATGATCAATGATGAGTAGTGGTAATAACAGCTGTGATACAAAGAAATATTATAGTATAATGATAATGAAAAATATTACTGATGATGTTTTTATGGCTACAAATTTTATTATTTATAAAACTAATGATAGTATATAAGTAATAGTGATAATAGCAGCAGGAAGCGTCATGCAGGACCACGGCAGCAGGCACCACCACGATCACCAGAGACCTGAGAGACGACAAAGCACAAACAACTCCAGGGAAGAAGCTGAATTAGTAACATGCATTGATGAGACATGAATGATACAGACAGAGACGAGAGAAGCTCACTTTCTGATTTGTCTGGTATCGTGACATCAAACAGCAGTTTGTCAACTGAAAACACATTTTGGCCAATATGCACCACAGAGGGGCCAATGGTTAGCCAATCATCCCCATAGGCGGGGCTAACACTGCTGTTGAGTTGTGCTGTGTTTCCATAGAAAGCACTGGCTGGCCAATCATAACCAACAAAAACGATGTTAAACGTGCTAACATCATGGGCTCAGCAGCAGCCTACTTGGTCGCTACCGTACAGTTTATGGTCACTACTGTTGTGGCTTTAAAACTGGATGAATGGTTTTAACTGTCATAACCTCGGCAAATGACTCGTTTCACTGTCAGAAACTGGTCGATCTGGGCCTATAACAATTGGAAAATCTAGTTGGCTTGCTTAGAGTGGAAGTCTCCTGTGATTGGTTAGGAAAAATGAAATCCCCCTCCTCCATGGAAATCAGTTAGAGTGCAGGAGTGCTGTTTGTGAATGAGCATTTCATATTCTTAATAACAAATGTCCTTAAACCTTATTGGAATGGCCTCTGATCTTGACAATTCGGGCTGCCCTCTAAACGTCAGTGAGTCAAATCATCAACTTAGGAGTTGTTGAAAGTTTTTGCTGTCATTATTCACTGAACAGCACAGTATAATACCATGGCAGGCTACACCGTTCTCTAAGGTAGTCTTGTCTTAAAATGGACTGAAAAAAAACAGCTGTAATGGAAATTCTGATGGAAAAGAAGGGCAAAGCAGTGTTCAGTTCCCGCCCTGTTTCTTCACCTCTGTTTCCTGCCACTTCCTCTACTGCTGTCCAGGGGGATCGTCACTTTAATGACAGCACTGTAAGCCATGCAGGAAAGGCGTTCCATGGCTTGTAGGACATGATGAATTACAATTTGGAAGCACATTTTTCTACTTTTTTAATGAGTGGAAATCTAATGATTTCACATCATCTATGCAAGAAAAATAAAGTAAACAGTCAACTTGACATGTAGGCTTTTATAGAAGTTTAGCCTCCTCCCTCCCATTTTAAGTTCAATGCAACAATCTGCTGCACTTTAAAAGGCTAAATCTATGAATAACTTTGTGCTCAAATAAACAATTTAATCATGAACACATTGGTTGCATGGACATGAATGCTTACATCGGGCAATCTGCTAGGAAAGACATAATAGCAGGTATGCAATCTACAAGAAGAGTATGCAAGAAGAGTTACTTAAGAATAACAGGAATAATAGAGAGGATCCTGCCAATCTACTGTTCCAATCCCAAAGCTGGTTTGCCAACCGTCATTAAAACACGAAGAAGATCTGGATGAGTGATGAGCCACGCAGCAAAAAAGTTACACCCAGTTCACAAAGTCAAAACAAGAAATTGACAAGCAGGTGGATATGCCAGTCGACAAGCACGCACACTCGCTTACTTAGCAGCCAAAAAACTTGTGTTGGTCTCGAGGAGCAGCAGTATTTATTTGTGCGCAAACTCTATTGTACTGTATATTAACCACTACTTGATAATTCACAGCTACAACGCGTCTCCAATCTCTCACTCTTCCTCTTTAAAGGCATTCACCACATTTACCGCACGCACGCGCGCACACACACGTACACACACGTACACACACGTACACACACGTACACACACGTACACACACGTACACACACGTACACACACGTACACACACACACACACACACACACACACACACACACACACACACACACACACACACACACACACACACAAACAAAGGTGATGGGGGTCCCATTCACTTCCTGTGCTCCCTGACTTCGCCAGGTGTGAAAGAGGATTTGCTAAAGCAATGGCGCAGAACACAACGTTAGGGATTTAGGGAGTTTTTATGAGAAGTGTAAAAATAGTTTTAGAAACTATGGTGGGACAAATTGGGCCGAGGCGGGTTGAAATTAATGGGAAACACTGCATTGTTAAGTTGGGTAAAGGCTCATATTTCATATTGGTTTAGTCTTACTCACAGAGCAGCAGGGGTGGTGAATATTTTTCGGTCAGTCAAAGCCACCTATCCTTTGATCGAGTTCCTTCATAATGGTTCAGTTTTGTGGCTGATTCATGACCCTGTCCCATCCAAACAAGCAGCCACAGCATTAACCAACCATGATGAGCATCTTCACTAAATCCACCACTTCACCACCAACATGACTCTGAGTTTGATGAATCTGGGTCTCTTGTAACCAGAGCTCCTCATCTTCCCTCCCCACACACTGGGCTGAGACTTGGACCTGGATCTCACTGCGTCTCGTTGGTCTTGTTGTTTCTGTCAGCTTCTAGCTTCCCTAATTCAGGCTGACATTTTTATCGCATGCATTTCACCCACAGTTTTGCATAAAACCCCAGCCTCCCCTCTGGTACCCATCAGCCTTCATTCAGTGCATGAGTTCTTCATTCCCTTTCAGCCTTGAAGAAATGTTTACAGCGGCCTGCATGTTTTATCATAGACCAGCTATAATTGCTGAAACATTTCTGTTAAGATTGCGAGATAAATGTGGCTCTACCCTCTTAGGAAAATATTTATGAGTCTGAGAGCGTGTCGAGTGAAGGATCCTTTTGTGTGGTGCTTTCTTCATCTCGCCGCCTCTCTCCTCCCTATTCATGAAGCGCTGAGTGGCCGTGTTGTTGGCAGCAGTAGCCCATGTTGGCCGTGGCCACTTGTAAAGGTCAGGAGCCGCTCTTTGGCTGCAGTGCCAGCCCAGAAAATGACTTGCCTCTTCCACACACTGAAGCTTTTGTTAAGCAGCTCCTTGTTGCCCTCCACTCACCCGAATCTTAACAGCAGCACTGTTGATGGTATTGGATTACCACATTCAGTCCCTCAAGGTTTTTGACATTGTGATTATTACAGCTCCAAAAAGTTTCACAAAATGTGGGGCCCTTCACCACATGTACAATATAATATTGAAATTATAGCTATGTGAAACAGGAAATAGCAGCAAATAAACACATTTGACATGCTGAAACCAGCAAAATATAAATACAGTATCATACATATTGTATCGCTCCTCTTTTTAAGCACTCACTTTTGTAAATGTATTTTTTGCCAGTTTAATCCTCCGGCGGGAATGCACACAGCAGAGCACCAGCTCTACTCTGCTCTCTGCTCTGCCCACATTTTAGAAATGTTTTTTAATATTTTCCTAACTAAGGATGTGCAATACATAATATTATGTATTTTATTCATCAGAATTTCTATTTTTATGACCATTCCGTGAATTAACCATGGGGCTACAGATATAGCTGCAGTGAATCATAAATCTTACCATGACTAATTCACCCTGTAAATGGAAGGAAAACACTTACACTTTAGACAAGGTTTTTGTTAATCTATGGCACAATCACTTTCAAGATAGCAATGCACCAATAATGCACCCGATAACGCCTCATTTTAAGCCCAACACACCCATAGGCGCACAGACAGGTGCAAGTACGCAATGCCGGCACTAGGCATGAAAAGGACAACTGTGTGAGTCTGAAACTTAGTAATGACACTTGTTTGCTTGCTTTGCGTCGGGTGCAAGATAGAGCCTCCGTCTTAGAAGACTTTGAAAAGGAAAGAAAAGTAGTTTTTTCAACCTTATTTTCAAGAGTCTAAATGATCTTGCACATAGCAATGTTAAACATTTTAATGCCAAATATGTGCAATCTCAAATGACCAAAGTCTGTGTTAGAAATAAAGATCAGACCTGAATGAGAAGATTAAGCGCACATTAAACTTAAAGTCATTATCTTATTTAAGAAATTGAGTGAAAAATGTCTGATTGCTTCTTTTGTCTCTGCCTCAGATTTGTTTGAGTACAATGGAATGCTTATGATTAGTTTTTACTTATTTTTTCCAGTGAAAATTCATGATGACTGTGGTGGTTTAAAATCTTCCTTCCCCTCTCCTCCCTTCCCTTCCCATGATTCTCTGATTAGATTCCTGAAATGCAGACAGGAAAAGAATTTAGGAGGACAGAACTTCCACCCTGTCTGTCTCTCCCTTTGTCTGGTGTTAATGCTTGCCTGTTTAAAAAAAGGGGGTTAAAGGGAGCCATTTCCTGTGGTTAAAAAAAGTCTTGAATCTGAAACATGTAAAGAATGTCAAGCGGTGAAAGACCGTGTTAGAAATGGAGTTGATAAACATCTGGAGATCGTGTCATGTTGTGCCGTCTGGCATGAAAAAGAGAAATAGAAAACAAGTTTAGTGTGAAATGCATCTCTCGAGTTCACGCCAACTCACTCACTCTGGCTCCGTCTTTGTCTTTCAGGGGAATCTGGACTCGGGAAGTCGACGCTGATCAACTCACTCTTTCTGACAGATCTGTACTCCCCTGAATACCCGGGTCCCTCGCATAGAATTAAAAAAACTGTACAGGTAATTTCTTTTTCCAGGAATGGTCAGCACCTTTCTTCTCTTTGTGTCAATACTGCAGTCATGTATGTATGACTGAATTTCAATCCCATACAGGTTTGTCTGTTAGAGTTCATCTATTTAATTGTCTTTTAAGTTTCTGTGGTGATTGATCATGTGACCCACTAATGAAAACACTTCTACTTTCCTTTTTGCTGAGGACAAAGGGCACACTCACACTATCCATCCGTACCGTGCCCATGCACGCTTCACGGCTAAAGTCTAGTTCGTTAACAAGTGTGAGTACAACTATACGCCCAGGCATGGCACGTTTGCCGGCCACGACCCGGTTGAGGGAGGGCGGGCTTTTGAAAAGCACGGATGCACATGTATGGGCACGAGCGTGCACACTAGCGGGGCACGGTACGAATGGACAGTGTGAGTGCGCCTAAAAGGACAACATATTTCAATTCTTACGGCGTACAACTTTGATTGAAACCTGATAGGTTACCTTCACCCTGACACTAGCCAGTTAGTGAGAGCCTGAGACTGCTAACCTGAACTAACCTTTATTTTTCAGTGTCTCTTTCAGCATTACAGCTGTCAACTAAATAGTTTCTGTATGAGGTCTTGTTTTGTGAGCAGATTTTCAGCTGTTGCCACCCATGTGTTATTTTAGACAGTGAAACTGGTTCATCTGCTTCAACAGAGATGCTTTGTTTGCCAAAAGCAAAGATGTGTGATTATTTCAAATTGGGCAATGTAATTGGATTGTTATTAAGTGACTCGCATCCCTACATTAAGTTGCTCCTTATACAATTACCTATTTAAAAATGTATGACACTACTCACGTTTTTTACATATTTGATGAAGAAGAAGGTTTGAAGATGAACATTTATTTCCAGTCTTGAGTGTTTAACGTAAAATTTACCTCAAAACAGGAATAGGGTATTCCTGTGATGTTGTTCATGCCGTCATGACCTGAAAACATTAAACTTTAGACCCAAAAGTTTTGATGATTTCATCTAAATGGAATTCATAGAATGAATCCTTTTTGATAGTGAAAAAGAAACTCACGTAATGTTGTAAACTTTTACCACAGGAATATTCGGATGTAAATACTCACACAAAAAAGCCCATAGTTGGGTCCCATATTAAAGTGTAATTCCGGCACAAAATCATCCCATGGTCTTTTTCGGCACTTACATACATCAAATAAGCCATCGAGACAGTTTTTTTTTTGTGTATGAAATATTAACGGAGAAATCCAGTAGAGTCACTAACAGCTGGACGTGGCTAACAGTAATTAGCTCGGGGCAGTACGATGAAGGCATTAAAACGTATTTTTTAACCACTAATGCTACTCTAAATAACAGCAAACCTCTGCAGCAGCATGAGAAGAGTCTCTACACAGAAAAAAAAGCACCAATGAGCTACTTCCTTTTGGGTTGACTTTGGTAATCCACTTGAATGGACTTTACTATGAGAGGAGCTGGTACATGGGCCAGAAGGTAAGTCTTTAAAACACTCTTTTAATAAACTCTGGGTTCATTAACTACGTTGTTGGTGCTTCGTTTTCTGTGTAGGGACTCTTCTCACACTACTACAGAGGTTTGCTGTTATTTTGAGCAGTATTAGTGGTTAAAAAAGACGTTTGGATGTGTTCACCGTACTGTCCCGGGCTAATCAGTTTTAGCCACGTCCACCTGTTAGCGACTCTGCCGGATCTCTCCTTTAATTTTTTTCCGTGTATAAACTATTGTCTTGATGGCTTATTTGATGTATGTAAGTGCCGAAAAAGACCATGGGATGATTTGTGCTGGAATTACACTGAAATCACTGTTTACTATGCAGGCCCAGAACCACCAGACTGGGTCTGGAGTATGGCTGATATGCACAAGGACATGACATTTGTGGAGAGATAAATGTGATGTAATATAAAATTGCTTTTTTGATTTGAACTGCTGGTGTCTGGAAGTGTGGGCTCTCTCTACTACAGTCATAGAGAAATGTGTATGTTTCAGGTGGTGTAGCAAGTTTAGTTTGGTTTAAAACAGTTTGCTCGTTGATTGATTGAAACAGTAAACTATCGTAGTGAAAGGGAAAGCTGCTCTGTATAGTTTGTGCATACATTCAGAGTGAGAGTTAAAATGCATGTCTCATAGGTAACGGGCTTTATGGAAAGGCATGTCTGTGCCAGTCATGGCAGTAGAGAGTTTAGTCTAGCTAAATTGGCCAGTGGCGATGCTTGATTGGATACGAACATCTCTGTAAACACAATGAAAATACTTGTTTCTGCTCCATAAGGCTTGAATGTAAACATTAATGTTGGCTGAGCTCTATCCAGCATCTTGTAGCTGTTTATATATGGATGGATTTAAAATTATAATCCTAGAGATTTTCATTGGAAGAATATAAATGCGGCTGCATGGAAACATTCCATCCAGTGCAGACGACAACATTCAATTGATGACATGTCTGGGTAGCCCAACGTATTCTGAGAATAATACAGTTTGGCATGCCTGGCCTTGACATTTAGAGACTGTACCATAAGCTTGTAAATAGAGGGAAAAAGAGCCTAGCAATCCTCACAGCCCGTGGTGTGCTAAAAACTCCAGTTGCTGTTCTTCTGTCGCTCTGGCTCATAATTACAGTTAATGGGCCAGGCCGTGGTCTGACTGAACAGGCTCAGGTAGGGTCGGGCTGGATTTGGGCCCGATCTAAGCTCTACTTCATGGTGCTATATTTCCTGTCTTGGATCTCATACACCTTTATTAAAATGTGAACTGCTCAAAACCTTAAACAGACAACTTCCTGTCATGATGTACTGATATAAAAAAGGCATGCGTCTTAGCATTTCCTATTGTAGCTTGAATACACCCCCTCACAAATTACAAAAAATGCATGGAACCCCTCCCCCCAAGCTCTCTGTCATTTTAATGCCTACGTATATCTGACATCAAGAATTCAAAGAACTTCAGCTACATATTTAACATTTTAAGGTCTGTACCGGATGGTAAGTATTGTCATTAGCACTAGTCATTTCAAACTTTACTCAGTACAGTAAACCGGCCCTGCCTCTTCCTAGATAACATGACAACAGCATGACTCTCCAGTGACTGGCTATCGTTTCACACAGGCCCTTGTTGGATCCAGACCTCCTCTGTCACCACTTTGTGATACACTGGTTAAGGTGTAGTGATGGAGTGTTTAAAAGATTCATATTGTACCAAGTTGGCAGTTCAGTCAGAGCATGAGAAGGGAAACTGAATTGAGGGATGTAAACAAACTTGTTATTTTAGCCATTGAGCTCTTCAGCAGAAATGTTCCCTTATTGCTTGTGTTATTCTTCATTCCACGGAAAATATTGGTTGTTCTTTCAACATCGGGTTGTGTTGTTAATGTGCTAACTAGCATCTTGAGCAGTCCTGTTGGCCCACAGGTTTCCATTTTTTAACCGCTGCCTGCTGGTATGGAGAGTTATTTCCTATCAAGAAGGAGTAGAACGTACTTACCTGTTGGCGGCCAGCTGTAGTCTTTGCGGTGTGTTTTTGGACGAGACACAGGTTGCATGAGGTGATGTAACATTTGGCCGTCGTCGTCATCGGTTCTTTGAAGTCAGCTTGATGTGTCCCTACCTTTTGTTATAGAATAGTTTCAAGTCTGTAGCACCTTTCACCACACCTCACATCAAAGCAATTTGCAGTGATAGTTATAATTATTTCAGTCACCCAGCACGTTTATTCAGGTCAACATGGAAGTATGGTGGAATTGGCAAGCTAGCTAGCTAGTCAGGACTAGCCAGCTGTCCACTAGTTAGTTAAAAAATCAAAAACAGCGTTTTATGAGCTGGTATCATTTCCGGTTCATGCGGTTCAGACACAATAAAAAAGGAGGGTTCTGGGTGGTTAGAGCAGTCGCCCCCCCATGCAACAGTTGCAGCTTCGACTCTGACCTGCGGCCCTTTGCTGCATGACTCCCCCTCTCTCTCTCACCCCATTTCCAGTCTGTCCTATATAAGAAAAGGCTTGAAAACTGACAAAAAAAGAATCTTTAAAAAAAGAAAAGGAGGGTCCTTGGGGCCTGTCCACATGGAGACGTGTTTTCCTGTAACCGCACAACTTTAGTATAGTTTTGGCCGACCATCCACACACAGCCGGCGTTATCGGAGCCTGAAAACGGGATCTTTTGTAACCAGGGCCCAGAGTGGAAAGATTTGAAAACGCCCCCCCGTGGCTTTGTCGTCTGGACGGTGAAACCGCATACTTTGTTTAGCGATGCTGTCATCTCCCCACCTTGGACCTCTAACCCCTGTGGGGTCACATTACAACAACACAGTGCTGCTGCGTGAGAGGAGAGAGACGGACCCATAGACCGTTTACTGAACTTGACTCTGAGCCACATGCATGGGAATGAATTAGGCCGACCACAGATTTCTCCCTTTTCCCTGATGGCCTGAATAAGTCGCTAAATTGGTCGCTAGTAGCTTTTTATAAATAAAGTTGCCAAGATGGTCGCAAAAAGTAGTGAGACAGTGCCTGCCTGTGAGTGTTTTGGGACGGGGAAGGGGCTCGCAGCAACACCCTCTGCTCGTTGAGGACACTAACTGCAGAGTTATTGGTGCATCAGAGACAAAAACAGCACAAAAATCTCCTTAGCGAGAAACTCTCCAGTGTGTATTATGATTATATACCACAGCGTCTCGCCCTTTCTTCTTCTCCTTGTTGGTGTATTTCTGTGGCAGTTACAGCACCACATCCAGGCCTGGAATGTGTATTGCAGCATTTTAAGATCTGAGCCGAGTCAGTGTGGACAGAAAACTGTTTTAAGATTGAGGGAGAAAAAAAAAGTATTTTTTGATCGTGTGGACGTGCACTTAGAACTGTGAAAACATTTCTCTGGTCCAAAAATGAAAAAAACACTTACGACACCTGTTGTAGCTTGAACATGCCCCTCACAAATGAAAACAATGCATTAAACCCCCCAAATCCAGAGCTCTGTCATTCATTTTACTAGCTACATATTTAGCATTTTAATGTCTTGTACCAAATGCTAAAACTTGTTTCACTTGCACGACCCAAAGCGTATTTGTTGCCTCTTAAGATCAAGTATTGTCATTGGCACTAGTCTTTTAGAACTATATCCAGTCTAATCAACTTCTCAGTTCTTCTGTTAATTCCAAACAAATTAGCAAAACCCATCAGTCTGTGAGAATTTTTCTCTACCAAACTTGTTTACAATAGCAAATGTAAACGCTTTCATGAGCTCAATATAGGTTGGATTATTGTCATGTTAAATTAAGCAATAGCACACACACGGAACTGCAGGTGTGGCTGTGCCAAGAATGCAGTTCATCAGGAGTGAATACTGAGTGTGTGAGGCATGTGCTTCATGCCCTGAATCCTCAGCCTTTGTTGCTGTTTGCGGTGACGGTGCAGAGGATAAGGGTTTGGCAGTTTCCTTTAGTAGAGCTCACAGCTGCATAGCTTTACTTGAGCTTCCCTTTGAAGAGTGAAAGGTGATACTGTTGGTGTGATGGAGCTCCAAAAGGCCTCCCTCTCCTGTAGTTGGAATTAGTTTGGGTTAGTGTACAGTAGATGAGCTGCATGATGAGAATCTTCCCTTCACCTGCTCCTTGTGATCAACTACTTTACTCTAAATCTTTTAATCCTTGGCAGCACACTGAGGGGCTCTGTCTGCCCTCGCCCCACTGCTGCTTCCAATTTGTTTACCTGCCTATTACACCTCCTTAGCTCTTATTAAAAGTTTAAATGAGATTTTGACTGTGTACGTTTGCTCCCAAACCGAAAACATGAGGATTCTTAATGTTTCCAGTCCAGTCTTGAGATGTAATCTACTATGTGTATTGCTTGTTGTTTATCCTCATGAAGACCAAGGCGACAGATATGTGGAATAGAGCTCTCTCTGGAAAGCACAAACTAAAACATAAATGTGGTCACTTTTTTTTCAAGTCATCCCAAAAAATGTTAGAAAAAGCCAAAGGAATGCTGTTTGTAATCGATCTAATTCATTGTTAAAAAGAAAAATATGAGCAGGCGTGGGGACAGAGTGGGTGTTTACTGTAGAGCAGGGCCTGTCTCTGCCCTTCCTGGTTAATAAGGCTCAATGAGGTTGGAGAGCATCCAGGGGCAGGGACTTGGTGATTAGCCAACAAACTGAGCTCAGTCTTGTCCTGCCAATGCACAGACATGCCTTGCTCTTTATATCACGCACTTGCTCCTGCTTCAGTGGAATTTTAAAGACTAAAATAACAAGATAATCTGACAAAGTAAATGTTTCATATAAAGGACAGAGTCTCAATCTTACGATCCGTCGGGCCCATCCACACAAAGACAAGTTTGGCTGTAACCACAAATGTTTTTTTTTTTTATCGTTTTAGCCGATCATCCACAAGGATGTTGCGTTATGGGAGCATGAGCCCAAATTGGATTTAAAAAAAAACCCGCCACCCTGTCATGTGGACAGCTAAACCGCATATTTTCTGCCACCACTACTGAGTGTCTGCGCAGTGCTGCTGCGTGAGAGGAGATTGGGGGAAGAGGCGATATTCTTGAGACGAGGCTGTGTGAATAGATGAAATTTTATGAACGAGGCAGGAAAAAAAGATTGTTCTCGATCGTGTGGACGTATCCTTATATGAATCACAACCTCTTATGTTATGAGGTCTCAGGGTGGGCGCTTTTGAAAATGTGAGATTGCAGATCCCCCGGGCATATTCAAGTCAGCTGTAATACACTTCAAACAAACATTCCATTTCCCACAGTGTCACCTGGTCGATTAGTGGAACAAAACAGAGAAAGCAAGTCCTTCTTCCTTCAGCAATAAGGCAACCTGTGGCTACACAACTAAAACATATGGTCAAAGTGCTTAAGCTACATGTGCGTTTAACCCGTTTTCTTTTTTGTTTTGTCTGCATTTACACCCTGAATGCAAGTTGTGTCTAACTAACTGAAAGGTATTGGAAGTAAATTCAGTGTGTTGGTAATGGATCATTACACACACGCTTAACATGTTATAAAAGTAGCAAGTAGTCTCACAGTGAGAAAAAATAAAGTATAGAAATCCAAATTTTGTAGCATCTGTAATTTTTTTATCGTCGCATTATAGCCCACTGAATCTGAACAGAATCGCGTTGTGCCTAGAGAGCCACACCCCTACTAACATCTGGCCGGGATTTTGTTTCACATCATTCCACTTCTCTTTTTTTCCTCGTCATTTCCTGTCGCTGATTGATAAAGGAACAAGAAAGCCCTCCCATGGTCTGATTTAACAATGGCATAACAATGGTGCAATAATTTACAGTTCTGTAGTTGAGATCACAATGAAAGCAAAGGTCAAAGATGGATGTGATCTGAGCAAGGGCACCGAAAGTCGTTGGTTAGAACATAGGGAAGACCCGAATAAATGGCCCGATTTTGGCTTTGCGGCTTGTGTGATTTCCATCACAAGATGGACTCTAGTAAGATATAGAATTGCAAATTCCGCAGCAAAGGAATTCTTATTAATACTAATATCGCCCACTCCTTCTGTACTACAGTAATATGATACAGTAGTGGCCGTCTAAAAATTCCCACTGGTCTGTTCACAGGACAGAAGTGTAGAAGCGCAGCCTGACTCAATCATGTGCAGTCTGTTTTCCCTTTTATGTCACAGTAAAGGAACTTGCAGTCCTGTGATCCAGTCAAACACTGTACTGATGCCTTCCCATTCCTTATTGCCCTTGTGTGATACGGTGCAGCCTAGTGTTGTTGTTCCTTTTCTCATGAGCTCACTGCCTGTGGGCCGCCTGTCTGGTTAATAGACATGTCTGTGGCATGACTCATCCTGTAATGCAGTAAAAGAGAGACACTGCAGGATTCTTCAATGTTGTCCACTCAGCAGTCTATCACTTTTCACTTATAGCACCATATCTGACATAGTGTTCCACATACTTACTAATTAGGTAGGTGTGACATGTTTTTATCTACAGTAGCCTGTCACCAGTATCCCCTATTGTGGCAAATCTATACATGGAGGAGGTAGAGGACAAGGCTTTGAACTCATTCAAAGGAGTAACCCCCAGCCATTGGTTCAGATATGTGGACGACACATGGGTTAAAATCAAATCCAAAGAGATGCAAACCTTTACCGAACATATAAACTCAGTGGACAGGAACGTCAAGCTCACTAGAGAAGAAGTCAAGGACAACAGTTTGCCTTTCTTAGACTGTGACGTCCATATGGAGAATGACAGGAGCCTCCACATTGGGGTATACAGAAAACAAACTCAGGGTCTGCTCACACTGTCCTCCCGGACCACGACCCGGACTTTAGGGTACTTGTCCCCCCTCCCACTCCCCCCCCGCGCCCCAGCCCCGTTTGTACTCACACTGCCAGGGCCTCGGCCAATGCTTCTTGCTGTCCATACGCCATCAAGCCGTAACACGCCACACGCATTGATCGCGTGTGTGTGGCTTTGTTTACAAATCTTTCCATAGACCTCTGAGTTTTTGTGCGTCTTGTCGACTGTTTTTGAATATTTTCATCCGACCAAATCTGCAGTAAACACTCCACCTCCGCACCACACCAACGTGAACCTTTCACCACCATTGTTGTTGTTGTTAAATGTCCGCGCATGGTCCGTCCTTCTATTTACATGTCCGAACAGGCGGACATAACGCTACTGCCGTAGGGCTCGTGCTCGTACACGTGCGCACGCTCGTGCTCGTACATGTGCAAACGGCTCCGCTAAAGCCCACCTCTTTCAAGCAGGCCGTGGACGGTCCGCTGGCCGCAGTTGAGCGCGGAGCGGGTGCACTCACATGGCTTAAAGGTACTAGGCTTTAGCTGAAAAAACGGTTTTGGCCGCGGCCAAAAGGACAGTGTGATCACGCCCTCACACAGATCACTATGTACTGACTCCTGACTTTGACTCCCACCATCCCCTGGAACACAAGCTTGGAGTTATCAGAACCCTGCAACACAGAGCTGATAACGTTCCCACCAGGTCACAGGCCCAAGGGGAAGCATGCAAACACCTGAGAGGTGCCCTCACAACTTGTGGCTACCCCAGCTGGACCTTTGTGACCTGCTTCCAGAAAGAAAACCAAAGTGGTTGAGAAAGAAAACAAGAGAAACAACATAGTCATTCTCTATGTGGCTGGGGTATCAGAGAAACTCAGGAGGATCTTCAACTAACACTGCATCCCTGTGCATTTCAAACCCAGTAACACACTCAGACAGAGACTAGTACATCCCAAGGAGAGAACACTACACACCCACAAAAGCAATCTGGTTTATGCTGTCCAATGTAACGAGGTACGCAAAGATCTCTACATTGGAGAAACAAAACAACCACTGCATAAACGCATGTCCCAACACAGGAGAGCTAACTCCTCAGGCCTGGACTCTGCTGCCCACTTACATCTCAAGGAGAAAGCCCACTCATTTGATGACAACAATGTCCACATCCTGGACAGAGAGGACAGATGGTTTGAAGCCATCTATGTAAAAGTAGAGAAACCATCACTAAACAGAGGAGGAGGTCTGAGACACCACTTATCTCCAGTTTACAATGCGGCCCTTTCATCCCTTCAGGAGATTCAACAATCTAACCTCAAAGAACAACTGTTCACAAATGGCCTCCTGTGACTCCAACGACTGTCGTCAAGACCCTATAGAGCACTAACGAATTCGAAACCGACTTCCCACCAATGACTGTCACTCTGGTCGTTGGCACTTGGAGCACAAAGGGTTCCAGTGACATCATCGGCCTTGTGAGGGATCTCCACACCAGTTAGTTGGACCAGTCCCAGCCTGGTCAGATGCGTAAATTAACTGATGACGCCTCTTGGATGAGAGGTGAAACGTCTTCCTAGACAAATAACCATAGTCTTTATGAAATAACCGCATGGCAAAACTTATTTTTGTATACTCCTGTGTGAATTTACTACATAACAAATGAAAAATATTGAATATTTTCTCATTTAATTAAGAACTTGTGTAGAACTCGTGCAGAACATGCACTCAAAATATTTTACATCATATTTCCTGAAATACTCAAGTTAATTGTGCTTGTTATCAATATTAATTGTGTATCACGATATCAATATATATATATTCCTCACAATATGATTCTATTGAAGACAATAAATTATCATATTGAATTATTGTCCCACCCTAATTGAATCGCTTTTAGGAAGTCATTAAAGTGAGTTTCAGTTGAATTTGCACACGCTGTACGGCATGTCCTTCGTTAGTGTCCTCCCAGTAGCAGCTCTTAAGGTCAGAGGTCCGTTTAAAGACGGACTGTTATAGATTCCAGTACAGGACAGCTGCCGATAAGTGGTGGGTGGGTTTCTCAGGGGTTAGGGTCTGCTATAAGAGATTTCTGGGGAATCTTATATAGATGTATAGAAAGGATGGAGTTGGAGAAAGAAGAATGCTATTGAACCTAAATAGATATTTTTACCCGGGAGACATTTTGGCATGTCATAGCAGGAAAAGCACAGGTGTAAGTAACATTAGTAACTACATTTCGTTAGGTATCCCAGTTCCAGGATGCAGACACTGCCCATGCTACTCTGGACGGTTGTTTCTGTTTTTTCATGTGCTTGCGGTTCGGTTTCGGCTTCTTTAATTTATAAATGATCTCCATCATGTGTAAGGTTGTGTATGTCTTTCAGCAACTAATCTTGCGTACTACTGGACCCATCAACCTAATACTTTTTGTGTACATTTATGACCGTATACACTAGGATTTCTTCAGTTGAGTTGATTCACAATTTAAAATCATCTTCATGGTAAGGGAGCTGGGAGGTAGATGCCAAAATATATCCATCTAACGAGTGCATAGAATGAATTATAAAATAGATTATTGCTTTTAGTTTGGCCTCATTATTATTCACTACAAAATTGAATTGTAGCAGGGAACAAATAACCATCTGTGTCTTGATGCCTGCATAGTATTCCCGTGTTATCATTTTGTGGATACGTTCTCTGAGCCGGGAGGGACACTTTTCTTTGTTTGCGAGGGGAGAGGGAGACATGCCTCGTGGAGAACTGAACTCTCTTGAGTGCACATTTCTAGTTACTGATGTTATCATGGATTTATAAAGAGAACTGGATACAGTTTTGGAGGCAGAGCCCCGTTCACTATAAAACTTAGTTGTGCATCAAGCCAAAAAAGTGAGTGAGTCAACTGCCGCGTTTAAAATCTACAACTGTTGTATACCTTACCTATGACTGTTGTATACCTTACCTACGACTGTTGTATACCCTACCTACGACTGTTGTATACCTTACCTACGACTGTTCTATACCTTACCTACGACTGTTCTATACCTTACCTACGACTGTTCTATACCTTACCTACGACTGTTCTATACCTTACCTACGACTGTTGTATACCTTACCTACGACTGTTCTATCCCTTACCTACGACTGTTCTATACCTTACCTACAGTACGACTGTTGTATACCTTACCTACGACTGTTCTATATCTTACCTACAACTGTTATATGTATTACCTACAGTACGACTGTTGTATACCTTACCTATGGCTTATATACCTTACCTACAACTGTTATATATCTTACCTACAGTACGAATGTTGTATACCTTGCCTATGCATATTAAATACCTTGCCTATGCACATTGTATACCTTGCCTATGACTGAGAGATATTTTGCAGCTTCTGCCCAGTTACACAACATTCTAGTTGGTGCATACTACTGAGCAGACATCTCACACATTAGAGCATCAAAAAGAGACCTGCAAAGCTCTATTTCCATTCAAATTAGTTTTGTATTTTGGTCATTTTGGGCCTATGTACAGTGACACGGCTAAGGAGGCAGCCCTACTTACTGGTACAACATGCTCTTTGTCTCACTTGTCCTTGTTGGGGAGTTTTCGTTGTGTTGTGAGAACCTGGTTTTGCTGCGTAACCAACATGTGGTGTAGTGAGAGTGCAGCCCAGCCCCAGTCAGTGAGCAGACCACGGGCATTCTGCGGTGCTATGTTAAGTGCACGGTATCAGCTCAGCTAAACTGAGGTTAAGCTCAAATGTGGCCAACCCTCAGCTGCTCTCTTTAAGTATTCCACTACTCCACCACACAAATGATTCAGCACTCATAATTTGTGTTTCAAGTCAACCGCCTCAGAAAAATTTATGTTCAGAGTTGGACCAAAATCAAAGGTTATACATGGAGTATGTATTTTAGGGAGTGTTGTAATGTCAATGTCAGCTGCTGTGTGGACCTGGCTTGACCTCAGCCTTACTGAGTGTTTCTCATCACTCAGTCTATGATATGAGATGAGATCTGGTTCAGATCTGCTGATTTAAATCAAAGTTCATCCGCTGCTCACGAGTTGTCTTTCGACCCCACACTGATCAAAGCCCAGCCCTTCTGGCCTTTCTGGTGTGTTCAGAGGCCGCTTTGTTCACTACGTTGTTCAACTGCAGCTCTCTTCTTCCTCCCTGCTTCCGTGTATTGTATGTATGTTTGTCATTTTTTTCTGGGGGAGGACCACCCCATTTTATTATGTCCCCTTCACTCCTCAAACCAAAGTCACTCCCTTGGGCCTCTTGCTCAGTCACTCTTTCCTTTTCTTAGCTTCCTCCGTCAGTGTCCTTAGTAGTTCTTACTTTTTTCTCACTAAAGTTTATTTAGAGAACGACATTTTTCTACACATTTACAAGAGTTCTCTTCACTCATTTTCAAAAAGTTAAAACAAACAACCACACGATTTAAAATTACTCCTCAATATTATTTCACAAGTTAAAATCATATTTGAGCCCATACATTTTGCTTCTTGATAGTGTTACTAGTGAGAGCTGTGACAAAGAAATGGAGATACTCTGGTGCGACAAGTAGACATTTATAAATTTGTATGTTGGTTGGTCTTACACAATTAGGATTTAATATTTTTGGTTTATTGAATAATAAAAGTATGATTAAGATAAATGGATTATTTCAAATGCTTAACAAGAAATACCTCAGAAAATGGTGTCTTGTGCCACACCAAATGGTGCTGAATAAATGCTGCAGTATTTACCACAGTTCCTGGATCAGTGTCTTTCTTCTCAATTTGGTATTTTCAATGACGCTGTATGAAAACCGCTTCCTGTAAATTAAACAGCATATAGCTTCAGTAAGTGGGAGGAGTTAGGTCCCAGTTGGAAATCATAAAACTAAAACTAGCGCTACTAACAACTTCTCTACAAACAGAAATTCATTGTAAATAAAGAGTATAATATAAACTAGTAATTGGCATGAAGTATCACAGGCTGTTGAATGCTGCGTTTAAATTTGTGGTTTTACAATAATCAATTCATCAGCACCTCAACCAAAGCAATCGAGTGTGGAGATTAATCGGTTTAAGCATGGAAAGGGAAGAGGGAATAAAGGGAACTAACTTAATTGTAAAATTAATCAACAGTAATTGACATCTGCTTTTCACATGTTTAAAACTTGCATTTTCTTATTGTGTGAATATTGTTGTTTTTTGCAGGTGGAACAGTCTAAGGTTCTGGTAAAGGAAGGAGGAGTGCACCTTCTGCTCACCATCGTTGACACCCCTGGCTTCGGGGATGCAGTTGACAACAGTAACTGGTGAGCTCAGCTGTCCAAATTACGCATTTGGATGTTTATTTGACTTCACTTTGTCTATTTGCTTTCTCTTAAATTCCCTAAAAGTAAGCATTAGATAATGCCTCATTTACATATTTAAACACAAAAATGTGGGGTTTTTTTCGTATTCACCTGCAGTGTCTCTTGTCACGTTACTATAATACACTGTAATTGTATCACTGTACCTGACATTGATGTGAATGATGTTTGGTCCTCAGCTGGCAGCCAGTCATCGACTACATCGACAGTAAGTTTGAGGATTACCTCAACGCAGAGTCCCGGGTCAACAGACGGCAGATGCCTGACAGCAGAGTGCAGTGCTGCCTGTATTTCATCGCTCCGTCTGGACATGGGTAGGTACTGCAGGGATCCCACTGAGCATGACAGTTTTATAAGTTGTATTTCCATTGGGGAATAACACATCAGGACCACTTTAATGGAATTAAGCAATTTATGTTCAGGCTTGTTTCACACATTAAGTTTTTTAAACAACTGCAGTCATTGAGGTATAATGCCCAATCGACAGAGAAATACACACACTGAAACTGTGTCTTTAAACAAGGACTTCTGTACAGCTATGCCATAACTACAAGGGAGAGCACAGATGTGAATGACCTGGAAACACTGACCAATCAGAGCAGACTGGGCTTTTACAGGAGGGACAGGTGCTTAAATAGTGTGTTTCAGACAGAGGGAGAAAACAAGAATATTCAGACAAAAAACAGTAATAATAATGTGTTTTTTGAACATTAAAGCATGAAAACATGTTCAAGTTAAAACACAAAATACAAGTATGAGCCTGAAAGTGATCACAATATAGGAGCTTTAAGAGACAAGTGCAAATAGAACAAACCAAAAATATGGTTAATAGATTCAAGTCAATTCGCTTTATTTATACAGAAACAGAAGAAGCAAATAATTCTAGTTATTGTTTGCAGTCTGCAGAACCTAGAAGTAACCACTGAATCAAATTGCTTGTGTCTCTGACATACTCACCCAGCTTGTTAAGGTTTATGAATATTGCGATGAATGAGTCTGTTTTTGAGGTGGTTTTCCCCTCTCCTCATTATTGACTCAGTCACATTGGAAGGAATATGCAACAGAGCTGCAGATTTCAGCTGCTGGGCTTCTGTGTTGCTGCCCTGCCGCCTGGTTCTGTTAAGTAGCCCAGATTTGTCCAGCTCTGCCTGTGGCCTGCTACCAGGCTACCATGTAGGAATAACATTGGTGTAATCTGTCCTGAGTTCGCTGACCTGGAGACCCCATTCCTCCCATCTGTGTCTTGGCTCTGGCTGCTGCCGAACACACACAGACAAACACACACAGACACACAGTTGGCCTGGCTGTTTTCACACACTAAGCCACACTGTGCTGCCCACAGCAAAAGGGGATTTTGCAGCCCAGTGCTGTTGATCCTGTTGGCCCACTGACCACAGCCAACATCTGCCCCAGAGCTGTGTTTGTGCGAGTAGAACATTAGACCAACACTGGCCTTTTAACAAGGGCAAAATTCACAGCTTAGACTCCAGGGGGTTATTAGCTTGAATGTATTTTTTAATCCGATTCTTGGGGCCTTTTAAAGCTTTTAATAGGCTAAAGGATAAGGTGGATAAGGTGCATTGTCATTTAATTACATTTCTGTTCTAATGTTGAAATGTTTACAGTATAAATTTCATATGATACACACATTTGTGAATTCTGGTTGTTTATTTACAGATAGTCAGATCTACTGTATGTGCACAGATCAGCTGACACTTGGGTTTGGTTAAATTGTGTGGGAAGTTTTGAGACTAAACTATATATTTTTATATTGACCAGGAATGTAGTGTCTAAATCAATAGTAGGGATGGGCCTTTTTAAGTCATTTCAATATTCGAATACTCACATTACCTGACGAACGAGTATTCAAATAGTCTTAGTAAAAAAACAAGGGGGGGGGGGGGGGGTTCGTGTAACAACTATTAATGGAGAAATCCGGTAGAGTCACTAAATGCTGGAGATGGCTAACAGTGATTAGCTCGGGGCAGTAAGGTGAACGTATTAAAACGTCTTTTTTAACCACTAATACTGCTGAAAATAACACCAAACTTCTGCAGCAGCATGAGAAGAGTCCCTACACAGAAAACAAAGCACCAATGGGCTCCTTCCTTTTGGATTGACTTTGGTAATCCACTTGAATGGACTTTACTATGAGAGGAGCTGGTACAAGGGCCTGTTGGTAAGTCTTTAAAACACTCTTTTTATAAACTCTGGGTTCTCTAACTACGTTGTTGGTGCTTCATTTTCTGTGTAGGGACTCTTCTCATACTGCTGCAGAGGTTTGCTGTTATTTTCAGCAGTATTAGTGGTTAAAAAAGACGTCTTAATGCCTTCACCATAATGCCAAGAGCTAATTAGTGTTAGCCACGTCCAGCTGTTAGTGACTCTACCAGATTTCTCCTTTTATAGTTGTTGCATGAAAAAAGTAAACTTAAATGTGTAAGTGGGTGGGCTATCCCACATCCCACACTTGAATTGGTCTTTATGGAACTGATTTTGACCTGACTGATTAGTAAAACCTGTCAACAGTCTTCATCTTGTTGTCAAGGACCAGGAAGTCTTTACTCCACATTACAAGAGAGGCCTTCATACAATATGGAACTAGAAAAATCAGACAGCATTGATGATGAAATACTGAAAACTGTGACCACTGACATGTGACATATGTTATTAGAAAACCGCTGAGAACAACCTTTAACTTGAAATCAGGGCGATGAATATTATTATTTCTTATTATCTTATTATCAGAGTAGATCACTTATATGAATGATTTATTTATTTACCTTGAATTAAATTGCATCGATATTAAAAATCACATTTATACATAGAACTGCCTTAGAGGACAGCTTAGGAAAAATGTCCCACAGATTGTTGGAGGTTGAGGATGGATTTTGTTATTGGATTATTGTGAAAAATCGCAGTAAAAAATGTCTTGTATCCAAGAGATCCCAAGCCAGAGTCAAGTGGTGGGACGGTGCGGTTAATGGTCAGTGACTCAGCCCCAGAGCCTAACCCCCGACCCCCAGTTGGCAGATTCTGGGTGAAAATATTGCAGGAAAAATCTGCCGTGTGTCAGGATTTTTATTAAAGTTTCAACAGAGCTAGGCTAGTGGTTTTCGCCTACTAAGCCTAGCTGAGCCAACCACGTCCTGGCATTTGTAGATATTTATAAAAATATACTTTTGTCACAGTCTCTGTGTTAGAGACTTGAGTGAAATCTTGCAGTGCTATTAGGAGAAGCAGGTAGAGGCAGAGAAGCTTGTGTAAAACAATAGTACAACATTATATTAACATTTGATAAATGTTATTCAGCATCCAGACAGACGGATTTATGATGCTGTCTGGTCCATGCAGATGTGCTGTTTGCGGTCAGCCAAGCCCTGAAACATGACCTTCAGCCGTGAGTTAGTGAGAGTTACAGAAAGCAGCTCATTGCTTCACCCAGCCCTGCAACTCCACTTCCACCACATTCATTCCCTGGCTCTAACCATGAAACTGCCTCTGTTCTTTGCTTCTCCTTCAGACTGAAGCCCCTCGATATTGAATTCATGAAGCGGTTACATGAGAAAGTAAACATCATCCCCCTCATCGCCAAAGCCGACACAATGACTCCTGAGGAGTGTCAACAGTTCAAGAAACAGGTGTGTGTGTGTGTGTCTGTCTGTCTGTCTGTCTGTCTGTCTGTCTGTCTGTCTGTCTGTCTGTCTGTCTGTCTGTCTGTCTGTCTGTCTGTCTGTCTGTCTGTCTGTCTGTCTGTCTGTCTGTCTGTCTGTTAGTGTGGCCAAATGATTGATTGTGTCACTGTCGACCTCCACAGCTTTGTGTTCTCGACTCCCTAAAAAGTCCAGTTGATTTATTGAATTATACATCACAAGCCAAAACACAATACAGGAAGTAAAAGTCAGATTTTCCAGATTTGTTGAAGACACCACATCGTCATCACATAATTGTATTTCAGGACCCAGTGTAAGTACTGTACAGCACACTGTATTGATGCACAATGTCATGGTGGAGTTCTTAGTGTGTCTGCTGAATAAACAGGTAGGTTCTTCCTCATGTGTATTGACTAACCTCCAGTGTTACTATTGATGTTTCTGGATCTGTTTGTCCCACATGCAGCTCCATCACATCTCATCTGTTTTTCCGTCCCTCCCTGCCTCTCCCTGTTTCCTCTCTAATGTGTGCAGATCATGAAAGAAATCCAAGAGCACAAAATCAAAATCTACGAGTTCCCAGAGACAGACGATGAGGAGGAGATGAGGATGGTCAGGAAAATCAAGGTCCGTGCTTCTAAAGCTTCTAACTCTAAATAAAATTGTGTTTTTAGTTGCACCGAACTGTTCATAAAGCAGTGTCTTTATATTTATGTCATCCGTACTGTGCCTCTGTGCCTGTCAGTGCTGAGCCTACAGTGTATTTTTAGTCATTGTGTGTGAGCTATGCAACAGTTGTGTCCCCTCCCTCCTCTCTGCAGGATCGTTTACCCTTGGCTGTAGTCGGTAGTAACACCATTATCGAGGTCAACGGGAAGCGAGTGCGCGGGAGGCAGTACCCCTGGGGCGTGGCTGAAGGTGAGAGGTGCAAGGTCAACTGATCCCAACCTGTAAATTGATCAACTAAGTGGAGCCTCTGATATTTCCACAGGTTTATTGGATTATTGAGCATCACGTGTAGATGGTTTGCAAAGCAGTAACACAATCCATGTGCTCTCATTATTCAGCACACACACACACACACTAGGGAACTGTGTTATTGACAGGGAATACATCAGCATGAGAAGCATTGGACAAAATAATTGTTAAAATGACTCACTGGGTTGTTGAACACTAACAATATAAATGGGTGAAGACATAACATACAAATTTCATATATAAAGTTTTTGTTTAAGAATGAATAAAACATTGTAGGAATTATAAAGAAAAACAATAAAATAATGTTTTCATACTTAAAGGAGTAGAAACTGAGAGCTGTCGCATCACACTTAATATATTTACTGTTATAGAAGTTCCAGAATAACAAGATCAAATGTTCTGCGATACAAAGCTACAGAGCAGAGGGCTGTTTGCTCTGCAACTAGCTCACACAGGTGAACAGTGCCCGGCATCCCAGTCCCTCCATGGGTCCCATGTCCCCTCGGTCCTATGTTCCCCAGGTATTAACTCCCCGCTTGTCACATACAAAGCGGGGAGTTGTTCCCCTGCTTGTCACACAGTGCATTTAGATTGTACATCAGTAACCCGAAAATAGTCTTACCCCTGTTAAGGGAAACCCACGTCTTGTTTCAGTGGGACTCTTTGCTATTTGTAAATCTTCATTGGTGCATTGAATGAAAAAGAATTTTTTTTTTATTATAATTAAATACAGATTATATTAAATAGATTAAATGTGTTGTGCATGTAAGCCAAAAAACAAACGTTCGTGGTGCTGTTTTGGTACTTTGTCAGAATGCTACTCAGAATTTCGTAAACACATGATGATTTAATGGAGATTCATAAAAGTTAAATGTATTTCATGGAGCAGACAGTTTTACTGTCTGTTTGTTGGAGCAGCTCAGCACAGAGAAGCCCTATAACTGTCTTTTAAAACTCAACTATTTGAGGGTAAGGAAGAAGACTGCTTGTGATCTTGATAATGCAGGCTTGGAAATATTTCATAAATAATTGAGACGAGGAGGAAAATCATTTCATACGGAACTTTTGGTAGGCCTTAAAGTGTAATTCCGGCGCAAAATCATCCAATGATCTTTTGCGGCACTTTCCATAATACATCAAATAGACAGTTTTTTTCATGTAACAACTATCAACAGAGAAATCCTGGAGAGTCGCTAACAGTCAGTCATGGCTAACAGTGATGAGCTCGGGGCAGTACGGTGAAGGCATTAAAACGTCTTTTTTAACCACTAATACTGCTTAAAATAACACTACACTAAGCTCCATTATGACTGGTTGAGTTCCCATCAGGGGGGCCTGAAAGCCTGGGAATTGTATTTGTTTGTAATTAGTGTTTTCTAAGTTTACATAAATTAAAAACTGGCTGAGAGACTGAACTATGCATTTCAAATATATAATAGTGGAGGTTCTCTGAGGGCCCTCTCAACCCTTACACGAGGTGACTGCTCATGTATAGGGCCCAAAATTAGGTGCTACAACCTTTACCATATTATCGCATGTTTTCTGGTTAAACAATAATATAAATAATTCAATACTTCAGAATCAGATTGAGTTTTAATTGCCAAAGAATTTGCCTTGGTGTTCGGTGTGCATAATAGACAAATTATGAGGAATAATAAATAAAGCAAAGTACTGCAATGGTAAAATACATAAGTATAGAATAGAAAAAATACCACAAACAATAATACAAAATAATATAACCAAATATGTGGAATATTACCGCAGGGTGGGCCAAAGTTCATAATAAAATATTATGATCTAAGAAATGTGTTACAGTAATGTAAAAAAAAAGGACTGAGTATTTTCTTGTTTTATTAAGAAACGTGAAAAATTAAAGTGTAATTCCGGTGTAAAATCCTCACATCGTCTTTTTCGACACTTCCATACTTCAAATAAGCCATCGAGGCAGTTTTTTTAGTGAAAAACTATTAACAGGGAGACATCACAGAGAAGGACTCTTCTCCTGCTGCTGCAGAGGATTGCTGTTATTTGGAGCAGTATTTGTGGTTAAAAAAGACGTTTTAATGCCAACACCGTACTGCCCCGAGCTAATCACTGTTAGCCACGTCCGACTGTTAGCGACTCTACTGGATTTCTCCATTTACAGTTTATACACGAAAGAAAACTGTCTCGATGGCTTATTTGATGAGTGTAAGTGCCGAAAAAAAGACCATGAGATGATTTTGCGCCGGAATTACACTTTAAGGATGCACACAATATGTTCTGGTGAGAAACCCTGAATATAAACAGAACAGTTTGATCATAAGAAGATTAAGATTACTCCACGGCGTACATTTAATACATGTGCATCTCATTTCTTGAACTCTCAATTTAATGTAATCTTGTTAAGTTAATGTAATCCTTAGTCATATTTAGTGAAAACTGGCTGGTGTGTGCTTGTGATGACCAGAAAACTGGAACAATGCAAGTATTTACAAAGAAGCAATACTGATGATATGAAAAAAAACCAACACGGTGACATACTCAAGCCTGCAGTGGGAAACCTGCTTTAGCACAGGATATGAGAGTCCTGTTTGACCTGTCACAGGAAGTTGCTGTCACATTGTGGTGAGACGTATGAAGCATGACAACAGATTGATTCACAGTGAGGACACAGCAACAGTGTGAGACGTGTTTACTGTAGCGAGTGAGCTGGAGGCATTGAAGGGAACATCAGTTCATATAGATTATGTTGTGTGTCAGAAAAAAAGAAGAACTGAGTACAGTACAGCCTATTCGATGACTTGTAGGAGTGCTACTATGACACTAGTTTGCCGTCCATGGGAGTGAGTTTTGGAATACCAAAAATATTTTTGGCTCTGTGTCAGCATAAATATGTAGAGAGGGCGGGAGAGAGAGAGAGAGAGAGAGAGAGAGGGAGAAAGAGGGCAAGGTCCCTGAGAAGCTATGCAAGTCACTCCACCACAGCAGTCCCCAGAGGACTGTGGTGAGCTTCACTGTAGGAGGGACGCAAACGGCTGCTCATGCTGCCACCTGCTGATGCTCTCTGTTACTACAGCCACAAACATCAGTTCTACTACAGGGCCTTTAAAGCCTGAACAAGTCTGGAGAAAGATTAGCTGTGGAAACCAACAAAAAGCAGTAAAAGATTATCATTAATCATCATAAAATTAGAGCTGGATATATCAATAAATAAATAATCCTGTTAGTCACATAAATTGAATCCTTAAGCACGAAGAGCTTGGGAACATGGTGAGGATATTAAGTACTGTTGCATGGCTAAAATATAGAATAGATTATTAGATTATAAGTGATTGGATGTGTGCGGAGAACAAAAAAGGAAAACTGCTGCGTTGTTGGGTATCATTTTCTATACTGACTGTTTTTCTTTGCTGTATCCATAACCCCTACAGGGAACAATTCTGTTCACGTGTAAGAGTGTTCTGTCTAAGCTGCTGTTTGTCTCTTCTTACAGTGGAAAACGGAGAGCACTGTGATTTTACAATCCTGCGGAACATGCTCATCAGGTGAGCATCATCTCCTCTTCCGTACAGGACGGTAGTGTCAGTGCCTAATGCCTCACATGTTTAAAAAGTTTCAAATAAAAAGTCCACATCATGATTCTTCGATGATGATGTCCTTCTACAAGCCAGCACCTTTTCCTTCAGTTCTGCATTCAGAAAATATATCATCACCTCTGCAGGTTTGATAGAGATACAATTAAAGTTGTCCAACAAGAGAAAAATGGCTAAAAGCTTCCGTTTGGTGCAATGAACTACCAACGTAAAATAACTCAGAACAAATACAGGCAATTAGACGCGAGGCATCATCAGGAAGAGCCCCTAAAGCTCAGCATGCTACCGTTACGTGTGCAGCAAGCATTAAGTCAAATATCCAAATGTCCTTTTTAGGCTAACTACATTTCTGAAAGTTAAGCTGAAGCATATTGATACTATGCAACTAGTGTTCTAGTGGCCTTAGCATGTTAAAGGCTCAGTAGGCAGCTCATTTTTGGCAGTATTAGGTAAAAACTTCCATAATAATCTTGGGCTCTCTCCCAGGCTCCGTTTTCAGCCTGCAAAGAATCGAGACGTGACGGAAGACCTAGCCTCCTGCTAACCGTAGCCAAAGGCATAGGGGCTTCTGCTAATACGAGCTCAGATTTATGTTGCTACGTTAGAGTCCTGAATCCTACTATTCCACCTCAAACGTCTCCACAGACCTACAGGTTTGCCAAGAGTGACAGTTCATTCCCGTCTATAATTTTAACAATCACAATCATGATCGGCACGATTGAAATAAGTGACGCGTAAGCAAACTGATAGAGGTGAGCATATGAGTAAAGTTAGTTATCCCTTTCACTCACCCCGGCCGTCTAGTGAAATCATTCACCACTGTGACACAGCGCTCATGTGTTTAAAAAAGGGATTTTCTTACCTGTGACTCGGACATTATGAAGGATGACGCCAAAAAAAAGAAGCTTAGTTGGCGATTGGCTCGGGCGGGGACTGCCTGATGCGTGTATGACGAGCGTGCATTAGATGCCCGTGCTTGTCTGGTGGGGCGAGCTGAGCCGATGAGACCCGTGTAGACTCAACAATCCCATTTTTTCTAGGTTTCCTGCCTACTGTTGTGCTTAAATAATCCTTTGACGAGCTAATGTTTTTAGCTAGCTACGAACATTGTGTTACCGATTCAGCGTTTATATATACTATAAATACGTGGATTCCACATCTGGGCATACTTGTGTGTTGCTTTTGGGTGTTGTAGGAAAAGAAATACCAAAACTAAGCAACATGGAATAACATTTCACAAACTTGTTGAACAGGTCCTAATCCTTCTTTAAAGCTAACACGAGGTTGTGTGAATGTCCTGATACTAAATTAAGCTATCACTAGCTTATGTTGGGTGTTAAGTAATAAGTCATATTTCAGTAAGATGCTGGAAACTATGTTCATCACTGTGTATTATTCAAGTGGCAACCTTGGCTGAACTGCAGTTCCTATGGCCACTTGAGGTGTTCTCCAAGCAAGTCAATCCCCATAGAGCCCCATGTTAAAATGCCCAACTTTACAGCAGAACTAAACAGGTTTACAGCCAGGTACAAAAAACGCTTTTGGTTTCCATAGCTAATTACCGCTGTTGCGGTTGCCGCTATTGCTCCGATAGAGCCATCATTAAATTATTTTCTTTCTCCTCTTCCTCCTTCCTGATATCACCCACTCACACCCAACACTGTTTTTAGCATTAAGCCATAAAGTCCTACAAGATCAGTCGCCGTGGCCATGTGGGCTTCCTTAAACACATTGTGGTGTGATGTCATCAATGATCTCATGCGGGTCACTTCAGGGGCGTGAGCTGTTCACACAGCAGTCCGTAGACAGACCACATTTATAGATGTAATGTGAACAGACAAACAAAGAATCGGATTTGAGCATTAAGACCTTTATGAAAAAAGAAAATTAAGTATCATGTATCATAAATACCTGTGAATATGTTGAAAATTTTGCGGGAAATGATGACTTTAATATTGGATAGACCTCCTGCCTCCATGTTCTCCTGAACTAAGCTGGTGGCCACGTTGAAGTATTGCTCCAATGGACTGCAGTGGCCAACTGGCAGCTAGGATGTATATATATATATATATATATATCTGTGGTTTCCGCCCTTGGTTGCATAGTGTTGCGCTAATTGTTTTCCCTTCTGGTATGATGCCCTGTGCCCTGTCTATATATAATACAACTCTTAAGGAGTGACCAGAGAAAGTCTACTCAGGACTGAAAATACTTATCTTAAAAAATATTTAAGCAAAAGTATCGATTAAAACTTCGAGTAAGAGTAAATATGGTCACTTACTTCCCTCATGTTGTTTTCCAGGACCCACATGCAGGACCTGAAGGATGTGACAAACAACGTTCACTATGAAAACTACCGTAGCAGGAAACTTGCTGCGGTCACCTACAATGGTGTGGACAACAATAAGAACAAGGGACAGCTAACCAAGTAAGTTCATCTGTACAGTATGCACAGATAGGTGGTGTTTGTGCGGCAAAAATGCACATTCATAGTGTGAACTAATGGGATAATGTTGCTGATTTAGCTGCTGGTTCTATCAGCGCGCTCCGAGCAGCTCATTCACTGTGTAACCACGTAAGGGGAAACTACAGTTCAGAGGCCAAAGTCTGCAGCCACTGACCTTCAGATTAATGTTTGCAAGCTGTCACTAAAGCAGCCTAAACCTTTAAACCCATTCCTGGCCAAACAAGCCAGCACTAACCTCCCCACTAACCAGCCACCAGTATCAGTTGTGTTTAATGTGACGGTACTAACAGAGGCACCATCTGACTCCTAATCCACCGGCTGCAGCTGTCAGTAATCACCAGCTCACTCTCACAAGCTAATGCATGGTTTATGCCGCATGTTAAGTGTCTGTGCATTTGTTTGTTTTTAGACCTGACACGGCTGACGGCATGTAAGTGTTACATCTCTTCTTCCAAACCTCTCCAAAGAATCCATTTTCACTCCTATCTCTGACCAGTTTCATTTTCCCCCATTCCCTGATTTATTTATTTTCACCTGCAACGCAACTGCAAATGTATACGTTCATTGGAATGAAACACTGCAAAATGATGTTCAATGAAGTGATCCTGTTACACAAATACACACACCATGGGCCATGACATCATTTTATATCTATGTGCAGCCTGTCATCTGTCTAATCAGTGTTGTTCTCTAAAGCATCAGTCATCTGGCTTGGCTGCTTGTTTTGCGGTTTCATTACTCATTTCTTATTAACCACTGATTTTTTACTGTGCAACTAATGGCTAAATACTATACAACCACTGGCTAGTATTTCTGCTCTGAGGTATCTGGAATTTCTGGCAGCTACGATATCTCCTGCTTGGCTAAAAGAACAAGTATAGCAAATTAAATCCACTCCAGCAATCATTGCAGCTACTTAGTATTAAACTCACTTGTTTATTAAAGTGTCATTCCGGCGCGAAATCATCCCAGGGTATTTTTCTGCACTTACATACATCAAATAAGCCATCGAGACATTTTTCTTGGCACATGAACTATTAACGCGTAAATCCTGTACAGTCGCTAACAGCCAGCCGTGGCTAATACTGAATAGCACTTTTAAAGCCTCTGAACCCCCACGCAGGTGTTTTCAGTTCATCTGGCAAACTGTGATTGATTGACATCTTCCAGAGTCTCCTGTTATCTTTGCTTCACCTTTGACCTCATAATCAAACCTCTTCAAAGAGGTCTAATCAGCCAGAATATCTGAAAACACCTGTGTGGG
Organism: Echiichthys vipera; assembly: GCF_963691815.1. Lineage (NCBI taxonomy): Eukaryota > Metazoa > Chordata > Actinopteri > Perciformes > Trachinidae > Echiichthys > Echiichthys vipera. The sequence continues at coordinate 5,143,149 of NC_139838.1, read as the reverse complement.
TGTTCAGAGGCTTATACGTTCAGACTAACCCACCGTTAAATATTCTAGGACTCTAGTTTGAGGCTGTGGTAATCCTAGACGTCGCAAGAGCTCATTTTATACAGTGAGGTCAATATAGATAAGCTAACGTGACATGGTACCAGTGTGTCCTTTAGGTGGTCTAGTTTCTTATGATACCAGTATCTTCACTCTAGCTTTAAGTTAGACTCTACTACAGCCTCTTAAAGACGCTCCTAGGGTTCTTTTACTAGGGTACTCATTCAGATTTCAGGCCGGGCCACCCCCTAGAAACGCCCCTGGCAATGGAGTTAATAAATGGCAAAATCACTTCTGGAGCTGGAGCCCTTCAGACTGGTCACTGTTGAGCTCTAAAAGAGGTCTGTTTGTTTTTGTGAAACTGTAAATTGTGCTGCCTCATCTCTGCACAACTAATGAACAGATATTAGCGAGCAAATTTCCCAACAGAGTCCATAACAATGTAAACAATGCTTCTACTAGCCTCTATCTACATGGCTTATCAACAATTTTTTTTTATTAGCAAGCAAGATGATATCAGCTGCTGTTGTCTGAGAGCTAAGGACCTCCAATATGACTGCAGGAAAGGGTTTTTTTTCAGCTGGACAAGTGTGTCAAGCCATTTTAGTAGGGCATGGTTAGTATCAGAATTAGGGTTTATTGCCTCATAACGCCTGTTCTCCTGACAAGCCCCTGTCACCTTCCCGCTACTACCCTCGCTGGAAGCCATCTATACGGGGGGCTTCCAGGGAAGGCAAGCAAGTCGGGCCTTTCCTCCTTCCCTGATCCTGCCTCTTCATCACTCTGTAGTCAGAAAGGCCTTTATAAGTGGGAGGGATGCACATTTCTGACCACCACTGACAGGAAATATCCACCTGAGATGTCCCAGTGACCATCCACATACCTGCCACTGTGTGCTGTCTGTATGAACACTGGCTTGTGTCTCCAGGAGTCCTCTAGCACAGATGGATGAGGAGCGACGGGACCACGTGTCTAAGATGAAGAAGATGGAACAAGAAATGGAACAAGTGTTTGAGATGAAGGTGAAAGAGAAGCTCCAGAAGCTCAGAGACTCTGAGGCTGAGGTAAACTTAACGAGGACGCTTTTTTTTTTTTTGTGCTTATTAGTTTGTGTTCCTTTGTTCATGCTTGTGCAACCTCTTGACTGTGCGTCCGTGTCCCTGCAGCTCCAGAGGCGTCACGAGCAAATGAAAAAGAACCTGGAGGCTCAGCACAGAGAACTGGAAGACAAACGTCGCCAGCATGAGGAGGAGAAGGCCAACTGGGAGGCCCAGCAAAGGATTCTGGACCAGCAGAAATTAGACGCCTCCAGGTAAACAAACCCGATACACCGTGGTTTACAGAGTTGAAAAGAAGGGTCCATAGCAGGTTTATTAAACTGGCCGCCCATAGGAAAACCATCAGTTCTGTTTACAAATAAATGGGCCAAAAAAGACCTTGGGGCTAAATTATTAAAGAAACACACACACACACAGAACGAATAGTCAGCAAGACAGCTACGCTTTTTACTAGTGTAATAAAACCTTTGTGGGTAAAAAGCCAATGTTTCATCAATACAGATGTTCAACAGGCATAAATGTATGGAAAAGCTGCAGTATATTTCAATTAACTCTCATCCCCCTATATGTTACACAAGCACAGCATGTTGGCTCAGCTAACAGGGAATCGTTACAAGCTCAAGCTAAAAACGTCTGTATGCTTTCTGTTTTGCTTAGTTTTCTGCATTTCATAAAAGTTAGCCAATTCTTAAACTTGGCTGCTGGCTGAGACAAATCGGCCCCTCCTCCCTCTACCTGCAGCACCCAGTCACACCTGCACACGGTTCATTCATATGCACGTCACTTGCGTCATCGTCATTTTTTAAAAAGCAATTTTATACTAATGAAACAATGACAGAGCATCAGGAGTCTGGATTTTCAGCACACACACCAACAACAGATAACCCTGGCAACCAGCAACGCCCAACACTATTGGCTGCTACAATGGAAACAGAACGGTACACAAAGTTATTGTCAAACCCGTCAAAAATATTTTCAGATATTAGTTCAGACTAAATATATTTTTTTTATGGAAAAGAAATTCTTTCATTCTGTACCCCTCAAAACGCCCTGTGGGTGTATTCTTTTTTTTTTAAATATTAAAAACATATTCAACCTTTAAACAATGCTGTATCAGGGCCTTGTATGTCCAGTGAGTAAGTGATTGTGTCAGAATTTAAATCCTTTATATGCAGTGACCCCCACACACAGACCCTAGATGTGAGGGAGTGCATCAACACGTTGCCCCATCAGACTAACCCCCACCCACCCACCCCCGTATACTGTTCCATGCTGTTCCATCACTGCTCTCCTGTCCTCTTGTTTTACAGGACCTTGGAAAAGAACAAAAAGAAGAAGATATTTTAACAGCTCTGGAGGACCTTCCTGATATTACAGTGTATTATTTTGCAAACCTGCCAGCCCTTGATTGTCAGAGCATCTGTCAATCCTCTCCAGCCGCTGTTTGACCATATTACTGTGTAATAATCAAGTGAACGCCAGGGGGCAGTATTGTCTGAGTGGAATCGTTCTCTGCTCATCTTCATGATCCTCCTTAGAGAACTGTTATTATCCCTTTATTGCTTCAGTGTGCAGTCTTGTTTTGTTCACTGCTCACACACACAAATATATTCCCGTAGAAAACAGCTGGTGTTCTTACTTCTTGACAAACGGGAGGACAGAGTTCAGAGTCTTTCTCTCCTCTTTTAGTCTTCTCCTTTAGGAATGTTGGCTGCTGCGCTGCTCTGTGCTGCGTCCTTTTAATGCCAAAAAACCAAACAAAGAGGTCAGCGTTTACCTTCCTGCACATTGGCAGACAGCGTCAGGCCCAAGCTCACCTCAGGCACTGTTTTTATATATATGTGTATCTTTCGGTTCACTTATTTAGGTATCACATTTAATTTCCTCCTTTCATCTCCTGTAATGTAAATTGTATAACCATGAACCGCAGTGTTTATCTTCAACCATGTGTAACATTTTCTTACTTTTGTTTTGTTTTCTATTGGCCCTGGTATAGAAAGTATGTTCATTTGTTCCCAGGATCGTAGCCGGTGTTTTTCAGCCTTGCTCTTGGAAACCAAACCTGTATTCCTGACGTCACTCATGCTGAGTGTAACGGTGTCAAGAAGCTGCTCTTGAAGTGCTTTTATGTGGATTTATTTGAACTTCTCGTGCATATTCAGTTTTTAAACAATTATTTCCAAACAATCAAATCTTTCCGGGGGCAGGATGGGAAAGCTGGAGTTGGGATGCTTCAGCCAAACAGTGGTCAACTCGATAACTGTACCGAGCTGGCTTCCATTACATCACATTTAGCACTGTTTGTGTACTGCATCTTTATTTTGTAACGTCTTGTTTTCATTGTAAAAAGTCACGTAATAAAATTGTGATGGGGAAAAAAACACATGAGATCTTGGCTAAATGTTCGAGAAAAAAAACAAGTATTGGAATACCGAACCTTACTTCCATTTGTTATTGTTGAACGTGTCATTCTGAGCCCAGGGGCACTCCACTCTTCTGGGGCCTCTTTCTAGCAGATGTGGAACTTGCTGCAGTGATTTGATCCCATTGCTCCCATGCTACCAATACTAGTCCAATACTGATGTTGGGTGATCTGGTCTGGCTCAGTCGTTCCAATTCATCCCAGAGGTGTAGGATGGGGTTGAGGCCAGCCCAGTTCTTCCACACCAAACTACAAAAACCATTTGGGTTAAAGAATAAAGGGCCTTCCCCAAACTGTTGCTGTAAACACTGTGGGCCTAAGACCTCGACCCCAAGCCGTAATTATCTTATTTTTGATCCATTCCTTGATGCCTATGGGATCATGATTGTTATTTGATGCTATAGACGCTCAACGAGTGAGCCAAGATAGCCTAATACTGCTGTTTGACATAACTGCAGACTAAACCAAATGCTTACAAATGGTGCGTTTTCACTATGGTCGAATACCCGGAATGAGGCGGGTCCATCTCCCTGAAAGCCCCTAATTTGCACGGTAGTCGCTCAAACCCCTGAGAGAAGCCTGGTTGCTGATTGACTGTAGCTCTCAGCAGGATGTGAAGTGTGGTCGTACAGACGCCACAACAACCCGGAGAAGTAGAGTAGACACTTTTATCCAGTGGTGAAGAAGAACACAGCACAGAAAATGATCTGTGCATGGGCATCTTTGCACAGCCTTGTTAAAATGAGTGCTGCAGTGGCCGGGTTGGATTCTGACCTGCGGCCCTTTGCTGCATGCTCCCCCCTCTCTCTCTCACTCTTTTACAGTGCCTTGAATCTTTAAGTTGGAGTGTTTTCTTTGATGTTACTTGTACATAAGTTTGTTTGTGAATCATATGGGCCACCTTAAACCAAACTACAACTATTCTGTATTTATCACTTTGAGAAAGAGCGGTGCTCTGCTGAATCACTGATCAGCTGATCACCGGTGTTTGAAACCCATTCAGAGTGATAGGTCACCTCTGGGGCCTTTTTTTGTAATGGAAACACGGCGAGTGAGCAGCCATTTGAGATGGCGTGCCCTGAAACTTTCGGAGCGGCCACATTTGACCCTGATGGAAACACGCCTAAAGTTATTTATTAGTTTCTGACTCTGGGGAAGTGGGGACGTTCCCTAAAACTACTGTATCTCTTAAACCAAATAATACACATTTGGTGTGTTTTACGTGATCGTCTTTGATAACAAATGTAATATTTTTTTCCCCTCCACTGAGCATAACCATTACATTATTGTAAAAACATGTTGCGATCTCTCAAAGTTCAATTGGCAGTTTCATTCTAAAACCATTGCTATTGTTGCTAACGTTTTTTTTTCTCTTGTGAACTAACTGCACCAATGGTATATTATAAAGATAAGTAGCACCTTCTCTATACAGTTACTATGCAGTATGGCAGTGGTTCTCAAACTTTGTACATGACGTACCACCTCAGTAAATATCTAATATAGGTTATTTATTGAAGGTTTATTCCTCATCAGAAGGTTATTTATTAAAGGTTTATTCCTCATCAGGAGGTTATTTATTGTTGACTGTCTTCAGCCACAGCCACGCTGTAGGAAGGGTAGCATCAGAACAGGGTCATCCCTATGTTCCCCGGTTGCATAAGGGTTACGGTTAGGGTCTACAGAGGCCTATTTGCTGTGGAATTCAGCACCGATTGTGGACAAAATAACAGACTCTGGAACATCGGACCCTTTTCTTAAAAAAGGGGTCGAGGTTCCCCAGTCACATACAAAGCGGGGAACATGGCTTCGCTCCCCATCAGAACTGATATGTCAGTGTTTCCAAACCAATCATTTTACCTCTGCTTATTATCGTATCTTCACAGTTTAGCTCGTAACTCATGACCGTGGCCATGTAGCAGGCTGATATTAAAACAAAAGTATGACAGTAAATGCTAAACTTATTATAAATTACCTTTCACGGATCTTTAAAGTTAAAGTATTTTCTTAGTATTATATTCATTAAGTAATTAGTGTTTCCTTTTTGATTTCTGACATCCTCGCGTTCCACCAGGGAGAGCTTGAGGACCACCATTGGTACAAGTACCCCAGTTTGAGAACCATCATTCCACCATGAAAATCTGTCCCTGACTGGACTGAGATGTCCATGTTTCACTTTTAACATCATATCATGTAACAGGGGAGTAATCCGTTATTGGCAGCACTCTTGTACCGTTGAAGAAACGGAAATTGCCACTATAAGTACTGATTATTTGGCATGACAAAATCTAACTATGAAAGCATTTCTGGGGTCCAAAGTGAAGAGCGTGAGGCCTTAATGGTGTCTGCGTCCAGCAGGTGGCAGCACAGGACTGCAATGAAATGCCTCTTGCTATCAGGTTCCGGGTCTTGCCATACCTTTGATCAGCCTTATCAGCGTCGCTCTGAACTTTAACCATGACCCCGGTGTTTGTCTCTTGATGCACTTAAAACACTAATTGCACTTAGTAAAGGCTTCCCCCTGGGCTTGTGTTGTCCTGGCCTTTCACCCACTGAAAAGATCTTCCTTGCAAACCTCCTGTGCACTGTCACTCTGCCATGATAAGTCAGATTAGGCTTTATCAAGAGCACAGTGCACCTCAGTCTGACCAGTCACCAGTCAGGGGAAAGCTGCTGACTTGGCACTGATAACACTCAAGGTTTTAGTGTAAAGTAAGGTGTTTTTTTGGGGGGTATTTTAATGGTTTTAACGGGTTGGTTGTGGAATTCTGTTCCCACCATGTGCTCTTTAGGGGCTGTTAGCAGTCATACAGGGGGGTCTAAGGGTTGGGTTGTTGAGGCTACCCCAAGGGTCCTTAAATACCCACTAGTGGATTCAATAGATACTGAGGGGGTCCATGTGAGGGTCACAGGGATTGCTGCTTTATTTACCTTAGGTTCTTCCAGAGGTCCTTAAGGGGCTAAAAGAGGTGTTAAAGTGGTCCAAGGTCCTTTTAGATGTCTCGATGTCTTAGATGGTTCTGGGGTTCTTACCTTGGCAGCATTCCAGGTGCACATAAGGCAATCACAGGGTTTCTTGCAGTCGTTCCTTGGTTCTTTGTTATTGGGTTTGAGAGGTTCTTAATGGATTTTATGTTCCTGGGAGTTTTTAGAAGTCACTGTTGTTTCATAGGGGTCTTGAATGGGTTGTAGGGGTTCTTTCTCGGTGCCTGAGGCGACTTAAAAGAGTTCTGTAAAGTCCCAGGGGTACTGGGGCCTCTTGATGAACTCTTTTGGAAGTTCTAACGGAGTGTAACTGATACCCAGACATATCAGTTTCCGTTTTATGGAGACCGATCTGTCCAAGCTGTGACCCTGCAGACAGCTATCAGATCTCTGTCAACCTGCTAAACCGCCTTCCTGACAACATTTCTGCAGGGAAATGCTGATGAGACAGAAATACTGATCAGAGGCATTGTGTAATCACCCAAATATACAAAAGTCTTGGTTAGAATTTGAAGAGTAGACGAATTCTTAGAAGAACTGCATCTTGGTGTCATTTTTGATCCAAACCCTGGCTAAGACAAACACATCTCAGGCAGATGTCAAGGATGAGACCATTTCTTTCTACCAAAGCTCTACAAACTGTTATCCACGCCTTGGTAGTTGATGAGATTACTGTAACTCTTTGCTCTCTGGCATCGCTAAAATAATCTCTTTCCCGCCTTCAGCTCGTCCAGAACTCTGCAGCCCCGGAAACATGACCACATAACAGCCGTCCTGGCTTCCTTACACTTGCTACCTGTTGCTTTTAGAACTGATTTTAAGATATGAATGATAACAAACAAAGCCTTCAGAGGCACTTTCCCAAGTTATTTATCAGATCTCTTCTAACCCTATGTTCCTTTCCACAGACTCAAAGGAGATAAAGCCATTGCGGTCAGGACTCCTAGACTCTGGAATGACCTGTCCGTTTCATCCTCTAAATCACTTGGAAAACCTCTTTTAGAACTGCTTTACATTTATTTTACGTATGACATTGTAGGTGTTTTATGAGTTTTTTGAAGATGCGTAGTTAATTTAATTCGCCTCAGGTCTTGAAAGGTGCTATAAAAAATAATGTGTATTATTATTATTACTATTATTATTATCATAGTAAGTGTTCTCACAGGTTAATATGTTCTTATGGAGTGAATGAAGATATTTAAAGACTTATGAAGTGACCTCTAGGATAAAAAATACCAGCTATTACCGTTTGTGTACACGTGCTCATATAATAGACTGCAGAAGCTAACCCTCCTAAAGGTTATAGAATGAGGACTAAACCAAAATAAATGCATATTCTCTTCAGTTTGACGTTAGAAAACATCATTAAAAGTGACTGATATTGCTCAGCATCAATATCCATCAGCACCTTTCTATTCTTGCCAAAACATTTAAGGAATTATGTGCCGTCATTGTGACACAGTGATACATTTCAATCATTGTGAGACACTCCCTGACTGCTGAAATCTTATTCACAGGAACTGTGTTGCTAGGAAACATCTCGGGTCCAGGTGTACCTCCTGTCCACTGTTGACTTAAGCAGCAGCGGATTAACGTGGGCCCATTTAGTGAGGTCTTCCCCCAGACACTTGTATCATATCCATAGCAGATGTGGTCGGGATTTTCATTTTTATTTGAAAAATCAGTATTTATGTAACCTTAGATTTGTCTTTGCCTCTGGCTTATTCAAACAAAAGCTGGACCCTTTGGACTCCCAGCTGTCCTGTGTGTGGAGTATAACACACACACACGCACATGCACACACACGCACTGCTGTGCTGCAGCATCACGCCACATCTTTTCCTGTCCGTCAACTAGTCTGCTTCAACCTCTCCTCTTGCTGATTGGCTGGCTGTGCCCTCGGGTCACCCAGGTGAAGACACTCAGCCAATAACAGAGGTGGACACTAAAGCCCTGTGTGTCAGCCCACATGACAAGACTGGAAGTGTTCACTTATCTAAATGTGCCCGTAGGGTCCCAAAAAGACAGGCAGCAGCCCTGACTGCACGACAGAGCTCTCTCTGTACTGGGGAGTGCAGAATCCACCATAGCTCCCTGTTTGTTCGCTGTGCCTCTCCTCCACAATGCTGCCACATTCTCCCTCTTATCAGGTGGATCAGAGTGGATTCATGCTCGGTTAATTGCTTCTGATATTGACCCGGTTCACTGAGAACAGCAGTGTTTCTAGGTTAGCTCCAGCTCTGGGCACAATGATAAGACTGTAGGAGCTGTGCCACTGAGGCTGTCACACTCTCTCTGTAGTACATGTTTTTATCCACTCCAGAGACAGCACATTATTCAGGCAGTTAGGCAACAGGAGAGCCTATTTATGCTTTAAGACAAGATGTAATGTTGGCGTAGCAATTCAATTTTATTTACAGTGCCAAATCATAACAAAAGTTATCTCAGGACACTTTACAGAGTAGGTAAAGACCACGCTCTAAAACCTTCCCTTTAACAGGCAGGAAGATCAGACAGACCCAGCACTATGGAGGACGGACATCTGTCTGCACCGGTTTGGGAGGAAGAATGGGAGAGAGAAAGAGAGAAAAGACAGACAGATGGACAGAGAGAGACAAAGACAGACGGATGGACAGAAAGAGACAAAGACGGACAGATGTACAGAGAGACAGACACACTTCCAGAGATGCAAGCAACCCCAGAAGTAACAGTAACTATAATAATATCTTTAGTAATGTCAGTATGACTCATATGTTATGGCAGTTAATATAGTAGAACAGTTTAAACAAGTGCAGCTAAGGTGATAGAATGTTCAGTAATTATGGTGTAAATATCATCAATGATGAGTAGTGGTAATAACAGCTGCGATACAGCAATAAATTCCACTGATGGTGTTTTTATTGACCACGGCAGCAGGCACCACCACGATCAGCAGAGACCTGAGAGACGACAAAGCACAAACAACTCCGGGGAAGAAGCTGAATTAGTAACATGCATTGATGAGACATGAATGATACAGACAGAGAGGAGAGAAGCTCAGAGGATCAGGAACAGTGTTGACCCCCGGCAGACTAGGCCTGTAGCAGCATCATTAAGCAGAACAAAATCATGATCAATCTGCTCAGGATGACAATGCTAACTTTTAACATGCTATGTTCAGCTTCATCACAGCTGTGTGCAGATCTGCACACTAACATGGTATTCATTCAAGTGGGATGTAAAATTGAGTATGAAGTGTGTTCCAACAGCATAATGTGTGGATTTTATGTATGAAAGAAATGCACTGATGTATACTGCTAGTATGAGATGTAAGCTATCTCGATCCCAAATTGCATTGCAGCTCTTCAGACTGACCAGTAGCAGACGATTAGAGCTGACCTGTCTGAAACTTTTGAAATAGTTTCAAGAACAAATTTTGTCTATATGTCGATGCTTGTCTGACTTCATGAATTGCCGTCGTAGATTCTGAGGCTGACTTCAGTGAGATGTGTTTGGTAGTATATACAGAGTGAGTTTGTAGTATGCAATTTCAAACACAGCCCGACAAGGGATGTCAAGTAGGGGGGCACTTGCCTGAAGACCCCGTACACGGTCAGAAACCAGCTTCACCATCCCAAAATACCTCAAAGCAGACTGAAAGTGCACATTACTGACAGGAATTGTAAATAACAAGTCTGTATCATTTTAACACAAACATTATTTCAATGATGTTTCAGCTTGATTTTAAATATTTTAGAGAGCAGCCTGGATGTAGAGAGAAACCCAAAAGCAAAACAAAAGTATGTATTAAAGCATTGGAAAAATGTTTTATCTGGGTATAAAAACATTACATTTTTTATCTCCTACTGGAGAATCAGCCCCATCTACAATATAATGTCGTCTATTAAAAAAATGACTGAATTAAAGTCCAAGGACCTTCAAGTCCTGATATCCGCTAAGCCAGTTCTCTAAACTGAAACAGTTGGGCTGCCTCACACTTCCACACACGGCTCATGTTAATTCAGCATGGTATTATGCTAATAAGCACTTAACACATTGCGCAGCTGAGACTCACGGGAACTAGTTTTGCAGGTTTGTGGATGTAAATAAATAAGTATCATGAATCTTTGACAAATGTAAAATCTGACCTCTGGGGGCTATCTTTCCCACTGTCGAGACATTTCACCCAAAACCACAAATGTCAACCTAATGGGTCAGTAATTATGGCAATCTGCTCAATGGAACATGAAGGGGTGTTATCAACAGTCCAGAAGCCGCCTTGGCGCAATTAGATAGACCGACAACCAGTCACAGCAGCGAGTGTGACATTCAACCAATCACAGAAATGGAAGTGAACTACAACCAATCACAGCAACCAAAGTGACCTACAACCAATCACAGCAACGAAACGTGACTGACAACCAATCACAGCAACGAAAGTGGCCTACATCCAATCACAGCAACGAAAGTGGCCTACATCCAATCACAGCAACGAAACATGAACTTCAACCAATCACAGCAACAAAATGTGACCTACAACCAATCACAGCAACAAAACGTGACTTACAACCAATCACAGCAACGAAAGTGGCCTACAACCAATCACAGCAACAAAACATGAACTTCAACCAATCACAGCAACAAAATGTGACCTACAACCAATCACAGCAACAAAACGTGACTTACAACCAATCACAGCAACGAAAGTGGCCTACAACCAATCACAGCAACAAAACATGAACTTCAACCAATCACAGCAACAAAAGTGACCTACAACCAATCACAGCAACGAACCGTGACCGACAACCAATCACAGCAAAGAAACTGGAACGACAACCAATCACAACAACAAAACGTGACCTACAACCAATCACAGCAACGAAAAAAGACCTAAAACCAATCCCAGCATCGAAACTTGACCGACTACCAATCACAGCAACCAAAGTGACCTACAACCAATCACAGCAACGAAACTTGACCGACAACCAATCACAGCAACGAAACTTGACCAACAACCAATCACAGCAACGAAACTTGACCGAAAACAAATCACAGCAATAAAACGTGACCGACAACCAATCACAGCAAAGAAACTTGACCGACAACCAATCACAGCAACGAAACTTGACCGAAAACAAATCACAGCAATAAAACGTGACCGACAACCAATCACAGCAAAGAAACTTGACCGACAACCAATCACAGCAATAAAACGTGACCAACAACCAATCACAGCAACGAAACTTGACCTACAATACCAACCTGAGCTTGACAGATTCAGGAATTCAAAACTTCATGGTTATGTTTAGACAAAACTACATGGTTAGGTTTAGACAAAACTACATGGATAGGCATGGTTAGAAAAGATTAAAGGTAATCTTCACTTTCACATGGGATCAGACAGGAAACCCAGGTGTACACACAAGATTTTCAACCTGGTGACCATGGTGACCCTGGTCTCCTCCCTAAGCAGAGTCTGGGGCTTATTAAAATACGTCATCTTACTTCCAGAGAACTTGCTGTCAGCTGAAAGCCCGGTTCAAAACCATTGCCTGTTGCATAAATAGTGGACGTTGCCACCTCTCCTTGACCTCAGTGCTTCTGCAACATGGATACATCAGAAAATCCCAAGCACAGGTACGATCCGATAAAAGAACCAAAGAAAGGACTCCAAACAGAATGGTAAATAGACTGCATTTATATAGTGCTTTTCTACTTTACCAGGCAAAGTACTGACAGTGAACCTTGATTTATGCCCTAGGTCGAGCATCAACATCTCTAATAAGGTAGTTTTGTCTAAACCTAACCATGTAGTTTTGTTTTCTAAACCTAACCATGTAGTTTTGTTTTCTAAACCTAACCATGTAGTGTTGTCTAACCCTAACCATGTAGTTTTGTTGTCTAAACCTAACCATGTAGTTTTGTTTTCTAAACCTAACCATGTAGTTTTGTCTAAACCTAACCATGCAGTTTTTTTGTCTAAACCTAACCATGTAGTTTTGTCTAAACCTAACCATGTAGTTTGGTTGTCTAAACCTAACCATGTAGTTTTGTTGTCCAAACCTAACCATGTAGTTTTGTCTAAACCTAACCATGTAGTTTTGTTGTCTAAACCTAACCATGTAGTTTTGTCTAAACCTAACCATGTAGTTTTGTCTAAACCTAACCATGTAGTTTTGTCTAAACCTAACCATGTAGTTTGGTCTAAACCTAACCATGTAGTTTGGTCTAAACCTAACTATGTAGTTTGGTCTTAACCTAAATAACATCAATACCAACTGGAACAACACAGGTACATTACATCAAGAATCCTGTTACTCCTGGGATCTCATAGGGAGCCCTTTAACCTTCATGGGAACTTGTGAAACCATTTAAAGAACACATCCAATCTTCTTGTGGGCCCTTAAAGACATGTATGGACCCCTGAAACCCTCTAAAGAACCATCAGAACAGACCCAGTAAACTTGTGGTGATCTTTAAATCCGTCTTTGAAAATTGTTGATGTTACAATAACCATGAATACATTTGCAGGAGATAATGCTCTCTTAGCACTGATATCAACAATGGTGCACCTATCCATTCATCCCAGAGCATACATAACTGTCCCTTTTTGACCATGGTTCTTATTTCCATTTGAAAAGAATACATTCAAAGCCATTGAATTTGTGACCGGAACAGACAGTTGTCCTGTCTATGAATGAGGAGAAAGCATAAGATCAATGGATGATCACATGCTTTGTTGATAAAGAATGAAACAAAGCATGTGTCTTATCTGAAATGATGATGTTAATTGAATCAGGCAGGAGCAGGAGTGATCATACATCCGTCCATTGATGGAGGCCCCAGTCAACACACTGACTGCCTTGGTACTACAGTCCTACATTTCACGGTTGTATTCTCTTCCGATTCTAATTTTAAAACAACACTCATGAAAGTTCATAAAACCCTGAGAAAATCTTAGATAAATTAAACCATACTGGCGGGATTCCCTTCTGCTTTTAAGTGAAATTCCGGCGTAAAAAATCCTCCCATGGTCTTTTTCGACACTTGCACACATCAAATAAGCCCTTGAGACAAAAAAAAACCCAGAGAGTTGCTAACAGTTGTTAACAGTCGGATTAGCTCGGGGCAGTACAGTGAAGTCATTCAAACGTCTTTTTTTAACCACTAATACTGCTCAAAATAACAGCAAACCTCTGCAGTAGCATGAGAAGAGTCCCTACACAGAAAACAAAGCACCAACAACGTAGTTTATGAACCCAGAGTTTATTAAAAGAGTGTTTTAAAGACTTACCTACTGGCCCCTGTACCAGCTCCTCTCATAGTAAAGTCCATTCAAGTGGATTACCAAAGTCAATCCCAAAGGAAGGAGCCCATTGGTGCTTTGTTTTCTGTGTAAGGACTCTTCTCATGCTGCTGCAGTATTAGTGGTTAAAAAAGACGTTTTAATGCCTTCCCCGTACTGCCCCGAGCTAATCACTGTTAGCCAAGTCCAGCTGTTAGCGACAGTACTGGATTTCTCCGTTTATAAATCATACACATGAAAAAAACTGTCTGGATGGCTTATTTGATGTGTGTAAGTGCTGAAAAAGACCATGGGATGATTTTATGCCAGAATTACACTTTAACCTCTTCCACAATCAGGATTTAAATTAGCAGAATAATGGGTTGGTTACAAGTTGTCCGTCAGTCTTCGTTTGAAAATATTAAATGAAAAACATTCATGTAGATTATTATGCAGTTCAGAACACTGTTAAAGGCCTTTACACACACCGATGAGCAAACTGAACTACGACTGTTGATATAATCTATTTTTTAAACACAGTTGAGTGTTTTAAAATCCTATTATCCTGTCTTATTACAGTACATCAGAAGACCAGGCATAGATATTGAATAATCATTTATTGATCCAAATTAAAGCAAATGTAAATCTGGATCCAGCCTTTATCAAAGTGCACATGCATGTCATGAGCTCCTGTTCCCCAGCGACAGAAAGCATTTCGTTGTCACGCCTGGAGTCACGCCCCCAGCTGCTCCTGACGGAAAAAGAATCTGACTCCACAGGTCGGAGGAGAGTGTTGGTTTTTCAAAATAAAAGCCGGAACGACAGGTGATTCTTTTTTTGGTTTCAGCTGTGGGCACCAGACTGTTACCAAAGTAACAAAATGAAAATATAGATTTTATTGGGAAATCATGTGTACATGAAAAAAAAAACTTAAATATATATAGTATGATATAATATATACAACTTATAAAAACGTGTGTGTTAAATTAGAAATTAAGTGATTAATTTAAATGTAACTAAAAAAAATAGAAAACACATACAATACCTAAACGATTTACTAATAAAACAGTTCAGTAAAATGATGATTTACTGATATAACAGTTAAAATAATGATTTACTAATATCACAGTTAAAATGATGATTTACTAATATCACAGTTCAGTAAATGATGATTTACTAATATAACAGTTAAAATGATGATTTACTAATATAACAGTTCAGTAAATGATGATTTACTAATATAACAGTTCAGTAAGCAGTGATATGTTGGCTGTTTAATCAAGAAAGGTAATCACAGTAAATTATTTCATGTGTAGAACTTTTTAAATAATATGGTGAGCCTCTATAAAGTTGTGATTTATGGTGGCATGGTGTGAGTTACATACAGGCCAAAAAAAATCCTGAAATCGGATCTGCACCCCTGGATGGATGGATGTTTATTTATTAATGTGTGTGCTTAAAATGACTCGTGTGCTTGACCTTCTTTCTGGGGTTCTCTTATTTTGAAGGCTAACACCAGATGTTCCGGTATTCGCCTGTGTGAACCCGTGCGCTTTGACGCACGTTGGGAGCGATGGTTTGTATTGATGTGAACGCTGGCGCGTCCCCGTCACAGGAGTGTGTGGAGGCCGACCTGTGGCCAGTCACACAGCGGACTGTTGGAGGGCAAAGTTTAGAGAGCAGCCTGTTTACCCAGCTCTTATCTCCCCCTGAGGACACACACACGCACACACACGCACGGGCTGCAGCTGCACGGAGACGCGGAGTGTGGGACGGACGCAGCATGTAGCCGGGACTGAGGACAGCTGCTGTGGTGGGTATCATTACTGTCCTCTTCAGTGGAGTGATGGAGGAAGAGTGTGTGTGTGTCCGGGTGTCTGCGCCTCTGTGACTGTCACCTCTCCTCTCCCCGTGATGCGTGTCTTTCAGCCTCTTCTCTCTCTGCCGTGGCCCTCCGTCTGCTCCCGTCTGCTGCACTGATCCGAGCCCCGGTGACCTGTTGCCGGAGCCATGGGTGGGAGTCTGGGCTGCCACCGCTCCATCCCCAAGGACCCCACAGACTTCAGCTGCGGCAAGCGCAAATTCAGCGCTGCGTGTAACTTCGGCCACATCCTGGTGAACCAGGAGCGCCTGAACATCAACACAGCCACGGAGGAGGAACTCATGACTCTTCCGGGAGTCAACCGCACCGTTGCGCAGAATATCGTGGAGTACCGGGACTGTATAGGAGGCTTTAAAAAGGTGGAGGACCTGGCTCTGGTGAGCGGGATCGGGGCCACCAAACTGGAGGTGATAAAACTGGAAATATGTGTCTCCAGCAGGACCAGTTCGTCCCAGCACTCCCCGTCCTCCCTGCGCAAAGATCCGGATCACCAGTCCTGTACCGGGATGAACATCAACACCGCCACCCCGGCGCAGCTCATGAGCATCCGAGGCATCACGGAGAAAATAGCCAAGAACATCGTGGCCTACCGGGCGGAACACGGCCCGTTTAAAAGCATCGAAGACCTGGTGAGGGTCAACCACATCAACAGCTCCCTGCTGGACAAAATCCGCTTCCAGGTGTTCGTGGAGCGCTCCAGGGCTCCGTCCACCAACACCAACGGAGGGCTGACCTGCACGACCAAGTCCCACCCCAGCCCGACTTCATTCAGTCTCAGAAGCGACGACCTAGACCTCCCGCCCGGAGGACCGACCCAGATCCTCTCTGTGCGGCCCAACGTGGAGCCCCCGCCCGGCATGCGGGACGGGAAGCCCGTGGTGCGCCTGGCCACCTGGAGCCTGCAGAGCTGCTCCTGCGATAAGGCCAATAACCCGGGGGTCAAAGAGGTGGTGTGCATGACCCTGCTGGAGAATGAGTGAGTAAAACACCCACAACTGACCTGCAATCAGTTAGGACATCTATATTGAGGTGGTGATAATAACGTAATCAGATGGGGCACGAGGCCAAGCGTGACCTGTTATCATGAGGGATGAAGAGCAGAGCTGAGGTGACGATCACGGGTTTGAAAGCCATTAAAGAATGATACAAATGAGCTCCAAACTCATTTCAATTCTTTCTTATAGACTTATAGAATAAACAGGTGAACAAAGTATTTAAGGACTCACAAACAACTCTATCAATATTCTAAATGCAAATGAAAATAATATTTAGAGACACACATCAGTGTTCAGGAGCCGTTGCCCCCACATCCCTTAAAGAACTGAGCAGACTTTAAGGTTTTACCAAAAACATGTCATGCTATCCATCTTTGATATTGGGCCCAGTGGCGTGCACAGACTTTTTGAAGGGCAGGGGCAAAAAGGGCAAATAAGGGCACATATAGCACATCCTCGCCACTGAAGAGGGCACTTTAGCACACATTTTGACTCCCAGAGGTTACTTTACTATGGAATTGGCACCTAGAGGACACTTTAACATGCAAGTGGCTCCTAGAGGGCACTTAGGCACACATTTTGGCTCCCAAAGGTTACTTTACTATGCATTTTGGCGCCAAAGAGAACACTTTAACGTGCGTTTTGGCTCCCAAAGGTTACTTTAGCACACATTTTGGCTCCCAAAGGTTACTTTAGCATGCTTTTGGCTCCTAGAGGGCACTTAAGCATGCGTGTCGGCTCCCAGAGGTTACTTTACTATGCGTTTTGGCTCCAGAGGACACTATAATGTGCATTTTGGCTCTGAAGAGAGCACATGAGAACACTTTTTGGCTCCCAAAGGTTACTTCAACAAATTTTTAGGATCCCAGAGGTTACTTTACTATGCGTTTTGGCTCCTAGAGGACACTTTAGCGTGCATTTTGGCTCCAAAGAGAGCCCTTTAGCACACATTCTGACTGTTTGACACCAGTGTCATTAGAAGCCATATCAGTGCCAGATCAGTGTGTTACTGCTTGTTGGATGTTTCAAATGCACACACTACAGCATTCCTGTCTGGTGTTGTGGACTGTGTTGGGTGGTGGCCCCAGCTCAAAATATCGATACAGCAAAGTATCCTATCACTTGCAATACATTATCAATACACTGGAGCCAAATTATGGAGGCAAAAATATAAAAAATGTCGGGGTTTTTGCATTCATTTCACACTGTAGTTTGTGCAGGTGTCTGTGCTGTATCGTGGGCAACTTATCATGATAGTCTCATTAGTTAATCAGTTATTCACAGCCTTGTTGTTCACATGAATTCATGCAAACCATTTGCCACCATAAGTGGAAGTGGGAAAGTGAGAGCAACTGTCACTGGGGATGCTGCAACTTTGTCAAAGTCACACACTGGAAAACTATCAGAGGAGCCTCAGATTTCCCGGGGCCCAGAAGGTTCGCTATGTGTCAGTTAGGTTTGGTAATTTGATGAATTGTAAATGTGTTGAAGAATTTGCACCACTTCTGTTCAACACAACCTAAAGGTCCTGGTCTTGTGGTCCTGTGTGGCAGAGGGGCCCTGGGTCTTGGTTTATATTGTGCATCCAGGGGGCCTGGTCCTAAGTTTCGTTCCATTAAAGCTGCAGTCGGCAAGTCTTGCAGATCGTGTTGACTGAATTTCAAATGATTACAACTCTCACGCCCCTCCCCCTCTACCGCCAAGCTCCTCCGCTCCCTCCGATCGAGTGCTCGTCAGTGCGCGTGCACCAGATTCCTGTGAACACGCCTGAGTCTTCTCTCATCAATTAACGCCATGGAGTACATGCTACATAGCGGTAGGCTGGCTTACTTACTCATAGATAGCAACTGCTAACGTCATTTAGCCTAACTTGAGGCGTGTGCCTGTGATACCGTAACATGCCCGAGGGTTTAGGGGGGATCTGTGGCATGTGCACAGTCAGCTCTGTGCTGAGTGGACAGGATGATACGGGCGCTGTCGATTTTTGCAAAACAAATAACAAGCTCTTGGTGCACGAAGAGGCGCGATTTTCTTCTAAAACTGGGGGATTTATGTTGTTCTATCGTAGCAGAGTGTCGGCTTCAGTGAATGTTGCTTACTGGGACTTTAATTTGCCTCAAACTTACTGACAAAACCTGTGACAGTTTTATTCCAGTATGTAAGAGTCATGTAAGTACTAGTCAGTACTTCAGAACTTGGACATGACACACACATTCTCGCACATCTATTTTTGTGAGGACACTCGTTGACATAATGCATTCCCTAGCCTAATCTAACCATCACGACTAAATGCCTAGCCCTGACCTTTACCCTAACCCTACCTGAACTTAATGCAGACCTGAACCTTAAAACCAAGTCTTAACCCCCAAACAGGTCTTTAAAAAAAGTGAGGACCCTAAAAAATGTCCTCACTTTCCAAAAATGCCCTCACTTTGTTGGGAAGATTATGTCATTGGTCCTCACAAAGACAGCTGTACAAGTACACACACGACACTAAGGGTGGGAGAGGGTGTAAGTAGGGTATCTAGGGACACTCTGGTAACAGCAAACAGTGAACACTGCAAGGTATTTTTTAAACGTTATTTTGAAAGCTTGAAATGAGGAAATAACCCAAAAATATGTTACAACCACTTAAAGAATTATTGGGAAAACATGACGAGAATAAAGTCTGTAGCGTGCAGCTGTGTGGCATATAAATATAATAAAACAGAGTTACATTTCCATTTAAAGCTCTCCATGAGGCAACAGTCCAACCCTATCAAAGCAATAGGTTTCTGGGCCAAACAGGGACTAGCTTTGGGTCTGACGCAACATCTCTGATCCTGTGTTTCACAGCATTGTTCTTTGTCAAGCTGTCACTTAAAAAATAAATACAAGAGAAAACCACAACCTTTTTTTGTTTTGTTCCTTGAGTATGACATTTGTGCACAGACCAGGAAAACACTCCTCTGTGAATCCAGGTTAATCTGCCCCCTGATAAACTCTGAGAGCAGCGTTTCAGTTTCAGGTCCCACAGTCAATGAATAACTAGATTAATTCAATGGGATTCAACATGTATTTGCTTGACAACAAGCTGATCGGCTCACCCTGACTGAAAGCTTCATTAGCATAGCAGGATATGACATACAAGACCTGTGCTTTGTTCTGCTCACATGACTGCTCACATGTTCTTTAATCATCCTTTGCTCCTAGTACACACTTCTTAAGAAGGGTGTGACCAGACCGTCTCAATCTCACTGTCACTTTGCCAGTTGAAGTGCCTGGAGCTGTGCAGTATCCTCCTTGGGTGTTGAGCCCTGACCTGCTGGGTCATGACAGGGCATTCCTGCAGCACGATGTTGTTACATCTGAAGCTGTTACTGCGGGTAAAGTTAGTATCCTTTTTTGATTGACAGCTAAATGAGCAAATTAGTGAACTTGAAGAATAAACATCCACGGGAGCATTTTCCAAGTTTTTCATTCCGTTGTTCTGAACTGATCCGGAGACTTTACCGATCCCCAGAGACTTTGTCTTTGTTCAAAACAACTGGCGTTGTGTTTGGCGACTCTGTTCTCACTGCGGTTTCTTTCCCAAACGAGCAGCAGCAGCTGTGGAGCTTCTCCCCCAGTCACGATCACTCACAGGCGGTCACACATCACAGTAGCCTGGCGCAGCAGCTCCAGCTGGGCCAAGGCCGTTTAAGCAGCCTAGCTCTGCTGCCATTAAGAGGACACTGGTGAAGTCCCTGGAAAAAACGCCTAGTTGGTACGACAAGGTCACACATCATTTTCTTGAAGGGAAGAATTTACATATAACTAAACAAAAACATTTATGATGTAGGCCGGAAAAATGAGCTTCCCCTCCTTGAAAGACCAGCAGCCTCCACTGGTACAGAGTTCAGGTAAACAACAACAAACATGTAGACCAAGTAGACCTTATTGTGATTTCAGTCACTCTACCTGATTTTCATACAATCCTGACAAGCTGAACTGTCATGCTTATATATTTTTGCACAGCTTCCAATAATAAAACGCAGAAGATGGTATTTGAACTTCTCTTTTTAGTTTTCTTTTTGTATTCCTTACGCAAGGACTTTCTTTCACTTTTCATATGAACGTCTAATAACGAGTTTACACAATTATCAACCTGATTTTCCATTTGTTGACAAAAATCTGAGATCAGAGCAGAGGCAAAAAGTGAGCGACGATTCGTTGTGTGTGAAAGACATGATGTGGGAAACTTGCCAATGAGTCGATGAGATACCTGAGAGAAATCTAGCAGGTTAAATATCTAAACCTTTCTGACAGTCCAAATCCTCCTGTGAAAATAGTTTTGATAAACAATGACAGCAGCGACGTCAAGTCAATGACAGACTTTAGAATTTATTGTCCCTCAGAGAGGACATTTGTGTTCAAAGTACTGAACCATCTGACACACACATCTAAGAAAGGACAGACGCACAATAGAAAACTACACAAAACTACACATCAGCACATGTCATGAACGAACAACACCACTGGTGGACCGTATTAATTTAGGCATGTTCACTGAGGCCTGTTGTTTAGGGCCCCTTTAGCTGCAGGGATCAGGCTTCTCCTGAAGCAAGCCCTTCTACACCTGAGTGTTCTGCACCCAGAGGGTAGCAGGTGAAAAGGTGATTGAGTGGGTGTGTGATGTCCTGTTCTATTGAGGTTGCGATGCGTGAAGTGGCCTTTTTGTTCAGTTCTGCAAGGTTGGGTGTGGGATGACCAAGTATCCCCGTGACAGTGGTGGTAATGCATGGGAGTCATAGACTGTATAAAAAAGGGACGTAGCATACCCGTCGGGGTCCGTTCTCTTTGATCCAATCGTCCTCGCCTACGGGAGTCTCCATCTTGTCAGACTTTAACTCCGCCTCATTTCCTCTTACCAAAAAAGGGCATTGATGTGACATAGGGGGAGAGGGATACGTCCATCTGGCTGACGTTTACCTCCGAGGAGAAGTGAGGGCCAGAGGCTAGCTGTCACTCAAGAGGCCACGTCCCTAATTATTCATAAACTTTAACCTCCAGTAAAATAAAAACTAGCCTGGTACAAAATAATTCACCCCCCTCCGTGTTGTCATGGAGATATGACCTAAACATACAGACTATAATGTTTTTGGTACCAGGCCTTAAACAGATTTAATGATGCTGTGAAAATGGCCTGTTTAACATGGGGGTCAATGAGAAACTGCACTATTATGAAACCTGCTGTGGTGGTTATGCGTGGGAGTTTGACTCTGGTAGTGAAAGAGTGTAAGATACAGGGCGAGGGAGTGGTAACACTTGCCTTTTTGTGCAAATCAGCGCACAAACAGCTTGGCTTGATTCTTGACATCAATTTCTGAAGGAAAGAACTCCTGTCCAATGCGTGGTCTTGCGTCCTGTATCACTTCTTGCATTTGTTTTGTTGACTGCATGTTGTTTGGAGACCAGACAGATTTGACGGGGATCCCTCCTGGTGAAATGTCTTGCTGTATTGAATGCTCATTAGGAAAGTGTTTAGTTCTTAGAAGCTGACTTGGTGTGTCAGGACCCCTAAGGGTTCAGTATGTTCTAGTAGGTGGAAAGTCTGCTCTTCCTGTCTGCATCACATTGCATCCATGGTCTATCTCCGAGAATTAGGCACTAGGTTAACACGTGAAAAGTGATGGAAGTAGATGAATGAAAAAGAGAGAGTGAGACAGAAATTCAAACTCTGACTATTTGCCAGATGCTGTTAGACAATTCATGTGAACTTTCGTTGAAGCACTGAGTCCTTCTCGCCTCTGGGCAGCTGTAGACTTGCTGATGGACATACAGAATGGTCAGTTGAATGGTCAGTTCTAAAATAATAATAATAATTGGTGTGGTATGATTTCATAAGAAAATTGCAACCATCCATGATTATTAAGCCACCCATAAGCTCCACCACACCCAATGCAAACTGCCTTTGGTAAATCCTAGAGCCTCACACGACTGATCAGCGTCTGTCATGTGCCTTAATAAGAACTCCCTGATTACCTTTGGCGCCATCATAGATCTACCTCCATATCTCCTTCCCCTTCCATCTCCTAGCAAACACACCCACCCTCTTGTAAATCTCCGCCACTTCCCTCACTCATGCCTCCCACATCCTGTGTTCCCAAGCTGTAGGTAACAACCCTATTAGCGATATTGTAGGGATCATTGTTTTGGAGAAGGAGGAGGCTGCAGAGGAGATTTGGCATGTTTGCGCAGTGCTTGGCCTCCGTTTGTCTGAGCAATCACAAGATCCAGGCTGAGTTTACACACTTCCTGGCTTTCCTCCAGGCACAACCAGAGAACTACTAGAGTTCAATGAACTCCCACTTACCAAAGGTTACGCTGCAAACTGCGCTCTGCCACCACAGCCTGCTGATGTTAGTAATCAGCCAGCCTTTAGTCAGCCTCACAGACCGGGCTGAAGGGAAGTGAAAGAGCCACCACTAGCTTTTAACAGCAGGGCTAATGTGGATCAAGCTGTAGATGTGAGCTGACTTGCTTGCTTTAGAGCAAATGTGGCTGCAGTGGTTTAAAGCTGTGTCTACTGCAGGGATCCTCTCTTTCTACATGACAGTTTGTAGGAGGACATTTCTCTTTCTGGAGTGTTCACTTGGGTTTTTTGGGCTTCATCCGTCTTTGGTTGTTTTCTTGTCACAGAGAATAATTTGGCTGGCTTAGTTTTGAAACATGCACATGGTGTGTAATGTGTCTTGCAGTGCTGTGCAATTTCCAAGCTACGTGAGGCAAGAATTTTATGCAACAAACAACATCCGTCCTCTCTGTCCAAATTGTAAAATGTGACTGGGAGAACATACACAGTGTGACAGTTCGTATTCATCCAATTTACCATCCCACCTACCTACTGCACACAGGAAGTATTAAAACGTGAAATTGAATCACAGGATGGCAATGAGGAAGTGATCTTTCCAAAGAATGCTGGGCTCACCAATATTAGATCTTTTGTCATCTCTTTGATTTCCTTTTGTATGAGTCATTATGGACTAGCCAGACAAGGCCACATGTACTAGGCTGTGACTTTTGTCATGGCTTTGATCAAGTAAAAGAAGTAGTTCAACATTTTGGAAAAATGTATTTACTCTTTATTACTTTACAACAGTCTGATGAGAATATAAAAAAAACTTGAAAAATTAGTCTCAATGGAAAGACGCATATAGAGCAAAAAAGTCCAATGTATCCTGGGGCTTTCTCAAATTTGCTTTATAAACATAGAGACAAGCTGGAAAAGGAGAAAGGGGAGAAAACAGCTAAAAGAACAGTTAATTTTTTCAACTACAAAATGTTCGGCCGCCTCTCATTACTGTGAATACTGTGAACATGGTGGATTTGTCTTCACTGAGACATGCAGGAGAAATTGGGTTTATATTTAGATCATGAAGGTGGAACATCAGGGTCAGTTACCTGACCTAAACAAGATGGACCTTAAAGCCACAAGGTTACTCAAGGTTTCTTTTATCATCACAATGTCAAGTCACCAGTGTTTGTTTTGAGTGCTGCTGCGTCTGTAGTCGACCCCTGACCTTGCTGACAGGGCTGGTGATGATACGGGAAGGATGGCTGACATCACACAGAGATGCCACTAAAAGCTAGCTGTAGTTAGCTGCAGCACAGAGTGAAAAAGGAAGAGACCCTCATCGAGTTAGCCAAAGCAGTCCCATAGCAGTGCTTTCTTTGGGTTTGTGCTAGCTTTTATTGCCTTACTGATAACTCAGTTGTGTAGCTGACACGTCAGTTACCATTTTGGCATAATAATAATGACAAATCATGTACCGTAGCACAGAACATAATCTATTATATTGACTGAAATCCGGGCCCAGTGAGGAGATGGAAATCCTTCCTGTCCTGTCTTTCATATTTCATTTCTCCACCATTCCTTCTTGTTGTAAGCAGAGGTGGCTTACAGCCCAGCCTGCTGTGTAAAGCCAGTTATATGCTAATGAGTTACTGGTGATATTCCTGGTCTTTGAGTGACAGGCATACAGATGGCAGCTGTTGTCATCGCCCTCATGTTAATCATATTACTCTGTTCAGATGTGCTTCTGCTCCTTGTTTAGCACATCCATTCTCTGCTGAGAACTACACACTTGTGAAAGCACTGGAGAGAATCTGTGAATGTGTACGTTCACAGGGAGCGTTTCATCCTGGTAACCAGTTTGTTGGTTCTGTCTGAGGAGATGTGCTTCTTAGCCTATAGACCGAATCAGCACGACGTCACACCAACACCAACAATCACTTTCAGGTAGACAACAGTCGAGTTACACTTCAATTTTTTATTTTTTTTTCATTGTCAGCCATATCTGTAACTTTTAAAGGTATATAGTTCAACACGCTGGCTCAACCTGTCTGACATTCCGGCTGTGCTTATTTTATGTACTGTGGTACTCTGCTAGTGTCTTTGATAAACCAAACCTAGAGCTACGAACAGTGTCACGACTGATCTGACTGCTAGTTTTGTGTGTTGTCATTTTCTCAAGTGTAAAGATGGAAGATACTTTATGTTTTCACTTCCTCCCACTGTACAAAAGTGAAGCCAGAATACCCGGATACAGACGCTGCCATGTCGTGAATTTTTCTACTAGAGCCTGTGCAGTAGAGATCGGGCCATGGAGACCAATAGTGAGTCGTTTCCAGAAGTTTCACCCTGTTATTATAGCCTCACAAAACAAATTAAAACCAAAGTTATCAGAAAAGTGAACACTTCATTTAAACATCACACATCAACATTTAAAGAATGACCTGAAATGATAGAAATATGAAGAGGGCGGGGTTAATGACCTATAATGCAGCCAGCCACCAGGGGCGATCCAGATGTTTTAGCTTCACTCTCAGAGAGCTGTCAAGCGGTCCATTTATATATAGTCTATGCGCCAAACAGGTAAATTAGGTCTCCAACCTTACATTAGTGAAAGTGTTTGTTTGCGGCGAGTGTTTATTGAGATATGAAACTATTAAACATGCATTTAAGATGAATGAGATGAGACCACCGCAACGTTGAATTGTTACCAGCCCAAATATGCCTACTTTAGCCCCTTTCAAGCAGCCTTTTCAAGGTGGGACTGCTGCGCCTTTAATCCACCTCGCCGTCTGTATAATAGTTCAGAAGACTGAATGGGGGTAAGCTTGCAGCAGAGTTAGTACCAGAGCCGAATCAACGTCTCTGTATCAGGGGCAGCCGGCAGGGTAAGACTAATTGCAGTAGTGAAAGCAGTGTTCAGAGTGGCCTAACTTATTAATAACCTACAACACATTGCATGCAATAGTCTTCCTTCTCTTCCCTTTCTTCTCTCTCTCAAACACTTTGTGTAGACACTACGGCTCTGACCTTCTCTCTACTGACTATAGTGCTACTATAATGCATAAATTTGTCAGTTTGTGGGTCGGGTTGAGGTGGTTAATTGATGTATATTTTTGTTGGTTGGGTGGTGCAGATCACACACTAGATGCAGACGCTGTGTGTTCAGTGTAGCTCTTTCACATGCTATGTGAAATCACACCGGGGCAGCATTATGTCACTGCTGTTTGGTTTAATTTAAGAAAGCAAAGCCAGAGTAGCAGCGGACCTTCATTGTTATCATTTGCTGAATCTCTGTGTGAAAGAGGCTTTTGTCTCTGCGTGCAACTTCTCTGGACTAGGCCTTGCAGCTCCCCTGGACACTATCACACTTACACAGAGGCTTGAGGGAAAAAATATTTCCAATAAACCCCCAAAGACCTTTTCTGTTTTAGATGATTACAATAAATTTGAAAATCACATTATTATTGACTACACAACAGGATGAAATGTGATGTTGTTGGATTCAGTGACCCGAACTATATGTAATAAAGACACCTCTGATTGAACTGTTTCAGCATTAAACTAATAATGATATGTCAGTGCAGGTCAGGTCTGCTTCCTTTCAGAAATAAAAAGCATTTGGCTCTTGTACGCATCATAAAGCCATAAAGGATGGGGCCTAGGTGTGGCAGCAAAGAGAACACAGAGTGAGCCAAGAACAAACATATTAATGTCTTGTTCTGGTTCATTTGCACAGTTAAGTTTTATAGTTTTGACAAATCTCATAAGTAATGAATCATTCTTTAGGTAATGCGTGAATTATAAAGGTTTTATTATAGTATCTTTGTGCTGCTTTTCAGTCAGATGTTTTTTGTCATAAAGTCGATGTTTTTCCTGCCGTACTGTCTGTAAAACATGGCGTGGAGGATCATAAAAAAGAGTTGGTTCCTTAAAGAAATACTCTTAAACATTCTCCCAATATGCTTATAAGCTTTTTTCCAATATTGAGGTGAGAAGAGGGATTAAACTCCTGCCTGTTTTGACACTTTAACACATGAACAGTGGACAGTCGTCGGCAGAATTTGGTGTAAACACATTTTGAAGTTTCTCTTCACACATATAGCACACATCAGGAGATTATGTGTCAGATGTGTTCTCACCTACTGTCTCAAAACTGTCATCAAGAAGCCTAATCGCTCGCCATGAATACTCCACATTAAAGTGTAACTCCGGTGTAAAATCATCCCATGGTCATTTTCGACCCATGCACACATCAAATAAGCCATCGAGACAATTTTTTCTTCTATAAACTATTAACGGAGATATCAGGGAGAGTCCCTAACAGCCGCTAACAGCCGGATGTGGCTAACACTGATTAGCTCGGGGCAGTACGGTGAAGGCATTAAAACGTCTTTTTTTAACCACTAATACTGCTCAAAATAACACCACGAAACGTCAACAATATAGTTAGAGAACCCAGAGTTTATTAAAAGAGTGTTTTAAAGACTTACCTACTGGCCCCTGTACCAGCTCCTCTCATAGTAAAGTCCATTCAAGAGGATTACAAAAGTCAATCCAAAAGGAAGGAGCCCATTGATGATTTATTTAGGCCTATAAAAGCATAATTAAGCATAACAAAATCAGCTTAGGCCCCGAAGCAGTGGAAAACTTTCTATGCCATGAGAGTGATATCGATCTTCTCATCTCACTTTTGGGGAAAAAAAGCAAATAATTGACTCAAATGTTAAACTATATCTTTTAGAGACAAGCTGACACTAAGAATGCTGCTGGCATGTTATTTTGCCTGTATTCATTAACATGATGACACTTGTTTACCGTAATTACACCAAGGAGGCAAATAATGTTAAACTAGTTTTGGGCAAACAATTCCACACAAATTGCCTTCCATTCTTCGATAAAACAAACTACATTTCACCCACAGCAGAGTCACTCCCAGGCTTAGTAAGTGAAATCCGCTGACTGCAACGTACGCAAGCCCGGTGCAGCTGTCGAGATGATGTACCCAACATCTGTGGTCCGTACAGTAGGACTGGATTATGAGATAGACAGGCACAGAGTTTGGCAGCAGCGTCACACGCTCTTTTAATCCCTTCAGACTGACAGAACTATCAGAGACACTCACGCAAACATGCTGGGTGTTCACATTTTCAGTGCTGGGATCTCACTGAGACAACCTGATTTACTAAAGGTGAGGTACAGTGAGATTGAGGCCGGTGTGGGTGCTGAGGTCATGAGGACGGGGTGCTGCAAAGGAGGTCTGTGCTGAGCTGACGCAGAGTGCTGGGTGCTCATGTGGAAATTTCCATTGGCGCAGCATTTTATTGTGGGTGGACACTGGACAGTGAGTTAGGGGCATTGCCCAGCAAGCCCTGCCAGCCAGGAGTCGACCGGGCCAATACAGTGCTCCCAACACTGTTTCTTTTGCTAAACAAAGCTGATTTGGGCTTGTTTTCTCCTGCAGCAGCAAATCAAACAGGCTCACCACGGTCACGAGTAAAAAAAAAATGCAACTCCACTTTAATCAATGGGATTGAAACAAAAGATATATTGCCTTAGATGCACTGGAGAGAGTGAGGAGAGTTATGTATCAGTGGGAATACAAAAGATTGCTAAACTGAATATTTGATCTGAATAATGAACCTGTCTTGAGTAGAGATGGGAATCGAGAACCAGTTCCAGTTGAATTTTCTGACAGTTCATTGCAAAACAATGACATCCAACTCTGCGTCTAGACTCTACGCTGCTGGAAACTTGGAGTCATGGCAGAGAGGAAGAAACGGTCCAAAGCATGGCCTTATATTAAGTGCCATGCAGACAGGCTGTGCAGATTTTATCTTTTAAAAACCTGAAAACATAAATAAAAAAGAAGGCTTTTCAAATAATCTCTCATTTCATCTGCCCTGTGTTGAGACTCCCATAATAAAACAGCTGTGTTGATGCTGAAAACCTGTGTGGACTGACTCTTTTTTTCCACACAGAACATTGATCAGGAATCGTTCCGAGGAATTGATAAAGAATCAGACTGATAAACGATAATCGATATTGGCATTGGTATCAATAAAATTGACCAGACGAGACGAGGCGATGGATGCGATGGACGCTTCATCGCTTTAGTGCATCGCTCTTATCACTCGAATCATGTCGCCCGAAGCGTCATCGCGCGTCGTCGCATCATTTACATTGATTATGAATGGCAGCTTGACGCTTTCATCGCCTCCATCGCTTTTGGTGTGGTTGCACGGTTAGACCCAGCCCGCTGCTATCTTTGTTCATATTCTTTTCATATCATGTTGGATATAAATGATTTTCACCTGACAGCTGCCACATACAAGGCCACAGGTGACAGAGCCGAAACAAGGACCACGTCATCCTTAAACGGATCAAACAAAACAGTCACAGTCAGACCCCAGCAGGAGGAGTGCTCTTTAAATGTGTGGTGGACTGCAGCGTGGAGCCTTTACCTCATTCAGGGCTAGAAAATCCTGAGAAGCATTATTTATTTACAAGGTCGACTCCGCTGCTGCTGCTGCTGCTGCTGCTGCTGCTGCTGCTGCTGCTGCTGCTGCCGCTCATCACTTCTTATGCAACCTTGTGTCTGCCCTCACAGTTGCTTTAATCTGACAAATGCTGAAGCAAACTCTTTATTTTGCTCCATCGAGGTGTGTTTGTGTCTGCACAACAGTACTAGATATGAGGACCAGAGATTCACTGCCTTGACAATAGGCTCTGTTGCCACGGTGACACCGACGGAGTGAATGCAACCTTTGTTTGTATATTTGCACTCGTGCGTGTTTTCATTTCTTAAGTATTGTTTGCATCAGGATTATCTTCTGTAGACACAGCACACTGTGTTGCCCTCTGAAAGCCTGGATGTACAATTAGAGCTCGAGCTGCATCACTGACTCAGCGTTATCCTTCGTGACACGGATGAGGCTCAGGTCAGCTCAGGGCGTGCTGGGTTTGAATCCCTGCCAGTGGAACCGGGATCAGGATCTTAGCCAGCGGGAGTGAAGCCTGGTTTCAGCGAGAGTTTCTTTCATGGTGCAGAGTGATCACACCTACAGCAGAGGATGGGGGTATTGTCTCTGTGACTGCAGGCCTGTTTGTTCTGAAAACAGGATCTGTGGACTCGCTGATTACGAAGGCGACAGTTTCTGCTGCGGCTCTCAGTGTTATGTAACATGAGGCTGTTCAGGCGGGTGGGGCAGCATGGTCAAGCAGTGGAGAACTGAAAGAAGCATTATTGGTGCTCTTCATTTGTAAATAGAGTAATGTAAAGAGATGCTGTACCATTTGCATTTTGCCTTTGATATGACTGTTTTTTAGCCCCAGTTTCTGGATCCTGTAGATAATCTAGTCTGAATTTATGTTAGTGTTTGCAAAACTATGCACACATCTTGGTTGTGCTGTTAAGCTGAAAATTGTATTGACTTCATGCTAATTTGCACAATTAAAATGCAACAGCATTAACAATGCATGCAGAAAGGTGCATCTGAAATGCACCGCGACTAGGGCTGCAACTATCTATTATAACAGTGATACAGATTATTCTTCTATTATCGAATAATAGAATGAGAAATACTTGTATTTGATTAAACAGCAATAGTGTTTATACAAAACGTATTGGTTTCCTTTTTAGAAAATTCTACATGATGCTTGAATTACATACAATGTTATTATCTGTCAAAAAAAAAAAACCCACTTATTGCATTTAAATTCTGCATCAGAAACTCCTCGGCTCTAAGTGGCTGTTTGGGTGTGGTGGAAACCAGCAAATGCCATTAGGAGCACACACACAGGATCAAAGGGGGAGGTGGAGATGCGTGTCTGTCTCCTCTATTTAATTACCATGTTTCTTTTCTGATTTAAATGCTCTGGCATATATAAAAGAGATGTCTGAAAAATGTTTTTTGAGAATTCCTCAACTTCCCCAGTCTTTTGTTGCCCCTGTCCCAGCTATTTTGGAACGTGTTGCAGCCATCAAATTCAAAATGAGCAAATATTTGCAAAAAAACAATAAAGTTCAGTTTGAACATTAAATATATTGTCATTGTAGTGTGTTCAATTGAATATAGGTTGAAAACGATAGATGGCTGTCGGCACACCGCCAGTTTGGTGAAGCAGGCACGAGTACCGACATGAAAGCTAAAGAATGTACTGCTGTGGACGGGGCAGCATCTAAACCTATTTTAGACACCTAGACAGATATGTATTTTTACCCCTTTATGTTGCTCTCAGTTTTTTCATTAGTCTAAGCGTGTCAACATCCACCTACTGTACGTAACACACAGACTATGGATAAGTACCTCATACAACCACACCGCAGACAAATCCAAACTATCCCTTTAAATGACGTGTTGACACGCAGCGCTTATAGAATGGTCTGGGCATTCTAAAAAAAACAGCAACACGAGGTGAATGATACTCTGAGGTAGGGAAGTCTCTGCCATGTTTCCTGTATGACCTGAATACTGCAAGGGGGTCAGTCCACCACCACGTCAGTGCAGAAAGTGCTCTCCTCGTGGCCCTCCGCAGCCTTTGCAGCATGACGTGTACAACCATGTTGAGAA
Organism: Echiichthys vipera; assembly: GCF_963691815.1. Lineage (NCBI taxonomy): Eukaryota > Metazoa > Chordata > Actinopteri > Perciformes > Trachinidae > Echiichthys > Echiichthys vipera. The sequence goes on along the minus strand of NC_139838.1, from coordinate 5,111,624 downwards.
TTTGTGTTGTAACTCATCTATTTTCTCCCTCACAATTGCTGACTGATTATATTACATATGATGCTGGTGCTGGTCCCTGAGCTTCAGTGGAGCACTCAGCCAAGTGGATGTGAGTCAGTCTGGAGTGGTAACAGAGCTCCTGTAATGCCCGGCAGCAGCAGCAGCAGCAGCAGCAGCAGCAGCAGCAGCAGCACTTCACTAATAGAAAAGACTGTTATGCAACGTGATTTTCTGTGTGGCTGATTTTGGATTAGTAGGTTAGAGGTGAATGAGGTCAAAGCATTGCCACCAACTTTGTGTCATTGTGTTGCACTACAGCGGATCAGTTGAGCATACGGAGGCTGAGCTGAGGGTGTGCGTGAGTGTTTGCGTTAGAATAATGCCTTGTGTAACTCAAACAGCACTTTTAATCCTCTGGCTCTAATATAATAAACGGCTCAGATGGAGCTCTGGAAGATCGTTGGTGTCAGCCTGCAGGATTTGGGGAACGTATTCCTTTCCCTTCTTATTGCTCTATAAAACGTTCTTTATGTGCGGAAGCTGTTTGTAAAAAGATGTTAATCCAAATGAAATACTGGGGAACACGTTCCTCACTTCTGTCACTAATTGCATTGCAAAGCAGTTCCTCTTCAGAGCCAAAGCGTGGCAGGAGGAAAGCCACTGGTGCCTCTCAGAGATGGATTGCTTTTTATTGGGCTGAATGTTGCTCTGGAAAATCATTTAAAAAGAAAACAGATAAATGTTTATTGGTCTGTAAAAGCGCCCTCCTTTACAGCACAACGCCGTGTCGGCTGATAGGTTCGAGGACACCAGTCCAAACTCCCTCAGTGAGAGTTTACAGTTTCAAAAAAGATTGCGTTTGCCCTGAGGAGATGTACCGTTTATTAAGCGGAGGATCCAGTTTGGCCAGTGCCACTTGTATCTGTTGTGTCAACACAATGTGACTCTCACCGTGTGCATGATAATACAATGCTGGTGTTAGCATTAGGAAACATTACTTCATATGTTAAACACTCTGTCCAACATTTCAGTGTGTTTACTGTACGTAGACTTCATGTGTCTGGTCTGGAACGCCTTTGGGTTAGGGTGGATTTAAAGGTGAAAACAGAGGCCAGATTTTTCCCTTAAAGGCTCAAGTGAATCAAATAACACAACACCAATTCTTTAAAAGTGTGTTCACAGCGTTATTGAACATTACGTTATTGTGCTGTCAGGATATAGTGACAGTTTTGACAAATGTAAAAAAAAATGTGTTTTTTACATAAGGTTATAGACTATATCTATAATTCTATCTATTATCTACAATAATACAAATATACACAGAAAGTGCAAACATTAAATATCTATCTATCTATCTATCTATCTATCAATCTGTCTACCTGTCTGTCTGTCTGTCTTTCTGTCTATCTGTCTATCCATCTATAACACATCCAAGTTCTTTAGGCTCCCCCGATGCCATGACTTTAAAATAACTAGTTCCAACCATGAAATTGTTCGTTTTGTTTGTTTCTTCTTTCTTGTAAATTCAGCAATTCTGGCAAAACATGACCCGTCAGACATTTGACATTAAATATTATTTTATTCGTTTCTCTGTCGATATCCTCATCCGCTGCTTCTTTCCTCTTCTCGCCCCCAGAAGTCTGTCCAACCACCACCACATTTAGTTTATCTGAACTTTTTATTTTACTAACATTATCTAACTCCCTCCTCTTTAGTCATTTAGTTTATCTGAACTTTTTATTTTACTAACATTATCTAACTCCCTCCTCTTTAGTCATTTAGTTTAATCTGAACTTTTGACTTTACTTTACTAACGTTAGCTAACTCCCTCCTCTTTAGTCATTTAATTTAATCTGAACTTTCGACTTTACTAACGTTTGCTAACTCCCTCCTCTTTAGTCATTTAGTTTAATCGGAATTTTTGACTTTACTTTACTAACGTTAGCTAACTCCCTCCTCTTTAGTCATTTAGTTTAATCTTGGCTTTTGACTTTACTTTAATAACGTTAGCTAACTCCCTCCTCTTTAGTCATTTGGTTTAATCTGAACTTTTGACTTTACTAACATTAGCTAACTTACTCCTCTTTAGTCATTTAATTTAATCGGAACTTTTGACTATACTAACGTTAGCTAACTCCCTCCTCGTTCAGTCTATTTTCCTGCTTTAGCTCCGTTCGTTCTTCTTCTTCTTCCTTGTGTTTTCTGTTGGACGCTCCGTTCGTTTCCATGGTTTCTCACGCTGGTTTCACTGCAAACTGCGCTCATCCAATGGGCATATGAAACGTCATCACGTAGCATTACGGCACAGCATTTTTGGGAAATGTAGGAAGTACTGCCACAGGGACAAATGAGCGAGAACAGAGACTTGTATCGTGCATGTAATAACATCACCGGCCAAACTGGCTACTAAGTTATTTTTAACACAATTTGAACCCGCATTTGGCAGGTGTTCATTTAGAACCCCGGTTATACTATGTTTTAGCATGTAAAACAGTGTACTTCACCAGGAGACATGTTGTTTGTTCCTGCTCATGGTTTCATTCGACTCACTCCCAGTCAGGTTGCCAAATAATGATGTGTTTAAAGTAACTGACTCAAGAGAGTCTTGGAGAATGAAGAGAATTATTTTGCAATTATAATTATCTTGCCATTGTCACTGGCAGCGACCATGTAAAGAATTTAGCATTTCCAGCTCTGGCAGTCTCTCAGTGGTAATATCAAAGAAGACAGAGTGGCAGCAGGCAATGCACACAAGTTATCCCACAACACATACACTGTGCCAATTTTCAGTGTGACTGTAGAAAAATGAGACACTAAGGCCATCAGATGCTATAATTACATCTAAAAAATAAGGATGACACAAGATTCAACTTGTGAAACAGTTTGTGATATGTGGAAGTCAGTTGCTAGGTGTGGAACGTTAGTATATATGCAGTCCAAATGTAAACATGTACTGTACATGTAATAACTCATCCTCTTTCTGTTTCCAGCATCAAGTTACTGGCAGTGCAGGACCTGCTGGAGCGGGAGGCTCTTGATAAGGTAAAGTGGAGCATCGCTCTGCCCTCTGCCTGGGTCACTGGTTAATTGAGAGAACTGCTACTGTAAATGCTGATTGCCTTCATTTACACCACTGTGAACGTCATGACTCACCACTCTCAGTGTTCCACATTTATTTAACGTGTTGCTGTTGTGTAAATGTCCCCACTTCTCCTCTGTCTGTCTGTCTCCCCTCTCTCTCTGTCTGTCTGTCTGTCTGCCCTCTCTCTCTGTCTGTCTGTTTGTCTGTCTGTCTGTCTCTCTGTGTCTGTCTGTCTGTCTCTGTCTCTCTGTCTCTCTCTCTGTCTGTCTCTCTCTCTGTGTCTGTCTGTCTGTCTATCTGTCTGTCTCTCTCTCTGTCTCTCTTTCTTTCTCTCTGCGTCTGTCTGTCATGTATGTGTGTGTGTGTGTGTGTGTGTGTCTGTCTGTCTCTCTGTCTCTCTCTGTCTGTCTGTCGGTCTGTCTGTCTCTCTGTCTGTCTCTCTCTCTCTCTCTCTCTCTCTCATACACACACATACACCCTCTCTCTCTCTCTCTCACACACTCTCTCTCTCTCTCACACACACACCCTCTCTCTCTCTCTCTCTCTCTCTCACACACACACACACCCTCTCTCTCTCTCTCTCTCTCTCGCATACACACACACACACACACACCCTCTCTCTCTCTATCTCTCTCTCTCTCTCTCTCTCTCTCGCATACACACACACACACACACACGCTCTCTCTCTCTCACACACTCTCTCTGTCACTGTCTCCAGAGTGTAAATGTCTTCTATTTCAAGGCTCATATTTGAGTTTGAACTGTGTTAGTGCTCTCCTGTGCTTTCATTACTATAAATACAACAGTGGTTGCTACGGGTGGAGAGTGTCCTCCTCAGCAATAATCAGGATACATTGGTTTAAGATGTCCCCAAATCAATTTCAGTCAAAAGCAACTGGATATGGTTATTGGTCTTGGAAGACGTTTCACCTCTCATCCAAGAGGCTTCATCAATTCATGTACGCAACTAACCAGGCTGGGACTGTATTAAGATCATTTTTTAAGTCCCCCTCCACTCAAAAAAAGTGCTTGTCTTCTGTTTCTGTCCTCTAAAATGTCTGACACTGACTACAGTGACTTGTATCTGAGAAAAGTTTCTCACTAGAGTTTTCACCTTCCTCTCCTGAAGGAGGAGATGTCTGTGCACTTCTGAGCTCTGAGATTCAAACGTATCCATCGAGATGCTGATATCTTCACCAGCTTTGAATCGGAGCCCACTACGGCCTTTTAAAGATGGTTATGCCAAACATACACATTAGGTATGCTGTGCAGCCAGAGCTCCCACTCTCGTACTGAGCCATGTAGGTCAACCGGATTAATGCACAGGTGTCAGTGCATCCGTAAAATGTCAGAGTTCAGCGGCCCGCTCTGAGCAGTACGTGTTCCTGTTCAGCCTACACACTTGTTTGCACATGTGCAGTGTTACCTTCTGTATCGGCTACCAGTTAGAGCCTTGGCAGAGAACTGAAGGCTTGGTGGAAATGGAAGTAGGTCAGCAACAGAGTATTTTGGACAGAGAGAGGTAGGTGGTGGGAGGATGAGTTACCTCTGGACAAGTGTTAGCCCACATTGCAGTGTTGTCACTTCTGCCAGCCTCCCACACTGATTTTGCATCTCTTCTGTCTCGTCTTAGTCATTAGCACCCTCTCTTTTCATCTTCTATCCTTCTGTGTTTCTTCCTGCTGAGCGAACGAGAGATGTTTTCCATTCTCTCTTAGGTCTTCCACTCACTCTGTGCTGTGCAGCTTTTCAGAATTCAGAAGATTTCTTTTTTAAGGCCTGAAAAGGCATATTTTGAATGTAAGTGAGTAAGTTGTAAGTAAGTAAGTAAAGTGTATAAACAGCATTGTATTTCTTTGGATGACAGTAGGTACTCTATCGTTATATTATTGTGGTAATTTGATTGCTGTAGTGTTTGCTTGTAGTGTTCCCCCTTCAGATACACATGTGTAGAGGAAAAGCATGTGTTATATTATCTACACATTCTCATTTTACATTAATAAAGTTTCTCTACCATTACTTCAGTTTGCTTGGTAACCCGACAATAAAGAGCTGCTTAAAGTGTCATTCCGACGTAAAATCATCCCATGGTCTTTTTCAGCACTTACACACATCAAATAAGCCATCGAGACACTTCACTGTAACTTTGCTGGACTTTTTTGCTGGACATGTGCTGTGATTAGTCATACAGAGAGTGTGTGCCGGTTTTAGACTGTTGACCTCTGTCTGTTTTGTCGCTAAGGAACCCTGTGTCTGTGGTTAGGTTTCAAACTCATGATGAATCATAGGCCTACTGTAAAAGGGCTTCCTGGATACTATCAAACAGCCTTTATGCAAATACATCATTTATGTGCAATAACCAAACTAATGGCCACCATATAAATACTTCAAAAGCACGCAGTGTGCACAAACACTCCCTCCTTGTTGTTTTGGGGATACTGGCAATCCCATACAGAGTTATCTGGCACTGCTCTGAAGGTTCAGTGAGTTTGCTTCTAAATGTCTTCATTAGTCCATTCTGCTTTGAAGAGACGGTTCAGTTCTGTTTTTTTGCTCATGTTTCAGTCAGAGTGACTATGATTGGGTTTCACCTGGAATGATGAGGCTTCGAAATGAAAGAGGATCTAGAGTTTTTGCTCTATTTGCCTTTATTAATCCACCATGTGAGATTCAGACCTCACAAGTTCTCTTTTCAACAGAGATCTAAAAACAGAAATATACCATACTCTCAGGGCGCACTCACACTGTCCATCCGTACCAGGCCCGAGCACGTTTCACGGCTAAAGTCTAGTTCGTTTGACCAGTGTGAGTGTAACCGTACTGCGCCTAGGTGCGGCCCGCTTGCCGTCAGCGGGCCATTTGGGAGAGGTGGGCTTTTATAAAGCACGTTTGCACATGTACGAGCACGAGCGTGCGCACGTGTATGAACACGAGGCTCACGGCGGTTCTGACGTCATTTTATGTGCGCCTGTTGGGACATGGAAAAAAGAAGGAGGGACCATGTGCGGACATTTAAAACAATGGCGGCGAAAGGTTCACGTTGGTGTGATGCGGAGTTGGAGTGTTTACTGCAGATTTGGTCAATGAAAAGATTCAAAAACAGTCGACAAGACGCACAAAAACTCAGAGGTCTATGGAAAGATTTGTAAACAAAGTGACGCATCGCGATGACGTCAATCAATGTGTGTGACGTGTTACGGCGTGATGACGTATAGGCAGGCAATAAGCATTCACAGAGGCCCAGGTAGTGTGAGTACAAACTGGCCTGGGCCGCAGGGGGAGAGGACAAGTACCCTAAAGCATGGGGCACGGTACGGATGGACAGTGTGAGTACACCCATAGAGTATGGACATGCCAAACAGGAGGTAACATACAGAGAGTAGTGTGGATGTAGCACCCTGCTACCTGTAGTGGGGTTAAACATATTCTCAGCTTGAAGGAGCGTAGAGTCATTGAAATCATTAAAAAGATCAATTAAAGCTGGGCTCATTTTTTCTTTGAAAAAGGATTCACAAGTGAGTGAAAGTTGAATAACACTAAGGATGCACTAACACCTGCTTATATGTCATCACCCCTCAGACTTTTTTCGTTGTCTAACTGCTTTTGAATATTTTCATCTGACAAAATCTGCAGTAAACACCACCTACCACCACAAACCCTTCGGCGGCATCTTTTTAAATGTCGGCTGCGGGGAACAGTCGAATATTAATAGTCCTTAGGACAGCCGTCGATGCTCGTGCTCCTACATGTGCTCATGCTCATGATCATACTGTACATGTCGAGCTGTGCTGAAGCCCACCTCTCTCAAGGGCCGTGGCTGGGAAGTGTACAATTCTTAAGCACACTGGTCAAACAGACTAGACTTTGGTGCTTTGGCACGGTATGAATGTTAAGTGTGAGTAGGTCCTAATTGTAGTTATCAGATCCTGAAGACCTTGGCAGTGAGAAATGAGCCTGAGCTCCAGGGTTTGTTCCTGTACCTGCATTCTAGTCCAGGTGTCACGGGACTCTGATTCCTCCAGGCCTGGGCTCCTTGCCAGCGCCCTGACTACATGCTGTGGCCGCACTTTGGTCCTCACAGGCTGAATTATGAGAGTGTTTTGGCAAAGTTATACTTACGACGATTCATCCTTGTTCGGGCTCAATAGCCCCTAGGGACCACAGCTGAAAGTAAATCCTGCTGGGGGTTTCTAACCTCCTGGCAGTCTAAAATTGCTTTATTATTAATATTATTACTCAGCGATGGGCCTGTGAGAACAGAATGCAGTTTTTTACGATTGTATATATCTCATTGCGGCTGGATAGAGCTGTGGTAGCACTGAGATGACCTGATAGACTTTGTAACAGGACTTCAGTGTTAATTAGTGTTATGTAGCTTCGCGCTACTCTTCCCTGTGAGGACAAAATGTCTCACAGTGTGGCCAAAAAACTGCAGTTTATGCTTCACAGTATGTTGAAAGTATATATATATATATATATATATATATATATAAATATAACGAGGAAAAAAAGACAAGGAGGAAATAAATACATTTGGAGCAAAAATTAGTGCTCAAAAATGTAATGTGCACAAATTACAGTCACAGGGCATTAGGTAGAACAATATTTAGAGAAATCACAATATGACTTAAAGGGCTTAAACTGCTACATCATACAACACCCTCTATTCTTAAAGCCAAGGTCTGGACAAGGAAATACTGCCCCTCAAAATACAATCTCTTCACATGTCTAAGGTTTATCACTTTGTTTATCAGGCCAAATGATACATGTATTCATGTTACTATAGAATCAAACAAAACAGCGTTAAATCCAGTTGGCTCATCTATATAAGATTTTCCATTGACTGAAAATTTTCGTTGTTTATTTTGGACCACATTGACGTTGGCTACACAGCGGTATATATGTTAAGCTAACTGACAGCAGCCAAAGTCGATCAGTATTGCTTAAACAATGTTGAATAACAACTATATAAGAAGGATGTCTTGAAGGCTAATTTATTTTTCCCATGTTGGTGAAGGCATTACCCGCCCTTCTCTGCCTCTGATTGGCTGATACTCTTTGCTGTTGATTTAATTCCACCACAAAATCATCCTATGATCTTTTTCGCCACTTAGATACATCAAATTAGCCATCAAGACAGTTTTTTTTTTCGTGTAACAACTATGAAGGGAGAAATCCAGTAGAGTCGCTAACAGCCGGACGTGGCTAACAGTGATTAGCTCAGGGAGGTACGGTGAAGGCATTCAAACGTCTTTTTTAACCACTAATACTGCTCAAACACCTGTTAGACTGTCAGTGAAAGCCAATCAGAGGCAGAGTAGGGTGGGTCATGCCTTCACCATTCTAGGTAAAGAACTCCAGGGGACCCTTTTAAAGAGGCTCAAGGTCCTCGAGCAGGGAGAGAGAGGGGCGTGGGAGGGGGGGGGGCACTAGGTGGGGTTCCTCTGACTCTCCCGGTGTCCCAAAAGGAGCCTCTCAGGTTAAATTTAGAGCAGGTCAGAAAGGGTAGCAACCTGAGCTTCATGAGGATATCCTTCTCTGCAGCTCCCTCCATTTCTTTACTTTCTCCGACTCATTTGATTTCACAACACAAGTTACTTTTGCCTGTTCTCCAGAGCATTGTGTGACATGGTTTAGCCCTCTCTCAATAATGTTGACATTAGGCTTCCTCTTTCTCACTGTATTTCCTCTGTGAGATGAGGCTACATGAGTTCACTGAACTCTGTATTGTTTTCCAGTGCCTGTTAGTATGTAAAGCAAAACTTTGACATTTTTGCTGATGATCATTGAATCTGCGTTAAAATAAAGTACAACACTCCACACTCATGTGTTACAAACTTATCAGAAGCAGAGATAAAGTCGTGTTGGCATTTACAAACAATTCCCATGAAGTAAGGGTGTTGTGTAAAACGTAAATAAAACCAGAATACAATGATTTGCAAATCCTTTTCAACCTATATTCAATTAAATACACTACACAGACAATATATTTAATGTTCAAACTGATAACTGACTTTATTGTTCTTTTGCAAATAGTGAGCGAATAGTTCAACAGTTTAAGAACAACATTTTATAAAACTTATAATTACAAGGAATTTAGTGATTTCATCGTCTACAGTCCATAATATCATCAAAAACACCACCAGCTTCTCTGGGCCGGAGCTCATCTGAGACGGACTGACGTAAAGTGGAAAAGTGTGCTGTGGTCTGACGAGTTCACATTTCAACAGTTAGTGCCCATGGCATCATGGGTAACTTGTATCTGTGAAGGCCCCATTAATGCTGAAAGGTACTGCAGGTTTTGGAGCAACATATGCTTCCATCCAAGCAACATCTTTTTCAGAGACGTCCCTGCTTATTTCAGGAGGACAAAGCCAGGACACATTCTGTTCGTGTTCCAACAGTGTGACTTCATAGTAAAAGAGTGCAGGTACTAGACTGACCTGTCTGCAGTCCAGACCTGTCTCCCATTGAAAATGAGTGAGGCATCAGGAAGAGCCAAATACGACAACAGAGACCCCGAACTGTTGAGAAACTGAAGTCGAAATCAAACAAGAATGGGAATGAATTCCACCTACAAAGCTTCAACAATTAGTGTCCTCAGTTCCCGAACACTTAATAAGTGTTGTTCAAAGGAAAGGTGATGAAACACAGTGGTAAACATGTCTGTCCCAGCTTTGTTTGAACGTGCTGCAGGCATCAAATTCAAAATGAGTGAATATTTGCAAAAGTACAATAAAGTTTATCAGTTTGAACATATAAATATATTGTCTTTGTAGTGTATTCAATTGAATATAGGTTAAAAAGGATTTGCAAATTATTGTATTCTGTTTTTATTTACATTTTACACAACATCCCAACTTCATCGGAATTAGGATTTGTAATTATTGGATAAACAGCAGCAGATATTTTCTTAGTTAACTGCTGTGTCCCTGTATGTATTCATGCCCCTGTGGGGCTTTTTTTGTGTTCACCATGCACTGATTCTCATGATTATCAAGGGACTAGTTATGGAAATACTATCAAATTGTTGGCACTCGAAGGGCTAACTTGTTAGAATAATCTTCATTTGTTATGACTACTACAGTTTCCTTTTAGCGAATCATTTTTACTGACTGTCAAAATAACAATATTATCTTTTTCATTTCAAAAAGACCCACTCACTTCAGCTCTTGATGAAATTATGTGTTAGCATGGCTAGCTTAATTTATAAAATCAAGCTAGGTCATACGTTGGATAACTTGTGTTACTTTGTGATAGGCTAGGGCCTGTAGCTCCTGGTGCTTTTCAGTTAGCAACTCTTCAAAAATTTTGGGTTAGCTACAATTAAGGTTTTTAATTTAACCAGCATTACAAGTCACTTTGTCACTAGCCTACTGTTCCACATTTACATAATTGCCAAATAATGAAGTGCAACTAACAACAAATGGTCTCTGTGCATAATGACAAAATGTCCTCTCTCTGTTTTGTGTTGCAGTTCTGTGTGGAGTTAAACCAAGGAACACTGGCCAGCTTACGGAAGTGGAAATGGCCCAGAGGGCTGTGGAAAAGTGCTGTGTCTGACAAACCCACTGGACACTCCAGCAAGGTGTGACAGACATTTTGAACAACACTGATACCTCTCTTTAAAGTCTCCACTCAAAATGAGTGCTTGTCTTCTGTTTCTGCCCTCTAAAATGTCTGACACTGACTACAGTGACTTGTATCTGAGAAAAGTTTCTCACTAGAGAGCTGTTTTCACAATCCCCTCCTGAAGGATGTCTGTGCACTTCTGAGCTCTGAGATCCAAATGTATCCTGGGCAGCTTTAAATATTACATCACAAATCCACAAAACAATCACTGTCTAATATGTGAAACACTATTCGATGGGGCAACAACTTCAATACAGCACCAGCAAAGAAAGCTGAAACCTCCAGCTCAGAGCGAACTGTCAGTACGGAGACACACTGCCAGGAGCAGCGGACTGTGGGGCAATGAGGGAAAAACAGTAGATGAGCTCCCAGCTCTGTCTCTGAGGGTTTCATTTACTTTTTATATGGGAAATATTAATCATAGCAGAGCAGCTTTTAAAGACTTTAACACTTGTCAGGAGTGGGACTTTAAATAGTAGATTTACACTGAACGCCGTGGGACAGAAAACTGCTGCTGCTCCCTTCATTTCATAAATATTGGTATCCCTCAAGTACCCAAATCTTTCAAACCAGGACTTTTGCCAATTGGCCCCTGAATGTTAGAGCTCAATCCTCACAGCAGTTCAGTGTTGCGATGTCAGGGCTATAAGCCGCTCCGGTAAAGCTAAGCCCGGTGGATTCATTCAGCTCAAAGAGGTCGTCTCTCTTTTTAACAGTATCCGCTCAGACATGAGGAAGACGCTGAGCACAGAGCAGATCACTTTGCTCGTTCACAGCAGAAACCTTCCAGGAGATGAACCCTTGACATAAACTTTGGCTGGGTCAGCTGTGTGTCTCCGGCCTTGGTTACATAAGATGGATGGTTGAAATAACAAGCAAGGGTTTTAAGATGCCATGCCACCCCCAACCTCTAATGCATTCTGACAGCGTGATAGCACCGAGTAAATTGGGAAGGTTTGTAGTTCAGGACTTTTTTTTCTAGTTTTGAACAGGGATTATGGCTTTTTATCATGCACGATGGAGTTTACATATATTCTGCAATTAAAAGCCAACACTGGGGCGGCTGTGCTTCAGTGGAGAGTGGGTCGTCCTCCATTCGAGAGATTGGCGGTTCGATCCCCAGCTCCCCCTGGTCCACATGTCAAAGTGTCCTTGGGCAAGACACTGAACCCCGAATTGCTCCCTGTGCTGTGCATGGGTGTGTAAATGTGGTGTGCATGGTTAGATTAGATTATATGGTATGTAGATGTTCACTGCCATCAGTGTGAATGTCTGTGTGAATGGGTGAATGTGACAAACACTGTGAGAGCGCCTTGAGTAGTCAGATGACTAGAAAGACGCTTTGTAAGTACAAGTCCATTTACTGTGAAAATTTATATTCTGTATAATGAAATATGTCTAATTTAAGGCCAAAAGCAATAAATAATTCTACGGAGCCACTGAAGTCCTAAAAGGAATGCTGACTCAGCATTTCCCCACCAGATTTTTCCCTTTGCAGTGAATTAAAGGCCAGGTTGGAGTAGAAAAGGAGTGGTTCGTGTGACATTGGGACACTTAACTAAATAAAAAAAAATCTTAAAATTCTGAAGAATTCAAACCTTTTACAGACTTATCTTTTTTTATTTCTAACTTCACTATTTCTAAACTCCTAGCTGCCCTGGTTCAAAGTGCCCTTGAAATAAAACATCCCCTGAATTACCACCTGAGTAGCTTGGCTTTTTAAATGGTAGACAACATTTCCCACTTTTTTGTCTAAAAAGATTTAGAAATTGAAATTTTTTAGTTTTCATTCTCTCGTTATGCCCTGGTGCCCTCGCAAACATTATTTATTCATTCATACATGTCTGCATCGTGTTCTGGAAAAGCTGTGATCATTATTTAAATGCATCTTTTTTACTCTTTGCATTATAAGTGTTCACTGCTGCAAAGAAGCAGTTTCCCACAGAGATCACTAAAATGTAGGTTGATAATGTGACTAAGCCTTGTTAGCTGATCTTATATATATATATATATATATATATATATATATATATATATATATATATATATATATATATATATATTCATATATATATATATAATTTATAATATATCTCTCTGTCTGAAATGAGGCCGTGTAACACAGTGTACTGCTGTTACCAACCAGAGAATGACCTCAAGGCTCAAACAGTGCTGTAGAAAAGAATCCATTTAAGCCATGGTCAGGAAAATGATGTAACTGTAGCATTTCAATAAATGTGCTTCTTGCTTGTCTCAGTAGAAGAAATAGTCCTGACTTTGCCTTCAGTAGGTCATATACAGTCATGAACATTCATGGATGCTGTGTATGGTTCTACAGACAGGGTCACCTTAGCTTAGCTTGTTACACTTCAACAAGCCTCGAGATTCATATTGATGGCCTTGTGATGCAGTGAATGACTGTATTGATAAGTGGTCATAAGCGTTTTATTGGTTATGATGTTAAGGCCATTTAAATAGAGCACTACGAATCTGTAAGTACATGCATGACTCCATTTCCCATGATCCTCTTGTCCCAGGGAGCAAGCTACTCTGGCTTTCTGTGGGACACTTCGTCTGGTATTGACCTGAAGGATGCTGCAGTCCTGGAGGCTCCTGTTGTCAATGGCAACGGGAATCATACCAACTCTCAACTCTACCTGGCTCACTTTTCTGTAAGTAACGATTGATCCCCAAAACAGATTGTCGTGTTCAGATGAGGTTTGTTTGCTAAAGACAAATGTATTCAGTGATGAAATAAAAGTCTTCTCATGTTGTTTAAAATAAAGGATGGCAAGGAAATCAATATATCGGTCCATGAACATTACAGAGCGCACAAAGGACACATTTTCATTGTGCCATGTTTTGTTTGATGCTTACAACTTTATTATAATTACTTATTTATTTTGATCCAATACCTGTAGCAACCCGACCCCGGATAAGCGGATGAAGATGAGATGAGACCTGTAGTTATCACACAGCAGCAGGAACGATATGCATGAATGGATTACTGAACGTGCAAACTGAGCAACAGGCCCAGGGGCCCGCAGGGTCAGGGGCACTGACTCACAAAATGTTGCTGAAAAATACACAAAACAATCACAAAGAGACGCTAAACGACCAGTAACATACACAGAACGACTATGAATGATACAAAATGACTACGGAGATGCAAAAATAACTTTAAAGAGACCTAAATTACTGAAAATAGATGTAAAACAATACAAATTGTACACATAGTGGCTACAAAAGACCCAAAATGATTATGAAAATGACCACTTAGTCTCCGTTCACACTGCAGTTCCAAGTGACCTGAATCCGATTGTTTATGTGCCCCTTGTGTGATTTACTTTTGACAGTGTGAACAACACAAGTCGCATTGAATCTGATATTTTCCAATCAGAATAACGCCACTTTTAAATGTGCTACTGAATCGGATTTTTTTGAATGTGACCGCAATCTGAACAGTCAGGTCGCACTTAATTTTTGACGTCATACTGACCTGCACTGCACTGTTTTGTAATGTAATGTAAGACAAATAAAGTTGATTGAAAAAAAAAAAGTCTGCACAGGCGGGAGCCAGGAAGAGAATCAAAACAAACATGGAGGAAAGCAGTGAAGCAGGCGGCCAGTGGAGGGAACGAAGTCCTATAATACAGGTTGCTGTTGCCATGTTCGCTTCCTTAAACACCGTTGTGGTGTGATGTCATCCATGATCAACTGCACATGTGGGTCACTTCAGGAGCGTGAGCTGTTCACACAGCAGTCCGTAGACAGACCACATTTATAGACGTAATGTGAACAGACAAACAAAGAATCGGATTTGAGCATTAAGACCTGCTGTGTGAACGTAGCCAAAAAGACCCTAAATGACCACAAACATACATGAAGTGACTGCAAATAACACTAAACAACTAAAAATAGATGCAAAACAACTACAAGGAGACACAACATGATCACAAAGGGATGAAAAATAAGCAAAAACAGACTCATTGAGACTCTTTAAGTTTGGGTGTCCTGTTCCTGTGTAGACAGGCCGGGGGCCTCTAAAGAGCAGGGGACACACTCAGCCGACTTCAAAGAACTGGTGGCGACAAAAGCCGTATCTCGCCCAAAAAGTAGCCCTTGAACACACCTCGAAGACTAGCTACAGCCAAGTGACCCGTATGTTCTGCCCCTGAGTGAGAGGAAATAACTCTCCGTACCTGCAGGCGGCTGTAGTCTGTATTCATTATTCAAAAAGGGAAACCAAAGACCAACAGGACGACTCAGGCTCCTTATGCTTGTTAGCCAGTTAGCACATTAACAACACAACCCCATGTTGGAAGAACAAATTTACAGCGTGTGTCAGTCTTCATCTCCACTAGTTCTTTGATGCTGAGTTGGTTTGTGCCTGCACATGCCTGTGCCCAGGGGCCCACTGTCTCATACTCCATCCATGATAATATATGCATATCATGTCCAGTTCATTATTACCATTTATTCAAAGTCTTGCAGTATTTCCTATAGTGACATTATTGTACGTAAATAACAAAATGTGTCAACGGGATGCCATATTTTGTCACTATGAAAACACATTTTATTGTACCATAATTGATTACTGCACTGTGATAAATTGTCATTACACAGGGACAGGAGTTTCAGTGTTTATAAAATCCTACATTTATTTTATTTATTTATTTATTTTTGTTGATCATTTCTGTTATGATAATACTGAATTCACCAAAATAATTTCTGAGATCTAGGAACGGAATCCGAATCAATCAGAATCAGAATGCCTTTTATTGTTACTATACACAATACAATGAGATTAAAAGCGCCTCCTACTCACTGCAGACATGTATGTAGGTATAGAAATAAAAAAAATAAGATATAAAATGACTATGCTGCCACAAAAGGAAATTAACCAAAGTCTTGTCCCTGATCTTCAGAAGGAATTGCATCAAAAAAATTCCATTATGTATTCAGACATTTTAGTTTTCATTTTCCGTGTTCAGACATTGCTAAAAAAGAGTGTGGGCAACCGACAAAGCAGGAGATCAGACGAGTTGTAAAAAAATCAACAGGAAGGATGCCCAAATTGGTAGCAACACACTTTGTAGCACACACGTTTACCTCTGTGTTTTGTTTTGTTGCCAACTGGATTGTGACCATCATCAAATAACGTTTCCCCTTAGGTCGGTTCATACGAGCTAACAGTGGTGAACGTCCACATGCAGGCCACAGCTGCATCAGGAGAGTCCAACGGCAAGAACCACAACACAGATGAGGCCAAGTGTCCGCACCTCTCCCCCAGCATACAGGAAACACTCAAAGGTCAGTCTGCCACGCTAGACCAGTAACACTCACCACATGTCAGACCGGGTTTGCAGTGATGGATCAAAACTAAAGGGATCTCAGACAGATCATGTGAATTTCATCCTATTCTCGTCCATTCTCTCCATGTTTTTCTCTGCAGGGGAGAAGGAGCTGGTGGTGCTGGGAGACTTTGGCTCCCCTGCTCAGAGCTCAGAGCTGGACGTACTGAGAAAGGAGAAGCTCTGTGCCCTGGTACCATCCTCCCAGTTCACCAACATCAGCACCCGCTCACCACAGGGCACCCGCTGTCTGGACAACATCTGGGTGAGCCGCTCCCTCAAGAAGATCTACTCTGGTAGGTGCACTGAGTGGGTGTTTTCGGACAGTGGTGGATCTGAATTAGATATTTGAAGTCATTCATCACAGGTCCAGTCTCAAGTCAGTCATTTGTGACAAATCAAGTCTCAAATTCTCGGAGAGAAGTCCAAGTCAAGTCTTGAGTCATCCAAGGTTGGGTCAAAGTCAGTCCAGACTCTCAAGTTATAATAAAAAAAAGTCATTTGAGAAAAGGTAAACACTTAAGTAGTTAGAGACAAGCTAAGTCAATTCTCTAAGTTAAGTCTAGGTAAATCTTGTGTCAAGTTTGTGTCCAGTTTCAAAGCAATGTCAGTTATAACAAGTTTAAGTCCAGTCTCCAGTTATTGGAGACGAGATCACGTCAAGTCATGAGTCAAAGTGAATTTAAACAACTCTCAGTAAGGTCTCAAGTTATCCAAGTTAACTCCAAGTTAAGTCACAAGTCATTCAAGACTATTCCAAGTCAAGTTTTGAGTCATTCAAGAAAGGTCAATTTCAAGTCTTCAATCAAAGTCAATCCACAGAAATATAATTCTAGTCCCAAATTACGAGAGAAAAAGTAATTTGAGACTAGGACTAGTCAAGTCTTAAGTCATTCCAGACAAGTAATAAGTCAAGTCAAAGTCAGTGGAAACAAGCCAAGGAAATTCTCATGACAAGTTAAATCTTGAGTCAAGTTCATGTCCAGTTTCAAAGCAAAGTCAGTTGAAAGTCGAGACTGAAGTTATTTTAGACAAGTCCAAGTCAAGACTTGAGTCAAAGTCAACCCAGACAAATATAATCGAGTCAACGGGAATCAAAGTATATAAGTCGACTATCAAATGTATTTAATCATTTAAAACAAGTCTTAGTAAGGTCTCAAGTTATTAAAGATGAATCCTCCAAGTTAAGTCGCAAGTCATGTGAGACAGATCAAATTCAAGTCTCGGGTCTGTGTGTCAATCCACTCAAATATAATCTCAACAGTCTCAAAATATAAGAGAAGAATCATAAGACAAGGACAAGTTAAGTCTTAAGTCATTCCACACATTCAGTTAAGCCATTCTCAAGTTATCACCAAGTCCCTTCAGTGCATTGGCTTGATAACTAAATTCCCAAGTCCTGCTGAGGTGCTTGATTTCTTTTATTGTCCTGGGATTTCACCAGGTCAAAACTTGATCGTCTCAGAACAGTCCAAACTAAGACAAGTGTCAGGCCCTCATTTTTTCCCCACATGTAGCAGGACACCTGGTTTCCTTTTTTTGTTTATGATAAATGAAGTCCAGTTGCAATTCCAGTTAATGCTCGAGTTCAGACGGATGTGGGCTGTAGCAGCTTGTGTTCGATCAAAGTTTACCTCATTGTATCCATTGGTCCCATGCATCTGCTGAATTTCCATTTTCTTGTGTCTTTCCCTCCAACAGGCCACTGCATGATAGTGCGGGAGGGCTTGACCAACCCCTGGATCCCGGACAACTGGTCATGGGGCGGTGTGGCGTCGGATCACTGCCCTGTGGTGGCTGAGTTTTACGCAGATGTATCCCCTAAGGAGCTGAGCAGGCCTGGCATGGCAGTGGTGGACAGAGGAGACATTATGTCCAAACATGAGCGGTGACGACATCTGCATTCACAGTAGAGTCAGCGGTGGATGACGTCAGACTTTGCCCTGTCCGGATGCTGCTTCGTCTTGGTTAGCTGTGGAGCGAAGGGTTTCCTGGTGAATGTGAAAATGTGCCAAGATTGCCTTTTGGGTTTTCAGTTTATCAATGTATAACAGTAACTGGTAAACCAGACATCGCCAGACCAAATGCCAGTCAGTCTGGAACCTCTCTATCCATTTTCATTTTCTAATGCCTCTGGACACAATTGGATAGGCCTACAACCAATCAGAGCAACAAGAAATGTGACGTAGGCTGAGTGGCGCACAAATGTAAGCAGACTCCAGCGTGCAGAGATGAGCTGTGATGTGTGGCATCAATATGAGTGCACCTGGTTTGAATGTTATCAGACGATTGAATGTGTGTCATCAGTTGTTAGACACTAGCATATATATGAGGCAGTATGGCACCACTCTACATCCTAGTTGACTCACTAGGTCATTTTCATCTCACCCATCCACATTGCTTTCACCTGCTCGACCGCAGCGCAGCATTACGAGCTACAACGGCCAATCCATTGGATTTTGGATCATTGCAGACAAAAAGCTCTGTGAGGGACAAAATGTTATGATACTTACGCATTTTGTTCAGAAAGATAATCTTCACAAATGAACTCCAAGTGTTGCATGTCAGCAAGTGTTGTGAACAAGCGAGGTATTTACCAATCTATTTTATGTCGTAGAACCACAACCACACCTTATTTAAGGCGTCTAACCAAAAACCCATTCAAAAAAGCCGTTGACTTTGAGACAAGGGAACAGTAAGTGCAAAAATGCTAAAAATGTCAAGCCATGATTGTTTGTAGTGTACCACAATCTTTTCCTAAACATAACCACATAGTTTTTTTTTAAAATCTAACTAAGTAACTTCAGTTTTGTTTGAATTCACAACGGGACTCCCAGAGTGATGCTAACAGGACCTGACCATGCTAACGACGACCGTCAGGCCCCTTCTAACCCATATCTATGAGCCTGATAACCACTGATGACACCCATTCAATGGATTGATAACATTTGAAATAGGTGTTGAGTGTTGCCATTTTTGCCATCAGAGTTTGAGAATAGTACTTCAACAGAAAGTTCCACATCAGCTGCTGCCATCTTGGTTGTTTTTGAAAATGCCTCAAAGGCACTCCTCTTTTCTAGAGAACACATCTTTTGTGCAAAGCGTGAAGGCTCTGCAAGTTGTCACGGTCTGAAATCCGCCCCATACGAGATAAACAGTTGTGAATGGCCTGACCAGGATCTGGTCAGCTGGAAATGTGTCTGAACAGGAGGGAAACCAGGCGTACCTGTCAGAGCAAATGAAACATGAGCTCTCAGATTTGTCTGATTCCGAGGCTAGTAACTGGTAATAGAGCCATAAAATGTTCAGACAAAAAAAGATATGATGTACTTTACAAAGAAATGTGCCAAACATTTTCTATATGTATATAAAATAAAGAGAAATCTATAGATGTTCCAGCCGTGTCTGACCTTTCATTAATGCAAATAAGTGCAGTATGTAATCACAGGCTCGGCTGTGACGCTCATCTGTTCTGTCAGCTGAGAGGCTGATAACCTCCCAGCTGTAGAGCTCATAAAGGCTGAGCTCCTCAATTATGTAAGCCAGGCCTGTGTGTGTGTGTGTGTGTGTGTGTGTGTGTGTGTGTGTGTGTGTGTGTGTGTGTGTGTGTGTGTGTGTGTGTGTGTGTGTGTGTGTGTGTGTGTGTGTGTGTGTGTGTGTGTGTGTGTGTGTGTGTGTGTGTGTGTGTGTGTGTGTGTGTGTGTGTGTGTGTGTGTGTGTGTGTGTGTGTGTGTGTGTGTGTGTGTGTGTGTGTGTGTGTGTGTGTGTGTGTGTGTGTGTGTGTGTGTGTGTGTGTGTGTGTGTGTGTGTGTGTGTGTGTGTGTGTGTGTGTGTGTGTGTGTGTGTGTGTGTCAGTGATCACAGATATGAATAGAAATAGATGACAACAGTAACACCATATGGAAAGGATGTTACTCTAATTAAAGAGGATATACAGAATTTGTTGGCCATTTTGAACTGCTGACCTGTGTGCTGCCACACACCCCTCAGTCCCTCATTTACCCCAACAGTAGCATACATAGACCTGCCCTGCCAGCATCCTGTCACTGGCCTGAAAACCAATCCAGGATCTGTTACTCATGTTGCAGCTCAGGGGGCCCTCTAGTGGCTGATACTGATATTTTTTAAATTGTGCTTTTGTTTGAAAAACTGCTTTTCTTTCAGGATAAATTCAAATGTGTTCCCAGTAGGCAGAATGCGCGCTGTATACTGAAGCAGAAAAATATGAATCTGAATCAGGTTTATTGCTCAGTAAGCAACAAGGAATTTGCCTTGGAGGTTTGGTGGGGACCGGACCCATGTTCCCCGCTTTCACAGAAAGGGTTCTATGTTCCCTGGTTGTTGTTTTTTTTTTTCATAATCAGTGTGGGAACAGGCCTATGTAGACCCTAACACTACCACCTAACCCTGACCTTAACGTTAAAAAAGTCTGAATGAAATCAGCAGAGGCAGAAACTTATGCAACCGGGGAACATTGGACCGGGGGACACAGGGATGACACTGTTTGGTGCACAGCAGTGAACACAGTAAGAGAAAAGAAAGAAAGTACTGCAACACTCAAGTCAAAGGTAAAGTGTTCTGGTGGTGTGAGGTCTTGGTCTTCGTGAAGCTCTCCTTGTCGGTGGCAGCGGCGTACCACATGGTGATGGAGGATGCAGCGTAGAAGCACCCCATCAGTATTTGGCAGGTAGTCAGCGACTGCAGGAAGTACATCCTCTGCTGGGCCTTTTTGGTGCAAGAGCTAATGTTCAGCTCTTGAGGTCCTGGGAGATGATGGAGTCCAGGAAGCAGAAGGACTCAACAGCGTCTCCACTCCACAGTGTCTTTTGGGGGCTCTCTGCAGAGACACAGAAGTCCTCCCTTTGTTGGCCTCCAGGTTGAGCTTTCTCCTCTTCCTGTGGGGCTTCAGTGCAGAAGGAAAATGGGTTTGAATCTATAGAATATTAAAGGTGCTGTCAGTAATTCTCATCTAATGCACTTTTTGTTGAATTCAGCAAATATTTCCTCAGCCTCTGACGGTAAGTCTGACATATTTTCACAAAACTTGTGTTTGGCAGGTTTAAGGTTCAAGGTATCTTTATTATCCAATTTAGTGTACAGCCAGCAGTAAAAGAGGCACAGCAAACAACAAATATAGGGTGTGCTTTTTTCTTGATTTGTTCATTTCATATATAATGTATGTGTTGCCAGTGAGATGCCATCCCATTTTTGAAATTATTATCTGGTGGACTTGTTTTATCTTGTACTCGGATTATCACTGATTGCTGGGATTTCAGGATTTCTCTGGATTGATTCTGCTGTTGTAGGTCACTTCTAGAACATGTCTTATGTGCTGCCGTCCTCTAGTGGGGATTTGGCTCTATCGCTTCATCTGATGAAGACATGTTCTTACTTCAGCAGAACAGTCATCTAAATAACAAGGTTCAATCAATGTACTCCTAAGATCATGGCTCTGCAGTCCTTCCATACCCATACAACAAAACAATACAGAGATGAAAACAGCATAGAAACATCCCCAAAGAAAATTTAAGTCAAAAGCAACTGGACTTGGTTATTTGTCTAGGAAGACGTTTCACCTCTCATCCAAGAGGCTTCATCAGTTAATTTACGCATCTGACCAGGCTGGGACTGGTCCAACTAACTGGTGTGAGATCATGGTATTTAACCTCTCACAAGGCCGATGATGTCACTGGGACCCTTTGTGCTCCAAGTGCCAACGACCCTCATTAGAATGGCAGTCGTTGGTGGGAAGTTGGTTTTGACTTTGTTAACGAAGTCACAACCATCTGACACAAAGTCCATGTGCCTTTGTATCAGATGGTTGTGTGTGTGGCTGATTGGATAAACCATCTGTCTATCACCAACATAAGGGCCAAATCAACCAATCAGATCACTGAAGCGTATGACGTGCTAGCAGCGTGAAGGCAAAGCTCAGAAAGAACAACATGTCGGTAAAGGATATTTTCCGTTTGTGTAACGTGAATTTACGGATCAAAGGCCCAATTTCAGGAGCCCGGTACAGCTTCAACAGAAGGATCACAGTACTCATCTCATCCGTGGAAGCCTCCATGTTGTTTACACTGAACAGTCGCCCAACGCTGATTGGTTCAGCCACCTTTGAAAACTTTTCCAAATTTTCTACGCCGCAGGTTACCAGACTGATCTGCATTTGAAATACAATAGACCAGCCTGATCTCTAGATAAAACTAGGGCTGGGACTGGTCCAACTGGCCTCTTGGATGAGAGGTGAAACGTCTTCCTAGACAAATAACCAAGTCCAGTTGCTTTTGACTGAAACTGCTTTGGGGATAATGATGACCTGGAAAATTGAGAACATTCACAGGCTTACAGCATAGAAACATAGTTCACAGTCAATAAAAGGTGTTAGAAAAGATGGAGGGATGGAAACATTGAACAAAGGTGTGAGAAAATGCACACCGTGTGTACATTTTTGTATACATTTGCGTTCATCATACCAGACCCAAGTGTAAGGAGGTTGGAGGGTGAGGCCTGCTGTGTACTGTGGACTGATACCTATTGTCCAGCATGTCACTGCTTGTAACCGTCAGTCACCACTCAGGCCCTCAATGGTGTCCAGTTTCCCAGAGAAACCAGACGCTGGTGAATGGGAAGTGTGACACCTTTGGACAGGGTTTATAGAGGCCAACAGTGTGTGTTGTGACAGATTTGGTTACTGCGGTCCCTCAGAATGTGGGTCAGCAGCACGTTCAACTCTGGAAACTCTCCTCGTTGATCTCTGACACTGAGAAGAGATACTAAGCTTATATTCCATCAGCATTATGAGCAGTGATAACTACGGTGGCCCTAAAGTGCAAAACATGACAGCGAAACAGACAACACAAAAGATATTCATAAAAAACTCACAAAACACAATAGAAAATCTCAAAACGCAACATCAGTGGTGAGACTCAGCATGGAATAGGTCGATGTGATGTGTAGGTGCTCGTCGGTGATTGGAGGCACTGCCAGGCAGACAAATGGAAGGAGTAGCTTTTGTGGAGTTTTCAGAGCATTAATGTTTTTTTCCCAATTGCTAACATATTAAAATGACATGCAGAGCAAAAATACCTCTTCCAAGTCTCTAAAACTTTCAACACATTTTACAATTCAAAATGACACTTTGGTTCTGACACCACCTGACACAAAGTCGTGACTTTGTGTCAGATGGTTGTGTGTGTGGCTGATTTGATAAAGCATCTGTCTATCACCAATATACGGGCCAAATCAACCAATCAGATCACTGAAGTGTATGACGTACTAACAGCCTGGAGGCAAAGCTCAGAAAGTGAACAACATGTGGGTAAAGGATATTTTCCGTTTGTGTAACGTGAATTTATGGATCAAAGGCCCAATTTCAGGAGCCCGGTCCATATTCAACAGAAGGATCCAGAGAAAAAATAGTTAGGTAGCATTATGATAATCCATTTTCATATATATCATTGGTGTACCGTATATATATATATATATATATATATATATATATATATACTGTGCTCATATCCATCAGAAATCAACATTGGATAGATACGTAGAGTAAACTGGATCCAAGTGTTTGGGTTTTAAAGGTCCGACAGATACTTTTAGAGGGAAATATTAAAGGTTGAATGTGGAGAATGAGCAGAACAGCGCCATCTAGTGTCTCAAGATTGTAGTTGCAACAACAGAAAATAATTCCAGCAGTCGGGTTGCCAGGTTCATTGCCCAGTAGCCTACAAGAGACTGGAGTCTGTTTAAGCCTGTTTGAACCCATCCCCTCCGGCAAATCACACCATAAAAACAAGTATTAGAGGAATTTGACTGACAGTTAGCGTTAGCATTAGCCGTTCCAGCTAAGTAAAGATGAAAGTGATGTTAGCGATCAAGCAGAAACGTAGCCATGTGGCCGTGCGTTTTAATGCCGTTTCTCTCCTTTCTCTGAGTCCATGGAGTGAATGCTCGGCCTATATTGACTCTGGTTTTTGCCCGTCTCCGCTCACTCAGCTGCTGGGACAAATAACGCCCCCTTCACTGAGGCTCCGAAGCAGCTACAGGATTGGCAAACTCCATTTCACCCAGTGCCAGCCTACAGTAGCTGCACCCAACAACAGACAACCCAGGCAACCAGCAACGCATAACGCTATTGGCTGCTACCATGGAAACAGAACGGGACAGAATGTCATTGTTAAACCCGTCAAAAAACTTTTAAATATTAATTCAGACTAAATATATTTCTTTATGGAAAAGCAAAAGCATTTGTGATACAAATGTAACGAACAGAGCACACAGCACATCATTCTTTTTTAGGTAGTCCACTTTATTTGAAGATTCTATATGAATATCACAAAAGGTCACTCAAATAGAAAACATCACATAGGAATGCCATGTAATCAAACTGTACCATTTAAGGGGTCTTTGAGGAAGCATAGTCGCACATGTGCTCTCTATATTAGGTCATTCTTGGTATTAACAACACAAACTCATCAAGTACCACAGTTAAACCACAAGGCATTTGGATCGTTTTGTAAAGCATAAATATATCATAAACGCCATGCACACAGGAACTGCCCATATCGACGCAGTTAAAAGGTAGATCGAAGGTAACAAAGTGCAAATAGTCAAACAGGGCTTCAAGTCACAGCACTTGGACTACGAGGGCTTCGTAGAGTATAATGAGGAACTCATCTTCAAAGTATACAGCATTACAAGTGACTTTCACACTTCAGGGCACACCTTTTACACTCTGAAAGTGTAGAACAGTGCTGACGGGCTCACTTGTAATTAGCAGGCCTGTGTGACGCTGCTGATGAAGCACTTACAGTACATCTTATCTGTCTATCTCTCTGTAGTAAGACAGAGCTGTTGTGAACCAAGAAACGTCACCATCTTTCTCTCAAGCAATTGTTTTAATGCCTAACACCTGTACTACAAAAAGAGTCCCCCTAAGTGGTATCCAGAGGAAACAAAGTGCAAGAATGTGATATAAAACACTAGGTAAGTACACTTAGATCACAGGTGCATTAGAGAAAGACAAAGAATCCTTATATTAGAACTAGATCAATGTGATTTTGATTGCTTATGCTAAAACTAACCATATGCATGCAAGAATGGTCTAGTTCAGTAGAGCAGCATTTAGATTAGAGCCCGAGGGATACATCACATCCAATATAACTGGCAAATGGATTTGATCACAGATACATCAGTGTTGGGGCAGTCACTTCTTTAAAGAATCAAAATGGAATAAATTCAAATGAGCATATCATTTGAATTAATCCCAATGCAACCCGATTAATTAAGTGGAATTAACATAGTTCTGTTTATCTGTGGCGACTGTTGCCTCGCTGAGTATAACAAGCTAATGTGACTGTGCTGTTGCATTTGAAAAGGAAGCAAAGAGCTTTAACTTTACCTAGATTTCCCATCCTGTGTTAATTACGTATGTAATGATTATCCTTTCAGCACAGGACACTAATGTTCCCCATTTTACATGAGCAAAGTACGTAAGGCCAAGGCCTATAAGGCCGAAGCATTAAGAAAATAAAGGGAAAGATTTTTTTTAAATTTATTTTACATTTCAAGAAAAAAAGGTTGAAATGTTGAGAATAAAGTTGACATCTCGAAGTCAATGTCAAAATGTCAGGAATAAAGTTGAAATACTATTATGAGAATAAAGTCGAAACGTCGAGAATAAAGACGAAATATTAAATATATATTAAATATATAATATTACGAAATATCCGCCGGTTTGCTGCGTCTACAGATGAAGAGCTCTTTTCCAAAACGAGATAAAAGCCAAATTTAAAAAAAATGAGTTTGAGCCACTTTGCTGTATACAGAACCTATTCACTGCTTCATCAGTGTTTCTGCCAAATCTCTTTATTTCCTTGTTTAAAATGGTCTCAAGATGCAGTTCCTTTCCAAACCGCGACCAGCGCCAAACCTATTTTTAGCCTAAATGTGATACGTCCTCTCGACCAATCAGAATTTAGTGAGCGTTCTATGCGATCCAACATGGCGGCGCTCTGAAGCGGGAGAGTTTTTTGTTTTGTCCGTCCGTCCAACATGTTCAGACTGAGCCATAAACCAACTGACAAGATACATTGAATATTAACCAAATGTGTGGGTCTGGGTAAAAAAATTTAATTTTCCTGAAAACTATTAAAATGGATTTATAGCGTTTTGGAAGAGAGCTCCTCAGATGAAACTTCAATCTCTTGCAAAATTATCTGTGATTCCTGCGCAAAAAGACAAGCGTGTTTCCGACGTGCCCGTTATCTGTGCTTCTGTCAGTGAGCAGTCTATAGGGCATCCTCCCAAGGGCCCAATGAATGTGATGAAGTAGCCAGCTATAACTTCTGGGTGGTTGTTAGTTCTGCACGCTTCCATCCAACCAGCTATTTTTGCACGAATGCAGCCACCTCTTCCAAGGTTGTGTAGTTTCTCCTTCTGAACAGATGCAATGTTCGACACAATCTCTCCAAAGTCCTAATACTCACGATCACACTGTGTTTATACGCTAAAAGAGAAAACATTTCCTTGTTATTTTTTCTCAACAATTTGACTTTAGTCTTGAAATGTAAAATAAATTTAAAAAATCTTCCCCCTCATTTTTTTTAACGCCTGGCTTTTATACTCTTGTGTAACAAAGAGAACAACAGTAGTTCACGCAGGGCAACAGGGCAAGCAACGGTTCTGAGGGGATTTAACGAGCCAGTACAAGACACCGTCTGTGGCACTGCTCCCCACTTTTTAAGGGTGGTTTGATCATTTAGATTTTTTTTTTCATTAAACACAGTCTCACCATTACATATTCATCCACCACAGAGCACTGACAAGTGTATTATTCAACTGTAAAAGATATTATTCAACTGTCATAACCACATCTAAAGGAATGATCTGGAAGATTTTCATTTAAACAAATGTCTGTTAAACCTGAGGTCGCTAACTTTCTATAAAAAATAATAGAAAAAAAAAAATTTTTTTTTTTTTTTACATATTTGCTGACTGTCACTATATCCTGACAGAACAATGAGCCAATCTGAGAAGAAGATGTATCTCCACCTCTCTTCGTCTGCTCTTAATGTCATCTGCCAAATCCACTGTAAGTTTGTACGGCCAGTCAGTTGGGGGGCAGGGCTTGATTATAGGCTCAATTCAGTCACAAACTTTCTCATTTTACAGCTGTGCACTAAGCAGTACACTAACAGTGGACAGTAACAGAACCTGGAGCAGTCATTGACACAGCATCAAAGACTCCTCGGCTCTGAGTAGGTTGGGTGCGCTGGAATCTAGTAGATGCCATTATATGGCCCACTGATGAAGGCCCTTGCATTTGCAGTACTACAAACTGCACCCAGCAGAGGTCGTTCGGACAGAGAGGGTAGGCGGAGCTAACGCAACAGACTCGCTCTTGAACTCATATGCGTGTGAGGCGGCGCACTGTTTGAAGGATCTCCGGGAAGTAAGATTCAAAAACACACATGCAATCACAGCTTAAGGAACAAAATTGAGATTTCCGAGACTATTTTTAAGAGATTCTTATCACATGCATTTGTTAATGTGGTGCTCTGATGTTTAAAAAAAAATATTTTTTAGGTTTGAATATCAATATAAGCCTAAATATATCCAGTTTCAGTAAGGCTCTGATTTAGATCATTATAGGATATTTAAAACCATTAGATACGAACAATATTCTAAATAAATACAATACAATAGAGACTGTAAAGTAAAAAAAAGTTGGCAATGAGTGCTTGACAAATGTTATTCATCTTTGATCAGCAACCCAGGTATTGTATTGGCACTGAAAGAGAAAATAAACTAGAGCCAGTCCTAAACACAAGTCTCTGGATGATCCCTACTGTATCAGTGGATAAATGACTGGGAAAAAAAAGAGATTTTTAGATTCTCAAAGCTAATGTCACATTAAACCAATGTACTGTATCTGTCTAACAAAACTCTACACTACATGCGATATAGCATGCTACACAAATCACACGCTCTGCTACCGTGTACGATGATGGTGTTGAGGCATGTGGGCCGTGGTTGGTAGCAGTTTGACAGGTTTTATTCAGGTGCGATCGGGCCTGTGCAGGGGAGCGGAGTGGGCTCAGATGATGGTCTTGAGCTCCTCGTCAGTCAGTTGGTTAACTGCCATGATTTTCACGAGCTGCTCGGCATACCTCGCCTGGTCCTGCATGAAGTGCGGGATGCGGACGTTCTCCATCTGAGCCACGGCTTTCAGGCGGTCCACATCTTCATATGACACCTGAGGCCACAGAAGAATAGAGGAGACAGACTAAGCAACCGGCTGCACTGCAACACCACAAAAAATGATGAACCCTCAGGACCAGTTCAGAAATGCAACCACAATAAGTATTACTACCAGAAGTAGGAATACACGAGCATGGTGCTTCTTCCGGCTCCTCTCCCAAAACGAATGGTTAATTTATGTTGCCTACTGTTCACTGTTATAATTATTTTTTGTTGTTTTTTAATATACACACTAGAAGGTCACTGGGTGGGGGCCTAGGGAGTGCCGGGTGTGTCACGTGACTGTTCAGAGTAGTCAGCCGGAGCAGACCAGCACCATTTACCAAGGTGGTAAGGTTTCTGACAGCATCTGCATGTTTGGCCCCTAGCAGGGCAGACCTGAGCCCTAGTGGCATGACGGGGGGAGTCACAATTCCTACAGCGTCTCTGCTGCCGTGTTTGCTGGGGGAAAATGAGCTGTAATCTACAATAGGAAAAAAATCGAAGGAAATCACACACAAAATAAAGATCTCCTCCAATGGGGGGGGAGAGAAACCAACAACATTAAGGCAGCTATTTGAAATTCTAGGTAATCCTGGAGATTTGAGATTGTATTTAGTATTTATTTAGTATTTAAAAGGCGACCATCTTGAAAATCCAAGATGGCCACCACATTGACCTTGGAAAATTGTCAATCCAATATTTTCTGATTCTTCGCACTCTAAGGTTTCGATAGATATATAGTTTTCATATTCCCCCCCCAAATTGAACTAAATTACACAAGGAAACTGACTATAGGTGGCACTAGATGAAAAGTCAGCAGCACACCATTATTTAGTGAAGTGTAAAGTGAAAATGCTGGATTGTCACACGTTGCTCTTTTTGGTTCATTTCATTTTGTGCATTGCCCTCAAATCGTGGTGGTTATCAAAAACACATCACTTCTTACGCCAGGTTTAACATCCACAGCTGGAATGAGCCCCGCACTCAATCATCAGGGCCTTCAGCTCCTTTGAAGCAGAAGAACATGGCCTGTTCCCTCCTTAGAGAAGTTATTACATAAGCCTCATCCAGCCTTTCCATTCATTTTACTCTGTCTGAGCTCTAACCATCCTCTGGGTTGTTAAACTTTTATTTCACGTGACTTAATGTCACACATGATACTGATCTGCTGCTTTCTACCATAATTATGGGATGGAAGCATTGGTAGGGGGGAGATACCATTAGAGACATGATGTAAAGTGGAGGAAGGGAAAGTAGCTTTTGGTAACATATCTGACTGTGAAGTCAAATAAACAATAGTTTCTCCTGTCAGCACAACAATGAGGCCTAATGTGATAGATAGAGAGCAACCATCCAAATTGCTGTATGTTGGAGCTGAGGACATTCAAGATGAAGGGGAGTTAGGGACTAACACTTTATTACAACGATCCACGAAAACAATGATTACTTTGAGGATATTTGATCATTTGAATCAGAATTCTACCAGAGGACATACAAAAGTTGTTGTTTTTTTTACATCAGAGAATGCAAATCATAGCAGAAAGTTTGACTTTAAACATCCCTGTGCACGAACAACATTAAAACAAATGTGCTCATCTGTTAAAGGGGTAAAACTGTGGAATTCCCAGGAGGGTGAATAAAAAAGTTGTCTGAATATTTTTCAATTTAAAATATTGTATTTAACAAAACATATTGAATCATATAGACTTGACGAGTAGCTTCATGTACGTATTGTATAAACTGTTCTATAGGTTTAGTATTTAATTTGGTGATAACAGTGCCAGGGTGGGGGAAATCAGGGGAGGTCATCACATGTTTGTGTTCTGTTGAAAAGGGACAGATAAATATAAGAATTGTATTCTTCTTATCTGCTCCTTTCCATTCATGTAAATGTTTAAATGTATTGTAATTGTGAATTGAATTTATGTGTACAATGTAATGAATAGGCATTTTCATGAAAAGAACAAATAAATACAAAATACGAAAAAAATATATCATTTGAATCAATCTGCAGGTGTTTCCATGACTGGAAAACTAGTCTCTAAACGTGTGAGAAGGATCTTGAGATAGTTGAGCTGCCTCACCTTTCCTAGAGCCATCAGCAGTGGGAAGTTGATCTTGTCTCTGTATCTCAGGATCCTCAGGATACCATCCAAGTAGACCTGGTCTTTACTGAAGCACCCTTCAATGTGAGAGCGGAGAAAAGAAGACCAACACAAGTTTGACAAGTATGAATTTTTAAAGGCTTATATTAATATTTTGAATGTTATTTTGACATTATCACATGTGAATCAGATGAGGTAAGGACAAGTTGGATTGTCTCTACATTGAACGTATAACCAAGCCAAATATGGCTACATATATCAGCAAACACTCTTTTGAATCTTAAACCCTATCTAGTGTCATAGTGACCTGGCTGAGCTGTATCTAGCTGGCCCCTCTTGGCTCGGACACAGTAGTCCCAGCGGGTGTTGGGGTCCTGGACGAAGCGTCCCAGATTGTGGAAGAGCTGAGAGAAGGACATGTGGCTGGCCTGGTATACGGTGTAGTAGAGCAGGGCAGCGCGCCACAGTGTGGGGTCTTTCCTAAACAGGACACTGTGGATGCTGGCCAGGCCCTCCTCTGTGGGGTTCAGTGGCTTCAGGTTGTGCTTCTTCCTGCCAACACTGCTGCTCCATGGCTGGTGGCAGTTGTTGATGCCACGGAAATAATGTGTGCCTGGGGAACAGAGACAAGGACTGTAGACCTTTTCAAAGTTGTAAACGTAAACATTCTAAAGGGGCGTTCACATGATCAGCTTTTTGTGCTGGGCTCACCGCAAGGTTGGGAAGTGAGACCCAGTAAACGGCTAAATCAATGTTAGTATTGTAACAACCATTGGATGGAAGAGAGTGTGCCACACGTTGCTGTGCCAGGACAAATGGCACCGGTCCTCGTTAGTATAGTGGACAGTATCTCCGCCTGTCACGCGGAAGACCGGGGTTCGATTCCCCGACGGGGAGTCCTTTAGCCACTGAGCCCTTTTGCCGCTGAGCACCTGCAACTCCAATTGTTCCACACACGGGTACTGGTAGGTGTTAAGTGCACCTATATCTCAAGCTAGTTTACCAAGAAGTAGTTGCTAAAGGAAGAAGTCTGCCAATCTTAAAAGTAATGCAAAGACAGCAAATATACCGACTGCCACCATCTGGAATAGATTTGGAAATGCTCATGCTGTCAGGTTGGAAGAGTTTCTGGTCTTTGGAATTTTCTGCTCTTGACAGATAATGTGACAGACATATCAACATGTCTCTTGAAGCAATGTCGGAAAAGTCTGCGGTTTTGAATCGGGGACCTTTCGTGTGTGAGGCGAACGTGACAACCACGACCACTGCCTCTTCACAAACCTGGTGTGATGCTTATAAACCTCCATCATTACGTTTTCTTCCCGGATTGAGATATGACTTTAATGTAACGTTAAATAGTTTGGTGATGTTGCTCTCTGGTTGTCTAGGAAACCTAAATGTCACACTCAAAAAGCCTCTATCTCATTGGTTGCCCCTTTGGACGGTCAAAGTTTAACTGATTTGAACTTTAAGCGCAGCGGCAGGGCGGCAAATCTGAGCGGTGCATATGTGTTGTATTTAAGTTCAAATTCAAGCCAACAGCCATGAAATGGTCTACTAATACAGTGTATCCATACCAAGAACAGTCTAAATACTGGATGACAGCCAATCAGACCTTTGATTAAAGGAGTTAATGTCTTCTGATGGACTTCATTACACACCAATTGGAATGATTTTCCATTTAACTGGTGACCTCCAAGAGTATGTGAACTTCTGTACCCACCAATCTCATGCCTCAGCATGCCTTCCAGCCAGTGTTCTCGGGCAGTGGAAACGTTGATGGTCAGTGTGGGTCTGCTGTTCACCACTGTCATGGAGGCTCTGGACAGGAGGTCGTCTGTCACCTGGACTACGATCTACAAACAGAGAGAAGTCAACGTAAGCATTTTTTCATTGCCCTTTAAACTGTCAAATCCATGTGCACCACTTATCAACATTGTGTGTTAACAGCGACATAATGACATCTAGAGTTATCGCCATGCGCTTCTATGCCTCCATCACACTGGCGTGACGCTGAATAATGGACAGAAATATTATGTTTCTAGTTCCCAACCTGTGCAGCTGTGTTGTTGAGAAGTCTGCTAGCCCCATTATCTCCAGGTGCAGATGTGACTCTGTCCTGCCTGCATTACTATTGGTATTCATATTCATATTATTACTTTAGATGTTATTATAGTTAATGTTAATTCTGTGGTTTCATGAATCCCTGGGTCTGCCTATTTGTTTGTCTTTGTATCCGTCTTTGTGTGTCTCTCTCTCTTTATACATATTGCATCTCCTCATGGAGGAATTGGTCCCTGTAATACATGAATAAGTCAAAGAGTGAATAAAATTTTGTTGAATTGAATTGAATTGAATTAAATGATTTTATATTGCATTAATTGTCTGTGACGGCGTATGTGTTCCTACATTTTGGACCCTCGCAGACATGGGCAGATGATAAAACCCTTGTGGCTATAGAATTCCATTGCTAGGCAACAGCCTTGTCCTTGACTTCCTGTCAGTTGATGCCATCCACATACACTTGAAAAGGACATAAACTAGGACACATATGTAACTTATGTAACTTTGAAAAGGCCTATACACACTGAAAGTATAGTCTGAGTTACTCCAAAGCCACTGATTCTTTACATTGCTGAAATCTTTCCTGCTACCATCTGTAGCTGGGCTCAACAAAATGAGTCCAGAAATGTCAAATGAGTTTTTGGGTGTCTTTCCTTTAATGCTATTCACCCCCTTGTATTTTATCTTTCCACTGTCTAGTATGTCTAAACCTATTAAGACTTTACAAGCACAAAAGATGTGTTGTGTGATGTAATGTGTTCAGTGGAACATTACTAAATTGATGATGTAACGTGTATTTGTTGACGGTTACATAAACGCAGCTCTGCACGAGCAAACTGCAGGATGACATCAGTGAAGGGGTGGCTTTTTGCAAGGTCTTACTTTTCCCTGGAGCTAGTTCCCTTTGATGCCCTGCTGTCTGCTGCTCCGCACTGATGATGCAGAAATGCAGCATGACAGACGCAGAACAAAACCAGCTTCCAAAATAACAGCCTCTGAAAGGCTTCTCTACTGAGTGTCATATGCTCTACATTGGTACAGAACTGTGTTGGTCCTAGCATTCGAATCAAACTGGGATTGTTTTAAAAACTCCAATGCCATGAGTATGCAAATGAAAAGCAACGCATCTCCAGTGGCCTGTTCTCCTACCTCTCCCAAGCACCCTTCCTTCTCCATGTATTTCTTGACGCTGTGTGAGATACGACTCTTGGTGAGGAGGTTGCCCCCGGTGGCCTGCTCAAACTTCTCATAGCTGCCGTAACGCTGCAGGGCAAGCTCCATGATGTGCACTGCCTGCAAGGGATAAGGAAGTCATTATGGGAAAGACTAATAACTGTCTTTGTTGGTGCTGTACTTGACGACTTGGCAATGCCTGCTACATTACTAAAAATGTGTAAGATGAAGCATGCAAGAAACACAAACACGCAATCAGACAGACATTAAACACAACCCCGTTAGTCAAACAACTTATTCAGAAGAAAAAAACATAGGGCAGCAATACAATTTATGGACCTACTACTTTGGTCAATTATATCAATGCAGCATTTATGTATTTTTCACAGATTGTTACTACAGTAGCATAATGTACATTTTCTATCCTAATTTACAATACCTACTTCTTTCTTCTATTTACATATATAGAGTTGATATTTACTACAGCAGAATGTACTTATGTTTACATATTTATTATTTAACATTATTTCTATAGTTCAGCGTTATTGTTCATTGTTGTATATCTTATTTATTTCTATTCGAGAAGAGAGCAAATGTAACAAACCAATTCCCCCCGTCAAACAATATAATATTTCTATTTCATTTCTGTTTCTATTCTCATAGAGAGGATGATAGTGGTCTCGACATTTGAGAATGAATGTAATGTCTAATAACACAAACAATCTTGATACGGATCTTTTTAAAGATAGTGACCCAGATACATACTGATCAGGACATCTTACAGTTGAAAAACAAACTCTCAGTGCTCTCTGGTTGACAGACTACGTAATGGAGACACTGTTTCCAAACGACTTCACACCTTGTTTGGCATTTCTGTTCTGCACTTTCTTGTTACTTATTGGCCAACAACTACACGGATACCAGTATATCTGCAGTTAGCCACCTGGCCAATTTATCAGTTTAGCTCTACCAATTATAACAATAAACTGACTGTGGCGCTGCCCCCCTGTATTAGATTAGATTCAACTTTATCATATATATATATAATAATGGTGGGCAGATGATGTCGCTTAGCACCAGAAAACTGTAAAGGGGGTGCTAAAGAAGCAAAAAACGAAATAAGTAAAACGAAATTAAGCTGAAACCAAAAAATAAACACTGATAAAAACTTTCCCACCTGCTCCGGTGAATGGTATTTTATCTTCTCAGCCTCACTATCCCTAACTGAGCAGCTGATCTACCCCAACATCCCAGAAAAAAACATCCCTTTCAACAGATTATTATCATATTATGACACAACATTCATCCATCCATCCATCTTTAACCTCTTGTCTCTATCGGGGTCGTGGGGGGAGGGGGCTGGAGCCGATCCCAGCTGACATCGGGCTTGAGGCGGGGTCCACCCTGGACACCTACAGGCAGGTGTTAGATTCATTGATGACTCTCATCAATGAATCTAACACCTGCATGTCTTTGGACTGTGGGAGGAAGAACCCGGAGAAAACCCACGCAGACACGGGGAGAACATGCAAACTCCACACAGAAGGGCCCCAGCCCGGATTCAAACCATGAACCCTCTTGCAGTGAGGTGACAGTGCTAAACGCCATACCACCGTGCCGCCCTTTTTAGACAATCAAACAATCGATCTCACATCAAATTCTAGTGTGTTCACATTAACTAATTAATTAAAGTTAATTGATTAACTTTTACCTCCAAAGAAAGGGGTTGAGATCATGTGGTTAAAGTGTTTCGTCCGGTCTAACTGTCTGACTGCTCATGTTAACTAATAAAATAATTAGCTGTGGAGTGTGCCTTTCTCTGGGTTACTTCTTGTTTTTTAATAGACAGATTGGCCCTCATTTATCAAACGAACGTGCGGCAGAAAAACGTGCGTACGACCATTTCCTGGCAAACGTCGGCATTTATCAATTTGGACGTGAGCGGGAGGTACGATCAAATCTCACGTCTGGTCTGAGATCGTGTACGCACATTTCAGCCTGTGTATTTGCGGTGCAGCACAGCAAAATCTGGCTGAAAATAATGAACAAACCTCAGCGGTCATTAAGCATAAGCAGTCACATATTAAGAACAGATCAAAACGGATTCTTAAAACGAATAAAAAAATAAAAATTGTGGTTGGAGCATTTGATTGTACTCGTGCGTCTGAAGGCACCATCCATGAATGATTAAGCATTCATCAATCACAAAAATTACCACTCGATAAATGTACAGGTGATTTGTGATGCCAAGCTGTCGCTTTTAAACGTGGTGGCCAGGTGACCGGGGGGGGGGGCACACGATTCTTTTATATTTCAAAACAGCTCAGCTCCAGCCCCCCGCGACCCCGACATTGAATTAATGAATGAATGTGTTGGCGCGTGGCTGCAGCAAGAGGCACTGCAGAGCCAAAGTCATCTCCTCGGTAAGTGGCTACCCTCGATAAATTGCATTAAATCAAACAAGGTATCAGATGATTAACATCTTGGTATGATTCTTCTAGATGACAAAGGTTGGGTGTTGTGCCGTATTCAGCCCCCCTGCCGTGAAATGCACCCCTCGCATTATAGGTGATATTCTGGATCAGAAGGCTGTTGTTTCCACCTATAGGAGTAGTTTATATACAGCTAACCCACAACGGTCAGAACATTGGTTACTTACAGTCTTTAAACTATTTTAACTTGGATAATAGCGAACACAAAACAACACCTTTTTTATGTTCTGTGGAAATATACTGCAGCCATAATTACAAAATGAATGAAATGGATCTTTTGAGCAAGTTCAATGTATTTGACTCAGCGTTTCCTAAATATAATCTTCTTGCAATTCATATGTTCAAAGGTGTGTGCTTTTAATTGGGTTACACCTGTCCAACAGTGCACACAGGCGCACTCGGGTCACAGTGGAGCGCTGCCGTTATTATTTTCCATACAGCGTTTTTATGGGCCCCTTTTATTCCACTCTTAAGACTGCCAAAAAGCACATCTTTATTTTGCTCCATCTCGGATGTCAGGATGCCGATCTGTGTGTCGGAAAAGTTTCTTTTCTAATCTGCGTTCTTCCTCTCCATGTTTGACCTCAGTGGGCGAGGCCTCCGAACCAGGAATATTTAAGGGCGTAACATGTTAATGACGATCGAATTCAGCCGCAGCATTTATCAAGGACCCACTCATTCATACGCAGAGATTGGTCCGATACCAATGTTTCATAAATCACACGTGGGTCCTTTCCTAGGACCAATTCTGCGCTCAGATCTGCGCCCGTTTTCACGCAAGATTGATAAATGAGGCCCATTGTGTTTTACTTTCCAGGGTGAGGAGAGGAATTCTTGTCGGTAGTCTGGCCCCATACTTCTTTAAACTTTGATGCCATTGTGCTTCTGTATAACTCTAGCTTATAGTTTGTGTCACACTGGATTTATTCATGTTGATTATTATAAGGGCTGCGCAACATTTTCAGGAATTATTACTCTAGTACTGATTTGAGTACCATTTCTTATCGTCAAATGCAATAAAAAATAGGGGTGTCATGATCCATTGATCTGTATCGATATCAACGACCCAATATCACTGATGCAAAATTAAAATATCTATACATATCATTAACTTTAAGATATGCCTTTATTTTAACATCTACATGGCACCTCCTTCCTAAACATTTAAACAGTCTTAGCAGCCTAGCACCAGGAAGATAATGGCAATGTCAAGAAAAAGACAATGAGGATATTTACTCCTCTCTAAAGAATAAATCAGCAGTGTGGAAAGAATTTGGATTTTGGAGGGGGTCAACAGGCAAAACACATGCCATATGCAGAGAATGCCACAGTGAGATAAAAGAGTCAGGAAACCCAACAAACCTGCCCAGGCACCGACAAAAGAAGCATGGTATACGACATTGACCCTGGTGCTGGTACTGGTGTTAAAGTGTAATTGAATATTGGACCCCACGGTCTTTTTCGGCATGAATATACATCAATAAGCCATCGTGACAAGTTTTTTGGGAGATCGCCTATTAACAGAGAAACACCGGACTCGGCTAACACTGAGTAGTTAGGGGCAGAGTGTGGAATGCATGAAAAACGTCTTTTTTAACCACTAATACTGCTGAAAATAACAGCAAACCTCTGCAGCAGCATAAGAAGAGTCCCTACACAGATAACAAAGCACCAACGTCGTAGTTAGAGAACCCAGAGTTTAATAAGAGAAGACTGTTTTTATAATGCTACAAGCCTTAGCAGCCGGCTACGTCTATATCGAGAGGCAGTGTATACAAGTCGATAACGGAATGCACTTGAGTTTAGTTCTGTTGAGGTTCAATCGAACTGAACTCAGTAATCGACTTGTTTGGGCTGCCTGACAATGGGAACAGAGCCCGCCGAGTTTAAGTTTAAGTTTAATTTAACACCAGCTAAGTTTAAGTTAACTACAGTTTAAAACTAGAGACCCTCACAATGCGAAATCAGGCCAGGGGCCTAAAGGGAGGGTCAGGAAAATGGCCCCTTCCCTACTTCCTACCCAACGACAATATAATATTAGATTGTGAAGAAACTCTGGATTTACACCTCTAAATATCATACTGTGTGACAAATGTGTTTCAAGTGACAGTGAGTTCAACACAGATGTAAAACCAGATAAACTAGGACAGGCTACAGGAAAAAAACAAAAGCATCCTCCACAGTATCATTTTACTGCATTTCCTGATGAACTCACTCACTCTTTCTTTGTCTGTGTACTTGTGTTACCAAATAGGCCTGCAACAGCACACCACAGCGCTGTTTTCCTGTTCACTAGTGTTGTGGAAATGGATTTCTTCAACAAAGATCAACAAACAGGATCAGCTTTTTCTCTGTGGTTTATTTTGACAAAGTATTTTCCTCTGCAGACAAAAATACGTTCAACCTGCTTCCTCACAAGGCTCAGAGTTTATGACCCCGATCCCACTGGTGCTCAGCCTTTTAGAGGAGGAGACGCCCCATCCAGACAGACAGGGTCACAAGGTAATAGATAGAACGAGCTAATCTTGGTTGGGTGACGTCTTTAGACCAAACAAAACGTGCCTTAGACATTACAATCCCTCTCTCAACTTCTCTCATCGCAAGGTCTCTAAAACAGGGTCTACATAGGCCATAAAAACAGTCATGAGTTATCTGCAAGAAACAGGATGTACAGAAGCACAGATATGCCGTTATACCATCATGAGGCAGTTATTTACGTTATCCATTAAGCACAAACAAAATAAATATATGATAAGGTTAAACAGAGGAGACACTGAACTGCGTCTTGCCTGACAAAACTATGATTATGAATTACAAATATCCAAAATTCCCACAACACTAGTAATTCAACTGATCTCTTAGCTTTATGCATCCATTTAGGGAGGGGTTGATCGTAACATGAATTTGAATTCCCGGCTTTGGTTTTGTGTGATATTTGAGACACCTGCAGAGGCTGTTTTTTAATTAATCCCCTACTGTTTGCTAAACAAAGTCTTGTCTGTATCCTGCACTTTTCTTCCCAGCCACTTTCCACTTTCACTCAGGCAACAGTCTCACTGCATCAGCTCTGATCGGTCCTGACACTAAACTGCGATGGCAGCAAGTCACTGTGATCCCAGTCTGACTCACCATGTGGGAGTTGCTAATCTCAAAACGGCCAACTCGGCACCAGCCTCAAAAAAGTTGAAAAACGCAGACATGAAATGACGTTCTTTCAGCTCTGTCTTGGTCTTGACTCCTGATAAAACTGTCTGGCTCTTTAGCTGCTAAATGCTCCACTATGCTCACCAGTTAGTCTGCTGTTTAGGCACATAGGGCACAATGGGTTTATCAGCTGCTGGGAACTAGGCTGATGAGAAAGAGTACATTTGCAAAAACAGAACTAAACAAAGAGATGAAAGATGCTAAAATGTTCTAAAGAGCTGAGGGGAACCGCATAGACGACGATTCTCTGTAGGTGTATTACTAAGGCTACACTCAGGTTACAGGGCTTAAAGGGTAATTCCGCCGCAAAATCATCCCATGGTCTTTTTCGGCACTTAAATACATCATATAAGCCATCAAGAAAGTTTTTTTCATGTAACAACTATTAACGGAGAAATCCAGGAGAGTCGCTCACAGTCGGACGTGGCTAACAGTGATTAGCTCGGGGCAGTACGGTGAAGGCATTAAAACGTCTTTTTTAACCACTAATACTGCTCAAAATAACAGCAAACTTCTGCAGAAGCATGAGAAGAGTACCTACACATAAAACAAAGCACCAATGGGCTCCTTCCTTTTGGATTGACTTTGGTAGTCCACTTGAATGGACTTTAATATGAGAGGAGCTGGTACAGGGGCCAGTAGATAAGTCTTTAAAACACTCTTTTAATAAACTCTGGGTTCATAAACTACGTTGTTGGTTTGTTGGTTGGTTGTTTTCTGTGTAAGGACTCTTCTCATGCTACTGCAGAGGTTTGCTGTTATTTTGAGCAGTATTAGTGGTTAAAAGAGATGTTTGAATGCCTATATTTCACCGTACTGCCCCGAGCTAATCAGTGTTAGCCACGTCCAGCTGTTAGCAACTCTACTGGATTTCTCCATTTTACAGTTTATACACGAAAAAATCTGTCTCGATGGCTTATTTGATGTATTTAAGTGCCGAAAAAGACCAGGTATTACACTCTAATGCTTAATTCAGATTTTATTACGAGATCCGATCTTTCTCCCGGGACTGTTTATAATCATTTTTGAAGTGACCCACATCTGAAATCAGTGCGTCTATGGTGTGAACAGATCTCTGGAAAAGATGCAGGTCTAGATGGGTACAGTCCTGCCTATACACCTTTCAAAACAGGTTATTTGTTGCAGAGGTTATTGCTCTCTCACAGCCAAAAGAACCAAACAAACAAAGCCTTACCTGTGTCAGGAAGCGATCTGAGGCATTGTTATGCCGCGACAGGACGAGCGGAGACACTGGGTTGCTGTACTCAAACTGTGGATTATAGCTGAAGTCAGACTTGAAAAACTTGGTCTTCTCTTTCTCAACATTCGACGGCTTGATGGCTGTAAGGATGCAGAGCTTCTTGGCATTTTCCACTTCCCGGGTGATTGCTGCTTTGTGCAAAGAGGGAAGTTTAGTGCGACTGCAATTGGGGATGCACGCCTTTCTCAGCTGTGGAACCGTACGAGGGGTTAAACCCATGGTGCTGCCCACTACTGCGATGCTCCGTGCTGGTTTGGAGAGAATGGAGTTGCCTGAGAGAACACGATTTGTCTGTGCAGGTTTACTGCCACCTTCTGGCGCACGCAGCTTTTTTGAAGCTATGCCTGGGCGGTTTCTTCGGCTAAATGCGGTGCCACATTTCACAGATGTTTTTGGCCTCTTGTATGGAGACTGCTTCTGACTCTTCTCCTCCTCCTCAGCCTGCAGCAGGACGTTGTAGCTGCTCGAGCCAGCACTGAAGAGGTCTTTGAGGACACTGGAAGGAATCTTCTCCAAGTATACTTGGCTTGGACTCAGTGGTTTGTCGGCAGAGTTTAAGATGTACTTTTTGGACATTTCTACCTCTGGCCAGTGGAGTCTTTCTGAAAGAAGTCAGACGGGAAACCAGAAGGGGAGGGCAGTGAATCTGTCTGCTGCTTACATTAGGATCACCTTCATGTGCAGACCTTTTACAGATCGCTTGACAGAGTAATCCTCTTATCAAGGCAGGATAAAATTAGATCTAGCCAATGTAAATCTAAAAACAACAACAAGGAAATAGACATATATCAGATACCATAACTTGTAAACAGTGCAATGATCAGTGCTTTAACAACCATGTAACTCAGTAACAACTACCTTTTCCCACCTTTTTGCATCCTACTCTGTAAAGTGTCCTGAGATAACTTTTGTTATGATTTGGCACTATAAATAAAATTGTATTGAATTGAATTGAATTTTGAAGAATCACCATGATGTAATCTGACTCATATAAACCTTTTTCAGTTTCCTGAGTCAGTGTCCTGCCGTCACAGAGGAATGTATCCCCGTCCTGTCAGAGACTGGCAGTAAAGCACAGGAGTCAAAGTGCAGGGCTTTGCCATTTCCAGTAAGGTGACCTGGAACATCATTACAGAAAGAACAGGCTCTCTGCTCGGACAGGAGCGCTGAGGCGGAATCCTTTCAACCACACACAGCACAAAATAATGACCCAACAACACAGTAACGATCGGACGAGAGACGGGGACAAATGATAGCTCCGTTGGCTTGCTCAGCCACCAAATCAAATACCATTACCTAACACATCAGCTGGGATCTCATCATTCACTTTCGCCTGGTATGATTAGCTACTATCACATCTCACTGGCAAAGAAGTGATTAATACAGACTTCCTATCTAGTGGACACTGGGTGTGTGGACGTACATTTAAGACGAAAACAAGCAATGTCCAGCTCATCCATCATCACTAATTATTATATTAGTAGTATATTATATTAGTTTGAATTTAAAGCGTATGATTAGCAATAATCAGCATGAATCAAAGAAGGGATTAATACAGACTTCCTATCTAGTGAACATCTTATCCATCACCACTAATTATTATATTAGTAGTATATTATATTCAATTCAATTAATTTCAATTCAATTCAATTTCATTTATAGTGCCAATTCATAACAATCTTATATATTACATTAGTGTGAATTTAAAGCATATGATTAGCAATAATCAGCATGGATCAAGTCTTTCCACCACAATTGCACAGGATAAAATGTGTTAAACACTGTAAAATACAATACACGTCGTATATAATACAATGTACACGGTTATTAATCTATAAATAAATTATTTCTTTATAAATGTTAGATTTCGTTAATGTTCGTGATGTCTCCCACGGTAATAATACGTGTATAAGCTCAACAATAGCTTATATTTCAACTTATTTGCTTCTAGGCTCTGACTAAGAATAACTAGCTAATGCTACATAAGTTGTTTTAAGTTACAATTGTTAAGGTATTATATTTGCTTATTAATGCTCCTGATGTATTGTAACGTTGCTGGAGTTCCGTTCACTGTGACAGGAAAACAGGAGAAAGGCGGGATACATTACCTGTGACTTTAATTGACTCCAGCATCCTCTGTTCAGGTCTCCTTCAACAGGAAACACCGAAGTGCTGTTCGAACAAACACAAACGTTAGCCACTTAGCAAAGTTAACCGAGCTGAATTAGCCAGTTAGTGATGCCCAAATAGAAACTAAACGATTAAAGAGAGTAACATATATTGACTACGCGTTACGACCCGTAAAATACATCTATTTAAAAGTCTTTGAATGGCTTACAGCTGAGCCGAGCGTCCCGCCTACACACGGAGCCCCAGCCACTTACACTGACAACAGTCGAGCTGTGTGTGCGGTACAGGCTCGGATCTGTTGCCATGGTTTCGTTGATGACTACGCAGTACAAGGATGCTCATGGGAAA
The DNA here is from genome assembly GCF_963691815.1 of Echiichthys vipera. Lineage (NCBI taxonomy): Eukaryota > Metazoa > Chordata > Actinopteri > Perciformes > Trachinidae > Echiichthys > Echiichthys vipera. The sequence continues at coordinate 5,068,530 of NC_139838.1, read as the reverse complement.
TGAAGTCCCTCTGAGAATAGGTTTTGAAGACATTTTAAAAAATATATCGGGATTCGGGCTATATGGTCGGAAATTCATACATAATTTGTAATTCCGCACTAACGTATTATACAATTTAGCTTCCCATTATTCAAACGCAGACATTTGTTGCGATTAATTCAATTCAATTCAATTCTATTTTATTTATAGTGCCAAATCATAACAAAAGTTATCTCAGGACACTTTACAGAGTAGGTTTAGACCACACTCTATGACTTAATTGTGATTTACATAGACCCAACAATTAGATTAGAGACATGAATAGTTTTAACTGCTAACTTTAAGATCAGAGACGGTTATTTATTCCCATTGTTTTATGTGTGCCACGCGTGTGTACACTAATAATTATAATATGTGAAATAAATATAAACCAATGGGATAAATAATAAATAGCCTATATGTATGGGGGTATTATACATTTGAATATTTAGAAGAAAAAAAACACTCTGACATTGACACATAACTACCCTACTATTTTTTAACCCTTTTACAAAGTCTACAATAAAAGACGATCATTTATATTATTTAAATAACATTATGGGGGTGGCAAATGACTCACTTCATACTGACATTCAGTGTGGGTGCCTTTTTAAATTACCCTGGAAATCCAGACAAGGCAATATTTCAATCTCTCATAGAGTGTGGTCTTTACCTACTATGTAAAGTGTCCTGAGATAACTTTTGTCATGATTTGGCACTGTAAATAAAATTGAATTGAATTGAATTGAATGCATTCATTTCCCTCTAACTTTTAGCTTTAACAGTTTCCTGGAAATTATCGTTTGAAAAGTTAAAGCAGGATTATGTTTCGTATAACATAGGGGCTTTCTTTAATAGCAAATACCTTAACTGGCATGTCTGCAAATCATATTTGGTGGCTCCTCTGTTTTGATATCCTTTACCCGTTATCCTTTCTCATTTAAAACCACAAGACAACTTGTGTAGAAATATATGTTTGTGAGCACTGCGGGTCATATTGCAGACGGTGGAAATAATGCATATATCTGTGTGCTAGGTCAGCGCGCGTTTTAACCGTTTGTTTTTAAGCATTTGAATACATACATTACTGATTCATAAAAATTTGAAGTGCATGTGATGGTGTGATGCGGTGGTTTCCGGCCTGGGAGGAGCCTTGTGATGACGCGCATCCTTGTTTCCATACACCCGGGCTGTGATTGGCTGTGCGGGTGTGAAGTGCGTCTCGTTGATTCTGATTGGTTCTAAAGGGCTTCGTTCAACGGTTGGAGTCTGCGCAGTGGGTTCAGCGCTGAAATTCAAATTTGAACGGTTGTTTTGTGCAGAGAGAAGAGGAACGGAGAGGAAGAGAGAAGACGCTGAGAGCCACTCAGCTCCCCTCGCCTACGTCCTGTTTTATGTATACATAGTGTGGACAACATTTTTTTAGTTACAAATTTGTTTTAGTATCGCTCGGTTACCGAGAAACTTCCCGAAATGGATCCATTTACCGAGGTAAGTCGGTGAGCTCACTTAAGTAGCGGTTAACGTTAAGTTAGATATGTTAGCTAACGTTATTCATAACGTTGAGTCCAAATATGGGTGTTATTGCCGTAATGCCAACCTACCAAACATAACATTTCTATTTATATAAACTGTCTTAGTGCAGTAGAGCAATTTGTTGACGTATGCTAACGTTACCACACGCACACATACATATATTATCAATAACGTTGCGTTAAAATAATGCCAATTAAAGCATGTCACGTGTTGTGTCTTTGTCTTGTCAGTTGTCAGCAAACACAAATCTGAAATTAACAGAAACAACCAACAGTTAGCTTGGACCGTAATGATGTCTTACTATGTCGTTTTCTACACGTTCGACCCGTTGGTAACAAAAGTAATTTCGCCATGACAGGTCAGGTCCTTACTCAGTTCGATATCCTATGTCTTTATCAGTTTACACGACCACACACGCAGCACAATGCGTATAACGTAACGTTTTTCAAACAGCTTTGTCTCCATATAAGGCAATAGTATATGACAGCCCTGGAAACTGTCCAACACTTGACCCCCTGCTCGATTTTTTTCTCTTTGTCTTGATGCACTCATGTTCTTGTTAAACACTTAAACTAGAAATGATCTATTTTTATCACAACACTTCTTGTTTCCCCAGTATCTGAGCCAGTACAGTTTGAAATTTCAAATCCAGGAACCTCAAGCAGGCGTGGCTCATTCCTGAGGAATGCTGTTAAATGTGACTTCAGCTTTTCCACACGCCTGGAGAAATTGTGGAGGCGGCACAGTACAGTGCAGCTGCAGGAATGTGTTTGGGCTTGCACAGTTAACATGCCGCACAGTAAATCAGATTGTGGTCAAAGGAAGGGAATGTCATCATGTAAAGAAAAGAGGGCAAGCAAACAGAGACCCCTTTATCTCTGCTGGAGAAGGGCTGTTAAGCTGTTATGTTGCCAGTGTATAGTAGAGACAGACAATGCTCTGTGCTTTGTTCCGCATGTTTGCATTTACGGATCCAGCAGTTATTCAGAATCTGGAAGATAAAGGATCAGTGTATTTTGGCTTGTGAAAAAAGACTAATTGCAAGTCTAGCAGCAACAAGTGTAATAAAAGAGGCCTGACTCTTACATTCTGTCACAACATTTTGTTGAAGATCGATTTCATCAGCACCGTTAAGCCTCACTTTGCAATCATGTCTAGCGGGGAAATGGTGTAAAAACACTTCAATTGAAAATATACTACTTAAGTTTTCTGGTCATGAAAAGCTATTCAGGGTCTACTGACAGAGCTCTGACTAGAATTTGGTCTGACATAAACAACAATAAATACCTTTTTTTTATTGTTCATGTCAATTTGAAATTGTAACCGGCAGAATCTGTGGCATGTCAGATTCAGGAGCCACATGTGTGTATAGCTTAGTTGTTTTGAGTGACATTCAGAGGTGTTGTTATTGTTTTTGAACTTTGCTCAGTCAGGCTGGCTGTTTTTCACGGCTTCCGGTCTTAATGCTAAGATTGGCTAACCCCCCTGTCTCCAGCTCTGTATTTAAGGGAGATTTATAGTTGTGCGTAGAGTTGTTCCCATACCGGTATTGAAAATGCCTCCGATGTTGCCTGAAAGGCTGGTCTCAGTAATGGCGAGTACATTATGGCAGGGGCGTTCTGCTTTACTCCCAATTCCTGATAGTTGGAGGAGATTGCGTTGTACCTGTTAATATTGTTCAGATGGTGATATGTTTTTGTCAATCCAGAAACTGTTGGAGCGGACCCGGGCTCGCAGAGAAAACCTACAGAAGAAAATGGCAGACAGACCAAATGCAGCAAACAGACAGATGGTCAAAAGGCCCAGAGAGCCGCTGGCTGACACCAACAGTGTGATCAGTGAGCCAGTTACTGATACAGGTATGAATATATCTGTTGGATTGCTGTCTGTGGAGACATGTCCTGTCAGTTTGACCACTGAGCTGCCACACTATTCTTTGCTTTCCTCTCAGTTCCACAGGTGTCCTCCAAGCCTTCTCCCTCCAAGCGCAGGTGCTCAGAGGAAAATGTCCAGCCTTCAGCTGGTGAGGAGAACCAGGAGCCAATGACACGAGCTATGCCTCCAAAGCGCTCGGATCCGCCCACAGACAAGAAACCCCCGGTAGGGCCTGCTAGCATTCGAGCTACCTCCTCCCTGGAGAAGACTGCTACCCGGCCTACAGTCCAGTCTCAGCAAGGGCAGCTGAAGACTCCAGAGCCCGAGAAGTTAGCTGTCATCCCTATGACTAATCCTCCAAGCAGCACAGAGGTAGAGATGGTGCCTGCCAGTTCAGCCCTGCAGAGGAACCAGGAGGAGCTGGTTGAAGACCCAGCTCCATCTGCTGCTGGCATGAAGTCTCGTCTGCATAGACTAGCAGAGCAGAGAAAGTATTGGGATGGTGATGGTAAGACTATATTAAGTGCTGTTTGAGATCATTTTGTTTAATTTTTAAATTTATATTTCAACTTATGTCGCGTTTTTCTAGTCCACCAAACACTCAAAGCACACATTCATACACTGGTGGGGACTGCTATGACTGACTGATAGGCCTTTTAATACAGCAACCCAATCAAAAGCTATTACCGGTACTTTTATAATATTCTTCTTATCTCATTGCTATGGAGGTCAGTATTTCACTTTGAAGCATACACATGTTGAGCTGTGTATAGAAGTGCATTCATTTAGAACACTGGTCTGCAACCTTTGGGTCAACTGTATATGAATTTACTACGTTATGTATGATTTTATTATTCAAAATTATTTGAGACTGAGTTGACGTGGCTGTCTTTAGTCAGGACATTACCAACCGCCACACTCTACGTGTACAAATGCCCAACAACAACAGAGGAGAAATTAAATCTGCTGGTCTCTGAGTACCCATTAATGAACCGACGTAAACCCGTGCTTCAGCCTTTCCTTCATAAAAACAAGGGCCGACATGTTTACTTTCATGGATGTTTCCTTTTATAGCAACCACACACGCTGGGCCTTTTCAGAGGAGCGTCTGCCATTTTCAGCTTAGTTTAAAAAAAAAAAAGCTTTGTTGGACACACTGCCTTATATTGGCCATTAAAAAGTGTCAGAAAGAAATGTCAACAATGAGTCAAAAGAAATGTCCCTGTTTTTCCTGTAGGTGTACTGTGTGTTGTTGCAGCAGAAACGGTTTGCAAATGTGAAGGGTATGGTGTCCATTCTTTCACATGTATCTGTTATATAGTTTGTCCCTGCCCAAGTCAAACCTTTTGCCACCTTTTCAGACTCCTCTGATGCTGTTCCAGACTGCGCTCCCCTGTCCATGTTAAAGGGACAAGCTGAAGTCACACCAGCTGTCGTCCCCATCGTGTCTTCAGGAGCTCCAGTAGGGAGGAAAGGCAGACTCGCCAACCTCGCTGCCACCATTGGATCCTGGGAAGACGACCTAAGCCATGCTAACATTCCCAATGGGAGAAAAGAGAAGCCTGCTGCAGCTGGTCCTAAGTTTGCAGTCAGAGATGCTGCTGTGGCTGCCAGCACTAAACCAAGTGCTGCAGGCCATGTGGTGGTCAGTTCATCTGGAAGCAGCAAGTCTACACCCAGCTCTCAGGTAGATTTAGCTGAAAATGTTTTATTCTTCAGCTGTTATATCGGTCTGACAGAGTTTATATGAGCTTAGGTGAATTTAGCTCCTTTTTTCTTTCTTCTAATCTGTCAGATCTGATATGCAGACTCTAAAAATAACTTAAAACCATTGATCGTGCTTCATTACTTTGCTCACAAGAACACATAACGCTTATGATCGCATTAGAATCAGAATGCTTTTGTAATTATTGCATGTGTCAGATATAACGAAATGACTGCCTCTCAATTTCAAAGATCTACACACAGTTGCACACAGGATATAAACATGTGGCTTATAGCAGGCATACGGTGGCTATGGCGTACAGTCTGTATTGTCACTGATTTTTCTGATGGTTAAAAGCTGTTCTTGAATCTGGAAGTGCATGTCTTTAGTGACCTATACCTTTGTCCTGAGGGCAGCAGAGTGAGCAAGTGGTGACAATGGTGTGTAATGTCTTTCACAATATTAATGACTTATTGTCAGTACAGATAGAGCTGCAATAAGTAGGACCCAAGCGTAAGGGATTTTTGAGGTTGTTCCCCTTTTTAGATGGAAAAGTTTACAGATAGGGTGGCCGATATGGTGAATATTTGAGCTGGTTTGAAAATATACCTTTTCTATCTGGATTGCTTCACAGAAAGCTGCTTTCCTTAACAAATAAATCATTTCAGTGTGGCTACAGTTTGGCATAGCAGTGGTCTCTTTGTCGCAATGTCATCCAGCAACATAATGCCTTAGTCTCCCCAGTAACTGAAGCAATATGCTTTTGCTAACACAGCAGCTTACATATTTGTTTTGTGCTGATAGCCCACGCCCCAACTTGTAAGTGTCGGGTTTTTACCTTTAGAAAAAAAACATGATTTGCAAATAAAATGAATTATTATATGTGTTTTTTTTTAGCAGGCCCTGTGTTGTCCAGCAAAGCCGAGCCGAGTGGATCTCCCAAGCTCTCAGAAGGTTGGCATCCCAACAGCCACAGCAGTACTTAAGTCAGTATCCAGTCCTCAGAAGAGCTCCAACCAGGGGATGACCTTCCCCTCTAGTCCCCAGAAGAGTTCTATCCAGGGAACCGCCTTACAATCCAGTCCCCAGAAGAGTTCTATCCAGGGAACTGCCTTACCGTCCAGTCCCCAGAAGAGTTCTATCCAGGGAACTGCCTTACCATCCAGTCCCCAGAAGAGTTCTATCCAGGGAACTGCCTTACCATCCAGTCCCCAGAAGAGTTCTATCCAGGGAACTGCCTTACCATCCAGTCCCCAGAAAGCTGGCCCCATCTCCTCAACATCAGTTCCTCAAAGTCCTATGAAAATCCAGGCCCTCTCCAGGGGCCTCAACCCCACCTCCAGCCCCCAGAAGCCAGAACTTCGTTCTAAGCCCACCATTGCTGGCCCCTCTGTCCCCCAGGAAAGGGTTACTGCTGGAGCACCCAGTGAGTCATGTTTCAGTTAATTTTGGAATTTCTTTTATAAAATTGAATGAAGATCTAGTTTATCACTGTCAGCCTCTGGGCTTAACGTTCTCAGACACCCTGTCTAATTTCAGTTGTAAATTCATATAATTCATAGCACACATTTCCTCCTGGAGAACTTTTCAGTCCCACAAATCGTTTCTTGCCTTAAACCCTGCATTTTTTTTTGCATATTCTTATGTAGAAGTAGAAGGAAAAAGTAGGACGTTTTTTTTCACAGTTACTGAATAACTTGAAGAACCGTTGTGTTACATCATGCTGTATACATACTGTATCAGTTTACATGTATGGTATCAAATGTTAACTAAAGATACATACATCCATTACAATTCAAGGAACCAAAAATCATTTTCCATGTCCACATGGTTAAATAAAGGCCACAGCTATTTGATTATCTGTGTGTATCTGTGCCTAAGTGGTCTCTAACAGGACTCTGGTCAGGCCAGGGCAGAAACTACTCTGGGCCCCATGTCTTCCAGTCTTAGTCATATGCACAGGCTTGTAATATTACAGCTAGATTTGTTTTAGTGTTTGATGATAGTTCATTTTCTCTACATTTATGAAAGGGTATGCTAGATTTCTTGACTTCATTCCCAACAGGTGTGAAATCTTTTCTGGAGCGCTTTGGAGAGAGGTGCCAGCAGCGTACCAACCAGAGCTCCCCAGCAGGGGGCACCACCCACGCCAAAACTCCCACTGCAACTCCCACTGCAACTCCATCATCAGTCACACCAAACACCAGGCTGGTACAAGAGAGGCTCAGAGCTGGCCAGGCTGCAAACAACACCACCACTGCTGATCTCACCCAAAGACAGAAGCTGGTACATTAATGTTGAACATATTATAGTGCATCCTCTAATTGTTGCCATCATTTTGTTTGATATCACAGTGGTAAAATGAGATTTCATCCTCAGGAGCGAGAGTCTGAGCTGGCTCAGATTCGCAGTCGCTTCCAGAAGGGGAACAACAACATGTGGAAGAACAAAGATGAAGCGGCAGAAACCAATAAAAACACAGACATCAAGGTTGGCCAACAAGCATCCGACACAAATGACGAATCTGTTTGACATCTCACAATAAAGTCATGTAAATAATATATTTAATACATTTTGTGCCTTTTTAGGAAAAGCTTGACAAGTCTGTGGAGGCTGAAGTTGTCCTTTGTGAGCCACATGATGAGCCCACAACACCCTCTACTCAGAGTACAGATACACCCAGACAGTGCACTCCTCCAGGTATTCAATAATATTTCATATTGGTGTTTTGAATGTTTCTGTTGTGGTTGTGTCCAGATGAGCAACCAAACAGAAACTTTGGCTCGTCAAAGCTGTAAGCTGTGCCTTATGTCTAAAGTTAGGAGTTATTATCCTAATGACCTACGGAGCATGCACAGATGCATAATCAGATAATAATTGGGGAACACGGTTTACATGCACGAATAGTCAGGGTACTGAAGAAGTTATGTAGGTCTGTTTCCCTGTATATGAAACCTCTGGTTTTATTCGGGGTACGGTCATTACATGGTGTTTGAGAAACCAGAGTAAGCCTGTAACCCAAATATAATCAGGTTTTTAAACTGCATGGAAACCACTGAATGAACTATGACATGATGTTTTCTAACATAGATAATGTTAAATGGCAGGTCACAGGTTGATGGTCTCGCCTCCAGTCTCAACATCCAGTCCTCTGAGGGCGGTCAGCCATACTGTAGAGAAAACAACTGATGGAACCCCAGAAGAAGAGGAGATAGAGATGAATGTAGACCAGTCCATCAACTCTGCAGTCATCAACGAGCTATTTGATGGAGTCCTGGATCAGAGTGATGAGGAGGAGGACGATGATGAGGAAGATGCTTTGAATATCTCCTCCATGTCTCTCCTCACTCCACTAGCAGAGACCGTGGCTGCTGTGGTGAAAAGCCCAGAGAGAGGAATGATGGTAGGCACTAACACGATGTCTTTACCAGTTCCATGTACTCAATGGACGAGTTACTGTGTGGCAAGCGCGGCAAGAAACGGCTTAACATTTTCTTCATGTCTTTATGCAGACATCAACTCCGGCCAGCTCATTCATCGTAAAGAGCGACACTCCAGAAGACGTTTCCAAACGTAGCAAGTTCCAGAGAACCAACATGATACGGACTGCCTCCTCAGACAGTATTGACACCTTATACCAGGACCACAAACTTCCATACAGGTAAGTGCTCCCATTTAATTTACCTTGGATGGATTCAAGTTGGCTGTTCTAGCTGCTGCCGCACATGTGTATCTTACTGTATATGCATCTGTTTGGTTTTGTGCGTGCCAGCGTTGATGCATATAGGTCCATCAGGGTGAAAGAGACAGAGAGACCTGATGTGAAACAGGTGATTGTGAGAAAAGAGGACGTTTCTCACAGAATGGATGAACCCAGAGGATCTGGTCTCTTCAATATCAAACAGAAGATGAAGGTTCGGAATAAAAACTTTTAACTTGGATTAATTCCAATGTGTCACAATATCACTTCCTTCACGTACATGCTCATCACACTGTTTGTTTCTGTAGATTCTGACGAATGACATGAACCTGCAACAGACGGTCATTCATCAGGCCAGTCAGGCACTCAACTGCTGCACAGATGAAGAGCACGGCAAAGGATCCCAGGTGGAGGCTGAGGCAGAGAGGCTGCTGCTGGTGGCAAGTGAGTTCATCCACACAATGGACAAATAGTCCACTCAGGCTAGGCACACTAGTGTGTGGGTTGAGAAGTTTTTTAGAAAACCTGTAGCTATCCTTGTGAATGTCTTATTATGTTTTTCTTTATTCAATTCCAGAACTTACCCATCAGGTTACTTTTGGAGTGTTATATTTCACCGAGTGTTTTTTATGTGAAGAAATACGATACAATATTAGGGCTGTACTTAAATCTGAATGTTGAATTGAGTTTGGCTGTTCATATGAATATTCGATTTTTCATATTGTGGCGTAAGAGTGTGCATGGCTTGTTTAAAATGAAATTCCAGTGCAAAATCATCCCATGTTCTTTTTCGACACGTAAATAAACCATTGAGACAGTTTTTCGTGTATAAACTACTACTGGAGAAATCTGCGAGTGTCGCTAACACTGATTAGCTCGGGGCAGTACAGTAAAGGCATTAAAATGTCTGGGTTTTTTTATTGTTTTTTTTTTTCAAAGTATTTTTATTGTCAATTTTCAAAGTAACGAACAATATACATACACACATAATAATAATAATAGTAAATAAATACTTGACAAGCCATGACATGTCAAAACAAAGTGCACACAGAGAGACTTCATGTAGTCTCCGGGTATCCACTTGAGTGCATCAAGTATATCAGAGTAGGTGCTCTTCAAATACACATGGTGGTGATGATGATGATAATAATTATAATGAATTATAAAAAATAAAAAAAGGATAAATAAACAAGATAGAAAAAAAAAAATAAATAAATAAAAATTCTTGACGCAAACCATAACAGATCAAAACAGATTACACACAAAGAGGCTTATTAAGACATTAGAATTGAGTGTCAATTTGAGTGCATCTAATATGTCAGACTAGGTACTCTTTAGGGGGTTTAACTACAGTTCCAAGTGCTCCAGGATAGGTCTCCATGTACCATAGAATTTCTGTGAGTTGCCAGATATCTCGTATCTCAGTTTTTCAACATGGAGAACTCCTACCAGCTCCCTCAGCCAGGCTTCGAATTTAGGTGGTGAGTCAGATTTCCACATTTTCAGAATGCATCTCTTTGCTATGACCATGCCATAAGCCACCACCGTGATAACATTTCGACCCATGTTCTCCAAAGTGTTATAGGTGCCGAGTAAAGCGGTTTCAGGGTCAGGGCCCAGGTTTACTTTTAGTGCATGGGAGTACCATCTGAAAATTGAACACCAGAACTTCTGTATCTAAGGGCATAGCCAAAATTGGTGTGCAAGGGTGCTGTCTGATATTTTGCACCTTTCACACAGGGGAGAAGTTTTGGGGAAGATTTTATGCAGTTTCACCTTTGAATAATGTAACCTGTGTATGACTTCGAATTGAATCAACTATAACCTAGCATTAACTGAGCAATGGTGAATGTCATTTAAAGCTTGTTTCCATATTTCGTCCTGAATCATGATGTTAAGATCAGCCTCCCACATTTGTTTAAATTTATTAAAATGTCTGTTTTAACCACTGCTCAAAATAACAGCAAACCTCTGCAGTAGCATGAGAAGAGTCCTTACACAGAAAATAAAGCACCAACAACGTAGTTTGTGAACCTGGAGTTTATTTAACGAGTGTTTTAAAGACTTACCTACTGGCCCCTGTACCAGCTCCTCTCATAGTAAAGTCCATTCAAGTGGATTACCAAAGTCAATCCCAAAGGAAGGATCCCATTGGTGCTTTGTTTTCTGTGTAAGGACTCTTCTCATGCTGCTGCAGAGGGTCGGTGTTATTTTGAGCAGTATTAGTGGTTAAAAAAGACGTTTTAATGTCTTTACTGTACTGCCCTGAGCTAATCACTGTTAGCCACGTCCGGCTGTTAGCGACTCTACCGGATTTCTCCATTAATAGTTTATACACGGAAAAAACTGTCTCGATGGATTATCATATGAATTTAAGTGCCAAAAAAAACCAGTGGGATAATTTGTGCAAGAATTACACTTTGAGGGCTCTACGGCATGTAAATAAAGGGTAGACTCATAGATCACCGTCTCCCCTCTTTTCCAGAGATCTTCTCCAGCCCCTCAATTTAATATGCAACTTAATTTTACTTAACTCAACGTTTAGACCCTTGCTCTTCTCTATTATATTTAGTGTTAGTATAAACACATTATACATTCCTTTTTGATAAGAAGTAAGTAACCCTTTATTGAACTGCCAGATATTCAAACAGGGTTCAGAGGGACATTTGAGATGAAAACAACATTCACGAATGCCCATCTATATGTAGGATTTGGCAACTCCTGGTGGTAGTATCAAAACTTGACTCTGGGTTTTTTTTTTGTTTTGTTTTTTCTTAGCGGAGAAGAGGGAAGCTTTGAAGGCAGAGCTGGACCGCCTGAAAGGAGACCCAAAAGGCCAGAGAAATGTCCCTGCAGCTCCAGTACCTACAAGCATGTCTGCCTCCAAGGGCTCTATCACCCTGCAGGAGTTGCGCCTGCCTCTGAAGGCAGACTTTGTTTGCTCCATTGCCAACAAGCCAGGTAGGCTCAACATACCCTCCAGACATCAGTTGTCACTGATGCTTGATTTTGTCACCATTTCTGTTTTTTCTTGCTGTGTCTTGTGTGGACTTTTAAATAGATTGCTATTGACATTAGTGTGAGGAATCAAAGTAAGTAAAACCCTAACCTTTCTCTTCCACTCTCTTCAGAGTCGACCAAACACTCCTTCTTCATGATGCTTCGTGCTGGAGCAGAGAACACTGTGGCCACACCGTTAGCAAGCACACACCGCGGCCTCAGTGGGGACACGCTGGCTTTCCCCACAAAGTTCACCATGTAAATCCCTCACAACTGCTCATATTAAGGAACACCCGTGACCTAGTCTATGTTAAACAGGAATATTTATCACAATTGACATAGTTTGAGTTATAATATATATAATAAAAATATTTAGATCCCATTCTATACTGATGCACTTGAATATGATTATGTCCATGATTGTTGAATATTTACGAATACACTTCTTTCTCCTCACTCTCAGGTCGGATGTCTCCAGTGACTTTGGAATCGATATTGAGGTCTATTGCTTGGTGAGTGTGCTGGTTAACCAAAAACAAATAATGATGCTCCCACCACATATGCTCTGTCTAGGCATGTTTCAATTTGGGTAAAATGTGGCCGCTCGGAAAGTTTCAGGGCACACCCTCTCCATTACAAAAAGAGGCTTTAACGAGACTCCGGAGGTGACGTTTCACTCTGAATTGGTTTAGATCACCATGATCAGCTGATCAGTGATTCAGCGGAGCACTGCTTTTTCTCAAAGTGATAAATCCAGAATAGTTGTAGTTTGGTTTAAGGTGGCCCATATGATTCACAAACAAACTTATGTACAAGTAACATCAAAGAAAACACTCCATCGCTGTAGAAGTGTTTTTTGACAAACAGGCTTGCACCCCGCATGCAGTATGTTTGTGTGTTTGTTTGTGTGTAAATGGGAGAGAGTCAGAGGGAGCGTGCAGCAAAGGGCCACAGGTCAGAATCCAACCCGGCCACTGCAGCACTCATTTTAACAAGCCCGTGCCAAAATGTGCATTCACAGATCATTTTCTGTGCTGTGTTCTTCTTCACCACTGGATAAAAGTGTTTACTCTACTTGACCGTGTTGTTGTGGCGTCTGTACGACCACACGTCACATCCTGCTGAGAGCTACATACAATCAGCAACCAGGCTTCTCTCAGGGGTTTTAGCAGCTGTTTGTAGGCCCTGTTCTCACACAGGGCTAACAAACAGCCGCTCGAGCGACTCACATGCAAATTAGGGGCGTTTCAGGGAGATAGACCCGCCTCATTCCGGTTATTCCAGCAGAAACACACCTTATTTAAGACACACCATTGAGTTCCATATGCCAGCTGTAAAAGTCAGAGCTATACTGTTTCCCAACATGACAAATGTCCACAGACTTGTTAGTTCATCATGGTGATGAAATGTTTGCAGAAAAGGGTCGGTCATGGAGGGAGGCTGGGCATGTCCACTGATTTCACGATTCAATTCTAAATCACAAGGTCCCAGTTCGATGTTCCAATTTCAAATTAAATATCAATTTGATGAATTAAAATAAGTTAAAATACCAATTCTGCTTGGATATTAAAGCGACTCTCAGAACTAATTGTACAAGTTACCCTGTGACCTTTTGCATTATTCATAATACTAATGTTTACATTAAGAATTTACCCCAAAGCAGTTGCATTAATGTACTTTTTATTTTAACATTGTGAACATACTACAGCATTCAAAACAAAGTGAAACTCCACAGACTCCGTGGTCAATGTATTGAGGGACAATTTTCATTCAGATATCTTGAGGGCAGAGGTTAAGAGACCCCGTAATATATATATTTTTAAATAGACTTGCCAGTTTTTCCACTGTCAATATTTAGCCTAACATTGGAGTGTTATTTAGCCCCCTACCTGACAAGCTAGCATGAGGTGGTCCACCAGCCTAACTATTCATGTCCGTATATTCTGATGTGTGTGCTGGATAACTGGTACATGTTTTTAGTATTGGGCAGCTGTCTAGAATTACTGACAACTGATTCATTACAATGGTGTGCATTAACTGATGACAACCTTTAGGTTCAGAAGCGTGACGTCTGCAGTGACAAGAAGAAGAAACCCAGCAAATCAAAGGTAAATCCACACTTTTTACCAATGGTCTATGTGTGTGTGCGCTTGTGGATAATATGGAGAAAGTTTCATGTCGGTATGAACAGTTTCAAAACAACTCCCTCACCTGTCGGTTGGTGCACTGTGTGGACAGATGGTGTCTGAAAAGCGTGTCACACAGTTTCAGGTGCTCATTTCATTTTGTGGAGAGGAATATTAACTGGCCAGCAACAGATGTAGCACTCACACACGTTGTACTGCAACACCAGTCTTTCCTTTAAAGTCAAAAATATATTATTTGCTTTACTTTTCTCTCTCTAGGCTATCACTCCAAAGAGATTCCTTGCCATCACTGTAAGTATTTCAAAAGCATTTTTGCTATTGTTTTCTCCAAGAATTCAATATTATAATGTAACTCTTAAATCTAATTTAAAATGTTTGTTTTATCTCTCGTCTTGCAGAAAAGTGTCCAGACACCAGGTAGGTCGAAATATAAAATCAACCTGAAACAATTTGTTCTATTGAGTCAAATGTAATGGAAGAATTGTGTGTGTTTTTTGTTTTTTTTAAAGGGGTAGTGATTGAGGGCTGCACTTCAATAGAGTTGTGGCTGGGGTAGTCATGATACTAGAATTTCAAAGTTGATACTATAACCTAACCTGACTCCTCCAGATGGTTTTATCCATCTGGGAACTCTCGTTTGGAGATCTTTTTGGGAAGGGCAGAAAATACTGGTTGCTGATTGGATAAACCATCTGTCTATCACCAACATACGGGCCAAATCAGCGTATGACGTACTAATAGAGCGTGGAGGCAAAGCTCAGAAAGTAAACATGTCTGTAAAGGATATATACTGTGAATTTAGGGATAAAAGGCCAAATTTCAGGAGCCCGGTCCATTTTCAAGAGAAGGATCCAAGAGCTCATGTTGTTTACACTGAAGAGTCGGTTGCTTGGCAAACTTCTCCAAATTTTCTCTGCCGCACGTTACCAGACTGATCTGAGATAAAATACAATGGAGCTCAGAGATCAGGATGGGCTCACGAGGCTACCCATACCCAGGAAAATTTAGGTCAAATTTTTAAATAAAGATCGGAACAATACAACCATCCTTAACCACACACACAAAGTTGTCTGTTGCTGACTGTAGGGTGTGTAAAACTGATTTTAACTAATCAAATCGATATTGAATTTATTTGAATATTGAACTGGTGATTCAGAATCAGAGTAACGCTTCAGTGTTGTTGAAACGGGAACTTTACTGGCTCTAAATACACAATAAAGACCAGGGTGTCTGTCTTTAAGATGCTTCGCCAACTCTGTTGTGCTACTTGACTGCTTTAGCTTTGTTACATCCTTAGCTTTTCCCTGGTCGTTAGCCATGTATGCTAAATACTTCCAAACAGCACTTTTGCTTTATTCATTTTCAACTAAAACCGGTCTCAAAGGTCCTCCAGCAGCAGTGCTCGGGCAGCTCAGTGTTGCCAATGTTAATGGAGACGTCACTATTGATGGTAGTAAGTTAGTATCTAATCCAATACTAATTTTACTATCAATTTTGTTTCTGTTTTTGGGACATCCCTAGTTGTGACTGTAGGCAGGGTCAGCCCCTCTTGGTCCATTAGTTAATGAGGTTGTTTTGGTCTCAGTCGACTTAGATTTCACTGCTCAATTAGTCTTTAAATGCTGAAGGACTTATTTCCCAGTAGCCTCTAAGCACATCACTGATAAACACAAGATTTAAAGAGGTGCTTTTTCACGATGGTTTGTTGAGAAATTCAGTTTTACAGGTCCGTTGATTAAATCAAATAAGAATTTCTTTGGTTGGCTCACTTAGTATATTGAGTGCAGCCGCTTTTTAAAATAAGAATTGTCAAAACCGAAGCAGCAGAAGGAAATTCTTCTTATTTGTATTCTCTACAATGGGTCAAGCTCCAAAACCACTTAATCCTACACACATCACACAGTGAATAAGGACACGTGCGTATGGTGTTACCTACGGTAGCAGTAAACAGGTCCCTAGTTTGGAGAAGAACACAGTCCCAACATGGAAGCTAGGAAACTGCTGTCAACGGGGGCAGCAGCTAAACAGATTTCAGACACCCCAAAAAGTATTACAGTCTTAAGACTTGTTATAATTCAAATATTTTCACCATTTAACTCTGTGGCCAGCCCTTTCAGACAGGGAACTGAAGCTGTTCTATCTACGCTCTCTTCAAAGCCCCCAGAACATGGGAGTTTCTGGTCCGCTACTGCCACATTACTTTGTTACTGTCTGAATTTGGTGTTTTTAAGCATACTAACAAACTTACCAATGGAGGCAACTTTTTTCTTTTTTTTAGGGGAGACATTTTAGCTGTCGCCCCTGTCCACATGAGTACATTGATTAGCTTCAGTGCCTCTCCAAACTGGTGGCATGTTGACCACCATCTACTGTAGCTAACACTGACTCTGGATAAGTACCTCATGGAATCCCACACAAAACTTGAACTATCCCTTTGGAAAGCTTCATGTGAGGTATTAATGATGTCATTTTTTCTTTGTGTGCAGTTTTGGCCAGCCCAGGAGGCCCCAATGCTGTTCGCACCAGTAACTTCGTCCTGGTTGGATCACATAAGCTCACTCTGTCCTCTATTGGGAAAAACAAATTTCCTTTGGAGAAGGTATAGAATCCATTCATGTCCCCTTTCATGAACTCCTCTTTCTTCACACTCGCATGTTTTTCCGAGTGTTTATTCCTCATTTCATATGCTGCTGGCCTTTGTCTGAAGACACTTTCCAGCTGGATGCATGACGCCAACAAACAGCATAGTCATAAACAGGCTTTACAGAAACTTGCAGTAACCCTGCTTGCGCTAGTGGGATGATATGCTTTCCCTCTGCAGTCATTCACCTCCCCTGCTGTCTTTCTTTTAGATCAAATATGAAGGATGTGAAAGAGAACTACTCAGTGGCATGTTTCATACCAAGGTTACTATCACCCTACTGAATGTTTCTTTTGTTGCGTTTGTGTGGGAAGGAGGTTGAACACACTTTCACAAAGGATCCCCAAAGTAATTTCAGTCCAAAGCAACTGGACTCAGTTATTTGTCCAGTTGCTTTTGAAATTGCTTCGGGAATAACAATGACCTGGACAAATGAGAACATTCCCAGGCTTTCACAAGGGAGATTCTGAAATGCGTTGTTACACTTACATTATTAGCTTCATCTGATCCCACATCTGTTGTCATTGCTTTTCATCTCTTTGAATGGTGCTTTCAACTGTTGTTAACCAAACTTTCCCTGTGACCTCTTACTTGTTTAACCCTAATCATAAGCTTGTAATAGTAACATTTCTGAACGGTGAACCTGATTTCTCAAAGTGTCTGTACTTTGGATTCAAGGTGCCATTCCTGTGTCCTCTGGAGGGCCACGTCTACCTCAAGATGCAGTGTGAAGTTGGCTCCAAAGTGGAGGAAAAGGGCTTCCTGGTGAGTGCAAGAGGATCAACTCATCCCCACAGATAAACTAATGCACTGTCTGCCATTGATTTGCTATTTCCTTATGCAAATATGTTGTCAATGTAATCCCCCTCTCCTCTCAAGACCATGTTTGAAGATGTGAGCGGATTTGGAGCCTGGCACAGGAGGTGGTGTGTCTTGTCAGGATACTGCATCTCCTACTGGACCTACCCAGATGATGAGAAGCGCAAGGTAGCTGAGCTCCTCTACAGCCATACCTTTTTTTATTTTGTTGTGTTGGTATTGTTTTCAACTCCAGTCTGTCCTTCATCATGGGAGAATGTGGTCTTTGACACCTACTATAGCAGGAACTACCACAGAAAGGGTTTCTTTTCTTTTCCTGGCTGTCTGCTGCCAGTTTGTCACTAAAATGGCGTCGCGATTATGCGAGCTACACAAACCGTTGACCCCCCCACTCTTCCCTTCCTCCTTCTGTTAGAATCCCATTGGTCGCCTCAACCTGGCCAACTGCACCAGTAAGAAGGTGGAACCAGCCAACAGAGAGTTTTGTGCCAGACCCAACACGTTTGAGCTCATTACAGTCAGACCACAAAGAGAAGACGATAAAGAAACACTAGTCAGCCAGTGCAAGAATACCATGTGTGTCACCAAGTAAGTTCCAGCCGTCTATGTGTGTATATGAACATCTATATCTGAACGTGTCTATGAACGAGCGTGACCCCGCATTGTTTTCCCGTGCAGAAACTGGCTGAGCGCAGACACTAAGGACGAGAGGAACCTGTGGATGAAGAAACTGAACCAGATCGTGGTGGATCTGCGTATGTGGCAACCAGATTCCTGTTACAGCCCACTGTAATAACCGCACTCAACCAGCCCTTCTACCTTTCGGACTGTCAATATCAGTGACTCATGCCATTACAAAGTGCAATACAGTATAAGAATTGTTAAATATTTGAACGTGTGGATATTTTACAGGAGATGAGGAACCAGACACATAAGTTATAAATCAGAGGAAAGAAACTAAAGCCATACATTTGAAACATTTCAGTACAGTATTTTGTGTAAAAAGCGAACTTTGGCACAATTTTTTCTACATTTCTAGACTGGTTTAATACTCTAATGTTTTTTGGGTATTCTTGGGATGCATTGTTTTTATGTTAATGCCAATATTTAGTGTCCTTGACACACAAAAGCATGGCTTTAAATGGATCGGTTTCTAAGCTGAAATCAATATATATATATAACTTGTGTTGGAGTTACAGGTGAATACCAATTTGAGGCACCAGTTTTATCACATTGTATCCTGCTTGACAGAACAGTACTGATACTTTGGTGGGTTTTAACTTTATATATGAGCTTTTATAACTTGTGGCTGGACTTTCACATAGGGTTTCTTCATGTCGTGCACAGAATTGTAAAACCAGTTTTACAGCTTCCATTCTATTTGTGATGTTTGTGTAATTGTTTCAGTGTGGAAGTTAAAGTTTTGGATAGCTGGGACTAAGGTCTGTGGCATATTCTACGCTAGAACCTGACCAACACTCATTTTTCTGTAAATACATAACAAAGTTTTTGATAGAACATGTAAATATCAGAACATTTCACAACAAACATACAGTGGTCAGTGCTCTGTGGTGGACAAACTGTAACAGCAACACTGTATGTGATATTACTGCAGGATAATACTTATTATTGGCATATATGCTGATGATACCTAAATATCTGATTTAAGATATTGGCCTTTTTTTAAAAATTGGAAAGCTTTGGTCTCAAATCTGTATTTTTTAATGGCTCATCTAAACAAAAGAAGCCATTTTGTTCTAGCAGCACATTGTTCTTTTGGTATATGTAGCAATAGCCACCAAACGTGTTCGTCTACATTGGTAATGGCTGCAAAAACAGAGCTTTGAAAACAATATGGCAGGCTCATGTGACCTGTTAACGTTGTCAAAGTGTGGATTTATTTATATTTAAAGGAGACCTGACACTTGTGTTGCTGGAGTATGGAACAGACTTTAGTGACCGCGCAGTTGATAAATGTCGTTTCAGATTGACACACTTTCACTTAAGTCCGAGTAAAAGACGAATATATGTCTGAATATAAAGTTACACCAGATGTTTTGCTTCTGCGTACAGTTTCATCATGAAGAATACGAGTGAGCGGGAAATATGTTCATGCTTTCAGCAAAAAAAAAAAAGAATTAGACATCAATTCCTGAGTTTCTCAGGTATTTGTGGATCTTTGAGACTTCAATAAATGCCTGCTTTGACCAAAATGCACCCGTCCAATGTTGCTTTTTGTTGTTTTCTTGAGATGTACATTTAATTTAAGTGTGTCCACAGTGTGCTTTGGGAGCTGAGATTTTTTAATGGCGTGGTGTCTCACATTTAAGTGATGGTTTCTCTATAAAGTTAACACGAACAAGCACGGTTAAAAACGGAAAAAACACAAACAAAGGATCGGGGACCTGCTCCAGGAGGATGGTGTTTCATAGTCTGTCTTACCTGAACCCGGCCACAAACCACAGCTATTTGAGAGTGAAACGGACTGAATTCAGGATCGGGAAGGCTGCTTAAATGGCAGGTATGTCTTTAAATCACTCCGCTAGTAACCGGCAACAGTAGCTGTGTAGCTGTAGGACCTTTGAGATCCCTTCTGTGTGGAGTTTGCATGTTCTCCCTGTGTCTGTGTGGGTTTTCTCCAGGTTCTCCAGCTTCCTCCCACAGTCCAAAGACATGCAGGTGTTAGGTTCATTGATGACTCTAAATTGTCCGTAGGTGTGAGTGTGAATGGTTGTCTGTCTCTGTTTGTCTCTATGTGCCCTGTGATAGACTGGCGTCCTGTCCAGGGTGGACCCCGTCTCACGCCCGATGTCAGCTGGGATCGACTCCAGCCCCCCACGACCCGGATAGGGACAAGCGGTTGAAGATGGATGGATGGATGGATGGATGGAACAGTATTACAATGTAATGATGCCTACTGTATAGATGATTACCTATGGAGTTATTTTACTGTCTTATTCAAAAGCGGGGTCTTTCAGTTTGGGAGCAGTATTTACAGATTTCACGTTCAGATTTGTCGTTCTCTCCTTCAAACTCTTCCCTCACACTCAAACAGCTCCTTCCTTCAGCTCACATAGTTTCTTCTCACATTCACATTCATTGTGCTTCTTCTCAAACTGAATGCATGTGCACAAATATATTGTTGCTCACACAGATTTCCTGCTCTTCTCCCCACAATCACACTGATCTGTGCGCTCTCCAGTTGTCTGCTTGCAGATTTCTGCTGCACACTTGGATTTTTTTTGTGCAACAACCCAATCAAAACCCTTCAACCAATAGGATCCCAGAGGCCCGTTTCACAAAGCAGGTTCAGTGAAAACTCTGAGTCTGTTAACCCTGAAATGAAGGAAACTCTGAGTTTTCCGTTTCACAAAGGGAGGTAACTCAAACCAGAGACAGAGGGGTAACTCTAGCCTGTTTCACAAAGAGAGGTAACTTAACCTCTCGGTCAGTTACCATGGTAACATGCTCTCTGAACCTAACCTGGTCAGGACCAGGTTTTTCTCAGCAAACCTTGAGTTTCTCTCTGTCTCCGCCCTCTTTCAGCCACACACGGTGTTTGATTTCCTCATTCATTCAGTCAGCACGCGAGTTTTGGCGTAGTTTAGTTCCGTCTGTTTTTTTCAGAAAATCACTGCAAATATCAGACATTAGAAGTTATATTAGGTGGCGACTATTTCACTACCATGGCATTTCCTTTTGATAACGATCCCGTGGATGAAGCTGCAGCATTACTGCGCAGAGAAGTAAATATTCTTTGGGAGATGATTATCAGACATAGATGTTCTTGCATTTCCAGGCAATTCTCTTTTTTTTTAATCACGTCACAGTCCATCATTTACATACACAGCCTCATCCGTCCTTACATTTCCAACTTTAACAACCAGTCATGCTCTCACATCTCAGCAGATATTGTGTGTTGCGCTGCGTTTTTTGCAAATGGAAGTTTTTTATACAACATATAAAACAGCAACTTACAGTAATATTTACTTTACCATGTAAAACATGCTCAAAATGAGGCGTCACCATGAGATTGTGCTGATGTTTTACCTGTTTGAACAATGTTTTTATGTTTCATCTTAAGCTGCTGCCAAGTGCGCTTCTAATAGTTGAAGGCACTTGAAACAGCACTGTGCTAAGTCAAAGCCCAACATCTTCATTCAAAATACCAGGTCGGAAATTACTTTTCATCAGTGCCGCCTGTATTTGTTATCCTTGTTTGCAAATTATGGCACCATCTGGTGGTTGAATTGAAACACATCAATCATACCAATAGAACAAAAGAAACATCACTGTAGTGTAACACAGTAATGTTGTCCAGAGTACATGTTTAATATTCGCTCTTCATACTTTTTCAGGTTTATTGTCATTTTTTTATTGTCAGTGACTGCTTCTTCTTGAAGGGTTGGAGTGTGTCCATCTGTCTGTCTTTGTGTCTGTCTTTCTCTCTCTTTGTCAATCTGTCTGTCTTTCTGTCTGTCTTTCTCTCTCTCTCTGTCCATCTGTCCATCTGTCTCTCTCTTTCTCTCTCCTTTTCTTCCTCCCCAACCGGTGCAGACAGATGTCCGTCCTCCACAGAGCTGGGTCTGTCTGACGTTCCTGTCTGTTAAAGGGAAGGTTTTTCATTGCCACCGTACTCTACAGAGGAATTGTTGGGTCTATGTTTATCATAGAGTGTGGTCTTTACCTACTCTGTAAAGTGTCCTGAGATAACTGTTGTTATGATTTGGCACTTTAAATAAAATTGAATTGAATTAATCTCTTTTATTTCTTTAATAAGATGGGAAAAGCATCTGTACGTAAGCCTATGGCTTAAATCTAGTAGACTACAGTTTTGCTCCGTGTTTATGAATGGTGTTGTATAACGTAGCCTATACTGCCCTATAAAGCCTAAGTGCCTTAACTGCAATAAATTCAAGGTAAAAAAAATCTTGAAAGTTTGTTTATTGTCCCAACAAATGAATATTTGGCCCAGTGATGATGGATTATGGTTTACTAGTTTGCCATTTAATAATAATTATCCAAATCAATCCTGACCCCCATACTTCCAGGCCAAAAACTGTGCCGAAATCATGTCAGTGATTTCGTAGCTACTGCGCTTAGGCTTTGTAAGGCAGTATAGCAAATGGACAATATGTCATATTAATAATATCTTTCCATTATAATGAACCATTATAGGCCTAGACTATAGTATAAGGCTGTATGTTTTAAATTGACTAGGATAGTATTCTGTATAGCCCAGGATGTCCTGAAAACATGGTGTTTATAGCTTGACTATGCATGACAGGGTTGATGTTATGCATGCTTTATTTAATAATAGATCCAGGGTGGAACTGAGTCGGCAAATAGACTGATTTAAAGGCTAACGATACTTAGCTATCAAGTCGACAGCTACAGCCTAATTGAAAGTGTATGAATAGCCAACATTAAACGTGTTCTATGGAGAATGTGTATTGTGGCACGGAGCTGTAATGCAGTGGTCAGTATAGCCGTAGTTTAGGGAAAACCCCTTGATAAATACGTTTGGTTCTTTTCTAAGATGAGATCAAGGTAATCAGTTGTTTTAGATTAACCCAATACTTAATGTTACCTGGATGCTGGCGGGCTTGATGAATATGTGAGAAGTGATTACGGTTTGAACTAAAGTGTCTCACAGTGTAGATAGGCGGCCTGTGTGAAGTGTTTTGCTCTGGTGAGATCAAATCCAACTGAATGCGATCTTACAAATATTCTATATTTTTTAAGAGTGGCACTAATTTAGTTTGCACGTGTCCGCCACAAGAGATATGAGATGGGGCTTGGAAATCCCCCGTCAGATATTATGTGTGATGAATCTGATAAAAGAGACTGAACACAGCTGCTGCTGTTAGAGAAACACAACACACTGAAACCAGTTGGTGTGGAAACCAGTAGGTGCATAACACTGGTCCACAAAAGTTCCTTTACTTTGTTTCAAGGGCTTTACTTTATAGGGGAACTGTTTCACTTTATGTAGGCCTAGTGGCTTTTTCTATTCAATTTTATTTATAGTGCCAAATCCTAACAAAAGTTATCTCAGGACACTTTACAGAGTAGGTAAAGACCACACTCTATGACTTATTTATGATTTACTGAGACCCAACAATTCCCCCGTAGAGTACGATGGCAACGAAAACCTTCCCTTTAACAGGCAGGAACGTCAGACAGACCCAGCTCTGTGGAGGACGGACATCTGTCTGCACCACGATCAGCTGAGACCTGAGAGACGACAAAGCACAAACAACTCCGGGGGAAGAAGTTGAATTAGTAACATGCATTGATGAGACATGAATGATACAGACAGAGAGGAGAGAAGCTCAGAGTATCAGGAAAAGTATTATCCCCCGACAGACTAGGCCTATAGCAGCATCATTAAGCAGAACAAAATCAGCTTTAAAATAACAACAAAGCGGAGGGCTCGTAAGCCCTAGCTGTAAGTTTTACCAAAAAGGAAAGTTTGAAGTTTACTCTTAAATATGGGGACAGTGTCTGTATTCCGAATAACACTTGGGCGCGGTGACGTGCAGTGAGGGTTGGGGTTGGGGAGGCACTGACTCACAAGTCAGATTTACAAACATACAGTAGGATGCCAATAGGATAGGATAAGAGGATAGGAGAGAATAGGAGCAGGATGCTGAAAACCATTTTAAAACAACAGTGGCACTGTATATTGCAGTATATCTTACCTTTACTTGTAAATGACTTCTTGCTTTGACTTAAAGTCCAGCTTTCAAAAATGTCTTAGTTTAGAAATCAAATCCTCCATTTTTAGGGCGAGAAATTAAAGCTTGTCGCTAAGCTCTACAGCGTCGCACAGCACAGGGTCTTGTGTTTACTTTTTGCACACGGGTCAGAGTTCACCATGACCTGGCTGATGGCAGGCGATCAGGCTGCTCACTATCGCAGTACCTCTGCCTCAAGGCAAACACTTCCCCTGTGGATTTATGTCATATCAATAAGA
Source organism: Echiichthys vipera (assembly GCF_963691815.1). Classification (NCBI taxonomy): domain Eukaryota; kingdom Metazoa; phylum Chordata; class Actinopteri; order Perciformes; family Trachinidae; genus Echiichthys; species Echiichthys vipera. The sequence goes on along the minus strand of NC_139838.1, from coordinate 5,044,110 downwards.
TGTAAATTACACACATACGTAAAATACATTACTGGACACCATGGAAAAGAATACGTATGCTTTTATTACATAAAAGGGTCCTCAACCATCATATTGGAAACATACACAGACATGGGAACAAGCACGTGCCATTGGCACGTGCTCAATCCAGTTTGTGAGTGATTGCGCAATCTGGAGGGAGGCACGGCTGTCCGTGCCTCACCTCTCGTCTCTGAAGAGACTCCGTTTATTTAAATAGGAAATACAGAATTTTCTGCGATTTTTACTATAAAAATGGTCAAAATACATTAAGAACCACACCAAAATCATAGTCCAGAGGACAAATATTAATACTTGTGTTATTTTATTATTTCGTTTCTTTTTCCTCTCATGATGACAGGGGAGGCACAGCCTCACCTGCCTCCCCTGACTGCACGTCACTGCTTGGGCGTTGGTTCCACAGGAGAGGAGCTTGGTAGCCGAAGGTTCTTCCTCCCATTCTACTTTTGCAGACTCTAGGAACAACAAGTAGCCCTGCATTCTCAGAGCGCAGAGATCTAGTCGGGTGATACGGTACTATGAGCTCTTTAAGATAAGACGGAGCCTGACCAATAAGAGCTTTGTACGTAAGGAGAAGGATTTTAAATTCTATTCTAGATTTTACAGGTAGCTAGTGCAGAGAAGCTAATACAGGAGAAATATGTTCTCTTCGATTTGTTTTAGCTGCAGCATTTTGGACCAACTGGAGACTCTTAACAGACTTATTGGAGCAGCCTGATAATAAGGAGTTGCAGTAGTCCAGCCTAAAAGTAACAAATGCATGGACAAGTTTCTCTGCATCTTTCTGAGACACAATGTTCCTAATTTTCACAATAATACGCAGGTGAAAATATGCAGTCCTTGTCGTTAGTTTTATGTGAGAATCGAAGGACATATCCTGATCAAAAATAACACCCAGATTCCTTACTGTGGTGCTGGAGGACAACACAACATCATCCAGAGTAACAATGTCTTTAGCTATTGAGTTTCGGAGGCCTTTGGAGCCAAGTACCATGACTTCAGTTTTGAGTGTAACATCAGAAAATTGCAGGTCATCCAGCTTTTTTTGTAAATTAGATCCTTTTTAAATTAAAACTTGCACAAAACTCTGGGCGCTGATCCATTGGCAGCCCCCTCACTCTGACATCTCTCCATTAATTGCATGTATATAGGCCCTGTTTGTGCATGTGTGTATTTTGGGCCTGTGTGTGTGTGTGTGTAACCTGAATAATAATAATATCAGAGTGAAAAAATTGAATTTTCCTTGCGCAATAAATAAAATAAATTCTTCTTCTTCTACAGTTTGTGCAAAGATCTGTGCAATTCACAATCAGACAAACCTGTGAATGTTCTCATTTGTCCAGGTCATCGTTATCCACTAAGCCATTTCAGTCAACAGCAACTGGACTTGGTTATTTGTGTAGGAAGACGTTTCACCTCTCATCCAAGAGACTTCATCAGTTAATTGGGCATCTGACCAGGCTGGGACTGGTCCAACTAACTGGTGTGGAGATCCAGGTATTTAACCTCTCACAGGGGCGATGATGTCACTGGAACCCTTTGTGCTCCAAGTGCCAACGACCGTCGTTAGAGTGACAGTCGTTGGTGGGAAGTCGGTTTCGTCTGAACAACCGTTGGTAGGGTCACAGGAGGCCATTTGTGAACAGTTGTTCTTTGAGGTTAGATTGTTGAATCTCCTGAAGGGATGAAAGGGCAGCATTGTAAACTGGAGATAAGTGGTGTCTCAGACCTCCTCCTCTGTTTAGTGATGGCTTCTATACTTTTACATAGATGGCTTCTTTTACTCCGGGTTTAAAATACACAGGGATGCAGAGAAACTCAGGTGGATCTTCAACAAACACTGCATCAATGTGTGTTTCAAACCCGGTAACAAACTCAGACAGAGACTAGTACATCCCAAGGACAGAACCCCACACATCCACAAAAGCAATCTGGTTTATGTTGTCCAATGCAACGAGGAATGCAAAGATCTTTACATTGGAGAAACAAAACAACCACTGCATAAACGCATGGCCCAACACAGGAGAGCTAACTCCTCAGGCCTGGACTCTGCTGCCCACTTACATCTCAAGGAGAAAGCCCACTCCTTTGATGACAACAATGTCCACATCCTGGACAGAGAGGACAGGTGGTTTGAAGCCATCTATGTAAAAGTAGAGAAACCATCACTAAACAGAGGAGGAGGTCTGAGACACCACTTATCTCCAGTTTACAATGCTGCCCTTTCATCCCTTCAGGAGATTCAACAATCTAACCTCAAAGAACAACTGTTCATAAATGTTCTCCTGTGACTCCAACGACTGTCGTCAAGACCCAATAGAGCACTAACGAATTTGAAACCGCCTTCCCACCAATGACTGTCACTCTGGTCGTTGGCACTTGGAGCACAAAGGGTTCCAGTGACATCATCGGCCTTGTGAGAGGTTAAATACCTGGATCTCCACACCAGTTAGTTGGACCAGTCCCAGCCTGGTCAGATGCATAAATGAAGTGATGAAGCCTCTTGGATGAGAGGTGAAACATCTTCCTAGACAAATAACCAAGTCCAGTTGCTTTTGACTGAAACAATCAGACAACAGTTTTAATTGAATGAAACCTTATACCCGTGTGTTATTACATTTAAGTGACTTTGAACGTGGCATGGTTGTGTTGCTGAGTGTTTCACAAACTGATCTAAGGGGATTTTCACACACAACCATCTCTAGGGTTTACAGAGAATGGTCCCAACAAGAGAAAAGATCCAGTGAGTGGCAGTTCTGTTTTAGCCAGAGGTCAGAGGAGAATGGACGGACTGGTGCAAGCTCCTCCTCCGCCCTCTTCCTCCACCTCTTCTTCCTCTTGTCCTCCCCCTCCTCCTCCTCTTCTTCCTCTTGTACTCCCCCTCTTCTTCCTTCTCCTCCTCTTGCTCCTCTTCTTCCCCCTCCTCCTTATCTTTTTCCTCTCCTCCTCCTCTTCTTTCTCTTGTCCTCCACCTCTTCTCCCCCCTCCTCTTCTTCCTCTTGTCCCCCCCCTCTTCTTCCCCCTCCTCCTCTTCTTCCTTCTCCTCCTCCTCTTCTTCCCCCTCCTCCTTATCTTTTTCCCCTCCTCCTCCTCTTCTTCCTCTTGTCCTCCTTCTCCTCCTCTTGTCCTCCCCCTTCTCCTCTTGTTCCCCCTCCTCCTCCTCTTCTTCCTCTTCTTCCCCCTCCTCCTCTTCCACCTCTTCTTCCTTTTGTCCTCCCCCTACTCCTCTGGCTCCTCCTCTTCTTCCCGCTCCTCCTACCCCTTCTCTTGCTCCTCTTCTTCCCCCTCCTCCTCCTCTTCCTCTCCTCCTCTTCTTCCTCTTGTCCTCCCCCTCCTCTTCCTTCTCCTCCTCTAGGTCCTCTTCTTCCCCCTCCTCCTCCTCTTCCTCTCCTCCTCTTCATATTCTTGTCCTCCCCCTCTTCCTCCTCTTGCTCCTCCTCCTCTTCTTCCTCTTGTCTTCCCCCTCCTCCTCTTCAGACTGGTTGGAGCTGATAGGAAGGCAACAGTAACTCAAATATCCACTGGTTCCAACAGAGAAATGCAGGAGAGCATCTGTGAACACACAGCACCACCTACTTTCTACAGAGAGGGAACAGCAGCAGAAGACCACACTGACTCTTTATTAAGCAGCAGGTGCACCTAATAAAGTGGCCGCTGAGTGTAGACTTACTTTGGCCTCTTTGGTCGATTTTTAAAAAATAAAATACTTAGTGCATTATTATTATTTAGGTGACACTTTAAATGTAGGGCTTGAACTTGTAGCAGAGTATTTCCACAGTGTGGTAACAGTACTTTTACAAAGGCTCACCACTATCACCACCGTCTGCAGGTGATGCAACAGCACTGGCAATTGCAGGATTATGAGGCGTCACCGTCAAACAGGGGGGGTCAAAATAAAACAACATCCCTCTATTCTGTGGGGCCTTCAAAATAAAACATTTTACCGAATCATTCCAGTCCATTTTATTTTAGAGTTCAGTCCAGTATAAATCCAAAAACCCCACAGTGGAAAGTTCTGTGAAAGCCATGTGATTAATGAGACAGAATGACAGTAAAGTCTTTCTCTTTTATGTCCTTTTCTCTGAGCGGTTCAAATGAAGTTACCATATCACAATATCACAATACGGGCGCACTTCTGACTCCGCAGAGGCGAAAGACGGCTCCCTTGACCGAAGAGGCGTACACTTGCTACATCACCGCTCTTAATTTGAAGACACACTCACCACGTTATTTCCGGTGGAGTGAGTGCATCAGCATCCCCCGGTCCATCATCCGAGTGCTCTGCTCCAACACACGTTACATCTACAGGAACCACCGGGAGAACAAGGTCAGTCCGTGTGTGTGTGTGTGTGTGTGAGTGAGTGATATAGTGATTTTCACTTGAATTAAGTTTTCTAAAGAATTCTGCTTAAAAAGGAAGGGAATGCGGTTTTAGTACATGTCCAGTAATATCGAATCAATGAGAAGTATAAACACACGGAGTGACCCGTTCAAAAGTCACGTGAAGGCTGGAGCGGCTGGTGTCCACGGGCGCTTCACTTTTACCGTCTGAGCGCACCAGTAACGCACGCGCATGTGTGTTTACACTGGCCTAATATTAAAGGTTAAATAAGTAGAATCTTTATTAAAAGCTATATATATATGTTTTAAAAATACACTCACGTGGTGTTTTGAGGGGTACAGAATAAAAGTATTGCTTTTCCATAAAAAAATATATTTAGTCTGAATTAATATTTAAACTCTTTTTTGAAGGGTTTGACAATGACTACAATGGAAACAGAACGGGACAGAAATCCCGTTCTGTTTCCATTGTAGCAGCCAATAGCGTTGGGCGTTGCTGGTTGCCAGGGTTGTCTGTTGTTGCTACAGAAACAAGAATCATTTAGTTGAGTTGAGTTGAGAGCTAGCTAACGGATTCAACAGCACTCACAGAAAGACTTCCAGGTGAAGACTGGCTAACGTTAAATACTGAAATTTATTGATTAGTCCAAATGAGTGGTTCCCCTGTTGGATTCATCACTGACATGGAGCTGATCACTTACACACTCTGCAACAAACGTGGCAACCCGACTGCTGGAATTATATTTTGTTGTTGTGACTATGATCTTGAGACACTAGAAGACGCTGTTCTGTTCATGAAATAAAAACTTTTTTTTTCCAAGACGCACATTTGAGTTATTTTCCAAACCATATCTTTTACTTGTATGGGTCCTCTTGTTACTAGTGCACTCCTTTCAGTATAGTATGGCTTAGGACCATTGGCCATAGTGCAGGGTAGGGGTGTGCAATATTATAGACGGTAGGAGTTTGCTCTCCACCGTGTAGACGCGTGAAGCTGTGACGTAATGACACAATGCGTGTCACAGTCATTCAGTCTTTTGCCACTTTTTGACAGCGACCGGACATTTTTTGTTTTCTTTCATGTTACTTAGTGCATGAGTTGGCCTTGTGAATCAATCAATGTCAAAATAATAACAAGGAAAACTCTATACTTCCCCCATTAGTTTGGGAAGAGTCACAGCACTTCCGGTGCGTGGACTTTGTCTGCGTGATGGTCACATCTCACAGATTTCACAGGCTTTCCAGTTGCTCATCGTAACGGTCGATATCTTGCTGTCTCTCGTTCCTGTGATCAGCTGCTTTTAAATTTCCTGGCTGTGGGTCGCACAACAGTTCACGTCAGGCGTGAGTCTTCGGTGGAGTGGGGGGCAGACGGTTTGAAGTTAGTGAGCAGCTTAAGACCCTTCCAGATAGACGCAAAGACGTTTGCTGAGAACACTGTCAGGAGTCTCTTTGAATATGGGGTCTAGCATCTCTCAGGGCCTTGCAAAACCTGTATTTAGACTCTTTAAACCGGTCTTAGTCCCCACTCCTGAACGCTTCCTTCTTTTCCAACCCTAGCTGTCTGAGTTCTGCTGTAAACCAGGGTTTGTTGTTGTTGTAGATTACCCTGGTGTGTGAGAGTACACAGCTGTTCTCACAGAAGCTGATAAAGTACTCACAGCGTCTGTGTACTCATCCACCTGTTTGTGGCAGTTTAGAAAACATTCAGCACAGTCCAAGCATGCTTTAAGGTCCTGCACAGCCTCACTGGTCCACTTCTTAGATGTCCTCCCAACAGGTTTAGACAGAAAGGCTGAGTCCTTACCGCAGTGTCCCAGGGTTTGACCCCCTTTGGCCCTTTGCTGCATATCAACTAGGGCGGCCCCCTTATTGAGAATGAGCAGTTTAGGAAGGGTCTGAGCCCGTCCGCCATGTCGGAATCCCACACTATTGGTTTCCAAGGCAACACTGCGACATAGAGCGCTAAAGTACGGAACTTGAATCACAACTAGAGACGGAATCACTGCGTTTAAACCGAGATACGACGAGACCATTGTGAAGAGATGGAGAAGAATAAAGAACAAAAGAAAAGGGTCCTTACAGGGACAAACTTACAACCAGCACCGAGCAGAGCTATTTAGAATAAGGCAAAAGAAAAGGGTCCTTACAGGGAAAAACTTACAACCAGCACCGAGCAGAGCTATTTAGAATAAGGCAAAAGAAAAGGGTCCTTACAGGGACAAACTTACAACCAGGGCCGGGCAGAGATATTTAGAATAAGACAAAAGAAAAGGGTCCTTACAGGGACAAACTTACAACCAGCACCGAGCAGAGATATTTAGATTAAGGCAAAAGAAAAGGGTCCTTACAGGGACAAACTTACAACGAGGGCCAAGCAGAGATATTTAGAATAAGACAAAAGAAAAGGGTCCTTACAGGGAAAAACTTACAACGAGGGCCAAGCAGAGATATTTAGAATAAGGCAAAAGAAAAGGGTCTTTACAGGGACAAACTTACAACCAGCACCGAGCAGAGATATTTACAAAAAGGCAAAAGAAAAGGGTCCTTACAGGGAAAAACTTACAACCAGGGCCGAGCAGAGGTATTTAGAATAAGGCAAAAGAAAAGGGTCCTTACAGGGACAAACTTACAACCAGCACCGAGCAGAGATATTTAGCAAAGCTGCCAGATAGACGGCATTGACCCATATGAGCTGGCTGACAAGTTTTGCAGTGTGTAATGCTGTGTGGACTTCAAAGTGAACAAATCAGTTCTGGTTAGGCTAGGGCCATGAACAGTGTGAGCAGGTTTTTTCTGTAAATAATTTTGGGAAAAAACTCAGCGAACGCAGCAGCCCGTATCGTCCGATACCAATACACCTATACGTATCGGTCCATCACTACCGGTCCCGTTTTACCGTAATTTATTCATTGAATCAAAATCAGAAATACTTTAATAATCCCAGGGGGAATGATTAAAAGAGGGGGTAATTATTATTATTACTACATTATTAATATATATATATAAATTATTAATATATATATAAATATATCTATATATATATATATATATATAAATTATTAATATATATATTAATATGATATTATTATTATTTGAGAGGGGATTTTTCATTAGTAGCAGCTTATAAAACTAATAATAGATACTCAATAGGGTTGTTGCGATTGTTAATGGACTGCTGACAGTGTAATTAACATGCTCTTGCTCAGTGTATGATGCATACTTGTAAATAAACATATAGCCCTGACGACCACTGGTCGACCAGCATCTTAAGCTGTATGTCGTAAAGGCAATGTATTAGTTTTTCACAAATGATAAAAACTGATAAAAAATATTGGTCCTAGACAGTATTTAGTTTGTATGTTGCAGTTCTTTTACAGATAATGATCATTTCCTTGTATAGTTAGAAACTGGCATTAATCAACACTGTCTGTCTTTCTTTGATCCACCCATGGTCCACAGCTGTGACATGTGTGGTATATGGGCTGTGTTCGGCAGTGATGAGTGCCTGTCAGTCCAGTGCACCAGTGCCATGAAGATCGCTCACAGAGGACCTGACGCCTTCCGCTTTGAGAATGTCAATGGCTTCACCAACTGCTGTTTTGGCTTCCACCGGTTGGCTATTGTGGACCAGCTCTATGGTATGCAACCCCTCCGCATCAAGAAGTTTCCTTTCTTGTGGCTCTGCTACAACGGAGAGATTTACAACCATCACACGGTAAGAGCTGCGTCTCTGTGCCAGTGGTGCTTTGAGAAGCTCCACATGCACGATTTTGTTGTGTTTTGTAATTGTCAAACAACAACACCATGGTCATGTAGGGCATGCTCATGGGGGTATTGTTGGGTCTCCGTAATTCACAGCATGTGGTCTTAGACCTACTGAAAGGTGTCCGGAGATAACTTGACTTGTAATAACTTGAATCAGTATAGCTTGACCAAAATTGAATTTTTCTGAGAGGCTGACGCTGATATTGTAATTTCAGAGTATCAAACTGCCAAGGATATCTTAACTGTACAGATCAGGACATTTTATCAAATAAACTGGTCACTCCTTTCTGATGAACACACCATGTAACAGCTGGGAGGAGGCCTCGGGGAAGACCCAGGACCAGGTGGAGGTTTTACACTGTTCATCTTTCCGGTTTTACACTTGCAGGTGCATTGCTGTGTACCTAAGGATGTCTATCAAATCATTTGGCGCAATGTGGACATGTCCAATATGTTAATTAACCTGTTAATAAACGAGCAAACAGCTGTGCAGCAGCGGAGGCGGGGGTTCAGGGCTCTGCAGAGCTGAGTCGAGAAACTGAACTCTTCTTCAGAAGTGAAGTGACAGAAAGAACGATAAAATCAGCTTTGGCAATCTGCACTGACACTAAAGAGAGATTCAAGTAATGGTCAATAATGTGAATTTTGTTTGATCCAGTGATTTGCAAGTGATAGAGGTATGTACGTTTATGTGAAGAAACCAAGAATCCTATAACAACCCTGTATGTGGTATTTCTCTCTTTTTCTTTCAGCTGAGGAAGCAGTTTGATTTTGATCACCAGACTAAAGTGGACGGTGAGATTCTGCTCCATCTGTATGACCGCTTTGGCATCCAGAAGATGGCGTCCCTCCTGGATGGTGTCTTTGCTTTTATTCTGCTGGATACTGGCAACAGGAAAGTGTTTCTGGGAAGAGACACGTATGGTGTCCGGCCTTTGTTCAAGCTCCTTGCAGACGATGGATTCCTGGCTGTCTGCTCAGAAGCCAAAGGTAATCGGGCAGTTTATTACCCTTCCTTGAATCTGGGTCTTTTATACACTTGTGATGAAGGTTTTACAGCTTTTTAGCATTGCTTGACTTTTGTTATTCTAATCACAGGACTTACAGACATTTCCCATTCAATGTCTACCCCTGCCAACATCGTTCCCTTTCTCCCTGGGCACTTTGAGGTCTTCGACCTGAAGCAGAATGGCAAAGTTGAGTCCATCCAAACGGAGCAGTTTCACTGCTGCACAAAAGAGCCCGCTCATGCCGTCTACGACACCGTGGAGACACTGCCCACAAGTAAACTGTGCTTTGTTAGCTTGTGTTTAGTCATTTGGAAAGCATATTGTTTGAGCCTTTTTGAACGCATTTTTAAAAAATGATGTGTCTCCACAGGTTTTGATGAGGAAACGGTGAGAAGCAACATCAGAACCCTGTTTGAGAATTCTGTTAGGAAACGTCTCATGTCTCACAGGAGAATTGGCTGTCTTCTGTCAGGTAACTTAAAGTTCTGCCATCTTTTCACTTAAACAGCTCCTGTGGCTACTGGATAAGTGCATAAATTATACTTCATTTGAACAAAAGTCTTCATAAAATTGGTGACAACAAAGGGGCACAAATAGAGTAAAGGAATCAAGACACACCGTGGGCCTTTCACTACATGTCACGGTCCTCTTGTTGCTCCACAAAGAAGAGGTGGTTGATTTACCGTCAGTCACAACTCATTGTCAGTAGTGGTTATAGGCCGTTGCAGATTAGGGGGCCAGGCTGGGGCCCCTCGTGCGATTTTATATATTAACCCTTAGTGACCCACATAGAGGCTTTTTTGTATTTTTTAAGGGGGGGCAGGGGATGCTTAGGGGGAGACAGCAGGTCAACAGTAGCTATCACACGAAAGAGGCGTACATCATCTGAAAGAACCTGAGATTCATTGGACAGGCAGCTCAACATTGTTTGTCAAGTTCTTCCAGTCAGGAATCTGTCATGGAGATTGGGCTTTGGTTAGAAGCTTATTTAAATGTTGAATGTTTAATGTGTAAGGGCTTAGAATATGATGGTGGAAGTTTATGAGTCCCATTCTCAGCTCTATTATGTCTCATAAGTTGTTTCAGCACTTTTTGGGTTGATACAATTTGTTACCAAGATTTAGTGCTGAATGTAACCATTATTTACCAATTGAGAATTGATAAAAAAAATGATCAACAATCCCTTCCCTTCCCTTGTGATTTGGGATGATAAAAACTTTTGTCCTTTGGAGATTTCTGCAAAATTTGCAATTTTCAGTTACTGGATGGCGAGCACTTGAGTTGTGAAACTGCTCAGAAACCTCCTTATTGTCATCTACCTATGGAAGCCATCCATCCTCTGAATGCTCTTGGTCTTTAGTTTGTGGTTGTAAAGTTTCATGAGGCTGTGATTTTCCTAGAGGTCACAACAGATACTTTTAGACAGTGAAGTCAAGTTTCAAACACTACCATGAAATGGCTCCATAGCCAGACCAAACATGGGTCAGACCCAGTTCATGCGACTCAACACTGTTTATAGATCCTAGTATGCAGAAATATTCAAACACTCCACTTTAGAATAGGACAAAATAACACATTGGTACATTTGAAAAACTGCATGTTTTTTATTCAGATATCTTGAGGTCAAAAATCAAGGGACACCTTTGAAAATGGCCCAGACAGTTTTCCCCTTTAAAAAATAATATGCAAAATCTAGAGCGTTATTTCGCTTCCTTCCTGACAAGCTAGTGTTGTGGAAATGGATTTCTTCAATAAAGATCAACAAGCAGGATCAGCTTTTTCTCTGTGGTTTATTTTGACAAAGTATTTTCCTCTGCAGACAAAAATACGTTCAACCTGCTCTAGCTCTAACGCCCGCCTCAGCCTTTTAAAGACAGTAATGTCATCACAATCAAAAATATTTGTAAAAAACAAATACCATGCAGAAGAAAAGACTGTGTGTAGTGTTTGAATCTTCGGCTTCCCAACCAATTAAATCTCCAACACCCATTTTTTTAAACCTTCCATGCTGGGCTCCTCTTCCTTCCTCCTCTTCTCTTACCCTTTTGCCACCAACTGAATTTTCGACACACAATCACTGACAAATGACCTTTATCACACAGGAATCAGGGAGGTTTCACTCTTCCTTCCAGGTTAGTTTACAACTGGCCCTTTTGTATTTAGTCTCAGAGAAACTTTTTTCTTAATTTCCTGGTGGATATAAGAGACGCATCTATTCATAAAAGCAGAAATATGATAACAAAAATCTCCCACACACACCCTGTTGTACAAAGACTATCGTCCCTTCAGGAAAATCTTTCTTCCTCTTTTTATATTTGCTGAACATGTCTGCTTCATATTTTATTATGCTTAAAATCAACACAGGTTATGCAAGTGATATGTACTGTTATTAAAATAAGCATATACTGTATGTTATGCATAAAATGTATTACAACATACATTTTGGATAATAAATACACTACCAATACAAATGGTTAAATATTAACCATAGCTGATGTATACAAAAATAGCACATAAATAACATATAAACGACAGTTACTGCACATGCAGCAAGCTAGCTAAGGGCTGTAGCTGGAAAGCTAACTGGTACTGGCTAGCTGGTAAAATGCAAGTGCAAGTCAGCCAAAATAGCCCACTAGCTAGCTGGCTAGTATTGTGTGGAGAGCTGCAGCCTGGCTACTGTGAACAGAGCTTCAATGGAATCAAACAGGGCACCTCTGCACGTTCAATATATGTCCACTAAAAGTATTTGTTGTTGCCATCACCGGCTCAGATTGTTATCAGAAGTTTCTACATTGTGGAAAGATGGAGAAGAAGTTTCCGTTCTCCTGCCATGCTTTAGTGTGTAGTTACTGATGCAGGTCAACACAGTAACTGTAGCTAATAGCATTAGCCTACCTCCACTCCATTTTGGACTTCACTTATCTCCGTTCCCTCAAAGGCCCACTGTTGAGATGGTTTTGGCCAATGGTAAAAAAATTTGTTCACGAACATTGAACTCGTTTAGAAAGTTTGTCCAGATTTAACTGTGCTGAGTCCACTGATCGTAGCATTTCTACTGGAGCAGATGTATTTAGTCCAAAATGTCTTTGTTAAAATGCTAGTGTTCCGTCCGACTGACGGGCTTGTGCTGTCGTCAAACACAAACAGCCACCATATGATATATATTGGTAAGATTATATAGAGGCTAATACAGGGAGGTTCTGTTCCGTATTTTCAATGCTAGTGCAGTGCTGTTTGCATGTGTGTTTATTTTGGAACAGGCTGAATGCTTAACTCATGGTGTTGCTGCTTGCACCGTTGTCAGGGGGTGTACCCACCCAGGGCACGTGGCCGTTCTGAATGCGTGCATGTTTGCCCCGTTGCTTGGCAACCCGGAAGTGCTGCCTGCAGCATTCTCAACAGGGATCGACGAATATGTTGAATTGAATGGAAAACTCCCTTTTGTCCCCTGCAATACAGCTGCTGTTTAGGAGTGTACCACACATTTCCATCATGCAGCCCAGTTACATCATCAGTAATTGTTTGCATCAGCCAGATGAAATATATGCTATATGTCTTGGATCATAACACAAAGATGGATGGAGTTTTGAGTTGATGATCTTCAGTCATGTTGTCCATCCTTCAGGTGGTCTGGACTCAAGTTTGGTTGCTGCTTCACTGGTGAAGCTGGCCAAGGAGGACAAGCTGCAGTATCCCATCCAGACCTTTTCAATCGGGTCAGAGGACAGTCCAGACGTCGCAGCTGCTCGCAAGGTCAGTTAATTTGATGGAAGTCTTTCTCATGCCTTTTTCCCTGACTATCAAAGGTTTACAGAATGGACCATAATGACCGTTAACTTCAGTCTATAATTTGAATGAGCTGCGGCTGTTTTTTGTATAACAAACCAACATGGAGATTGGTGTGTTTTTAGTCGGTTTGTGGTTTGTGTTCGTCAGGTTGCAGCTCACATTGGCAGCGAACACCATGAGGTGAACTTCACTGCAGAGGAAGGCATCCGAGCTGTAGAGGAGGTCATCTTTCACCTGGAGACCTATGACATCACCACCATACGTGCCTCTGTTGGTAAGTGGGAAAAAACTGTACAAAAATCAGTTGGATCAAAAGATGTAGGTTGTATCATGGCTTTGAAAATGTCTTCCTCAGTTAGACCAATAAACTGAAAGTTTCTGGAATTTGTTCTTTTTTTTTGAAGTGCAAAAATGGAAACTAAGGAGTCATCAACAGACTGTGTTGGCTTGTACTGATGGGCAATGATTTATTTTTTACATAACAATTGAAATCAGTGCTTTATTTTACAGGTCCGTTATTCACAAATAATTTGACTAATAAACATTTCCTACAAGTTTCATGGTGAGAACTATGTGACTTGGAGCTAATGAGAGGGGAAATAGAGACAGTGATCAATTGGTACCTTTCTAGCTCATTAATCCTGGCATGACCTGGAGAGTTTCTATATCGGTCCACAGCTGTTACAGCAGGTCTGTTTGGTCTACTGGTGGCTGGATCCACTGGAGGCCGGAACTTGTTTATTCAAAATCTATCATGCCTGGCTCAGTTAACATTGTTACCTGACAAACTTGTAAACAGTGTACACACCAGACTAACACCTACTTACTGAAGACACCTCAGCTCACCTGATCACATCCTGTGACTGCGTCGTATGGATACTTAAAGTGATATTCCGGCGTAAAATCCATCCCCAAGGTCTTTTTCGCAAATACACTCATCAAATAAGCCATCGAGACATTTCTTCCGTGTAACAACTATTAACGGAGAAATCTCGGAGAGTCGCTAACAGTTGCTAACAAACAATGCAACTAAAATGCTAATTATCTCAGGGCAGTACGGTGAAGGCATCAAAATGTTTTTTTTAACCACTAATACTGCTCAAAATAACAGCAAACCTCTGCAGCAGCATGAGAAGAGTCCCTACACACTAAACTAAGCACCAATGGGCTCCTTCCTTTGGGATTGACTTTGGTAATCCACTAGAATGGACTTTACTATGAGAGGAGCTGGTACAGGGGTCAGTTGGTAAGTCTTTAAAAACACGCTTTTAATAAACCCTGGGTTCACTAACTACAGTGTTGGTGTTTCGTTTTATGTGTAAAACTGATTCAGCTCGCCCAATAATACATTTCAGTAGTCAGGGGTTCACAGCTTCGCCATTTTCACGTCTCTAAAAGGTCGCCTCACAACATTTCTGCTGATTTATGTGCTCACTGATGTGACAAAAATGTGCCAGCTGCATCACTGCATTCCTTTTCCCCTTGACCTGCTCGTTTGAATCCCAGTGGGATCCTGTGAGAACGGTGAAAGAGGTCAATGGAGGCAATAGATGGAAGATTTACTGTGGCTCTACCCACCACTACATAATCATATTAATGAGACAAATGTAGAATTCACCATTCAACAGTATACTGTGTGAAATGATGACTTGACCTGATTTGGTATAACGTTTGTATCTTTAGTGTGATTGTCAGATAATTCTCAGCAGGAACGTAACTGTGTGTGAACTTTGGGAGAGGGTTGTTAAAGTCAGGGTTGTACGATATCAAACACCTGACAGCCGTAAACAACATAACTTTGGGTCGCAAACTAAGGGCGCATTTACACTTGGCCCAGACGACCCATGCCCTGTGCTTGAACGTGATTCTCCCCCCTACCTCCTCCCCTACAGTAAACACTCCAGCTCCACATCAGACCACCACGAACCGTCCGTGGCATCTTTTTAAATGTCCATCGTGGGCAACAGTCGTGTATAAATAGACATCAGGGCTGCTGACAATGCTCACACTCGTGCTAGTGCTCATTCTCGTCCACGTGTGCATGCTCGTTCTCGTACATGTGTATCCGTGCTTTACGAAAGCCCACCTCTCTCAACCGGGCCAAGGCTGGGAAGCGTGCCGTGGCTGGGAAGCGTGCCGTGCCTGGGCGCGGAACAGTTGTACTCACACTGATCAAACAAGCTAGACTGTGGCTGTCATTCTTGCTTGGACAGTGTGAGTGGGCCCTTAAAACATCTGTTTTGGGTCGTAAAAATGAAAGCAACTGTCAACTTCTGTCCACTTTGGGGTATAAAAGGCAAAGCAATTAGAGGGTTGTCAGAGAATGTGTCTGACGCGTATTAAAGAGATCTGATCCATCACACCACTTGGACTCTATTTTTGAAATAATTTCTTTCACAATATCGTGATCTGCGATGATAAATAAATTAGATGACTACGATGAAGCTGGAAAAAGGAGCTCTGATCACAATGTACAAATGTCATAAGCTAAGCAAATAAGATAAAGTACTCAAGTAGCATGTGTTTATGTATAATGTATTAAATGTGATTCATATTTTTATTGTTGTGAATATCTTGCTCTCATTATAATATTTAAAGAAAGATGCCATATGTTTCTTAATGTGGTCATTTGTCATGTTAACATATGAAGTTGGAATCGCTCCATGCCATTACTTATTGAATAGAGAAAAAAAGAACATCTGTTGGGAATGTGCAGCCCTTTATTACCAGTGTAAGCCCAAATAGCTCGCTTCAATCAATCATCACACCTGAGAGGCCCCTTTTCAATAGTAGACATTGTTCAATGGCTTTTACATACATATACTGTATATATGGACTTTCATTATGGTGTGTTCGTATTCAGAACCCTCATTATTCTTTTATGGAAACGTATATTCTGATAAGACATTTCTGCTTGCCATCTCTTTGTAATGGAACCCTTGTTTGTGTTTCTCCCACTGCAGGGATGTACTTGATTTCAAAGTACATCAGGGAGAAGTCCGACAGCGTGGTGATCTTCTCTGGGGAGGGCGCCGATGAGCTGTCTCAGGGATACATTTACTTCCACAAGGCAAATCCTCCACAAAACACTCACTACTTCTGAATCACTTTGTTTTGTTTTTCTTTTGCATGTCAACATTTCGTTCATATTTAATAAACCATATAGGCAAGGGTTAATGCCAGAAGCGGTGTCCTATATCAGGAATTAATGGACGACGCGGAGGCCAGAACCGTCTGACACACAGCAGAGTCCGTTCATTCCTCATTATGGACACATCAAAGGGCATTAACCCCCCTTTATAAAACAAGAGAAAAGAATAGTTGGCACACTGCAAGGCTCCAGATGTCAAATCTATTTGTTGCACCATGGTGGTGACGATTGGAACAGAACACTGCTCTTCTTCAGACGGACGTGAATAATGCACAGCACCACCTTAAAGTGTCATTCTGGTGTAAAATAATCCCATGGTCTTTTTCTACACTTGCATACATCAAATAAGCCATCGAGACAGTTTTTTCTGTATTTAAACTATTAATTATTAATCCCGAGAAGTCGCTGCCAGACGTGGCTGACACTGATTAGCTCGGGGCAGTACGGTGAAGGCATTAAAACGTCTTTTTTAACCACTAATACTGCTGAAAATAACAGCAAACCTCTGCAGCAGTATGAGAAGAGTCCCTACACAGAAAACAAAGCACCAATGGGCTCCTTCCTTTGGGATTGACTTTGGTAATCCACTTGAATGGACTTTACTATGAGAGGAGCTGGTACAGGGGCCAGTAGGTAAGTCTTTAAAACACTCTTTTAATAAACTCTGGCTTCACTAACTACGTTGTTGGTGCTTTGTTTTATGTGTAAGGACTCTTATCATGCTACTGCAGAGGTCTGCTGTTATTTTGAGCAGTATTAGTGGTTAAAAAAGACGTTTTAATGCCTTCACCGTGCTGCCCCGAGCTAATCACTGTTAGCCACATCCGGCTATTATCGGCTGTTAGGGCCTCCCCAAATTATCTTCGTTAATAGTTTACACATGAGAAGAATTTTCTCAATGGCTTATTTTATGAGTGTTTAGGCGAAAAAGACCCTGGGACGGAATGACATACCATGGTCAACTGCCAAAGAACATTTTTTAAAGACCATTAATTTATACTTCAATGCATTTTGCAATCAAAAGTCTTTCCAAACAAATGACCCCCTGGCAACACCCCCAGGGGTTCACTGCTCCACTGCTCCAGTTAATAGGATGAACCTTAGATACAACCTGACAACAGGAGGTATTTCTTGTCCGCTCAGCTCACAGAACCACAGCTGCGAGCCAGAGCGCTAATGCCAACATTATGCTAGCAGCATTCAAAGTCAACAAGACAAGCTAAGTTCAACTCAGACACATGAGGGCCTGACTGTGGCACATCAACCATGATGTGAAGTGGAGTTCTGATATTTTTTGGGGAGTTCCAGAGGGAATCAATACAGCAGAGGTTCAGTAAACCACGGCATTAATTTAATGAGGAGTAGCCCCCGAAGAAACTAGGAAAAAGAACTGAAGAACTAAAGAACTAAACTCACTTAAGCCTTCAGACTTGCAGAACAGCAGATTCAATTAACAGTCTTTGCTGACCTCCGGTGGCAGAAGTTCTCACCTTGCTATAGTTGTTTTGTTTTTTTACTGCAATTTGCCTTTACAATTTGGCTTTTACTTTTTAAATGATGTATAATATTGACTAGAGCTTTGCCCGTAGAAAGTAAGCATTCCTATGGAAAAGTGGCCCAATGAGCCTACACATGCCTAAATGTAGCCTGACACACAGGTGTACATGTAGGCAGTCTCACAAAGTCACTTACAGATACTCTACCACACACTGTGACACACATGGACACACGCACTGACACACACAGACACACAAACGATGTAAGAAAAGCCACATTGACCGAACATGGTCAGACATATAGACACACAGAAAAACATAGGAATACACACATTAACACTACATGCAGCACATAAACATACACACTTGAACACAGTAGTTGATGTTGGTGTGAATCATGATCATTTAGGTTTGTTGTAAAAGTGTAGATGGATACAAAATTATTGTGTTTTCATGGAGTTAGACTCTTAGCAAGGACACTGTAGGGAGTTAAACCCGTTCTACTATTGTGAAAGTACCACTACTACTGCACATATCAGTGTTGACATGGGAGCAAGAAGATAGAAGCCTATTCATGCTGAATAAGGTGCTAACAGCCGTAAGAGCTCTGCAGGGTTTGGTGAATTCAAAATGAGTGAGTCAGAGGAGGCTGGGAGAAAATAAGTGACAGTGTGTGCGTGTGCGTGTGCGGCTGCTTTGGGCAGACGGCAGCCTCAGTGAAGTGATGTTCGCTGCCTCTGCCGGTTCACAGGACATGTACCTGTTCTTTCAGGGGCACATTTTTCAGCTTGTTCCACGCATTCTATGATTAAGTGTGAACAGAGAGCGTCAATGCGACGGATATTCTAGATAGATCCTATCCTACAGAATACTGTGTTCTGCTGCTCATCTGAAACTTTAAATCCAAACCGTCTCCAAATGATCGAGCCATTCTGTTTTCATTTTTCTAACCAAGTCCTCCTCGTCCTTGTAAATGTTTTCATGTGCACAGTTAAGTCACTGCAGCAAATATCATAGGACATTTAACAGCAAAACTAAAAACTGTAATTATAAACTTAACCGAGAAAACGGAACTAAACTTCTGAATAATCAGTAAAGTTACTGTTCCTTGTGTGTAAATGTGCCAGAGCAGCAGTAGTGGAGCAGCATCTCTGCTCTCTGCCATGTCTGCTGCTATGCTGTATTTTCCTCATTGATAATGTATGATTTCATCTATACGCTATTAATCTGACTCACAGGTCTGAAACTAGCCATGACAGTTGCCCTGTTTTGTGCCGCTTTTAGCACTTTGTGCCGGGTGGAGATAGAGCTCTACTACATTTGCAGTGCAAATACCCAGATATTAAGCTTAGGGTTCCCCCAATGTATTACAAGCCTGGGGACACCCCCACTGGGGGTTGGTGAGTTTTTTATTTTCTAATGTACACTGAACAAAAACTATAAACGTCATACTCTGGCTGTGAGGTTGGCATTAAAGTAAAATTCCTGGGTAAAATCATCCCAGGGTCGTTTTCGGCCAATTCAGTCATCAAATAATCCATTGAGACGATTTTTTTCGTGTATGAACGATTAACAGAGAAATCCCGGAGAGTCACTACAACACTGGCAGTGGCCGGCTGTTTGCTAACACTGATTAGCTCGGGGCAGTACGGTGAAGTACGGTGAAGCCACAAATACTGCTGAAAATAACAGCAAACCTCTGCAGTAGCATGAGAAGAGTCCCTACACATAAAACAAAGCACCAACAACGTAGTTAGTGAAGCCAGAGTTTATTAAAAGAGTGTTTTAAAGACTTACCTACTGGCCCCTGTACCAGCTCCTCTCATAATAAAGTCCATTCAAGTGGATTACCAAAGTCAATCCCAAAGGAAGGAGCCCATTGGTGCTTTGTTTTCTGTGTAGGGACTCTTCTCATGCTACTGCAGAGGTTTGCTGTTATTTTGAGCAGTATTAGTGGTTAAAAAAGACGTTTTAATGCCTTCACCGTAATGCCCAGAGCTAATCAGTGTTAGCCACCTCCAGCTGTTGATACCCTACCGGATATCTCCGTTACTAGTTCATACACAAACAAAATTGACTCGATGGCTTATTTGATGAATCAATTTGCCAAAAAAGACCATGGGATGAATTTACACCGGAATTACGCTTTAAATTTCCTCCTAAGCGCTAATAAAAAGATGGTATCAAATTTTAACATTGAGAACTCTGGGGGTACCCAATCAAAGTGAGATGAATGTAAAGGCTTGCGTGTGAAAGGGCCTCTGCTGCAGGTGAAGTTGCTGACAGAGTCGTGTTCCACCTCCAGGCTCCAACTCCCAGAGCAGCTTCAGAGGACAGCGTCCGACTGCTGAAGGAACTCTTCCTGTTTGACGTCCTCCGTGCTGATCGCACCACTGCTGCACACGGGTACATGCATCCGTTCACTTCATTAACCACCACTGCCAGCATCAAGGAATTGAAGCTGGGAGCACTCCATGAAACATAAACCTGCAGATCAGAGTCAGATCGTTTATTGAGAAGGTTTTCACTTCGAGGACTTTGCCCCTGTGTTTGGTGCATATAATAAACATATCAAGAGGGAAAAAATGAGTATTGCAACAGTCAAGAACGTAAATATAGAATAGAAATGTTGCAACATAAATATGTAAAAGAGAGAGGCAGTCTGTTACAAGATGATAACCGACGACAAAGAATAGATATTTGAAGTGAACTTATTTCAATCAGAAGGAGCCCGAAATGAAGCCGGAACCGACAATTATTCAGCATTTTTGCCCGACAGCTTAAATGATTAATTATTAAAACACTTGCCTGTTCATTTTCTAATTGATCTATAAATTATTTCGGCTCTATTAAATTTTTGGAGACTCTCTGGCTTTGAACGCTGGCCGTGACTTCAAACATTTAATTCAGTTTTTGGTCGGTCCAGTGAAAACATCATCAGTCCCGCTCTCCTCCCTGTTCTCAAAAACAGTCAGTCATTAGAGCACTTGTTTTTTTGTACTTTTATTTCGCAAGTCACTTAATTAATTGGGCAGAGAAAACAGTGACATAATGGACTGACATCAGAAATTGCAGTAATTAATATCAGGCAACAGCTGTTCAGTGTTCATTTTCAGGAAACGTCTGAAAGGTTTTAAGATCTCATCTGTAATTTAACCACGGAAAGGTAAATCCTTCAGGAGAGGAGAAAGACAAAGTGTTCAACTCAAGTGAAGAATGCATTAGAATTAAGAGCAAACGTGGAGTAATGAAACCTTAATAATGGGCCCAAATACCTGCAGTAATGAAAGCCATCAAAGCCAGTAAGGTAATAATGGTCTTGGTATGACGGACTACATAAAAAATGAAAGCACCCCGGTGATGAACAGTAATAATTGATAGTAATGGAGCTATTAACCATTTTATACGGCACCACTAGTTCAGCGTTGTCCCTTACAATCACTCTGCCTCATCATTTTCTCATCTAATGTTCCTTTTTATCTGTCAGCCTGGAGCTCAGAGTGCCTTTCCTGGACCACAGGTTCACAGCATACTACCTTTCCCTACCCGAGGAGATGAGGATCCCAAAGGTCAGTCCTTCTGCACAGCTGATGTGCTGTCTGAGCACACAAACTAGTGTTTTATTTCACCCTCCCAAACATGAAGCCCTCTCCGGGGGTTCCAGCATCGCTTTGTAGTAACAGTGTCGTCCTGTCTAAGCAGCATGGAGTGGAGAAGCATCTTCTGAGAGAGTCCTTCAAAGATCTCAACTTGATCCCAGATGAGATCCTGTGGAGGCGCAAAGAGGCCTTCAGCGACGGGATGATGTCTGTGAAGAAGTCCTGGTACGTCCACCTGCAGGAGCACCTGGAGTCTATGGTACGTGTCACTGAAGACCTCGTGAAACTGATCTTTTCTTCAGCTGTGTTCTGTTTAAAGCTGAAGTTGGTAACTTTCTGTAAAAAATAAGTTGTTTTTGTTCCTATTCTCCTGAAAGGATCACTGTCTCCTCACAGCACAATGAGACAGATGACCTGTGAGAAAGTCATGTACCTCTACCTCTCTGTCTGCTCCTAATGTCATCTGCTAGATCCACCGCACCGTACCAACAACCAGTCAGATCAGAGGAGTCTCTGACACAGTGTCAGTAACTGCTCATCAACTCTAAACAAACAAACTAGGCAGCGCTCATCAAATATGAATCAAGATTCTGTTTCTGTACTGGATATTTCTCACATAAAGTGTTTTCAGAAACATATTTTAGTTACAGTTTAGCTGTAAGATGAGAAAGTTTGTCAGGTTGGAGGGCGAAGCTCGTTTTGTCTTAGTCACAAACTTTCTAAAATCTATATTAGCATATACTTATACTCAATGCTATACTATATGCAATATTTTGCATATCTGTTTATGCATAGTGTGTGTAGCATGGAGGGGCTCCAACTACATGTCATTGTAGTATCATTGTATTGTATAATGACAATGATAAATCCCTAAAATCCTGTTGGTTGTACACAATACAGTGACTCTGGGTGTTGATATTGACAGTATGCAGTGTCATTTTGTGATCAACCACCAGGAGACATCACAGTCAAAGATTTCAAGGCCTCCACGTGGGGCCAACTGAATGTAACATAAAAGCCAAGTGATTTAACCAAGGAGACCGATGCATTGACTTCATTAGTTATTTTACCAGGATTCACAGTGGCAACGTGTGTAATATCAAGTCTGACTACATACACACAATCATCATGAAAACAAATCACGCCCTGAAGTCAGTATGGAATTAAGTCCACCTCCACTCTATGAACTGTGGACTGTGGTTTAGGATCAGGTTAAATTTTATCCACTCGTTTGTTGGTTAGATTTATTTCCACAAAACGCGCACATAGGTAGAGTAGGATGAGTTACACAGCATTAACAGCTACAATAAGAATAATACAGCAGTTAAATCAAGTCAGATTTTTCTGTCGGGGAAAGAAAGTATTTGACAAAAATGATCATTTCTTTTGACGATACCTTTGTAGGTGGCCCAGCCTTTTGTGTCCGGGTTCTCCGTACGTACCTGTAGCCTGTATGCACGTCCCATTCTTGTGAACACAGTACCTTCAGAACCCCCTGGGTGGATTTTCTTTAAATGTGCCGCAAATTTCCACTTGAACTCAAGAATAAACAGATTCGATTTTGTAGGTCAAAGGTCACTGATCTCACAAAACACCTTATGTTTGTCCATAACTCAGTAACTCCTGCACTAATTCTGACAATTCACACAAATGAATAACAAGATAAAATAATGAAGTGAATCCAAAAGGTCAAGTTGACTGGGAAATCATTATGTTTCATAACTCAGGAACGGAGGAGACATTTGGTCACATACTGAACTGGTGACACTGATGCTGAAACTGTGATGGTTGTAGAGATCATCCACATTTGATCAAATAATACACTTGCACCTGCAGGAGCACCTGGAGTCTATGGTCCTTAATACTTAATATTTAAACACTTAATACTTTTCATTGAATTGTCCTCCTCAGATATTCTCTGTAAACTGTAACTTGACTGTTTGTTCAAACTGGAATCCAACTGCAAGGCGCTAATTCTAGTTTTAGTTTTATATAAAGGGTTCCTCCACATTTTCCATTTCCAAATTCCAGACTTCTCCAGACTCAAATTTTCAGACTTCTCTGAGGTTTTTCAGTCAATATTAAACATCTGAATACCAATTGTTAGATAAATGTTTTTAAAATCCAACTTTTAACACCTATGTTCAATTCTCACTCTGTATGCCATTATGTTGCCAAGTAATTACAAGACATTTTTACCTTCGTATTGTAGCTCTTATAAGTGAATGACCTCCAAATCGAGACATGTTCATCGTACAGCGATTTATTCAGGCTAAATGCTGAAAGAGTGAAATGATTAACTTAATAACTCCTCAGGCCTACTCAGTGTGTCCTTCTGTTGGGCAAAAGACGCTGAGAGGCTTGTGCCTGATGCTTTGACAAGACAGCAGTGCTTTAACCCTGGCAAATGGCTTCAAATTGCTGCCAGCTTGATTAGCTTCATATCATCTACAGGTCGGCTGTGTTGCTTTAGTAAAGTTGTTTTGATTTGTATATATTCATATATTTTATTTTAGAAAGTGAGATAATAGTCTGGAAACAACACAAAACATCAATATTTTTCCATACTCTTTTTGTCATGAATAACACAGTGAACCGGACCCAAATATAGGCAAGGACACAGTGAACGGTTTAAACGAATGTTTAATAACACAGAAAACAAGGGAATCCAAAAACAGGGGAAACAAACAAACAAGACGTGACAAGACAGTCGAGGGTAGGCAGGAACGGGACCTCAGGAAACTATAACGAAAGGAAACAAAGAAACAATCGTTAACAAACAAACTAATAAACGCGAAGATTCAAACAGACAAAGTACGGGAGCCAACCGGCAACAAGTTACCACGTAAATGAGGACAACGGTCTGACCCCGAATGTGTCCCACATCCAGCCTTTTAAGCAGCAGAGCAGGTCATCAGTGGAACTGGATACAGCTACCAGCTCCAGACAGACACACACCGAGAGGGGAGACACATGCAGGGAACAACAGACAGAGGGAGACAAACACAAGCACAAAAGGAAAGGGAGAGGCTAGCAGAACAGGGATCCTCACACTTTTCCCTTTTTCCAAACTTATCCACACTTGGAATTACTCACATTAAATTCCAAACTTTTCCATACTGCGTAGGAACCCTGTATATAATGACAACAACCAGTCATTCCAGAGGGTAATCCAGATGCATATTAGATTTCAAAAACAAATACATCCTATTTACTTGTTGATTTAGCCTTGAACAAAGGCTGCAAATGAAGCCTCATGTGACCCACAGCTCGTGTTCTCAGCTGCTGTCTGTCTTCTCAGGTGAACGACGACCAGATGGAGAAGGCTCACAAGACGTTCCCTCACAACCCTCCACGCTCCAAAGAGGCCTACTACTTCAGACAGGTGTTTGAGAAGCTCTACCCAGGCCGGGCTGACTGGCTCTCCCATTACTGGATGCCACGCTGGACGGACGCCACCGACCCGTCAGCCCGGACCCTGGCTATCTACAAAGCTGATAAAGACCAGTGATGTGTGTCTGTCCCTCAGCAACACATCAGCCTTCTTAGAACAATCTACATGTGTCATACTCGGCTTTACTTTATTAAACTCCGGTTCTGTTTCATTTAGAACTAGTTACAGCGTGCTTGTCTTACCCGACACCGTGATGGAGTGTGTCAGAGCTGCTGCTCACGGCGCTCCAGTCACTCATAAACCAATGGGAGATTTTTTCATCTCTTTCCACAGCCAGGGTTAGGGAGGGAACAGGATAACACAATTAAAATACATATAATATGAGTTACTGTCTTTACTGTCTGTTGCCTTGTCAGCTGGATCAGTGGTTCTTAAACTTTGTACATGACATTCCCATCTCATCTCATCTTCAGCCTCTTATCCGGGGTCGGGCCTCGGGGGCAGCAGCTTTAGCAGGGGACCCCAAACTTCGACATTAACCAGCTCTAACTGGGGGATCCTGAGGCGTTCCCAGGCCAGTGTGGAGCTATAATCTCTCCACCTGGTCCTGGGTCTTCCCCAAGGTTATTTATTGTTGACTGTCTTCAGCCACAGCCCCTATGAAAGGGTAGCATCAGAACTGACATGTCAGTGTTTTCAACCAATCATTTGACCTCTGCTCACTCTTACCTTCACAGTTTAGCTCGTAATCCGGCTCTAATTACATGACCGAACCATTTGATCAAATATACCAAGAGGTGTCACTCATTTCCTACCTTCCAGTTACCTAAAGCGTTCTTCAAATGTGCTTGAGACGCCCTAAGTAACCTTTCACAGCTAGGGCTGCAAAGGAGCGCTACATGTCTGGGAAATGCTGGAAACTTCACAGAAACAAAAATATGACAGGAAATGCTAAACTTATTTTAAATTACATTTCACAGATCTTAGAAGTTTAAGTATTTTCTTAGTATTGTATTAATGTAGTAATTAATGCTTCCTTTTTTATTTTGGAGATTCCTTCAAGTACCACCAGAGAGAGCTTGGGTACCACAGTTTGACAACCAGTGAGTTGGATTACAGATAAATTCTTCGCTGGATTTTCATAAAAGAAGAAGTGTAGCCTCGGCCAATGAAGAACCCATTATATTTTAGAGTGGATCCAAAAGATGGGGCGAACACATAAAACCTGTTTTGGGCCATGGCCTCAGCAGAGGCAAAATACATTTAGAGTTATAATGTGTAAGATTTCCATCTGCTTAATTGTCTCTAAAGTTCCTCTATCACACAGTGAGTTAAAACAATGGTGATTGATCACATGACCCACTAATGAAAGACCTTGTTGCTCTTTGCAGAGTGTACCCACCTGTGTGTCTGTGGAGACATTCCCTCCTTGAATGCTAATGCGCCTCAATGTTAGTGACGCTGCTGACGGGTTGGTCTGGTCATGCTGCGTTCACTTGTACTCGGAAATTGGGAACTTCCAACTTCTGAGTCAGGCTTGTAGTAAGGGCCCAAGTGTTATAGAAGTGTGTGGCGTGTTCTTTACGCTGTCTTTGAAGTTCAGCCGTATTTTCCTGCTGGCACTTCTTACATACTGTGGCCTCATGACTTTATATTATGGCCAAGTCTATTCACACCCATGTGTAAATAGCAATGTATGCTATTTGGACCCAACAATGATATTTTTCACCCATTTTTTCCCCTAACCATTCAAAGGATGTTCTAGGCTGGAGACGAACCATGGTAGTCTGGGTGATGTCCAATGCCTAACCCACTCACCTACAGTTAACTACTGGATGACCACACTGTGTCGCTCTTTGACGCGCTGGATGAGGGGCCAGGGGAAATAGCCAGATGTTATTTCCAGATCCAATATTTTTAAATTTCTTCAGACTAACTTCACACTAACTAATGGCCTAACTTGGCCGTGTTTCTGTTGGTTTGGGGTTTCACCTCACATGGTTTTATTCAGAGCGACAGATGCTCCAGCTTGTCGACTTGTTACATTATACAATATGTGTGGAAGACCCTGTTACACCATTTCATAGGTAAAGTTTAACACGACCTCTGCTATTTTTGCATTGGGAAGTAGGTCTTATGGCGGCACGGTGGTCAGCACTGTCGCCTCACAACGAAGGTTCCTGGCTTGAATCCCGGCTGGGGCCCTTCTGTGTGGAGTTTGCATGTTCTCCCTGGATCTGCATGGGTTTTCTCCGGGTTCTCCAGCTTCCTCCCACAGTCCAAAGACATGCAGGTGTTCGGTTCATTGATGACTCTAAATTGTCCGTAGGTGTGAATGTGAGTGAGTGTTTGTCTGTCTCTGTTTGTCTCTATGTGTCCTGTGATAGACTGGCGCCCTGTCCAAGGTGTACCCCACCTCACGCCCAGTGTAGGGATTGGCTCCAGCCCGCCAGCGACCCCGACAAGTGGTTGAAGATGGATGGATGAATTAGGTCTAGGGTTAGGACCGTCTATGCAAACACACATTTGTCTTTGTTGCAAGTGTGTTTGTATGACATACTGCTGTAGTTAAGGTTGGGAAACTATTACATCACTGTGAAGAAGAATTGTGATTTGTTATATCACATTACATTGAATTTTGGGAGAATTTACTACATCATGATAAAAAATGACATTTGGGTAAAGTTAGAGGTGTTGCAAAGTTGTTCTATTGGATTGCATTCATCATATTTTCAGTTGTGTGTTTTCTTCCACCCCTAACATCACCATTATCTGTCTCACTTGCTTTCTACTCATTGTTCCTGTTCCATTCGATTGCTGCTAAAATAAATTCCCTCGTAACTGAACTTTGTTTGTGTGCTTTGTGTAGTGCCTCTGTGGTCCACCAGAGTGCGTCTTCACTTCACCTTTAAGGACGCTCTGAACATCAGGTTTTTACACTCTTTTTACAGCACAAAGAACTCACAACTGTCAAGCTGAAGTTGAACCAGTAAAGAAAATAATTTTAATATTTGTCAAACCACTATAACACACAGGTATCCTGTCACATCACACCACATGTCTGGGTGGAGAACATGACAGCTCTAACACAGTCACTCCAAAGCCAAAATGAGAACCTGTCCCAGTGTGTTGTACTTGATGAACAATCAGTTGCAATTAAACAGTTATGAGGCACTATACAGTGACTTTGGCAGTGCAATTTTCAGCATACCCTGGGGTATAGCCTTGCTTTGATGGTCCACAACAACATTTAGTCTTTGTTACATGGCAGATGGTCAGAGACGCTCACAGAAACCACTAACATTGATGATGACACCATTTTCCCTCCTCGCCTTCTGGTGGGAATGAAACTGGCACAGGTACAGCACCGCTACGTCACTACAATGTGGAAACAGAATCATTTTATGCGACTAACAGCTATACACAGCTGGGAGAAAACAAAAGCAGCGCCAGGTAACCCTCCCATGGATGAGGTGCGGGCGGGTGGAGAAGTGTTTAGCGGCGCTTGTCGTATGTCTGTATTGTGCTCCAATCGTAGGACTCTGCAGAGAGAAAAAGCTTGTTAGCACACACCTGCCATATATAGTCATTTGATAAATAAAGTAAAAACTATGAGATGTGGCTCAGAATTGAACTTACCTGGCTCCTCTTGGCTCCTTTTCCCCATCAGTCCGACAAAAGAGTTGACTTTATGCCCTTCAAAGGAAGATATTTTTGATTTGAAACAATCATTTTGACTCATTTTGTGACTGAACAGAATCAATACTTTTCAGCTAACTGCAATCAGGGCCTTAGCCAGGATTTTAGAAATATGGAGGGCAGAAGTTCAAATTCCCCCAGAAAGCCCCCTTAGAGAAAAGCCTCTGTAAGGAAGTCTGTGAATGTTCCCGATTTCTCTCTGTTGTATTGTATTTAATTGTTTTTCTTCATTCATTGAACAGTTCTAGTTTCTGTAAATTCCATTGACCTCTCTAACCTACAAGGGCCGGTAGAAAACAAAATAATGTAGATTAGAGCCAGACCGATATTGGCCTGTCACAGACACATTGGTATTTGTTTTCTATATCGGAGAACAATGCTTTTGGGGGCAATATAGCTTTTTACTTCTCTTTTATTCTTTATTGAAATGGTCAGTAATTGACTGATACTGAACAGGAGGTTTAATCAGCCATTTATTTTATTTTTACTTAAACATTACGTTCTCAGTGTTTATTTTTAGAATTTACTGACAATGCAATATATTGTGTGTACTTTATAATAATGTTAAATATCTATATTAAGTTAAGCAGCCTTCTTACTGAGCATCAGTGAAAAATTATCATTCCAGCTCAAAAAATGCACTATATTGACCGTCGTATCGGGAATCTGTGGATTTTTCTCCTCTGGAAATGGTGTCGGGATGGATCTAAAACCTCCAATTCAACAAAAGTCTGAAAAAGTAAACCTCAATTTATGCAGCATAAATATTTTTTCTTGCGTCCCTTTCGATCAACCTTACTTATCAACGAATGAAGTTTTAAAAAGCCCAGTCTAGCCTATAAAAGCAACCGTGCATATTGTAAAAAGTAAACGTCAGGATATGTAGCTGCTTACACCGCGTGGCCTACAGGATCCACTTTACTTGAACTTCCCTTGTGTCAAACAGAAGCACACTGAGCTCTGGCACAGTGGGAGCGGGTCCTGTCAGGCTGGCAGCGGTGTAAATGTGACGGACAGTTGCTTCACAGGCTGACTGAGGCCCCTGTCAATCCCAGTAATGGACTGTAATATGATCAGGAGGAGGGGGCGGCTTATTGGATCGGGGTGTTATAAAACGATAGAGAGCCCCGAGGGAATATCTTACGTTACAAACATCAATATTCGCATTAGACTGATGAGGTAACGGCATATACATCATATATGCCATGCTCGCTCAGAACTGAGTCTTGAGCCTATCGGAAAAATGACTGCGCTGTCTTGTCTCAGTGAGTGTGTGAGTGATTGAGAGTGTGAGGGTAGACGGCATCTTTGAATAAGATCCGGGTAAAACGTGGAGTCCCCCCCATCCATCACGAGCATAAACAATCCAATTGAACTCTGGGATGTCCTTGGGGCATGGATCCCGGCGCTCTCCCTCGGCCTAACGATGAGTGACTTATAGTCGTGCCTGCATAAGAGGAATAAATGAGATGTGTACTTACTTATGCAGCGCTGTGTTGCTTCACTGAGTGGGTGACTAATTTAGACAAAACCCCCTGACAGAGAGAGGAGAAAATCCCCTCCTCCTCACTCCCTGTTCCCGTGCGCTCTTTATCTCTTCCCTGTGTGTCAGACGGAGACGTTTGCTCTGGACCACCTTACTGACAAACCACTGTGGTCCAGCATTCAAAAGAAAAGCAAAAGCAATGCTCTGCGCTCGCCGTCAATTAATTAAACCCTGTGATATTTTGCGCTCCCTTCAATTCGCCCACTCTTTCTGAACCGCTGGCATAAATATAAATATTCAGCTCACTTTGTAATGTTGTGGGCGAGATATGAAAGGCTTTGTTTTTTCCCCGGTGTGCTTCCGCTATTTGGGTTTTTAGCAACTGTGCATCTGAAACCAAATAGCTCACCCATTCCACTTTTAGTGTGAGGGGAGTTCATCTCTGCCATAAATGCACATACCCCTTCAACACCTGCTGGCTCCACGCTCATCCTTTTTTACTGCCGTTAATGTCACTTAGAATCAGAGCCATATATCCATCAGCCGATACCGTCGGCTGATAACCAGCTGTTCAGTGTGAAGCAACCTCTTTAAAATACCATTTCCGGGTCCAAACGCTCCGTTGAAACAAAACAAACACAACGGCCGAACATGTGAGCAATTAGGATCACCTCTTCGGTCAGTTTTCATCCATAAGAAAGAGGTTAAATGACAGTTACGTTGTTTTATAAAAACTCAGATCTGTTCAAACAACGGTAGCGTCTTAAGAGCCAGACTGGCCTGTGACAGACACATCATATCAGTGTCACTGTAAATGTTGTACTGCACCTATATAATAAAAATCTTATTTTACAGAACAATTAGAAATGGTTTCATATAGCTATTTATGTGTATTTGTTCTATATGTAACTGTGTAGCAATCGACTGATACAGATCATACAGTACGATTTTAACTATTTCATTGTCATTTATTCTTTATTTAAATGGTCAGCAATTGACTGACACACATACAAATTTTTTTTTTGGCAATTTTCCAGACTTTTATTGTATAGGACAGACAGGAAATGGGGTGAAAGAGAGAGGGGGAGACATGCAGCAAAGGGCCACAGGTCGAAGTCGACCTTCAGCCTCTTTACATGGGGCGACTGCTCTACCACTGTGCCTCATACATGCATTTATTCTTTTTTATTTATTTTCTCAGGATTCAGTTCTAGAATTGGTTGACAATATAACACTTTGTATGTATAATGTATAATAATGTTAAATATTCTTTGATAAATGTTATTTGTTTAGGAAAATTCTGACTACCTTTACCTGGAGCGAAATTGGATAAGTAGATAAATTGCATAATCCACATGGAAAAGGTCTCAAAAATTCACTCCCAGTCGACATATAGGTCACCTGTGAAGTTTCACGATCTAAAATCGGTATTGTTCTCAAAAACCCCACTGGTTCATCTGATCATCTTTAATGGCTCTTTTCATATATAAACCAGGGGAATTAAGGACTTCATTTGGATGAATAAAGCGCACAGAAAACACGAGTAACAGTTTACTAATTTTAGTCAGTCAAACATTTGAGATATGATGTGATCATGATATGATGACATGTTTGTTGTTTGGGAGGCGACAGAGGGGGAGTGAGGGGATCCTGACCTCAGTATTTCTAAAATACGGGCAAAGGTCCTGCACAGGCGTATTTTCTGAACCCATAACATCCTTCAGGTTATCTGAAAACCTACAAATGTCCAAACATGGCAATGCTGATCTGACTTGGAAAATAAAATAACGAGTGAATGTGATACTATACTTACTTTTGCGCGTGATCTGTGCATTTGCTGTGTGAGGAGAGATAGAACACAGGTACACAGTTTAAAAACAGGTCCGCGGAGCAACCCAGAGACTTGAGGGTGCAGAGTGAGAGCTCTTACCCATGGAGCGTTTCCCCATCAGCCCGATGAACTGATGCGGCCGCGGCTTCCTTGTCATCCTCAGGAGGATTTCTCTGAATGGGTCGTTGGACAGCCAGCCGTCCTGAGGGGGGGCAAATCATCAATGTTCACAGACACCAAGCTGGAGCGTGTGAGAAGCGTTACTGAGCAGCGTCGGAGCTCAAAAATGAAGCGATACGTTTGAAATGATGTAATGGAAGTCACCAAATTGTAAGTGTCCCTAAAAGCATCTTAATGTGACATTTCCCCTCTCTTATACAAGGGTGTAAAATGGAAGCCCCCCACGCACACACACGTATGCCACACAGAGATGATTCATACATGAATTTTGAACTTTCATTACGTATTTCTGTCTCCATCTCAGCATATATATTCGCAGCACGCGTTAGTGTGAGACGTGGGCCCTGGGGCCGCTGATATCTCCCACATAAAGTTGTAATGATTTATCGCGGGCTCATTCATCTACAGAATGGCTCACAGTTTAGGCTGCTGATGGAGCAACTCGGCATCTTTCCAACTCGCAATGTCAAATACAGGACGTGCCTTTCATGCCAATGGAGAGCGCCTGGGCTTCGGCTCATACTATAGTGGGCACTTAAGGGTTTATCCAATTTCCTGTTGGCCGGCCGCTCAGAGCACTGCAACAGTCTCATCTTCATCATGGGTGTCACTGACACGAGTCCTGAGATCTCATTCTCTGTGCGATTGTTTCAACTTGTTCCCAAGCGGTAGCCTTTCGTGAGTTTCTCTGAATATGAGACTTATTTGGGTAAATGAATGAATGCGTACGGAGAACATATATCCCAAACCGCAGCTTTGTTTCTGGTTCTAGGAACTGAAACTAATCCACTGTGCTTTTGTGTGAATCCCAGAACTGTCGACATGTTCATCCGTGCACGTTCATAGTCCAGTCTTAAGTCAAGTAAGCACTCATTTATTATAATCATTCATCACAGCCATATGGCCAAAATGTTCTATGGCAATATAGGTCATTTCATATCACAATATAGCACATACTCTACCTAACTCTAACTAATTTCATAGATTATTATAGATTATTTCATTATTTCAAAATATGCTTTCAGGGTAAAGCATGTTTTTGTATGCGTGAATTAAATACCTGACAAATGAAAGGTACTGAGCATTTTCTAATTGGATTAAGAACTTTAGTGTCAAATCGATATAAATATGTTCTTCTCCTATACACCGACACAAATAGTGTGATGTGATAACATAAAAAATGCAATCTTGAAAAACAATATTCCCTGGAAATATTTCCCATCAGATTTCCGGAGGCTCATGAGTGAGTGTGTGCTTGTTATTATCCATTTAGAATAATCTCAAGATCTGAATTCATCACGATACCAAAGATAAATGATCACATCGAATTATCGCCCAGTCCTAGTTAATTATATTCTATTCAACATGATGGCAAGTGGAGAGGAAAGAAGGAATCAAAATGACATCAAACCACCACACCATATCTTTAATAATAATAATAATAATAATAATAATAATAATAACCTGCAAGGAAAGGTGCTGGCAATGTACATGTGTAACACTTTAACCCATAGCATCTCCCCATTATTGCTCAACTCTATCCACAGTAATGCACAGTAGTGATTGTGTACACCCTCGGTGAAACAAATACTTTATTGTATAATGTGAGGCTTGGATTAACCTTACCTCAGTCAATTGGCCTCCTTACATGTATGTTATCGCTTTATTTGGATAAAAAAAGAGTAGCACAGCTTTATGCAACTTTCTTCCAGAATAGAAGATAATTACTAATTCATATATATATTGTTTTGCTCCACACTCGAACCCAATACAAAGTCAAAAGTGTCTGAATGATTACCCTGAGAGCATAACCTGTGCTGCAGCTCACCTGGATCTGATTGGTGCTGGTCCAGTACTCAGCCT
The DNA here is from genome assembly GCF_963691815.1 of Echiichthys vipera. NCBI lineage: Eukaryota > Metazoa > Chordata > Actinopteri > Perciformes > Trachinidae > Echiichthys > Echiichthys vipera. The sequence continues at coordinate 5,010,461 of NC_139838.1, read as the reverse complement.
CTTCTTTTGCCTCGTTTTCCTCGCAAAAAACTTGGGCGACGGCGAGAAAAGCCATTAAAACTGGTAAAAGCAGCAACTTCATCGCGTCGCACCGGGTTTTCGACGCACTTACGGGGAAGTTTAGACTCGAACCGTCGACGAACAACTTCAAAACAACTAAAAAAAGCCCAAACGAGTAACGTTCGAGGCGCGAGCTGCAGCCGTTGTGTGCGCGCACTGTGTCTTCCCACAGCTCAACAGTAGTCCATGGTGCGTGCGTCAAAAGCTCCCGCCACTGTGTCCAGAGCTGTCCTCGCGCTCAGCCCCTGCAGCAACTTCTCGGCTCTCGTGCGTCTTTCTGCCCACGGCGCCTCGCGTGCGCTCCTTTATAGCAGCCGCTCCGGTAGCGTGGTTACCCGGTCACGAATACTACCGTAGTGATACCGCCGTTTCGTTACAGTTACGGTTACAGTTACAGTTACAACACCCGTTCATATCACGAGCTGTGAAGGATGCGCGTCACTGGACGCTCCCCACTTTAAACCGGGTTCACCGTGACACCGTAACCTCTAATAGCGTGCGTCAGGCTAATCATTTAGCACACACTAGTTGTTCAGGGGAAGCATCATATCCATAAAGCCATATTCTCCAAATCTCCACCAAACTTTAATCCCTTCTCATTTGAATTCCGTAACTATTTTGAGTCTGCCCAGATTATCAATCTTCTTCTTTTTCTCTATGCCTTTGTATCTCATTAAGTATTCTTATGTAATGTCTTTATAACTGAATGTGTATTGTTTAGTGAAAGGAGAACTGACTGTCTTTACACACATAAGAAGAAAGAAGCAGAAGAATTACTTTATTAATCCCGCAAAGGGAAATTCGATTTTTTTACTCTATTATTATTCATGTTACACACACACAGGCCCGAAATACACACACATGCACAAACAGGACCTATACATGCAATTAAGGAGAGATGTTAGAGCAAGGGGGCTGCCATAATCAAACTGTGACAAGCTTCAGCTGCTTGATAACGAGCACATCGTTAGACTCAGGTGTGTTAGAGCAGAGAGAAACCTAAAACATGCAAGACAGTGGCTCTCCAGGACAGGAATTGCCCACCCCTGAACTACACCATAATGGTCCGTACTCACATGACAGTCACGTAGGGAAAGTATATGATGGCTCACTTGTAGCTTTTAGCTTAACTGCATTAAAGATGATTTTTGTTAAACGTGGTATAATACTCAGTATTACCAACAGTCATGGACGTATTATTAGACAATGGGCCCCTGGGCATAAACATGTAAGAGGCCCCCAACTCTGTTGAAGAAGGATCGGAAACCCAAATTCAAAGAGTTTCCTTTTAATCTTGGAATCATTTTGTGTCGCTTTGTGGTCACTGTGCACTTTAGACGGGTAACTATGTGGCGATTGTGTTTCTCTTTTCGGTCATTTTACATCCATTTTTAGTTGTTTTGTATGTCTTTGTAATAGTTTTGCAATCTATTTTTAGACATTTTATGTTCATATGTTGTCATTTTGTTTATCTCTGTGGCGGTTTTGTGTCTATTTTCAGTAATTCATCATCTCTTCGTGCCGTTTTTGCAGTTTTTTAGTCGTTAGCATCTATATGTTGTCATTCTACGTCCACCTTTAGTGTTTTTGTATGTCTTTGTAATAGTTTTGCATCTATTTTTAGACATTTTATGTTTGTATGTTGTCGTTTTGTCTCTCTCTGTGGATGTTTGTATTCAGTTATTTGGCATCTCTTTGTGATAATTTTGTGTGTGTTTTCAGCAACATCTTATGAATCAGGTTCCCTGATTTTATGGGCCCCTGGGCCTGTGCCCGTTAGGCCCGTTCAGTAATCCATCCATGCCTACAGCAGAGGGCAGTCGATGCGCCCCCAGTTTAGAGAAGCAGACAGGAGGACAGGCACAGAAGCTAAGAGATGTACTGCTGTGGATAAGTGCATCATCTATTATTTTAGACACCTAAAATAAGGCTAAAAATATATATAAATATCAATTTTAGTGTACGCTATACATATATATATTTTCACAGCTTTACCTTGGTGTCTTCTAGCCCTGTTTAAAGTGTCATTACGGTAAAATCTTCCCATTGTCTTTTTCGACACTTACATACATCAAATAAGCCATCAATACAGTTATTTCGTGTATGAACTATTAACAGAGATATCCGTCGCTAACAGCCGGACGTGGCTTACACTGACTAGCTGATTAGCTAACACTGGATTGACTTTGGTAATCCACTTGAAAGGACTTTACTATGAGAGGAGCTGGTACAGGGGCCAGTAGGTAAGTCTTTAAAACACTCTTTTAATAAACTCTGGGTTCTCTAACTATGTTGTTGGTGCTTTGTTTTCTGTGTAGGCACTCTTCTTATGCTACTTCAGAGGTATTCTGTTATTTTGAGCAGGATTAATGTGTTAGCAACTTTCAGAATTTCTCCGTTAATAGTTCATACGCCAATAGTTCATATGCAAAATAACAGTCTTTGTGGCTTATTTGATGTTTGTAAATGTCGGAAAAGACCATGGGATGATTTTACGCATTTCCCTTTATGTTTACACAGGGGGACAGAAGTTGTTATCTATGCTCTTGTCAAAGCCACCAGACAAAAGCAGTAATTATACCTCACAGAACACTGGAGTTGCAGGTCTACCACTGCTTCAGCTGTTTAGTTTGTGTGTTAGTTTTGTTGTGCCTTACCTTTCAGAACACCAAAGTCACACTAAGACTAACCGACGGAGGCAGCAGCAGATCAGCAAGGTAAAATGATTGTTTTTGTCAATGGAGTCTGGTGGCTTTGAAGAGAACACAGATAACATCTTCACTTTTCCCTATGGAAACTTAAACAAGGCCATCTGACAGCAAGGTCAAACTGTGAAATATGCATACACTATATATGGCATACACTAAAAGTGATACTGATATTTTAAACATCTAAAATCCCATCCACATCAGTACTCTGTTGCTTCCTGTCTGCTTTTCCAAACTGGGTGTGTGCCAACCAGCATCTACTGTAGGTAACACATGGACTATGGATAAGTACCTCACACAACCACATTTAAATAAAATCAGAAATGTTCCTTACCGCTCAAATAGATACTGTAGTCAGACCTCTCATATCAAAGCCTGAGTGAAAAGCAGAAGGGTGTGTGACCTGAGGTTGCCACTGATTTCCATAAGAAAGGCTGTTTTAAAGAGCAGAGTGTTCAGTATGAATAGAGGATTACACTGCCACACCTAGTTCAGTGTCCACACACCTCGGCAAGTGTTTGATTTGCCCAAGTGCCTTTATTCCATAAACAATAAGTTAATTTTATTTACCCATGTGCTATTGGCAAATGCAAATATTTTCCCTGGGGTGGGAACAGACCTCAGTCTGTCTTCTATGGCAAGTGGTATTCTTCTTTTTGTTCAGTCCAAGATGTAATACCAATTTGCATTAACAGGAGTATTTTTGAAGGATGCTTTGCATTTGCTGGCTCTATTTGACCTTGATATTATGTATATTTTTCCTGATTACATCAATTTTAAACCATGAACATGATTATATTTCTAAATTTCCATAATGCCTGGTTGTGGGACACAAGAAGCGAAGAAGTCCTGTTGAACTTTCTTTGCCCGCGAAGTGACTGTGGATAGGTTTACGCTTATATTTCATTATGGATCTCTACCTACGGGGGCTCTGTGGTCACAGAGCCACTTTGGACTGGAATTTAATCATCCTCACAACTGTGACAGCTCATCCAATTAACAGACGGAAGGGGGAGGTGAGGAGAGAAAGCAGGAGAGAGAGAGGTGATGGAGCTGTTGGAACCATGGGAGGGAGTTTCCACGGAGGAGGATAGAGAAGGAAGGAGCAGGAGGTAAACGGAGCAGGGTGCCATAAAAGCCGGGGCACAGAGATAAACAGATTTTGTGGGGAGATGTGGACAAATAGGACATCAGTCCAGAGAGACTGAGAGGTGTTTTCAGTCATTATCACATAAGTAATATATGGATAGCGTAGTCAGTCACTGCGGACATTCCTCTCACTTTGATAAGGCATCCAGCAGCTAATGGGACTCTGAGATGCATGAATATATCAGAACGTTAGTTGATTCTGTGCATGGAATGAATCCAGAGCAGATCATTTGTTGGAAGAGACAAGCCAACACAGTGCCAATAGTTAATGCATGAGCCACGTGAATCAGAACATCCCTGGTGCAAACAGGAATCCTGCAATGATTCAATTTATATTTCGTTTCAAACGGCCAGGAAGTTGTTAAAACATTTACTATTGTGAATGGCAAATTAGCACAAGGATCTTTTTTATCTACCATGAAAATGTAAATGTAAGAAGATAACTTTTGGAATTTAGTGAATTGTTTCACGTATTAACATCATTGGGTTTGTATATCTTACAAAAGTTATGCACAACAATTGGTATCTCTTATGAAATATGACGTTCTCTTTAGCCCAATGAACTGGGTTTGTATGATACCTTACGAAATACGATGTTTTCTTTACTTAACTGTCACCGGTATGTGACCGTGAGTTAAAGCTATGGTCTACCATTTGGAATGTTGGTAATTATTATAAACATTATTTATACTGCAATTATGATCTTGTAGTCCGATCTACACAATATGAAGAGCAAAAAGAACCAAAAAAATCCATTCAGTCTATCAGCCGTAGGCCTGCAGGGAAATTAACCAATGGGAGCCAACCGGTCCGAAAGGCTCCCATTGGCTCTCTGTTACCATGGAGAAGGAAAAGAGCAATACCAGCAAGAGGCCTCTGCTCGCCCCAACAGAGAAGGTTGGAGAAAACGAGGAAAAGGCTGACATGACCTCCATAGGAACCAAAGACGAGTCCACATCAGGGATTCTTTTGGCTGGTGGAGAAGGCTTCACCAGGATCTGGGACTGAAAACAGATGCTGAGACAGCAGACTTTTTGTTGAACAGATCATTTATGTGTTTTATTGTGGTAGATGTTACATAAATAGCCTCTATTAGTCTGTGCCAATACTGGACTTGGGAGGACTTGTAAAACTCAAAACAGTGGACCTGGGCGAGCTGGGTTCGTTTCCCATTTTGGGAATTCATTCGTATTCATTTCCTGTTGGCTACGTACTATACCAAACTGCGACTGTTTCCTTTTATAGGCTAAAACAGGTCATGTAGTGACTTGGTTTTGAGATTCACGTTTTGGTCCATCGCCTTCTTGAGTTCGACTTTTGTTCACCTCTTTCTGTGCAGAACTTTCATATGATGTCATACGTACCTGTTCAGGACAATCGATATCCGCCAAAACAACTTGGTTTATATAAGATAAAAGTCTGTGGTCTGGCTTAGTACCTCTAATAAACAAACTCCAGTCCTCTGGGTGAAAGTCCTGTATTTAGGGACACACCCAACACCCCAACCTTCCTCCCTCCACAGATTCTGGCCCTCTTATACAAATTCACCTGATTTCCTCCTTTGCTCTGGATGTAATTTCTAAATACGCATTACTTTCCATACGTATATGTAGGAACAGTGAATGAGAACAGCCTGAACTTGTTTTGTATGTAATGTAATGTAAGACATTGTCAAATGAGAGAGGGAGGTCATTAATTTTACTGTAATTACAGTGTCTGGTAATGAATGTGGTTATAATTTATTGATGTTATAATGATACATGTGGTACCCTTACCACCTCTATGAGAGATACAGACAAACTCACAAATACACTGTAACATTTCATTCTTTTGAAATGAAAGATGAGGCGATCATTTAAATGGGGTGAGCGCATGTACTTTTCTCTGTGGGTCTAATATGCTCATCAGATACTTCACACCAGGAGCTCGTGCAGTTAATTTTCCAGCATTAGAGCCCGATGGCAGTGACAGATATGAGCTCCTTCTTATGGAGATATGAAGGACCTGCTTCACAAAATGACAAAACACGTTTGTCCTTCCCTCTGTTTTTATTTCTGGTGGTACCATTACCAGATCAACAGTGTTTGTCAGCACCGTTAATTGTGAGAGACGATGGTCAAATTGGATTGTCAGCTGCACTGAATGTGGCTTTTATCTAAGATAACTATGACTATTGTATGAAAATACATGTAAATTCATAAGGAGCAAGTATTAATCAGAAAATGGAGCAGCTGTGGCTCAGGAGGTGGAGCGGGTCCTCCACCTGTCGGAAGATTGGTCCATTGTTGATGTACCCTTATATTTCTGATGAGCAGGTGGCACCTTTCGTGGTAATCTCTACCATCAATGTTATTCCGGCAATCATTTAGAATATTTTCACAGCTTGACCTTGGCGTCATCCAGCCCTGTTAAAAGTGTCATTTCGGCGTAAAATCTTCCCATGGTCTTTTTCGACACCTACATACATCAAATAATCCATCAAGACAGTTATTTTGTGTATGAACTATTAATGGAGAAATCCGGTAGAGTTGCTAACAGCTGGACGTGGCTAACAGTGATTAGCTCGGTGCAGTACGATGAAGGCCTTCAAACGTCTTTTTTAACCACTAATACTGCTGAAAATAACACTAGACCTCTGCAGCAGCATGAGAAGAGTCCTTACACAGAAAACAAAGCACCAACAACGTAGTTAGTGAACCAAGTGTTTATTAAAAGAGTTTTAAAGATTTACCTACTGGCCCCTGTACCAGCTCCTGTCATAGTAATGTCCATTCAAGTGGATTACCAAAGTCAATCCAAAAGGAAGGATCCCATTGGTGCTTTGTTTTCTGTGTAAGGATTCTTCTCATGCTGCTGCAGAGGTTTGCTGTTATTTTCAGCACCTTCACTGTACTGCCCCGAGCTAAGTGTTAGCCACGTCCAACTGTTAGCGGCCCCACCAGATTTCTTCGTTAATAGTTGTTACACGAAAAAAACTGTCTTGATGGCTTATTTGATGAATGTTTTCCTGTTCTGTTTTGTGTCATACCACACAGCTTATCCTACCAAGTGTCCAGTTTCAAACTAAATACACACCTAGGTTTACTCAGGCGAGTGTGGTGCTAACATACTATGACAAATTTGTCATATGGGAAATAATCAGACATACTCTCTACTGGTCAGGAAAACATAAACATACTTTAAAATACTTGTTTGTTTTTTCTGTGGTGACAGAAAGATGGGTCTATTATTAAGGGGTACTTCCTTAGTATTGAACTTCCATAAAGTTGAGGGACAGTTAGCTACAGTCATTCCCTAAATAAAAGCATAAAATACCCCCAAAATAATCTTTAAATTAAATTAAAATTAATGTTTTTTTTTTGTCAGATTGTCTTCAGAGTTCTACTCATTGTGAAGAAACCTATTACGGTGTGTTACTGTGCCGAATGATGTCTTTGCAGAGTTTGACATTAGAAGGCTATTTTCACATTTATCTGCTGAAAGTGGAAAGTGTCTTTTAAGGGCTGGGCCTACGGGCATGATTTGTGACATTACAACTAGTTTGGAAGTCAATCTTAATATCTCCAATATTCAACTTATACAAGTGTGATGTAGATTCTTGAAGCTGTTAGTGCACATACAGTGAGAGTGTGCTTTACAGTGAAGTAGGAGACATCTTTTGTCCAGCAGGAAAACATTAGATATGAAAAATATTTGCATATTCATAGATTCTGGAATTTTTAAAAGGGTAAAAGGCATGGATGCCCCTTTAAGGATTTTAATGTGCGAAAATTATACCGTTTTGGGGAAAAAACTGTTCCAAACAGACTTATTCTATATATGTTAATAAATGTCTAGAGGGGGTCTTTTTATTTTTTTCACAGGACAGTGTTTACACAAATATTTGTAAAAAGTCTACAAGTGTTGCTAATTTTGATGAGCCTGGTCGGCCCATAGAAATATCTAAATTATGTCGTTTGTTTATTCTCGTCGACCCTCTCTGAAACCCTCAAAGAGCAATCATTTCCACCATTTTTGCAATCTGACTTGCCTGAACCCTCACATTAAAGGACCTGGAATAATATTTGTGTGAATAGCCTCACTCTAATTGTGAATCTCATGTGTATTCATGCAGGTCGGTGGGCTGAGCACTTGTACCAGCCATCAGGTTTGTTTTTCTGTCCATATTTTTTTTTAGTCCGGAGGTTAGATTAACAATAACAGCAAAACATCAGCCTCTGTGTATATTTGGTATACTGGGAAATGATATTTTTAATATAAGAATACAAACATGGTATAAACATGGTTTATCCATGTATGACATTCATCAACTGCCTAGAAATGGGGCTCTTATTTACTCCCCTCCTGCCTTCCCCTGGATGGCAAATAAGAAAGACTGCCAAAAATACAACAAAAAATGAAAAATCTAAAAGTTAAATATATCTTATATACACAAATCAGGCGAGCCGTTTGTGTGTTTGGCCATCTAGCGGCGCCGCCTTTACACAGTGGCATCTCCCTCCTGGATGCGTGCGCTTGATAGGGAGCTGTCATTATAAGTGTACCTTTTCTACTTTTACCTGTTCTTTCCAGCAGCATTACTTTTGACAACGATGTCTAGGAAGTCGGGAAGAACCTGTGCAATTCTCTGCTGCTCCAACAGCAGTGGGAAACTTCAACTTTGGAAAGAAATTGAATGAACGACACAAACCTTTACCTCATGAAGAGCGCCCCTGTCAGAAGCTGTAACTAGGGCAACCTAAAGACCACAATGTAAACGTCAAGTTGCTTAATCAGTGATGGAGGTAAATAATTACAAGCACTCTTCATGAGGTAAAGGTTGGTGAAGGTTGTAGAAAAGGTTCACTTCTAAAGACATCTCCCATTCTATCACGTGCATACTGGAGGGAGACGCCACTGCAGCATTGGCGGGTTGTTCACTTCCTGTACTTCACTGGATTCATCTATACCACCACATTAAGTAAGAAAGATAAATAAATACCGGTACATCAAAAAAATAAACAAAACCACCAGTCACAGATGTGAATAAATGTGTGGATTAAGCCTTCAAATGACGTGTAATTGAATTGAATTGGATTTATTGCTTACTGCAACTGCCTTAAAAGCCCCACCATCTCCTCTATTTTACATTCATAAAATGACATATGTTTTTAATATGGTGTTGCCCAGTATAACCAGTATCCTGCTGGTGGCCTCTCAGTACTTTGATTAAAACAACGTGTGATGTCATTTAGTCCTGTGGTTCATGCCCTGGTGTCCAGGGGTCATCAAAGGAAATCTCACCACTATTTAATTCCCTAGATGCTTGATTGAATTACCCCCCAAGGAACACAAATATCAGATCAATTGCAGATATGACGTGGTTCAGGACCACAAAGATAGACTGTGTGTGGTTTACTGTATTGTACTGATCAAAGCTGTGGTGGGGCCTGAGAATTGAAATGTTGGCCTGCCTTTCCAACACTTTTGTTCTGATATTGTTAGAAAAGCTGAACAAATTGTGATGAAATGCAATGGTCCACAACGGCAGATGCATTATGTTACTGTTTTACTAATTTGCTAGAACACATTTGTCCACTGCGAAGCTACATTTTCAGAACAGTTCACACAGAGACCTAAATTGAAGGTTTCTGGCCAAAATGACACATTTTGATGACACACGAGAAATCAATGAACAAGTGTGAACACATATGCAAGAGAAGACTTCTGCTGCGCATAGAAAGTAATGATGAAGATAAAGTTGATCCCAGTGTGTTGCAAATTAGAAAAACTGTAATTGTAACGGCTAACTTTAGTGTGTTGATTCAAGTAAACAGGCTCTGGGAATCTCTGCCTGACTTTCTCAATTACGTACTGTCGGAATACAAATTCACTTTTGTCTGCGCTACAATTTTTCAGTCTGTGTTTGAGCCACAGATTTTCAAAGCTTTATCTTCCAATAGATTTTAAAATCAAATGAACCTACCAAAGTCTGTGCGTTCTGCCATTACTCTGTACATGTCACTCTTTGAGTAAAAACAATATTTAACTCTTTTGAACAATAATTAAATTTTTAACTGTGTTTCACCAGCTTAAGCATGAATCAGAAACACTGAAAAACTTAAAGTGAAATTCCACCGCAAAATCATCCCATGGTCTTTTTTGGCATTTAAATACATCAAATAAGCCATCGAGACAGTTTTTGTCTTGTATAAACTAATAACGGAGAAATCCGGTAGGGTCGCTAACAGCTGGATATGGCTAACACTGATTAGCTCGGGGCAGTACGGTGAAGGCATTAAAACGTCTTTTTTAACCACTAATGCTGCTCTAAATAACAGCAAACCTCTGCAGCAGCATGAGAAGAGTCCCTACACATTAAACAAAGCACCAATGGGCTCCTTCCTTTTGGATTGAATTTGGTAGTCCACTTGAATGGACTTTACTATGAGAGGAGCTGGTACAGGGGCCAGTTGGTAAGTCTTTAAAACACTCTTTTAATAAACTCTGGGTTCACTAACTACGTTGTTGGTGCTTTGTTTTATGTGTAGGGACTCTTCTCATGCCACTGCAGAGGTTTGCTGTTATTTTCAGCAGTATTAGTGGTTAAAAAAAGACCCCAAGTTGATAAGTGTTGGATTTCTCCCAGATTTCTCTGTTAATAGTTGTTACACCAAAAAAAAACTGTCTCGATGGCTTATTTGATGTATGTAAGGGAGTAAGAAGTAAGTAAAACCATGGGATGATTATGCGGCGGAATTACACTTTAAAGAAGTTACTGGTTGTACTTTTGAAACATAGCCTTGAATCAAATTTAGAGTTTAATAAAACTTAATACAACTCTTTTTTCCCCCTTTGTGACTGAATTGCACTCTATATTGAGAGTTTGATAGCATGAAATCCTGTGACCTTCTGATGGAGCTGGTCCCCTGGGCTCCATCTAGATAATGGATACTAACTGGTGGGCGGGTGACTGATGTGAGAGGAATATTGATAACCGTCTCAGATAAGGAGGAAAATACCTAATAGATACTGATGCTGACTTTGCTGCACAGGACAATATCAGATCATGTTTTTTTTTCATTTGAGAGTGAGTCAATGGCTTTCATTCCATTTACTGTATATTACAAACCAATAAGCATTTCCTATTGTTTAATAAGATGGGAGGTGACAAGAATATTATTAGATGAATTATAACAGAAACTATACAAAGCCACTTTCTAGATTTGAGAATCTTTCTTGCAAATGAATTGCAGAATTGTCTTTAATCTGTTGAAGCTGTATTTTCACACCTTTCATTCTTGAAGCCCAGTTACTTTCGGAAATCTCAGCGTTCATTCAAATTCATCCATCCATCACTTATCTTACAGTAGCATAAGGCTAGGTCGCCAGACATCCCCTCCCCAGCCACATCCTTCAGTTCTTTCTGGGGATCCTGAGGCGTTCCCAGACTAGACGGGTTAAATAATCCCTCTAATGTGTCCTGGGTGTGACATAGGGTGTCTTAATCAGAAAGTATAAAGGAGGAGCGTTTTTTTTATTTTTTTTTTTAGCTCTTTCTGATTATCTGAACTCCTCACTCTGTCTCTACATTTCTCCCACTTGAATCAGCATTCTCATTCTTTCAATCAGCACCCAGGGCTCATGACCACAGATGAGGGTTGGGATGTAAATCATCAGCTGAATTGAGAGCTTCACCTAGTAGGAGCTGCATCTCAAGGCTTATTGGTCCCAGGTGAGGGACCAGGCTAAGGGCCTTGGTATGCTTCAAAAGAAGTGGATCTTTGAACAGCATCTGAAACCCTTTACCCTTGTGTTTCTGATGTTGGATTTGGTGGGCCACCAAACAGTTTTTGTAAAGCTACAGGACTGACAATTTGACAACCCCAAACAAGACAACACAAGAGGCATCTCTTTATCCAAAAAGACAATGGCGGTTCCTAAAGAGGTTAGAGTAGATGCTGCAATAGCTTTAGCTTTTTCATAGTTTTTCTTCATTAAAAGATGAAGACTTTTAAAAGAGTTTGACAGGCATATGGTTCATCCAATCACCCGCAGGGTATGTTTTGAAAGAGCCTGCCCTTTCCCAATCAGTTTGTATGACAGCTTCTCAGTTCATGTCCCATCCCAGTTATATGGAAGTTATACTTAATTACATAACAAACATACTAATTTTAACTAAATGCAGAATATATATGTTTTTGTTGTCTAAACCTAACCATGTAGTTTTGTCTAAACCTCACCAAGTAGTTTTGTCTAAACCTAACCATGTAGTTTTGTCTAAACCTAACCATGTAGTTTTGTCTAAACCTAACCATGTAGTTCTGTTTTCTAAACCTAACCATGTAGTTTTATTGTCTAAATCTAACCATGTAGTTTTGTTGTCTAAAACTAACCATGTAGTTTTGTTGTCTAAACCTAACCATGTAGTTTTGTTGTCTAAACCTAACCATGTAGTTATGTTGTCTAAACCTATCCATGTAGTTTTGTCTAAACCTAACCATGTAGTTTTGTTTTCTAAACCTAACCATGTAGTTTTATTGTCTAAACCTAACCATGTAGTTTTTTTGTCTAAACCTAACCATACAGTTTTATTGTCTAAACCGCACCAAGTAGTTTTGTCTATACCTAACCATGTAGTTTTGTTGACTAAACCTAACCATGTAGTTTTGTTGCCTAAACCTAGCCATGTAGTTTTATTGTCTAAACCTCACCAAGTAGTTTTGTCTAAACCTAACCATGTAGTTTTGTCTAAACCTAACCATGTAGTTTTTTCTAAACCTAACTATGTAGTTTGGTCTAAACCTAACAATGTAGTTTTGTCTAAACCTAACCATGTAGTTTTGTTGCCTAAACCTAGCCATGTAGTTTTATTGTCTAAACCTCACCAAGTAGTTTTGTCTAAACCTAACCATGTAGTTTTGTCTAAACCTAACCATGTAGTTTTGTCTAAACCTAACCATGTAGTTTTGTTGTCTAAACCTAACCATGTAGTTTTGTCTAAACCTAACCATGTAGTTTTGTCTAAACCTAACCATGTAGTTTTGTTGTCTAAACCTAACCATGTAGTTTTGTCTAAACCTTACCACGTAGTTTTGTCTAAACCTAACCATGTAGTTTTGTCTAAACCTAACCATGTAGTTGTGTTGTCTAAACCTAACCATGTAGTTTTGTCTATACCTAACCATGTAGTTTTGTCTAAATCTAACCATGTAATTTTGCCTCAACCTAACCATGTAGTTTTGTCTAAACCTAACCATGTAGTTTTGTTGCCTAAACCTTACCATGTAGTTTTGTTGCCTAAACCTAACCATGTAGTTTTGTTGCCTAAACCTAACCATGTACTTTTGTCTAAACCTAACCATGTAGTTTTGTTGTCTAAACCCAACCATGTAGTTGCGTTGCCTAAACCTAACCATGTAGTTTTGATGTCTAAATCTAACCATAAACCCCATTTTCTCCACAAAGCCATGACACAGACCTTGATTAAAATGGTTGAAGCATCCTTTCAAGAATGATCCAGGGTCCTCTGTGATTCTAGGTCATTGGTGAGAAGAATTCTTGACCAGAGTGAGAAAAACATGTCTCGTTCCTAGAGCCAGACCTGGAAGGGAAGGTAGCTGGTGAGCTAATGGGGGCCAGAGTTGTTTCAACTAGAGTTCTGTTCAATCTGCTCATTTGAAGAGATAATAAGCAGCAACTGCCCTGTGGACCCACCATAGATTGGCCAGACTGTCTGATCCCTGCCAGCAAAAAGTCACAGTTTTTGCATTTTTTGCAAATGATTTATCTATAATCTAAGCTCAAACACCCCAAAAAAAAACGCCCACCAGCCATGACTTTTGTTAGAGTGGAGTCATGCAAAGTTAAGTGGCTGTACTTGGTCATCAAGTACTCAGGAACACCAGTAGTGGAGTCTGCTTCCAGTGTGAGAGGCGTTTGAACAAATCACTGTACAATTGTCATCAGTACTTCCCACTCAACTTCAGTTAGCTATTGTTACCTGCAAAATGTCAAGTACATCTATAGGACAGTAGGATGAATGCAGCAGTGGGGGAATTCAACCATTTGGGTCTTGCTGGAGAGGGAAAAAAAGCAATAACAGTGTACACATGTGGACCTCTCTAAGTGGACACATTATCACAAAGACCGCAAAATACAATTCCATGAGAATGAATTCTGAGAATGCTTTAACTTCTAAGATGAGTCATGTAATGTTACATCTGCAGGAATCCAGTTTTCCACAATAGTTGCCCTATATATGACACACACAAACACACACACACGCACACACACACGCACACACACACACACACACACACACACATAAACTCCAATGGCAATAAAAGAATGAATCACCTTTTGAAAGTTGCTTAGAGCTGACTGCCTTCCAGTAGCATTGAGGCTCACTTCAGAGGAATTTTAATTAAGATGCTCCAGATGGGACACGACCGCTATAATTGGTGGCTGTGCGGGGCACTTTCTCATTGACACTCACTTCTTACATGAACTGGTTCTCACCTCCCTTCTCCTGTTATTCTCTTTAAGTGTGCTGACACAAGCAAAATGCTCCTGGGTTTGTCCCTTTGACTACTACAGGCAACGTCTTAATAAAACTAAATGTCCATCTTTCAGTTTCATGGGATTAAATTAGATTCGTAAAAAGAATGCTTGCTAAGTATAAAGCTAAGCAATATATCGATCCTATAGGCTTTACTGGTCTGCACATTTGATTGTTGAGAATTTCTTATTTCAAATCAGCATTTCCTGCACTCAGCACCCTGAACAAACAGCAGCATTAATGGGTAATGAACTGGGTCCATTCCACAAATACAAGCGTGCAAGTACTGATTCACTGTTTGTCTTTTTCATGTCTATCATACCAATGAGTGAAGTTATACACAACAATTGAAGTTCAGCACAATGGTTTAGCTAACAAAAGGTAATGGTGAGGATTGGGCATCAAAAGACTTGGTTAGACAAAATGTTGTGGTTTGGCTTAGTACTTCAGGGCCATGATCACTGTTCCCCGAGGTGAAAGCATAGATCGTTTTAATAAAATGGACGGAGCTTCCCGATCTGAAATCTGAAGCCAACACGGAAGTGCCTTAAGCCTGTATTCTAGTGAGTGGTCAGAAGGGGGGGGGCGTGCAGTTGCAGAAAGACTTCCGGTTGTATGCAAGTCAAAGGGAAAATTACCTACTTCTAACTTGATTTATTGCTATTTGCAATTTATTCATTATTCTCCGTCCTTAATGTGCACAATACTTTTGAAATATCTACAATTATTGGAATTAAAAATATAATAAATTATTATCCTAGTTTTCTGTTTTTCTACTGTGATTTAACAGTACTGCGTGTATTTTTCATGAACAACTGAATACTCTTGCTAGAAATGTGCCTTGTTAATCACAAGACACATTTCTATAATGTTGATGAAATCTAACATACTGTATAAAGAGCATTGTCACTGATTTTTACTTGTGGCAAAAACCTCCATCAATGTGTTCTTGTCTGGTTACAATACTGTACATTTTGCTTAAACTTCATACCAAATCTGCATCATAAAAACATCAACAAACTTATGGCAAGACCTTCATAAGAACTTTTATTGCACATTCAAACCTGAATTCATTTCAACAATTTTAATATGCATGAAAACCTTGAAAAGATCATAATGGAATATGTACAGAAGAATGTAATAAATAAGAATTAATTTAGTGCAAAATTGACATTCAAGTGTATCTACATAAAAATAAATATATGCATTATGTTAGCTCCCTCAATGCCAAGGCCCATGATCTCTGTAGCTCATAGCTGTCTCCTATAATCCTAACTGTGGCTGGATGGACAGAAAAATGTGTAATGGTAAGAAATGTCTCATATTGTAAGCTATAGACACAGGCAGCAGAAGCTGCACTTACTTTTTTTTTTTTACTAGAGGGTCTCAAGATATATATGAGCCTTTTGATTGGTACCAAGAATTTTTCTCTTCCCCACATGTATGGGAGTGAATAGGCGAACGTAGGCGACAGAAGAGTGGTGCAGTGGCCGCTAAGCCCATAGGAGCATTTGACAAGAGCTTCAAAACTGAAGTTCACAAACCAAAAGTTTATGTCACCATAGCTCTGTCCATCTTTATACAGTCTATCTGTGAAAGACCTGGGGTTTTGAACCCATTCAACATCCGATTCAGAATCAGGTTTATTGCCAAGTAATTTGCATTACAAGGAATTTGCCTTGATTTGACGGTGCTTACATGGAAACAGACATAAACATAAGCATAAAAAAAAACCCTGACCATAATAAACTATTAACCATAAAAATAGAAAGTATATATATATATATGTATTTTAACAAGTAGTGCAGGATGTAGTGTGCAGTTAAAGTGTCCAGTGATGGTGTTGGTGCCACGCATAAGAGTCTCTAGTTGTGTTCCAAAGCCTGATGGCAGAGAGGTAGAAAGTGTCCTTGTGGCGGGAGGTTTTGGTCCTGATAGACCATAGCTTTCGGCCGGAGGGGAGAGGTTCAAACAACCTGTGTCTGGGGTGAGAGGGGTCAGCAGCTATTTTCCTAGCTCTCTTCGTGTTCCTGCAGGAGTAAAGATCCTGAAGAGAAGGGAGGTTACAGCCGATCACCCTTTCTGCAGAGCGAATGATACGCTGCAGTCTGCACCTGTCCTCGGCAGAGGCAGCAGCGTACCAGACAGTGATGGAGCAGGTGAGGATGGACTCAATGATTGCAGTGTAGAAGTGGACCTGTATTGTTTGTTGTAGGTAAAACTTCTTTAACTGCCTCAAGAAGTACGTCCTCTGCTGTGCCTTCTTGATGAGGGAGCTGATGTTCAGCTCCCACCTGAGGTCCTGGTCGCCAGGTGGTAAATCTCCCACCTGTAGGCAGACTCATCCCCACCAGAGATGAGTCCAATGAGGGTGGTGTCGTCTGCAAACGTCAGGAGTTTGAGAGACTGGTGACTGGAGGTGCAGTTGTCGGTGTAAAGGGAGAAGAGCAGGGGAGAAAGAACGCAGCCTTGGGGGGAGCCGGTGCTGATTGTCCTGGTGTCCGAAGTGTGGTTTCCCAGCCTCACGTGCTGCCTCCTGTCTGTCGGTAAGACTATAATCCACTGGCAGGTGGAGGCCGGCACATTGAGTTTTGAAAGCTTATCCTGATGGAGAGCCGGGACGATTGTGTTAAATGCAGAGCTCATCTCATCTCATCTTCAACCGCTTATCCGGGGTCGGGTCGCGGGGGCAGCAGCTTTAGCAGGGGACCCCAAACTTCCCTTTCCCGGGCCACATTAACCAGCTCTAACTGGGGGATCCCGAGGCGTTCCCAGGCCAGTGTGGAGATATAATCTCTCCACCTGGTCCTGGATCTTCCCCGAGGCCTCCTCCCAGCTGGATGTGCCTGGAACACCTCACTATGGAGGCGCCCAGGGGGCGATGCCCAAACCACCTCAACTGGCTCCTTTCAACGCAAAGGAGCAGCGGCTCTACTCTGAGTTCCTCACGGATGGCTGAACTTCTCACCCTATCTCTAAGGGAGACTCAAGTCACCCTCCTGAGAAAACCCATTTCGGCCGCTTGTACCCATGACCTCGTTCTTTCGGTCATGACCCAGCTTTCATGACCATAGGTGAGGGTAGGAACAAAGATTGACTGATAGATTGAGAGCTTTGCCTTCCGACTCAGCTCTATTTTCATCAACGGTGCGGTAGAGCGACTGGCCAAACTCACGCTCCATCGTCCCCTCACTCGTGAACATGACCCTGAGGTACTTGAACTCCTTCACTTGGGGTAAGGACTCATTCCCTACCTGGAGTAAGCAATCCACTGGTTTCCTGCTGAGAGCCATGGCCTCAGATTTAGAGGTGCTGATCCTCATCCCAGCCATTTCACACTCGGCTGTGAACCGATCCAGTGAGTGCTGAAGGTCACTGACCGACGATGCCATCAGGACCACATCATCTGCAAAAGCAGAGACGAGATCCTCAGCCCACCGAACTGCAACCTCTCCCCACCATGACTACGCCTCGATATCCTGTTCATGATTTTCACATGAAAATCATGAACAGTGACAAAGCGCACCCCTGGCGGAGGCCAACCCCCACCGGGAACAAATCCAACTTACTGCCGAGGATCCAGACACAGCTCTCGCTTTGGGTGTACAGAGATTGGATGGCCCACAGAAGTGACCCCCTCACCACGTACTCCCGCAGCTAATCCCACAGTATCTCCCGAGGGACCCGGTCATATGCCTTCTCAAGATCCACAAACACATGTAGACTGGATGGGCATGCTCGCAAGCCAACTCCAGGATCCTTGCGAGAGTGAAGAGCTAGTCCGTTGTTCCACGTCCAGGACGGAATCAGCATTTTTCCTCTTCAATCTGAGGTTCGACTATAGGACGAACCCTCCTTTCCAGCACCTTGGAGTAGACTTTACCAGGGAGGCTGAGTAGTGTGATACCCCTGTAATTGGTACACAGCCTCTGGTCCCCCTTTTTAAACAGAGGAACCACCACCCCAGTCTGCCACTCCCTTGGCACTGTCCCAGACTTCCACGGAATGTTAAAGAGACGTGTCAACCAAGACAGCCCCTCCAAACCCAAAGCTTTCAGCTTTTGTGGACGAATCTCACCAATCCCTGGGGCTTTTCCACTGTGGAGTTGTTTGACTACCTCAGTGACCTCCGCCAGAGATATTGGCAATGATTCCCCATCAGCCTCCAGCTCTGCCTCTACAAAAGAGGGCTATTAGTCGGATTAAGGAGTTCCTCAAAGTGCTCCTTCCACCGCCCGTTTACCTCATCGGTTGAGGTCACCAGCGTCTCGTCCTTATTGTAAACAGCTTGGACGGTTCCCCGTCTCCCCCTCCTGAGGTGTCCAATGGTTTTCCAGAAGCACCTTGGGCCCGAAATTCCTTCTCCATGACTTCTCCGAACTCCTCCCACACCTGCTGCTTTGCCTCCGACACAGCAGAGGCTGCAGCCCTTCTGGCCTGTCGGTACCTTGCAACTGCCTCCGGAGTCTTCTGGGATAACATATCAAATCAAATCAAATCAAATCAACCTTTATTTATTTGGCGCTTTTCATACAGAAAAGTATCGCAAAGTGCCTTACAGAGATGTACAGAAGAAGAGAAACATCAAATAAAATCAGGAGAAGAAAGTTAAAAGAACCCAACCCTCCCACAGTCAAGCACAGAGACACACACAAATGTATATACGTTCATTCACACGTTCACATAAACACACACAGCCATGCAGGCACACAGATACACAAACTCACACCTACACCAACTCTAGCTGTCACTACAGAGACATGGCCGGGCAGCGAGACCTGAGGTACAGAGTCTAGAGGAAGCTACCTTTTGGGGGGCCAACCACACCGGGTGAGATCCCAGTCCAAGGTCACAGGGAGCACCGCCACAGAGACCACCCCAACCCGAGCAGACAGGAGTCTCCGCACCAAGGTGCAGAGCCCTCTAGCCGCCCGGGCCGGAACCGTCCATGGGACAGCAACCCCGGCAAAAATAGAAAATAAAAGCATTAGAGCATAAGACAAGAGGCCATAAAAATAAATAAAAGCATGAAGGCTAAAACACAGAGATTAAAACAGTAAAAAAGTATAAAAAGTGCTCTGATGAGCACTGCCTAAAAGAAATCAATTAACTAAAAGCCTGGTTAAAAAGATGGGTCTTAAGCCTCTTTTTAAAAACCTCACCAGTCTCCGCGACCCTGAGGCTCTCCGGCAGGCTGTTCCACAGTCGGGGCCCATAATAACTGAAAGCCGCCTCCCCGTGCTTTTTTGAACTAACCTGTGGTATGGTTAAAAGGCCGGTGCCGGAGGACCTCAGGGTCCGCGTCGGCCGATAAGGTAAAAGCAAATCAGATAGGTAAGAGGGCCCAAGACCGTTAAGACACTTAAAAACTAGTAGAAGAACTTTAAAATCAATCCTGAAACGCACGGGGAGCCAATGCAGCGACTTTAAAACTGGTGTTATGTGCTCCCGCCCTCTGGTCCTTGTCAGCACTCGTGCAGCTGAGTTTTTTAATAATTGTAGATTCGAAATGCTCTTTTTGGGAAGGCCAGAGAGCAGGGCATTACAGTAGTCTATACGACAAGAGATAAAAGCATGCATCAGCACCTCCGTTCTGGCCTGAGAGAGAAACGGGCAGACTCTGGCTATGTTCTTAAGATGGTAAAAACCTATTTTTGTTATATTTTTGATGTGTGGAATAAAACTGAGCTCAGAGTCAAAAATCACACCCAGATTTTTTACAGATTGTGATAGTTTAAATTTCTGTAACTTTGGTAAAAGTTTCTCTTTCTGGCCCTCAGGACCAATGAGTAAAATCTCTGTTTTGTCCTGGTTGAGCTGTAGGAAATTCCCTGCCATCCATGTCTTGATATCTAAAATGCAGTTAAAAAGGACATTAATAGGTCCTGTGTCATCGGGAGACACAGCGATATACAGTTGCGTATCCTCAGCATAACTATGAAAGCTGATACCGTGCCTCCTGATGACGTCCCCAAGGGGAAGCATGTAAAGATTAAAAAGAGTTGGACCTAAAATTGACCCTTGGGGAACACCACACTTTATTTTGTGGGTTTCTGAGGAACATGTATCCATACTTACAAAGAAGTGTCGATCTGTGAGGTGGACTTTAGTTGGGAGAGGACTCGACCAAGTGTCCCCGCATCAACCAGGGCAAAACTCTCCAGTGTTTCCTCGGGTAAAATCAATGATCCAGGTGTGTCAACATTGGAAATCTGTTGGGGTAAAAGACTTGATCTGATGTCATTGATTTTATTTCTGAAGTGGTCTGCAAAGTCCTCACAAAGGGCGTCAGTTGGTGTTTTGGAGGATCTATTAAAATTTTTGTTTGTTAAAAGGTCAATTGTGGAGAAGAGGAATTTGTGGTTGTTTTTATGTTCGTTGATTAGTTTATGGAAATGGGAGATTCTTGACTGTTTGATTGCGTTATTGTATGTTTTGAGATGTTCACGTAAAATTTCATAGTGAACTGTCAGTTTTGTTTTTTTCCATCTCCTCTCAGCACTCCTGCAGTCTCTCTTAGTTTTTTAGTTTCTGCATTTCTCCACGGGGGTGTCGATTTTATTTTATGGATAAAATTGTCAACAATAAAATCACATGGTGCTGGTAAAATTTCTGCAGGAGTGCTCTGTAAAATCTGGATAAAATTTGCAGCCACTTCAGAAGTTAGGTAGCGTTTCCTCACTGTTCTCACTGGGGCCTCCTGCTGGTTAAAACTGGTGATTGTAAAAAACACACAAAAATGGTCAGACACAGCCAGGTCCACAACAGAGGGCGCACCAATGGACAGGCCATAGGTTATGACCAGGTCCAAGGTACGCCCCCTGCTGTGGGTCGGCTGCGTGACATGTTGATTAAAATCAAGGCAATGGAGAAGGTTTAAAAATTCTCTTGACATAGGATCTGAGGAATTATCTATGTGTAAATTAAAATCACGGGTTATTAGTATTCTGTTATACATGCTATGTGTTATTGACAGTAGCTCTGAGAATTCACTGTTAAAAGAGGTGGAATAGCGGGGTGGTCTGTAGACTGTCATACAGAGGATGGGGGGGCTGCTAAAAACAAAGGCATGATACTCAAATGATAAATATTTGTTAAAAAAGACTTCATTTGACAACATGGTGTCTTTGGTGATTGACGCAGTTCTGCCTCCTCTTTGTCCCTCTCTAGTAGAAAATAAAAAGTTAAAATTTGGTGGGGAAGCCTCAGTGAGATCAACAGGTGCATCAGTGCCAAGCCATGTCTCTGTAAGGAGAATGCTGTCTAGGTTGTTATCAAAAATGACATTGTTAATAATAAAGGATTTGTTTAAAAGAGAGCGCACGTTCAGCACAGCTATTTTAATGTCTGTGTTGGACGTGCACTCATCATGTCTTTCTAAAGGAACGTTAAAAACACAGCGTGGTATAAAAACAGTCCTGGGTGTAATTTGTCTGTGTGAGATCCTGGTTTTGATGGTGTGGATGTTGTTCTGTGCCTCAGGTGAAACTGAACAGGGGGCGTGTGTAGTGTAGGAGGGGGAGGGTGAAGGAGAGTGAGGGGCAGAGGGGGCGTGTGTAGTGTAGGAGGGGGAGGGTGAAGGTGAGTGTGGAGCAAAGGGTCCGTGTGCACGTGTATCAGTAGTGAGTCAGTGGGTCGTTCGTCCAGATTGTACAGCGTAATGTAAATTAGCCGAAAGGATGCGGCTACCCAGCGTGCTGGGGTTGAGGCCAACGCTCTTGGATTTAGATCAGGGAGGCCGTTCCTCCCAATCACGCCTCTCCAGGTGTCTCCATCATTACCCACGTGGGCGTTGAAGTCTCCCAGCAGAACTATGGAGTCCCCTACTGGAGCCCCATGCAGGACTCCATTCAGGGTCTCCAAGAAGACCGAATACTCTAAACTGCTGTTTGGTGCATATGCATAAACAACAGTCAGAGTTTTCCCCCCTACCACCCGCAGGCATAAGGAGGCGACCCTCATGTCCACCGGGGTGAACTCCAACACCCCGGCGATATCCCCACACCGCCCGGCGCCTCACACCCTGGGCAACCCCAGAGAAGAACAGGGTCCAACCCCTATCCAGGAGTACGGTTCCAGAATCGAGACTGTGTGTGGAGGTAAGCCCCACTAGATCTAACTGGTAGTGCTCTACCTCTTGCACAAGCTCTGGCTCCTTCCCTGACAGAGAGGTGACATTCCACGTCCCCAGAGCCAGCTTCTGCTGCCTGTGTGTGGTCCGTCGAGGCCCCTCACCTTCACTGCCACCCGTGCAGCAGCGCACTCGACCCAAGAGGTTCCTATGGCGAGTGGAAGTCCACAAACAAGATCCTGACGTAGGATCCAGGGGAGTCCAGGTGCTGGAGGATAAAGTGGATGGCCGAGTTGACAGCATCGTCTACAGACCTGTTTGTTCTTTAGGCAAACTGCTGGGGGTCCGGGAGTGAATCCATGGTGAATTTGAGCTGGGATAGTACCAGGAGCTCAAAAGATTTCATGATGACAGATGTCAGGGCGACGGGTCTGTAGTCATTTAATCCTGTGGGTCCAGTTTTCTTGGAAACTGGGATGATGGTAGAGGCCTTGAAGCATGCTGGCACATGGCATGTCTCCAGTGAGCAGTTAAAGATGTCAATGGAGGGGATCTTCACAATGCTTCAGGCAGGAAGGAGACACGGAGTCCGGCCCAGCAGCTCTGCGGGGATTCTGTCTCTTGAAGAAGCTGTTAACGTTTCTCTCAAGTACAGACAGAGGTGTTGATGGTGGATGGGGGAAGGTGGAGGGAAGCTGTAATGATGGGAGCTGTTCGACCTCAGTTGTAGTGGGGGGAGTAAAACTAGGGGCCTGGTGTTGGTGGTAAGTGGGATGGGTGATGGTGTGAGGACTGACCTGATTGTCTTCAAAGCGGCAGTAGAAGTTGTTCAGGTTGTTGGCAAGGTGACGATCGTTAGCAGAGAGGGGGGCTCTTGGCTTGTAGTTGGTGATTTGCCTGAGCCCTACCCAGACTGAGCCCAGACTGAGCCTTCTCCAGACAGGAGAACTGGGGCCTCATGTATCAATGTTGCGTACGCACAAAAACGTGGCGTACGCCATTTTCCACGCCAACGTTCGGATGTATCAAAAGTGAAATGACCGTGGAAATGTGCGGTGCGCCACGCAAACTTCATGGCTGTCGTACGCACGTTTCTACAGCTATTGTTTCGTTGGCGACACTTAGAGGTGATGCTAGGAAACTGTTAGTTATGTGAAAACAATTCATCCTCAGTGTAATGTGCGCATCAGAGACACATTAATGGACAATTAACACACACGTGTTTGCAATCGTAAGGATATAAAATAAGGAGAAGGATATAAAGCATGCGCAATTTAATAAAAAATGGAATTAACAATGGCAGCCTTGGCCTTGTTAGAAGACATCGCAAATGGTTATGTCAGCCGTGAGAGGGTGTTTAGAGAGCGGGAAGATCTGTTTGCAAATGACGACAACTGGCTCATGAGTCGTTTCGGGTTGCCGAGGCCAGTGTTACTGGAGCTGTGCGCGGAGCTGCGGCCAGACTTAGAACGACACACGCCCAGGAGCCAGGGGTTGTCCATTCCCACACAGGTGCTGACCACTCTGGGATTTCTGGCAACGCATGACTCGTTCAATCTAAACAATAGCATGGTTGGTAACAGGTTGGAGGCTGGCACGGTGCGCGATGGGTGGCTTCTTGGTGAGTAAATCATTTATCCGTTTAATGCGCCCCGAATTTAAACCAGCACAATGCCCGTTTGGACACGCGCATTCAAATATGTGTATTTGTTTTTTTCCCTGGTGAAAAAAGAATGTCTCCTTGTGTTCATTATTCGTCTCAATAAACGCGTGCGTAAAGTTGGAACCTCTGCAGTCATTAATATAAGTGTGATCAGTCTTGTCAATCCTTGTAATGCAGTTATTTTGTCCTGTTTGTTTTCCCGCGAACAGTAGTGTGATTATATATATAGTTACCCCCTGAGAACGTGGCTGTTGACCCCTCTCACTAACCCCGGCACCGACCAAGAGGGGAGATACAACGACCGCCATTCCCGAACTCGGGCAGTGGTGGAGAGGGCAATTGACCTATTGAAGGGGCGCTGGCGCTGTCTAGACAGGTCGGGCGGGGTGCTGCTGTACACACCTGAGAAGGTGTGCTGGCCTATGGTGTCCTGCACAACTTGGCACACCGCCATGGCATACCACTGCCAGAGCACATCCCCCCCACCAGAGGAACCGGATGCCGTACCCGTCAACCTCGACCCACCCCGCAAAGCGATACGGGCCCGTCAGCGTCTGATTTCAATGATGTAAAGAGGCAAGGACACGATTTACTTTGTACGTGCATTTATTGCATGATAAATATCTCCCAGTGCATTGACAATTTGATCTAGACGATCACTGACGCCACGGATTGCTCTCACTATTTCCTCCTGTGATTCCAGCACAGCTTGTGAAAGGACACGGCCAGTCGGGCGGACGTCAGCTGGCGTGGAGTCGCCGGGGCGCGTGGTGCTGGAGGTGCCGGTGGAGACGCCAGGGCGCACGGTGCAGAGGGAGGAGCCCTCTCCTGTCTCATCGTCTATTGAGAAATAATAATAAAAAAAAAAGAAGTAATTAAACATGAGTCAATGTGTTTATATCCTGGCAACTTAACGCACGAGCATGTGTAATGTGAGCAGCCTAGTATAATGACATTTCTGAGTTTAACACATTTACCTTGAGGATGATCTGTGTCGCCTTCATGGCCCCCCACAACTCCGCTTAGAGCTGTTCCCTCCACAATAGCCGCCACTCTCTGATCAAAAGGGGGTCAGTTCCTCCCCTCCTGTCACCCCGCCCGTTGCGGTGATACTTCGGCGGTGGGCCGAAATCCTCCGCTTCACGTCGGACCATTTTTTTATTTATTTCAGTGGTTGTGCGCTGCTCCGACCCCACAGCGTTCACTGCCTCACACACACACTCCCCAGAAATGTCTTTTTCTTTGTGTTTATCCCTGAAAAGAGGCTACCAAATAAAACCGCTCTTCGGTCTCCACTTCATTTAATAAAATTTCGAGCTTAGACTCGTTGAAGTTGCGCTTCTTACCTTTACTCATCGTTTAAATCTGATAGTGCAGAGAGGGAATCCCCGGTGCAGGCCCTATTTACATTGATTTGCATATTTAAATGGGGGCGTGGACAGGGAGGAGTTAAGCACTTCTGCATGTGCGCTCAATTCCACGTTGATTGGGATGTACAAAGGAAAAGTGGTTGGATCCATGCGTACGCACACATTGATACATCTGAATTTTTTTGTGCTTACGCCAGTTTCTGGATTCTAGCGTACGCCATGTTTTAGTAAGAAAGCCACGCAATTCTTAGTACATGAGGCCCCAGGTGTTGGAGTTTCTCTGAGTACAGTCGTCTAGCCCCTCTCACTGCCCTGCTAAACCTATACTTGGCCTCCTTGTACTCTGCTCTGTTGCCACTCTTAGGGCGTACTCACACTGTCCTTCCGTACCGCGACCCGGGCTTTAGGGTACTTGTCCCCCCTCCCTCTCCCCCCGCGCCCCAGCCCCGTTTGTACTCACACTGCCAGGGCTGGCCAATGCTTCTTGCTTTCCATACGCCATCACGCCGTAACACGTCACACGCATTGATCGCGCGTGTGTGGCTTTGTTTACAAATCTTCCCACAGACCTCGGAGTTTTTGTGCGTCTTGTCGACTGTTTTTGAATATTTTCATCCGACCAAATCTGCAGTAAACACTCCACCTCCGCATCGCACCAACGTGAACCTTTCACCGCCATTGTTGTTGTTGTTAAATGTCCGCGCATGGTCAGTCCTTCTATTTACATGTCCGAACAGGCGGACATAACGCTACTGCCGTAGGGCTCGTGCTCGTGTTCGTACATGTGCAAACGGCTCCGCTAAAGCCCACCTCTTTCAAGCGGGCCGTGGACGGCCAGCTGGCCGCAGTTATGCGCGGAACGGGTGCACTCACACTACTTAAAGGTACTAGGCTTTAGCTGAAAAAACGGTTTTGGCCCCGGCCAAAAGGACAGTGTGAGTACGCCCTAAAAAGCCTTTTCCTTATCCAACCTCAACTGCCAGAGTCTGGGGGCGCACTCACACTGTCAGTCCGTACCGTGCCCCAGGCTTTAGGGTACTTGTTCCCCCCTCCCTCTCCCCCCGCTGGCCAACCCGTTTGTACTCACACTGCCTGGGCCTCGCGCAAATGCTCGCCTGCCATACGTCATCACGGCGTAACACGTCACACGCATTGATTGACGTCATCGCGACGTGTCGCTTTGTTTACAAATCTTTCCATAGACCTTGGAGTTTCTGTGCATCTTGTCCGACTGTTTTTGAATATTTTCATCCGACCTAATCTGCAGTAAACACTCCACCCCCGCATCACACCAACGAGAACCTTCGCCACCATTGTTTTAAATGTCTGCGCATGGTCCGTCTTTATTTTTTATTTTTTATATGTCCGAACAGGCGTACATAAATTGACGTCAGAGCTGCCGTAGGCCTCGTGCTTGTGCTTGTACACATGCGCAAGCTCGTGCTCGTACATGTGCAAACACGCTTTACAAAAGCCCACCTCTCTCAAACCGGCCGTGGATGGCTAGCTGGCCGCAGCTAGGCGCGGAGCGGTTGCACTCACACTGGTCAAACGAACTAGACTTTACCCGTAAAACCTGTTTTGGCCCGGTACGGAAGGACTGTGTGAGTGCGCCCTGGGTGTAAACCAGGGCTTGTCATTATTATAAGACACCCTGGTGCGTGATGGCACACATCAGTCCTCACAGAAGCTGATATATGAGGTTACAGCTTCTGTGTACTCATCCTGACTGGTGGAAGCAGTCCTTAAAAACATCCTCTGCAGCCTCCCTGGTCTACTTCTTTGATGTCCTCTTCGCAGCCAAATCAGTTCCCCCAGTTCCTCTGCAGTGACCAAACCTCTCATCAGCAGAAAGAATAAAAAGGCTAGACTTGCTTTTGCTGAGGAGCATGTTGTGTGACAGAGGAGAAGGGAAACTGAAGGGAAACATTATGTTGGGCGTAAGACTGGGGAAAGACTGAACCCAAAGTGTGTAAAGAAGTCAGTTAATTTTTGAGGAGGAAGTGTCATGGTTTGGGGGATTTGCAGCAGGAGTTGGGCCTCTTGTTCAGCTACATGACAGGGTGAATGCAAATGTTTATGTGAACCTCCTTCGGCAACATGTTATACCTTCACTGCAATTGTCTCCAATCAGCTGCAATTTTCATGCAAGACAATGTCCCCTGTCACACTGCAAAACAGGTGAAGCAGTTACTTGAAGCTAAGGATATTGAAACAATTAATTGACCAGCCCAGAATCTAAATCTAAACCCCATAGAGAATCTCTGGAAAATCCTCAGCAACAAAGTAAAGTCTAAGAAACCCACTGATCAGTAACTGGTACTGATCTGTGGAAGAGACTGAAGAAGAATAGACCAAGATCAAACCAGAGCAGTGTGATAAACTAGTGATGTCCTATGGGCGCCGTTGTACCGAAGTCATTCAAAGCAATAGTATAGCCACAATTCTATCAAATTCTCAATAAAAAATAACAGTATTTCAGAATAAGTCAAGTATTAATAATTATTTCTCTAATTTTGATCTCCAGTGTAACTGGCATGAAAGGAACCGCATTAAGCTGGTTTGAGTCTTATTTATCAGATTGGCCTTAGTTTGTACATGTTTACGACGAATCCTCCATGTACACTAAAGTCATTCACGGAGTCCCATATGATTCAGTCCTTTGACTGTTTCTATTCACCTTATATATGATTCCTTTAGGAAATATTAAATTAAGCAATCTATAAATTGTCATTGTTATGCAGATGATACCCAATTGTATTTATCAATCAAACCAGAAGAAACCGATCAGTTAGATAAACTATTTGGCCCAAATGTTGAAAATTGAATTACGGTTTTTCAAATTCTTCATATCTCTTATGAAAACATTACCTTTACTCATGTGGGCGGAGTGTTTTGGTGCTTGAAATGAGCTTACCAACGTCTTAGGTTCACAAAAGTAGTGTTAAAATAGTAGATACATGTAAAATGAATGTCCAAAATGGAATAAAATGTTGTCTCTCACTCTATTTTCACCATGAGATGAAATGGGACTTCATACTACATATCTAGCTTCATGGGATGTTTGCAAATGAAGAAAAATAGCATTAAAAATACAAGAAATACACAATTTACAATATTTACATAATGTACATGTTTTTATTCTTTATATATTCAGCTCTGCTGGTGAGGTGGTGATGGCTGTGGTGCAGGCACAGGCTAACCTGACAAGGAGGATGTGTTCCCTGTGGCAGACAGAAAAGGATTTCACTGTTACATTCAGTCTAAAAATCACATACAAATAAAGAAATGCCATTCTATGAAAGACAGTTTCATCTGCACAAAACAGTATGCTGAGTTAGTCGCCAAAACATATCCAATTATCTAGACTATTAGTGAGTGAAGCTCACTACTCAATAATACAAATTTCACAAAAAAAGATGACGGACACCACAGTCCACCAACCACACACTGTGAAGCAAATGATGCCGGTCACAAGTGCTTTTTCCTGTCTGTCTAATTGACCGTGTGAGTGACCTATGAGCTTGCAGTAAAAAGAATGTGGAAGAAGAGAGTCTGCCGTCTCTGGCAATATATTGACCATGTTTGTACACTGTATAATCACTAGGACATTGATAAAAACATCACTAAGACGTGACTTGTGGTTCCTAGAGTCTCCAAAAGTAGAATGGGAGGCAGAGCCTTCAGCTACCAAGCTCCTCTCCTGTGGAACCAGATCCAAGTGTTGTTTGGGAGGCAGAATCCCTCTCCATATTTAGGAGTAGAGTTTAAACTTTCATCTTTGATAAAGCTTACAGTTAAGGCTAACCAACCTTTAGTTATGCCACTTTAGGCCTAGTCTGCTGGGGTAAACTACTGTCCCTGTGCAGTGACGTGCAGTGAGGGTTGGGGTTGGGGAGGCACTGACTCACAAGTCAGATTAACAAACATACAGTAGGATGCCAATAGGATAGGATAAGAGGATAGGAGAGAATAGGAGCGAACAGGATGCTGAAAACCATTTTAAAACACCAGTGCCACTGTATATTGCAGTATATCTTACTTGTAAATGACTTCTTGCTTTGACTGAAAGTCCAGCTTTGAAAAATGTCTTAGTTTAGAAACCTCAAGGCAAGCATTTTCCCTGTGGATTTATGTCACATCAATAAGATGTAAATATTACACACATATGTAAAATACATTACTGAACACCATGGAAAAGAAGACGAAGACTCCGTTTATTTTTTAGCAGGAAATACAGAATTTTCTGCAATTTTTACTAGAAAAATGGTCAAAATACATTAAGAACCACACCAAAATCATAGTCCATAGGACAAATATTAATACTTGTGTTGTTTTATTATTTCGTTTCTTTTTCCTCTCATGATGACACTCATGACTGCACGTCACTGTCCCTGTGATACTCTGGGCTTCTCTCCTCTCTATCTGTATCATTCACATCCTATTAACGCATGTTACTAATTCAACTTCTTCCCCGAAAACGTTGTGCTTTCATGTCTCTCAGGTCTCTGCTAATCGTGGTGGTGCCTGCTGCCGTGGTCCTGCATGACACTCCCTGCTGCTATTATTACTGTTATTCATATAAATTACAATTCGTTGTATTTCTCATTGAATCACTTTCTTAGATCCCAGTTCTTAGAACTATTCCTCAGACAAAACGCCTGCTGCCATCAAAATTACACAAGAACTGAACAAATTAATTTATTAATTTATGCATGTGTGACTCTCTTGCTTATTCCCAGCCAGTCTGAGTGACTGTAACACTGAGTGAAGTCACTCTAACCATGACATGTCTAGCAATGACAAAGAGGACAGAGCCCAGACACTATCAATCATACTCAGACAGGGAACTACGCAGGAGCTCCCCTGGCACTACTACCACTACAGTGAAGAGACAGAGTAAGAGGGAGGGTGTGGCTCTCATTCACGGCTGACGCAGTCCTTAACTCAATTGACAAGAAACCTCCTACGTCAGAATGTCTGAGTGTTTCCTGTAACAGTATTTGACAACCCCTTTTTGTACTTGAGCTCTTCTTTATTCTTAAAGAAAGCCAGAGAAAGCTGTTTTAGCTCCTGACGCTTTTGTAGTATTGAACCCCATCAGGTCAGGATGAAATATGGGCTGCATACCCAGAAGACTGTCCAATCTGGGTAATGAATTCAATAATACTACTGTTGTTGGCTGCAGCCTGTTTAGGATGAATGGTTTTTCTCAAGTGTGCCAACCCATTTCTTAAAATTGTCATGTCGTACTTGAGTGGGCTTTTAGACGGGGAAGCACCACTTACTCTCATTTAATCATTTCAGTAAGTCATCTTTGTTAGTGCAGCTGCACCCTGGTGGCCGTTAAGAGACTGACTGAATATAGGCTACACTGAACCAGGATCAGTGACTCATCCTATCTGCAAACTTTATATGATACTTTGTAATATAAGATATACTTTACATACAGATCTACTCAGAATCAAGTGAAAAACCTGATCTGCTATTTATATTGAATTTCTCTGTGGTTAATTCCTAAAAATATAGTTAGATATAAATGACTGAATAAGCATTAAGATAGAAAGTTTTGGAAAAACAAGATTACAGTTTATATCCATGTCAGACACTGTGAGGCTATGCGGCACAGTGGTCGTTTTGCTAAACTTGCTAACATTAGCATGCTAATATGCTCACAATGACAATGCAAAAATGCTGATGTTAAGCAGGCATAACGTTAACCTTGTTCCGCATCTTAGTTTAGCATGTTAGCATGCTAGCATTTGCTCATATACAGTGTAGATCAAAATTAGAAAACAACTAATAAATTCTTGATTTTCTCTGAAATATTGCTATTTTTTACCGTTCATAATTTGATATTGTGGCTGTGGCTATACCACTGCTATACTAGCATATTTTTTTAAATTACCAGGGCACTTCAACAAAAACCTTTATTTTGTGAAAAAAATAGTGATCAAAATTAGAGAACAGTAACCATTGTGTCAGAAGAGAAGATTTCTACAATGTTTTCTTCTCTAGTTCAAAAATGAACAGGAAGTGTAGAGGCCACTGCTTTGAATGACTTCAGCACATCTGCTCCCACAGGACATCCCTAGCTTCTCACACTGCTCTGGTTTGATCTTGGTCCATTCTGACTCAGTCTCTTCCACAGTTCACTAACTGTAGAGGGTTTTCCAGAGATTCTCTATGGGATTTAGATCTGGACTCTGGGCTGGCCATGTCATTGTTTTAATATGCTTAGCTTCGATGAACTGCTTAACCTGTTTTGCAGTGTGACAGGGGGCATTGCCTTGCATGAAAACTACAGCAGAAAAAACCCAGCTCCCTTGTTTACTTGCCAGGTGCATTATGTCAGCGGCCCAAAGCAATCAATGTGGGGGTGTAACTTGAATACAGATGGGGGTGTAACTTGAAGGGTGTCGCAGGTTGCAGATGGACTCTTCTTCTCCTTGAGGCGCATTTAAAGGATTGAAAGAACCTCCATAGAGGATGTCAGGAAGCATAAGTTAGCGAATTGCACCCCTGAATGAATGAATGTCTGTTCAAATCGTTCCGCCAATCCAATAGAATTTAGAATTTATTATTCAAGATAGCCCCTTTAGATTAATAACCTTGCTTTTGAGGGAAAGGTGAGATGAGTTTATGTAGTATAACAAGTGTCATTCTCCCCTTACCATGTGTTTGTTGGTTGTGTCAAACACACACACACACACCTGACTTTCACTCGGGAGACCACAGTTTGTTTCCCATTTCAGTCCTGTTCCCTGTCACAGTGAAACTTAATTTCATGACAGATGTACTGTACTGCGCACTCACACTGTCCATCTGTACCGTGCCCAAACAGGTTCCACTGCTAAAGTCTAGTTCGTTTGACCAGTGTGAGTGCAACCGTACCGCGCCTATTTGCGGCACGATTGCCGTCCACGGCCCGTTTGGGAGAGGCGGGCTTTAGTAAAGCACATTTGCACATGTACGAGCACGAGCGTGCGCACGTGTACGAGCATGAGAACGAGGCCTACAGCAGTTCAGACGTCATTTTATGTGCGCCTGTAACAACAAAACTCTGCAGTAGCAAAAGTTTCTTCTAGAGATGAGCCGGATTCTCGTTTCAGCCGGTGCGGATAAAGCACTTACGAGCACGAGTATAATCTGAGTAATACGCGTCAATAGCCGTGCAATGAATAAAAATCCTCATTAGCGGACTGTGTCTGCGCTCTGTGATATGTTTGTCACAGCGCCGCTCAACTGCTGTGTCCCCTCTGCCACTCATACACACACAGACACACACACACACACACACACACACACACACACATACACACAAACACACACACACACACACACACACACACACACACACACACACACACACACACACACACACACCTAGTGTGGAAATACAAAAGAACCCCAAAAAATGTAAAATCACTCTGTTCATAAAATGAAAAGTTAAAAAAAGAAAGTTGAGCATGAAAACTCAAACTTGTTTATTACATGTGTTGTATTCATTGTTGTAAACTTGTGTAAATAGTTTGTTTGCTGTCGTGATCTAAACCATCGATCTGAGGCTCAATGCTGATGCTGTCCTGGAAATAGTTTTCTCATCAGCAATAAATAGAACAATTTCTGGTCAACCATATCAATTGTATCCTTAAAATAATATACTAGTTAAAGCCCTGGCCATTTCAAGACAACTAACTGGGTTAGGTCCCGCCCACTCCAAGTACGCAAACAGATATGGATAATTCATATTGTAAATAGATACAGATACAGATAATTCTGTGCTCGCTCATCCCTAATCCCTACACAGAAAACAAAGCACCAACAACGTAGTTGGTGAACCCAGAGTTGTTGCTTTGTTTTCTGTGTAGGGACTCTTCTCATGCTGCTGCAGAGGTTTGCTGTTATTTTCAGCAGTAGGGATGCTCGATATTGGCTTTTCTGCCGATATCCGATATCCGATATTGTCCAACCCTTAATTTCCGATACCGATATCACCCGATACCGATATCACCTGATACCGATATATGCAGCCTTTTTACACCAAAATTCATCACATATCACCTATTATGGAATTAACACATTATGCCTAATTTTATTGTGATGCCCCACTGGATGCATACATAAATGCAACACGGCTTTTCAAATGTAAACACAGTCTGTACAAAATAAGTTATTGAAAAAAGTGCCATTCATTTAATTGTTTGTGTTTTTAGAGAATATTTTGCCTCAAACAACACTACAGACAACATCACAACAAGGAAGATGCATAGCTTCAGTCCAGAGTAGTAAACAAACTTAGTTTTCTTTTTCCAGACTGAGTAACCGGCCGTAACTTGACAAATAATACAATCAATAAATTAGCAGTTAAGCTCAACATGCTAACCTGTAGTGGATCTAACGGATACAGCACCAGAAATTAGCTTCTCGACGTGACTGTAAACAATGCTGTACAGTTCGGGTCAGCACTGGTCTGATAAATACTTGTGACTGGGCGTTAAACAGACATAACGGGGCTCGAGGAACTCCACACGTTTGGTGAATCCGGCATCCTGAACGTTAGAAAAAGTCTGTTTCTCGGTGTCGGCTGTTGCTTCTTTTCATCACTTTGCTGCACAGATGTAGCGTTTAACTCCGCATGAATCTTCTTGAGGTGGATGATCAAATGTGATGTATTAAAGGAAGACGCCTTGCTTCCTCCTCTCATAACCAACGCCTTGCAGTCATTGCAAAGCGCACATTTACTGTTAATAGGTGACACTTGGAAATACTTCCAAACCACGGACATCTCATGCACCGGGAGAGCTGAAGCTTGTTAGCCACGGTTAGCAACCTACGAGTGAAGCGTGTTGTTGTTATACGTCATCAAGCACGCGCCTGTAAACGGCCCGTGTTGCATTCAGGTACACTCGGAAATGCTGAAGCCTACGGCCCGTGTTGCATTCAGGTACACTCGGAAATGCTGAAGCCTACAGAACTAACATCGGTTGTAAAAACCCGATACCGATAATTCCCGATATTACATTTTTAACTCAATATCGGCCGATAATATCGGTGGGCCGATATTATCGGACATCCCTATTCAGCAGTATTAGTGGTTAAAAAAGACGTTGTAATGCCTTCACTGTACTGCCCCGAGCTAAGAAGAAGAAGAAGAAGAAGAAGAAGAAGAAGAAGAAGAAGAAGAAGAAGAAGAAGAAGAAGAAATCCTTTATTAGTCCCCCAACGGGGCAATTCGATTTTTTTCACTCCATTATTATTAATCATGTTACACACACAGGCCCGAAATACACACACATGCACAAACAGGACCTATACATGCAATTAATGGAGAGATGTCAGAGCGAGGGGACTGCCAGTGACCAGCGCCCTGAGCAGTTGGGCGTTCGGTGCCTTGCTCAACAGCACCTCGGCAGTGCCCAGGAGATGAACTGGCACCTCTCCAACCACCAGTCCACGCTCCATTTATGGTCCACACAGGGACTCGAACCGGCTACCCTCCGGTTCCCAGTCAAGTCACCTATAGACTGAGGACTGAGCTACTGCCGCCCCAAATCAGTGTTCAGTGTTCAGTAACTCTAATCACTGTTAGCTACGTCCAGCTGTTAGCGACTCTACCGTAATTCTCTGTAATAGTTTATATAGGGAAAAAACTGTCTCAATGGCTTATTTGATGTATGTAAGTGCCAAAAAAGGAAACGTGGAACGAGAACCCATGCAGCAGTTCAGAAAAGTTGATATTCCTCAAATCTGTGGTTTGTAGAAATATACAACATCAACATTTTGTTCTGGTGACTGGGTTGGTCTGTCTGTTGTTTGGTGCTGGGCAGACAGTGTATACTGGGTACATCAGACTCTATTGCAGAAAATAGCTGGCTGTTGGAAGTGAGGCTGATAAGAGCTTTGGGACTGAACCAAAACAGTTAAACTGCAGGTGGAAAAGCAAAAAATGAGCTGAAAGATGCTAAAATGTTCTGTATACTACAGGATCGGTGACTGAATCTTATCATCTTTGGTCTTAACGACATCAATGTGTGGCATCTTTATTAATTTTGAACAAATTACAAATGATTATGCTGTGTCTAATTAGAATTACGCACACACCATATCAGAAATCCAATTATAGCCTGCTGCCCTTGCTCTTCAATGACATCCATCTACCCATCACTGCAAGTACTGTACTGTTTTCTATTTTTTTTCTCTTGGCAGGATATGTGCTATCTTCAGCTAGCCCTTTATTTTATGCGTGCAAAGGACAAAGTTCCCCACTGGAGTGTTTTTGCCTTGAATACTGAAGAGATTTCTGTCACTACCTGAATAAAGATACTGCTAGTCTCTGGCTTTAGAATGATTTCATCTTCAAGTTTTTCTGTCAAGGCCTCATGATGACAATCAAGGAAAAATACTATCTACCAAAGGCCACAAAACGTCTGTAGGTGACATTCTCCGGGTTGTTTTGTCGCGTGACACTTTTTCCATGCATTTTCTCATTCAACGATGGAAAGTTTGCATTTGCACATCTACATGCTAGGTTTAGCTCTTATTAGACTGTGTCCATTGATATTATTGTCCCTGTTTCAATTATTTAATCCGGTGTTTCTCGTTTTTTTTTTATCATTATTGTTGCTTTCATTGAACTTGATATATTAAAGTTGTAATCCGTAATATTTTCATCTTGTTAATTATCTTTTAAATTCCTATCTATCAAAGTGTGAGTTAAAACAAGGTGATGTGAAGGTAACACATAGGGGGTCCGTCCCCTAAGTGTTACCTTCTTAAGTCCATCCACACACACACACACACACACACAGACACACACACACACACACACACACACACACACACACACACACACACACACACACACACACACACACACACACACACACACACACACACACACACACACCTCTGCCTTTACTACAAGCCTGACTCAGAAGTTGGACATTACCTATTTCCAATTACAAGTGAATGCAGCATAACCGGCTGTCAGCATCGTCACTGACATGGAGGCACATTTGCATTTAGGGAGGGAATGTCTCCACAGACACACAGACAGATGCTATTTCTTGGCAAAGAGGCAACAAGTGCTTTCATTAGTGGGTCATATGATCAATCACTATTGTTTTAACTCACTCTGGGATAGAGAGGAACTTAACAGACAACTAACTATATGAAAATCTTACAGATTATATCTTTATAAGAATGACTCTTGAAAAATTGTGGCCAGGCCCCCCCACACTGATGTCCAGACAGGGGCAGATTTACTGGCAAAATTAAGATAAGATAAGATATCCCTTCATTAGTCGCACACAGGGGAAGTTTTTCTTACAGCAGCATAGTGGACAGCAAACATAGATGGAGCATCAATAAGAAACAATAAATTGTAGAACATATAGAAAAAATATGAACAATATAAACACAGCAAAATATATAATACAAGAATAGCAGGAACAATGCCACTCCAGGGCAGGCCCACCATTGGTGTTATAAAGTAGCAGGTTCAGCTTACAGGGTCAAAGTTGGGAGGAATATGGCATATCTTTGCCCCGGACTAATGAACCCGATGGAGTATTTTGAACAATATTAAATGATGTCTGTGGACAATGGCTATAGGAGAGTACCCTAATCCAGTACAAAGCAGTGAATCAGGGAAATAAAATGATATTTTCTCCGTTTTCATCACTACTAGAAATGCAGATGTAGCGAGTATCTCACTGTCTCTGTCTTCATTTATATTTTATAATCTTACAAATTATATCCAGCTACGCCTGAAAAGTCGGAGGTTAGAACAGAAGTACAGAGAGGCGTTGCTATGGAGATGATACACCATCTCCTCTCATCTCACTGGTGTGAACTGGCCGGTGTCAGAACGTTGCAGACCTGCACGTTGCAGTTGGTTTTTAGTTTCAACTCATCTCGTTTGCTTTTCTTTGGTCTGAACTGGGCTTTAAAGCCTTTTAGGGCGTACTCACACTGTCCTTCCGTACCGCGACCCGGGCTTTAGGGTACTTTTCCCCCTCCCTCTCCCCCCCGCGCCCCAGCCCCGTTTGTACTCACACTACCTGGGCCTCAGCCAATGCTTCTTGCTGTCCATACGCCATCACGCCGTAACAAGTCACACGCATTGATCGCGTGTGTGTGACTTTGTTTACAAATCTTTCCACAGACCTCTGAGATTTTGTGCGTCTTGTCGACTGTTTTTGAATATTTTCATCCGACCAAATCTGCAGTACACTCCAACACTCCACCTCCGCATCACATCAACGTGAACCTTTCACCGCCATTGTTGTTGTTGTTAAATGTCCGCGCATGGTCCGTCCTTCTATTTACATGTCCGAACAGGCAGACATAACGCAACTGCCGTAGGGCTCGTGCTCGTACACGTGCGCACGCTCGTGCTCGTACATGTGCAAACGGCTCCGCTAAAGCCCACCTCTTTCAAGCGGGCCATGGACGGCCCGCTGGCCGCAGTTATGCGCGGAACGGGTGCACTCACACTGCTTAAAGGTACTAGGCTTTAGCTGAAAAAACGGTTTTGGCCCCGGCCAAAAGGACAGTGTGAGTATGCCCTTAAATGAACACTTTAGAGTGCGGCCTGGATCTGGGGAGGTTGAGGGGGGTGACCCTCAAGTGGGATGTTTGATTTTAGTTTCTTTTTTATTTTGGATACTGAATATTTGTCTTGATGTTGTTGATAATGATTTTGTTTGATTGCTAGATCTTATAAAAAGAAATGCAAATAAAAAACTGTGTCAAAAATTATTTATAATAACTTTAACTAATAACTATTGTAATGACTCAAGGTCAGCTATCAATTGGACAGTATCAACAGGAAATGGGTTTCCAGTAGGAGAATTGATGGTCAACGGTGAGTGGCCACTGAAGTAGCACTGATTACGCCCAGACGTGCAGTCTGGTCCACTGTATGTTCCTGGGACATTTCCTCCTGTACATCTGTTGACATATTGTAAAAAGTTCATTTCCTGGTTAGATGATGACTGGGAGCAGAAGGTAGCGGCACTGGGTGGATGTCCGTAAGAGTTGAAGGCGGTGAAGGTGATCTAGACTAATGACCATAATGAGGAATTCTATCACCCATAAAGGTTTATTATTTAACAACGGAAATTACTGTCCTTGTTCAATTATGGCTTCATTATTTGGTGGGCCATTATGATGGCCATTAGATTTTGGGATTTACCATCCATGGATGATAAACCCTCTCCAGGTGTGACTATATTTACTGTTTCTCAGCAGCAAGAACCAGGAACAAGACAAACAAAAGATAAACTCTGGCTCATGGCCCTCTCTCATTTTCATTAAATAAATCGAATACATTTACAAACCACTACTCGTGTAAGTGGTGCCTGGAGAAGAATTTACGGTGTCACGTTAAGTGCTCATCCTTCCATTTAGAAATATTGGCCAGTAGCATATTCTGTTCAGCCAGAAGTTTATCCTGTGCATGTTAATGTTCACTGTGGAAAATAAAAAAGAATGTGAGATTACACAAATAATGATTAAAAAAGTACTAAGCGGTTGTAGATGAATGAATGAATGAATGAATGAATGAATAAACAGCCAGTGAAATTGTACCCTGGAAATGTCACTTGTCTTGTCTGACCTTTGGGAGGAGAAATCAGTCACAAAACATGAATATTCATTACATCAGCAGGTTGGTATCATGTTAAACAAATGCTGTTGATCATGATCATCTCACTGTGGCCTGAGAGCATGACAGGATCTAGTGTCTCTCTGATGGATTTCTCTTCTTAAAAGCTCCTTAACCCTTCTACAGGATTAAATTGATGAGACCTGTTCATATATATTTAGGGCGCACTCACACTGTCCATCCGTACCATGCCCCATGCTTTAGGGTATTTGTCCCCCCCCTCCCTCTCCCCACCGCAAATGCTTCTTGCTGCCTATACGTCATCACGCCGTAACACGTCACACGCATTGATTGACGTCATCGCGATGCGTTGCTTTGTCTTTCTGCCACATAATGGAAAGCAGTGCAGATAACATGGTCACATTTATGGCTTTGTGGTTTTTCTGACCAAATCTGCAGTAAACACTCCACCTCCGCATCACACCAACGTGAACCTTTCACCGCCATTGTTTTAAATGTCCACACATGGTCCCTCCTTCTTTTTTTCTATGTCCGAACAGGTGCACCTAAAATGACGTCAGAACCGCTGTAAAACCTCGTGCTCGTACATGTGCAAATGTGCTTTACAAAAGCCCACCTCTCCCAAACAGGCCGTGGCCGGCAAGCACTCACACTGGTCAAACGAACTAGACTTTAGCCTTGAAACGTGCTTGGGCACGGTACGGATGGACAGTGTGAGTGCGCCCTGTCACTAGGGAAGTTTCCGTACTGAGAACACCAAGGGCGTAGGTTTTGTTTCAAAATTGGTGGGGTCACATTTTACAGTGGGGGTCCGGGGGTTCTCCCCCAGAAAGTTATGCGCATTAAACACTGAATTTTCTGGATACTGATAACTTTTTTCTGTATCAATTTATGGTGTAAATGTCTTCAGTCATGTCAAGGGAAAC
This sequence comes from Echiichthys vipera, assembly GCF_963691815.1. Taxonomy (NCBI): domain Eukaryota; kingdom Metazoa; phylum Chordata; class Actinopteri; order Perciformes; family Trachinidae; genus Echiichthys; species Echiichthys vipera. The sequence continues at coordinate 4,970,341 of NC_139838.1, read as the reverse complement.
ACAAAATGCAGGCGCCAAGTGACAAATATATAAATAAAATATATAAATGAAGATAATGTACACTGAAAAAAAATACTTTTTGGTATAGCATAATATATTGAAATAATCTAAGTAATTTATACATAGTAAAATCAAAAATTCAGTGGGAACTAGAATATTTTATGTAAACATTTTAATATTTACACATTTTATTCATGTAATAAATTCACTGAATAGGAAGAGTACATTTTATTATATAATTACAAATACTATTTAAATGATTTATAGTCACTGCAAATCAACTTTAAAATACTAATTAAATTTTACTCTGAATATCTTTTTATCATGGTTGAGTAAGGTCGAACACACTCCGCGGTGGCACCGTTGGAACTGTGCATGAAAATATACAATGGATCAACTTCCATCTCTCTACGACCATCCGTTACCGAGATTCAATTCAATTCAATTCAATTCAATTCAATTCAATTCAATTCAATTCAATTTTATTTATAGTGTCAAATCATAACAAAAGTTATCTCAGGACACTTTACAGAGTAGGTAAAGACCACACTCAATGACTTATTTATGATTTACATAGACCCAACAATTCCTCTGTAGAGTACAGTGGCAACGAAAACCTTCCCTATAACAGGCAGGAACGTCAGACAGACCCAGCTCTGTGGAGGACGGCCATCTGTCTTGACCGGTTGGGGAGGAAGAAAAGGAGAGAGAAAGAGAGAAAAGACACACAGATGGACAGGGAGAGACAGACAGACACACTTCCAGAGATGCAAGCAAAGCCTAACAGTAACTATAATATTTATAGTAATGTGAATATGACGTATATGTTAAGGCAGTTAATACAACAGAATAGTAGAAACAAGCACAGCTAAAGTGACAGAATATGAAAATGATAATAATTATGGTGGCAAACATGATCAATGATGAGTAGTGGCAATAGCAGCTACAATACAGCTACAAATTTTATAGTTTATTAAACTAGTGATAGTATATATGAGTAACAGTGACAATAGCAGCAGGAAGCGTCATGTAGGACCACGGCAGCAAGCACCACCACGATCAGCAGAGACCTGCGAGACGACAAAGCACAAACAGCTCCGGGGAAGAAGCTGAATCAGTAACATGCATTGATGGGACATGAATGATTCAGACAGAGAGGAGAGAAGCTCAGAGTATCAGGAAAAGTATTATCCCCCGGCAGACTAGGCCTATAGCAGCATAATTAAGCAGAATAAAGTCTCATCGTAAGCCCTAGCTGTAAGCTTTATCAAAAAGGAAAGTTTTAAGTTTACTCTTAAATAAGGGGACAGTGTCTGCCTCCCGAATAACATTTGGGAGTTGGTTCCACAGGAGAGGAGCTTGGTAGCTGAAGGCTCTGCCTCCCATTCTACTTTTGGAGACTCTAGGAACGACGAGTAGCCCTGCATTCTCAGAGCGCAGAGATCTAGATGGGTGATACGGTACTATGAGCTCTTTAAGATACGACGGAGCCTGACCAATAAGAGCTTTGTACGTAAGGAGAAGGATTTTAAATTCTATTCTAGATTTTACAGGTAGCCAGTGCAGAGAAGCTAATACAGGAGAAATATGTTCTCTTCTATTTGTTTTAGTTAGTACACGAGCTGCAGCATTTTGGACTAACTGGAGACTCTTAACAGACTTATTGGAGCAGCCTGATAATAAGGAATTGCAATAGTCCAGCCTAGAAGTAACAAATGCATGAACAAGTTTCTCTGCATCTTTCTGAGACACAATGTTCCTAATTTTTGCAATATTACGCAGGTGAAAATATGCAGTCCTTGTCGTTAGTTTTATGTGAGAATTGAAGGACATATCCTGATCAAAAATAACACCCAGATTCCTTACTGTGGTGCTGGAGGACAACACAACATCATCCAGAGTAACAATGTCTTTAGCTATTGAATTTCGGAGGCCTTTGGGGCCAAGTACAATAATTTCAGTTTTGTCTGAGTTTAACATCAGGAAATTGCAGGTCATCCAGCTTTTTATTTCCTTAATGCACAGATATGGCAGAAAAAGCCTAACCCGAAACTCCCGTAATGCATTGTGGGATATACAGTATTTTAACAATGACATTGCATTTTTCTCACCAATAACACATCATAAACACCAAGTATGATATATCACTGTGTTGGTCTTAATATAAGCAGAATCAACTCGGTACTTTGACGCTCCTGTGCTGTCCATAGACAGTGATGTGCTGGCAGTGAGGAAAAGACTCATCTTAAGCATCATTGCAGTGTAAAAAAGTGTGTTAGTTAGTACTCATACAACTAATTAACTGAACCAAATCCAAATAAAAGTACTCAAATCTATTTATACTTTACGTAATTCATTTAGATAAATATAACGTAAAAGTTGAACAGAGATAAGTAACATTTACTTAATTTCTTCACAAATGTTACACTTAAAGGCAAGTACATTACACTTGATATTGTTGAGTGACTTTTAGGCCCTACTTGATTTTCAGCAGTAAAATTTCTTCAAAAATTAAGTGAAAATTGTTACAAGGACAAGTTATTTTTTTTGTGTGTGGTAAGGCTCTCATGCATGATGCCAAATATTTACGCTCCAACATTTCTCATTTCATGTTATCTCTGAGTCAACACACATGTAGGCATGATTGCTCTTCACTGCTCTTTTGTTTGGGGAAGTCAACTCTTTAAATGTGCGTGTGACTAGGGATGGGACTTGGTAAGATTTTATTGATACCAATGGCAGTATTGAGTCTGCTTATTGGTCGGATTTTTATAATTTCCATGTGGAAAAGGGTCGGTTTACACAGTTTACAGTGTAAATGCAGCTGTTTGATGATCTGAGTCAGACTACAATGCAGAGGAAATGAGAGAATATTAGTACAGCATTCGTTTTCAATCAGGTTTTCTTACTCAAAGAAATACTATCCTAAACCTGCCTGCATGGTGGCTATTCTAACATGGTATTTACCCTTGGTAACGGACATGCTGCTTAGTTGGGCAACAGTGTGCCAAATACATGGCATTCCTGGAATTTAAGTCCATGTTGTGCCTCCTCCATGTCTGGCAGTAGGATAATGTGTAAGAGGAGGGAGTAAGCTAATGTTAGTAAAGTCAAAAGTTAAGATTAAACATAAATGACTAAAGAGGAGGGAGTTAGCTAACGTTAGTAAAGTCAAAAGTTAAGATTAAACTAAATGACTATACTAATGACTATATCTATATCTATATATATATAGATAGATAGATAGATAGATAGATGAATTGTTTGCCCTTTCTGTCTATATTTTGTTGTACTCAATGTGTTTTTCATGCCAACAATGTAAATAAAATGATCAAATGCATTCAGTGGCACTCATAATTTCTCTTATTTTCACCGGAAAAAAAATCTGGCCAGTGAAAATTCTGATTTGCTGGTGATCAAAAAAGTTAATTTAGAACCCTGCCTACATCATTGGGAACACAATTGTACAACTGTTAATGTCAGTGGCCAACATCTTAAATAAATATTGCCATTGATGTTTTTTAAAAAATAAAAATATATCAGGCAACCCAATAGTGGGTCATCAGACAAAAAATACCTGTGAACTCCCATTGGCCCCCTCATTCCTCCCATTTTATGGTAATCCAATCAGAACCACAGAAAGACCCCGAGGCAGCTGTCCATGAGTCTGCTTGGTGCAACTTTAAAGTACAAGTATCTGACAGATGCTAATTCTGTTACCCCTCTCTTTGCTGTACTGTTCAAACTACACGACTTGCTCTTGAAGACTTGAAGTTGTGGTTTTCACACAACCAGCACTGATGCTGACAAGGAGTCACCAACTACAAGATCATTCTCCGGGACTAATCCCCGCTGTGTGTGGTCTCTGAGGGTCTGCTCACACTGTCCTCCCGGACCACGACCCGGACTTTAGGGTACTTGTCCCCCCTCCCTCTCCCCCCCGCGCCCCAGCCCCGTTTGTACTCACACTGCCATGCTTCTTGCTGTCCATACGCCATCAAGCCGTAATACGTCACACGCATTGATCGCGTGTGTGTGGCTTTGTTTACAAATCTTTCCATAGACCTCAGAGTTTTTGTGCGTATTGTCAACTGTTTTTGAATATTTTCATCCGACCAAATCTGCAGTGAACACTCCACCTCCGCATCACACCAACGTGAACCTTTCACCACCATTGTTGTTGTTGTTAAATGTCCGCGCATGGTCGGTCCTTCTATTTACATGTCCGAACAGGCGGACATAACGCTACTGCCGTAGGGCTCGTGCTCGTACACGTGCGCATGCTCGTGCTCGTACATGTGCAAACGGCTCCGCTAAAGCCCACCTCTTTCAAGCGGGCCGTGGACGGTCCGCTGGCCGCAGTTGAGCGCGGAGCGGGTGCACTCACATGGCTTAAAGGTACTAGACTTTAGCTGAAAAACCGGTTTTGGCTGCGGCCAAAAGGACAGTGTGATCACGCCCTGAGAGTCTATGTAGCATGCTGGTTTAATGTTAATGTTTAATGTACGCTTAGCTGTTTTGGCAGAGATTAGCTTAACGAGTGCTAACGTTAATGCTAGCTAATTTCCCATGTCAGCCCCGGAATGTCAATCAGTCCTCTATACTCTAGTATTAATAGTCATTCATTATAGTCAGCAGCATCGTCCCCCATCAATAAGAGCAACAAGAGCAGCAGAGTCACACAATGCTGCTGAATATTTAGCGTTAGCCCGTTTACAAGGCCTTGTGCATCAGCAGCAACACTGGCCTCAAACCCCTAGAAGACAGAATAGGAACAACTGAATTATTGCACTTTTTCAGTTTTTGCATTTTATTGCCAGTTTGAAGAAGCTTTTTCACAGTCTGCTGGTTTGGGTTTCGATTGTTCTGTATCTTTTCCCAGAGGAGAGGGAAGAGGTGATGTTCTGTTGTATATTATTAATGTCATTTGAGCGCTTGTATCGAGTAAGCCAGACAGCCAATGAGCCTAACCACCTCTAATCCAGGTTGTGGCCCATTAACCTAGATCCATCCATTTACCTTTGAAAAGATTTTATATTTAAACCATCCACATTACTCCAGAAAAGAGAACTGACCATGTTAAATGTGACTGCCATGTGGGATCCCATAAACCCTGCCATTAGGTTGAGCGAGCTTGAGCATTACTTAAAGCACACAGTGCTTTCTCATTCCCCTGCACACAAGCTGAATGGCTCACTAGTCTCTCAGTCGCACCTCTGTCTCTGTTGTAATTTTTGACAGAGGGCCGTTCCATCATGCTTTTATTTCAAATCACACACCACGAGGCTTATTGCACATGAACATGTGAGATTGTTTCCAAAGACAAAAGTTCTCAAACATGTTTTACAGCTATTATAAAGACAAACAGATCATTTGCACTATTGTGTTCTTGTCTTTTTGATTACATTCACAGCATAGATACTGTAATTTCTGCTGCTGATCTCCACTAAATGTCTTACAATTACAGCCTGTATAGAGTGCTTCATGACGTAGTGACAGTAAGAGAGCTGTTAAAAGCCACGCTCCCTCCTCAACATGATAATTACTGTGACGGGAAAACATACAACACTCCACTTGCTATTTTGGGTCCTTTTGTCTACAAAAACATTCTAAGGGATATCAGGAGTCCAATGGGTATGTACTGTATATAACTGGAACATGAAACGCCGTGTCATTGGCTTGATTTTTTAATTAAAATAATGACTGAGCCACTTTTTCTTCATAGTTCTTTGGTTGAATTCTTATTAAAACAGAGCAACATATTTCCATTCATTATGAAAGTGTTATTTTAATCCAGTTACTATTGTGCTGCTACAATGACCCTTCCCATCCAACGGCCAATATGGGCTGATGCAATTTAATCTAACGTAATCCTTTTATCAAAGTGTACATCTAAATTAAAATGATTTACTTAAAAGGGTAATCTATATATCACAACCAAACATATGTCTCCCCTTACTGGGAGTTAGCTAGTTATGCAGATAAGTTTATGTAGAGGCTCAAATATATCTCACAAGCAAAAGCAGTAGCATGGGGCTATAAATATCACTAGAAGTATGTGGGAAATGATGTTTCTGTGATTTGGATGAATCACATCTCATGGTTTTCTTCGGCTAATGGAACTGGCTCAGGTGTCTCAATGGGATATTAGAGTCAGTGTTATGTGGACCCAAAGGCAGAGATTTAAGTATCATAAAGATGGCTCTCTTTTAACCTGGCTCGAAAAATCTTCTTGCAAAATCCTGTGGACCACGGTGACATGATGCAAGGTTTTATTTGGAGGGAGAAAGTGTTTTAAGACCAAATAGATCCATTGGCTTTTTCCTCAAAGTATTCTCTTCGAGCGATACAAATTATCTGCTTATCTGTAAAGTTGTGTCAGTAATGCCACTGAAAAATAAATTAAAATTACGATAGTGCAAACTGTAAAGCGTTGCCAAGGAAACCAACATACATTCAGTTGGTGACACCGTGTCCTAACAGCACGCGAGCATCAGACACGTTGAATTGACTTCTGTCCACACTTATTTATAGAATGTGTGGAACAAGCTGTAAAATATGCCCCTGAAAAACAGGTAAATGTCCTGTGCTCCTAATGTGTTTAACAAGGAGGAAGCGCTGTCACTTCACCAAGGCTGCGTTCTGCCCAAAGCCGACACACACACACACACACACACACACACACACACACACACACACACACACACACACACACACACACACACACACACACACACACACACACACACATACACACACACACACACACACACACACACACTCACACACACAGACAGTGTCCAGGGCTTGTAAAATGAGGACGTCTTGTATAGATAACTCACCATTTCAACTTCATCAATCAGCTGTTCTTCAACCACTGCAATGCTTTCAACACGTGAAACAGGAATAAGGAAAAACGGGTGTCCGACAAAAATTTAGCTCAAACTGGCACGCCACGTTGCGCTGTGCATTGCTGCATCCTCTGTCGTCTCATTTAACCACTTGTAAGCAACTGCCTTTTTTAAAGACACGTACAAGAATGGGTTTTTTACTGAAATATTATATTTATTGTTGACTGGTGGTTTGGACTAAGAGCAGCAACGCCTTTATATGTGTGTGTATTTGAGGGAGGGAGAGGAAAAGGTATGTGGTCAAGTGAACATGTTGCTATAAGTTACAACTAACTTGCTACTCGGAGCCATAGACTATATCAAAAATGGACGGAGCTTCCGGGTCCGGATGCGGTTGCATGCAAGACTTCCGGTTGTATGCAAGTCAAAGGGAAAATGACCTACTTCTAACTTGATTTATTGCTACAATATGCCGGTTGCAGAGGTTTTTATTGTCTCTATCGTTAGTTTGATGCCTTTCACAATACCCATCGGTGTTCATTTTCTCGAATTCGGTCCCAGCTTGAGTCAAACAGAAGATAAAAGAGGGGATGCATTAGGGTGTGGCTTACTTGTGACTGACAGGTCTCAAAGACGACAAACTGTCAATCAAACCTACAGCATCCTTGGGAAATTACAGACATGGTTTTTCTTCGGTGTTCACAGTTTGCTTTCAGTTTCTTAAAGTGAAGTCTTTACTAAAATTCACTCCCAGCACTCTGCTGTTCAGTTTATCCGCTAAGTCACACTGCATGTTATTTTCAGCCCTATCTCTCGCTAACCAAACCTAGCATGCCAGCTAATATCACAGCTAACGTGAATTATGGATGCACGTTTTTACCAAGCTAGTGCTAACGTTCCCAGATACTAGCTCTATATGTAGCTTCATCATTTATATGCTAATAGCTTCTTGTCTAAACTTCTTTTCATTTTCATTTTAATGCTTTGCCAATTAAAATGAGTCTGTATATTTGATATAATGTGTTTGAGTGCTTAAATCAATTTCTATGCATTTTCATGACTTAAATAGACACAGTCATAATGTGGCTCTCCAATCAGCCTGCTAGCCCACTTCACAATTTGGTTCAGGGAATTCTTATTTTTTCGGGGATAGGTTACTGAACCAAGACACCAGGCTCAAGGATATGATTGATTCTTTGAAGTTTAGCTTATTGTCAATAATGGTCCCATGGTATTTAAAGTTGTCTACACACTTCACTGACCTTTTATGCTGGTGAGCTCCTTAGCCCTGGGGAGTTTCCTAAAAATCAATATGCATGTCATTAGTTTAGGAAATGTTAATCTGTAGGAAGGACCTATCACACCAGTCTACAAAATCCTGGGAAATTTGACCATGGCCTGTTTCATTCCCTTGTAGAAGATAATAGATAATACCATTTCAATGTTTTCCTCTTTAATTGTGAAGTGGTTCTCATTTATGACTGAGCTCAAGTTTTTCTCTACTGAGTGTCAAATCGGGAGAAGAAATGATTAAAAGCATTTTTTTAAGAAAAATGTTTAATCGGCTAACTCATCCAAGTCTCCCCTACATGCAACTTTAAGTTGTTTAATTTGAATGATTAAGTTATCTATTTATGCATATATGTCTTTATGCATTTATCTTTTTTTTTTTTTTAAATACTTTCATGTAGCCTATCCACCTTTTCATGACAGAACTCTCCGACAGTCAAATACTACCGAGCCAGAAAATGCAGGTCAGAAGTGACAAGCTAATATTAACAACTGCTAGCAACAAGTACCCTATACTATACTCTATAGCTGCTGTTGCTGAGCTGTGGCTCCGGTGGTAGAGCGGATCCCCCAATGTTCAGAGGGTTGGTGGTTTGATCCCGATCCTGCCTTGTGTTAGCTAAATACATTGTTACTCTGGATGATGTTGTGTTGTCCTCCAGCACCACAGTAAGGAATCTGGGAGTTATTTTTGACCAGGATATGTCCTTCGATTCTCACATAAAACTAACAACAAGGACTGCATATTTTCACCTGCGTAATATTGCGAAAATTAGGAACATTGTGTCTCAGAAAGATGCAGAAAAACTAGTCCATGCATTTGTTACTTCTAGGCTGGACTACTGCAACTCCTTATTATCAGGCTGCTCCAATAAGTCTGTCAAGAGTCTCCAGTTGGTCCAAAATGCTGCAGCTCGTGTACTAACTGAAACAAATCGAAGAGAACATATTTCTGCTGTAATAGCCTCTTTGCACTGGCTACCTGTAAAATCTAGACTATAATTCAAAATCCTTCTCCTTACGTACAAAGCTCTTATTGGTCAGGCTCCATCGTATCTTAACAAGCTCATAGTACCGTATTACCCGACTAGATCGTTGTGCTCTGAGAATGCAGGGCTACCTGTCGTTCCTAGAGTCTCCAAAAGTAGAATGGGAGGCAGAGCCTTCAGCTACCAAGCTCCTCTCCTGTGGAACCAACTCCCAAGTGTTATTCAGGAGGCAGACACTGTCCCCATGTTTAAGAGTAAACTTAAAACTTTCCTTTTTGATAAAGCTTACAGCTAGGACTTACGCGCCCTTAGCAATGTTGTTATTTTTAAGCTGATTTTGTTCTGCTTAATGATGCTGCTATAGGCCTAGTCTGCCGGGGGATAAAACTTTACCAGATCCTTGGAGCTTCTCTCCTCTCTGTCTGTATCACTCATGTCTCATCAATGCATGTTACTAATTCAACTTCTTCCCCGGAGTTGTTTGTGCTTTGTCATCTCGCAGGTCTCTGCTGATCTTGGTGGTGTCTGCTGCCGTGGTCCTGCATGACGCTTCCTGCTACTTTTATAATCAATAACCTTAGCTGTGCTTGTTTCTACTATTCTGCTGTATTAACCGCCATAACATATAAGTCATATTCACATTACTATAGATATTATTATAGTTACTGGAAGTGTGTTTGTCTCTGTCTTTGTGTCCGTCTTTGTCTCTCTCTGTCCATCTGTCCGTCTTTTCTCTCTTTCTCTCTCCTTTTTTTCCTCCCCAACCGGTGCAGACAGATGTCCGTCCTCCATAGAGCTGGGTCTGTCTGACGTTCCTGCCTGTAATAGGGAAGGTTTTCGTTGCCACCGTACTCTACAGGGGAATTGTTGGGTCTATGTAAATCATAAATAAGTCATAGAGTGTGGTCTTTACCTAGTTTGTAAAGTGTCCTGAGATAACTTTTGTTATGATTTGGCACTATAAATAATAAATAATAATAATTGAATTGTTATGATGTTTGTGTCCTTGGGCAAGACGCTTCACCTACCTTGCCTTGTCTGAATGCTGATGTTTGAGGCCGGAGGGGCTCTGGCGCTGAATGGCGGCCATAAGGTCTGTGACCCTAGAAAAGTGTCATGTTATTATTATAACTACTGAAGTAGTCTAAAATTAGTCTAAATTAGATGTTGAAAAGACGTCCACAAACAACCACATTTGGACTTTAAATAGTCCTTACACAGAATTCCCATGGACGTCAACATTGGACGTTTTGGTAAAAGACGTCACCTGGCATTACAAAACACCTTCAGTGGACCGAAATTGGACGTCCAAAAATGACATCCAATACGACACCCCAAGGTCACATTGCGCAGTGCGTTTGGTCAAGCAGACACTATGGGTATAGACAGATCAGCCCCATAAGTCTCTGGTCGATGATCTTCAGGCACTGTATTTAATATTTTTTTTCTCTTTCAATATATTAATAACTACTTCCAGCACTCAAGGTTTGTATTTGGCCCTGAGTCATCTTTTCTCTTTCTTTTTAACATTTTACCAAACATTTTGTTGCATTACTAAAGCTTATTTCTGTCAGTGCCCTCCACAAAAATTATTTATTTATGATTGAAAACATGCGGCAAGCCCTGAGAATTGCCCCTGGATGAAGTTTTTTTCTATGTGCCCGATACACCAACCTTTTGCGATTTGCAAAGGCAAGGATCAGGGCTATGTGGTTGTAAAACATCAGCATGGAGTGTTATTCAAAGAATGCGAGGGATTGACGCTGGAAGTATGTAAGTGGTGCAAGCGTCGAGGTTAAGCTGCTGGAAGGAGCACAGCCTTGGACATGTCCTCACAATACTGAGCCATTTAAATGGATATGGTGTGAGGGACTCACTTGCCAGAAGAAAGGCTTCTAGTTCTTAATGAAGTTGAAATTTTCCATTTCCATTCCACTCCATTCCACATGCCACTGTGTCAACCATCGCCCACAAGTGTGAGGATCCGAGTGGAGTCATTGCCATGCATTGTAGCTGCTGATGGTTAATGGTAAATAGACTTGTACTTATATAGCACCTTTCTAGTCTTCTGACTACTCAAGGCACTTTCACACTACTTGTCACATTCACCCATTCACACAGACATTCACACTGATGAAAGTGGACATCTACATACCATCTAATCTAATCTAACATTCACACCACATCCACACACCCATGTGCAGCACAGGGAGCAATTCGAGGTTCAATATCTTGCCCAAGGTCACATGTGGACCAGGGGAACTAGGAATCGAACCGCTGGAAGCATTCATGGAATTAATTCAGATGTAATGTCAGCCCTGTCTTCCTACTCCTTAGTGTTCTGCCTTATTCTGTCACCTGTTCATACACAACATTTTGGAATACAATTATATTACATGCAGTTGATACAATTGAGGTGTTTGTTTTTTATCAAGTATCAGTTGTGTAAACTGAAACAAAGGCATTTCAGTCTTTGTTAATTTGTTTTTAGACCACCATCACACCATTGTACAAATTTAAGTTGCTTGTCTCCGCAATACTCCACAATAAAAAAGTCAAGGGAAGGGTTTAAGCCAGTCTTTACAGCCAGAATTTAGTTTCTCTCTCTTCTAACAAACCTTGACTATTGGTCATTGTGACTACAGGGATTCCTACACTCTCGTTCACCTGAATTCATGATGTATTTTGTAAATGTTGGCTCCGGGGAGACACCAAATGTATCTGTTGGCTATCAAGCTATTCCAACACCTGGAATAAGCATTTTGTGAGGACAGAGAGTAGCCATTATATTATGATTCAGTATGGTACTCTTATTAAAGAGCAAAGAAACGTCCTCGTCAAGCTTGAAATATCATTGGACAATTCTTCTTGACAAATTATATATTAATTTTGATTTAGCAACTTTTAAAGATTTGGCCTATTACAGATTTTATTAGCTGTATAGTAAAAAACACGACGGAACCAAAGTTTCATTAAAATTTGAAATTAGAGGTATGACAGTAATACACTGAGAATATGGTAAATGGACTTGTACTTATATAGCGCCTTTCTAGTCTTCTGAGTACTCAAAGCGCTTTGACAGTGTTTGTCACATTCACCTATTCACACTGATGGCAGTGGACATCTACAGGGAGGTGGGGCTCAAACCTCCGATCTCTTGAATGGAGGACGACCCACTCTCTTCCACTGATCCACAGTCACCCCTGCATAAGGAGGTTTTTATGAGTGAAAAAGAAATCAAACCAAACCACGGTCACACTTGACATAGGCTCAATGACTGATAGACCTTTTTCACTGACAACATGTTGTTGGAGAAGGGTCTACAAGTGTAGACATAGACTGTAAAAAGAAACTAAATAAAATGGATATATCCACCATGATGTCACCCATTGGTTTGTAGACTACGTTTTGAAGCCCCGGGCGGACTTGTCCCATCCGTATATCTCATGTGCATTGTCCCAAGCTCACAAAACCCAGATCAACCGTCAAACTATACGGTGCCGATCAAATATGATTAAATATTGTGTTACTGTGTTGCCTATTTCTCTCCTAAAATGTTTTCAGAAATGCATTTTAGTGTGCCATTTAGCCATTTGAGAAGCTTTGTGACTCGGGCACCATTGTTTTCCATAAGCACCTGTAGGTTTCATGGCTCTGATTGGTTGTAGGTCTCTCCAGTAGCGTCCAGAGGCTTTTTGCTCTGCACCGTTGATAACGCTCCTTGGGATTCAAAAAAGAACAAAAAGTAAAGAAGTTCCATCTCCTGTGTATGTGTATATTTCTCTTCAAGAGATGAAACTGAGTTTAGAGCAAAGTCTTGTACTGAAGACATCATACTAATGCTGGGAAGGAAAGGAGTGGACAGTGAAGCAAAAATACTTCTGAACACAAGAGATGAAACTGAGTTTAGAAGAACGGAGCACCAAAGACAGCGAATAAAATGAACTTCTTGTTTGTTCGTTTTTCAGCTCTGAAGTTTATCAGATGTCAATCAGGATTACATGCACTGCAAGATCATTTTTATTAGAAAATAATGCTTATGATCAGTTTGACACCTTTTTGTTTCATATTTTCTTTTTCAGCGGATGCAACACACCTGTTTGTGGATCCTTCAGGACGGCACCTTTGTTTAGATAAAGTTGGTATGTATTTTCTGTATCAGCAATAAAAAACGAAACCAAAAAAACCCCAGAACTTTGCGCATACATCTTTCCTCCTTCTGGGCTATGCCTCGGATCACCCATAATGCTAGATCCGCCCCTGGTGACCTGCATGAATAATACAAGGATCCTGCAGTTGAAGCAGCTATATTGTATTCAGCCATTTTGTCATTTACACCACAGACTGTAAAAAGATAATGGCTGTAGCTTCAGGGCTACTTTTTCCATCTCTGTGTCATTGCCGTTGGACTGTAGGACATGAAGATGAATGGGGCCAGCGTCGCGAGCTCCCAGCTCACCATAAACTCACTATAAAAGTCCACAAGGTAACCCGCGCCAGGTGGCTGAAGATGTGTAAAAGTTTCTCTCTTTAGCTCTTATCACTATCCCTATCCTGGCATCACCAGACTCTTTGTAAATGCATATAAATGTAAGGGAAAAAAATACAAAAAAAGAAAAATACATTATTGAATTCCTTCATAACTTGTTTATGAAATACACCGGGTGACTTGAACTACTGAAGTATAGTTATCGGCTTAAATTGGCCAAATATCTTTGACAGGCTGAATGTTTCAACTGAAACCTGAAAGGTGGCATCTCAAGGCCATGAAACGACCATAGAAAAAGATAATGACGTAGAATGCTAGCTCATCAAAAAACTCCTTATATGGTCAAGGTATTGATGTGGTGAAACCGTTTTCGCTCATCTTCAATGTGTGTATCTTTTTGTATAAAGCTACTTGCCCTTCTTTTTCACAGCTTCTTCACAGATTGCTCTGACACACTGTGTTCCTATTCTACTTGCAAGAGAATAAAAAAGGAAAAGGAATTATTCTTATCTATCAAATCAACAAAGACAATGAATTACTCAGATCTTATTGGACAAAGTCTTGTCACAGAAATTTCCTGCACATAATCCAAACCCTCTCACTCCCGACTGGTCAGGATCTGTTGGTGTTACACACTGGGTACCCCCTCAGGATAAAAAAAGCTATTTTCACACATCTATCTATCTATCTCTATCTCTCACTTTACTCTCTTTATTATCTGGATATTTTGACTGTCATGAATGGTTCAGGGAATAACACAGTGAACCAGACCCAAATGCAGACAAGGACACAGAACGGTTTAAACGAATATTTAATAAACAAAGAAAACAAGGGAATCCAAAAACGGGGAAAAGGGACCAAACAAGACATGACGAGACGGTCGAGGGTAGACAGGAACGGGATCTTGGGAAACTAAAACGAAAGGGAACAAAGAACAATAATTAACAAACAAATCTACAAATAGAGAAAATAGCATCAAACAGATTACGGGAGCCAACCGATGAAAAGTTGCCACGTAAATGAGGACAGTGGACTGCCGCCGAATGTGTCTCACATCCGGCTTCTTATACTGCAACGGCTGATTAGGGAATTTCAAAACAGCTCGGCTCCAGCCCCCTGCGACCCCGACAGGGACAAGCGGTTGAAGATGAATGAATGAAAAGGAAAGCGCACGGTTAGTGGCTACCCTCGATAAATTGCATTGAATCAAACAAGGTATCAGATGATGAACATCTTGGTATGGTTCTTCTAGACGACAAAGGTTATCCTCTGACGGGATACCTAATAACCCCGCTGGCAAACCCCGCTACAGAGCAGGAGCGCAGGTTCAGCAGTACACAAACACGCACAGGCGCACACGGGTCACAGTGGAGCGCTGCTTCGGGTTGACTGCCTCCGTTATTCTTTTCCATACAGCGTTTTTATGGGGCCCTTTTATTCCACTCTTAAGACTGCCAAAAAGCACATCTTTATTTTGCTCCATCTCGGATGTCAGGATGCTGACCTGTGTCGGAAAAGTGTCTATTCTTCCCAGTGTTTCTTCTCCCCGTGTTTGACCTCAGTGGGCGAGGCCTCTGAAACAGCAATATTTAAGGGCGTAACATGTTAATGACGATTGAATTCAGCCGCAGCATTTATCAAGGCCCGCTCATTCGTACGCTGAGATTGGTCGGATAGGAATGTTTCATAAATCACACATGGGTCCTGTCTAACGACCAATTCTGCGCTCAGATCTGCGCCCGTTTTCACGCAAGATTGTTAAATGGCCCAATGTTCCTTGGCGCGTCTAAGTTGGTTTCATCATGGAGTCATTCCTCTCGACTTTTAGGGTAATATACCTTGTCCCAGAGAAGAATAGAGACAAAATGACCCTCTTAAAAGTAGGCACCATGAAAATATAATTTTATATATTATAAATTCTGTTATACTTCTATTTACCCAGCAGACATTTTGACTTTTTATAGTAAGAAAACCACTGTTCATACTAATAACATTTACTATGCTATCCATTACTATAAGTTGATAATATGTCTACGTGGTTTGCAGTGCGTTCCTCCAGTGGCCCAAAAAAAATCCATTAAGGTGATTGATTTTTTACCTAATACTTTCAAGTCTTAGACCAATATGCCAAATATCAACATGTGCACTTATGCACACAAATATTAAGTTACATTTAAAAAAACAAATATACCACTTAGAATACATAGTCAGAGATGATCAGGAAATCTTTAGGCCAAGCCATCTCGATGCACAGGATGCTTGCTCTGTTGTTTAGTCACGTTGTATCACACTGAGAAGGTGACAGTTTAATTACAGTGACATAGCACTGAGTGGGCAAAAGGGTAGAAAGTTTTTCTTTCCTGTGTCCTGTACATCAAAGCATGTATTTAGCCTGTTCTCCGCTGAAATGAATTGAGTCAGTGAAAGATGCTGTGAGCACCATACTGGTGTGTCCTGATCCCCTGCTTTGATGCTTGAAATACTCCCCATATATCCTTCAACAGTTTAGCTCTGCTCAGTCTGTCGAGAGGCTGATACAAGCCAAAGAACAAATAAAAGACATTCCCAGACATTTCTAAAAATGCTTGTGCAGATGGATTGTAATGCCCAGAAACAGAAATGGTGAAAACTCAGTGGGAATGCATGATGATTGCTCAGAACAGAAAGGTCCAGATTTTCTCAAACTGGCTTCCAAAGGCACACTTTGCATTTCTGTGTCTTGCTTCTCAGTCAGAACACTTAAAGGGATACAGTAGCGCTTTTTAAATCAGCGCTGTATCTTGGCAGTGTGTGCAGATGAATGGTGTTTGGCTTGACTCCGTGGTGGAAATGGCCACAGACCTAAAAAATTGGAGATCTGCTGTACTCTAGCTAAGTTACTAATGATGTAATTCGGCAGACTTCAACCTACCTTGTCACAGTAATTTGCACTGGGTAGCCTTGGGCTGTGGCGCTCCACTGCAGTCACTTTAAACACAGGGAACACGTGGTTAATGTTGTGAATTCAAACCAAACTTGTGGTTTGCTTTAGGAGGGGGTGAGTTTGAAATAATTATGTTTTTCAAGGTTTTAGAGTGCTTAGGGGCAAATGACATCATATTGGTTACAGTGGAAGAGAGTGAAGAAGAAAGGACCATGATCAAACCAGAGCAGTGTGAGAAACTAGTGATGTCCTGTGGGCGCACTTCCTGTTCATTTTTGAATCCTAGAGAAGAAAACATTGTAGAAATCCTCTCTTCTGACACAGCGGTTTCTGTTTGTTACAGTAATTTTGATCACTGTTTTGTCTCCCCAAAATAAGGGTTTTTGTTGAAGTGCCTTGGTTATTTAAAAAAACATGCTAGTACAGCAGTGGTATAGACACAGAGGGAATTCTATCAAATTCTGAACAATAAAAAAATAATAGTATGTCAGAATAAATCACGTATTTATAAGCCCACTTTAGGTTGGTAAGCCTGTGCTGAAATTGTCGTTGTAACTTCAGTGAAGTTAGCCAGCAAGACACAATGACTTGACTTGGGTCTTGAGGAGTTGACACAATACAGTTGCAGATGTACTGCTATGTTCCCAGCTATAACATGACTGTTGACTTCATATTCCCCTACACACACACATACACCCCCCTCTCTCATTATTCCACTCCACCCTGCTATCACAGGACTTTAAAGCCGTTTTTGCGTTACGGTGCTGGTATTTCTTTAATCTTTCCATTGCTGCTCTGACAGTAACTACTTTCTGTTTTGATTCAATGATTTAAGTATAATAATTAATAATTTAAGTATTATAAGTATTGCTTTTTTCTTCTCTTGTGATCTTTAAATGTAACATGACACATAGTTAGCGTAAATGTCAGAGATTTTTGTTATGTGGTGAACTCTTATTGAAGATGCACGATAAATTAACAATGATACGATAAATCTTGAAGCATTCTTGGGCTATTCTCAAGGCACCCTTGGGTGTCTCAGCACCCATTTTGGGAACTACTGATCTATTATACAACCTGAATGGAAATTAAGCAAATTGCTATAAATTTATGAGAAGAAAATGAGAGAAGTTAATATTGTTAGCTAGCCTTTCCAAGCTAAAGCTAGATTTATTCTGACTACTGCTGATTGTCTGCTGTCCACTCAGTGTGTTATTTGCTGCTCTATAATCTCACACACACCTTAAATTAGTCTGGGCCCATTATCTGTTGTTCAGTTCAGTTCTTGATTGTCCCACTGTAATCTGTAGTAGAGCACAAATAATCAATGACTGTTTACATATTTGGATCAGGATCTGGTTTTAAAGTCAATTGGAGAAAATTAATGCCCAGTTCTAAATGTGACAGTAGCTCACTTCTGAGTCAGTTTAAGTGGAAGTGGTCCCAGAACATGGAATTAAATCTGTGTTATGGGATTTTGAAATAAAAAGCTACTGAATTTCTAGCAATGGATATTTATGAAAATTGAAAATATGTATCTGAATGTGTTGACTCTGAATTTAACTCTTCAATGTTCATGAATTCAAGGTTAAAGAATTCAGCGTTACAAAATTCAAAGCAAAAAAAAAAAATCAACATTAAATAATTCGACAGGCAAAATTCAGCTGCAAAATAAAGTGTAGAAAGTTCAATGTTGACATCCGGGGAACCAAGGAAGAGCAATCGATTCCAGGCACTACTCACAGAGAGCTGTGACAAGAGTGGCTTCTAGAAGGCTAATTCAACCACAAACTATGGATATGTAAATGTAATCATCTATGATCCACCGTGCGCTCTTGCTACAATAAAAGCCTATTCAGTCAACCCAGCAAACACAGCCCTCTGTGAAAGAGAAAACACTAAGAAAATCAGAGAAATCAATAAAACCAATGTCCAAACATTGGACATTGGTTTTATTTATTTATTTATTTTTCAGCTGTACACCGGCTCATACACCTGCAAGCAAATGTCCAGTGAATGTCCTTTTTGTGGCGCAGGTAAAAGAGACAAAAATGTCTGTTTGCATGCTTTTTGGGAGGAAATATTTTCTGTCATTTTATCAAGCATTGAAATCAATCTTATACCCGATTCCCATCAATGGAAACTCACTGGAAACAATATTACTGCAAACAAATGCACAACTGTCTTAGTGAAAGGTGGAAATGTCAAGTTATATCCCACTTGATTACTTGTATAATCAAATAAAAGGAACGCTGGACATACATGACAAAGTATGGACACTTACGTAAACCTACAGTGAATCACAACTGCATAGGGAATGAACACACCTATTTAAATTCTATTAAGGCTCGATGTTCTGCATAATTAAGGGTGTACAGCTTTGAGTGACAGGTGGGAGCCGTCACAGAAGACAGTATGCCTCACTCAGCCCACCTCAACTCCATTCAGGCTTCACCTCTTTGCCGATTTGGGTTAGCCAGGAGTTAAGTGATGTCATCGGGAGACACCGACATTGAGCTTCATTTTCGGCTCTTCAGGAACCTATTGGTGATGTCAAAGATACTACATCCAGATTTTAAAGTTTTTATGGACTTGGCAAATTAACTTCAGCATACAGGAGCAAGTCACCATAAGCAACATCAACTTTGTCAAGCAAAGATTCGAACAGTTGGTGCTGCAGTCCTTTGCCCGTATGGACTAATAATTCAATTCAATTCAATTCAATTTTATTTACAGTGCCAAATCATAACAAAAGTTATGATGAGTTAGTCTCAGGACACTTTACAGAGTAGGTAAAGACCACACTCTATGACTTATTCATGATTTACATAGACCCAACAATTCCTCCATAGAGTGCGGTGGCAACGAAAACCTTCCCTTTAACAGGCAGGAACGTCAGACAGACCCAGCTCTCATCACAACTTACATACTAGCAAGAGCCTGCTGTGGATGGCACAGTGATAACTTTGGAACTCTGGCTTTGTGGCATAAAACAATAAAACCAGTGTGAGTGACCTTGCCTACCTGATGCCTCATCAGCCTCTAGTTTTCCCCTTCAGTGGCAAAAAGTGTGATGAAATCTTCCTTCTTGGATGTGTCCTCAAAAGCCGGCCAAGCAAAGACCATTAGCTATGCATTGTCCACTTTTCCAGCATTTGAATAAAGTGTCAGCAGTGACAGACATTGCCTCCTTGATTAACGCTGCATCTGTAAGTGTTTTTGCCGGTGTTCAGCCAAAAGGTTACTCACACAAAAGGCCTCAGCTGCAGCACTTGGTAAACAGCAGCTGTTGTACCTTCAGTGCCGACTACAACGCGGTCACATTGCTGGAGCGTCGAGCGATTTTGGGTGGGAAGTCCTCTTTAAGTTTTTGGGTGTTTAGTTGTGTGATGATGGTAACCTTTTTTCACCATAGCAACTGCTTTTTTTTTCTTTCTTTTTTTTAATAAATAAGACAGTTTTGTCTGTCAAAGTGAACAAATTTTGTGTGTGTTTGTAAAAGGGGTGAGGTTAAAATAAGTATGTTTGTCAGGGTTTTAGAGTGCTAAGGGGAAAATTACATCATATTGGTTACAGTGGAAGAGAGTGAAGAAGAATGGACCAAACCAGATTTTGGTCCAGTTTTGTCTGTCAAAGTGAACACATTTTGTGTGTGTGTGTTTGTAAAAGATGTTTTTTAATTTCTTTCATGAATTTCTGTGCCCTTTAGGTGCTTATAAAAAAGAGCGGCAGTGAAGTGGTAATTGCATGGGTAGCAATCTATCAACCCTGTTGCTTAATCAGTCTCTGAAATGACTTCATGACCAGTAAGGTAGGCGTTGCTGGCCTGAGGTCATTGAGCTTTTGGGCAGATTTGTTGTACCTTTGGGGCTGTAGATCAGTTCAAGAGGCCACACCTTCTTGTCTTATCTCTGCTCACACAGATATAGACACACATATCACTGACACAAGACTCAAATAAACAGATCTTCATAGGAGAGCCTGATGCACAGGGATTTTATCTACATTCCAGCCTTTGTTGCTGCCTGATGGGATAAGGATCGAATCTGACCTTTACATTGGTGTAAGCCTACTTCGTGTGCTAATCCATTGCATGAAACCACAGCGCCTGTGGGAATTGAGCAATTATCGTTGCAATTGCGAGAGGTCTCCTTCCTGTCACAAGTCTGAATGTGTTAACTCTGCTGAAATATGGAACACAAGGGATCAATAGGGATATGCTCCTTTGAATCCTGGCTGGTCTCCCTGCCTGTGCCATCCAGAATGCAGCCGCTCGACTGGTCTCAAACCTACCGAAGTTCTCTCACACTACACCGCTCCTCCGCTCCCTTCAGTGGCTTCCTATAACTACTTCCACTAGTACTTGCATATCGTTCTACTGACGGATCAGGCCCAGCTTGCAACCATGACGGTTACACCTTACATCCCAGCCTGCCCTCTCCGCTCCGCATCAGCCAATCGGCTTGCCGCTCCGTCACTGAGGGGAACACCTAGCAGGGCTCCAGACTGCTACCAAAATTTGAGTGTGGACTGAATTTAACATCGACCAGATGTCTCACCATATCAGTATGGAACAGCAACAAATAAGTGACAATTAAGACAGGACCAATATGTAACACGTGACACGTGAGCTCCCGCTGCTAGTCACAGTGAAGCCTCCGTATGTGACGAGCTGGGACAGACGGTCCCTGCCATCTGTCTGCAGCTCCTGAGCCGAGTGACAGCAGAAATGTACTAAACCAAAATAGTTTTCATATCGATCGTATGGTAAGAAATCAACAGTGGTTAACGGATTCACTGATGTTATTTCTCCGCCCAGTGCAGCGAGTGAAGCAGCAGGTGACACACGGACTGACCTGATCAGTCAGTGTATATACAGTTTATATGTTTAAACCACAGATATTGACTGATCTGATCAGTCAGTGTAGATAAAGTTCATATGTTTAAACACATATATGTGTTTAAACATATGAACTGTACACTGACTGATCAGATCAGTCTGTATATATACAGACTGATCTGATCAGTCAGTGTACAGTTCATATGTTTAAACACATATACAGACTGATCTGATCAGTCAGTGTAGATACAGTTCATATGTTTAAACACATATACAGACTGATCTGATCAGTCAGTGTAAATACGGTTCATATGTTTAAACACATATACAGACTGATCTGATCAGTCAGTGTAGATACGGTTCATGTTTAAACACATATACAGACTGATCTGATCAGTCAGTGTAGATACAGTTCATATGTTTAAACACATATACAGACTGATCTGATCAGTCAGTGTAGATAGGGTTCATATGTTTAAACACATATACAGACTGATCTGATCAGTCAGTGTAGATACGGTTCATATGTTTAAACACATATGTGATCTGATCTGATCTGATCAGTCAGTATAGATACAGTTCATATGTTTAAAACACATACAGACTGATGTGATCAGTCAGTGTAGATACAGTTCATGGCCCTCATTTATCAAACGAACGTACGGCAGAAAAACGTGGGTACGACCTTTTCCTGGCAAACTTCGGCATTTATCAATTCTGACATGAGCGGGAGGTACGATCAAATCTCACGTGTGGTCTGAGATCGTGTACACAAATTTGAGCCTGTGTATTTGCGGTGCAGCACAGCAAAACCTGTCTGAAAATAATGATTGATTGTACTCAGGTGCGTCTGAAGGCACCATCCATGAATGATTACGCATTCATCAATCGCAAAAACTACCACTCTATAAATGTGCAGGTGATTTGTGATGCCGAGCTATCGCTGTTAAACGTGGTGGCCAGGTGGCCAGGGGGGGGGGGGGGGGGGGGGGGGGCACGCGATTCTTTTATATTTCAAAAAAACTCGGCTCGAGCCCCCCGCGACCCCGACAGGGACAAGGTTGAAGATGAATGAATGAAAAGGAAAGCGCACTGCAGAGCCAAAGTCATCTCCTCGGTTAGTGGCTACCCTCGATAAATTGCATTAAATCAAACAAGGTATCAGATGATTAACATCTTGGTATGATTCTTCTAGATGACAGAGGTTATCCTCTAACAGAATACCTAATAACCCCGCTGGCAAACCCCGCTACAGAGCAGGAGCGCAGGTTCAGCAGTGCGCACAAACGCACACGGGTCACAGTGGAGCTGCTTCGGGTTGACTGCCTCCGTTATTCTTTTCCATACAGCGTTTTTATGGGCCCCTTTTATTCCACTCTTAAGACTGACAAAAAGCACATCTTTATTTTGCTCCATCTCGGATGTCAGGATGCCGATCTGTGTGTCGGAAAAGTGTCTTTTCTTCCCAGCGTTTCTCCTTTGCCCTCAGTGGGCGAGGCCTCCGAACCAGGAATATTTAAGGGCGTAACATGTTAATGACGATCGAATTCAGCCACCGCATTTATCAAGGCCCGCTCATTCGTACGCTGAGATTGGTCGGATACAAATGTTTCATAAATCACACGTGGGTCCTGTCATACGACCAATTCTGCGCTCAGATCTGCACCCGTTTTCACGCAAGATTGATAAATGAGGCCCCATATGTTTAAACCACAGATACAGACTGATCTGATCAGTCAGTGTAGATACGGTTCATATGTTTAAAACACATAAACATATACAGCGGTCGATCGACTTAATAAAATTGAAACGTATCTGAAATTAGCGAGTGACAGTCGTCACACCGCTTCTTATCTAGCTCACTCTGTGGAGCAGTGCCGTGGGTTGACAGGCGCGGGGCAGGGCCCTTTCAGACGGCGAGGCCCCCCTGCAGTGAAACGGGTTGGGGTGTAGGGGTTATACTCTACCTCTGTGAGTACCATAGGCTACACCGCGGCTAACACTATGCAAAGTACTATGCAAAGACACCTGCAGCACCACCACAGCTCTCTGCTAAAATACCCCCTGTAAAATAAAAAACTAAAACTTTAGTGTTAAAGTTTAGTCTTAAAATCCCGTTGCGTCTCGTTCTCATGAACTCAATATCGTGTATCGTTTCGTCACAACCCTTATTCTGAATGTATGGTATATTTTTTTAATATTGTACTGTCATGACAGTGATGGTACTGTCGGTTTACCTTCTATGTTTCATCTTCAAAAGAGCACAATAGAAATGTGACACTGAATTTAAAACAGCACATTGTAATTTCTGCATCTATTATTGATTTACAGTATGTGCCACTAACATTTCTGGTTGCGCCCCTAAACTTTTCAGTTGGGGGGCACAGTGCTCCTGGAGAAAAAAAGTCAGTGTGGAGCCCCGCCTAGTCACTTGACTAAGTCACGACTGTTTGCTGTCCTGGCTCCCAAACGGTGGAACGAGTTCACCATTGACATCTGGACAGCAGAAAGTCTACATCTACAGTACAGTGTACATCTTCTTCTGCAGGCTAAAAATGCATCCTATAGGTAGCACTCTTGTTTGGCTTATTTGAAGCTCACACACTTAATACTAGCTCTCCTGGTTTGTACCTTAATTGTTGAATGCACTTATTGGAAGTCACTATGGACAAAAGCATCAGCTAAATAAAATCCAATGTAATGTAATTGATTCTGTATTAGCTTTTATTCCAAATTAAACCATAAAATGAAAAAGACATTTAAGAAACATTTTGAAGACAGCACCTTTTGAAGCTTGAAAAGGTCTCTGACTTCTACATGGGCCCTACCTTTGAACAATTTAGTAATAAGGAGGTGGGTAGAGACGGATGTGTAGTGTAACCATATACAAAGGGCTTCTCTTTCAAGCTGAAGATGTTAACTTTCTATGTAAATTTTTTTTCCCCTATCTGCTGAAACTGTCGTTATATCGTGATAATACATTAAGACGATCTGTGAAAAAATGATGTAGCTCTACCAGCACCTTCTGCTCCCTGCCTGTTCCTAATGACATCTGAAAGATTCCACTGCAACCAAGAGGAGGTTTTGACGCAGCGTCAAAGAGTGCTCGTGAAGTATTTTAGTGTTTAGCTGTAGACAGGCCACATTTAAAGACGTAATGTGAACAGACAAACAACAAATCGGATTTGAGCATTAAGACCTGCAGTGTGAATCTAGCCTACAAACTCATAAAGAAGGCAGGGTCTGTTGTCAGCTCTACGCTTGTCACCCTGGAGGAGGTTGTGGAGCACAGGATCCTGGAAAAACTGCTGGTGATCATGGACAATGTCTCCCATCCCCTCCATGAAACCCTGGACAAGCTTCAGAACAGCTTCAGCAGCAGACTCATCCAACCTCGCTGCCTTAAAGAACGGCACAGGAAATCATTCCTACCTACTGCCATCAGACTCTACAACGCTGCACAACAACGTTGAGCGTCGCTCAGGGAATAAACTCTCACTACTCGAAGTGACCTATCACTGAAATGCACCTTTCTCTCTCTTGCACATTAAAATCCACATAGTATATTGTAATGTAGTGTTTATCTGTGATACTGTACTTATATTGTAGTTCATATTTTGTATTTTATATTTTATTTTATTTTTTGTACTTCTGATTGTTTTGTACCGCTGCTACGATGACCTTATTTCCCCTTGGGGATAAATAAAGTTATCTATCTATCTATCTATCTATCTATCTATCTATCTGTCTATCTATCTATCTATCTATCTATCTATCTATCTATCTGTCTGTCTATCTATCTATCTATCTATCTATCTATCTATCTATCTGTCTATCTATCTATCTATCTATCTATCTATCTAACATGCTATCAAGAACTGCTCATTCTCTGCTCAGGACACCATTACTCCACTATATCTTTTCTAGAAAATATTTGTTGGCTGCTATATTAATGTGCTGATTGTCTAGCACAGCTTTGTATTGTGTTGATGTTAGTCACATTGTGTAATGAGTTTCCCAAAAGAAAACCTTTTTATTGTTCTTTTAAAGTTATTTCATTTTCAGAATTAATTTAAATTACAAAAAGTTGCGGCGGCACTTGTTGGAGGAGTTCTAACTCACTCTTAGCTGATAGCAAGCACAGTGCTCCTCAAACAGCAGGCGGTCCCACATTCTCATTCTCTCAGGTTTAATTTTTCAATCATATCTTCCAATCTCAATAGAGCTTTTTACGGTCTTAGAGTAGCACGCTGCTGTTTGACATGCTGCCCGTCAACTTGATTGAAAGCCATCAG
The DNA here is from genome assembly GCF_963691815.1 of Echiichthys vipera. Taxonomy (NCBI): domain Eukaryota; kingdom Metazoa; phylum Chordata; class Actinopteri; order Perciformes; family Trachinidae; genus Echiichthys; species Echiichthys vipera. The sequence continues at coordinate 4,944,664 of NC_139838.1, read as the reverse complement.
GAATGCTTTTGCCAGTCAATTTCTGCAGATGATGAGTGGTTGCTCGTGTCTGGAGTCTGTGCCCCCTTGAAATCCTCATAAATCACGCAGATTGAAAGGAAAGCCATTGCTTCACTGATGATAATCAGCTCCTTCAGAGTCCCGCTGTGCAGATAAAATGGTGACAACGATGACAATGCCTGTGATGGACATGTGCTGTATCTATTTATGCCATTGTGATTGCTTTTGTAAGATCTTTCAGACAGTATAGTGTCTTCAGGATCAGTTATCATATGAAACTGCACATATTTCACTTATTCACACTCTGTAATATTTCTGTGGCAGGTGCTTGTGAATGGGTTGCTCCCATGGCATTTGTCAAACTGTGGGATCAGAAAGCTTCCTGGTGCCGATTAACTTAATTAGTCTCCATGGGTTATTAGTGGCTGCTCAGATACCAGGCCTCTTTGATGGGCTCAGGTCCTACTGAGACCTGACCTTTGACTCCACTTCAGTCTACATTTGAATATGAAATGTGAAGAAAGAAAACTATGTATTTTGTTTTCATGGTATTATTACATCTCAAAAAATAAACTGAACATCATTGCTTGTGCCAAATTTTATCATAATTTATATAGGGTTATCTTTATTACTACATTCTTCAAATAATGTGGTTTTTATCTGTAATTGTCGATTGATTAGTGGATTTTTACATTGTGATGTTTTAGACCAGGTATATTAGCAGAACATATCCATAGCATGTTAGACTCAAGGTCACCTTCATAACGTGTGATAAATAAACAACACAAAAATGCAAAATGCTCGCCAAAACTAGTCACACCAGCAGGCAGCAGCAATGCAAATTTGTGACAGTTGTTCAATAAAAGGTTCTGATATTTCCACCAGAGATGTGTTGTAACATAGCGATCAGATCAGGAGAGGGATCAAGTTTATCTGTTATGAACTCAAGTAAAAGCACAGTAGCTAGAGTTTGCAGTTTGAGCACAAATAAATGCTGCAGCTCCTCCAGTCCACTGGAAGAGTCCCATGCTGTTTTCTGTAGTGGAGTGATGGAGGCTAGCTCTGGAGGCTAAGGGAGAAAACAAGTATCCCCCCCTGTGCTTTTCGACTACGGTCAGGACGCCAAAGCAGGAAAAGTTAACACTGAGCTACTGTAAGATATTCTATCAAGTTTGCTTTTAGAGAAATGCTCTGAATGAATTTCAGTTTAATCTCAGTTAGCTTGTGTATGTCCAAAGCTTTTACTGTGTAAGGCAAGAGCAGAACGAGTGTAGTTACCTGTGCTGCTGTCTGATACATGGATGTATTTGACTAAAATGATTTTAGTAGATAAACGGAATTGGGAGTCAATGTTGACATTTTTTTCCGGGATTGAGAGGGAACGGGAGTCTTTTTTATTTTTATTTTGTAACGGGAATGGGATGTTTTTAGGGGGTAGAGACTGACACGGGAGGTCTATCTAGCTAACGATTGTAGCTAACTGTCAACTATCTATCTAGGGTCTGCCGCATCATGCCTGTGTGCGCTGTCCCTGGGTGCACAAACAGCGGTGAAGATGACAGTGCGTCCTTTTATTTCCCATCTACGTCGGAGTCCACTGGAAAAAGAGTGGAACGTGTTTTTAATGAGTCGCGTCGGACTTCTGTATATGTAGCGCTCATTTCCGGTTCAACAGTTTTGGCCAAAAAGGCTCAGTCTATCACCTGGAGCTGCTCTCCCTCTCCTAACAGCACAAATGCCTGATGCCCTGAAAATGGAGGTTGATAATGTGAGTTGCATACCATAGATAAAGTTAAGAAATACGTTACTGACTTATTATTAGAGTATTATCAGACTATATGTAAGGTTAACGTCATCTAACTTAGTTGTGCTAACAGTTAGCTTTGGTGATTCGTAGCTAACATGAGTGTAATGTAACTGATGGTGATGCGGCATGTGTCTTGAGCTAATGTTAATTAATTTGGCTAGGTAATCCCCATTAACACTGGCCTGGAAACGCTGCTATTCCCTTGGGCCATGTTGTGTGTGGATGTCATGGAGATGTCAATCGAAAGTGGATCAGCAACACACCTGCAGTCCTGAGAAATGGTCTAAACAGCTAAATTAGTTGTTTTTTAAAACTTGTCTTCTAATAGTTATTATTTTTATTTTTACTTAGGTTTTTGTAGATGCTTAATGAGACACTGAACTTTGATATAATTTATACATTTTTACTTTAAGGAGATAAAACTGAGCTTTTGAGACAGAGAGGGAATCAGGTATATTCAGACAGACAGTATGAGAAAATAATGTGTTTCTCGAGCATTGTGAAAATCAAAAATACAAGTATGGACCTGAAAATTGGCATAATATGTCACCTTTTAGCACCCTCAGACTCCACTCCGGCCACAACCTAAAATACACAATCTGAGAATCTAACATATGTGAGTGTTGGTAAACTTCACATTCCAAATATTCCCCCTATTCTATCTGCATTATGTCTATACAACCATTCCCAAGATTCCGTCTTTCAGAATGCCCCACAGTTTTCTGGTGGGGATGAAATGCCTGCTGCAGATTCTCAAGGACACAGGTTCTGAATAACTCTGGTATTTCTCCTCAGAAAGTCATTGGCCTTAGAGGGCAGGGATTTATTTTCAAAAGCAGAAATGATGAATCAGAGATGTGTTTTCTTTTGCTCTTAGAAGTAAACAAGAAGTGACTCTAAGAGGTTTAGAAATCTTCACATTAAAACTAATTTAACTAGGTACACAGGTCATCCATTTCTGCTAAACACAGCAGGATTCTGCACTGAGCTCACTAAACCAAAGCTCGGCTTGCAAAGAACAAACAAACAGCGTCTCCTTTGTGTGTCGATAAACTCCAGCAAGTACACATGTTTTGAGGCTGACCCTCTTTGGACAGATTTTGGTGTGATGTTTTCCACGCGCATCGAGGCAGAACCCATTCACCATACAGAGAGAAGAGAAGAATTGTAAACATACGACCATGTAGAGACAGAAATTACATGTTGTCGTGTGAATTACATAAATATAGGGGTGCACCGATTGCAATCTTATGGCCAAGCCCGACTGCCGATTTAGTAGAGAGTCTGACCTGCCGATACCGATTTTTGCCAATTCTTTCACCCCTTAGAACTATAATTCACAGCATACAGAAACATTTTTGGACCTTTTCTTTCTTTTAGGGTCAGGTTAAATCCAACACACTGGTGCCGTGTCAATGTTTTGTGCAATGCCAAAGAATCCGTGGGTTCTCCAATTCGCATTTCCAAGTTTACCAATATTTTATCAATTAAAATTAAGATAACCAATTTTTGGCATTTGTGGATCGATTCAGAATCTTCCATGTCTGCATTGCGATGCATCTAAGAATCGATTTTTTCCCCCACCCTTAGTTATAACCTGATAGTATCTAATGACAATGTGAACACACTAACATTGTAGCAGATATTATTGTATGTATGCTGTGACACTCACTGCCAGTTACAAGCTAACAGACAACATAAACAAATACCTAGAAAAGTTCACTTAGCAGAATGCAAATCTCCACAAGGCATGTCTCCCTCTAGCCTCGTGAGCCCATCCTGATCTCTGAGCTCCATTATATTTTACTCTCAGATCAGTCTGGTAACGTGCGGTGGAGAAAATTTGGAGAAGTTTACCAAGCGACCGAACATCAGCCATGGTGGAGGTGGATTTAAGTGACGAAAATAGAAGCGATTGTTCAGTGTAAACAACATGGAGGCTTCCAAGGATGAGATGAGCACAGCTATGGATCAAGCCACTCACTAACTCTTTTTTCTCTTTGATCCTTTTGTTGAATATGGACCGGGCTCCGGAAATTGGGCCTTTGATCCATAAATTCACGTTACACAAACGTCAAATATCATTTAGCCACATGTTTGATTCTTTCTAAGCTTTGCCCTGATGCTGTTAGTACGTCATATGCTTCCTTGATCTGATCAGTCAGCGTCAATCAGTGACAATGAAATGGCTGGGATGAGGATCAACACCTCTAAATATGAGGCCATGGCTCTCAGCAGAAAACCGGTGGATTGCTAACTCCTGGTAGGGAGTTCAAGTACCTCAGGATCTTGTTTATGAGCGAGGGGACGAAGGAGCGTGAGATTGGCCGGAGAATCGGAGCAGCGGGGGCGGTATGCAGTCGCTCTACCGCGCCATTGTGACGAAAAGAGAGCTGAGCTGGGAGGCAAAGCTCTCGATCTACCTGTCAATCTTCGTTCCTACCCTCACCTGTGGTCATGAAAGCTGGGTCATGACCAAAAGAACGAGGTCGCGGGTACAAGCGGCTAAAATGGGTTTTCTCAGGAGGGTGGCTGGAGTCTCCCTTAGAGAGAGGGGGAGAAATTCAGCCATCCGTGAGGAACTTGGAGTAGAGCCGCTGCTCCTTTGCGTTGAAAGGAGCCAGTTGAGGTGGTTCGGGCATAATAGTAGAATAATGTTTAGGAAAAAACAAATACCAGATGTATTTTACCACAAAAACTCACCCTTTTAGTTGCCAGGAGTATTAACATTGATGAATACGTTTGCATAATGTCCACATAAGTGAACTGAGACGATGAATGTGACATAGAAACTAACCCCGGATAAGCGGTTGAAGATGAGTGAAATGTTAAAACTGCAAAATATGAAACTCAAACCACTCAAATAACACAATAAAATCAACAGACTGCCCTTAAATGTCCTTTGTCTAATGTTTGATGAATGATCTCTTGAGGATCCTTCTGGTGATAATTTACATGAAACTCTCTGGACTCATTCAGTCTGACCAATGAATGGTGTGCGTGAGTAAGAGTCAAGATGTGTGATAACACAGAGCCATCATTCTAACTGAAATTAGAAAAAACAACATGTTATGTCACATCATTGTGTGGCTCCAAAACTTGAGAGTGGTCTGACGTGGTGTGTGTGTGTGTGTGTGTGTGTGTGTGTGTGTGTGTGTGTGTGTGTGTGTGTGTGTGTGTGTGTGTGTGTGTGTGTGTGTGTGTGTGTGTGTGTGTGTGTGTGTGTGTGTGTGTGTGAGAATGTGAGCTGGTATTGAGTGTGTCGCTGCCGGGCGCTCTGCTGCAGCGCGTTGCTGTGGTAAGCTGGCGGAAACATGCCCAGATGAAATGTCATGCCTTTTCAAGAAGGTGTCACTCAATGGACTGACTCTATTCTCTCTGCTGCCTCTTCGCATTAGGCTCCCGATAATGACCCTCCCTATGGTGCCGCACAATTTCTGTGCATTTGAGAAACACAAATACAACATCACAGCTCCTCCGTGTCTCCTTAACCTGCACATGTTGTCCAATCTTACATCCAATCTCTGGGCAGCACAAATGGCTGCTGACTCAGAGCTGCTGGTAAGGCTGGTGGTGATGGACAAAAACATGGGGCTACTTAGAAACAAAGAACTTTCAGTAACAGTAAGTACTTAATTAATAAAACTGACCAGCCACAGCCATGCACATGTATTGTGGTGAATGCCAAGTGTTGTAATAATGATTAATAAGCATTACTTTCCTGACTTTATCATCTTTGTGGCCCTTCAAATAAAGTGGTGACCTGGTCTGTCTTTAACACTGATAAATTACATATGATAAATGGTGGTGTATTTATCATTTGCTGCTTAGATTTTAGACTTTGCTTACGAATCAATCATCTCAGTGTTCTCTCAAATAAGGTCTGTGTGTTCAGGCATGCATTTTGAAAAATTACAAATGCTATTTAGATCATCATTTTGGACTCCATTTTAAATATATAAATTTTATTTAAATTCAATTTTATTTTCTTTAGAATGCAAAGTTATTTCAAGACACTTTACATATATAGTAGGTCTAGACCAAACTCATTTATTATTTATAGAGACCCAACAATTCCTCCATGAGCAACAGTTGGTCGCATTGCAGAGAGAGGGACCCCGAGCAAACACACAATTATCATAAACAACTATAGTAGTACTGTAGGAATACAACTAATAATAGTTATGGCAGTGATAATATATTTATTCTTGGAGGATATATTTATACTGCAGAAGAAGGCCATAAGAGTTGTAAGTTGACCTGGTTATTATGACCCAACAAACACACTTTTCATTAAACTATATACATTAAAATAATATGACCTAGTTGAGATGTATACAGAACAATTTTATAAAGCGGATCATTATTTACTCCCAAAATGTCTGCAGAACTGGTCTGAATCTAGAGAAAGTCCCCATCAACTCAGGAAAAGGGCATTTTTTAAAAACTAACATAAAAAATAGATGTGTGTCTGTAAAAGCTGTGAATTTATGGAATAATCTTGAGGAGGAACTTAAAATCCGCAAGTTCAAAACAAATAGAAATTAACAGCAAATACAGCAAAGAAGCAAGCACGTAATATTAATTTATGTATTTCCGATATAAGGTTTTGTTTGGGACTCTTTTTGTTTGGGATTCTTTTTTTTTTTTTTTCTGACTGACCTGAATTACAATTATACCAATAATTTAAATGTAAGAAGGGTTGGTATAATAAGCTGTAACTTCAACCGACACTTTTTCAGTCTACAGAACATGTTTTATTCCTAAATTGATTGTTATTTTAATTTGAGGCCTTATATGTGGACTGAAATAAAAGAATGAATGAATGAGGATAAAAAGTAGCAATAATATCAGTAATAATAATAGAAATATGAATAATAATAACAACTGTGGAAGTGAATTTGATAGAATTAAATGAGTGAAGCAATAATACTATTTAGTAATGGTAACTTTAGTATTAGGATTCCTGATAAGCACCGGTGTGAAAATAATACATACATCATACTGTACATGATAAATGTTTATTTCTCTGCAGTGGCAGTAAATGCAACCCATTGGCCTGCCTGTAAGGATCCAACAAATCCCCTGACCCTCCCGTCACACTGTGCTCCCTCACTCCTCTGTGACATTTTTTAACATGCACTAGCAGAATTGGAGGGTGTAGTTACCCTTTTAAGTTTGTTGTGTACACATTTCTGAAAGATCAGGGGGTCACCAAACACATTAGGATTGATCCTCTGGGGATTAGGAATATCCCCGGCAGATGTGATGGAATCGCGATTTTAAGATACTCTGTCATGGACCCAGGGTTAGTCACATGGAAATTTTGACTACCACCTGGTTGTGGTGCTGTAGGTCAGTGCTCAAAAGAATCAGGAGGATATTATTACCTGGGTTTGTGGATATTGTGGGGATTTTTAAAGATTTGTGATTATTTTTGTCACAATATAATTGAAGTTATGTTATTACTCACTGTGCACTTATGGAAGTTAAAAAAATGTATTTAGCATGCTTTCTCATTATTATGAATTTAACACAGATGGCATAACTAATGGATGTTGCAGATAAGCTCCAGGTTCAAAGTGGGTGCAGTAAGATGAGAGGGGATCAGCCACAGGAAGTGGAAGTTACAAAGTAGGGAGGTGTATTTCAACAGGAACTCGCTGTTGATTGGAGGAACCTTGTGACCAGGGGAGCGGAGGATTCAACTCATGAACAAATGAGAACCAGTCTGGGAGTGATTGACAGTCTGAGGCCTGGACCAGGGACTGCCTCAGCAACATTCTGAACCAATGAACTTTATTGCTGTATAAATTCTTTGTGAAGGGAGAGGGCTCTGGGATCTTTCTGGCTCATTGGTTGCAGCAACAGTTTGGCTGAAAGCCAGGATGACTGTGATTTCTGACCCCAGAGAGACCGCTTGACCAAGCAGAATATTCTTTGTTGTTTTTATAATAAACTTTTTAAACTTCAAGAAGTAGTGTGGCTTTCCTTGAGTAAAAACAATAATGTCCCGATAAATTTATTTGCCACTCTGACCAGCATACTTTTGCTCGAAGCATTTAATAGGCACACATATTCCTATTTCTGGCTTTAGATTTGGAAGGGGTAGTTCAGGGTTTGATAGCCTATGGATACAATCATTACTCTTCTTCGGAGTGAGCGTGTCTCTGGTGCGTCAATCGAAGCCTGGTTGTTACAGATGTACAAATCTGTACCCAGAGGGACATGCAGGAGACATTTTCAGATATGTCAAAATAATAAAAATGTTAGTTTGAAAATATGCTTTTTTTTGCACAAGAGATGCCAATTGTGATAAAAATAAAAAAAAGATGCCAGTCCTTGAGGCTTCAAATATCAAAGCTGAAATGTGAGGTTTTCAAGAGTCTCTGGTTTCTTTCTTGCCAGATGCTATTAAAGGCTCCGTGGTAGACAGCATGTAAATGTTCAATGAAGATTAAAGACCAAGTACAAACTGCTTTCTATAAAAACAAAGAGGTATTGTCTCACACAGCATGCAATATTAATCCACATGAAATGTTAAAGCATAAAAATACTTTCAATGTGTTATGTTGATTCATTAGAAATTCAGAGAAGTGGCAACATGTAGACACAACCGTAAAAGCCAGTGTTTTACACTACATCCTAGTTCTTATTGTTTTCCAAGTAATTATCATGAGGCTGAGACCCCAAATAATAAAATCCTAAAATTAGCTTTGAAGCCGGCTGCAGACATCATCCACTATGTCCTATAGAAAAAAACCTGCTGAATAATTGACTTTGAATAATTGATGCTCTCCCCAGCTCCCTAATCATTTTAAGGAAGGCTGAGTGGAATGTTCAGAAGGGAAGACATTAGGAGGAAGCGGTTTTATATCACTGTTCAGTCTGCGGAAGTAGCATGTTGGTGATTATGATGATTTAACTGCAAAATGTACTACACTTCCAGAGTTTGGTGGCAGAGCAGCTTGAAAAGGTAAAGTAGAACATACCTTATCATTTTATTCTGGGAGCTGTAATCGTTCTCTAGACTGTAGAAGTCAGTTAACGACAGCTGTCATCCAGTAATTGCCTCGTGAGGTGAGTAAAATGAAGCTTGGCTTCAAAGTCATTAAATGAAGTGAACCTGCACTTAAAGCTCAGATTAATAAGACTATGATATTCCAGGTGGCTCCACAGAAGAAACAATTTAGGTTAATCAATAAAGCTCTTAATTAGGGGCAGAAGAAGAAGGGGTCTCATGTTTCATTTGTTGGTAGTGTCAGTGGTTAGATGGTACAAGGTGTCTTCTTTAAAGATGCCTTATGATGCTAGTTTTCAGGATCATAGTTGCTTTTGTCGGGTCAACTACAATAGGTTCACATGCTTTGATCTTTAAAAAACATTTTATTATATATTTCTCATATTATCCATTGCTGCAGCACCCACGCAGCACATTTGTGTGGCAGCTCTGTCTGAGCTAAAGTTAGCTTTAATAGGTTAACCTCCAAAATAAACAGCATAAAAGTGTCCGAACTAAGAGCTTACAGTTTGAGCCTGTGTACAGCCTGACCAATAGGGAAGTCAGGATTCTTGAGACGGAGAGACAAATTCTGGAACTTCAGAGAAACCTCTGATATCGACCAACACCCTAGAGTTCAGAGCTGAGCACAGCAGAACCAGACGGTCGGCAGGGCTCACGTCTAAATGCAATACTTCATTATTTGACACTTTGGTATTATTTAACATGACTATAAAACATTATAACTACATTCATAGGTCAGAAGAGACGAAAAGCAGAATAGGTCCTCTTTAAAGGTAATGAATCATGGAAGACACTACTATTATTTATTCAGATGGTATTCAGATCTTGTATTCAAATTGTGATACCACAATAAAAAATACTTTAAAAAAAGTAAAAGTTAGGTCATCAAAAACTTACTTCAAACCTGCATTAATTGATTATTTTTTTGGGCCATTTGGGGACATTACAACAATATGTAAACACAACACTGACATAGCTTATTTATCTTTAGCTTTTTTATCTTAACATAACAGCTTCAAAATCATGTTGATTCTACTTGTAATAAGGAGAATGGTGCCCTGCCATTTCATGGAAGAAGTCCTGCAACATTACTGATTTTGGGGAAACTGGATCATGTTTTATGGGGAAAATGTTTTCTGGTTTTCCGTCTGATGTTCCCCAGCTTCTCTGCCTTAACCCTCAGGGATTTACAGAGTTACCTGATGGACAGAAATCTTTACTTGTTGCTAAAGTAATGCTAACAGCTAACCACTGCTAACAGTGGCGGCAGTCAGCCACTTAACTCAGTTAGCTATGCTGCCAGAACTGGTAGCGCAGAGCACCGGATGAGGGTTATTGTTAACAGGTTTTCTGAAACTGTACGGGGGCCAATTGAAATTGCATACATAACTTCCTTGAGGCCTGGTGTTGGCAGTTTAAAAAGACTGGAAGTTTAGTCCTTCATTAAGTAATCGGAGGATGGATGGAGCTGTGCGTCGCTGTACTTTGTGGGCGTAGCCGGCATTCTGTGCCTGGAGTGGAGTTAACCAATAGTGTCAACCCAACATGGGTTCACGTCTGGATAGAATATTCCGAATTTCTTCAAGGCAGACAGGACAGGACATCATATAATTTAACCATTTTATAAAGCGAGGGGAACTGATTTCCACTTTCTCAGAATAACCATATGACCATCATCATGCTGGGGGAAGGGTCAACGAGAAGTTGGAGCAACCTAATATCACAGAGAACCAGTGAGGGGCTAGCTGTCTGTTTATGTAGCTGTACAAATGAAACTCCTGAGCTTAGGGCAAGACCAGAAATGTTATCCTAGGATCCTGTCACCGACTTGCACTTATCACAGATAGAAGAGACAGTAGGAAAGATTCTGTTCAGTCACAGAAAAGTGCTGCTGATGGAGTCTGACATTGATAGAGCATGCTTTGATCCAAGCCTTTCATCCATATCTTGTCTGAAATCTCCTCACCAATGAAGAGAAGAGAAAAAAGACAAGACCAACAAACTGTGAAATGAAGTGTTTGGAGGTAGGGATTTAAGTGATAAGGTCATAAGAGGGTTGTTTGGACATCATATCAAAGTGAGGGAGAGACTGCATTTTTAACTTGCAGATAATGAAAAAAGTGACCAGGAAGGAGATCAGATTTTGCGTGAAGTTGAGCCAAAGACTTGTTTGTTAACGTAGAGATCCTTCATCGCAGACAGACCCTTATCTAACCTGAAAAAACAGCATCCATCAAGCCTAAAACAGGGACTCAGTCATATTGGACATTTAATAGAGGCTCAGCACACACTCTTGATATGCCTTGGGATTTTAAATGAGATAATGAGTCAGTTATGATAATGATCAGGTCTATTATCATAAAGAAGGAGAAGGTAAGAAAAATGGGTAGGTTTTGAAAAAAGTCGGGTAAATTGCGGGATTACGGCTATCTTAATAACATTTACATTAACACACCCTATTAGTTATAATAGGAATTTTAACAATCAAATCCACATAAGCTAAGTTTAAAAAGAGCTTTGGGTTTTTGGCAATATTAATCCCTATATACACAGAATAATCGGTGAGAAATTCTGAAGGATAGATTACCAAGAAAGCTAGAGTCCAGGCCATTAGACAGAAGTATGATAAAACTTTTTCCCAGTTAATAGTAAATCAAGAAAGCTGCCCAAAGTTTTTCATCAGCTCAAGAAGAGGAGAGAGGGATGTTCTTAAGTCCGACAGTCAGGATCACATCATCGCATTCTAGTGATTTTGGAACTGATTTGAATAATTGAATATCACATAACCATGTTGATTTACTCTGTCTGACTGAAACCTGGCTGTGTCCTGAAGAATATGTTGAATGAATCCACCCCTCCCAGTCATATTAATACTCATGTTCCTCAAGGCAGTGGTCGAGGAGGAGGCGTTGCAGCTATTTATGACTCAGACCTATTAATCAACCCTAAACCTAAACTAAATTATAATTCATTTGAAAGTTTTGTTCTTAGTCTTTCACATTCAACCTGGAAAACTTTATCTCTCTATTAGATTCGATTGGTTTTAGTCAGAGTGTACATAAACCTACTCACTGTTTTAATCACACCCTCAACCTTCAAATCAATGACTTAATAGTCTTTCCACAGAATCCTATTTTACCAGACCATTATTTAATAAGTTTTGAATTCGTATTACAGGACTACTCACCTCTGGGCAAACATTTCTACACTAGTTGTTTATCTGATAATGCTGTAACTAGATTTAAGGAAGTGATTCCATCTGCATTTAATTTTAATGCCTTATCCCAATATTTAAGATTCCTGCACTAACGTTAGTTTCTCTGAAATGTATCCCCTTGTGACAGTGTTGTAGGCTCACTACGAACAACACTTTAAAAGGAAGATAATGGATCAGAGGAAGTTAGCTCCATGGTATAACTCACAAACCTGTGAATTAAAACAAATATCGCAGAGATTGGAAAGTAAGTGGCGTTCCACTAAACTGAAGGAATCTTGCTTAGTTTGGCAAGAAAGTCTCAAAACATATAGGAAGGCCCGCCGTAATGCCAGAGCAGCCTATTACTCATCTTTAATAGAGGAGAATAAGAACAACCCTTGATTTCTTTTCAGCACTGTAGCCAGGCTGACAGAGAGCCACAGCTCTATTGAGCAATGTCTTCCTATAACCCTCAGTAGTAACGACTTCATGACCTTCTTTAATGACAAAACTATAACTATTAGAGACAAAATCAATGCAACTGCCACCAATACATCTTCAAATTCAGGAATTTAGGAAGGTCTCCCAAAGAATTGTAACTGAAACCTTGCCATTATCATCGATAAGCAGGAAATCTCAGATCTTGGCTGATAATTTATAAAATAATGGCCAATTTTGTATAATCACAAAACATTTATCTGAGTGTAGGGAATCCAATTGTTACGTACATCGAGACTGAAATTGATTTTCATTGATAAGGGCATGATCGGAAACTAGATTTAAGTAGTGGGGCTACATTAGAGAGCGATCTGTCCAATCAGGGACCAAAATAGAGGATAAACTCTCGTCAAGATATCCATCCATCTTCAACCTATCATTGTAGAAGATTTTTTTACAGGGTCGCAGGGGGCGGGTGGGGGGTGGGGGGCTGGAGCAGTCCCAACGTGATGCCAGTCTATCATAGAGACACACATAAAGACAGACAACCATTCACACTCACATTCACACCCAAGGGAAATTTAAAGTCATCAATTAACCTACCACATGCATGTCTTTGGACTGTGGGAGAACGCAGGAGAACCCGGAGATAACCCGGATTCATGTCACTGAGGTAGTCAAACAACGCCACAGTGGCAAAGCCCTGGGGATTGATGAGATTCATCCAGAAATGCTGAAAGCTTTGGGTGGTGAAGGGCTGTCTTGGTTGAAACGTCTCTTCAACATTGACAGTGCCAAGGGAGTCGCAGACCAGGGTGGTGGTTCCCCTGTTAAAAAAAGGAGGACCAGAGGGTGTGTGCCAATTACAGGGGTATCACACTACTCAGCCTCCCTGGTAAAGTCTACTCCAAGGTGCTGGAAAGGAGGGTTCGTCCTATAGTCGTACTTGGTCATGACTGAAAGAACGAGGTCGCAGATACAATCGGCCAAAATGTGTTTTCTCAGGAGAGTGGCTGGAGTCTCCCTTAGAGAAAGGGTGAGAAGTTCAGCCATCCGTGAGGAACTCGGAGTAATACCACTGCTCCTATGCAGGAGGAGTAAGGAGCAGCGATTCTACTTTTGTTCTACACCTCTTAAGGTGGTTTGGGCATCTGGTAAGGATGCCCCCTGGGCACCTCCCTAGGGAGGTGTTCCAGGCACGTCCAGCTGGGAGGAGGAAGACCCAGGACCAGGTGAAGAGATTATATCTCTACACTTGCCTGGGAACGCCTCGGGATCCGTCAGTTAGCACTGGTTAATGTGGCCGGAGAAAGGGAAGTTTGGGGTCCCCTGCTGGAGCTGCTTCCCCCGCAAGTGGTTGAAGATGAGTGAGTGAGTGTGATGAGAGCATTGAGTGATGGCAAAAGCAACGTAAATGGCACATAAAGCCAATTAGGTTAAGCAGGTGATAGAAATATGAATAATAATAATTATGCCGGTAAATATGATTGAATAACATGAATAGCAGTAATAACAGCTGCAATGCTAGAAGAAATACAGCTGATAATGTTTTAATGGCAGTGAATATTATAATTAATAAAATGTATGATAATATATATATCAATATGAATATTAATAAAAAAAATATGGGCCAGTTAACTGTAGGGTTGCAAAGGGGCGGAAAATTTCCGGTAAATTTCCGGAAAGTTTCCGGTAAATTTCCATGGTAAGTTAAGCTCGGGAATTTTGGAAATATTCCATATTGGAAACTTAGGAGAACTAACTGGGAATATATTATTTCCAAGCATAAATATAAACAGAAGTCATAAGAAAAACTCCATGCAAAATGATTTCAACAGATTTATTTGTAATACAGTGGAATAGAACACGTTTCAATAACTTGTTTCATGGATGAACAAAAACAGAAATGTTGAGTTTAATAATACCATCCCCTAACCCCACTCCCCCCCCAAAAAAAATGCCCCCCATCCAGAAATCTCCACAAAGTCCCATTCAAAAGGTTAAATGAAAAATGCCACTTTTCCTCCAAAATGTCTCTTTAAACATGCAAATCTTCCTTCAAGCAATCCTCTTTTCTCTTCTTTGCTCAGTCAATAGACTCTTCCTGGACCTCATCATCATCCAACAACATGTCCACTTCCTCAATATCCAACTCTGAGTCTTCCTCTTCAGTGTCACTTTCCAGCCTTGTTGAGGATGGCTCTGTGTCAGGCTCAAACAGCCGTAGGTTTGCCCGAATGCCAACCAGCTTTTCCACTCTCACATTTGTGAGCCTGTTGCGAACCTTTGTGTGGGTGTTCCCAAACAGTGACCAGTTGCGCTCGGAGGCGGCTGATGATGGTGGGATTTGGAGGATGATGGAGGCTACAGGTGCAAGGGCCTCAGATTCACATAGTCCCTTCCACCAGGTGGCTGCAGATATGTGCTGGCATGACTGCCATATTCCATCCCCTTTCCAAAGGCCTTGCTTTGTTCGATACTTTGCCAAACTGCCTAGAACTTTGCCTTTATCGAGACCCAAGCGGTCAGACATGGCTGTAATGACCGCATAGGCACCGTTGATCTCTTCCCCAGAAAGTATGCCCTTGTCATATTTGGGGTCCAGCATGTATGCTGCTGCATGCACTGGCTTCATGCAGAACTCCCTCCGCTTTTCCAATGACTTGACCACAGCCGTTTCCTCTGCTTTCAGCAGTAGGGAAGTGGGCAAAACTGTCTGGATTTCCTCCTTGAGCTCTGCAAAAAGGCACTGGACATCCGATAAGATGGCACCATCCCCCTCTATCTTTGCTATTGCTGCTGCAATAGGTTTGAGGATTTTCTGACTGCTAGATACCCTTTCCCAGAACACATCATCCAAGATGACCTTCTTGATGTCACTGTCGATGCCTGCAGACTGGGATATGGCCATCTCTTGCAGAGACTCCTTTCCCTCCAGAAGGCTGTCAAACATGATAACAACACCACCCCATCGCGTTATGCTGGGAAGCTTCAGTGTAGTACCCTTGTTCTTTTCCTTTTGCTTTGACAGAAATGTAGCGGAAGTTACTTGTTTGCCTTTAACATATTTGACAACTTGCTTCGCTCTCTTGTTCAGAGTGTCCATTGTTTTCAGTGCCATTATGTCTTTCAGGAGAAGATTCAGTGTGTGGGCAGCACAGCCAATTGTAGTGATTTGAGGGTAGGTCTCCTCCACGTGTGCCCAGGCAACCTTCATGTTGGCTGCGTTGTCAGTGACCAGTGCAAAAACCTTATCTGGTCCAAGGTCATTGATGATCCCTTTTAGCTCATCTGCGATGTATTGGCCTGTGTGTCTGTTTTCTTTTGTGTCAATGCTCTTGTAGAACACAGGCTGAGGAGTGGTGATTATGTAGTTAATAATTCCTTGTCCCCTTATATTGGACCATCCATCAGAGATGACTGAAATACAGTCAGCTTGGTCAATGGTCTGCTTCACCTTGGCTTGAACTCGACTGAACTCTTCATCCAGTAGATGAGTCGACAATGCATGTCTGGTTGGGGGAATGTATGCTGGTCGGAGAACATTCAAAAATCTCTTCCAGTACACATTGGATGTCAGCATCAGGGGTGAGCCAGTTGCATATATTGCACGAGCGAAACACTCATCTGCGTTTTTCTGGCTAGTGTCATCCATAAAATCAAAGAATCCTTTGATGCCAGAGGGACCAAGAGCTGATGAGTGGGTATCTGACTCTGATGCAGCTGAAACAGATTCATTTTCCCCTTGAGTGGAGCTCCTGGCTGCTGCATGTGTTGGGCCTTGAGGAAATTTCTTGCACTTTGCAATGTGCTGTTGCATTTTTGTGGCATTCTTCACGTAGGTCTTATCACAATACTTACACATATATACAGACTTCCCTTGTACATTAGCTGGTGTAAAATGTCTCCACACATCAGATGGCGCACGTGGCATTTTTCTGTAAAATAACACAAGAGCTTGTAAGAATGCTAATGCAATGCAAGAGATTGTAGTAATACAATGCAATATGATAAACAGATATAAATAGTAAGGCTAGCTAAACAACTGGAATGATCTTCAAAACAAAACAGCCAAATGAGGTAGCTAGCATCTGTTTTATGCTATAGCCTACTAGCTATTGCTTATTTAGCATCTAACTTATCAGATTGCTATCTACCAGATTAATACAGTGTATGTGATATTTGCAATTTAAACATTTAATGAATATATTTCCCCATAATATCATCAAAACTTACCTCACTTGTTAAGTCCACAGGCTCAAATGTGTGCCTTCAATACTCTTTGTCCTTCAGGCTCTAAAGTGTGGTCCATGTGTTCATGTGATGGAGGCATGCACAGTGCCAGTAGGGGGTCTCAATAGCCATGCAGCAAGCATGTGCTCTGTGCATGTGATTAAGGAATGGCATGGATATTCAAGTGTATTTGAATGGCATCTGTTTGTTTTAGTCAATATTAGGCTAAAATATACTTTGCTCAACTATATTTAAGTTCCCTAAGAAGAGCCAACCTTCAATTTTGAAAATTCCCAGTTTATTCCCATAAATTCCCGTTAATTCCCGTTTATTCCCATTAATTCCCGTTAATTCCCATGGAAAGTTTCCATCTTTGAAAATTCCGGGAATTTTGCAACCCTAGTTAACTGTATAATCAACTCTGAGACAAATTCCATATGGCCACCATTATCTTCACCCTCTTTGATGGCCAAGATTGTAATTCAATTCAATTCAATTTTATTTATAGTGCCAAATCAAAAGAAAAGTTATCTCAGGACACTTTACAGAGTAGGGATAGACCACACTCAATGACTTATTCATGATTTACACAGACCCAACCATTCCCCCGTAGAGTAATGTTGAGCCTGTTAGAGCGCCCCTCTCACTGGAGCTCTGAGGAGACTGCTAACCACCTTTAGCCCATTGCATGTAAATTCCAGCGCCACAATCAGCTACTAAAAGCCTCACCAATGTCTTCCATGCAGTGTTCAGCTTTGTTTAAAAACTCTAGGTTGCTCAACTCCCTGATAGCTGACGGCAGCTAATATAGCCTTGTTGCTAGCAGCAGCCAAACAAAGTCTGGGATGCTGTCTCAATTCTTTGAACTTTCTTAGGTTCCATGGTCTCATTTGTTTAAATCTGTGGTAGTGAGCACTTTGCTGAGATAATCCATCCACCTGACAGGTGTGGTGTATCAAAACCACTGAGTATCTGATGTAACCACCATTTGCCGAACGCAATGCAACACATCTCCTTCACATAGAGTTGATCAGATTGTTGATTTGGGCCTGTGGAATGTTGGTCCACTCCTCTTCAATGGTGTGAAGTTGCTGGATATTGGCAGGAACTGGAACATTGGGTCCACATCCTTCAACGAGCATTATCATGCTGCAACATAAGGTGATGGTAGTGGCTGACAACAATGTGCCACAGGATCTCATCACAGTGTCTTTGTGTAATCAGTGTAAAAGATCGAAGAGCCAGATGTCTTTCCTTCACTATTATTCAAATTGAATAATAAATGAAATTGGATACAGTGCAGATCATTTTTTTTATTGATCAGCAGAAACATTTATTAACCATTTAATGTTCATACCACAGCATAAGGAGTTCTGAATTATCATAGGTGGGTATAAAATAAAACAAATCATCAATCGCACCCGTAGGTGCTAAGAGTGCATGATAAACCCCAGTGACAAGTACCTTACCAGTATTTTTTTTCCCCAGACACACACTTAAAGCCAATATGAAAACATGTCCGCTGAGATAAAGCAGTGTGTTTGCTCTGCAACAGTCTGGGTTCCTGACCCTTAGACTTGCATCCAACTGTGGCAAGCAGACAGTATAAATCACAATGAGATTATTAAAATCAGCACTGCTGTGATTAGACCAATGCTAGTTGTGGCCATCACTTAATTTTACTTGGATATTAAAACCAGTGGAACTCGCTGTAATGGTTGCAAAAGGTTAGACTGTGCTTTTTTTTCTCCAATACTACCTACTGACTACTGAGTCTTCATCACAACACCAGTCAGAGGAAACACTGCTGTTGAAAAGCAAAAGTATTTTGCAAGGGAAAAAAGTAACAGTAGGCTGTCAGATAATGTGAGCACATGCAATTCACTCAACCTTATGTAAGCATAACACAGCCATAACATAAAAAATTGATCTTAAAGCATCTCAAAACACTGTGGCCATATTCTAAAACATGTTCCCATAGAATGTTTGAATAAAATCAAATCACAACTTTATGTAATTAAAACACCATATGTGATGGCCTCTCTGCTGCTTTCACTCCAGGTTTCCAATACAGTCATTCACAGGTATATTTTGAAGTAAATACCATTGTTATTAAAATACATTATAAAAAGGTCAAACAGGTTAATAACATTTCCAACATGTCACAATGCAGTAGAGGAAAACACCACGCAGTAAAGGCATCAGCGTTATGGCAAAATGTACAGTACTAAAGACTGTGGGCTGAGTCGTAGGCTTGTTGTGGGGGAGGTGAAACACACACTCACACACACACACACACACACACACACGCACGCACACACACACACACACACACACACACACACACACGGCACAGCTGTTGAGCCTACATCCATTTTGTTTTTCTGAACAGGGAGGCAGAATGAGTCACAGCTGACCATATGGACCTGCGATCCTTTGAGTCAACATGGAGTGCATCACAAATCGTTCTGGTCTGTACAAAATGGGCCAGGTACTCCAGGTAATTGGAACACTTGGTATGTTCAACATTGGGTTTTCAAAGTGGTGTACTGAACCTTGAACCAACCCAGGTGTGAGAGCAGGAGGCTGTCTGAGTGTAAAGGGCGACACTTTAAATGTTCTATGAACTTCTCTCCTGACAGCTCACATTTACAGTGCTGTGCATTTTAATAAATCTAGAAGAAAATGTTTTAGTCATTTCTTTACAGAGATATTAATATCTGGGTTTTCACTAGTGTATGTTCTTAACATGTTTTATGATTTACAGACATTCTCAAATGTGTTGTTACACTTAGAGCTCAATGAAATAATAATAAAAAGGATGAAATTAAGCGCTATTTTATCATGGATATTTGTATGCCATAAAATAAAGCAAAGAAGCGGTGAAAATTCTAAAATAGCCTGGAACACATTGTTTGATCCCCCTTAGAAAAGAAGATTAATATTTGGATTATAGTAATATTTCAAACTAATTAGTTATTCAATTAGTATCACACGTCTCTAATCTTGTAATCAGTCTTTTAGCACTTTTAACTAGAGAAAAGTAGTCACTGTGATGTTGTTTACAAGGCTGTCTTAGGTTTACTTCCTTCTTACCTTTCGTTATACATGAACCAAAACAATGTTGGGACTTACAGTCTTCGGTTTGGGATCTGTTCTTCCTGTCTGACCCAGAAGTCAGAACTGAACTGGGAAAGAACGCGTTTAGGTTTGCTGCTCCCTCAGCCTGTCTTGGCAAGGACACTCTTGTAAAGAGATTTTTAATCTCAATGAGTCTTTTTCCGGGTTAAATAAAGGTTAAATAAAAGAATTTTTTTTTTAAATCAGTAGGTAACTCCGTGTCTTGACCACAGATATCATGTCAGCGTCAAAATTGTGCTCACAGTGTCCATCGTCACTGAAGTGTCTATACAGGTTCTGACTGGACTGCCAATTTCAAAGCATCCGGCAGCCGGGCAGACAATAGAAGACAGGGAAATTGTCATTAAATTTACAGTATAGGTTATAATTTGAAAAAACTCTGCAGCTCCTCAGTGTTCCTGTGTCTTTCCTCAAAGCTGCTGGACACAAGTGAAGGGAGAATCAGAGCTGCTCTCTGACACCGCCTAGGTTTCAAAATGTACATAATAATATGTACATAACATAATTATTCAGCCTTTTTATCAGGCATCAGCCTCATGTCTAAGCATCTATTGTTGTAAAAATAGACCCGAAGAATAAATAAACCCTTTAGGGTGTGTTTACGGTCATGAGACACAGCTGGAGCATGAGCCTGACAGAGCTGCTGCAGACTGATGAATTCATTAAAATGAGAGTGTATCTGTTGCGTGAGATGGGCGAGAGAAAATCGTTACGGAGATGCCTGTGGTCTAGACACAGCATTACTGTCTTAAACAGGAAGGAATACCATGGTGCCATCAGTGCCCTCTTACAAACATTAGCCACCTTCAAATTCCAAACACAGGTTTGTTCAGGCCAAAGACAGATGCTTTTCCACTGACACACTCACATTTACCATTCGTACTGTGCTCAAGCTCCGACTCACGGCTAAAGTCTAGTTTGATGACCAGTGTGAGTGTAACTGAACCGTACCGAAAGAGGGGGGCTTAGCACGGCAGGTTGCACATGTACGAGCACGAGCCTAAAAGGCAGTCCTGACCACTATTTATACGCCTGTTGCCCGCGAGGGACAATTAAAAAAAAGAAAAGGGGTAGTCACACAAAAACTCAGAGGGGGGATGACATATAAGTAAGAAGCAATCATGCTGCAGCCCGGATCTTCTGAAGCAGTGTGGGTGCAGGACGGACCTAGATTGCGGGGGAGGAGGGAGGCTGGACAGTTGTAGACAGCCAAATGTGAGGCCCCCTTAGACCACGCCGCAGCGGGCCATGTTTGGGCCTGTTTCCAGGTGAATATGAAAAGACGTGCAGCAGCTCTTCTCCCATTATCGCTGAAGTACCCATATCTGCTGTAGAACCAATAATAGGCAGTATTAGGGCTCTGATCACTATCTACTATTACTATAGATATTATTATAGATACTGTTACTTTTGTGGTTGCTTGCATCTCTGGAAGTGTGTCTGTCTTTGTCTTTGTGTCTGTCTTTGTCTCTATCTGTCCATCTGTCCGTCGTTTCTCTCTCTCTCTCTCCTTTTCTTCCTCTCTCCGGTGCAGACAGATATCCGTCCTCCACAGAGCTGGGTCTGTTTGACGTTCCTGCCTGTTAAAGGGAAGGTTTTTGTTGCCACCGTACGCCGTACTATGTAAATCATAAATAAGTCATAGAGTGTGGTCTATACCTACTTTGTAAAGTGTCCTGGGATAACAACGCAGGTCACACATTTGTATAGCGAGCATTACCTGGGAAACATCATGTTTATTCCCATTGTCATAGATAAAACATTAATCTGGAATTACTTATTATCAACTGAAATGAAAAGTCTTTCTTCAGTAGTCGATGATGTTCAGTCCGTCGAACCACTAGGCTTTTGGTCATTGGGCCATTTTTCGGACTATTAATGTTTCAGATTAATGGGCCATCGGAGAGACCATCCAGGCTATGACATCTCAGAGGAGGCAGATTTAGTTGGTGAGTTTTTTGGCATTTATGTCTTCTGCCAGCTAAGGGTACGTCCACACGAGCGAGAATGAGCTTTTGTTTCTCTGTTGTTCTTAAAAAGTTTTCCGTCCACACAGCCTCGACTCAAGAAATGTCTGCGTCCACATGAAACCAATGAAACCGACTAAAAACGCTGTTGTACACATGCCAGGCCTGGGTGTGGAGCTGTAACTGCCACAGAAATATACCAACAACAGAGAAAAAGAGACGGGGAGACGCTGTGGAGAATACAAACACTGCAAGTTTCTCTCCAAATCTGGAGACTTCCCAAAATCCTCCTCCATCCTAGAGAGAAATGTGCCACTGTTTCTGGTGTTAGTGGAGACTTTTGTGCTGTTTTGGACACTGATGCACCAATCACTCTTCAGTTAGTGTCCTCAACGAGCAGAGGGGGCTGCTGGGAGCCCCTTCCCCGTCCGTACCGCATCTCTGTGTGGATGGACCCTAAACAGTAAAAAGATCCTCCTAAGCCCCGATGGCGTATTACCCAGGTTGTTTAAAGCCTGTGCCCCCCAGCTGTGTGGAGTACTGAGTCAAGTCTTCAGCCTGAGCCTGCAACTCCACAGAGTCCGTGTGCTGTGGAAGACATCCTGCCTCATGCCTTTGCCAAAGAGGCCACGTCCCAGTGGCCCTCAGGACTACAAACCGGTGGCCCTGACGGCCAACATCATGAAGACCATGGAGAGACTCGTCCTGGGGCAGCTAAGGCCTATGGTCAAGCTCTTCCCTGATCCACTACAGTTCATCTACCAGCCCCACCTGGGAGTTGAGGACTGTATCACCTACCTGCTGAACAGAGTCTACAGTCATCTGGACAAGCCTGCGAGCACTGTGAGAGTCATGTTCTTTGGTTCTCCAGTGCATTCAACGCCATCCGTTGGGCTCTACTGGGTGAGAAGATGGCTGCGATGCAGGTGGAGGCCCCCATCGTGTCCTGGATTGTGGATTAGCTGGTAGGCAGACCACAGTGTGTACGCCTACAGAACTGTGTGTCTGACCGGGTGGTCAGCAACACTGGGGCCCCACTGGGGCCCCACAGGGGACTGTCCTCTCTCACTTCCTCTCCACCCTCTTCACCTCAGACTTTAACTGTTGTGGGCAACTTTGTCACTTGGAGCGAGCTGAATCTGCAGCTCAATGTGACTAAAACAAAGGAGCTCGTAGTGGATCTGAGGGGGTGAAAACACCTGTGACCCCTGTCTCCATCCAGGGGGTCCCTGTGGACACTGTAGAGGAGTAGAAGTACCTGGGGGTGTACTTCAATAATAAGTTAAACTGGGCTAGGAACGCAGAGGCTGTCTACAAAAAGTGCCAAAGTGGACTCTTCTTCCTGAGGAGGCTGAGGTCCTTTACCATCTGCCGGACGATGCTGAGGATGTTTATGAGTCTGTTGCGGCCAGTGCGATCTTCTTCGCTGTCACATGCTGGGGCAGTGGGCTGAAGGTCGCAGACACAAACAGGCTGAACAAACTGATCAGGAGGGCCATAGATGTCATGGGGGAGGAGCTGGACACCCTGATGACCGTGGCAGAGAGGAGGAGGCTGTCCAGGCTCCGGTCTGTCCTGGACAATGTCTCCCACCCTCTCTACGACACACTGGCCCGGCAGAGGAGCACCTTCAGCAGAGGAGCACCTTCAGCAGAGGAGCACCTTCAGCAGAGGAGCACCTTCAGCAGAAGACTCTTTGCACCCAGATGCACCACAGGAAATCTTTCCTGCCTGTGGTCATTTAACTATACAACACATCCCTTGGAGAGTCTGTAACCCCCTCTCTGTAATACGGACTCATTCATAGACAATCTGTCCTATTGCACATTAGTCTGGTATTTTTGATCTTGTTTATATTTCCTAAAAGTTCGTTATAATATATGTTTTCGGCTGTATAATATTTGTTGTTTGTATATCTGGAGTTCCGTAGCAGAAAATAATTTCCCCCTGGGATTATTAAAGTATTTCTGATTCTGATTCTGATTAGATATTGTGTGTTTTATTGGTTTGTTTGTTAATTTGTGTAAATGCATCATTGTGAATATAGGCTTTCTCTTTAATCAGTGACTCGTACTGCCAACCTCTTCTACAACACGACCTCTGAAATCCTTGGAGTTCAATGTCTATTGAAAATGGTCATTTTGGTCGTAGTTATTCATTTATAAAAAATTAGAATTCCAAATTAGTAATTTGGAATTGGCATATTTTTTTATGAAACTCAAGTTAGTAAATCGGCTATCTTTTTCGGATCAGGTTGGGTTGAAGTAAGTTAATTTAATTAACATTATTGAAATATAATCAATAATAATAGTTATGATAATTATTAGTTATTTCTGATAACCATTTCAATGCTTTGACCCCAACACAATTGGTACATTCAGGTGAGGTCTGGATCCCAGGTATACTTTACGAAGCATTCATATTTTCCAGGCTATAAATCGTGAGCAAAAAGAAACCAAAGCATAAAAGTCAAGGCAAGTTTACTTATAGAGCCCAAAATCACATTACATGCCCCAATGGGCTTCACAAACGCACATTTAAGGATTGAAGCAGGCGACAACTATCGAGCCAGAAAAGGTGCTTTAAAAACAATTAAAAGCAGTGTATTGAATGCATACAAACAAATGAAGACAATTCACAGGCCTAAAACCATTAAAAATGTAAAATAAATAAAAACAATTTATGGTTGATCATAGGTAGCAGAAAGAATGGGTGAGAGAAGGCTCTGCTGCCTGCAATAATGAACGATTGCATGCCAGAGTAATAACTAAATTCACAGGAATAAATGACATGCAGTCGTTTTCCAGAAAGGGCTTCTGCCACCTGCACATACTGTGGACACGGATCAGTAACAGTACACGCCATATGCAATGTGTTATTATGAGATACATCTAAAATTAAGTTCATGGACTGAAGCTTCTTTCTTTGAATGCTGTTTTACATAATTGAATCATTTCTTTTTGTCCTGCGTCATTATTGACTGTTGTCAGCAGTGTTTGTTCTCCAACACTCCAATTTCACACTTATAACACAATGTGTTTGCCAATAATAATTGATTCATCAGTAGCTCCTAGCAGGGGATCTGGTCCTCTTTAGATAACCCTGCTGCATTCCTGACCATGTCAATATAACTATCCAATAAAGGGCTATATATATATATACATATACATAACACTCTGTTTTCCATATTTGTATGACTCCAATACACAATGGAACTTTCTACACAAGACAAGGTGATAAAAGTTACAATTCTTAATAGTTTATAACTTTCCTTTGGAAGATTTTATTCAAGGTAGAAAATCTCCAACATTACTCCACCTGCCCAGCACCAACCAGCAGGTTCAGCAGCGTGGATGGTCAAAGCTGGCCAATCACAATCACACTAACAATGTAATGTAATTTGCAATTTAAAAAAAGTGAAAGCATTTAGTTTTAAAATGACCAGCAACAGCGAAATACAATGCACAGTTAAGACAATAGAAAAGTTAAGATAAACTTTACTGATCCCACACCAGGGAAATTAACATGTTAAGGCAGCTCAAAACTGTTGATGGCGAAATTAAATTATTATTCGGCAAGGCAAGACAAGGCCTCTTTATTTATAAAGCACATTTCATGCCAAGGCAACTCAATGTGCTTTACATAAAGACAAAACATTATTTAAAAACAGCATAAAAACAAAAAACAGTTAAAGGCAGGAGCAAAGAAGAGAAAATACACCTATCTGTGTGGAGTTTGCATGTTCTCCCTGGGTTCTCTCCTGGTTCTCCAGTTTCCTCCCACATTCCAAAAGACATGCAGGTGTTTGGTTCATTCATGACTCTAAAATTGCCAGTAGTGTCTGTCTCTGTGCGTCTCTATGTGCCCTGTGATAGACTGGCGTCCTGTCCATGGTGTACCCCGCCTCACGCCCGATGTCAGCTGGGATCGACTCCAGCCCCCCGGGACCCCAACAGGGACAAGGGGTTGAAGATGAAAGAAAAGAAAATAGCTAATGTTTAAAGTGATTAAAAAGAGCTCAGCTATAAGCACATGAAAAGAGAAATGTTTTTAACCTGGATTTCAAAGTGCTCGCAGATGGGGCTGATTTCAGATCTGCTGGTAGTTTGTTCCTGTTGTGTGCAGCATAACAGCTGAATGCTGCTTCATCATGTCTAGTTTGAGCTCTGTGCTCCACTATCTGACCTGAGTCTGTAGATCTCAGAGCTCTACTGGTTTATACTCTACTAACATTTCATTCATGTATTCTGGACCAAAACCATTCAGTTATTTGTAAACCAGTAGAACTTTAAAATTTATTCTGTAGCTGACTGGGAGCCAAAGTAAGGTCTTAAGAACTGGGGTGATGTGATCTGATCTCTTTGTTCTGGTTCAAACTCGAGCTGCAGCTGTTTGATCTTTTTTTAGGGGAGTCCTGTCAGAAGACCGTTACAGTAGTTGAGTCTATTGGAGATGAAAGCATGAATCAGCTTCTCCTGATCACTTTATGACATAAAACCCTTAATTCTGGAGATGTTCTGAAGTTGATAAAGGTTGACTTGGTGACTGATTTGACATGGCTGTTGTGAGTCTATCACCACGCCAAGGTTTCGAACTTGGTCTTTAGTTTGTAAAGACAGTGTCTCAAGGTGTTTACTGACAGCAACTCTCTTCTCTTTATTACCAAAAACAATGATCTTTTTTCCTGATTTAACTGAAGGGAATTTTGGTTCATCCAATGAGATGAAATGGTAGTGGTTTGGTTTAGTCCGTCCATGACATGAAGTGCCACCACCCGGGAACCTAACCCCGCTCTCCAGTGATTTATAAAGCTACCTCCACATGCAGCGACTCATTTACTCAGCGTTTCATACTACGTGTCATGCTTTCGGTACATGGTATACACACCAATTAATACGTGGAACACACAAATTACTGTGCATTACTATTCGTTGTTATATGTAAGAAAACTGCATGAGACCACCCTGTTTCATTAGTGGATCATATGATCAATCACCACTGTTTTGACTCACTCTGTGATAGATAAGAACTTCAAAGACAATTAACTAGCTAAAAACCTTACAGATTATAACTTTAATTCTTCATTAATGAGTAATTTTATGGCAAATTACCTCAACCAACCATCCATCCATAAACCTATCCACCCTTCATATTCAAAGGAGGACCTCTACTGCCCAACGTGCATGGACATCCACCAGCAGATGTCCTGTTTCAGACTCTGTACAAAAGGTTTTTAAGGAAAGAGTTGATCATGTGGCAGAAAAGAGCAGAAAACTGTCTATCAAATATGATACAAATGGCTTTATAGAAATCACATTGTATTACAAACTGGAGAAACATCAGCCATTATAGACGGATCATCATTACTTTAGCTATCTATAAGGCGATGTCAGTGTTGTGTTTACAGCTTGCAAATATAATCGAAAACCATATCTGTGGTTGGATGTTAGCAGAGCTGGCCGTGTGGCTCTGGGGATGGCAGATGTTGGTTGGTCCACGGTTAAATGTCTTTACTCTTCATCTGAACAGAATGAATTCCGATGCGTGCACTTGCTCATGTTCAGTCATCCGAAAGTTCACTCTCGGTCGACTTTACATAATTCTGACCTCAACCCAGGTTCCTTTCACTTGTGCCTCTCAGCAACACCACTGTTTATTCTCGACTGCGGTTAACAAGACCTCTGTACTTCTAAATTGATTGCGACTGATTAGAAAGTTAATGCTTTGGATGATTCCTTGAAGTGAATTCAACTCACATAGTGCTGCAAATGAAGCTGTTATGGAGTATTGATTTTTTCCCCCTCTCATGTTACGCACACTTCTTGACACAGCTGTGTTGTATGGTGAAGGAGTAGTCACGGTAATTGAGCAGCCCACAGTTCAGAGCCCATGCTCTTCCCTGTGGAAACATACAGACAGATTGGCCAGGTACTATCCTTTGTCTGGGTGTGCATCGACCTGTTTGTGTGTTGTTCGGTCTCATTGAAGGGCATTGCTCTTTTAATGTGTGTTTTGTCTCATGTAGAAGGTGTAAGATCACTGGCTGCGACAGCTGTCACCTCTTAAGTACAGGTGAGACCACAGGGAGCAGAGTGTGATGGTATCTCTGCTTATGTTTCATGCATTTGGATCCTTTTATCCCATTCAGTCCATCAATGATATATGGGTACAGCACCTCTTTTAAAGGTAAATTTCAATTTCATACAAATGAAGTCTTATTTGTGTAGCTCTGGCCATCATTCTGATTTCTAACAAATACACAAAAGATCCGTACCGTGAAAAACTGCTTCTTTGCTAGGAATAAAACATGTTCACCGCACACACACTTGGGATGCACTGGCATACAAACACACACTGAGACAGCCTTTACACTGAACAGCAGTGCCACAGAAAAATGCATTGACAGTGGATCTGAAGCTGCGTACAAAAGGTGCAACATGTTCATTCAGGGATTATTAGTAGTATGCTTTTTTTTGATCAACTATCAAATTTCCATATTTTAATGTTTGCCCACTGCGTACTCAGGAGGCCCGCCTCGTCCAGCAAGAGGAGTTCCAGATGGCCACGGCCAACCACATGGGACAGCTTTCTGCACAGCTACAGGACCTGCTGGGGCATCCTGCTGGGGCATCTTGCGCGACCAGCGGCCACAGCTCCTCCTCCGGCCGTGAACACTACCCCAGCATCCACCTTGCCAGCCAGGGGCGCAAGTTGCAGGATGGCTTCCCCTGCGCAGTATTTGGGAGAGCCCGGAAGTTGCAAGGTCTTTTTAATAGACTGCTTGCTGCAATTTGAACTTCTGACTCATGCATTCCCCACAGACCGCTCCATGATTGCCTTCATGATTTCTCACATGTCTGGCAGAGCCAAAGCCTGGGTGGCAGCTGAATGGAGCCAGGGCTCCGTTCTCTGTTACTCTTTCCCTGATTTCCAGACCACGCTACTCAAGACTTTTGACCCCGTTACCACACACCGAGAAAGGGCGCAGGAACTCAGCGTTCTCACACAAGGCAGCGGGTCTGTATGTGACTATGCCACCCGTTTCCGCATTTTGGCGGTAGAGAGCGGATGGAACGCCACAGCTTTATACAACGTGTTTTTGAAAGGACTTACAGCTCCCATTCAGGACCTCCTCGTTCCCACCGACCTGGACGATCTCATCGCACTCGCCATCCGAACGGATAATCGGCTCACACAGCTCGGACGACAGCCAGGCGGAGGATTCGCGGCGACGAAGCGACACTCGCTCTTTGCTACAGAGCGGACAGTCCTACCACCTTTCACCGCCAGAGCCACAACCTCGTTTTCGCTCCGATCGAGACGAGGAGCCCATGCAGCTGGGAGGAGCCCGGCTGACACCGGAGGAGCGAAGAAGGCGACTGCTGGAGGGGAGGTGTTTCTACTGTGGGGAGATCGGTCACCTCGTCGTCTCATGCCCAGCTAAGATTCCCCAGACGGTGAGTCCCATTAAATCTTCTCACCATACTCCCCGTACTCTAACCACCGTCCAAATTCTGCATCATGCCTCGTTCAATCAGAATGCCCTCATTGACTCTGGAGCTGATGAGAGCTTAATGAGTTGGGGTTTAGCTAAAGTGCTACTGGCCAAACATATCCGGGCCAGGTCGCTCAATGGCCAAGAGATTTTTTCCATAACCCATCTCAGTGAACCAGTTAGAATGCGGACTGAAAGTCACGAAGAACGCATTCGTTTTTATTTATTCACGTCTTCCATGAACTCATTGATCTTAGGATATCCATGGCTCATACAGCACAACCCGCACATAGACCGGAAGACTGGGAACATCATTAGTTGGAAAAAGGGGTGTGCCAAAGACTGTACTGTGTCCAGCCATCTGACTGATGTAACCTGTTTGCTGCCAACCCTGCCACAGACATTGAGAACCCGGACCTGACCTCGGTTCCACCTTAGGACCAAGGCCATATCTCTCCCCCCACATCGTCTGTACGACTGTCCCATTGACCTCATCCCCTGGCTCCCCCATCCCTAAGGGTCACCTTTATTCGGTGTCTGGACCAGAGAAGGAGGCCATGAAAGAGTACATCTCGGCCTCTCTGGAAGCAGGGCTCCTCATCACCCGCGGGAGCGGGGTTTTCCTTTGTCAAAAAGGACGGATCCCTCAGACCCTGCATAGACTATAGTCCACTTAATGACATCACGGTAAAGAACCGTTATCCTCTTCCCCTCATGTCCTCAGTGTTCCATCAGCTTCAGCAAGCTCAAGTGTTCACTAAACTTGATCTCTGAAACGCGTACCATCTGGTGCGGATAAGGGATGGGGACGAGTGGAAGACGGGATTCAATACCCCTAGTGGACACTATGAGTATCACGTCATGCCTTTTGGCCTTCACCAATGCGCCGGCAGTATTTCAGGCCATGATTAATGACATGCTTAGGGACTTTCTTGACCACTTTGTCTACGTGTATCTCGACGACATCTTAATTTACTCCCCCGACCCAGACACCCACCAGAGCCATGTTACCCAAGTGCTCAAACGACTCCTAGATAACCATCTTTATGTCAAAGCCGAGAAGAGTGTTTTTCATGCAGACACTGTATCTTTTCTGGGCTTCATTGTAGCCCCTGGAAAGGTACAGATGGACCCGGCTAAAGTTAGCGCTGTGGCCAATTGGCCTACGACTGACAGTCGCAAGAAGGTTCAGCAATTCTTGGGGTTTGCTAACTTCTACAGGTGATATGTCAGAGGCTTAAGCGCAATAGCTGCTCCTCTCCATGTTCTCACTTCTACCCAGGTGCAGTTCAGCTGGTCACCAGAAGGTGAAAGTTGCCCTTGAAGAATGGAGGCATTGGCTGGAGGGGGCCGGCCACCCATTCATAGTCTGGACTGATCATAAGAACCTAGAATACATCAAGAAAGCCAAAAGGCTAAACTCACGCCAGGCCAGGTGGACTCTCTTCTTTAACCGCTTTTCTTTCTCCTTCTCTTACAGGCCAGGGTCCTGTAACGTCAAGCTTGACGCCCTGTCCCGAGTGTTCGACCCCGAGCCTGAAGCCAAGGAACCAGAAACGATCCTTCCACTGATCCGTGTGGTTGGAGCGGTGACTTGGCACATAGAAACTGAGGTAAAGCAAGCTAATGGTGGAGCCCCATCACCTAGTGGATGTCCCAATAATCGCCTGTTTGTCCCCGAGTTGCGTCCACAGGTGATTCATTGGGCTCACACCTTGCTGCTTTCATGTCATCTGGGAGTCAGAAGGACTATGTCCGTCATCTCCCGGTGGTTCTGGTGGCCATCCATGGAGCCGGAGGGCAGGGAGTACGTGGAGGCATGTTCGGTCTGCGCACGGAACAAAACATCATCCAGGCGCCGCATGGGCTTGCTACAACCTCTTCCGATTCCCTCCAGACCGTGGTCAGATATCTCTCCCGACTTTGTCACAGGGCTCCCGGTCTCCCAAGGTAACACCACTGTCCTCACTGTAGTTGATCGATTCTCCAAAGTGGTCATATTCATTGCCTTGCCTAGCTGAGGAAACGGGGGCGTGGGTCTCACAAAATGATGATTTACTAATATAACAATTAAAATGATTATTTACTAATATAACAGTTAAAATTATGATTTATTAATATAACAGTTCAGTAAAATGATGATTTTCTAATATAACAGTTCAGTAAACCAAAGATACTCTGTTGGCTGCTCAGGACAAATAAACAAGAAAAGTAATCACAGTCAATGATTCCATGTGCAGTACACGGGCGGCTGTGGCTCAGCAGTTTGAATCCCGGCTCCTCCGGTCCGCATGTTGAAGTGTCCTTGGGCAAGACACTGGACCACGCATGGGTGCATGAATGTTCTACTTGATTAGATGGTATGGAGATGTTCACTACCATCAGTGTGAATGTCCATTTTACTTTTCGAATGATTATGGCTCTATGAAGCAGTGATTTAAGGTGGCATGGTATCACAGAGGACACGTTCAGCAGGTGCTGGTTGAAAGTTCTTTCTGGGTCTCCTGAGCCTTTTGGAGCTGCAGGGCAATCTTCTACCCTCCTCAGGTCAGAAGTACCTACTACATTATGAGTCTTTCAACACATTTGAGCAGGAGGCAGTAGAGTTCCTGCAGCGTTCTGCAGTTCACGATGAGGAGTCGTAGGCAGAGCAGCCGGCTGAAGAACAGGAGAGAGATGTGATCGATTCTAATCTGGGTCATATTAGAACCCACACGTGGATTAGACTTCAGGAGAAGTTGTGGCTTCTTCGGTAAGTTACAGGACACTTTCAGCATGTCTGTGGCTCAGGCTCAGAGCAACTTCCCCCCAAACCTCCCACCCCCAGGAGAACACAGTTATGGTCTTTTTATTCTTTGCCCCCTCCCCCAAAGGAGACAATTAAAATAAGAATTTCCAGGTTTTCTCTTCAGGATGTAATAAACACACAAACAACAGTTCGCACTAGAAAATGGAGTTACATATTATTGTTGTAAAGCAGTGTAAACTGTAGTTTCAATCATCACTCTCCTTTTTTAAGTAGCCACTTGGTAAAATATGGTGCTGCTTATTACCAAGTGCGAGGGAAGTGATGGAGGTCGTGTTAAACAATTACTGAAAGCCCCTCGCTTATTATCCTTCAATTAATTACAGTCCGGGCCTTTCAAAGCTGATATGAATCACTGATTTAATTAAGAGATTGGACTGGATGTAGCCTACTCAGTGATTGTTAGAAGGGAATTTATAAATCATACCATGACATAAAATATAACACAAATAATACAGTAATTAGAAGTCGGTCTATTTGTAACTGCACTGAAGCTGAAGATTTTTTTATTTTTTAAGTTTTGTTTAAAGGTGCTCTACTTGAATACAGTTCTCACAGACCGTTCCCAAACTCATCAAATAGTGACGTTTTGAGACGGCCCACAGTGTCTGATATCCACGGACAAGGCACTCGCATACATGTAGAGCTGGACTGACCATGGAGACAGAAACTCAGATTCCAACACACACACACACAGAGGGAGAGTGACTTTATTCTCCACCATATGTTTACAACGAAAATATTTGTTTACTGCTATAATAATGTTCTGAACATTGAGTACAGTGCCTTTTAACTAAAGAAGTACTGATGCAGGGTTTAGGACTTAGGGCGCACTAACACTGTCCATCCGTACCGTGCCCGAGCACGTTTCACGGGTAAAGTCTTGTTCGTTTGACCAGTGTGAGTGCAACCGCACCGCGCCTAGGAGCGGTACGCTTGCCGGTCACGGCCCGTTTGGGAGAGGTGCGCTTTTATAAAGCACGTTTGCACATGTACGAGCACGAGCATGCGCCTGTTTGGACATATAAAGAAGAAGGGACCATGCGCGGAAATTTAAAACAATGGCGGCAAAAGGTTCACGTTGGTGTGAGGCGGAGGTGGAGTGTTTACTGCAGATTTGGTCGATGAAAATATTCAAAAACAGTCGACAAGACACACAAAAACGCCGAGGTCTATTGAAAGATTTGTAAACAAAGCAATGCATCGCGATGACGTCATAAATGCGTGTGGCGTGTTACGCTGTGATGACGTATAGGCAGCAAGAAGCATTCGCAGAGGCCCAGGTAGTGTGAGTACAAATGGGCCTGGAGAGGGGGGGGGGGGGGCAAGTACCCTAAAGCACGGGGCACGGTACTGATGGACAGTGGGAGTGCACCCTTACAGTGCTGCTTGAAAGTAGGTGAACCCTGTTAATTTTTCCACACCATGTAGCATTATAGATTACACTTAATATAGATCAAAATCCATCTTATTCCTCATCCATCTACACACAATACATCATAATGACAAAGCAAAAACTGATTTTTTGAAAATAAAAAACTGAAATAACACATTTTAGTGCTAAAGTTGATGAAACCTTTAGTCAGTACGCTGTCGAAACACCTTTAGAAGTAATTCCAACCTGGATTGCTACAGGCTTTACACACCCATCAACATCCTCACCCTCTTTCTATCTGATTTTCAGGGAGATACTAAAGCATCTCTGCATTTGAATGGATCTCTATGAGACTTGAGGGCGGGACTAAATCACACTGGTGCAGTATGGAGCAGGCGGTTGAATAAACAGCGGTAAGTCATCGAGGGTCTGATGGATCAAGCCAGCCTCAAAGCATCGCTCTGCTGTCAGACATGCAGCAGAGGTGAATGGGTCACTTTAAGGGCGGATTTTCCTCTTGGACTCTATGGAAGAATTAGTCAGGAGAAGAAAACTGTAAAGTGACCACATGATCTATGCAGAGAGGCTTTAGTATCTCTTGTAAGGGTCCCTGAAAATCAGATAGAAAGAGTGTGGTAATGTTGATGGGTGTGTAAAGCCTGTAGCTCCATACACAAGAGGAAGCCAGGTTGGGATGACTTCCAAAGGAGCTTTAACAGCAAGTAAAGGCTTCAGAAACCTTTTAGGAAGGGTTTCGTTGCCGCTGTTACTCATGGGGGAATGCTGAGTCTCCATGAAATCCTAAATTAGGGCGCACTCACACTGTCCATCCGTACTGTGCCCAAGGACGTTTCACAGGTAAAGTCTAGTTCGTTTGACCAGTGAGAGTGCAACCGTACCACGTCTAGGTGAGGTACGCTTGCCGGTCACGGCCCGTTTGGGAGAGGTGGGCTTTTGTAAAGCACGTGTGCGCACGTGTACGAGCACGAGGCCTACGGCGGTTCTGATGTCATTTTCTGTGCGCCTGTTGGGACATAGAAAAAAGAAGGAGGGACCATGCGCGGACATTTAAAACAATGGCGGCTATAGGTTCACGTTGGTGTGATGCGGATGTTGAGTGTTTACTGCAGATTTGGTCGGATGAAAATATTCAAAAACAGTCGGACAAGACGCACAAAAACTCAGAGGTCTATGGAAAGATTTGTAAACAAAGCGACGCATCGCGATGACGTCAATCAACGCGTGTGACGTGTTACGGCGTGATGACGTAAAGGCAGCAAGAAGCATTTGCCGAGGCCCAGGTAGTGTGAGTACAAACGGGCCTGGCCCGCGGGGGGAGATGGACGGGGGGAACAAGTACCCTAAAGCAGGGTGAGTGCGTGAGTGCATGAGTGCGTGAGTGCGCCCTAAGAGTGTGGTCTAGCCCTACTTAGTGTCCTGAGATAACCTCTGTTTTGATTTGACACTATATACAAAATGGAATTGAATGTAACTAAAAAATACAAACGCAAGACTGCAACAGAGAAGATCTCCACAGCCGTAAGAGAGCGCCAAACAAGATGTAAATTTGGATGAGACCAACCCTGGCTCCTACAGTAAGGCCTTCTGGATATCACACACGAGGTATTCTGCAAACGTTTGAAAAGGACAATAGAAGCTATTTCTATCAAAACAAAGATGGCAGTGGGAGGCAGGGGTTCAACGCAGCATTATACTTGGACCAGATGCAGGACAAACACTCCTGGTAGCCATCGGGCACCGCTGATTATTTTTCCTTTGTGATGCCTGAACTCTGTGGGAGGCAATCGGTGCATCAACAACCGCATGTTGACGTTTAAACAGCTCTAACGCCCCTGCCTCTCCCCCTCGGCACCCAGCTCCTAGCTTTTGTGTCCGCGTGGATTCAAGTGCTCATATTTCCACGTGGATAATGAGGGTTTCACCCCAACAATGGCGCAGCGTCGCTGAAAGAGGTGTGATGCTGATGTGTTCCTGCGGAGGAGACAACTCGCTGGTGTTCCTTCACGACCACAAACTCACATTTGTATTCATGCAAAAAGAAAAAAAACTTGACAGAGGAAACTAATTAGTGCCACCTTAATGCACCTGTAAAGAAGACAAGCACGGTAACAAAGAGCTATTCCACAGCACTTTAATAAAATCAAATATTCTAAAAAGCCTCTACTTAGCCTTTGAGCACCATCATCTGAAGCACTCAGAGGTAATATATTAATGGTCTGAATCCATCATAGCACCTTGTGTGTGTGCTTTTCTTTTAAGTCCGGGCACATTTCTTCTCACTTGCCGTCCTCCTGGATGTCAAACTGTCTGCTGGATTTGGTGGATTCCAACATTAGTTCGTACAATTGGCCGATCTGGTCGTCCTGGAAGTGGCTGAGGTTCCCCTCTGACAGACTGGCCCCAAACTTGACTGAGCTGAGTCGCTCCCCTACTGACTCTAGCACCTGAGTCTGCAGGGTGCCCTTGTAGTTCTGCGGGGGTTTAAACACAGACAGAAATAGCAGCAGCATTAGCACCTGGTCTTTCATTCTATCTCCACTTTCAAATTCATTAGACACATCACAGTGGGACTTTTGCAACATATGGTTCAAGGTGGATATGCAATAAAATACCATAACTAAAATGGAAGACTTTAATCAACCTTTGTGAAAGGATAAGTCTGTGCTTATTAATTTTTTGTAAACAAAAAATATCCAAAACATATATACCTCCTCCTAACAATGTTGTGTTTATGCACGGCCTGATAAATCTTATTCTTCTGTGACACACACACATACACACACGCACACGCACTCGCACACTTTGACTCAATCACAAATACAGTGTACGGCTCACTAGAGCACAAGATGTGGATCAATCCGCAGCTGAAAATAGTCCTCAACAAACTCACTAGTTCCTTCTAACCCCTAACCTTTTCTGTTTGATTACTGACCATCTTTAAAAACTGAAACTATATGTGAGCTTGTTTTTTTTGGTGTGTGTGTTTGGTGTGTGTTTTTTTTGAAAGATTAATGTCTTCAGCAGAAACCAATGGATTTGAGATCCCCAGACATGGTAGGGAAGTCGGCATGGCACGATATGAAATTATGATTATAGCCAGACAAAATATCCTGGTTTCTGTCTTCAAGATTATCGATCAGGGAATTTATTATTCGACAATATTGAAAGGAAAAAGACGGACTAGCATTCTTAATTACTAGTCCTACGCCGTAGAATTTCTGTATGATTTATTTATCTAGCAACACTGTCTTTTCTTTGTACAGTGTCTATAGAAAGTGATGGTACCCTTTGGAAATAGTCACTTTTTTTGTTTTACAGCCTGAAATGATAATACATAAAAATATATAATCTTCCAGCGTGATTTTTGCCTTACAACATTCAAGTGAATCTTTTTTTTCCCAGGGGACAATTCCATCCACAGCTGTTGTGTAGGATTCAGGTCAGGGCTCTGACTGGAACACTCTAGGACATTCACCTTCCTGTCCTTTAGCCCCTGTGTTGTTTTTATGGAGGTGTGTATTGGGTGGTTGTCATGCTGGGAGGTGAACCACCTGCCCATTTTCAAGTGTCCCTTTAACAGAGGGACAAGGGTTTTCTAAAGAATGTGGGTGGACTTGGCAGCATCCATGTTCCCTTCAGTCCTGACCAACTGCCCAGTCCCTGCTGAAGAGAAACAAGCCCACAACAGAATGCTGCCACCACCATGCTTCACTGTAGGGATGCTGTGTTTTGGGTGGTGTGCTGTGTTTGGTTTCTGACAAACATAGAGCTTAGAGTACAGCCCAAAAAGTTCAGCTTTGGTCTCATCTGACCACAAAACCTTGTACCACACAGCATCAGAATCTTCAGTATGTTTTGTTTTTTTACGATACTAAGATTGAAATTTTTCAGAAGAGGCTTCTTTCTCTCCACCCTACCATACATGTAGAACTTGTGAAATTGCTGTCACATGCACAGATCGACCAACCTCAGCCATTAAGACTAACTCCTTCAAGGTTACCATGGGCCTCTTGGAAGCTTCC
This sequence comes from Echiichthys vipera, assembly GCF_963691815.1. Taxonomy (NCBI): domain Eukaryota; kingdom Metazoa; phylum Chordata; class Actinopteri; order Perciformes; family Trachinidae; genus Echiichthys; species Echiichthys vipera. The sequence continues at coordinate 4,907,139 of NC_139838.1, read as the reverse complement.
CTGATCAATCTTTTCCTGGCTCGGTCCTCCAGTTTGGAGGGGCGGCCCGATCTAGGCCAGGTCTGGGTGGATCCATATGCCTTCCACTTCTGGACAATACTCTGAACGGTCCTCAGAGGGAGAGTTAAAGCCTTTGAAATCTTTTTATATCCTTCTCCTAACTCCACAACTTTATCCCTGAGCTCTTTTGAAAGCATCTTTCCAACCATGGTGAATTCTTTGTGTTACCATGCTCTTCTAGGAGTGGAGTCCTCAAGGAAGAGCTGATTTTATTCTGAAGTCAATCAAAAACACCACAGTGGTGGAGGCCAGTTAACTAGGTTTGTGATCTGAAAGGTGATTGGTTATACCTGAGAATGTTTATAATGGTTATTCTAAAGGGATTCATCAATTTTCCAACCGTGCTATTCTAGTTTTTCTTTTTTTATTCATTTTCAGAAATTTTGAAAAAAAAAGTCACTTGAATGTTGTAAGGCCAAATGTGTAAATTACGCTGGAAATATATATTTTTTATGTATTATCATTTCAATTCAATTCAATTTAATTTATTATGCCAAATCATAACAAAAGTTATTTCAGGACACTTTACAGAGTAGGTAAGGACCACACTCTATGACTTATTTATGATTTACATAGACCCAACAATTCCATTCAATTTTTTCCTGCATATCCATCCTCTACAAGAACTCCCTGGTCCTTTTGTAGAAAAATGTAGACCGCGGCCACACTGAACTGCAATTATGAAATGAAATGAAATGAAAAAATGAAATTATGCAGCTGAAAAGCTGAAAATATCATCACAGTGAGACAAAATAGGCAATTTGTTATTTTTTTTCCCCAAGCATTTTTGAAATGATACAGGCAAACGCACTGAACTGCAGGCTGGAGTGTTTTCCACTGCTACCACCAGCAGCCCTCCTCTCGTCATGTTGCTTTTTCATACGTCAGCTGACTCATTTGCCTAATCCTCATGGGTCATTAGTCCAAAGTCAAAACGAAGACAATAATGGCCTGAAGTGCCCAAATCCTGAGGTTCTTAATATTGTTTTTCCATTGACTTGAAACCTTCGGAACCTTCTGGGGGGGAAATGCTCTATCTGTACAGTATAATGATGGGTACATTCTCAAATTGATGTTGTTCGTTTCTGAACTTCAAACGAATGCAGTCACAGTATTTGAGCTTCGGCTGGGGTTTCTGTTTTCATGCACTGAAATATTTGTGACGGAAACAACCAAATTGTTCAAGCCCATCTTTTGTATTCATGTGGACAGCAGGAAGCGGATTGTGAAAATTAATAAGATGTTTCAGATTTATTACAACATGGGTTTATTTTCATAGTTCAGGTTAGGATTTTTTTCTCACCAAAGTAATCACTGAGATGCAGGAACATTACGACATTGCTACAATAACATTTGACATGCCAAGAAATGACAAATCAGACAAGCAGACAGGTTGTAAACAAGCCAACAGTTTAACTAGATTATCTGAACCACTTTATTTATGGTAAAAATCCAACGTCCCCTGATGTTTTGCAAATTATCACTTAGAGCACAGAAAATCCCACAGGAAATAACAGCACATTTCTAATTTTCACCTCGGCCATCACAATAAATCTTTGGAAAGAAAAAAATGTACTGTATCGTAAACTCAAGGTTATTTCATTCAATTTACAGCACTATTGTTGCTCAGGGCCAGTCTGGGCGCATAGATCTCCTCTTCTTACAGAATGAACTTTGTAGTTAACATCAGCCCATGTGTGATGAGTCCAAGCTGTCAGGGTTGCATATGACTCATCCTGAGCAGGACCACAGCCACCTCCATCTGTTTCACTTCTGAATAGCCATCCATCATTTGAACAAAGAGCACACAGTAATTGCGAATGTCAGAAAGCATCTTAGCTTTTTTGGAACACATTCACTGTTCACTGAAGCCATTTCTCTGAGAGGCTTTTGCCTTCGAATAATGCAATTATGTTAAACATTTTTCAATGAGTACTATCCTCCCTGAGGCAGAATAAAGGAATACTCCCACAGTTGTGCTGATACTTTTTACTACATCATTAAAGGACTTATTGACAAGGTCTAGTTGACTAAATAGTTGTTTTCAGACCAAACGGTTCTGGGCACTTCCTGGGTGGAACTTCTGAAGAGCTGCCCCAAGAACTACATACCTTCAAGGGCGTTTTTCTTTTCTTTTTTTCTTTTAGCGTAACATAAGACAGCTTTCTGTGCTATGATTGGCTAGTATCATTGCCTTGACCCATCCTTGTGATGGATGCTGTGTGGAATTATGAGTGACAACTAGAAGAAGTAGCATTTCACTTTTTTTTTTTTTTAAGTTTGTGGTTTAAAGTAAAGTTTGAAACTAGAACTGGAGTGAGCTCCAGGTCCTGCTGCCACGGACAGACCCAGCTGCCCTGGGTACCATCATCTGCAAGGATCTGTGTTGTGTTGAAGCTTTTTCTGTAGCATAGTACAGGTTAATGTAAGGGAAATCCATCTCAACAGGGTCACAGTCTTGGACACAATGCCGTCAGGTGTCAGGTGCAGAGCTCTCCATCTCCAGCTGGACTCCAGCTGGACTCCAGCTGCAGTTCGAAGGTCACAATGTCTTTTCCTACTCTGTGCCAGCAGTTGAAACTCTGGAGATAGCTGGAAAGCTCTGCACCAGGCAGCAGCAGCTCGCTGAGTCAACAGCCAGCAAATGCAGGTACTGTGGCTCACCACCCGCTTCCTAAGAGCCAACATCAACACCTAGACTAGCTAGCTAACTAACAGAAGTGTTGGAAGTGTACCGACTCTGAAGTAATAGATCCCAAAATCCCAAAAGGGGGTTCTTAGAACCATGATCTTGGAACTATGAAAAGGTTCCTCTCTGAAAACGCCTACTATTTTGTGTTTTTATTGCCTCTGGACCCAAAGTACAGAAGCTATAGATTGGTAAAATGTATGGATTTGCTTAAAGTGTTATTCCGGTGAAAAATCATCCCACGGTCTTTTTCGGCAGTTACATCCATCAAATAAGCCATCAAGACAGTTTTTTTTCGTGTAACAACTATTAACGGAGAAATTGGGAAAGTTGCCAACAGCCCATTGGTGCTTTGTTTTCTGTGTAGGGACTCTTCTCATGCTACTGCAGAGGTTTTCTGTTGTTTTGAGCAGTATTAGTGGTTAAAGAAGACGTTTTAATGCCTTCACCGTACTGCCCCAAGCTAATCAATGTTGGCCACGTCCCAGTGTTAGTGTGCCACTGATGTCACCATCTCTTCATTTCTGTTTAAAAATACTCCATCTTTTCCTTTGTTCCCTACAAACACATTTCTCCTTGGCGAAAGCTTGTTTGGAGCCGATTTATTAGGAGCAGGAACTCCCATGGGTGCATCTGAAATAAATGGATTACACGCTGAACACTCAGTGCTTGTAATCTCATTGAGTCTTGCTCCCCGCCTGTTTGCACTGCTCTGTATTTTTCTGAAGAAGATGAGATACAGCAGACACTTGAAAGAAGGGACGGAGGGGGAAAGAGGACTAGGGCGACTACTGATGGACAAAGCAGTTCTTTTCCATGTAATGAAGCAGGTAGAATCTATTAAAAGATTTACAGAATCGTTGAGTCCAACTACATGTAGTCGAACAACTCGGTTGGATAAAGATAGCCTACCGTTTGCAGACAGAAAGCTCAAGTCGTGCCCTATTATACAGCACATATATTCTTTGCAACACATACTAACTATTTTGAACTGAACACAATATTAGATGTATATTAACCCAATTAAAGCACAAAGGTTCATTAACTAATGAAAGTCAAGATGTGCTGTTTCAAGTAGCAAGAACCAGAAATAAATAAAATGAACACAAGACCCTATCCTATTCCAGACACATAGTCAATACAAGAACACAGAAACAGCATTATTTTGGCAGAGTACATCTATAAGTAGCAGTGTGTTTGGCGATTTGATTTAAAGGGCTTTGAGGTTTTAAAAAAGTACATTTTAAATTTGAGATATCCATTTGGATCATCACAACAGCATTCAGAGTTTCTATTTTAGCTACTAACAAATGTAGTCAATTTAGTCATAGACCATACACAGCCTATTTTAAAATGTCACTTTCAAAATACGTTCTGCAGCTGCGCTACAATCCAACTCACTCAGAAGAAATAATGTAATAGTGACAGTTTACAGACCACCAAAAGTATTACTTATCAGCAAACATATATAGTAGGTGGTGCGTTCATGTGGAAAAAAACAAGTGTAATGTCCTCTTCAAATTCAATATGGACAGTGAGTAAGCCCAGTCCATTTGAAATACTTTCCCTTGTGGTCCAGCAGAGGGCACACTTACAACTCACAATAAGCTTATCTTATTACATGCCCTAATGACCTATTCGTAATATAAGCTATCACATAAAGATGGAGGACAATAGCAAGCACCGCCGTGCTAACTGGATAATCATTACACTGAAGCATCTGAGAAGCTGAGTGTGGACATAAGTTCCATACAGAGAATTACCTACAACCTGGTAAAAACAGAAATTAGCTGTCTTACACTCCAATGACAACAAATACCAAAGATCCCCACTAGAGCAACTGAAATTGTACAACATTGTCTGACTGCCTACGTATTGACATAGTCAACCTCAGGACCCTCCCCCAGAAGCTCATACAAAGGCCATCATCGATGCAGTGTTTTCGGAGAAAGTTTTTAGGATAATGACAGAGCTGGAGCCACAGTATAGAATTTAAAATTGCACCTCAATCTCAGTCATGACCGAAAGAACGAGGTCGCGGGTACAAGCAGCCGAAATGGGTTTTCTCAGGAGGGGGGCTGGAGTCTCCCTTAGAGATAGGGCGAGAAGTTCAGCCATCCGTGAGGAACTCGGAGTAGAGCCGCTGCTCCTTTGAGTTGAAAGGAGCCAGTTGAGGTGGTTCGGGCATCTAGAATGGGTTCCCCCCTGGGCGCCTTCCTAGGGAGGTGTTCCAGGCACCTCCAGCTGGGAGGAGGCCTCGGGGAAGACCCAGGACTAGGTGGAGAGATTATATCTCCACACTGGCCTGGGAACGCCCCGGGATCCCCCAGTCAGAGCTGGTAATGTGGCCCGGGAAAGGGAAGTTTGGGGTCCCCTGCTAAAGCTGCTGCCCCCGCAACCCGACCCCGGATAAGCGGTTGAAGATGAGATGAGATGAGACCTCAATCTCAAGATACATATATTACAGTTGTATGACCCAGTAAATATAAAGACTTTCCTGAATCATGTTCTTTTATGTATGATTCAACAGGACAGAACCGAGGACTTGTTTCTTCTATAGATGCACGGATACCGAAATCGGATATAGGCAGATACTGACTCAAATAGCTGGATCTGGTATCAGTGACAATGGGGCCGGCCTGATTAATCGATTTCTCATTCCAATTAGGCTTAAGACCAGGGTCAATTAAACAAAAAGCTATTAAAGCTCTTGCCATGAGAGTTATCTGTCCACATGGGGACAGCAATCCAGCTCAGGTGTTTTTCTCTGCGATTTATCACAGACAACTTTGGCTTTTTGTTGTTTAGGTTTGGCAAGATGATACAGCAATTAGAATCTGTACATTTCCATGAATGCCTCCCAGTACTTTTAGTCAAACTAAGTTTGCCTTAAAACGAAATGTTTCCATTTGAAATAGAGCCAAAGGAGTGTGGAATAGCCTATGACAAAAGCTACTCCTGTCCCCTGATTGGGACCAATGCAAATGGACTGTGTCTTTGGAAACAATGCATACTGATATAGTCAAGGCATAATGAAAGTGACTACCTCCTCCCCGGTGGCTTCAGCTACTGCAATGACAAAGAGACCTCTCAGGTTTCCAGCTGCAATCACCATTCTACTTCATTAGATAAATTGGCTGCAGATGGGTGATTTACCATCCCCCAGCAAAGCGTAATTGTGCTGGAAAACATTGGTTGCCCCCATAGGCACATTAAAATGACCTGCCATACTCTTGTGATTGTTTTGGGAACTGGAGGATGAGTTGCAAATACACTTGTATACAATAATATAGGCCTTACACCAGGCTATTAAGGAGTCCCCAATGCAATTTCAGTCAAAAGCAACTGGACTTGGTTATTTGTCTATGAAGACATTTCACCTCTCATCCAAGAGGCTTCATCAGTTCATGTACGCATCTGACCAGGCTGGGACTGGTTCGGACCAATAACCAAGTGCAGTTGCTTTTGACTGAAATTGCTTTGGGGATAACGATGACCTGGACAGATGAGAATATTCACAGGCTACATTAAGGAGTGTCACTACGTTTACATGCACATCAGTAACCCGAAAATGGTCTTTCCCTGGTTAAGGGAATAATCAGATTATTACAGTTCCTGACGTATACATGAGAGGGGTTGAATGGGAAAATGACGGGAGTAACTCTTCCTACGATACAGTAGGTGGCGCTCCACCAACATACAGCTGGTTGGAATACGGATTTTTCTTCAGGTTCAACTTTGTCAAAATCACAAGAGGGGGGGAAATTACTTTTGGACAGAATTACAACAGAAACAGGTCTTTTTGGTAGTGATGTTACTTTCCATGTCGAAGTCCTCCCTCGATTTAAAGGTAACGCTCTATTGTTGTTTTTTTCATGTTGTTTTTTCGGCGCTGTTGCTTCCTGGTTTATTCCATTTCCAGCTCAGAAACCTACCCCGCGGGGTGAGGAGGGGGAGTTATGATTTACGGAGCATGCGCAGACGCAAAACCTCATATTAATCCGGGAAGGCTGTTTACATGCACGACAAATCGTGGTACTGGATGAGTTATCTAGGACTGTTACCGGGGTGTGATGATTTTACCCGGGGTACGGTGTTTACATGGTGGTTGAGAAACCGGAGTATGCCCTTAACCCGAATATAATCAGGTTTTTAAACTGCACTGTGGTCTAACGGCAATATGACTGAAGGTAAAGGTCAAGCTTTTACATTCGATAGGATTAGTCCTAGAATAATTAATATACTGTAGCTATCTGCATAAGGAAATACAAATGGTATAGTAAGCTAGTTAGGCCTTTAAATTCCCCTAGGAACATAGACCATCGACGAAGTTCTTCCATCCTCTTCTGTCTTGGGCCCCCAGCTCCAGTTGTTGCTATGACACCCTTTATTTTTTTATCTCCTGTTCTATGGTTCTTCTCCTGGTTGTTCGTGTCCAATGGGTCCAGTGGCAAGTGGGTGTAAGTTGTGGACAAAATCAGTTCTGGTTAGGCTAGGGCCATGAACAGTGTGAGCAGAGGTGAAAGTAGTTTTTATTTCTAGCCGTGCTGGTACTATTATATTGGCCAATAGTGCACATAGCATGCACAATGAAGAAATGCACTTCATTCCCGACGACACATTCTCATTCCGGTCTTGTTGGGCGAGTTCCCACAGGTTGGCATTAGAGATGGTGTTGGGCCGGAATATTCCCAGGAGTCGTCTGAGGCATCGCTTGGTGAAGGTCTGCAGCTTATTGAGTATGGCGGTGGTAATTCTCCAGGTTTCTGAGCCGTAAAGTAGAGTGGTTTGTACGTTTGAGTTGAATATTTGCAGTCTGGTCTTGAGTGACAGGTTCTGTGCCTTTCAGACATTGTTTACTATTTGATGAGATGTCGTATTTAAATACAATAAATTACGGAATTATTAGTATATCCTTTTTCAGGAAATAGTATTCACTTTAATTAAGTATACAATAGCCTACTTATCAGTTGATGATATTTCAAAGTGGTTAAATGATCTGCAACAGTGCCAGTAAGTGGGCCTTCCATGAAGATAGTTGCAGTAACAGTTGCCATTGGCAACCATTTTGAGAAACTGGCAACCAGTTCTTGGAGTTCGGTTTCCATCAGTGGCAACCACTTTTTAACATACAAAATAAGGACAGCAAATGTGTACTCCAAAATAAATACATTTTGAATATTGGTTGCATTAGTGATATTCACATATTGCTGCTTTGAGTCTGAGTCTGCCAAATTGTAAATTTGTAACTTTTTGAGTCTTTCATGTCACATTTTCATTATAAGGCTGATGTATAGTATCTTAATTACTTATAATATAAGATGATGTATGGTTGCCAACATGACAACTATTTTAAAAGTTAGAGTTGAGCCCTGGATGATCTATAAAATGTATGTGATATATTTATGATTCAAATTAGATTTGCCTAAAATGCTAATTTTTCCGGTATATAACACAAGACACACCATACACAACAATAATGCATCTTTAAAATCTTGTTAAAAAATAGAAGTAATAAAAGTGATGCATGGGTTGGCTGGCATGCAAGACCATCAACACATTACAACAATGCAGTGATGCTCAGCATTCTTTAAACAATAAATAAATATACATTAAAATAATGTTGTTGGTTGCTGAATGTCCTATAAATCAGCCTTAATGTTTGGGCGGGGGCTCAACGTTCTGTAAAACCTGCAGTGAAAGCTGTGTAACTGAGATTCACTTTCACACAGACCTCCCCTGACAGGCTAAATAATAAACTACCTTTGGTCCAACAATAACATGTTCAGCAGATAACTGATTTACACAGGGGGCCGTGTCAATGAAAACTATAACCCAACTATGAATATTCAATTTACTTTTCCTCCAGCAGTCCCTTAATGTCACCTTACCGTTTACTGGAGCTGCTCTGCCATCATGTGGTGATGGACTGGCATAACACTAGCAATGCTAAGGCCATCAAAGATAACATTACTGATGAGAGGTGAAGTCAAAGAGCACCTGCAGACAGCACCACCATTGACACAGAAGTCATGTCATGTTTCCAGTGAACTCTGAATCTCTCAATTTGTACCCATGCGTGGACCCAATAACTGAGACCAAAATGGCAATGTGGTCAGTTGTTGGTGGCCCAATAGCAGGACTAAAAGTCTGGGAGGACTAGCCCCCAATTATTTTCGGTAGTTGAAGTATAGACCTTCGTATCCTACTAGGACCTTTATTCCAAATGAAGGAAGATATGGCTTGGTTAAAGCTTGGTTAATGTTGAATTTGTAGCCAGAGATGCAGCCAAACTTTGTGATATGGGTTAGCACATAGTTTTTATGTGAAAGCAAGCTTACCTGAATCAGCTATTTTTAAATTCAAAAAAGATTCTTGAGAATGATTTCATTTTCCACTAATCAAGCACCATCTGCACCCTTATTTCTAGCAAATTTAAACTTTTATCAATTCTCTCTATTAACATGTTTCAAACGTGTCTGTTTATGTCTAAATTCATTCATTACAAACAAGACATTCCAGGGACTTTTCATACGTTTTTTTTGTTATCATCAGATACTCATTCTTATTCAGTGAGAGATCTGAAGAATTTCATTTACCTCTTTGTCCTTTTTACCTCCAGTCATAAACCGTTTATCAAATTCCATGGCCCCCTACTCTGGAACTCTTTAGATAGGTCTCTTAAACTTATATCATCCTACAAAACGTTTAGGACTGGTCTGGTGAGGTATCTTCTATCCAGGCAAAAATAATACTCATGTCTAGCATAACTGAAATGAATTTGTAATTTTATGGATATTTTTCACTCTCTGTTTATTTGTTTATTGTGTCTTTTCTTTGTTCTTTTCTTTTTCTATTAGTAAATCTGTTTTAGTGATTTGTATTTGTATTGTATTGAGGGGGAGGATTTTATATAAGCCCTGGGCTTCTTTTCCTCTCCTGCACAAATATTTGCCTTGTATTATAAAATATGATTCTTGTTTATATGTATGTATATATATATATATATATATATATATATATATATATATATATATATATATATATACATATAAAATAATTAAATAAATAAAGATTCAGTGCACACTTGAAGTCACCTTCCATGATGAGCTGACGGGTGGCAGAAATCACTTTGGTGTCCCAATTTGGTGCGTATACATCACAGTGTGACTTTAGAGGAACACAGAACGCCGGACACAATTTCAAATCTGCTTAATAGGCCCTCAAGTGTAAACGAGGGGTGGAAGTGCACATTGTTTCCGACGAGGATGGCTACACGCCTGGCCCTACTCTGAAGTTTTGAATGGAAGGTTTGTGAGATCCGGGGCCTGTAAACTAAAATGACAGCGCGTGTAGACGCAGCCACCTCTCTCTCTCCCGATCATAACAGACACACAGAAAATGACTATGCAAATTGCACATATGGACCTGCTGCTATCAATCGTTTTTGCACTGTTATGCCACCATCGGCACTTTATTATTATTTTTATTATAACTATTGTATTGTTTTGTTGTTTCTATAGCATCATTTATGTTGTGTCACTTACCATCGTTTCTTGTCTTTGTCTTGTCTAGTCTACGCATGGGATAGTATGAAACAAAATTTAGATTCCTTGTATGTCTTGTTCATATGAAGAATTGACAATAAAGCTGACTTTGACTTTGTAGAGGTGATGGTTTTGATTTCATTCGAGGTGTGTATCTTGTAGAAACAGAACATCTGCATCAAAAATCTGATTACATTCAAATACCTTATTTCTTTTGATCGCTGAGTTAAGGCCTCTAACATTCCAGCTTAGGAAATGAACCACTCTATCCTTAAATGAATGTAACTTTAATCTGGATACAGTAGATCCACAAAACGGCACTTTAATACCTCAGTCCACCATACTCTAGCCTGGGGATGGACAATGTAGAGAAAATCAAAATATCACAATATTTCTTATCAAATATGAATCAATATTCTGTTATTGAATTGGATATTTCTCAAATAAAGTATTTTTAGGAAAGTATTTTAGTGAACTGTTTAGCTATAAGATGAGAACGTTTCTCTGGTGGAAAGGGCTTGGTTTTGGCTCGACTTGGACACAAACTTTTGGCTCCAAAGAGGACACTTTTGCACGCATTTTGGCTCCTGGAGGACACTTTAGCACACGTTTTGGCTCCTGGAGGAAACTTAGGCACGCATTTGGGCTCCTGGAGGACACTTTAGCACGCATTTTGGCTCCTGGGGGACACTTTAGCACGCATTTGGGCTCCTGGAGGACACTTTAGCACGCATTTGGGCTCCTGGAGGACACTTTAGCACACGTTTTGGCTCCTGGAGGGCACTTTAGCACGCATTTGGGCTCCTGGAGGGCACTTTAGCACACGTTTTGGCACCGGGAGGGCACTTTAACACGCATTATGGCTCCTGGAGGACACTTTAGCACGCAATTTGGCTCCTGGAGGGCACTTTAGCACACATTTTAGCTCCTGGAGGGCACTTTAACACACGATTTTCAACAATTGGGCAGCGAGCCCTGGGTGTTTCGGTACTGGGTACCGGAACTGCAACTTGTAACATAAGTATACGTGTCAACAACGGAACGGTTAAATTGAGAGCTTCTTGAATGGGGTTCGGTTAGTGCTCCTGGTGAGCGTGATGGTTTACCTCCCACTCTGCCATGAAGGTCTTCACTTCTTCGCCTGATGCACCTTTGTGTCTCCTGAACTCGTCCTTCAGGTATTGGTCACCGAGGGCTCTTAAATCTATCGGGAGGAACCGGTGCAGGACCAGAATCCTCTTGTACAATGACCGGACTCTGGAGACGTGAGCAGAAGCCGCCATGAAGAAGAGAAACGCTAGCTAACAGTGTGTAACACTGTCTGTTTAAATAACACTTCTAACACCCGTGCTGTAGTCCGATAACAGGGACAGAGGACAGAGACAGGGAGGGTTATTTAACAACACATGTCCTTGTTTATCCCGGAAATAAACCTTCTTCTTCTGGTTGGCCAACTAGCTAAAGCTAAAGGGCGCGTTTACGCCCCCTGCTGGACCGGAGCAGTAGTACTGCAGAAAAAGCCAAAATGTTCTCTGCTCAACCTTTTTTGTCGTTAATAACATTATTATCTATATATTTTCAATGGTTCCCTACCGCGAATATAGTTCCCTTTGTTTAGCATCTAACAGGATATTACTAGGACACGTTCAGTAAAGTCTGGCTGAAATGGATAATGATGCTTTCCTTGTTCAGCGTCATAAAATATTAACCAAAAGGTTATAATTATTATTATTATATAATATAATAATTTATTATTGTATATTATTACATTATTAATTTTATAACCTCTTTGATATAAACGAGGACAGAGATAAGACACTGCTACAGCTGCAGCTTCTAGCTTCTTCCCTTTCCCCCCTGATTTACTGCTTTATTCTTGATTATGGTGCTCACTCTCCTTCTTTTAGCTCTCTCTCTCCTTCTTTTAGCTCTCTCTCTCTCTCTCTCTCTCTCTCTCTCTCTCTCTCTCTCTCTCTCTCTCTCTCTCCATTGGTTTGTGACTTAACCAGCAGACTTTGCTAAGACTGTTAATTGGCTATGGGGACACAAAGGTGACGTGTTACGTTCTAAAACCAGCTGCTGGCGACTTGTCAAGCTGAGTCTTAGTCTGAGTCTCAGGCGACAACATCAGCCGGTTTGAGTCATGGACATGGAAAAAAGAATGGACGGCGGACGGGAAAATGGCGCCCATTCATTCCTATGGAAAGCTGCTCAGTGGCACTGGTTTCCTTAATGCCGCTGCCATTTTGGTTCTCGTTAACGCGGGAGGACTTACCGGGTGTAGAAATCATTGCGTTCCAGAGTCCATGCCGGAGCAAACAATGTTTTTTTTTCTGTCTGTGTTTCCCTGTATGTGTCTCCCCTCTCTGTTTTTGTCTGTTGGAGACGGGAGGCATGGTTCTGGACCAGCTAGTCCCACTAATCACCTCCCCTGCAGTATAAGAAGCCGGATGTGGGACATGTTGGGCGCCAGATCGTTTCATATGTGGTATCGTGTCTGGTTCGTTGGCTCCCCTTTGTCCCTTAAAATAGATATTCTGCTCCGTGTATTTTCGATGCTCATTGTTTCTTTGTTTCTTTTTGATTTAGTTACCCTTGATCCTGTTCCTTTGTCTGCATCCCCGTCTGTTTTCCTACAACCTGCTCCTGTTTTTCCTGTGATCATCTCGTCGTCGTTTGTTCCTTCCCCTTCACTGGACTCGCTCTGGACAGCAAACCCTTCACCTGGACCCCACTCCTTTTCCCCCTGCTCACTGGACACTCTTGTACATAGTTTAGTCATTAAAGACTCATTAAAACCTGACTCTGTTTCCATGTCTGCATTTGGTTTCTCTGTGTTTCTCCCAGTACCGCTCATGACAGAAAGTTAAACCACATGGGAACACTCAGTCATCTCATCCGATAACAAAGAACTGCTCATAAGTAATTTGTCAGCAGATTTGATTTTATGTTCTACAGCGATATGCTCTGCCTGGTTATAAACTAGTTGTAGATGGCTACCAGTGTGATCCCATAAGGGAGGACACCTGTGGGATGGGGTGACACAGCACTCAGACTGCAGGGAATCCCCACATGAACCAATTTGGCAGCTTCACCTGCACACACAAACCTCAAAACAGACAAGCCTAGATAATGAAAAGATATTATAGAGAGGGAATGGAAAAACAGGATACGTCTTAGAATAAAAAACAAGATTGTCAACAGGAATGTTGCTGGGCTGAAGCATAGGCTTACATTTCATTGTGCAGTTGCTAAGACAATGGGTCTTCTCAGGTTTGCCCTTATCATTATAAGTGAAGTGAGTTCATAACTTTATAAGTGAGGTGAATTTATAACTTTATAAGTGAGGTGAATTTATAACTTTATAAGTGAAGTGAATTTATAACTTTATAAGTGAAGTGAGTTTATAACTTTATAAGTGAAGGGAGTTTATGACGTTGTAAGTGAAGTGAATTTATAACGTAAGCGAAACAATGCAGTCTTTCATCTACTGCTGTTGCTTTACTCACAGTACGCTGCTCTGCAAAAAGCGATAATTTTGAAACAAGTTCGGATGAAAGCTGTCTGTATCTGTTCTAACCGTTTTTCTACAGCTGCCACAAAGTGCTCTAAAGAAGCTGCTGGCTGAAACAGACCAGCACCTGTCTCTACCAAAGGTGGCGTATTATACATGATGTCATCGGACCGAACAGTATTTTTTCAGAGTTTGCTGCAGACACAGTAGCCTGCACGGCATACAGCAGCGTCTGTGTTGATCCTGAAGTGATGTAGTTCAACAAGGAGTGTAAAACAAAACCATGGCGGAGAAAAACAAAACACTGTTTTTCCAACTTTGAATCTCGTAAATCGGCGACATTTTTACCATAGATTTGCTACTTTTTAATCTCTTAGATCTGCAACTTTCCTCCGTAGAATTGATACTTTTTAATCTTGTGAATCTACGACTTTTTTCTCATAGATTTGCTGCTTTTTAATCTCGTAAATCTGTGACTTTTTTCCTGTAGATTTCATACTTTTTAATCTATTAAATATGTGACTTTTTCCCCGTAGATTTGATACTTTTTAATCTCGTAAATCTACAACTTTATTTCTCATAGATTTGCTACTATTTAATCTTGTAAATCTGACCCTCTTTACCGTAGATTTGCTTCTTTTTAATCTCGTAAATCTGTGACTTTTTTACCCGTTGATGTGCTGCTTTTTCATCGCGTAAATCTGCAATTTTTTCCTGTAGATTTGCTACTCTTTAATCTCCTAAATCTGCAACTTTTTTCTCGTAGATTTGCTACTTTTTAATCTCCTAAATCTGCAACTTTTTTCTTGTAGACTTGCTACTTTTTCATCTCCTAAATCTGCAACTTTTTTCTTGTAGACTTGCTACTTTTTCATCTCCTAAATCTGCGACTTTTTTTCTCCTGTAGATTTGGTACTTTTTCATCTCCTAAATCTGCGACTTTTTTCCCTGTAGATTTGCTACTCTTTAATCTCCTAAATCTGCAACTTTTTTCCCTGTAGATTTGCTACTCTTTAATCTCCTAAATCTGCAACTTTTTTCTTGTAGATTTGCTACTTTTTCATCTCGTAAATCTGCGACTTTTTTCCCTGTAGATTCTACGTGGTCTCATGGGAGGGCGTATAAATAGCACGCCACTTTTCATGACTTTCATGACTTTTCGCATGCATGTCTACGCATATTAAGCTTTTCGCGTGTCATTTAACGCCCGTAGTTCGCCAGGGTTAGGGTTAGGGTTAGGGGTTAGGGGTTAGGGTTAGGTTTAGGGCATTACACGCCCGTTATTTCAGCCGTCCTTCACATGAAATATTGATTTAGAAACAACCCTCTGACAGAAAGCTCCACCACTTCGTTTTTCTCCGGAAAGTAGCGGAGAAATACGAACACGTGGGTTTTCCCTCAATGATTTGATACTTTTTAATCTTGTAAATCTGAGACTTTTTCTGTGTAGATTTGTTACTTTTTAATCTTGTAAATCTGCAACTCTTTCCCCTGTAGATTTGAATAGAATAGAATAGAATAGAATAGAATAGAATTACTTTAATGAATTATTAATTATATAAATTATTTTGTAACAGCAGTAGTGGGTCAGCAAATAAAAACTTTGTACACAACATAAATAAATGCTATAAATCTGCGACTTCATTCTCGAAATAATACTTGGCACTAATATGCCGCCATAGCGCTACCATACTGTACAAACCTCTCAGTAAATAGCTGATGACTGCCAGCCATCATGGGCGTTTACAGCAACTATTGGGCATTCACGGGGCAGATGATCTGGTTTTTCAGGCAGTGGAATGTGTTGTGTGTAGCTCCGCCTGACGGGACTCTGACAGTGGAAACACGGATATGAGCGCAGGGGCCGTGACATTGTGCGTCTCCTGAAGGAAATACAGAAAGAAACGGCACTGGTGCTAGATGATCATCTCATCTAAGGTAAAAATGATTTATAATTGAAAACACTCACAAAGCTCAATTGATTACTGCTCTGTGATTATTTAAGGTTTAATTGTGTGAGGTTATCAATTTAACCTCTCTGAACATTTTGACTTTTATTCTCATCATGTTGAGTCGGCTTCAGTGTGTGCTGTAACGATTTAACTGACTAATAACCGACTAATTCCACATTGTGTCCGACAGGTAACTCAGAAGAATGCGGCCCAGTTCATCTAGTTTAATATTCACCACTGGACTGATGATGGGATTTCTTTCCCTCCGCTTTCTGTTGGAGTCAAACTTTTTAACAGACGACGCTATGTATTTCATGAGGGCTGTCAAATATGAAGTCAAACAGGATTTACATCATGTGCATACAGGTAGGCACTGCTTTAATGGATATTTTCATTCCCATGTTTCATCTGTGCATGCTTTATGGCTGATGCGCCCCAGTAAGAGGTGTCATGTCTTGTCTTTGTTTTTCCTTTTAATGAAGTAGCCTGGTAGTCCTGCACTGAGACCACACTGAGAACCAATGAACCACGGTAGCGTCATAAATCAACGCATAGGTGAATATAGGTTCAAATAGTGTAGGATATATTGCATATGTTGCTTTGTCTTAACAAAATCTACATGTTAGGTTAAGTTAAAATTGGAATTTTCTTTGGAGAAAAATGCAAAAGTCATCTGTAAGGATCGGATATTCCCCCGAGAGTCCTCATTATAATGAATCAATTCAGAGATTTATTTCATGTATTTATTTGTATCTATTTTATTGAATATGTTATTTTGTATAAACTGTGGTGACGGTGCGTAATTGCGCACTACAGGCTGCTCAGCTGAGAAGGCTCATAGACAAGTCGTTCAATACATTACATCATTTCAGTTCTAGGCTATAAGTCTTTATCAAAAATAGCAAACTTCACCAAATCATTTCCTAGCTGTGATATAAAGTACGGGAGAGCGGGGCATCTTGTCACACTTTTTGCTGTCATTTCAATTTCTCAGCGTTGGTTCATTACAGTCACTCATTTTCCATGTCCAAACCCTACATCCTTGTGCAGAAAAGCTCAAATGCTTAGACTTCACTTCTCACTTTATAGTTAGAATAAAGTACAAAATGGGCATCTGTGGCAAGTTGCCCCATTATAGCATAAGTTGTCATTTTCCAACCGGTAAGAACAGGACAGGCTTGCCACACTCATTATTGCACATCTGTAAATGATGTAGAAGAATTTGGCAGTTACCTATCCGTCAAATGGTTTGACACAGAACCATCTGAGAGGACCTAATTGGAAACAGATTGGGAAAGTAGGTGATTGGATTAACCATCTGTCTATCAAACTCTCACTGAAGTCACACATGTTTACAGGAGTAACTCGGCCTCCAGTACAGTAGGTGGAGATCCACCGACATACAACTGGTCCGAATACAACTTTTTTTCCGTGTTAACCTTTGTCAAAATCACAAACGGGGGAAACAGATGACTTTTGGACAAAAATACAACAGAAACGGGTCTTCTTGGTAGTAAGTCAAAGGGAACGCTATTGTTGTTGTTTCTTCACGTTGTTTTTGGCGCCGTTGCTTCCTGGTTTATTCTATTTCCGGGTCAAAAGCCATCTACGTGGAGTTGGGAGGGAGGAGCTCTAACCCCAGCACATGCACAGACGAGAAACCCGATAATACTTCAGGCACCAGATTTTACCCAGGGTACGGTGTTTACATGGTGTTTGAGAAACCAGAATATGCAGAATTCCTTTTCAACAACTTTTTGAATCCAGTTGTGAACTAACCACAGGTCCTGTACCTTGGGGTGGTACCATGATAGTGAGTGGATATGCTGTCATCAGGGCGCTCTCAGCACCTGGGATCGTTTTTAAGCTTCACCTTATACAGTCTAGAGGGCGAACAACACTTTCTGTTAATAATCTTAAATTGAATTAAACTAATGCAAACATTACGTGACATGCATTTAATATTAATTAGGAAATCAGCCCATTAGTTTGCTGTAAATGTAATTTTGAAATTTGTTTCCCACACAGTTTACAGGGAACTATTAGTATTATCTTTCTGCAATAACATCGAGTATTATGGCCCCTACCGTAGCTTCAAATAATAAAAGAGGGAGTCTCTTTATTTTGGGGGGCCGAGGCAGTTTTAAAAGCTTCAGCAAACTATGATTTTGATCATACTGCCAATATTGTTGCTTCAGCATGTAATCCATCTTAATTTTATTAATTGTTTGCATAATCCTTCAAAAAGATATTTTATTATTGTTTATTTTTTAAACCCTCCTGCGTGTTTCATCCATTTCGTGAATACATTATTCATAACAATTGAATTACTACTAAATTCTGCGCGAAGCATGTATCAATACACACATTGTTGTTTACGTGTTACATAGCAAGCAGCCACCAACTTCAGCAGCAAAATCAGCTTCAGGTCACAGCAGGGTAATGTATACTGGAGAAAACTGCCACAAGTGATGAATAGCCCTGAAAGCCGTTTGTTCTGTGTATACACACTATTTATTTATTAATTTATTTTAGTTTAATATTTAGGTGACATGCCATTGTACATTTTGTACTACAGTGACAATAAAGGTAACTGATCCCCAAAGCAATTTCTGTCAAAAGCAACTCGACATGGTTATTTGTCTAGGAAGATGTTTCACCTCTCATCCAAGAGGCTTCATCAGTTCATGTACGCATCTGACCAGGCTGGGACTGGTCCAACTAGCTGGTGTGAGATCCAGGTATTTAACCTCTCACAGGGGCGATGATGTCACTGGAACCCTTTGTGCTCCAAGTGCCAACGACCGTCGTTAGAGTGACAGTCGTTGGTGGGAAGTAGGTTTGGACTCCGTTAGTGCTCTATTGATTCTTAACGACAGTTGTTGGAGTGGCAGTTGTTGGTGGGAAGTTGGTTTCGACTTAGTTAGTGCTCTATTGAGTCTTAACGACAGTCGTTGGAGTCACAGGAGGCCATTTGTGAACAGTTGTTGAATGAAGGGATGAAAGGGCAGCATTGTAAACTGGAGATAAGTGGTGTCTCAGACCTCCTCCTCCGTTTTGCGATGGTTTCTCAACTTTTGCATAGATGGCTTCAAACCATCTGTCCTCTCTTTTCAGGATTTGGAACATTCACAGGCTTAAGGGTAACTGATCATATCTGATCTGCTCTTATCTTAGATGGATTTCACAAGATGAGACCCGGTCCTTTTTTGCTTAAGAAGGTTCCTAACTGATTGAAATTACCTGAAAATATTTAAGTGGCAACCATGATAAGGGCTGGCTCAAAGGTGTGTTCACATGCGCAGCTGTTACTGGAGTATGGTCTTACTCCGGTTAAGTGCCAACTGGAGAATTGCAGTTCTACCCGTTTACATGAGCAGGGATTAATGGAAAGAACAACTAGAGTAACTCTTCCTCCGGTACAGTAGGTGGCGCTCCACCAACGTACAGCTGGTTGGAATACGGCTTTTTATTCCGGATCACTTTTGTCAAAATCACAATCGGGGGGAAATGGCCGACATTTTGACAGAATGGCGACAGAAATGGGTCTTCTTGGTAGAGATGTTATTTGCCATGGTGAAGTCCTCCCTTGGTTTAAAGGTAACGCTTGTGTTCCACGAGTGGGGAGGGGAATTATAACCAACGACGCATGCACAGACGTGTGACCTTACCATACTGGAACACTGATGACATTCATGAATACTTGGGTTACTGAAGGCGTTATCTAGGTCTGTAAACATAGGTATGAGAACTCAGATTTGAACCCGGGAAAGGTGTTTAAGTGGTGTCTGTGCAAGGTTGGGTCCATGCACTTTGAAATAAAATCCTGCTGTCTAATGCTCTAAAGTTACAACCTGACAATACATATAGAACAAACCCACCCAAAAAAAGTGAACCCTCATGCAAGAACAAAAAAAATGATTTTTCTTCTTGTATATACTTTTATTGACTCATGGGCCAATGTGCAGTCTGAACAGGTGAGTTTTCAGTCTGTGACAGAAGGTGTAGTTTAGTTTGGCATGAGAATATTTCATCCCAGCAGAGAAACTGGTATACCAGCTTATCTGTTGACAACAGATGCACACTGTACTGATCAACCTTAGGTCTTAAAGTGAAATTCCGTTTGAAATCATCCCAGGGTCTTTTTCTGCAAAATACACTCATAAGCCATAGAGAAAAAAATGTCTGTGAAATAACTATTAACGGAGAAATCCTGGTGAGTCGTTAACAGCCGAACGCGGCTAACACTGATTAGCTTGGGGCAGCATGGTGAACGCAGTAAAACGTCTTTTTTAACCACTAATACTGTGGTGTTTGCCGCATTCGGCTGTTAGTGACTCTCCAGGATTTCTCCGTTAATAGTTGTTTAGTATAGTAAAAATTGTCTCGATGGCTTATTTGAGTGTATTTGCCAAAAAAAACCCGTGGATGATTTTACTCCAGAATTTCACTTTAAACCCACAGGTCTAAAATGTCCATGTAACACAATTTTTTGATACTTTGTTCTCATATTTCTCCAGTTGAGAACACAAGCTCAGCAGCTAAATCTTACCCAACACGGATCTTATGCTGGATCATGACGGGGCCCAAGTACATGGAATCCCGAACCAAGCACATCAAGGAAACATGGGCAAAGCGCTGCGACAAAATGCTGTACATGAGCTCCGTCGAGACTGACTTCCCCACTGTGGGACTGAACGTGAGTGAAGGGAGGGAGAACCTGTACTGGAAGACCATCCGAGCCTTTCAGTACATCCACCAGTACCACCTGGATGAAGCAGATTGGTTCCTGAAAGCGGATGATGACACATTTGTGGTCGTGGAGAATCTACGCTACACTTTGTCCAAATATGATCCAGAAAAGCCGTTGTACCTGGGCAGAAGGTTTATCCCCTTCATCCGTCAAGGCTACATGAGTGGAGGAGCAGGTTATGTCCTCAGTAAGGAAGCAGTGAGAAGTTTTGTCAAAGGGTTCGAAACCGGGGAATGTACACACTTCTCGGACATTGAGGACATGGCTCTGGGCAAATGTATGGAGACAATGAAGGTAGAGCCAGCAGACAGCAGAGATGTGAAGGGGAGACAAACATTTCATCCTTATCCTCCAGACCATTACCTGATCAGAAAGCCACCAAGACAACGACCTTGGTATCTGATTTACGACTACTATACTCCAGTAGAGGTACGCAATACAATAAAAAACACTACAATTCCTGTTGAACCTGGGTTTTGGTTTTAGGAAATCTCATTATAGACCTTTTCAGCGGAAGGTAAGGTAAGAGGTATGTAGGTTGTCATTTGTCACAATGAACATTGAAAAACATTGCAGTGTTAGGGGCTCTGTCAAGGTATACTTAGGCATGGTGATGCTTTGAGCTAAATGCTAACATCAGCATGCTAACATGTACGTGGTCTGTCATGCTGCCTGTCATGTAATGTCCCAACACAAGGCATTACATGGATGTCACTAATGACATTTTTGCCTTGTGTTAGATGCAAAATTTGGAGGGGGTACGCTGTACCGGAAAGAGAAATATACTGTCTCAGCAAGAGCAGTCTCTCTCTCTCGCAGCGTAGCGCACGTACTGCTAAAACACTTTGGAAACCATCCTGCGCCAACATCCGCAGGATGGTTTCCAAAGTGTTCTAAACAGGCGTTTGTTTCAATGTTATAGACTTTCACACTAGCAGTGTGATAAAAATGACTAGGGTGATAAGAAGTCCTGGTGAATGCTTGATAAGTAGACTATAATAAATAGTGAAGTGTAGACGTGTGCATTCGGGGCTGTGGCCTTGGATCTCTGTGCCGAAAAAAAAACGACAACCTAATGATGATGAAAATAGCCTAGTACAGCAGACTTGTGGTTGCATTACCAGCAGCCACAGATGCAACCTTGTAGCAGTAAAAAATGTAAAGCTCTGACATGTCCAAACTGACAAGAGATAACTTCAAAACTTATAGCAGACTTAGCTGATACCTTCAGAATCAAACTTAAAGCAGACTGACTTGATCACTTCAGAATCAAACTTAAAGCAGACTGACTTGATCACTTCAGAATCAAACTTAAAGCAGACTGACTTGATAACTTCAGAATCAAACTCAAAGCAGACTGACTTGATAACTTCAGAATCAAACTTAAAGCAGACTGACTTGATAACTTCAGAATCAAACTTAAAGCAGACTGACTTGATAACTTCAGAATCAAACTTAAAGCAGACAGACTTGATAACTTCAGAATCAAACTTAAAGCAGACTGACCTGATAACTTCAGAATCAAACTTAAAGCAGGCTGACTTGATAACTTCAGAATCAAACTTAAAGCAGACTGACTTGATAACTTCAGAATCACACTTAAAGCAGACTGACTTGATAACTTTAGAATCAAACTTAAAGCAGACTTACCTGAAAACTTCAGAATCAAACTTAAAGCAGACTGACTTGATAACTTCAGAATCCAACTTAAAGCAGACTGACTTGATAACTTCAGAATCAAACTTAAAGCAGACTGACTTGATAACTTCAGAATCAAACTTAAAGCAGACTGTCTTGATAACTTCAGAATCCAACTTAAAGCAGACTTACCGGATAACTTCAGAATCAAACTTAAAGCAGATTGACTTGATAACTTCAGAATCAAACTTAAAGCAGACTGACCTGATAACTTCAGAATCAAACTTAAAGCAGACTGACTTGAAAACTTCAGAATCCAACTTAAAGCAGACTGACTTGATAACTTCAGAATCCAACTTAAAGCAGACTGACTTGATAACTTCAGAATCAAACTTAAAGCAGACAGACTTGATAACTTCAGAATCAAACTTAAAGCAGACTGACCTGATAACTTCAGAATCAAACTTAAAGCAGACTGACTTGATAACTTCAGAATCAAACTTAAAGCAGACTGACTTGATAACTTCAGAATCACACTTAAAGCAGACTGACTTGATAACTTTAGAATCAAACTTAAAGCAGACTTACCTGAAAACTTCAGAATCAAACTTAAAGCAGACTGACTTGATAACTTCAGAATCAAACTTAAAGCAGACTGACCTGATAACTTCAGAATCAAACTTAAAGCAGACTGACTTGATAACTTCAGAATCAAACTTAAAGCAGACTGACTTGATAACTTCAGAATCAAACTTAAAGCAGAATGACTTGATAACTTCAGAATCCAACTTAAAGCAGACTGACTTGATAACTTCAGAATCAAACTTAAAGCGGACTGACTTGATAACTTCAGAATCAAACTAAAAGCAGACTGTCTTGATAACTTCAGAATCCAACTTAAAGCAGACTTACCGGATAACTTCAGAATCAAACTTAAAGCAGACTGACTTGATAACTTCAGAATCAAACTTAAAGCAGACTGACCTGATAACTTCAGAATCAAACTTAAAGCAGACTGACTTGATAACTTCAGAATCCAACTTAAAGCAGACTGACTTGATAACTTCAGAATCCAACTTAAAGCAGACTGACTTGATAACTTCAGAATCAAACTCAAAGCAGACTGACTTGATAACTTCAGAATCACACTTAAAGCAGACTGACTTGATAACTTCAGAATCAAACTTAAAGCAGACTGACTTGATAACTTCAGAATCAAACTTAAAGCAAGCAGACTTGATAACTTCAGAATCAAACTTAAAGCAGACTGACCTGATAACTTCAGAATCAAACTTAAAGCAGACAGACTTGATAACTTCAGAATCAAACTTAAAGCAGACTGACTTGATAACTTCAGAATCAAACTTAAAGCAGACTGACTTGATAACTTCAGAATCCAACTTAAAGCAGACTGACTTGATAACTTCAGAATCAAACTTAAAGCAGACTGACCTGATAACTTCAGAATCAAACTTAAAGCAGACTGACTTGATAACTTCAGAATCAAACTTAAAGCAGACTGACTTGATAACTTCAGAATCAAACTTAAAGCAGACTGACTTGATAACTTCAGAATCCAACTTAAAGCAGACTGACTTGATAACTTCAGAATCAAACTTAAAGCAGACTGACTTGATAACTTCAGAATCAAACTTAAAGCAGACTGTCTTGATAACTTCAGAATCCAACTTAAAGCAGACTTACCGGATAACTTCAGAATCAAACTTAAAGCAGACTGACTTGATAACTTCAGAATCAAACTTAAAGCAGACTGACCTGATAACTTCAGATCAAACTTAAAGCAGACTGACTTGATAACTTCAGAATCCAACTTAAAGCAGACTGACTTGATAACTTCAGAATCCAACTTAAAGCAGACTGACTTGATAACTTCAGAATCAAACTCAAAGCAGAGTGACTTGATAACTTCAGAATCACACTTAAAGCAGACTGACTTGATAACTTCAGAATCAAACTTAAAGCAGACTGACCTGATAACTTCAGAATCAAACTTAAAGCAGACAGACTTGATAACTTCAGAATCAAACTTAAAGCAGACTGACTTGATAACTTCAGAATCAAACTTAAAGCAGACTGACTTGATAACTTCAGAATCCAACTTAAAGCAGACTGACTTGATAACTTCAGAATCCAACTTAAAGCAGACTGACTTGATAACTTCAGAATCCAACTTAAAGCAGACTGACTTGATAACTTCCGAATCAAACTTAAAGCAGACGGACTTGATAACTTCAGAATCAAACTTAAAGCAGACTGACTTGATAACTTCAGAATCAAACTTAAAGCAGACTGACTTGATAACTTCAGAATCAAACTTAAAGCAGACTGACCTGATAACTTCAGAATCAAACTTAAAGCAGACTGACTTGATAACTTCAGAATCAATCTTAAAGCAGACTGACTTGATAACTTCAGAATCCAACTTAAAGCAGACTGACTTGATAACTTCAGAATCCAACTTAAAGCAGACTAACTTGATAACTTCAGAATCAAACTTAAAGCAGACTGACTTGATAACTTCAGAATCAAACTTAAAGCAGACTGTCTTGATAACTTCAGAATCCAACTTAAAGCAGACTTACCGGATAACTTCAGAATCAAACTTAAAGCAGACTGACTTGATAACTTCAGAATCAAACTTAAAGCAGACTGACCTGATAACTTCAGAATCAAACTTAAAGCAGACTGACTTG
The DNA here is from genome assembly GCF_963691815.1 of Echiichthys vipera. NCBI lineage: Eukaryota > Metazoa > Chordata > Actinopteri > Perciformes > Trachinidae > Echiichthys > Echiichthys vipera. The sequence continues at coordinate 4,882,272 of NC_139838.1, read as the reverse complement.
ATAACTTCAGAATCCAACTTAAAGCAGACTGACATGATAACTTCAGAATCCAACTTAAAGCAGACTGACTTGATAACTTCAGAATCAAACTCAAAGCAGACTGACTTGATAACTTCAGAATCACACTTAAAGCAGACTGACTTGATAACTTCAGAATCAAACTTAAAGCAGACTGACTTGATAACTTCAGAATCAAACTTAAAGCAAGCAGACTTGATAACTTCAGAATCAAACTTAAAGCAGACTGACCTGATAACTTCAGAATCAAACTTAAAGCAGACAGACTTGATAACTTCAGAATCAAACTTAAAGCAGACTGACTTGATAACTTCAGAATCCAACTTAAAGCAGACTGACCTGATAACTTCAGAATCCAACTTAAAGCAGACTGACTTGATAACTTCAGAATCCAACTTAAAGCAGACTGACTTGATAACTTCAGAATCAAACTTAAAGCAAGCAGACTTGATAACTTCAGAATCAAACTTAAAGCAGACTGACCTGATAACTTCAGAATCAAACTTAAAGCAGACAGACTTGATAACTTCAGAATCCAACTTAAAGCAGACTGACTTGATAACTTCAGAATCCAACTTAAAGCAGACTGACTTGATAACTTCAGAATCCAACTTAAAGCAGACTGACTTGATAACTTCAGAATCCAACTTAAAGCAGACTGACTTGATAACTTCAGAATCCAACTTAAAGCAGACTGACTATATAACTTCCGAATCAAACTTAAAGCAGACGGACTTGATATCTTCAAAATCAAACTTAAAGCAGACTGACTTGATAACTTCAGAATCAAACTTAAAGCAGACTGAATTGATAACTTCAGAATCAAACTCAAAGCAGACTGACTTGATAACTTCAGAATCACACTTAAAGCAGACTGACTTGATAACTTCAGAATCAAACTTAAAGCAGACTGACTTGATAACTTCAGAATCAAACTTAAAGCAGACTGACTTGATAACTTCAGAATCAAACTTAAAGCAGACTGACTTGATAACTTCAGAATCAAACTTAAAGCAGACTGACTTGATAACTCTAAAATCAAACTTAAAGCAGACTGACTTGATAACTTCAGAATCAAACTTAAAGCAGACTAACTTGATAACTTCAGAATCAAATTTAAAGCAGACTGACTTGATAACTTCAGATTCAAACTTAAGGTAGACTGACTTGATAACTTCAGAATCAAACTTAAAGCAGACTGACTTGATAACTTCAGAATCAAACTTAAAGCAGACTGACTTGATGACTTCAGAATCAAACTTAAAGCAGACTGACTTGATAACTTCAGAATCAGACTTAAAGCAGACTGACTTGACAACTTCAGAATCAGACTTAAAGCAGACTGACTTGATAACTTCAGAATCAAACTTAAAGCAGACTGACTTGATACGTTCAGAATCAAACTTAAAGCAGACTGACTTGATAACTTCAGAATCAAACTTAAAGCAGACTGACTTGATAACTTCAGAATCAAACTTAAAGCAGACTGACTTCATAACTTCAGAATCAAACTTAAAGCAGACTGACTTGATATCTTCAAAATCAAACTTAAAGCAGGCTGACCTGAAAACTTCAGAATCAAACTTAAAGCAGACTGACTTGATACGTTCAGAATCAAACTTAAAGCAGACTGACTTGATAACTTCAGAATCAAACTTAAAGCAGACTGACTTGATACGTTCAGAATCAAACTTAAAGCAGACTGACTTGATAACTTCAGAATCAAACTTAAAGCAGACTGACCTGATAACTTCAGAATCAAACTTAAAGCAGACTGACTTGATACGTTCAGAATCAAACTTAAAGCAGACTGACTTGATAACTTCAGAATCAAACTTAAAGCAGACTGACTTGATAACTTCAGAATCAAACTTAAAGCAGACTGACTTGATACGTTCAGAATCAAACTTAAAGCAGACTGACTTGATAACTTCAGAATCAAACTTAAAGCAGACTGACCTGATAACTTCAGAATCAAACTTAAAGCAGACTGACTTGATAACTTAAGAATCAAACTTAAAGCAGACTGACTTGATAACTTCAAAATCAAACTTAAAGCAGACTGAGTGACGGTGTTTCGGTTTAACGAGTGACCCGGTTAACTGAAGACTTTCAGCTGTGTGCCTCTGCGGTTGCCGTAGCGACTGCAGATGATTCAATTTAATTTTCAATTCAATTTTTAACAGTACAATAACCACCTGTCATCACTCAATTGTGGAGGAGATAAAAGTTCAGTATTCCTACATGAACCCAGTATAGACAATAAAACAATGCTTACATTAAGGGACACTTACTCTTTCCTCCTTTATGACGTGAGAAATAATGTAACAACCACTTTTACTTCGTGGTTGTAAATCAAGTACGTTTAGTGTCTGGTGTTCTTGCACTCCAAGAACATAAGCCAACGTCCATATCCTGGTACTGAGAGGACAAATGCTCCCTTCACAAAGTATCCTGTTCCCTCATGATGGGCAAGTCTTGGAACACCCACATAATAATTTCATAACCAGCTTTATCAGACAAGAGCCCCTTTTCAAGGCAGACCCTGTTGCCGTTTGTCTGCGTGTGTACCGCACTTGACTTTTTTAAAGGAGATTAGATTGATTCTCTCCTCTATAATTAGGCCAGAACAGAGGTGGAAGTTTACCTTAAATGTTATATTATTATTATTATTATTATTATGTTTTATATATATATATATATATATATATATATATATATATATATATATATATATATATATATACAGTTTTAGCTAACTAACTTTGTTAGGCAATCAGTTTGTGGCTTTTCACAGCTACTAACCAATCACACTAGTGGATTTCAGCTTCCCATTTTATAACTCAGAATAAAACTTCTGCATGTCCTTTTTTATAACATCGTGACTCTGTGCACACAATATGTTTCTTACAGTAGACCCACTAAAATAATAAAATGTTTATTGCACATAATGTGTAATCTCAGTTTAAATATATGGTTTTCCCTGGGCTTTTATAGGGCTCAGGCTCAAATGACACCATAAAGCCATTTGCGTATTGCACAATATTTTGCATAAAGCTTATTGGTAGTTGGTTGCAATGAGTACTACTAAAGTAAAACTTAGCCGAAGTTGTAGCATTTATTCATCAACAAATAAACTGTACAAACACTGCTCTGCTAATGTAACTGTCAGGGTAAGTTGAACTTGTTTCCCCAACAGGTAGCACTAAAAGAATACGTTGCAACGACTGGTGTTATTACCGGTCTGTATATATACTGTGCTGTGGATGGAAGATCATGGTACTCGTCAAACATTCAAACCTGCTGAGTTGTCACTGGCTTCCTGCTGTTTAAGCACAGACTTCTAATGTGTTTCTGTCTCTTTCCCTCCAGGGTCCAGGATGCTGCTCAGACTTTGTTGTGTCCTTTCACTACATTAATGCTGTCCAGATGCATGTTTTGGAGTACCTGACATACCATCTACGGCCATATGGATACAAATACAGATTTAATCCAGATGAAAAAAATGAATTTTACACCACAACTCCACTCAAGTCCACATGACATCAGTGTGCGCAGAACAGCCTCTAATTAAACGCTATTCAGATTTAAAGAAAAAATGAATGGGTAAACTGTGTTCATGATGTTTGGGGGGGGTGAGTCGGTCTGTTTTACTAAGCTACTTTGTACATAAAAAGAAATTAGGAAATGTGTGTTTTTTGTTTTTAACATTTCATTTCTTAATGATGATAAGTGCTTTCAATATGTCTTCCTTAATATTATTTTTTTTATTTTTATGTTTGTACTTCAATAAGCATGTCTTTCTCTGGGAAAACTGTGTATATTCTACGCTCAACTTGCTGAAAAGTAGATTGGTGTAGATTGGCAACAAGGGTAAACGACTTGGGGTGTGTAGGTGAAATATAGAGAAAACAGCAGTCATTTGCACAGGGTTATGTATCTACAGAAAAGGCCAGCTGGTCTAAATAGCTCACATAAAAAACTAAAAGTTAGGCCAACGAAAATTGGTTTTCTTAAAAAATTAAAAAAAAAAAAAAGCTGCTACAGTGCTGCTTCTGCAAGCAAAGCAAGAGCAGTTTCTTGTAGACTGGTCACCAAAGCCTGTGAATATTCTCACTTGTCCAGGTCATTGTTACCCTCAAAGCCATTTCAGTCAAAAGCAACTGGACCTGGTTATTTGTCTAGGAAGACGTTTCACCTCTCATCCAAGAGGCTTCATCAGTTAATTTACGCATCTGACCAGGCTGGGACCGGTCCAACTAACTGGTGTGGAGATCCAGGTATTTAACCTCTAACTAGGCCGATGATGTCACTGAAACTCTTTGTGCTCCAAGTGCCAACGACCGTCGCTAGAGTGGCAGTCGTTGGTGGGAAGTTGGTTTCGACCTCGTTAGTGCTCTATTGAGTCTTGACGACGGTCGTTGGAGTCACAGGAGGCCATTTGTGAACAGTTGTTTTTTGAGGTTAGATTGTTGAATCTCCTGAAGGGATGAAAGGGCCGCATTGTAAATTGGAGATAAGTGGTGTCTCAGACCTCCTCCTCTGTTACTGTACATAGACAGCTTCTTTTACTCCTCTTTCAAACCACCTGTCCTCTCTGTCCAGGATGTGGACATTGTTGTCATCAAAGGAGTGGGCTTTCTCCTTGAGATGTAAGTGGACCGCAGAGTCCAGGCCTGAGGAGTTAGCTCTCCTGTGTTGGGCCATGCGTTTATGCAGTGGTTGTTTTGTTTCTCCAATGTAAAGATCTTTGCATTCCTCGTTGCATTGGACAGCATAAACCAGGTTGCTTTTGTGGGTGTGTGGTTCTGTCCTTGGGATGAACTAGTCTCTGTGTCTGGTCACCAAAAGAGTAATGTACTGTCAAATGTGCAATAGTTGAAATGCACTGTACTTGATATTCAGAACATTAATATAGCAGCACACAGATATTTTCTATGTCAAGATATAGTGGAGTTTCTGTTGTTGGCTGCGGTAAATGGTCCAAACACACATGCATCTTAGCACATGTTAGAGCATGTAACCGTGAAAAACCTTATTTTCCAGATTGGGATGAGAGCTGTTTGGAAGCAATACCAACCCACTTTGTTTCAGTATTTTATAGTATTTCAGTATTGCTGGCCCTTGTGGCGGCAACTTGCGATGGTGACCACGGGAAGTGGGGGGTCAGGGTTCAATACCAGAGAAGGAAGCAAGAGTTTCGGGACAGTTTTGGTCAGAACTTAGAATAGTTTGACATTTTGGGAAATATCTTTACTTATTCACTGCCGGGAGTAAGAAGAGAAGATCGTTTACAGCTCACGTTTGTACAATATATAGGAAGCTTACACTAGCACCTGTTTAGCTTAGCATAAAGATGGGAAACTGAAGGGAAGCAGCTAGCGTGGCTATGTCCAGCGATCACAGTGTTGCCAGAACCTGTAAAGGTCTCTAAATAGTATTGATGGGGATGAGTACTGGCTTTGGACTTCAGTATTAGTTTATTGGATCAAATACTAGCTTCGTTATTTTTTTTGCTTTGTAATAATATCTTACTATAATGTACTAGCCTATTATGGCAAGTGGCTAATGCAGACACCAAGCTAATGTGTATGGTAACGTTATAATGTTACAACTTACGTTCAACTTGCTCATGAAGTTATCTTTAGTATATTGTTTTAACCACAGATATCACGAGGCTGCACAACGACTAAATTCAGCAAATAATGTTAGCTACTGTGGGCTGATAGTTGATTCCACTAATGGTACCTGAATGATAAGTAGTAGTAAGCTAGGTAGTGCACCCCATGTTCCCTCTGCATCGCTCTGATGCTGGGAGACTTTGGCCAGAGGAGAGCCTAAGGTAGGACCAGAGCATACAGGTGGCTGGCTAGTTAGCTAGCTATTTAGATTTCTAATTCCCTCGTGCTTTACACCGGTTATAGAAAATCAGTCCATCCTGATTTCTGAGCTCCATTCTATTTTACCCTCAGATCAGTCTGGTAACGTGCAGCAGAGAAAATTTTCCAAGCGACAGAACCAATCAGCGTTGGTTTAGAGGCAGGTCGAAGAGTGACGAAAAAGAGAAGCAACTGTTGAGTGTAAACAACATGGAGGCTTCCACAGATGAGATGAGCAGCTATGGAGCAAGCCGCTCACTAACTCTTCTCTGGATCCTTCTGTTGAATATGGACCGGGCTCCTGAAATTGGGCCTTTGATCCTTAAATTCACATTACACTATTGGAAAATATTCTTTACTCACCTGTTGTTTCCTTTCTGAGCTTTGCCTGGATGCTGTTAGTACCTCATGCACTTCAGTGATCTGATTGGTTGATTTGGCCCATATGTTGGTGATAGATAGATGGTTTATCCAATCAGCATCAGTATTTTCGCCCCTTCCCAAAAGATCTCCAAACCAGAGGTCCCAGATGGATATGCTGAGAAAATGTGAATTATGCAAATCAATCCATCTGGCGGAGTCAGCTTATCAGTCCTCTACCTCAACAAATAAAATCTAAATATGTCGGAAACACTGTGGCTATTTAGAATGAAAATTACATAATGTGAATAAACTCTACTGGGAACGAAACTTTAACGTCTTTTCACCAGCTATATACTGTATCTACAACATATGACAGTGGTATCAACCCAAATTGAACAGCAAGTGAATAACATCCAGGTGGAACCATCATCTACAGTTTGCTTCTGGCCGGGGACCTTTTTTTGTCAGTCCTCCCTGTTTCTCTTTTTCTCTGGACCACTCTCCTGTCACTGAAAAAGTCTATATATTTTTTCTATCTGAATGAACAGCCACAGCCAGAGGCTTTGGATCAGGAGAACTGACAATGTTCTAACTTTGTGTGCTCTGTGTCAAATGTACCCTCTGAGTTGCACTTTTGAGAGGATTATTAAAACGGACCATTTTTAAGAAATAGTTTTTAATTTATTGAAAAAGAACTTTATTTTGTTGAACTATCATGTTCTAAGTTTACTATTCCTTCTGGCACTTTTACAGTGTTAAACAATAAAGCAACTTATTTTACAGTCAAGTGTGTCTTTTTCCATACAACATTCATCATAATGGAGATTAATAGATTTTGTTAAGATTAAATAAAACATCTACATTTTAAGAAATGAACATCGAAGTAGCTACAACATAGTTTGAAAATAGCATAAACTGGTTAATAATACAATACACTGTGTGTTCAGATATCAATGCACGGTTGCTTTGTGGAAAACTCTTAAACACCTACAAATAGTGACCCCCAAAAACAATATATGACAAGACAAATCCCAGAATTCAATACCCTAGAACGAAAAAGACAGTGAGTTTTACTTTGGGTCCAGAAACTACATCTGTAACAACAGTATGTACAGTAACTAAGTTCACATTGCAGGTGAAAGTGCCTCAATTCTGATGTTTTTCCCTGTGCTCTTTCCATATTGTAATATTGTCATGATATACTTCTCACTGCGATATTCAATTAAACTGACCAGATTTGGACATAACTGTTAATAATTCAGAAATGAATTGTCATAATAATAGACAGAACCATCTATGCTGCATGGGGCAGATATAATGTGCTCACTGTACAGTGGGTACTGAGCTGTTGAGTAATTACCTGCTGAGGGTACTGTATTCTCTCAGTGACTCTCCCCTGTGCTTCCCCGTTGCTATTGTTGTTAACGTGACATGAAATCCTGCTCAAACAAGTCAGCTCAAGTTCAAGCTCTATTGTCTCTGAGAAACCGTTTGCCGTTTAGCTCTAAAGGAATAGTTCAACATTTAAGGAAATACTCGTATTTGCTCTTTGGCAGATAGATATTCAGCCTGCTACCACTCTCATACTTGTTGTAAATATGAAGCTATAGCCAGCAGCTGCTTAGCTTAGCTTAGCTTAGAAAATCGACTGGAAACAGATGGCCGCTGGCTGTAGCTTCATACAACAGCCAGAAATAAGAGTGGTATAGATTTTCTCTTCTAATTCAAGACAGCAAATTCAAAATGTCTCTAAAGACACAATCCGTCTAAAAGAAGTGTAAGTAAATGATGTCTGGTTTGCAGAGAGATTGTATTTAACATATGAATCTCGGACGTTTTGTCTGCACTAAATATGTGTTAGCTGTTATTGAGTTTCAGTTTACAGTTTGATATCTTTGGAAAGGAGGATGGAAAAAGTAGAACCAGTTTTGCGAGCCTGGCAGTGCAGAATGATACTGGTGGCATCTATTGGGAGCAGACAATGAAAGAAAAAAGCTATGATCACTGAGATCAGCTGAGCCGTGTCATGTTAGCTCCTGCTGATTGTTCTGGCTTTGCTGATTTTGAACAGACACCAGCCTCCTTCTGCATTGGAATTGTTCGCAAAGATCCGCCTGAATCATTTGACATTACATCTTTAATCATGCTATTTGAAACAGTACGACTAAATTCACAAAGTCAATAAACCTGAGTTAAAGTTTATCCTGTTGCATAAAACATATGCTCCTGGTAAATGACTATATGACTTAATGACATGTGTGTCCGGAGGCCTGTATCACAAAGTGAGTTTAGTGGGTTAGCCAGCTGTCTTTTGTTTGAACTCTGGTGTCACAGAGCTGGATCATCAGGGTAGATCACCACATGCTACACAGCTAACCTGCTCCAGAGCAGGTTAGCTGTGTAGCAAGGGGAAGCATGCCCATTTTCAAAATTCATGCATGCTATTTCCATTGCCTAAGAAAATTTCATCAATATGAAAATACACATTAGCTACTCTCTCAAAGCCAGAAAACAGAGAAGTAAAGGCTTTTACACCCTTGGGGCGTGAAAAATAAATAACACCAAAATGCAAAATGCTTGCGTGCAAATATGTATACCATCTAGGGCTTGTATTATGAAAGGTAAGACTGGAAGGGGTGGATTGTGTATGCACTGCCACTGTCAAGGCTGAAAGGAGTAAAGGCTGCAGTCTTGGTTCAGACTAAGGAGCTTCCATGCTGTTGTTTCATGCTCCTCAAGCCTTTATTTGTGGTGCAAAAACTCAGAAAAATGTTCCTCGATCCAAATCAAAATAACATTGCTTCATCGTTTCATAATATTCACGTTCTGTGTGACAGTACAAAAACTACAATTTGCAAACAGTATATTGACGTGTGAATGAATGTCATCAAGTAAGAAGCGAGGAGCTGCTCCAAAGATAAAGAATGTTAACTGATTTTTTTCCTTTATTTTATTGTGGGGTTGTCAGTGGTGAAACAGAAACTGTCTCCATATAGTAACAACATTTCCCTGGTGCTCTCAATGTCAACATCTCTCCCAGTTCACTGTCAACGGAGCAGCTCCACACTTTAAACTTGATGACGTTTGACTTTTAGCACTCTAGTTTTGGATTTGGGAGAAAGTGGTCATATTCTTGGACTTTCTTAGACCATATGAATAATGTATACATTTTGAAAATGGGCGTAGTTCCTGTTTAACATAACTGACTTTACAATAGAGTGATGCAAGCATTAAAGAGCGTTAGGCTACGTTCACACTGCAGGTCTTAATGCACAAGGTCTTAATGGTTGCCTGTTCACATTACGTCTTTAAATGTGGCCTGTCTATGGACTGCTGTGTGAACAGCTTACGCTCCTGAAGTGACCCACATGAGCAGTTGATCATTGATGACACCACACCACAACGGTGTTTAAGGAAGCGAACATGGCAACGGCGACTGGTCTTGTAGGACTTCATGGCTAAATGCTAAAAACAGTTTTGGGCGTCAGCCAGTACATTTGTGAGTGGGTGATATCAGGAAGGAGGAGGAGGAGAAAGAAAATTCATATTTTACTGATTCAATGCTGTCCTCCATGTTTGTTTTGATTCTGTTCCTGGCTCCCGCCAGTGGCACACCTTTTTTTTCATTCATTTACAAAACAGTGCAGCGCAGGTCAGTATGAACGTCAAAGTCACCTGGCTGTACAGATTGCGGTCGCATTCAAAAAAATTCAGTAGCACATTTAAAAGTGACCTAATTCTGATTGAAAATGTCAGATTCAATGCGACTTGTGCTGCTCACACTGTCAAAAGCAGATCACATATGGGTTACATCAGCAAACAAAACAGATCCAGGTCACTTGGAAATGCAGTGTGAACGGAGCCTTAGAGATGTTGTTGCAGATCACTTTGCTCTGCGGTAATAATTATATTAAATATTTATTAATTATATTAATGAAATGTCAGCAATAGAAGAATCATGTGTTCAGACTCTGGGTACTTAATCACTCTACCAGACTAATGAATGGCATACACTGCTAATTAGCTCGCAGTTGATCATAAATCGGACATATCACTCTGATAGATCAGGCATTCCTTTCTTTTCTTCAGTCTTTAAGTGAATCACATATTCATAAGACAACTGTATGTATTATCCACTGTGCTCACTCCAGACCACGGAACAAGTTGTGAATTAGTACTCCTTTGATATTTGGATTGTCCTCATTTTTCTACAGCTATTCTATTCAAGTTGTGTGATCACAGTATATTGTGTCATTCTCCTGGTGCTTCATGTCATGTTATAATATAGTTAGTACTCTTATGTTACTGAACGAGCAGAACACCGCCATCTAGTGTCGTAGATTGTAGTTGCAACAACAAAAAATAGTTCCAGGGTCGGGTTGCCAGGTTGGTCAGACCCGGCCTAGTAGCTACAGGAAACCGGGAGTCTGTTTTAGCCTGTTTGAACCCATCCCCTCCAGCAAATCACACCATAAAAACAAGTATTAGAGGAGTTTGACTGACAGTTAGCGTTAGCCGTTAGCCGTTAGCGTTAGCCGTTCCAGGTAAGTAAAGATGAAAGTGATGTTAGCGATCAAGGAGAAACGTAGCCATTTGGGCGAACGTTTTAATGGCGTTTCTCTCCTTTCTCTCAGTCCATGGAGTGAATGCTCGGCCTACTTTTGCCCGTCTCCACTCACTCAAATGCTGGGACAAATAACGCCCCCTTCACTGAGGCTCCGAAGCAGCTGCAGGATTGGCAAGCTCCATTTCACCAAGTGCCAGCCTACAGTAGCTGCACCCAACAACAGACAACCCTGGCAACCAGCAACGCCCAACGCTATTGGCTGCTACAATGGAAACACAACGGGACACAAAGTCATTGTCAAACTCGTCAAAATGTTCTTAAAATATTAATTCAGACTAAATATTTTTTCACGGAAAAGCAATACTTTCATTCTGTACCCCTCAAAACGCCCCGTGGGTGTATTATTGTTTTAAATATATAGCTTTTAATAATTCTACATATTCAACCTTTAATGTGGTGGCTTCCGGTTAAGAGCTTTCACATAAACAGGAGCCTCATTTTTAAAACCGCGTAGATTCCACATTAAATGCCTCCATACAAATCTGTCCATACAAATCTGCCTCATTAAATGATTTTATGTTTATGATAATGTGGATCTATAAGGGTGATATTACTTTGACTTTTGTGACCTTTTTTAATAAATCTCAATTCATGCTTAGAAGGTGGCATGTGCACATTTCTCTGCCCTTTTTTGTGCACATGTAACGGTTACAAATGAAGCCCCAGAGCCCAAGCCCCAGAGCTGTAGAACTCAGAGTTAACTGAGCCAGTTAATAAGCAGCATCGTGGAACTGGTTACCCAGGATCACTACTGTCAGACTCTGTGAACACCAAACAGACTTAGTTGAAGTTACTTTGTGATTCATGGCCCTGGTTTTTCCACTCCAGTGTAAATAGTGTTAGCCTGGGGGACTACGACAGAAAGACAGTGAAAATAAAATGATTTGCATTTGGGATGACACATTGAAGCAGTCTTTTTGATGCTCCTGTCAGCTTATATTGTTTTTTTTAGTTCTATATTTAGGTATAATTTCCAGAGCAGATAGAAGTAGTTTTCCAAAATAATCAGAGAACAAGTACATGTGCAGCAAAATTGAGCTGGAGCACCTGCAGTGTGAACATAGCCTAAGTGACAGTGAGGAGGTCCAAGTCTGCTCTCCAACAACTCCTCCCCCTGTAGCAGTCCACAGAGTGTGAGCAAAGCCGCAGCTGCTGGCCTGCATCATCACTCCGCTCTGTTCCTCGGTGACAGTGATGGAGCGTGTGAGCTTCGCACACAGCCCTTTCTCCAAACACAGTTTGTTACGTGTAGACGCAGGAGCTCCTGCAGCTGGCGTCAGTCTCAAAGTTGTTCTCGTTGCCCTGACAGCCTCCGAACCAGAACTGAGCGCAGGCGTTGGCCTCGGGGTCATAGTACCACTTGACTACATACTGTCGGCAGGGACCTGGGTCCAGAGGCTGACTGCACCCCTCGTCTGAAAGAACAAGAAGGGTGCAATACATTAAATCACTGCTGTCATTTCAACTGCATCTCACTGTTTCAACATGCAGCAGGTCATGTGTAAGGATGATGATGACGCTCATATATAAGTTCTTTGTTGGGTAGTTCACTTTATAAAATGCAAGTTCAAATGATTAAAATGATCTTTGTATGTTAAAGTGGCAAGAGGTCACGTTTCTGTTCTAACGTATCATTGTCAAATGTAGACAGGAAGACTGTCCGTCGTCATCCTATCTCACATCTCCCTCGCTCTGTCTCTCTTCATCAGATACATCAAGCTGTCAGCTAAATGGGGGCGGGTCACCAACACTCTCTAACCTATCAGGGATCTCATTGCTCTACCCTTGGCTTCACAACCCCTTATACATGAAGTCTCGATGGAGTTTTATCGCCAAAGACTATTATTCAATCATGTTATATAATATTGTCATGCGTTTTTAATAAATTCTTACTTTCACATCTAAATCTGAAATCATTGAATCTCTCCTGATTGAAGTAATGGTGTAATGGCTCTAGAATACAGACACCACCAGTGTTTAGACTGGGACTGTGTCTCTGTCTGTCTTTGTCTCTCTCTGTCCATCTGTCTGTCTTTGTCTCTGTCTCTCTGTCTGTCTTTGTGTCTGTCTTTGTCTCTCTCTGTCTGTCTTTTCTCTCTTTCTCTCTCCCTTTCTTCCTCCCCAACCGGTGCAGACAGATGTCCGTCCTCCATAGAGCTGTGTCTGTCTGACATTCCTGCCTGTTAAAGGGAAGTTTTTTTCGTTCCACTATGTGCACAAGATTGCTGCTGCTACTCATGGAGGAATTGTTGGGTCTATGTAAACCATAAATAAGTCATAGAGTGTGGTCTATACCTACTCCATATGTAAAGTGTAAGATAGGAGATAACTTTTGTTATGATTTGGTACTGTAAATAAAATTGAATTGAATTGAATTCAAGTGTTCCTATGAGCACCACCGCCTTGTGTTATAAAGATCTGCAGCAGCCAGACTCCCTTTAACTGCAGCAGGGTGTGACTGCAGCGGGTCTGCCCCGCTCAGTCCTGGGTCTGGCTCTCCCGTGCCTCCCTTCCCTTCAGCGGGCCCAATAGTATGGCCTGAGCCTCCAGGAGTGTGTTGGCTGCCAGGAAGCAGGTGGTGACAGACCCCACTGCCCCTTTGCAGCCTCTCGGCAGTGGAACTTCCTGCAGAAGTCAATGTACAAGCCATCCTGGACCAGGTGAAATGTCCTCCCTACCACCACCTTATCTGTGGCCGTTCCCATCTAGATCAGTTTGGACCAGATGGGGAGCTCTCTGCCTCATGTTATTGGAGGTCGAAGATAGAAGCAAAGCTGGATCTAGGTCTGATCACCAGATCCAGCTATGTCTGGTTGCTGTTGGAGTCTAAGCTGAAGGAGTTTCCGTCAGATGACGTGTAACGACACATTTTGTGTCATTCAGCAGATTTCAGGAGAGCATGATGATACCAAATGAGAGGGACCAAACACCGTTGATCTAAACACAATGCCCACACAGCCATGGCACAGACCTATGAAATCCATATGTGCCTATATACTATATTTGATTACCAGTAAAAAAGTCCTTGTTGTAACTTTAAACAAGATAAAATTAATAATGAAACAGCAACTCCTGTCCCTCCCCAGTATGTTTGGTCTCAGTATTGTTATACATATAATATATGTCATATTGTTAATATTATTATATGTTCACTACTGCTCATCTAACAAAAAAAAAAATATTTGAGAAAGGGAGGCGGCTGATTTCCCGTCCAAAGCGAAGACACAATCAGATAAGCAGCCTTATGATGTGTTGCACAACTCGATCCCATCATCTATGTGTCATGTCATTGTCTTTAGCTAACACAGTTATCAGCAAGATCACATGGTATGTATCTAAGGCATAGCTCATCTGTTGCCGTTCTGCTTGTTTACCTGGCAGTGATGAGTCTGTCAGGGGTGGAGGAGGAGGGCTGACGGGGGCCTGTGTGCCCTCAGCCTCATACAGCCAGTCAGTGGGAGACTGAGGACCCAACACAGAGATCACCCCAGGGCCCTGCGGCCCCCTGCCACCAGGGGAGGTAAATGTGATGTCTGGCAGCTCGTTCCAGGACTCCACCAACAGATTACTATCAACCAGGTTCTCTTCCGCCGGACCTGACCCATGGAACTGTGGAGTCGGGGCGGTTGCTGTCTCCACTGGGAGCTCGAGCTGGGGGGTAGACAAGCTCAGATTAGACACACTTAGTCAAACTTTTACAAAACAGGTTTTTATGCATTCTTTTCTGTCTTCCATGCAGCTTCCTTCTAGTAATGTCAGTATTAGTTCATTAAACAATGAAAAGCGACTTCCAGAGACATGTTTGGGACAGTAAGACAGCAGTTGGTCTGTAAATTTGGTCATATTCATGATCCATATTCCCCACGTAGCACATTATCAGCTGACTATCTAGGCCTTCAATATTAAACACCTGCCAAAAACTGCTCATCTATGAGTATGAGGGGACAACCGAATGGATCAGTAACCAAAGACAGTGAACTCCGTGTAAGAAGGAAAGGCTGGGGTGGTCGATGGGTCAAACAAACACTTGACTATCAGCTGGGATGTTGGTGTTTGTGTCCTGTGTGAAAACCAAGAATCAGCATTGACTTTTTTAAAGCTGTTACCCATCCATGAAGTTGACTTTCTTACGTTCCTCACGTAACGTTCTTAACTAACGCCACAAACCTTAGTTTTTTTTAACCCAGACCATCATCTTTTTCTAAACTTAACCATGTAGTTTTGCTGCCTAAATCTAACCTAAGAATTAGAGCGACAAAAAAGGTCCTGACCATAGCAGCGCTAGGAGTGGGACAAAATATTGATACGCCAAAATAAGGCATTACATTCTCTTGCGATACATTATCCATACACTGGAGCCAAATATTAATAGTATAATAAATGTGTCATTTTTGCATTCATTTATTCGTTTTTGTGAGTTTTCTGTATATTCTCTCTCTCTATATATATATATATACTGTATATATAATATAAGTAATCTTAAATTGTAATGATGGCACACATGGGCATGGAAAAGTTGCAGCCAGTGTTTGTGTGTGTGTGTGTGTGTGTGTGTGTGTGTGTGTGTGTGTGTGTGTGTGTGTGTGTGTGTGTGCGTGTGCGTGCATGTGTGTTACTAAGCTAATATGCACTTTGTTGTACATAGTTTGATCTCAGAAAATGACACCATAATGCGAATAAATTCATAATTGATGCTTTCTGTTGTTTCTTCTTCAGTTACAAAAATATCCTGATGTGTCATAGCTGAATGTCTGTATCGTGAAACCATTTTTATCTTTGGCAAGACATCGTGATCATATCACATTTGCTACGTCCACACTGCAGGTCTTAATGCTTAAATCCGATTCTTTGTTTGTCTGTTCACATTACGTCTATAAATGTGGCCTGTCTACAGACTGCTGTGTGAACAGCTCACGCTCCTGAAGTGACCCGCATGCGCAACAAAACACAATGGTGTTTACGGAAGCGAACATGGCAACAGCAACCGGTATTGTAGGACTTGATGAAACACTAATGAGTTCTAAAACATCACTCTCCCTCCACTGGCCGCCTGCTTCACTGATGCCCTCCATGTTTGTTTTGAATCTGTTCCTGGCTCCCACCTGTGGCACATCTTTTTTTTCAGTCAACTTTATTTGTCATTCATTTACAAAACAGTGTTGCGTGGGTCAGTATGACATCAGTCATAAGTCACATTAAATGTGACCTGGCTGTTCACATTCAAAAAAATTCAGTAGTGCATTTAAAAGTGGCCTAATTCTGATTGAAAATGTCCGATTCAATGCGACTTGTGCTCTTCACACTGTCAAAAGCAGGTCAGATATGGGTCACATACAATATGAGTGAAAAAAATTGGATTCAGGTCACTTGGAACTGCAGTGTGAACGTAGCCAATGTGACTTCATGTGTGCCTCCTATCCCTAAACAGCGAATAGATGATAACAGCCTTCTGAACCTACTGTAGCCGTATCTATGAGGCACTCAGTTGTCCCTACACCAGGACTTGGTGTAAAACTCCCTCGTGCTGTGCTAGCTGGGCCGCGTCCATCGCTTATGTAATGCTAGTCTTCCTTGTAGCAGTCCGACATGGGGACTCATTCTCATTAAATACTGAGTCCAGTTGGGTATTACAAATGTGAAGTGAACTGTTTCTTCAAAATAAGGTGTTTTAGTCATATTCATCAGCTGAAGACTGAGGTTATCCAAGTACTAGCATTTTTCCAAACAAGATAAAAGCAGCATTACTTGTATGTTTTCCTCAACTGGGAACTCTTTGGAGCGGCTGTCTTCTGGAGTCTTTGGGTGGATTTCCACAGGTGGAAAGACAGACTTTGGTAGAAATGCCATTGTGTCATCCTGCTCACAAATCTGACTCAGTATTCTGCTTTCCAGGGCTGTACCAAAACAAACAACAGAAGTTTGCAAATTAAGTCTAATTAAATAATACAAGTTGGACTCACAGGAAATGATAGAGATTTATAAACCGAAGTTGACAAAGCTATGGGAAATGCATCCCCACAAATGTTTTTGGCATACCATACAAAGATACTATGCATGTACATACATAAGTAAAATGATCACATTAATGGAGTTTCTCATTCTTCTTTTCTCTCTTGCATAAACGTGCTTTGACTTTTGCTGCAACAGTTTCCATCATACTTCCCTTCAGTTATATTTAGCGTAGCCTTGTGCTGTGGGGGTCGTTTGTCTTTACTTACTTACCATGAAAGTTATGCTATATTAGCTGCCAGTTTTTCCTGTTTGCATAGTAACCATGGATACGCAGACACCTATCACTGGATTACGGCTGAAATAATTTCATTTGAATTTGATGATTATGGATCTGAAGTTATATTCTAAGTAGGAGGTCAAAGATACTGCAGTGAAGGAGGTTAAAGGTTGAATATGGAGAATAAATGGCAGATTTAGTCACCAACAACGTAATTAGTGAACCCAGAGTTTATTAAAAGAGTGTTTTAAAGACTTACCTACTGGCCCCTGTACCAGCTCCTCTCATAGTAAAGTCCATTCAAGTGGATTACTAAAGTCAATCCCAAAGGAAGGAGCCCATTGGTGCTTTGTTTTCTGTGTAGGGACTCTTCTCATGCTGCTGCAGAGGTTTGGTTTGGTTTGGTTTGGAGTTTTTTTTTGTCATGTCAGATCAAACTGACTGGACTTTTACTTACTTTTTACTTACTGCAATATCTCTAAAATGATTCAGTGGAAATGCTTGGTTTTGTGTCTTTATGTAGTCAGAGATGCCCTTATATCAAATGTAGCAGTCATTGTTGTACATACTGTATTGTAGTATACATAATTCACATATTTCCTTCCGCTCCTTAAAGGTTGAATATGTAGAATTTTTATTAAAATTAAAATATTTTATATATTTTTTTAAATAATACACCATGCTGCATTTTGAGGTGTACAGAATGAAAGTATTGCTTTTCTAATAGCGTTGGGCGTTGCTGGATGCCAGGGTTGTCTGTTGTTGGGTGCAGCTACTGTAGGCTGGCACTGGGTGAAATGGAGTTTGCCAATCCTGCAGCTGCTTCGGAGCCTCAGTGAAGGGGGCGTTATTTGTCCCAGCAGCTGAGTGAGCGGAGACGGGCAAAAACCAGAGTCAATATAGGCAGAGCATTCACTCCATGGACTGAGAGAAAGGAGAGAAACGCCATTAAAACGCACGCCCAAATGGCTACGTTTCCCCTTGATCGCTAACATCACTTTCATCTTTACTTAGCTGGAACGGCTAATGCTAACGGCTAACGCTAACTGTCAGTCAAGCTCCTTTGTTTTTAACAAACATTGTCTTGCTATTACTTGCTGCAACAAACCTGGAAACCCGACTGCTGGAATAATTTTTTGTTGTAGCGACTACGATCATGATCATTATTTTCCATATTCAACCTTTAATATAGTTATAAAAATAAACATATTTTATTTGTATTTCCTTCACAATAGCTATTTCTTACATTTACATATACAAGTTGACATTTACTGCAGCTAAATATGTAATGTATACATATTGTATTTGATTGTATTCATTCTTTCTATTCAGTGTTATTGTTCATTTTTATAGGCTAATTTATATATTTCTTTATATATTGTTCTATACAAGAACGGAGCAATTATAATGAACAAATATTTCAGGATGAATAAAGTATTTCTATTCTATCGTAGTGTCATTGTTCTATGAATTATTCATTTTCCCCAAAAAAACTAAAAGAAATCAAAGAATAAAGACATTTCTCTCATGATTAAGTGGTATTTTACCTCTCGTGAATTTCATTCAATAATGGTATTTCCATACATATATATAGTCTCTATTAACACAAATTTTTTTTGAAAGCTAGACTTTGTGATCTAAAGATAAAGATATTAAAACATTATTTTTTACCTTCTCAGCTTCCGTTGAAACCCAATGGTTTATGGAAGATTTGTCATCATGCAAATGTAAATAAGAATTTGTATTCAATGGTGTACCAGCTTAAATAAGCCTAAAGGTTACATAAATATTATAAATAAAATAAATAAGACACCAGTATGATTATGGTTAATGAGGTGTGAGAAGACATTAATTGCTTACTAGGCAGTGCCCTGAAGTCATCTGTGAGAAAGACATGCTCGTCATCAGGATCAGAAGCAACAACATCCATCTGAGCCTGGAACTGTTCGTATAGAGGGTCAGTCTCGTTCACCACTCCAATCACAAACACTTCGATCCCCTCTGCGTGGGCCTCTGTGGCTGTTTCTTCAAACTGCATGACGTCACGGGGGTCGGCCTGGCCATCTGTTAAAACCACAGCCACTTTCCTCACACCGGGACGCGACGCCTGGAAAAGCTGGTTGGCTCGATGAATGGCGCTGCCCGTGAAGGTGCCCTCGCCTAGGTAAGGCATCTTCCTGACGGCGGCCTTGATGTCCTCCTTGCTGGACTGCTGCTGCAGACTGACTACCACCACATCCACATGGCTGTAGAGCACCACGCCGATCCGACTGGCTTCTCGGCTAACTGTCACGCGGTCGATAACAGCGTTCACAAAGTCCTTCACCAACTCAAAGTTTTCTGGTCCCACACTCTCAGAGCTGTCTATCACAAACACAAGCTCAAGAGGGCTCTCTCTGCACTTGAAACCGCAGCCTAGGAAATAAATCGCTCATTATCAATTATAAATGTCAAAAACTACAGGGATGGATACAAAAACATGAACTATTGTGAAACAAAGCTTTGAAATAAGTACTATCCCTGTGCATCTTATAATCATACCTGATGGAACAAAATACACTGCAAGTCCCTGCATACACTGAGTCTGGGGGCTTTGAAGAAAGAACACAACTGCTTTGTGTAAACTTAAACAGTTATCCGACACCAATGTAAAGCTGTGAAAATATTAATAATATATTTATTTAACTGATATATATTTTAGGTGAGCCCTTTTTTAGGTGTCTAAAATACGTTTAGCTGCTGCTACCGTCCACAGCAGTACATTATTAGTTATTAGTCAGTGCGTTTACATGCACATCAGTGACCCGAAAATGGCCTTACCCTGGTTAAGGGACTAATCGAATTATTGAAATTCCCTTCGTATACATGAGCAGGGGGTTGAATGGGAAAATGACAGGAGTAACTCAACCTCCTGTACAGAAGATAGCGCTTCTTTAACATACATCTGTACAGAATACGCCTTTTTCTTCCAGTTGACCTTTGTCAGACTTTTTGACAGAATCACGACAGAAATTGATCTTCTTGGTAGTGATGTTTCTTGCCATAGCGAAGTCCTCCCTCGGTTTAAAGTTAACGCGCTGTTTTTCTCACGTTGTTTTCTGCGCCGTTGATTTCTGGTTTATTCTATTTCCCGGTCAAAAGCCACCTCCGCAGAGTGGCAAGGGAGGAGCTCCAACCCTGTCACATGCGCAGACGAAAAACCCGATAATAATCCGGGTAAAGCTTTTACATGCAAGAGAACTCCGGTTACTAAAGTATTCTCTAGGTCTGTCAACCGGGGTATGAGACCTCCAATTGTTCCCGGGGTACAGTGGTACATGGTGTTTAGGAAACCCGAGTTTGCCCATAACCCGAATATAATCAGGTTTTTAAACTGCATGTAAACGCACTGTGTCTGCCCTCTGTCTGCCTCTCCAAACTGGCGGTGTGCCGACATCCATCTACTGTTGGTAACACACTGACTATTGATGTACTGTTACTCATACAACCACACAGCAAAAAAAATCAAAATTATCCCTTGAACCCGCTGAAAAACATGAACAAATGTGTAATTTACCACAGATTTCCCTTATAATCCTGATGACCTCTTCTCTCTGTGTACAACAACAAAAGGAAAAAAGGTCTTCAATTTGAATCTTAAGATATAGAACTGTTCATTGAGTCATTTGTGCCAGCCACTTTACTCACTGTCAGTCCTGGGTCTCCCTTTTCTCCAGGTCTCCCCTGTAAGATAAAACTCAGATTAGTCAGTAGAATGATGACATAGTACGTACAAGAACATGTGAGCTTAAGTAAGGGAGGATAGCGCAGTATTCATGCTGAATGTTGACAGTATAGGATGTGACACGTGCAGAAATCAGTTTGTTGGTTTGTAGTCCGTTTGAGTTCTGTGGTTGTTGGTTTTGTAATAAGAATATTAACTGGAGTCAAGAAGTCAAGAAAGTCAAGAAAGACAACCAGACGGCATCTCTCTTGTGGGACAGTAATTTCCATGGAGAATACTGTGTATTACAATGATGATTGGAGCCTGTATTTATGACATTTTTTCACGATGGAAATGGACACCAACATGCTATCAGGTTCTGTTTGACAGGCTACTGTATATTACCATTTGTCCAGTGGATCCATGTTCTCCATAGTCTCCCTTGTCTCCTTTCTTTCCCCGGTCTCCAGGGATGCCTCTGTCACCCTGTTTGTGTGTACATGTGTGAAAGCATTCTTTATTTCAGCAAATATGGAGCACTGGTAACCAGAGGCAATATGTCACAGGCCATGCAACCACTGGCACTGTTGTTATTACCTTCTCCCCTGGCAAGCCGTCCCCTGGTGCCCCTCGAGGGCCCATCGGCCCCTGAAACCCAGGCTCTCCCTAAAAATAAAGATGGATGAATTGGTAAGTGTGACAGTAGAGAGTATCATCAGCATATAGAGTCATCCTGAAGTCCTGTCCATTGAGTCAAACGGCACATTGATTGATTTGATGTAACTTTTTGAGACTGATAAGTTATCAGGCTAACAACTTAATAGGGGACATAGTTGAGCCTTACAGGACCAGATTATGGATCAAAAACAAGCTCAGCTCCAGCTGAATCTTTAAAAAAAAAGTACCCATCATTGGTGAACAACATGATATAGTTGAAATACCAATTTTCCAGTGACACAAGACCAGCTTTGTCAAGTGTTTTTATTACCCACCTTTGGTCCCTGGATGCCCTCTCCTGGAGGCCCTAGCAGGCCTGGTGGACCAGGCTGTCCCATAGAGCCCTGGGGATACAATACATCACAGTAATTGTAAAGTTATAAGGCTAATATCATTATGATATGCAGAGGGCATGGTTTACAAGAACAACTGAAATTGTGTAACCTTCTTCATATTGTATAAAAAGACTAACCTTTGGTCCGTAAAGTCCAATTCCAGGAGGACCTAATGGCCCTCGCACGCCCGCCATGCCTCTGTCCCCCTGACACACAGACAAACATAGTAAAAATGTGTTCTACTACTAACCCATATTATACAGCACTTTATACTTTTTGGTAACACTCACTGTGAATTTTAAATGTGCAATGCCACATACACACACACACACCATTCAGAATTATATTCTATAGCCATTTGTTGTGAAAGAAATGTGGATCAAACTTCAAGCATTTTCGAGTACCGTATGATCCCTGCACGCACACACACACACACACACACACACACACACACACACACACACACACACACACACACACTAACGTGCAAAGAGATAAGCCATAGTTGTAATAAGAAATAATTTAAGCCTGCTTTCAAAAGAGTCTGCCCCTCCGACTTGGGGCATAAATTCTGAAGGCAGCAGCCTCTCCTGCTGTATGGTAAGTACAACTGATGGTTTAAAGACCTCCACATGTGGACATGAAGGTTCTGACGGGTTTGTATGTAATAAGCATGTCTTTTACATACTGAGGAGCAAAGCCATTTAGAACTTCCTACAAAATCAGCAGAGTTTTAAAATCAGTGCAGAGATCCAAGAACAGGTGTAATGTGCTTTTACACATTTTGAATCAACTGTAGTCGCTGCACAGCTGATGTTGGGAGGCCAGTGAATAGACCATTACAGTCTGCCTGTTATAAATGCATGTATTAGTTTGGATGAGTCTGATTATGATAGAAAGCTTCTGATTTTTGAAATGTTTTAGATGGTAGAAAGCTGGTATTGTGAGATGATTGGTCGCTGTCTAGGATTACACCCAGATATAAAGCTTCATTTTTGCTAATGACAGAGATGTGAGATTAATGCAAATGTTCTGTCTCTGAGCCTTTGCACCAAAGATGAGCATGTGTGACTGTCCTTCGCATATTTCAAGAAACATCGGTCCAATCGACTTCATACCTTGAATTCATGAAGTAAGATTTGTGCCTCACCTTAGATCCAGGTACTCCTTTCCCTTCAGGCCCCATCTCTCCTTGCAATCCTGGTAAGCCAGGCAGCCCCTGATGATTGAGGAAGAGATGTTCATTTAGGCCTGTGAATGTTCTCATTTGTCCAGGTCATCGTTGTCCCTCAAGAAATTTTAGTCAAAAGCAACTAGACTTGGTTATTTGACTAGGAAGACGTTCATCAGTTCATGTACGCATGTGACCAGGCTGAGACTGGTCCAACTATCTGGTGTGGAGATCCGGGTATTTAACTTCTCACAAGGCCAATGATGTCACTGGAACCCTTTGTGCTCCAAGTGCCAACGACCATCGTTAGAGTGACAGTTGTTGGTGGGAAGTAGGTTTCGACTTCGTTATTGCTCTATTGGGTCTTAACGACAAGTCATTGGAGATGTTTATCTAGGGCGCACTCACACTGTCCATCTGTACCGTGCCCCGTGCTTTAGGGTACTTGTCCCCCCCTCCCTCTCCCCCGCGGGCCAGGCCAGTTTGTACTCACACTACCTGGGCCTCGGCGGAATGCTTCTTGCTGCCTTTACGTCATCACGCCGTAACACGTCACACGCATTGATTGACGTCATCGCGATGTGTCGCTTTGTTTACAAATCTTTCCATAGACCTCGTAGTTTTTGTGCATCTTGTCGACTGTTTTTGAATCTTTTCATCGACCAAATCTGCAGTAAACACTCCACCTCCGCATCACACCAACGTGAACCTTTCGCCACCATTGTTTTAAATGTCCGCACATTTTTTCTATGTCCCAACATGCGCACATAAAATGATGTCAGAACCGGCGTTGGCCTCGTGCTCATACACGTGCGCACGCTCGTGCTCGTACATGTACAAACCTGCTTTAAAATCCCACTTCTCCCAAACGGGCTGTGGCTGGACCGTACACACACAGGTCAAGACTTTACCTATGAAACGTGCTTGGGAACAATACAGATGGACAGTGAGAGTGCGCCCTTACTAACCTGTCTGTAAGGATACTAGATTTGCCTGTCTTGTTCCTAGTTCATTTTGTCATGTTCCTGGTTTGTTTCCTGTTTTGTTTTGTAGTTCTCTCCTCTTGTACCCTGTTGGACCAGTCCCAGCCTGGTCAGATGTGTACATGAACTGATGAAGCCTCTTGGATGAGAGGTGAAATGTCTTCCTAGACAAATAACCAAGTCCAGTTGCTTTTGACTGAAATTGCTTTGGAGATGTGTCCTTTCTTGTTTCTCTTCCTGTGTTGATTGCCCTCTCCAGCTTTGTCTTGTCTATATATACCCTGGTCCCCTTTCGTTCCCTGACAGTTAATCGTCACTATTTGAGGTTTGAAGCTTTTTCTGTGTGGAGCCTTTTTTGCTCTTATGCTTTTTTTACTTGGATTAAACCAGTTATTCTTTTAGTTCTCTTCTCCTGCCTGTGATGTTCTGCATTTGTGTCCTCCTCTCTGCTTAAACCATGACACTGTCTTTCTCATGCACTGATGGTAAGGATACTACAGTCTTACTCCTCCTGGTTTCCTCTCACCTGTGGTCCTGGGAAGCCATCTCCCTTCATCCCTGGTCGCCCCACAGGTCCAATATTCCCTTTGTTACCCTGAAGACAGTCAAAATACTGTAATGTGATATTACTCTGATATAAAAAATTCCCACAGCAATGAGGTGTGATACTTAGCGCTACCTTCGGCCCAATGATTCCTACTCCAGGTTCCCCGAGAGGTCCAGTTGGTCCTACAGGCCCAGGATCTCCCTGTTATTTGGACAAGTGAAGAATTAACACATAATTATGGCCCATAATAGCTCAGTCCATAGGTGACTTGGCTGGGAACCGTAGGGTCGCCAGTTGGAGTCCCTGTGTGGACCATGAATGGAGTGTGGACTGGTGGCTAGAGAGGTGCCAGGGCACTGCTGAGGTGCTGTTGAGCTGAGCTGCTGATACAAAATTTTGGCGATCAAACTATGGAGGAGTTGATTGCACAGTGTGTATCTCCAGGGGGGGAATCACCTGCTGAAACTAAAATACAACATGGCGGCTGGCACCACAGTGGTTAGAGCAGTCCCCCCGTGTAAAGAGGTAGTAGGTCCTCGAGGCAACGGCCGTTAATTTGACTCCGACCTGCGGCAATTTGCTGCATGTCTCCCCCTCTCTCGCTCTCACCCCATTTCCTGCCTGTCCTATATAATAAAGGCTTAAAAACTGCCCAAAAAAACCAATCTTTAATAAAAAAAATTTAAAAAGAGAGAGGGCGACTAACTGGGAAAAACAGCTCAAGTGAAATTCCCGCATAAAATCCTCCCAGGGTCTATTTCGGCAAATACACTCACTAAATAAGCCATTGAGACAATTTTTGTGTAACAACTATTAATGGAGAAATCCCAGAAAGTTGCTAACAGCAGAATGCGGCTAACAGTGGTTAGCTCAGGCAGTATGGTGAACGCATTAAAGCGTCTTCTTTAACCTTCACCGTACAGCCCCGAGCTAATCACTGTTAACAATTCCCGGCTGTTAGTGGCAGTTAGTGACTCTACCGGATTTCTCCGTTAATGGTTGTTACACGAAAAAAATTGTCTCGATCGATTATTTGATGAGTGTATTTGCCGAAAAGGACCCCGGGATGATTTTACGCCGAAATTACACTTCAAGCAAATCCGATGGGCTGTCAAATGCTTTGAAGACTGGTCTCAGGATAAAGATGTAGTTTTAAACCGTTAAACAAAGGATCAAATCTCTGTCGATAGTACTTTAACTACGTAACATTCCTTTAACATTGTGGTACTTTTACTCACCAAAGTGTATTACAGAGGACTGCAGGCTAGCAAACATAGATGTATACAATGCAGACTTCTAAAACGTTTTTTTATGATGTTTGTCAGACCATAGGGATGCATACATGTGTGTTGATGAGTAATGGTGAATACAAACATTTTTCCCATTAAATTTAATTTGTTATTGGTGTGTGTGTGTGTGTGTGTGTGTGTGTGTGTGTGTGTGTGTGTGTGTGTGTGTGTGTGTGCGTGTGTGTGTGTGTTGGGGTGTGTGTGTGTGTGTGTGTGTGTGTTTCTGATTTACTGGGTGTCATCACCTTTGATCCAGGTAAGCCACGCCCAGCAGTTCCAGGTAGGCCCATCATTCCTGGACTGCCAGGCTCTCCCTGAACAAAAGGGTCAATCAAAATGACATTAAGCTGCTGGAAGTAAATGTTTCTTTCAAGACAATTCAAGCAAAGCAAATATTTGTCATGTCTTTTGTTAAACGTAGTACAATGTTTGTCACGAGGGCTACAGTAGAGGCTTCCATCAGTGAAGGCATTAAAGAAGAAGAAAGAAGAATTACTTTATTGATCTCGCAACGGGGGAATTGAATTTTTATTTTTATTATTAATCATGTTACACACACAGGCCCGAAATACACACATGCACAACCAGGACCTATACATGCAATTCTCCTCCTATTATGGGTCACAATAAGCAGACCCTGGGTGGAGGTGAGGTGGGTGGAGCAAATCTGTCCAGTGTCTGTGGTTCAGTGTCTGTAATAACAGCAGGACAGTCCAGTGTCTGTGGTTAATTCAACTGTCTGTTATAACAGCAGGACAGTCCAGTGTCTGTGGTTAGTTCAGTGTCTGTAATAACAGCAGGACAGTCCAGTGTCTGTGGTTAGTTCAGTGTCTGTAATAACAGCAGGACAGTCCAGTGTATGTGGTTAGTTCAGTGTCTGTAATAACAGCAGGACAGTCCAGTGTATGTGGTTAGTTCAGTGTCTGTAATAACAGCAGAACAGTCCAGTGTCCGTGGTTAGTTCAGTGTCTGTAATAACAGCAGGACAGTCCAGTGTCCGTGGTTAGTTCACATGTCTGTGATAACAGCAGGACAGTCCAGTGTCCGTGGTTAGTTCACAT
The DNA here is from genome assembly GCF_963691815.1 of Echiichthys vipera. Lineage (NCBI taxonomy): Eukaryota > Metazoa > Chordata > Actinopteri > Perciformes > Trachinidae > Echiichthys > Echiichthys vipera. Next base: position 4,855,350 of record NC_139838.1, on the reverse strand, counting down.
GTCTGTAATAACAGCAGGACAGTTCAGTGTCTGTGGTTAGTTCAGTGTCTGTAATAATAGCAGGACAGTCCAGTGTCTGTGGTTAGTTCAGTGTCTATAATAACAGTAGGACAGTCCAGTGTCTGTGGTTAGTTTAGTGTCTGTAATAACAGCAAGACAGTCCAGTGTCTGTGGTTAGTTTAGTGTCTGTAATAACAGCAGGACAGTCCAGTGTCTGTGGTTAGTTTAGTGTCTGTAATAACAGCAGGACAGTTTAGTGTCTGTGGTTAGTTCAGTGTCTGTAATAACAGCAGGATAGTTCAGTGTATGTGGTTAGTTCAGTGTCTGTAATAACAGCAGGATAGTTCAGTGTATGTGGTTAGTTCAGTGTCTGTAATAACAGCAGGACAGTCCAGTGTCTGTGGTTAGTTCAAGTGTCTGTAATAACAGCAGGACAGTCTAGTGTCTGTGGTTAGTTCAGTGTCTGTAATAACAGCAGAACAGTCCAGTGTCTGTGGTTAGTTCAGTGTCTGTAATAACAGCAGAACAGTCCAGTGTCTGTGGTTAGTTCAGTGTCTATAATAACAGCAGGACAGTCCAGTGTATGTGGTTAGTTCAGTGTCTGTAATAACAGCAGGACAGTCCAGTGTCTGTGGTTAGTTCAGTGTCTGTAATAACAGCAGGACAGTCCGGTGTCTGTGATTAAAATAACATTGTCGGTAACATTGATGCAATGCAGCCAAGGTGCATTTAAAGTGGAGTGACTGCATGGAATTACACCATCTACAAAATAGTCTTTTAAATGCTACACTGCTTGTCAGCTCTTGGCTGTAAGTGTGCTCTCCAATAATTTGTTATGCAGATGACACATCAGTCATAATTCTCAACCGCTCGTTCAAATAAAAAATGGTTGCTCCTAAAGACGTTAACTTAGCTTTTCTTCACTGAGGGAAGAGAATGACACTGAAGGGTTTTCCCAATGAAAAAGATGTTTCTCTCTTCTCCTGATTGACTTTGGTGAGAGTTTGATAGACATATGGTTCATCCAATCACCTGCCAGGTATGTTTTGAAAGTCAGGTTACCACTAAACATGACCTGATCTTAAACCTTTTTGCTAATGTGGCAGCGATCTGAACCTGACCTTATCTTTCTGAGCTACAGCGAGCAGACATGTGAATGGGGTCAGTAGCTTAGTCTGTGGGGACTTGGGAACTAGAGGGTGGCTGGTTAAAATCCCACATGGACCAAGTACAGAATGTGGACTGGTAGCTGGAGAGGTGCCAGTTCACCTCCCTGAGCAAGGCTCCGTTCCCCTAACTGCTTGGGGGATGGTTCAACTACTTGTCCATGGATCCTGTGTGTGTGGTATGTGTAAAACAATAATGTGAAAAATAAGTGAAAAATTTCCCCCAGGCATTAATACAGAAATGTTTTTTCTTCAGACAATTTTTAACATACCTTAGCTCCAGCAGGTCCAACAGGGCCTGGAGACCCTGAAAGTCCCCTTGGTCCACGGTCACCTCTGTCTCCCTGCGGAAAAAACTCATAGACATGAGGTATTGTAATGGGAAGGCAGGTAACACTTCATATGAAGGTCATATCTATAATGTATTATAAGCATATTCATAAGACATTGTCATTCATATAAAGTTTTTATGGAACTCTATACTAAGGTTTATAATACATGACAACTCATAACATGGGTTATAAAGTATTATAATTTCATGTCATGTCATGTCTCATGACTGTGTTTAAAAGAAGAAACTGGGTCGTGTGGAAATCCTGTATACCACGGCTATGACGTCCAATTCCTTGTCACAATTCTATATAACTCCGCTTTCATCTTTGTATACAGTGTAGGGACTTGCAGAAGATTACAACATATTTGTAAAGTGATTGGTTAAAATATTTTATTCATATCATATCTAAGTTATAACACGATTGGGCTAACAATGCAGTTTAGTGTTTATACATGTGGCATTTATTTAGTTTGATAAACTACACAATGTCTACACGCTAAGCTAGGTTACGCTCACATGCTGTTAAGGGGAGAGTACCTATGTTCCCCGGGTCCTATGTTCCCCACTTTGTTTGTGACAGGGGCACAGCTGACCTTTTTTTTTAAAAGAGGGTCTGATGTTCCCCGCTTTTCACAGAAAGGGTACTATGTTCCGTTATTTTTCCACCATCATTGGCGAATTCCCTGGCAAATAGGCCTATGTAGACCCTAACACTACCCCCTAACCCTAACAAAATACTGAATTAAATCCCCGAAGGCAGAGGCTTATGCGACCGGGGAACATAGGAATGACCCCCTGTTAAGCTAACAGGCTAAATTACGTCAAGATAGTATGTTCCATAGCAACCGCCAGTCAGGAGGGCCTATTTCTTTGTAAGAACAATGCTTTATGAATTTTTTTTGTTATATACACTGTTTATATTTGAATATGTCCCTCACTTTAATATTGCCATGGTTGAGAACAGTTATAAAACAGTTCTCAACTATGGCGTGAGCTAAGGCTTAAATCAATGCTGCACTTACATTATATTATATCCACCACTTATAAGATTTTATGCATGATTCTAAATATTTTTAAAGAGTTCTATAAATCCTTATGAATACATTATAATGTCTTATGAATGTGCCTATAAAGCATCATAGATATGACCATAATATAAGGAGGGTATCGGATGTTGAATTCGAAAAGCATCTGTTCTTTGAAAGATAAATACAATAATCCAGTAAGTCGACTCCACACGTCAAACCATATTCAATTCTTAGTCACTATTTACATAAGTGCCTGTTGTTTTACAGCTTGAATGTTAAAACAAAAGCTCAAGTTCAAGGGCTATTTAAACAAACTGTCATTTGTTCATGTTAAACAAACACAGCGCCGGCGCTGTGTAAAGCGGCAGCCAGCAACAGTTGCTCCCTCTCCTTTCCGCACTTTTTTGCTATTTTATCTTATTTTACTGTCTTTTTATTAGTACTTTTTCCTGTAAGTCGTAGTGCTAACCTTAGCCAACTATGTTCGTGAACTTTCTTACGTGTTTTTTGTCCGTTTGTCTCATTCTTGGGACTATTTTTGCCGACCGCGTCTCCGTCTGGACGCAACAATGCGGCGGCTCCATTGTTTACACCCGTGAACAGCTGTTGTCGCTAGCACCAACGGCGCTAATGCGGGAGAGGCCTGAAATCCCCAAAGAACTGAGGAGAAAGTACAGGGGATGTAAGGCTGGACGTAAACAACGGGAAAAGAAGAGGAGATATAAACCATCTCTCCCTTCCATCACCATGGGGAACGTGAGGTCGCTGGCTAACAAGATGGACGAGCTGGCGGGCCTGGTGAAGACTCAGTGGATGTATCGTGTGAGCAGTGTGCTGTGTTTCACAGAGACGTGGCTCCACGAGGACATCCCGGACTCGAACGTAACTGTGGACGGCTTTCAGACTGTTCGGGCGGACAGGAGTCACCGTGAGAGTGGCAAGAGGAAAGGTGGGGGACTTGCTATTCTTATTAACAACAAGTGGTGTCATCCTGGACACGTGACTGTAAAGGAGCGTGTGTGTAGCCCGGACATTGAGCTGCTTGCCGTGAGTCTGCGGCCATATTATCTGCCGAGGGAGTTTTCACACGTGATCGTTCTGGTTGTTTACGTTCCTCCGACTGCAAACGCGGCGCGCGCGAGTGACGTCATCCACACCGTCGTCGCGGGACTTCAGACACGGCACCCAGACGCATTCATTGCAATATCTGGGGACTTCAACCACATCACTCTGGCTGCAACACTGCCCACTTTCAAGCAGTTTGTGGACTGTCCCACCAGGGAAAACAAGACACTGGACCTGCTGTATGCTAATGTTAAGGAGGCTTACAGCTCCACTGCCCTTCCTCCTCTTGGAAGATCAGATCACAACCTCATCCATCTGCAGCCCCTGTATAAGCCCCAAGTCCAGCGGCTTCCTGTGACCACCAGGACTGTGAGGAGATGGTCACAGGAGACTGACGAAGCTTTACAGGGTTGCTTTGAACTCACAGACTGGGATTTGCTCTGTAATTCACATGGGGAGGACCTTGATGATCTCACGGACTGCATAACAGGGTACATCAATTTCTGTGTGGACAGCGTTGTTCCTACAGAGACTGTACTCTGTTTCCCAAATAACAAGCCGTGGGTCACCAGAGACATCAAGGTCCTGCTGAATGCGAAGAAGAGGGCCTTCAGAGAGGGGGACAGAGAGCAGATGAGGCAGGTCCAGAGGGAGCTGAAGGAGAGGATCCAACAGGGCAAAGACACCTACAGGAGGAAGCTGGAGCACAAACTCCAGCAGAACAACTTAAAGGACGTGTGGAGCGGCATGAGGAGCATCACTGGCTACAAACCATCTGGTAGCCAGACGGTAGGAGGTGGTACTGAACGTGCCAATGAGCTAAATCTGTTCTTCAACAGATTTGATGAAAGGGCTCTGGACCACCTCCCCACGGCTCCTCTACAACCACCCACCTCCAAACCTCCAACCCTGCTGACACCTCCCCCTCAATTCCTTCCTGATTTTGCCCTACCTGTCCCCTCCCCCCCGCCATCACCTCTCTCCACCCCCACCAACACACACAGCAGACAGACCTTCACTGCAGAGCAGGTGAGGAAGGAGCTGTGCAGACTACGCCCAGGCAAGGCAGCGGGTCCCGACGGTGTCCGCCCGAGGGTCCTCAAAACTTGTGCGATCCAGCTGTGTGGAGTCCTGCAGTACATCTACAACCTCAGCCTGAGTCTCGAGAAGGTCCCTGCGCTGTGGAAGACATCCTGCCTGGTACCATTACCAAAGAAGGTGCGTCCCAGCACCTCAGAAGACTACAGACCGGTGGCGCTGACGTCGCACCTGATGAAGTCCCTGGAGAGGCTGGTTCTTTCACTTCTTCGGCCCCTGGTCAGCTCATCACTGGACCCTCTACAGTTTGCCTACCAGCCGAGACTAGGAGTGGAGGATGCTATCATCTTCCTGCTCAACCGTGCCTGCGCCCACCTGGACAGAGCGGGGACCACAGTGAGAATCTTGTTCATGGACTTCTCAAGTGCGTTCAACACCATCCGGCCTGCTCTGCTGGGACGGAAGCTGACGGCGATGCAGGTGGACCCTCCCCTGGTTTCCTGGATTACGGATTACTTGACGGGTCGACCACAGTATGTCAGACTGCAGGACGGAGTGTCTGACACCGTGGTCTGCAGCACTGGAGCTCCACAGGGTACTGTTCTTTCCCCATTTCTGTTCACCCTGTACACCTCAGACTTTCAGTTCCTCTCTGAGTCCTGCCACCTGCAGAAGTTTGCCGACGATTCTGCAATTGTTGGCTGTGTCAGTGAGGGGAAGGAGGAGGAGTACAGGGGCGTTGTGGACTCCTTTGTCGACTGGTGTGCAGCTAATCACCTGATTCTAAACGCCACCAAGACAAAGGAGCTAGTGGTGGATTTCCGCAGGAGTAAATCTGCCCCCACACCCATCTCCATCAACGGACTGACTGTGGATGTTGTCCAGGATTACAAATATCTTGGAGTATACCTGGACAACAAACTGGACTTTTCCAAGAACACTGAGGCTGTATACAAGAAGGGCCAGAGTCGTCTCTATTTCCTGAGGAGGCTCCGGTCATTCAATGTTTGTAACACCATGCTGAGGATGTTCTACCAGTCAGTGGTAGCCAGTGCCATCTTCTTTGCTGTTGTGTGCTGGGGCAGCAGACTGAGGGCAGCAGACGCAAAGAGGATCAGTAAGATCATCAGGAAGGCTGGCTCCGTCCTGGGGGTCAAACTGGACTCTTTGGTGGCGGTGTCTGAGAGGAGAATGCTGTCTAAACTGCACAGCATCCTGGACAATAACTCTCACCCTCTCCACCAGCTGCTGACCTCCAGCAGAAGCACATTCAGCCATAGACTCATACTCCCCCGGTGTAACACTGAACGCCGGAGGAAGTCTTTTCTTCCGGCGGCCATCAAACTTTAGAATTCATCTCCCCCCGGTCAGGTAAGGAACAGTGGAGACACTGTATCCTGAAAATGTCACTTTGTCACTTTATACCATCACTGCATCACTTTATTCAGTTGTACTTTATTCAGTTGTACTGTCACTTACTTCAGTAAGTAATGCTGCTATACGACACTGTCACTTTATACGACCACTACATCACTTTATTTATTTATTAATGGTTTACTGTAACTATCTGCTGATACACTTACTGTGCTTTAGGACATGCTGCTACATTTCACTGTGGTTTACTGTAACTGACTTAAGTACGAAATGCTGCTACACTCCACTGTGCCATACTGTCACTTAGTTCTGTAGGACATGCTGCTACATTTTTAACATTTTTAACACTTATAACTTATCGCTCCTTCTCACTTATTTAGTTTGTACTTATTTTATTTCAATCTGCTGCTAAACTGCACGCTGCGTATTGTTGTATATTGTATATACCTACGCTTAACCACAACGTCTGTTGCACTCTGTCACACTTGGTTCATTGCTTGATTTATCTGACGTTAGCTTTATTTTGATTTGATTTATGTTTATGCTTATTGTTACTCTGATCCTTTTCCTCCTTTGTATCGAAACTGTTGCACAATAATTTCCCTCGGGATAAATAAAGCTTCTTGAATCTTGAATCTTGAATCTTGAATGAGGATCAGGATATCCTCTGCAATACTGTAAGTGTTATGCCTGGGCAGCAACTGCACCATGGCTAATTATGGATTACCTTTTCTCCAGGGATGCCTTTCCCTGGTGCTCCCTCTAGGCCTCGCAGACCTGGAAACCCCATCTCTCCCTATGGAGCAAAAAGATCAAACTGCATCAGAGCATTAAACATTTTCAAGTGAATCCCAAGCTAGTTAGTGATGCTTGTGAGTGTAGGCAGAGTCTAGGCAACATTCACATTGTAACTGGAGCAAGATTTTCGGCTTAGTTGTGGTTACTCTTTAACCATTCATTTACTTTCTAGATGTATATGCTGAGGTGGGACATAATGCAAAGAGGGATCATTTTAGTTTTACTCCTACTAGAGCATAATGATGTCACCAACTTATATGTGGCCACTTCTTTATATATTTCCATTTCCAACTGTTATTTGTGGCTATAGTAAACACAAGTTAAAGTCTTGGTCCTGAGCATAGATTGTATATGAAGGTGGATGGCTTGCCAGCTGGATTTCACTCTGGTGGCTGGCACAGGTCCGAAACATATACATTTTTACCAAAAATGGTTTCTGTTTTATAGGGTAGTTCTTATCATCTTATCTGTGAAAATGTAGCTACACAACTTGCCTTGTTGAAGTCATATTACACAGAAACAAAAGTAAATTAAAGCCGCAAGCGGCGATGAATGGGCCTTCGCAACTGCCAGGCTATCTATTGCAACTCTTGCACGTTTCCCGTGTCCCATGTGTGGTGCTAGAGAGCGTGTACTGAACACGCTTTGTGTTGCTCTGTATCAGCTGTGGAACGCACACTAAAAATTTGATTTGAATTGAATGAAGTTTATCATATCAGGCTGACTTCCTGTTGCCAGTAGGTGGCGCTGTGGCTGTTGGTCACTATTGGCATGTGGTTGTCTTCAGGCCTGGACTGTCATCATGTAAATGTGGTGCAGTTTGGACAATGTAAGTTGAAGTTAGAACAACTTCCTTCTTCATCGCGAGAAGCAAAAAATGGCAGCAATGCCATTACACAACATGCACAAAACATGCCTTATGTTTCCATACATGAAGTGCAGAACCCCCAATGTAAATTTCATGTAAATGGGATGATGTTTGTCATTTTTCATCCTGCCAATATGGGGAGATATCACTGTGATTCAATATAGAAATGTAAGTGTCTTCAGGCCATGACTCTTGTCATTCATGAGAAATTTGGTGCAGATTGGACAATGTATTCTCAAGTTACAGTGTCTTAGACACCATGCCACGATGACACAGAACAAAAAAAAATCGTTCAATCAGACATTTCTTTAGATGATACTCTAGGAGGAGTTCGTTAAAGTATGACAAATGTGGAAAAATCGCGATCAAATTATGGCTCCAAGAGACTGTTTTAATTGTCCGGAAGAGTTCTATATTCCTATCGGTTTTTGTAAATGTACCTCAATCGTGGAGTCTGGGCTGATTCAAGGGGCCGCTAGTGAGCCAATTGGCCAGGCCTATTTCTTAAAACAATGATATACGTACATTTTCACAATAACAAGAAAATAATAAACAGAGCAGTAAGCCTGTAAATGTTCTCATTTGTCCAGGTCATCGTTATCCCCAAAGAAATTTAAGTCAAAAGCAACTGGACTTCCAAGACAAACAACCAAGTCCAGTTGCTTTTGACCAAAAAAATTTTGGGATAATAAACTTGCCCTCCGATGGCTTCGTACAATACACTTTTTATTAATTAATATGCAATATGCAGTATGCAATATGTAATGCATATCAATGTTGCAGTCCACAGAGTTACCTAGATTATATAAAAAAGTTATTCATTAGCATTAACTCTAATAACAAGTTAGGTAAAGCTATGTTTTATTGGTTTTAGGGGATGTTCTGGTGCAGCAACAAGTCTGGGACAAAATCACCAGACTTGGAGACGTGGAGACACATCGTCCATCTTTATATAAAGTAATGGTCCTGATTGGTTCTCATGGCCTGCCATACAGAGTTGGGAACACACGTCCACACTTTTGAGGAGGTAATGTAAGCTGATGAAATCACATCCACCACAGATATTGGTTTATTATTATAGGAGACTTTAGGGGTTAGCTAGCTTTGTTACTGTGTGTTGCCACGTTACATTAGCTCAATGTGTATATGATGAAATATTTCAAGAGCTCTGATGCTAATTTATCACCGCGATTATGCAGATTATCAAATGATTGTTGCCACTGGCATTTTAACCTCACCACACACAGTGCCATGTCACAGAGATGGATTTAAGTCAGCAAAATTCAATAGATATTTAGCTTGAATGAAATGATGACCCAATGAAAATCATCAAGATTGTTACTTTAACTGTTATGTAATTGGGTATGTTCAGTTTCTGAACTGTGCTAAATTCAGATTCCAGAGTCATTTCACAAAATGCGCCCTTTGACCTCCAGTCACAGACTCACCTTAGGCCCAACAGCTCCATCCTCACCAGGTATGCCAGGTATCCCAGCAGCCCCATCAGGCCCTGGCTCCCCCTGAGTGAACACAAACCATAAACTGCAAGGTCCCACTGCATTTTATTGAACATGCTTTATTTAAGGCGAGTTTGGTTGTCTTACCTTGGGTCCTGGTTCACCGACACCCCTCTCTCCCTGAGGTCCAGATTCTCCGGGAAAGCCCTGGTCACCCTGGAAAGTAACACAAATCACTGGCTTGGTCACATCAGATGACCAAAAACTGAAAACATGCTTTTGGTGCTGCATAGTTGGTGTCAGGTAAATCACATATTTTAAGATATTACGACTCAGAGGGAAAGGAGATTGTGAAATACTCCAGGTGTGAAATCGGTAGAAAAACATGGTTAAACTATTACCCAAATTCTATGATGCACACATCCATCTGTTGGGATGACAACAAACCAAGGCGGAACTTGTTAATTCACGTGTCTTAACTTTAACGGTAAAAGTTAGTACTTCCTAGGATTGTAACCTGATACCCTGTAGCCATAGGTTACAGTATGACCCATGCCGTCAGCTTATCAACACTCTCGTTCCCCCCTCTGCACATCCAATTGGATGATCTGAACAGCTGCAGCATTGTTGCCCAGCTGAGCAGACAAAAAGTAGCACAAAGTAGACTCACAGAAACTCTTTCTATGTTAGCAGCAACAAAAAGCCGGCCTAGAGTAAGCAAGTCAGTACCAGCAGCCACGACACAAATTCTGCCGGTTAAAGTAATAGCTGACTACCAACATCAATGCCAGAAGTTAACAGTAGCGCCAAGTTAGGATCACTCTGCAGGACAGCAAGGCCTAAAATGACTGTTTCCTTCTGATCTGTATAATCAGACCACAGTGTAGAAAAGACTGCATCAGTCGAACATGGAACTGAAGACAATTCCAGCCTGTTCCGTCCACTATCCAACATAGAAGAGATTTTTTGCATCTGGCCTCACCCCGCCCATCGCTGCTTGTGCAACTCCTGGAGCCAATTAGGGGGATTGACCGACACAACATTAGCAATCTGCATTTACGTTATAGTTTCAGTGTCCTGAACCTGGTGTCAGTCAGACCCAGACTCAGATGAGGAGTCTGTTGTCACTAAAATGGTGGACTAGCAGACGTATCAGAACCTTAGGTGTAGTTAGCCTCTTTTATTAGTTTCTGTTGTTTGTTATCTTGTACGTGTCAGTGGCTCACAGCTATGATGGAAGTGTGTTTTCTATCTGTACTGACAATTCACTCTGAGCTGGAGGTTTCGCGTTTCTTTAACGGTATTGTGTTGAAGTTGGTCCCCTGTTGAATAGTGTTTCACATATTAGAGGCGATTGGTTTATGGATTAGTGACGTACCAATTAAAGCTGCCTGGGATTCGTTTGAATCTCAAATTTCAGAGAAGTGCACAAACATTCCCTACTTCAGGAGAGGAATGTAAAAACAACTTTTATAGATACAAGTCACTACAGTCAATGTCAGACATTTTTGAGGACAGAAACAGAAGGAAAACGCTTTTTTGAGCAGAGGGGACTTTTAAATCATGTATTACACTATACTCATGAATGTTATATAAATGTATGAAGTACTGTATGTCTGTTTAGCATTTTAACCATTTCTTTAAATAACATTAACACCACAGTGTAAACTATCTACTGCTACTAACCTTTGGTCCAACTATACCCAGTCCTGGAGGTCCTCTGGGACCAGAAGGCCCAGTTGGCCCTTGGTCTCCCTACAGCCAGAGGGATTTAAATATATAATTGAAGAATTATAGACTGTAGATTAGCTAGACAAATATAGGATAAATTGGGGGATTCCTAAAAAGTTCATTCCTTGCCTTTTCTCCTTGCATGCCTGCCCCTGGAAAGCCCACCAAGCCCGGCAGCCCTTGGGCTCCTGTGTTTCCCTTAGGGTCAGACAGGTGAGAGGTCAGAAATGTCATTCTTTACAGCAGCACAAGTTTTTACTTAATTTTTGTCTGAAATTCCAACAATGCTAATCATACCTTGTCACCTTTGTACCCGACTCCTGGAGGTCCGCGGCTGCCCTTTGGACCCTCATACCCCCTGACACCCTGCAAGAAACACACTGGGAGGGTTAAGACAACAGGAGGGCCCAGAAAAATAACACATCATTTTGGCATCTTTCGACTTGAATCATACAACTACAATCGGAGTGATACATTTTCAGATTCAATAATCAAAGGCTATTTGAATACCTCCCACATCAATTCTGATCAGGTGGTTTTAAAGCACTAATATGCCACATCTCATATTTAATAAGAAACATTGTAGTTGTTTGTGGAAATGTTAATTGCTGTACATTGCAGACTAAAATGACACATGCTAGTTGGAGTGAAGCAGCTTGTGCTGGAACTTACCTTGGACCCTGGAAGACCCTCACCAGAAAACCCTGGCAATCCTTGCATCCCCGGTGGCCCTGCTGGACCCTAGACATGTCAGCACAAGGGTAGTAAATATTTAATACTGAATTAACATATTACATTTCTTCAGAGATCTGGAATTGAGACTTGGTGATTTGGACTTGAAGTGATGCTTGAAAGTACCCTCATGACTTGACTTGACTTGAGACAAGATGACTCAAATGACTTGTCTGGGTTCATTTTATGTTTTCAGTTTAAATATTAAATGTTCAAAATGTTCAGTGTTGTCAGGGTTGACATTACAGGTGAGTGTGTAATGTTATGGGGCTGATGCTAACTAACATTAGTCAGATACAATCTGTTCTCTAACATTAGCCTAATACAATTAGTTCCCTAAAAACTCCAAAGCTAGTGTAAAGTAGCTGTAATTAAACCTCTTCTTAAAAAGCCCAGTCTTGATCCAGAGGTACTAGCCAACTATAGACCTATATCTAACCTTCCTTTTCTCTCTAAGATCCTCGAGACATTAGTCGCCAATCAGCTGGGTGACCTTTAACATAATAATGAGTTATTTGAGGACTTCCAGTCAGGATTTAGAATGAATCATAGCACTGAGACAACACTGGTAAAAATAACTAATGACCTTCTAATAGCTTCAGACAAAGGACTTCTCTCTGTGCTTGTTTTACTAGATCTTAGTGCTGCCTTCGACACTAGTGACCATTGCATCCTGCTACAGAGACTGAAACAACTAATTGGCGTTAAAGGAACCGCATTAAGCTGGTTTAAGTTGTATTTATCAGATGGATCTCAGTTTGTACATGTTAATGACAAATCCTCCATGCACACTAAAGTTAGTCACGGAGTCCCACAGGGTTCTGTCCTTGGACTGATCCTATTCACCTTATATACTGTATTTTTCCCTTAGGAAATGTTATAGGGAAGCAGATGTTCTGCAGATGATACACAATTGTATTTGTCGATCAAAACAAAAGAAACCGATCAGTTAGATAAACTTCAAATGTGCTTTCAGGAAATAAAAAGCTGGATGACCTGCAATTTTCTGATGTTAAAATCCAAAGGCCTCCGGAACTCAATAGCTGAAGATATTGTTACTCTGGATGATGTTGTGTTGGCCTCCAGCACCACAGTAAGGAATCTGGGTGTTATTTTTGATCAGGATATGACCTTCGATTCTCACATAAAACTAACGACAAGGACTGCATATTTTCACCTGCGTAATATTGCGAAATTTAGGAACATTGTGTCTCAGAAAGATGCAGAAAAACTAGTCCATGCATTTGTTACTTCTAGGCTGGACTACTGCAACTCCTTATTATCAGGCTGCTCCAATAAGTCTGTTAAGAGTCTCCAGTTGGTCCAAAATGCTGCAGCTCGTGTACTAACTAAAACAAATCAAAGAGAACATATTTCTCCTGTATTAGCTTCTTTGTACTGGCTATCTGTAAAAGTAATTATAGAATTTAAAATCCTTCTCCTTACCTACAAAGCTCTTATTGGTCAGGCTCCGTCGTATCTTAAAGAGCTCATAGTACCTTATTACCCGACTAGATCGCTGCGCTCTGAGAATGCAGGGCTACTTGTTGTTCCTAGAGTCTGCAAAAGTAGAATGGGAGGAAGAGCCTTCAGCTACCAAGCTCCTCTCCTGTGGAACCAACTCCCAAGTGTTATTCAGGAGGCAGAAACTGTTCCCATATTTAAGAGTAAACTTAAAACTTTCCTTTTTGATAAAGCTTACAGCTAGGGCTTACCAGCCCTTAGTTATGCTGCTATAGGAATATTCTGCTGGGGGGAAACTACTGTTCCTGTGATATTCTGAGCTTCTCTCCTCTCCGTCTGTATCACTCATTCTGTCTTTGTATCTGTCTGTCTGTCTGTCTGTCTGTCACCCACTCTATATGTAGAGTGTCTTGAGATGGCCTTTGGACCTTTGTTATGATTTGGCACTGTAAATAAAATTTAATTGAATTTAATTCACTAATTCACTAATGTGGCCGTCAGAGTTTCACACTTTAAAGGTGATGGGGAGGGATATGCTTTTGATTGAGAACATCAACAAATAAATAAGCTTTTATAAAGTTATTTGGTTGCATTTATGAACAGGTAAAATAAACTGGCCGATGATATAATTAGATTGCTGTTCACGTGCATTTATTGAACATCTAAAGTCACGTGTATATATAGTAGTTAATAAAAATTCATGACTCTTTACTTTGAGGGTTGAAAATATGGTTCTTAACATGCTCCCTATGTATGAGCACACCTGCTACTGTGCCACTGAGTAACGAGGTGGAAGACTCTGTCCCAAAATGGAAAAATAAATCACCAATGCATACTGACAGGAAATTATGTGGCAATACCTGAAATATCAGTGTTTAAAGTAGCATACGGACGAGGTGATGGTATTAGTGACATCCTTTTGGAGGTAAATGCTGTTACTGTAGTTCCACTAGGTTTTGTGTACTCACCAGTGTCCCTGGTTCGCCCATACCCATCGGTCCAGGTGGACCTGGTCTTCCTTGGTTGCCCTTGTCGCCCTTAAACATAAAGTTTACAGATTACAGATAGGCGAGTAGGAAAATGTTTCCTATTTAAACAAATATGAAACCAAACCTAAATTTACCTTGGGACCAGGGAAGCCAATGCCGTTGTCTCCTGGAGGTCCAGGGGCACCCCTCAGTCCTCGGCCCCCCTAAGGGGAGGGAAAAAGACACTTACCAACGTGCCTTTATCTGCAACCTGGGTACAAACTGATTCACTTGATATATTTGAAACTTGACTTCCAGTGTTCTTACTTTAGATCCAGATGTCCCCTCTGGACCCGGGTCTCCAGGTCCTCCCCTGGCTCCCTGAGACAGGAACAAAACAGGAAGGGACAATGCACAAGTAAATACATTACATATGATTCTATATATAATATTATGTGACATAAAAAACAAAAATAAACACCACCATTTTTAACAAAGAACTAATTAATGAAGAGCTAGTCGATATACTTAGTATCTTTTAAGACATACCAATAAAGACATTTAGCACATTTGTAAAACTTGACAATGCCAGGGATTGATTTTTTCTTTTTCAGTCCCCATTCTCGCCAACCCTCTGGGAAGTGTGTGTGTTCTCTGATACACAGACATTACTTTCCATTCTTTAAAAATCACCTTAGACAGTCACAACTATACTGTAGCTTGACCATTTAACTGATGCATGTATGACAGATAGGCACTAGCTGGTGAGCAGTGACTGCCCTCTGCTGGAATTTGAGAGGAGTGGGACTGCAGTGTAGGAGTGTCTTTTCTCATGTGTGCGTTGATTGAAGTTCCAATACAAAACAATCAGAGCTCTCAAAATGCATTACCAAACATTACCCACATAGCAGCACAGTGCTGTGATAGATTACCTGACTGAAGCAAATATAATAGTATTGAGTTTGACCACTTATATTCATTTGAATTAAAGAGGGTTTTTGGTTACAGTTTTACCACTTTATTTTCCGATTAACTTTTTTCTTCTGCTCTGGAAGAATGTGAGTAGTAAAAAAGTTTAGAGTAGAAGTTATGAATATGGATGTAGTCATTTACTATTGAATAGTAATATTTTATTCACTATGTAAAAGTGTTAAAGTGTAAGTGAGTTTTAAACATTGAGCTGATTAAAGCTGAAGACGGTAAATTTCTGTCTAAAACACAAGTTTTGTTCCTATTTGCTGAAACTGTCACTGTCTCCTCACAGCACAATGAGACAGATGACCTGTGAGAAATGTCTTCTGTTAGATCCACCGCACCTGACCAACAACCAGTCAGAGCAGAGGATTCTCTGACACAGTGTCAATAACTGCTCATCAACTCTGATCCAACTGAAACTAGGCAGCGTTCATCAAATATGGATCAAGATTCTGTTTCTGTACTGGATATTTCTCACATAAAGTGTTTTCATAAACATATTTTAGTTACAGTTTAGCTGTAAAAAAAAAAAGAAAAATTCCGGCCAGTGTTGTTTAACATGCTTCCTGTTTGATTGTCTATTTTTTTCATTTGTAAAGCATCTTTGAGTTCTGAGAAAAGCGCTATATAAAATGGATCTATTAGTATTATTATTATTATTATTTACTTAAGGAGACTCCTTAAATAATGTAGCTATGTGGTAAGAAAGCAAGTTCTTGATGATAAGGCCAATAATGAACGATAAACCCGTCACAACAATCACAAAATGACTTGAGTGATGTGGAACCGCTAACACCTTATCATCTGCTTCTACCTAGGGGCTAAACTGGACTGTCGCTACCATTGAAAGCATGCTTTGGAAAATGGAATGTAAGATAGAAAATAGAAAATGGGCCAAAACATGCAAAAACACCAGCTGGTCCTTTAAATTGAGATCATTTGAAAGTGATATAAGATATAAAGGACCCAGATTTTTCCCAGCTGTTGCAGGACTGCTGGATCATGATGCTCTGATGGTGTATACTTTAGTATTCCAGGTTTATGAATACACTTTTGACAGTGTGTGTCGACGCATTTCATGGGAACTGAAGAGAGAGCCAAAAGATGTAAAACCTAATGGCACTCTGAATACGGTTGCCGTTGTTCTACCAATGCTGAAGGGGGCAACAAGCATTTAAGAAGAGAGGGAATTGATAACATGTGCCTTAATCCTAATCCTTTGGGACAACGTCTGCTCATAGACTACAACCAAACAGTGCAAGCTTGGATTCCCCGCTTTGGAAAGGCTACATTAGGAGGGGGATAAGACCTAATCCACAGCTCACATTCCACAAGTGCAGAGCACGAGATGGACTCCGAGTGTGTAGCTTTCACTGCAGCACTGATTGTTTCAGCACGGATGTGGCGGGACACAGGAATCTTTCAATTTGACCACACACCCATTCAGTAAAAAGGGCTCAGACACAGAGTTCTCCTCAGTTTTTAAAACAAGTCTCTGTTCCATGGGCACGGAAAGGCTACACACCACTTCTAATAAACAGTCTGAAATTCAGTTCTATTCTATCACTTTAATGAATATGAACCACACATGTGTTGGTCATCCCTTTAAAGGATAAATGACTGCACTTTGTCACTTTCTTTCAGAGAGAGAGACGTCTGCCATTTGTTAAGTACAGAGCTGGACGATGTGGTTAGCCTAGCTTAGCATAAGGACTAGACGCATGGGGAAATAACTAGCCTTGCACTGTCCAGTGTTCCAGTGAGAACAGGCTCCAGGTGATTGACCGATTGATTCAACGATCAATAAAATCTCATCGATCCCATCCCTACTGCTTATAGCACACGTCGGCAGTTATGATCGGTCAGCACAGTTTTTTGATTTTGGTCTCACAAAGTCTGTACAGGCACAATGGCTGGAAACCTGGCAGCCTCACTGTGATGACAAGATTTTCGGTGTGAGCACACACACACATAGACAGACACACACACGCACACACACTGGGCCTGTTGTTTGGGAAAAATAATTCCAGCTCTAAACTCTGAACTGAACTGAAACACTTTTTTGCACATTTCTGTCTGTGTACGGAATAAACAAACAGGTGTTAATTAGTGAACTTCCTTGGTGTTGATAGGCGTACAGAATGCTGCAGGGATGATGTATTTCTGTTGGCTGACCCTGAAGTCACGTCACCATGGTTCCCTCGAAAAAAGTCAGTGGGTTTTTTCTGTTGGATTTTGGAATATTGCAGAAAAAAAACTTACACATACTTTAAAAAATCTCTATATATTGTTCCTGTTGTTCTTATATTTTTACATTTCCCTGTGTTTCTATTGTTCATGTTTTTTTCTACTGTATATTTTTTCTACAATTAATTGTTTCTTATTGATGCTTCTTTTATGTGTGCTATCCACTTTGCTGCTGTAAATAAGAAATGTCCCCTTTGTGGGACTAATGAAGGAATATCTGATCTTATCTTAAACTCTGTGGTGAACAAAATGTATGTTTACATGTTTTGTTCAGTAAGGTAATCTTGAAAAATAAACACCACTTTTATGATTTTTGAAGCATAAATGCAATCCCCAGAAGCAGGCTATGAAGGAACTATGAAGGCCCCCTCTCGTAGGCATAGGCTTATGCAATTAGTTTAGGCGCAGGCTTATACGACCAGGGAACATAGGACCCCATGTTCCCTGGTCGCACAAGCCTGCGCCTCCGCTGATTTACCTCAACATTTTGTTAGGGTTAGGGGTTACGGTTAGGGGGTAGTGTTAGGGTCTACGGAGGCCTATTTGCTGTGGACTTCGGCACTGATTGTGGAAAAAATAACAGACAGGGGATGATAGGACCCTTTCTGTGAATCACATGCAAAGCGGGGAACATAGGACCCAGGGAACATAGGTAAGGTCCAAATGACTTCTCCTGTACGGCGTGATGGCGTTTGTAGTCTCATTTGGCCGCTTGTTAGCAACCGCCTTTCTTAAGACACGTATAAGCTTCAAAGTGAGGTATTCACTGATGTATTTTATTTTGCAGAAAAAAACATTAAAAACTGAAGCTATCTAATCAAAAACACATAATAAAAAAACATTGACTTCGATACGAGGGAAATGGAATCCAGGTTTTAGGACTCATTCCTGGAGCACTCCATTTTTTCATAGAGCCAGGCTGTCTTGATGTATTTCCCCAAACATTGAACTAATCATGTCATTTCTGCTCAGTCGGTTTGTTAAATGAATTTGATATCTATTAAAATATTTAACCAACATACTGCATGACACCAGCCCGGACTCACAGCACTGTCAGACAATGACGTGATGCTGAAAAGCAACGTGGTGTTTCCAGCGTGCACCCTGAGGTTTGACTGAGCTGCATTTCAGGCGCCTGTTTGGTTTCTCTTTCCATTCTTACACTTCAACGTCCTCCATGTGAAGGTTTGCCAAGCTGCTGTGATGTCTGTCCTAATTCTGATATGAATACGAATATGAATGCCTGTTGTCAATTATAAATCATTTAAACTTATGATTTGAATCTAACTCATGTACTCTCTGAATGTGGATCCAGATTTGGGAAACATCATGCATTTGTTATATAACTGGTAACCAAAACAGACTCACAGTCTGTGAATTGGTAATGTGGAACCATTAACTGAGACTCTGTGTATAATGTATCACTGAATCACTGCACTGCCCAGCCAATTTTATATGTACAAAGAATATTGGTCAATGGGATAAAAGGTTAAAAACTTCACCTGCTCTCCTCTGGGACCTCTGGGGCCAGGAGCTCCTCCTGCACCCTAAGGAAAGACATCAGTATAAAATCATTATATTTACATACAGGTCTTGGTCACAGAAAATCCATAATGTTTATTTAATAAATATATAAATGATGAGACCTACTTGTTCTCCCTTTTTACCGGGGGCACCACATTCGCCCTGTTCTCCCTAGAAAATACAAGTCAAGACACAGGTAAGTGTAGTTCTAAGTCATTTGTTTCTAGCGGCCTCTGTGGAAGTAAGATGTTACTGCAGGCGAGCCGGTTCTTTCAGAGCCTCCATCAGAATCAGAATCAGAAATACTTTAATAATCCCAGGGGGAAATTATTTAAATCTAAAATTAAAATTTTTGAATCTTGTCACGTTCATGGTATGTGTGGCATATAACTTCATAACTATGTGAGTTTACTTTTTTATTTGCTCTTTTGTAAACTTTATCGATGCACATTCACCCAGTCTGTCCCCTATATGTTTCCTCTAAAATCCATACCAACACACAGAAGTTGGAAGTTCCTGATTTCTAATTACAAGTGAAGGCAGCATAACCGTTAGTGATCTGGGCTGACAGACCAACAGCTGTCAGCAGTGTCACTAACATGGAGGATTATTTATATCTAGAGAGGGAAATGTCTCCACAGACACACAGTTTGGAATACTCAGCAAAAAGGGCAACAAGGTCTTTCATTAGTGGGTCATGTGATCAATCACCATTGTTTTAACTCACTCTTTGATAGAGAGGAAGTTAACTACAGAAGAGTATTAGTGCCAGGGATAAAAAATGTGGGGGAATATTTTGTTTTTTAATTTAACATTTCGAGATAAGGCGAAATGTCAAGGAAAAAATCTAAACAAAATGCCTGGTGTAGATGAATTGGTGAAATTGTACTTCAAAATCAGTTTAATAACTAGGAAATGCTTTCTCTTTAAAGACAGTGTGATGATAAGAGTTAGGACTTTGAAGAGATTGTGCCGAACTAGGAAGAGGTGGACGCATTGGTGCAAACTGAAATAGCTGGTAATGGACAGATGCAAGCGTATCCATGGTTACACATTGCAATACAGAGAAGATCTGTTGTACCTAAGACACAAGTAAGGCCCACCCCTGTAATACAGCTTCCAGGAGACCCCATGGAACCTCTGCTCCTGAAATATTTACACTGTTGTCTATTGAAATGGAACAATTCTTTTCTGGTCCCAGTCATTATCTGTCCTGGATTACACACATGATATTTGCGGGATTAAATTATCATTTTTCATGTTAAAATTGTTCAGTGAAAGGCTCTGGAAAGAGCGTAATGAGATTGACTACATTTCATGTCGCCTATGTGATGTCACGTCATCACGCTTTCCCTCCACTTCTAAACCCTGAGTGCTGCTGCTGTTTCTTCTGCAAAGATAAAGATCAAGATGTTATTGTGTCTTGTGCCACAATGTCCACATTCCAACAAGAACGGGTGTTCTTTCTTTCAATTACTGTCTGACCGTAAGACTAGGAATTGCTGGATATAACTGATCAGGTAAGAGATATGTGTATGTGAATTTAGCAAAGCTTAGCAAAGGCGGTGAAATGTGACAGAGAGACAGCCATGTTCCGCAGCACTCAGGGTTGAGAAGTGGAGGGAAAGCGTGAAGACGTACATATGTCACACAGGCGACCTGTAGTCATTCTCATTGCGCTTTTTCCAGAACCTTTCACTGAACAATCTCACAATAAATTGTCAAAATCATAAAAAAAAGATCAGAAAAAAGAAAAAAGAAAATGAATGTAAATTTTCCCAGAGCTGAGGTCCCACGGGGTCTACAGGGGGGGGGACTTACCAGCCCTATAGATTGCATGCTGACAGAAGCACAGAAGACGGGCTTGTCGAAAACACGCTTGTCTTTTTGCGCAGGAATCACAGATCATTTTGCAAGAGATTGAAGTTTTCATCTATAGAGCAGCAAACCAGTGGATTGAATCATGGTGGGGAATATTGAGAAAACAAAGAAGATTGATCCAAAATTGTACTGTTTGTTGAGACAGAAGATCAAATATTACTGATCAAGTAACACTGTTGCTGTCCTGCATATTTGTCACCTAAAGTTTTTTCAGAAAGACATTTTAGTGTACGGTTTAGCCGGGGGGCGTGGCTTGGTTTTGGATCAATTTGGTCAAACACTGTCATTTTAGGGCTAAACAGTACGCTAAAATATTTGATCAGTGCCGCCTAGTTTCACAGTTTGCTCCGATTGGTTGTTTTAGGTCGCTTGCAGTGGAATCTAGCAGATGCCCTTAGGATCCCTCAGGGAGCAGCAGGTGGAAACATAGTAACATGACTTTTTCACAGGTCGTCTGTATCACAAGATTTTTCATAGAAAGTTAAGTTAGTCAGCTTTAAAATGTTTTCCTTTTGTTTATCTGGATTTGGCAGCGGTGATTCATCATGAATAAAAGTTATGTTTTAAAAACATATCAAAAATAATAATAATACATACCTTTTCCCCTTTGCTGCCATGTCGACCCTATAGAGAGGGACATTTATTAAATCATATATATCAGACAACTGAATGTCAACTGTCAACCAAGCAACATCAAAACAGGATTACTAATGTCATGGGGAGCAGCAGAGTTCCATGAACCAAGAATATTTTGCTAATTGTAGTATAGTTTTATATTTATTTATTTATTAAATAATGATGATGAAATGATTCAATCCACATAATGGTAAAGTTATATGATTATAAGGTAACATTTCAGTAAATACACTTATTACACTTATACATCCCCTGTATCTGTGCGTTATTAGGATGTGATTAGCCTAGCTTATCATAAAGACTGGAAGCAGTTGGAAACCAGCTGTCTAAAGTCCAATTCTAGGGTGAAAACAGTTAAACGTACCAACTTTTTACCATCTTGTTATCTCAGTGACCTTGTGAATAAATAGTTCCAGCACATTTAAGTTTCCATTTGTGAGTAGTTTGACAGAGGTGCTAGGTGTATATTGAACACCTAACTTACTATTTCCCCATTGTGTCCAGTCATTATGCTAAGCTAGGCTAATTGCCTCTTGTCTCCTATACTAATGGTGCGTTCCAGCTGAACTGGGAAGTTGGAATTTCTGATTTACCAGTTAGAAATTTTAACTGGAAGTGAAGTCAGATTTCCGACTCTGAAAGTAGGGAGAACCTCAGCAACCCCAACTTCACAATCCAACATGGCTGCTCTCCACATCAATCGTATTAAAGCTGTACTGTTTATTCACATTTTCGTCACAGGACTGTCTATCTGTGGGCGTAATACCACATAATGTGTTGTCATCAACTGGTATTGCTAACAATGGCTAACCTGGCTAGAGTCCCCTCGCCCCATTAAACTGAGTGGTTTTCCGACTTGTTACTGGAATGCGCTCAATTTGGATGTTAGGTAATTCACAGTTCTGACCTCCGACGTCTGAGGCAAGTGGAACACAGCAATAATGCATAGACAACATATTATTCGTAATCGTCTCATATTGTTCTTGGACAGAAAGTGAATATGTGTATTTCCCAAAATGTATTGGGACATAACTAATACATGAGACATAACCTAAAACCTGAGTCAGAATAAGTAAAATACTTTAGAACAACTTTTGCTTTGTTTTTACAGTGCATTATGTAACAGAACAGTATTTTAATGGTAAGACGTTGTAAAGGAAGGGTCAGTATAACATTAATAAAAGATCCTAAAAGATTACTCAGATATACAGCTTGACCCAGGCAAGAGAAGGATAAAAAAAATATTGGATGATTACCTCAAGGCCCTCCATTCCTGGACGTCCATTAATACCAGGTTCCCCCTACAGTGACCGAGCCCAGACAAAACAGCACATCAAACAACACTTCATGGATTCTTTCTGTTACCAGCGCGGGATTATGGAGACAATAGGGACTTACACGAGATCCTTTTGGACCTGAAGCTCCGTCAGACCCCGGCTCGCCTGGTTTCCCCTAGATGAAAGAAAAGGAATGAGAATATTTGGGCCCCTTTATAGTTTGGACTGTGTATGTATGGTCTCAGTGTGACCTGTCTGTAACCCCCGTCCAACATAAACCTCCACCTCAGGGCAGCAGGTTCTCAGCTCTTCTCAGTCAGTGTGTTTACTCATGTTTAATCTTCCATCGTTGACTTTTGTTTCTTACTATGGGCCTCTCCACCAGTGAAAACAGCCCTTTCAGCTGGCCCCTGCCCCACCTGCTACACTTGCATTGTGGGAAACATTTCCTGCTCATTCACATCTTTTCCCTGTAGTGTTCTGAATGCGGGCCAAATGCACCTGGAGCTGGGACAATCCCCCACTATCCAGGGATAACAAGCCAATGTGAGAGGCTTACTGGGCTCTGAGAGGAAGTGACTGTCAACCAGAAGCCAGCAGACACTACCATAGCTGGGCAGCACACTGGTACAGATGTCCCATTAAAAAAGTAAAGTCTGTTGGATATCAGGCCAGCACAGCAACTTATTTCCTCTACTCTCATGAGTAAGTGTAGAAAGTTGACTTTGTCTGGGTGAATGGAGAAGCTATTGTTCAAGGATGGTGTGACTGGCCAGTTGGTCTGTCCACCTGCAACACTTTGATGCAAAGCAACAACTAGTAAGCTCTTCAATGGAATTTAGTGCAGACATTCAGGTTTAAACGGTATGTAAATGTCATTTGAAGACAGTAACCGAAAGTGCCACTGTATTCAGAATTACTGTGGATGTGAAAACCACAAAAATTAGGGGCACTAATTATTTGAATTAACATTAAAATATTAACACAGTCTTTTGCATTGGATTTTCTTTCTGAGTGATATGCAGACCGGGTGAAAATTTTCAATAAAGTTTTCCTTAGCACTCTCATAAAAAACATAATCGTCAACAGATGACACATGTTTGCAAAACTCCACTGTCATGAAGCATCCCCACACCTGTCTGTCCTGCAGCTGGATGCAAACATGCTCACACCCTCCAGTCAGGAGGAAGCAGCACATCTTATGTGAACAGCAGAGGATTTGGAGAGTTTCTCTCCAAATCCTCCTCCATCCTGGAGAGAAATGTGTCTGCTGTTAGTGGAGACTTTTGTGCTGTTTTCTGCAGTTTTCAGGCTCCGATAATGCCGGCTGTGTGTGGATGATCGACCAAAACGATACCAAAGTTGTGCGGTTACAGGAAAACGCGTCTTGGGATCAGATTTGTCGCAGTCATAGTCATCAATGATGTGGAGCTTCTTGTTTTATAGTGCTTTATTCTATTATTTTGTGTTTGTTGAGTTCTGAGTCTTGAGTTTTAAATGCACGCATCTCTTGTTGATACTTTTTATAGGCCCATCTACTCTTCAGATGGCCGTGGATTAGCTTAGGCATTGTTACATACTTGTGCCAGTACAAATAAACATTACAGTAAATATGTTTAAAATATTAACATAATTTAAAGAAATGAAACTAAATGTGAAAAGTGTTAGGACATAAATATTAGTTGAGTGACTGAAATGAACACATTATAATACACTCACCGGGCTTCCAGGGTGACCCCTCTCCCCCCTCTCACACAGACAGGTCTTTGGCTGTGGGCACTAAATATAAAGAAAAAGATCAATAATGTGATTTAGATACAAATCAAAAACAGTAATAAGGTGAAAACCTTGGTGCTAGAAAATGCTGGCCTCCTTTCTCGTCTTTTTTGTTATTTTTGTCGAGGCTCATTATGAAAGCGTTTTTACTGTTTATTTCCTCTAGAATGTGTTTCATGCACCTGTAAGAACAATATCACAGAACAACTCTGTTCTAAATTACAATACAGAAAACGATCACCTGAGTCAGAGATGATATCAGGTAAACACCTCATAATACTTACTCCAGTCTCGACAACTGTGTTCTGAAAGAAAACAGACAGACAGTTACTCGTAGGCTAATCATGCAGAATCATTACAAAAATCAACAAGTTTTCATACTTTCAAGGGTTATTATCATATATCTTGTGTGTTATTCCAGCGCAAAATCATCCCATGGTCTTTAGCGGCACCTACACCCATCAAATAAGTCATCGAGACAGTTTTTTCCGTGTAGCTATTAATGGAGAAATCCCGAAAAGTCGCTAACAGCTGGACGTGGCTAACACTGATTAGCTCGGGGCAGTACGGTGAAGGCATTAAAAAGACTCTTAATAGTTCATACATGAAAAAAACTGCCTCAATGGCTTATTGAAGTATGTAGATGCCGAAAAAGATCACTATTTAACACTATTATGCATTATACATACAATGTATTACACAATTCTAGGAAGGAACAGTGATAAACAGCTAAATAGAACTGTATGTTCACTATCATTTAAAGTAAAAACTAACTAATAACACCATTTCAAAATTACCCCAACTTCTGTTTGAGGTATATAAAACGCTTTCATATCATTGTATATGAGACAACATACACTCAAATACCAATATATACTGATATGGCAATATGTGCAGACAATATTGATAGGGCTCTAAAGACTAATAACACTGATGCAACCCTAACGCAGACACAACTGACCAGTTCATTGAAGAGTTTGTCATCCAGCTGGCTGTCGGTGAGGCTGAGGACATGCTGCTGTGGGGGGGCGCTTGCGATGGATCTGAGTCTTGCACCCATGGGACCGTCCCTTGACAGACCTGTCAGCCTGATGGTGAACACCCTGATGTTGTGCTGTTTGGCCTCAGCAGCAGCTGTCACAGCACTGGGGCTGCGTGGGTGGTCCGTTCCGTCTGTCATCAACAGCGCCACCCTCAGGCTGCTGGAGGACGTCTCGTGGCTGAACACCTTAGTGGCGTTGGTGATGGCGTAGGCGGAGTAGGTGCCGTGGCCAATGAAGGTCATGGAGGCCACCCGGCTCTGGAAGACGTCCAGGTCCTGCCAGTCTCTGAAGTTGTGCTCCACTGACACCATGCTGCTGTACTGCAGAGCAGCAAGGCGCAGACGTAGACGCCAGCCGGCCGGCTGGAGCTGCATGAGCTTGGTGCTGAAGCGCAGGATGAAGTCCTTCTGTCGTTCAAACAGCAGTGATTTGGCTTTCTCTGAACTGTCCACGATGAACATGATCTCCACTGGGCAGATCAGGGCTAGGCAGAGGCCACAACACAGCAGGATTACATTCTAATAGCAACCATTCAGAGAAGTCTTAAAGTGAAATTCAGGCATAAAATCATTCCAGGGTCTTTTTCAGCAAACACACTCACAGACACACATCAAATAGGCCATTGAGACATTTTTTTTCATGTAACAACTATTAACGGAGAAATCCCGGTGAGTCGCTAACAGTTGCTAACAGCCGAATGCAGCTAAAACTGATTGGGGCAGCACGGTGAAGGCATTCGTCTATTCGTCAAACGTCTATTTTAACCACTAATACTGCTGAAAATAACAGCAAACCTCTGCAGCAGCATGAGAAGAGTCCCTACACAGAAAACAAAGCACCAATGGGCTCCTTCCTTGGATCGACTTTGGTAATCCACTTGAATGGACTTTACTATGAGAGGAGCTGGTACAGGGGCCAGTAGGTAAGTCTTTAAAACCAATCCTTGTCTGTCAACTAGGACAGAGTATTAGTGCCACTGATGGAGAGATTGAGAATTAAGTCATATGACAAAAAGGTTGCTTTGAGTCATTTTATTACATTTTTATATAGATGTAATAAAATATTTTTTACATAAATAAAGACATGTCCCCATAAACTGGTGCATTAACGTTTCCCCAATGCAGAAAATGAAGTATTTGAAGCACAAAACTTTCTGCAGGTGGACCACCAGACCCCACTTAATATGTGTCCTCCCCAATGAATCTGCACCCTTGGCTGGACATGGTGATATACAGCGTTGATACATTTCATAACTGTTTAAAACACTTACTTTTGGCCTCATTCATATTGACCTGGTTATCATCTCTCTGTCCTTTCCTCCTCCTGTTTTGGCATCTGGTTGGGCTTGACAGGGCCACGGTAAGGACCAAAACCTTTAGGAGCCACAGCATAGTCATTGTTCAGTCCAGCTGCTGTGGGGAACTGGAGAGAAGATCAGAGCAGCATTAGCGGTAAACGATGTGAGAGCATCAGTTCTTTGACATCTTCCATGCAGCATCATTTAAATTCACACTCAGAACCACTCCCTCATGGACACAAGAGGGAGACAAGCCTGGAGCCGCAGACTTACACACAGCTATATGCTCCCTGAACAGCACACACACACACACGTGCGCGCGCGCGCGCGCGCGCACGCACGCACGCGCGCGCACACACACACACACACACACACACACACACACACACACACATTTTATCACCTCAGCTGCTGTCTGGCATTATCAATATTACCTTTGTTGCATCAGCTGCTTTTACCTGCTATTACTACTGCACTTCATCACTATGCTCTGTTGGTATTATGAATACTTCTGATACATCTACTGCTGCCACTGCAACAAATGCTGACATTAAAGTTGTACTCTGTAAGATTTCCATCTAGTTAATTGCCTTTTAAGTTAATATCTATAGTCAACACACACAGTGACCATAAATGTGACAAGATCGAGGCTGAAAGAACAGGCTTACCTGCAGTTACATCTTACTGCTGAAGAGGCCACTCCAACACATCTCAAATCTTATGGAGGTCAACTTTAAGGCTGCTAATATTACAACAGCTACATTCCAATGCTGCTTGTTATTATACTGATACTGAAGAAGCTACTATATATTTAAAGTGTAATTCCGGCGTAAAATCCTCCCATGGTCTTTTTCAGCACTTAAATACATCAAAGAAGGCATCGAGACAGTTTTTTTTCGTGTATAAACTATTAAGAGAGGTTATATGGTATTAATTGTCTGTATTTCTTCATGTTTTATAAAGGCTTAAACCTGAGCCAGAACATACACAATGGTCGGAATCATATCACAGATATCTATCTTATAAAAGATATCTTATCTACCTTAATTCTATATATAGAAAATATCTATAAACACCTCTATAATAAACTCACAAACTAAAGCAACCACATGAACTGGTCATTAGTTTTGGATATATTAACTACAGCTGAACTATTTCAACATATAATAAAAGTCAAAGTGTTTTTTTTTTTTTTTTAAAAACAGCCTGTCTCCACAGTAGCATGACAAATGACAGTTTGACAAAGGTTTATACAGCAGGAGACCCGTCCACGTACCTGTGTGTTAATGAAAGAAGAGCTGGAGGTTAATCCATCAGAGAAGAGCAGGCTGCAGTTGTGCTGTCACACACACAGACACACAGAGTCCAACCTGCAGCAGGGCTGCTCTCAGCACAGCCTTTCACCGTGCAGCTCACCGATGACAGGGCACACGTTACAACCACACACATTTCCGACACGAACAACAATTAACAGAAAAAATCCTGTAGAGTCGCTAACAGCCGGACGTGGCTAACAGTGATTAGCTCAGGGCAGTACGGTGAACGTATTAAAACGTCTTTTTTAACCACTAATGCTGCTGAAAATAACACCGACCCTCTGCAGCAGCATGAGAAGAGTCCCTACACAGAAAACAAAGCACCGATGGGCTCCTTCCTTTGGGATTGACTTTGGTAATCCACTTGAATGGACTTTACTATGAGAGGAGCTGGTACAGGGGCCAGTAGGTAAGTCTTTAAAACACTCTTTTAATAAACTACAGGTTCACTAACTACGTTGTTGGTGCTTTGTTTTCTGTGTAGGGACTTTTCTCATGATGCTGCAGAGGTTTGCTGTTATTTTGAGCAGTATTAGTGGTTAAAAAAGACGTTTTAATGCCTTCAAGCTAATCAGTGATAGCCACATTCAGCTGTTAGCGACTCTGCCACATTTCTCCGTTAATAGTTTTCACATGAAAAACTGTCTCGATGGCTTATTTGATGTATGTAAGTGCCTTAAGAGACCATGGGATGATTTTTGGGCTGGAATGACACTTTAAGGCTGGGCAATTATAGCATTTTATTTTGAATTGGGATAACTGGCTTCCAACAATTCTGAAAACAAGAAGATAAAATGATTACTGTGCTGAAGCATTCCATTTCACAAAGCTGCTCTTGTTTTATCTTGTGCTATAAAGCCAACGCACCCTTCCTTGTACCCTTACAGCGGTGCACTTTCACCTGTTCCCCCGGAGTTACTGAATGGAATATGTTGTATAGTTTTCTGCGGTTTACCAAGACGTTGAACATATGTTTAGGAGTTTTCAGCAGGTTGTTGAAGTGAAGCAATGTCACAACATATTTGATCTTTTTTATTTAGATGTATTATTTATTGTATGTATTTGTGTATTTTTTTTTATACATTTATTATTTGTATTTGTTTTACATTTGTTTGAATTATAGGTAACATTTTCCATGGAGACCACATCTATAGTGCATTATGAGGGCAATCATGGTGAATTATAATGCATTCATAATGTTGCACCCATAAACACACATAATACTTTCTGATGCATCATATCAGACATAAAACATTATAGATGTGACTTGTGAGTCATTATTAGGGTGGTTCAAGTGTCCTCTGGAGACTCTTGAGTAGTTATAAACTAGAGATGACTAGGGGTCGGGAAAAAATCGATTCATGTAAAAAAATCGCGATCCCCATTTTGTAAGATTCATAATCGAATCAGAATTTCCAAAAATTGATTCATGTAAAAAAAAATTGAGATTCCTATCTTCTAAGATTCATAATCGAATCATAACTTCCAAAAATCGATTTTTAAAAACTCTTTTTCCGTCTGACCGTGCGCACTTCGCAGCTTCCGTAGCACACTGTTACAGGGAGCTACAGACTAGTCTGTCACTACCAGGCCGCCCGTCAGTGATGAAGACAAGTCTTTTGGATTTCACAACCTCCAGGACAGACGGAGCTGGACTTGACTCTTTCAATATGAAGGTTTGCAAAATGAAAGTCAAGTATTACAGCAACACTACGAACGCCCACTGTGCTCAAGAGAGGCCTCACTGTCTTCTTTGTAGTCAAACCAGCCGGCCCTACATTTTACATTTGATCATAGATTTGCCTTTGTGTGTTAACATTATAGCAATCATTTAAAACTTTTTTCAAATAATAAAATATAATCAAATGTTTTCATGCCATAATTAGGACTGGAGCAGATCCTGAAGCATGTACTAATTCAAAAATCGATTTTGAATCAGTAATCATTCTGAATCGAATCGTGACATCAAGAATCTGAATTGAATTGAATTGAATCGTAATGGAATCAAACCGTGAGACGCCCCAAGATTCCCGGCCCTAATAACGACCCTTTATACTCACCTATACACACCTCAGCTGTCAGGCTGTAGGAAGGACTCGCAGTACGCTATGCTATAATTCTATTTTGGCATTTTACATGTTAATCACTTATGATGCAACATCGATTCTTTTATACGCATAAAATTCATTACACTTTACTTCCCACCAACAATGAAACATTATGATGAAGCATGCATTTTATCATCAGCATACTTCACTTTACTAAACAGCATACTTCACTTTACTAAACACATGTAAGAACTGATACTTATTAGAGTATTAGAACACACTGTGAGTCCGTCCTACAGCTAACCGTTGGTGTGTACAGGTGAGTTAGGTGGTCATAATGTATTACCATCAGTCAACCTCTAGTTTATAACTAATCAAGAGCATCCAGAAGACATTTATAACTATATAATGTTTCTATGGTGCATCACAGTTGTTCTGATAATGCCTAAAACGCTGGTACTGGCAAGTCTACCAGTCTATGCATTGATCAGATGCAGTCAGTTTTCCTTGAAATTACAAAATTGAATTATGTTCTTTTTAAGGTAACTGAGCAACTAAATAATAAAAGACAGTTATATGGTATTATTTGTCTGAATTTCTGCATGTTTTGTAAAGGGTTA
Source organism: Echiichthys vipera (assembly GCF_963691815.1). Classification (NCBI taxonomy): domain Eukaryota; kingdom Metazoa; phylum Chordata; class Actinopteri; order Perciformes; family Trachinidae; genus Echiichthys; species Echiichthys vipera. Next base: position 4,824,687 of record NC_139838.1, on the reverse strand, counting down.
AACCTGAGCCAGACCATTCACAATGGACTATCACAAATATCTATCTATATCTATATAATAATTTGGATAAATATACAATATATTTTTTATTTTTTTATTTGAATCCACTGGTATCGGACATGTCTCTGTCATAAACTCACACACTAAAGCAAACACATGAACTGGTCATGAGTTTTGGAAATATTATATTTCTCTTTGAAAAAAGTTTTTGAACTACAGCTGAACTATTTCAACATATATTAAAACAAGTCAAAGTTAAACAAAAAAAACAACCTGTCTCCACAGTAGCATGACAAATGACAGTTTGACAAAGGTTTATACAGCAGGAGACCCGTCCACGTACCTGTGTGTTAATGAAAGAAGAGCTGGAGGTTAATCCATCAGAGAAGAGCAGGCTGCAGTTGTGCTGTCACACACACAGACACACAGAGTCCAACCTGCAGCAGGGCTGCTCTCAGCACAGCCTTTCACCAAGCAGCTCACCGGTGACAAGGCACACGTTACAACCACACACACTTCCTGTCACACCCTTCACAATAAAACTTTACTTGAGGAACAAAGTAACTCGTGCAATTTCTGAAAAACATGAATTGTCCCCCCTCAATAAAAAGAAATAAAAAGAAATGATGGAATAAATAATGTTTGACAAACATATTTCTGACTCCACATCCATCTCTGCTCTGCTCCACCTAAACACAAATGAACGGGAGTTTCTTACACAGACGCTGATGATCAGCAGGCTTTAAAAAAGGATTCATATTTTCATATTCATCCATATCAATGAATCCTGCATACAGTAGTCCCATACACTGGGAGAAAAGGAAGATGGAGAGAAGAACTGGGGCTGAGGAGACTTTACATGAAGACCCTTAAGATGATGATTTACTAATATAACAGTTCAAATGATGATTTACTAATATAACAGTTCAAATGATGATTTACTAATATAACAGTTAAAATGATGATTTACTAATATAACAGTTCAGTGAAATGATGATTTACTAATATAACAGTTCAGTAAAATGATGATTTACTAATATAACAGTTAAGTAAAATTATAATTTACTAATAAAAAAGTTCCGTAAAGTTACAGTACTTTAATCTACAGTTTACACTCAGTGTTTAGTGTTAACAGGGTTAAAAAAAAGGGAACATATTACTCCCACCTACACTGTCAGACTCCTGTCCGTCCAAAACTATATAATTCTGCCCCTACTGGACTGAGAGCACTGGTGTAGGTCCATGTAAAGGTTATTGCAACTATCAGCCTTCTTCCACTGGGAAAGAAGAAATTAATAGTCTGCTCATGACCCCAGGGGCGCAGATGAGATTTTTGAACCGGGAGGGCAACCAAGCTGTCAGCAAAGGATTTCAAATCAAAACGTTATTTTGGTATAATTTGGGCTTTATCTAGCGCTCACTTTGGTAATAGCCTTTGGGCCAATGGTTTGCACTAAAAAGCCACAGGATAATTCTTATTTAAAATCATGGATAAACAACAACGAACATTGATAAAGAAAGACTGACCTGATCAACACTAGCAATGGATGATGAAACTGTTATTTGTCTGTGTGCTAACCACCCACAAAAACATCATGTCCTATTTCTGTCCTGTTTTATCTAAACATTTGTTTATAAACTCAGAAGTGTAAACAACAGCATATGTACATAAATAAAAAATAAGTATGTGTACTGTAAATAAAATTCACATTTTAAATGACAGAAGTAGAACTATTAGGAATTCCCTATAGAGCAGCCAAACAAATGTACTGTCGTCGGATAATGTTAATGTTTTAAATCTTATAATTTCACAACAGTTGCTTATTAAAATAACATTATACATAAAATATAAAAGAAACATTAAGGCTATTTACCTATGGCCTGAAAATAGTTTTATTTTACATTTACAGCCTACTTCAGGTAAGAGCAAATGCCGTTTATTAATGTCAGACTAGCTACTCAACATTACAAAATGATTAGCTGCCACATCGGGGAGAGTCGACAGGCGTAGGATCCAGTAGGAGAGTCTGATTGTTCTTTGTTTCTTCATTTTGTTTCTTCATTGAATCAAAATCACCCCTCTGTCATGGTAGACAGTGGTCTGACCGCCGCAACAGGCACAGGCCCAGCTACCAGTTCCTCTTTAGGACCCCGGGGAGTGAGAGACGTGCCTTATGGTGTGTTCAAGTTACACTGAAAGTCGAAACTTGCAGCTCTGAACAACGTGACCCCAAAATTGAGTGCTTCCAGAGCTTCCCAGCCTCACAAACTCAAAAAAAAAATGTAAACTACTGTTAACGTGAGAAGCAGATAGCATGAATTCAATGTCTGGCTGTTGAGTTTAATCCAACTTTTAGAGTTGGAGATCCCAGTGCACGAGCAAGGGGGGTTCTGATTAAGATTCTGAGTTGGAGTCGGAAATGTCAACATTTGTGCACAACTTGAACGCACCATTATTCGTAGTACGTAGTATGCCGGGCTCTCAATGCCCACTGCAGTGTAAATTAGTCCAACTAACGGAACATTAATCCTCCATTTTTTGTTTGTCGCCTTATGTAGGACAGTGGTGGGGTCACTGTGAATCTGAAGGGGCCATGTCCCCCCCTTCCCCAGTGCCATCTGCGCGCATGCATGACCCACTGAGTCAAATACAATATCAGTAGATATACTACAAATTAATTATAAGGTGAAGAAGACAGGACATGGAGTCTGGGGTTAGACTGAAATATGGTTCATTCCGGGTAGAGGAGAGAAAAAGGAATATTAAGCATATTTCAAACTTAATCTTAATGGAGTCATACTGTATGCTGAGTGGCAACCTGAGAATGTTGAGCGGCTGTGAGAAACTACCTGGAGGATGTCTTCTATTAGCTGCTCCCATAATTCATACAGACAGGCTCAGATAAGGCCTCATGCCAATTCCTAACATAAATCATTAATATGTCTGAGAGCTGCCGCTGCACTCGCTGTAAATAGTTACCAATCATTCAATAAATATTACCTGGAACCTTCAAGAACACATTCCTCCAAAGAACCTCTCCTTCCATAACCCTTACATTTCCGTACTGCTTAGAAGAAACTATAAACACTTATAAACCTAAGGCTAAGGTGTGGTTGCATCTAGTTCATTGTGGCTTTAAGGTCACAATAGGATATCTAGTCAAATATTCCATAATAAAACCCAATATTTTGATTAAGAGAAAGAACTGGACATTGAAGCTGATATTTTTTGTAAATGTGTTCCTGTCAAATTTCCCTCCCACTGCTCACTTGTCAGTAGGAGTCATGTAGTCAGGATGCAGTATATAGCGCCTTTCTAGTCTTCTGACTGCTCAAAGCACTTTCACAGTGTTCGTCACATTCACCCATTCACACTGAAATTCACACAGATGGCAGTGGATCTACATACCATCTAATCTATCCATTTAAACCACATTCACACACCCATGCATGCGCAGCACGGTGGGGCTCAGTGTCTTGCTCAGGGACACTTTGACAAGCAGAGCAGGGGATCAAACTGCCGATCTCTCAAATGGAGGACGACCCACTCCACCACTGAGCTACAGCCGCCCACAGCCGCTCTCCTCTACAAACATATGCATCTTTTGGCAGAACAAACTGTAAATACAACACTGACATATTATCATCTTATAAGTTGTTGAAAACAGTTGACTATTTACCAAGCGCCTGCCTCCGGGTCTGAGAAACATGGAAGTGCCAAAAACTTTAGTTCAAATGGTCACTTGAAGGTAGCTCCAACACAGAGCAAATCCCCCAAAAAAGCTAAGAATGGTTGGAGGGGCTTAATACCTTAAAGCTATGGTCTCTCTCTCTCTCTCTATATATATATATATATATATATATATATATATATGGTCTAATAATATTGGTAATTATTATTAACATTGTTTATACTGCAATTATGATCCTGTACCGATCTACACAATATAAACAGCAAAAAGAACCAAAAAAATCCATTCAGTCCATTAGCCGTAGGCCTGCAGAGAAATTAACTAATGGGCCAACCGGGACGAAAGTTTCCCATTGGCTCGTACCCTCCATCCAATCTTCTCCTCTCCCCTGCTCCTCGTCATCCCACCTCATCCCCTCCCACTGCCCCTCCCTCTCTGTAAACTCTGAGCAGCTAGCGATTAGCTTAGCAGCTCAGCTACCGGACGACGTAAGTCGATTGAGGAAAAGGCAGAAACCAAGAGGAAATGTGACCTCCATAGGAACCAAAGAGGAGTCAACATCGGGGACTTCTCTGACTGGTGGAGAAGGCTACATCAGGATCTGGGACTGAAAACAGATGCTGAGACAGCAGACTTTTTGTTGAACAGGTCATTTTTGTGTTTTATCCGGTTGATGTTACATAAATAGCGTCCGTTACTCTGTGCCAATAGTGGCTTATGACTGTGAACGTCCCCTGTCTGATAAACAGCCATGTTTACCCATGTTAGTATACATTAGCCATGTGTTTTTAGCCGCGCAGGAGGGGGCTTTGAGTTGCAGGTGGCTGCCATCTCAGGAGGCTAATGGTAGCTGCTAGCTGTTAGTGCCGTTGGTGCCTGGATATTAAACTGACTTGATGAATACATGTGCTGTGCCTTTTGGGGAATTTTCTATCCTAATATTGGACCAATAATCTACTTTGCAGAGCATTTAATTGGATTAACGGCTCCAGTAAAGTGCTCCAGTTTTTTCAGTGAGTGAAGTTAATATTAGTTTTCGTACTATGTTAGAATTATTATTTCTCATATTCAAGATAAGACTATTCCATGGCTTTCCTACCCTTCTGGGGAAGTAGCCTAGCTAGCTTCTTGGCCTAGGTTCTTAGCCTTGGCTAGCTTGTTAGCTTCAAACCAGGCTTCATTCAGCCCGCCTCAGTGACGTCACAGAGACTGCAGTTATATTTATACAGTCTATGCTATTTACATAGCCAGCGAACATGGACGTTAGCATTCATCAGGAGGTGTGTTTTATATCAGTCAAAAAGTCTCTTTCCTTTTAGTCCTGTTTTCATCTCCATCAACCTCTGAGAGAAATATTTGGCTCTTTAGCTCTTTTGTTTGTGTACAGTGAGTTCATTAAAGAGCTTTGCTGGAAACCATGTTGATGAGAACACTGAGTCTGAACCAAAAGACAGTGAGCTGAAATATGCTAAAAGGTTTTGTATAGCTCCGCAGAACCACAGAGTCTGGCCACTAAAAACAACCTTTTTCATTACACAGTCACATGATCCGTTGGTGCAGCTTTGAGGCTATTATCATAACCGGTGATTTAAGATGGGGGCAGTACGTTAGATCAGTCAGTGGGGATGGGCATGGGAACCAGAGGGTCATTCGTCCCTGGGTAATTCTTACAGTACATTCTGTTTGTTTCTTGGTCAAATACGAGCCACTCAAGATCCGACAGCCATTTAGAATGAAAAGTCCCCGTTTTCTTCTTTTCCCCTCCTCTTTCATCTTTATTGTCCTGTGTCTGCAGCATTCCTCTCTTGCTCTTCTGGTTTTTAATTCCCAAGAAATATCTTCAGGTTGGTTTAACTAAATGTCATGAACAGAGAAGTGGGACCCAAATGCAGACACGCAAAACAGAGTCAGGTTTTAGTGTTTTAATTGGTGACATTGCTATATACTAGGGATGGAACGGTTCACAAAATCCACTGTTCGGTTCATATCAGGGTTTTGGGGTCACAGTTTTTCGGTTCGGTTGTTTTTTTCTATTTCTTTTAGATTCTAAAAATACCATGTTTCAGATCTAAAGCCTAATAATTAAATTATTTTTAATCAGATATTCTTAAGGACATGTCATGCAATCATGCAAAAACTGAAATAATAAGGCAGCATGTTTAGGGATTACTGTAACAATCTTAAATGAAAGTGAAGTGAGATTTTGAAACAGTAGGAGAGACATTGCTGCATTTACGCGTTTATATATTTATTTGGCAAAAAGGTAAACAATTGTTTGCCTTCTAGGTAAGAATATAAACACTTTTACATTATCAAATCTTTAAAAAAATGAAGAAAAAAGGTTTTCTTTCTCTAAAATACGCACAAACAGCAATCACTGAACTGACTGAAATAGGCTACATCAGGGTTATTTAATTAATGTGGAATTGAGGCTTGTTGACCAAAATGATCCAAAATGAGGGGCCGTAAAAATCTGAGCATCACATTCATGGATATATAATAATATGGAGAGGTAGCAGACAGAATGTGTGTGAAGAAACCACCTGATGCTGCTGGCTGTATGGGAAGAGACTGGTGGTAATGCTGGCCGTGGCACACTGTCTGCAGACAGCTCTGTGTTAAGACAACACAGCCAGGCAGCAACAACACCAATACCAGACTGGGAGTTTGGAGGGCGCTTCCTGTACAGTTAAACATATTTTGACCAACAGTCTTTCTACTGCACACGGCTGAACACAAGCATGACCATGTGGAACACTGCTTATGGTGGGCAGGAAATCTGCCACTGCCTTGTAGCTTCTACATGAACAGGAGTAATCCAAAAAAGTAATGGAGGAATTCATTCAGATACTGTTGGAGAGGAACTGTTTCTGAAACAATAGCTTTTCAACTGCATACAGCCTGATTGAGGCCATGAGATGAACTGGACCTGGCAGGTGTATTTCTATCTGATGAGGCTTCGGCTAAAAATGTTGTAATGTGATTTTGCTGCAACACATCATCTGTCATCACAGTGCGTTTACATGCACATCAGTAACCCAAAAATGGTCTTTCCTCGGTTAAGGAAATAATCAGATTATTGAAGCTCCCAACATGTAAATGAAAGGGGGTTGAAGGGGAAAATGACAGAGTAACTCTTCCTAAGGTACAGTAGGTGGCGCTCCACCAAGATAAAGCTGGTCGGAATGCAGCTTTTTTTCCCCGGTTATCCTTTATCAAAATCCCAAATGGCCGAACTTTGGACAGAATTACGACAGAAACGGGTTTTCCTTGGTTTAATGGTAACACTCCATCATAGTTGTTTTTTGATGTTGTTTTCTGCGCTGTTGGTTGTCCTGGTTTATTCAAAAGCCACCGTCGCAGAGTGGGGACTGGGGAGGGGGGAGTAACCCGAGAAGGCTGTTGACATGGGGAGTTCTTTAGCAGTTGTTTACATGCAGTTCGAAAAACCTGATTATATCCGGGTTAAGGGCATACTCTGGTTTCTCAGACACGATGTAAACACTATACCCCAGGGAAAATCTGAGTTCTCATACCCGGGTTAACAGACCTTGAGAACTCCTTCAGTACACTGATTTTTCACGCATGTAAACATGTCTGTGCATATGCCAGGGTTAGAACTCCCCCCTTCCCACCCCCCGGAGGTAGTTTTTGACCCGGAAATAGAATAAATCAGGAAGCAACAGCACCAAAAACAACATGAAAAACAACAATAGAGCGTTACCTTTAAACTGTGGAAGGACTTCGCAACAGCAAGTAACATCACTACCAAGAAGACCCTTTTCGGGCGTAATTCTCTCCAAAAGTCGGCCCTTTGTGATTTTGACAAAGGTGAAGGTGAAAAAGCTGCATTCAGTCCAGCTGTATGTTGGTGGAGCGCCACCTACTTTACCGGAGGAAGAGTTACTCCGTCGTTTTCCCATTCAACACCTCTCATGTATACGTCGGGAACTTCAATAATATGATTATTCCCTTAACCAGGGTAAGACCATTTTGGGGTTACTGATATGCATGTGAACACACTGATGGTCTGTTAACCGGGTATGAGAACTCCGGGGGTACAGTGTTTACATGGTGTTTGAGAAACCAGAATATGCCCTTAACCCGAATATAAGCAGGTTTTTAAACTGCATGTAAACGTACTGACTGTGCTGGCCAATCAAATATGCAATCACATGTAACCAAGCAAGGACAAGGGCTGAAAGCGTGAAAATAATCACCTGGCCAACAACGCAAAAATTGTATCTGAGTCAGGACAACCTGAATATGTATAATGACAGTGTTGACAACGCCATCCTTGGGGCTTTCACCCAAAGATTTGTATTTTGTTTAGTTAACACTTGGGGTTCCCCCAAATACACAGGCAAGTTCACAGATAAAAGTCTGAGATGGTAGTTTTTTGACGAATTTGACAATAGCAAAATAGGGTCGGTGTGCCTTACAATAAAGTACTATGGGTTAAAAAGATGGTCACAGTTGATATATTAAAAAAAAAGCCAATCATCAATAGAGTAAAAGAAAGAAAGAGGAAGGGTGTATGCATGTACCTACCGGTTACACATACATTCCTAATACTGACTTGTAACACAAACAGAGTTTCAGAGTTAAATGTATTATAATTGCTTTTTTGTGTCTGACCAAAATTCAAAAAGTTGGTTCCTGGGAAAAACTTTTTTTTTCATATTTTCCGAGGCAGACAATCTCAGTCATGTAAAGAAAGTCATATAACTCTGCATTGAGCCTCCTCCCCGTGTGCTACGAATTGCATCTGCAGGATTCCAGCACACACAACCTAAAACAACCTACAGGAGACACAATGTCAATGACTGCTTGAATCTAGGCAGTGCTGATCAAATATGAATCAAGATTCATAGCTGGAGGGTGCCCCACATGACTGTGTGTGTACTCTAGCTCAACTGGTAAAGCGCTCACCCCAGATAGGCTGAGCCCTTTACAGTGGCCCGAGTTCGAATCTGATCGGCAGCCCTTTGCTGCAAAACACCCCTACCTCTCTACCCACTTTCCTGTCCATCACTCTAACTCTATGGTGACTCTGGTTCAGACTGCAAGGAAGCTGCGGGTGACACTGGATGACCAGCTGTCCTTCGCTGCCAACATCGCTGCAACGACCCGCTCCTGCAGATTTGAGAGAATGACGTCCATAAGCTCTTGACATGGCTGAATTCAAAGGTATGCCCCAGGACCTGACGCTGTCTCCACAGCCATTCTGAGGCACTGTGGCCCCCAGCTCTCACCAGTGTTCTCATTTGTTTTCAATCAGTCCATCTCTGAATGTCCTGTTTCAAAACACCCACCGTTGTCCCAGTTCCAATGAAGGACAGAGTTATGAGCCTGAATGACTCCAGACCTACTGCTCTGACATCTGTAATAATGAATGCTTTGAAAGACTCGTCTAGTCCTACCTCAAACTAATAATAGTCCCGTTCTGGACCCTTTACAGTTTGTCTACAGAACCAAACACTGTGTGGATGATGCTTGATGAAGAAAACCTCAGTCTCCCCAACATTCCCCAGCACCTGTCAGAGCTCTGTTTGTGGACTTCAGATCAACCTTTAACACTATCCTCTGCGACGGTCTGCACACCAAATTATTTAATTAGGCCTATTTACTGCGGAAATAATATGTCAACATATCACCTACAGTCAGGTAACACAGCAACACCTGGGTGTAAATAGAGACTCTGTGAAAAAAAATCTAGGCCTCATCAACAACAAAATATTTTCAGAGGCTGTATAGGTTAGAATAAATAAGATCTGTGCAGTTTATTTGTCTCAACAAAAACAAAACCACCAACAGACACTAACCTTTTAGCTCACCAACCACTGTGGCTAGTGGTTTTCAAAAGTTACTAGCCACTTAGCATTCCCACTAGCCACAAATTTGTAAACAGTATATAGTATATTAAGAAAAAAAATTACCCTATATAATGGGTTGCTTCTTCATAAAAAGTGGTGCAGGGATGTAGAAGATTAATTAGAGCGATAACTCTACTGAAATAAACCTGGCAAGATGAATACCGTCTGTTTAAACACTGAAGTCTAATGCAATTCAAATACATACAGTTCATAAAACATACAACATTTAAATAGTTTTTCATTGAAAGCCTTAGTAATGACTCTTTATACAGGATATCTAAGGTGCATCTCAAAACATTAGACCATCATGACATTCCCCCCTTATATTAGATGAGTCACTGAAACTTTGTGTTCTTTTACAGTTTTAAATTTCAAGTTAGAGCGGCACGGTGTTGGGGTGGTTAGCATTGTCACCTCACAGCAAGTGGGTTCCTGGTTTGAATCCTGACCTGCTCCTCCTGTGTGGAGTTTGCATGTTCTCCCTGTTTCTGTGTGGGTTCTCTCCTGGTTTTCCAGCTTCCTCCCACAGTCCAAAGACATGCAGGTGTTAGGTTCATTGATGACTCTAAATTGCCCGTAGGTGTGAATGTGAGTGTGAATGGTTGTCTGTTTCTGTTTGTCTCTATGTGCCCTGTGATAGACTGGCTTCCTGTCCAGGGTGTACCCCGCCTCACGCCCTATATATGTGCATATATAGGGCATCATATATGCATCATATTGTATACCTTTTTTTTAAATTTAAGATAATTTTTTGGGCAGTTTTCAAGCCTCTTATTTGATAGGACAGACAGGAAATGGTGTGAGAGGGAGGAGACACGCAGCAAAGGGCCGCAGGACGGAGTCAAACCTGCGGCCGCTGCCTCGATGACCTTCAGCCTCTTTACATGGGACGACTGCTCTAAGAACTGTGTGTACTTTAATCAAAGATTTGCAAAATCTTTCTCTGCAAATGAACTAGTAATAACAACTCAGATACATTTCTGTGTAAAAAGTACAATATTCCCCTCTGAAATAAACTGAGATAGAATGAAATGAAATACTCAATCGTTCAGTAAGTATGTAATGTAGGCTATTGGCCTTCACACGTTGTTGTTGGACAGGAAATATTTCAAAATCATTGGGTTCATTTTCACAGGCGCTTGTAATGAATCAGTATGTAACATGATCCAATTTTTCCAGAGCCCTGGGTCTGAGTGTACATTGACAGGATTTTAATTTGTAAGTGTCGTCCTTTAACAGAATAATAAATGCCAACCGACTCAGGACTGTGACACAAAGTGTGATCAAGGAGGAAATGATCACTGTGAAAAATAGCTTTATGGCCAACCAATGTATGGATGTGTATATCATTACCAAAGAGGTGGGATGATAATCACAACAGTTGTAAAAAGAACTCTATCTTGGCCACAGTCAGTCTGTTGATGGGTGGGAGAGCAGTAGCCTGGAGGAAGGCAGCTGCCATGTTCCAGCAAGTCCAGACACTGCTGTTAATGTTGTAGCATCTGCTCCATCTGCTTCCACCCGCACACACTATCGCTTCCATCTCACACACTTTGTCATGGAAACATCTTCATTCTCTGCCACATCCCTGTCAAATCCTGCACACGCATTCATCATTCCTCTCTTTTTTGGGTTTACTTTGGCTCAAAAAGGCAAAAGCTTGTGATTGTGAACTAAATCATTTTATAGTATTTATGCCTGCATTTTACGATCATACAAAATCTCATCACTTATTTTTAAAAATGCCAGGCATTTGCTTCATTTCTGCATTTTGTAAAACTTTGGGGTTTGGACTGCTGGTCTGCCGAAGGAAACTATATGATGCCATTTTCACATCCAGTAAATAGGCATATTCTCACCATCTATTATGTAACCGCTTATCAATAATCTACAACGTAGAGGGTTGCGGGTGATCCCAGCTGACATTGGGAGAGAGGTCACCAGTCAATCATAGGGTTGACTCATAAAGACAGACAACCATTCACACCTACAGGCAATTTAGTGTCTCCAATTAACCAAACCTGCATGTTGGACTGTGGAGAATACCCACGCTGACACAGGGAGAACATGCAAACTCCACACAAGTTGAATCGTCTCGTTGTGCTAAGTGCTAACCACTGCCCCACCATACAATTTTAGTATCCATGTTTTAATTCAGAACATAGGACAAGCTTTTGATTTAGTTCTTGGGAAAGACTAAAGTTATTAAGTGAAATTCTTGAGATAATAGAACGAGAAGGCAGAATGAGACACGTTTCATAGCAGGTTTTACAGACTGACACAGCTGAAACTGTCAAATAAAATGATCCTCTTGATCCTGATGGTGGGTCCATTCTGACTGGACTGGACAAAATATTGATTTTAAAAAGCAGTTATCCACCCATTTCATCATCACACCCATACATCGTTGTAGGCTTGTTATTTCTGTTTGCTTTTGTTACATAGTGTCAGTCATCACTCATAATAATGTAAATTCTTCTCTCAAGGTTAGTCCTTTAGAGGCCTTTTTTGTGAGGGCAGGATGTTTACGGTGCTTTTCAGTTTTGCTTGTTAACCGTGAAATGACCACCATAACTGGTAGACTGAGCTGTAGATCTTGTAAAACTCCCTGTGTTTAACCTATAACCGTTCCTCCAAAGGTTATAGTTCATATTCTACATACCAAGGTGGACACTGATTTTTGCATTCACTAGTTGCCTGTTAATGCAGCAGCTCCTTGTGATGCAATGTGAGCCAACATGTCTAAAGCCACCTCTGCATATCTATGACAGGCCTATCAGGGCCGTTGAGCAGGGCTTTTGGACCAACCGTATAAAGCTGTCAGGGCTGCCGAAGTGCAACAGGGAGCTTTAACAAATGATTCAGGCATGGCGAGTTCAAGAAGACTCCATACCTGCAAACTCTTCGTGTAAGAATCCACTCTAAAACTGTCTCTGCAGCAGAAAAACACTGGAGATCAAAATTAGAGAACAAATTATTAAAACATAATTTATTCTGAAATACTGTTATTTCTTATTGTTTAGAATTTGATAAAATATCAGCTGTGGCTATGCCACTGCTGTACTAGCATGTTTTTTTAAATAACCAAGGCGCTTCAACAAAAACCTTCTTTTTTGTGAAAAAATTAAAACAGTAAGCAAATTTAGAGAACACTTTCAGATTCCTCCCAGTTATTGGTGTTCACCTGGTGAAAATTGACTTAATTATTGGACACACGCTGTTTATCTGCAGCTCTCCTGGTTACTGTGTAAGATGGCGAGCTGCTCTAAGGAGACTGAAACCCTGAGACAGCAGGTCGTCTGGATGAAGGCCAAAGGGATGACCCTCTCAGCCATCACAGAGAGGTTGGGCGTTCACAGTCTGTGATTTCAAGAAGATTGAAACTTTACAAGGATGCAGATTAATTTAAGTCCGTCAAAAAGGCCGGTCATCCAAGTGCACGAGAGGACAGGATTATGAGAAGACTCTCAATGGGGAATCAGTTCAACACTGCAGCTGGAGTTGGTCTCCAGTTCAGTGCTGAACAGGACAAGGATCTGTCTTTGCACACAGTTTCTCATCGTTTAAGACTTTTGGATTGAAAGCCCACTCTGCAGTGACCAAACCTCTCATCAGCAGAAAGAATAAAAAGGCTGGACTTGCCTTTGCTGAGGAGCATGTTGTGTGGACAGAGGAGAACTGGTCCAGAGTGACTTCAGTGATGAGAGGACATACAATCTATTTGGATGCAAATGTTTATGTGAACTCCTTCACGTCCCCCCCTGTAGTAGTCCAGCAATACCTTCACTGCAATTGACTCCAATCAGCTGCACTTTTCATGCAAGACAATGCCCACTGTCACACTGCAAAACAGGTGAAGCAGTTCCTTGCAGCTGAAATGACCTGCCCAGAGTCCAGATCTAAACCCCATAGAGATGAATCTCTGGAAAATCCTTGAGTAATAGAAGTAATAGAAAAACAAAGTAAAAATCTTAGTGGGTCTAAGAAACCCACCACAGTTAGTGAACTGACTAAGATCAAACCAGAGCAGTGTGAGGAACTAATGATGTCCTGGGTGCAGATGTGCTGAAGTCATTCAAAGCTGTGGCCCGTTTTGGTGATGTCATGTACAGCCGCCTCCGCCAGCTTCACCTATGGCTTAAAGGACACTGCCTGGGGAAGGGCATTCCATTCGTGGACAACTTCACGACTTTTTTTAGAAGACCCAAGCTTTTTAGACGCGATGGCCTGCACCCTAACCAAGAAGGGTCAAGACTTTTGTCTGCAAACATTGACCTGACTATCGAGTCCTGCACCTCCACCACCTCCTGACAAAAACCCAGTGTTGGGATCAGGATGCAGAGTCAGAGTTTAATTCACCTCTCTGCGCTGCCCATACCGCAAGCACACAGCAAGCATAGCTGCAGTCTTACACAACTCTCCGCGAGCTCTGTGGATCACTTTACAGCTCAGTATCCTATACAAACGCTGTGTGCCCCACGATCATCTACATTAATTAAATCAAAAATGAACAGAAGAGGAGCTATACAGAAAAACTTGATGCAAATCAACACCAAATCTGCGATAATGCAACAAAATCAGAGAATAAAATGTGGACTTTTAAACATCAGATCTCTGTCATCTAAAGCTGTATTAATAAATGATCTGATATCAGACAACCATATTGATGTTCTCTGTCTGACTGAAACCTGGCTGCGTCCCGAAGAATATGTTAGCCTAAATGAATCCACTCCTCCCAGTCATATTAATACTCATATTCCTCGAGGCAGTAGACGAGGAGGAGGCGTTGCAGCGATTTATGACTCAGGCCTATTAATAAACCCTAAACCTAAACTAAATTATAATTCATTTGAAAGTCTTGTTCTTAGTCTTTCACATTCAACCTGGAAAACTGTGCAGCCGATTATACTCGTTATAGTGTACCGGGCTCCCGGTCCCTACTCTGAATTTCTGTCTGAATTCTCAGAGTTTCTATCAAATTTAGTCCTTAAATCTGACAAAGTAATCATTGTAGGAGATTTTAATATTCACGTTGATGTTGTTAATAGCCTTAGTACTGCGTTTATCTCTCTATTAGATTCGATTGGTTTTAGTCAGTGTATACATGAACCTACTCACTGTTTTAATCACACCCTCGACCTTGTTTTGGTTTATGGTGTGGAAATCAATGACTTAATAGTCTTTTCACAGAATCCTATTTTATCAGACCATTATTTAATAACTTTTGAATTCATATTACAGGATTACTCACCACTGGGTAAAAGTTTCTACACTAGATGTTTATCTGATAGTGCTGTAACTAAATTTAAGGAAGCGATTCCATCTGCATTTAATTTAATGCCTTATCCTAATATTCAAGAGTCCTGCACTAACGTTTGTCTCTCTGAAATTGACCATTTTGTTGACAGTGTTGCTTGCTCACTAAGAAAAACACTCGACTCTGTTGCTCCGTTAAAAAAGAAGAAAATAAAACAGAGGAAGTTAGCTCCGTGGTATAACTCACAAACCCGTGAACTAAAACAAATATCGCGAAAATTAGAAAGTAAATGGCGCTCTACTAAATTGGAGGAATCTCACTTAGCTTGGCATGAAAGTCTAAAGACATATAGGAAGGCCCTCCGTAATGCCAGAGCTGCCTATTACTCATCTTTAATAGAGGAGAATAAGAACAATCCTAGATTTCTTTTCAGCACTGTAGCCAGGCTGACAGAGAGCCACAGCTCTATTGAGCCATGTATTCCTATAACCCTCAGTAGTAACGACTTCATGACCTTCTTTAATGACAAAATTATAACTATTCGAGACAAAATCAACTCGCTTGGCACCAATCTTTCATCAAACCCAGGAACCTTAGAAACAACTGTACGACCTGATATATTTTTGGACTGCTTTTCTCCGGTCGACCTTAACAAATTAAACTCTACTATTTCAGCATCAAAACCTTCTACTTGTCTCCTAGACTCTATTCCAACCAGGTTACTCAAAGAAGTGTTACCTTTAATTAGCACTCCTGTATTAGATATGATTAACATGTCTTTATCAGCAGGTTATGTACCACAGTCTTTTAAAGTAGCTGTAATTAAACCTCTTCTTAAAAAGCCCAGTCTTGATCCTGAGGTTCTAGCCAACTACAGACCTATATCTAACCTTCCTTTTCTCTCTAAGATCCTCGAGAAATTAGTTGCCAATCAGTTGTGTGACTTTTTACATAATAATGAGTTATTTGAGGACTTCCAGTCAGGATTTAGAGCAAATCATAGCACTGAGACAGCACTGATAAAAATTACCAACGACCTTCTAATAGCTTCAGACAAAGGACTTGTCTCTGTGCTTGTCTTACTAGATCTTAGTGCTGCCTTCGACACTATTGACCATCACATCCTGCTACACAGACTGGAGCATCTGATCGGCATTAAAGGAACCGCACTGAGCTGGTTTAAGTCATATTTATCAGATAGATCTCAGTTTGTACATGTTAACGACAAATCCTCCATGCACACTAAAGTTAGTTACGGAGTCCCACAGGGCTCTGTCCTTGGACCGATTCTTTTCACCTTATATATGCTTCCCTTAGGAAATATTATAAGGAAGCACTCCATACATTTTCATTGTTATGCTGATGATACACAATTATATTTATCGATCAAACCAGATGAAACCCATCAGTTAGATAAACTTCAAATGTGCATTAAGGAAATAAAAAGCTGGATGACCTGCAATTTTCTGATGTTAAACTCAGATAAAACTGAAGTTATTGTACTTGGCCCCAAAGGCCTCCGAAACTCAATAGCTACAGACATTGTTACTCTGGATGATGTTGTGTTGTCCTCCAGCACCACAGTAAGGAATCTGGGTGTTATCTTTGATCAGGATATGTCCTTCGATTCTCACATAAAACTAACAACAAGGACTGCATATTTTCACCTGCGTAATATTGCAAAAATTAGGAACATTATGTCTCAGAAAGATGCAGAAAAACTAGTCCATGCATTTGTTACTTCTAGGCTGGACTATTGCAATTCCTTATTATCAGGCTGCTCCAATAAGTCTGTTAAGAGTCTCCAGTTGGTACAAAATGCTGCAGCTCGTGTACTAACTAAAACAAACCGAAGAGAACATATTTCTCCTGTATTAGCTTCTCTGCACTGGCTACCTGTAAAATCTAGAATAGACTTTAAAATCCTTCTCCTTACGTACAAAGCTCTTATTGGTCAGGCTCCGTCGTATCTTAAAGAGCTCATAGTACCGTATCACCCAACTCGATCACTGCGCTCTGAGGATGCAGGGCTACTTGTCGTTCCTAGAGTCTCCAAAAATAGAAGGGGAGGCAGAGCCTTCAGCTACCAAGCTCCTCTCTTGTGGAACCAACTCCCAAGTGTTATTCGGGAGGCAGACACTGTCCCCATATTTAAGAGTAAACTTAAAACTTTCCTTTTTGATAAAGCTTACAGCTAGGGCTTACGAGCTCTCAGCTGTGTTGCTGTTGTTATTCTTAAAGCTGCGTCCGTTCAGTTTAATGATGCTGCTATAAGCCTAGTCTGCAAGGGGAAATATTACCTTTCCTAATACTCTGAGATTCTCTCCTCTCTATGTCATTCATGTCTCATCAATGCATGTTATTAATTCAACTTCTTCCCCGGAGTTGTTTGTGCTTTGTCATCTCCGAGGTCTCTGCTGATCGTGGTGGTGCCTACTGCCGTAGTCCTGTGGGTCACTGCTGATTTTGGTAGAGCCTGCTGCCTTGGTCCTGTATATCAGGCCCCTGCTGATGGGGGTGGTGCCTGCTGCCGTGGTCCTGTGCGCTAGTCTCTGCTGGTGCTGGTGGTGCCTGCTGCCCTGGTCCTGTGTGTAGGTCTCTGCTGACAGTGGTAGTGCCTGCTGCCTTGGTCCTGTGTATCAGGTTCCTGCTGATGGGGGTGCTGCCTGCTGCCCTGTTCCTGCGCGCACGTCTCGGCTGATGGTGGTGATGCCTGTTGCTGTGGTCCTGTGGTCCTGTATGAAGGTCTCTGCCGATGGTGTTAGTGCCTGCTGCTGTGGACCTGATTGTTGGTCTCTGCTGATCGTGGTGGTGCTTGCTGCCGTGGTCCTGTGTGCTGGTCCCTGCTGATGGTGGTGATGCCTGCTGCCCTGGTCCTGTGTGCAGGTCTCTGCTGATCGTGGTGGTGCCTACTGACGCTTCCTGCTACTTCAATAACTATTAGTCATTTATTCTGTCACTACTTTTATAAATTATAAAATCTGTAGCCATAAAAACACCATCAGTGGTATGTCTTGCTGTATCGTAGCTGCTATTGCCCCTACTCATCATTTTGTCATAATTATTTTCATTTTCATGTTCTGTCACCTTGGATGTGCGTGTTCCTGCTGTTCTGCTATGCAGACTGCCATAACATGTGGGTCATGTTCACATTACTATAGATATTGTTATAGTTACTGTTACTCGCTGGCTGCTTGCATCTCTGGAAGTGTGTCAGTCTCTCTGTCTTTTGTCTATCTTTGTGTTTCTCTCTTTCTCTCTCCTTTTCTTCCTCCCCAACCGGTCAAGACAGATGACCGTCCTCCACAGAGCTGGGTCTGTCCGACGTTCCTGCCTGTTATAGGGAAGGTTTTCGTTGCCACCGTACTCTATGGGGGAATTGTTGGGTCTTTACCTACTCTGTAAAGTGTCCTGAGATAACTTTGGTTATGATTTGACACTATAAATAAAATTGAATTGAATTGAATTGGCCTCTACACTTCCTGTTCATTTTTGAATCCTATAGAAGAAAACATTGTTGAAATCTTCTCTTCTGACACAATGAACACTGTTCACTTATTTTGCTGACTGTTTTTTTTCACATAATAAAGGTTTTGTTGAAGTGCCTTGGTTGTTAAAAAAAACAACATGCTAGTACAGCAGAAGTATAGACACATTATATATTCTGTCAAATTCTGAACATTAAAAAACAATATTTTAAAATAAATCAAGTATTTATAATTTGTTCTCTAATTTTGATCTGCAGTGTAATATATTAAAGTCCAAAAGTCCTCCGGTTTAAACAAGTACAATAGTAAATCCCCCTCCAGAGGCTGCAGCTCTGTATGTGTAGACATATGGAACCAGCAGAGTGTGCTACAACCACATCAATGATGCTGCGTATCCTGTGGCCCATTGAGCTGGAAGGGCTCCATCACAGTCAGGGTCAAGTGTTTCTTTCCCACAGAGGTGTCCCACACACGTACTTAGATATTAATAAATCATACTATCTAAAGGTACACATTAAACATGTCTATCAGATAGTAGATGATATGTTTACAGGTAAACAGGCAGAGAAATCAAGCAAAGACACATTTTTGATGAAGTGTTCCTTTATGTGTTGAGAGAATTCTCCTCTTCTTCAGCTAAATAAAGTCTTTAAAAAGCCTCTTTAGATCAGCTGGGAAATTCCCACAGGACAGCCACGCTACAAACATATGATGATCCAATAGAATGTGATGCAATCATGTAAATTAAACTACCAGAAAGTATATAAAGGACTGTTTATTATTTCTTCTGCATATTTCCAGATACCATTACAACACAGTCCTGGACAGTGTAAAATCTAGAATAGAATTTAAAATCCTTCTCCTTACCTACAAAGCTCTTATTGGTCAGGCTCCGTCTTATCTTAAAGAGCTCATAGTACCGTATTACCCGACTAGATCGCTGCGCTCTGAGAATGCAGGGCTACTTGTCGTTCCTAGAGTCTGCAAAAGTAGAATGGGAGGCAGAGCCTTCAGCTACTAAGCTCCTCTCCTGTGGAACAAACTCCCAAATGTTATTCGGCAGACACTGTCCCCATATTTAAGAGTAAACTTAAAACTTTCCTTTTTGATAAAGCTTACAGCTAGGGCTTATATGCCCTCAACAATGCTGTTATTTTTAAGATGATTTTGTCAAGACAGATGTCCGTCCTCCACAGAGCTGGGTCTGTTCCACGTTCCTGCCTGTAATAGGGAAGGTTTTCGTTGCCACCGTACTCTACGGGGGAATTGTTGGCTCTATGTAAATCATAAATAAGTCATAGAGTGTGGTCTATACCTGCTCTGTAAAGTGTCCTGAGATAACTTTTGTTATGAATTGGCACTATAAATAAAATTGAATTGAATTGAATTGAGTGCTGTTAGACTGTGGACAGCCATTTCTTCATTATAGACGATCACCTGCACCTTGAAACGGAGGACTGGATTGTCTAATTACAGCACACCAGTGCAGTGACCCTCAGCATCTCTATGTACTTCTACAATTTACTAAACAGGTGAGTGGAGCTCTAACACTGACAGAAAAGGAAAGAAGGAGAACCACAGAAGGAAGAATGAAAAAATATTATTTTTAAATTTTATTTAGTAATCTAGATCCACAAGATCTGGATTTAAATGATGCAACATTTACACTAAAGAAGGAGCAGCCTCTGAAGTGCTTAATGATTCAAATGATGTATTTGATTTCTGAGACTTATTTAAGTGACATTCCGGCATAAAATCATCCCAGGGTCTTTTTCGACAAATACGCTCATCAAATAAGCCATCGAGACAGTTTTTTTCCGTGTAACAACTATTAACTGAGAAATCCGGTAGTGGCTGACAGCTGGACCTGGTTACCTCTGATTAGCTCGGGGCGGTATGGTGAAGGCTTTTTTAACCACTAATACGGCTCACTCTCTTGGCAGCATAAACATCCTTCTTCAGTGCCCATGGGCTTACAGTACCACAGACACACTAAAAACTGCCCTCACATCAAGACTGATGCTATGTCTGATGCTACCTCTACCTGTAGCCCCTTCTGGCAACAGACGCCCCCACCCTCACGCGTGACATTTCGGTGCTGCAGGAAATTTGCTGTCTAGGAATTTTCCAAACCTTTTACATCTATTATTAACTTATATTTAACCAAACTGCCACAACAAGTTTACGTGTTGTGCTGGAATCAATCACCAATGGGCTCCTTCCTTTTGGATTGACTTTGGTAATCCACTTGAATGGACTTTACTATGAGAGGAGCTGGTACAGGGGCCAGTAGGTATGTCCTTCAAAACACTCTTAATAAACCCCAGGTTCACTAACTATGTTGTTGGTGCTTTTGTTTTCTGTGTAAGGACTCTTCTCATGCTGCTGCAGAGGTTTGGTGTTGTTTTCAGCAGTATTAGTGGTTAAAAAAGACATTTTAATGGCTTCACCGCACTGCCCCGAGCTAATCGATGTCAGCCGCATTCGACTGTTAGCTACTGTCTGAGATTTCTCTGTTAATAGTTTATACACGAAAAAAATTGTCTAGATGACTTATTTGATGAGTGTATTTGCCAAAAAGGACCCTGGGATGATTTTAAGCCATAACTTCACTTTAAGTAGGGCAGTCACTCATGAATGCCCTCCAGTTACCCATATTTTACCATACCCTTAAGAGAGTTATTGGTAAAACTGTGCAGGAAAGTATTATGCTGTATATGCATGTACAAATGTGACAGAAAGTGAAAATAACTGTATGTTTGGGTAAAATTAATATAATCTAATTTTGAATCACTAAACTTAAGGAACTGAACTGTTAATGAAAGTAAAGAATCATCGTGAAACACAATGAAGTAATTGTGAAATGTAAAAAAATAAACAAGGTAAGATGTCATGAACGGTTCAGGTATAACACAGAAAAAGGTGGACCCAATGCAGACACAGACAAAAAGGTAAAGTTACAAAATAAACGTTTAATATAATAAACGGACAAACGAAAAAACACTACAGATATACAAACACAAAGACTAACTAAACGAACACGGGAATTACAGAAACAGGAAGACGACGGAAGATCAGGAGACGGACGGGAAACACGGGAAAGTACGGAGAAAACAGAAAACATACACGATCAATCAACTTACTACGGGGAGCGTGAAAACCACAACGAGAAAGGGGATACCAGTCCGGGGGGAATAGTTTTACCAATGCAGGGTCGACAACGGTCCGGTGCTGCATGCCTGTCAGCTTCAGGTATTTAAGGTGTTGGGGTAATCAGCATAACAGGCTGCAGCTTGGGGGAACGCCTACCGGACGTACACAGAGACGAGGGAGAGAACATGCAGGGAAACACAGACAGGGGGAGACAAACTCACACATAACGGAAGAGAGGAGGGTACTGACAGAACCAGATCTTGACATAAGATGAGGCTTGCTGTGGTTTAAAATGAAACCCCTTTTTAATGCAAACTTAAGGTTGCTTTTAAATGACCACATTATCATCTACTCATCCCCGTTATTGCAGCATATTTACGTCACAAATACGTACACAAACATTTATACTTTTTGTTTCTCATTTTGTGCTTTGGCTTGGTGCTTTTGCAGGTTTCACTTGGGCCACAGAAGAACCTGGATCTTGGTTGGTGTTCTGAGATAGATCTGAAGCCAGTGATCTTGGAAACTACATTAGAGTTTTTTGAGATCTGATTTCTTACACTCGATCAAGGAGAATTGAGATTAAGCAGTACAAGCCACCCACAGTGTAGCCTTGTGTAGTACCGCCCCAACCCTGAAGGTTTACCAAAACTCATGCTGGACATACAAGTGGTTGCTGTGTTCTCTGGGATTCTATCAGATGACCGTCCACCATAGAGCCTGGTCTGTCCGACGTTCCTGCTACAGAAAGGTTTTCACTACCAATGTTTCTAAGTCTCTGTTTCTGATGTTGCAATTTGCTCATGGGTCAAAACATGTGGTCTAGACTACTGTATATGGAACGTGTCCTGTGATAACTCTATAAATCAAATGAAATTGAACTTAGTATTATGGTGTATCATACACTAACCAATGAATGTGTCCCATTGTGTAATCTGCTGAGAGAGATCAAATATCATTTTTTTCTTTAACACTAATCTCTACATTTTCTTCATATTCTTTCAAATGACACTATCCTCACCTATAAAGAACTTATTGGAATAAACAGAATTCACCACCATTATAAAACACTAAGAAATCACTTAGAACGCATGGCCCTACCTGAACAGCACAGAGAAATCTCACTTTTCTGATTCGGATATCAGCAGTCATGGCATCACCAGATGAACCAGTCCTGGACCATGGGAAGAGTTTCTCACTGAAAGTGTCTCTGAGTGCAGATTTGAGTCATGTCTTCAAGGTCATAGAGGAACACGTCCCCCCTGTAGTAGTCCAGCTGGACTCTGATCCTCTGGAGACTCTTCACTCTGACAGTCTTACCAGCTCTATTAGTGTCATTTCCACTGGCACGTGATAAACACCAGATTCCATATTTTCGCAAAGCTAGTAGCTCTCCTTTCTTGTCCCCTGACTAACTCCAAAGGTGTGTTTACTGTCTTTCCTTTCAGAGATGATGACCATGAGATGCAACCAATAAAGCTAATAAATGGAAGGATATGTTCACATTTTTGTAGAGGTGTCTTAAAACTACTCACATGTGCACTGAAAGGACACTGAAACAGTTGGTGTCATAAATCCCCCTGTCCATAATAATCCTTTCAATAATGTAAGTGATGGGGACCAAAACCAGTGCTTTCCCATGTCAAAAATCATTCCAAAGTTTACCTGAATGGCAGAGGGAACGTAGCCCACAGAGGAATGGATGTAATGTAAAGACTAACTTTGGAAGTTATTGACTTCAACTGTTTCACTTGTAACGTTTTTGTTGAACCTCCCATTTGCTTTAGAAGGGATCTCTAAATATATCAACTGCCATAACATTTCATTACTATAGATAATATTAGAGTCACTGTTACTTTTGTGGTTGCTTGCATATCTGGGACTGTCTCTCTGTCCATCTGTCTCTCTCTTTCTCTCTCCTTTTCTTCCTCCCCAACCGGTGCAGACAGATGTCCGCCCTCCACAGAGCTGGGTCTGTTCCACGTTCCTGCCTGTTAAAGGGAAGGTTTTTGTTCCACTGTGTGCACAAGATTGCTACTCATAGAGGAATTGTTAGTCGATTGATCCATATAAATCGATTAGTTTGTCACATTTTTTTTAATTGAAATGTCTGTTTAGCGTGTCTCTCACTTATCAATACATGCGTCACATTAGCAGATTGATTAACCTATTTGCACTCTAAATAAATATGTGTTGTTTTTTTGTCACAATAAATGCGTAAAAACAAAATAACACATTTTGCGTTGTTTTATGCACATGTGTTGCAGTCAGCACCCTCTTCATCTGCCTTTTAAACTGCTCCCGTCCTCAGTCCTGCTTGGCAGAAACGTCTTCTGGGATTAACCGAGAAGCAGGACTGATGAACAGGTAAATCTGAACTTAAAATATTATTTTTGTATTTAACTTTATCACCCATATGATGTTTGGAAGTGAGGTAGTGAGATTATTAACCAAAATTTTGACTTGGCCTGAGTAATGTTCGCCCGTTTGCTACAAACCGTAATGAACCGTTAACTTGTGTTACATTAGCTTTTGCTAGCAATGACTTTATGTTTTTATTTAGACTTAATACACTGGAGAATATTTGGGTTGGTATTTTTTGGTGGACATGCTATGTAACACGGCTGTCTAACAGTTAGCTAACCTCAGGCGAGTCACTTTGGGCTGACAGAAAGCCATGGCGCTAAAAGGATTGACAATTGGAAATGATTAGATCACTCATTTATATTTTCATGCCTTTTGCGGTAAAATTAGAACTTTTTTAATAAATAACAACTCGTTTATCTTCGCTTCTACTGGCCAGGGGTACAAGAAGTAACGAGACCCTTAGTAACAGCAAAGCAACAGAATGTAACAACCAGTGTTACCAAATCTCGCGAGAGAAACAACCGAAAGAAGAAACTTGGCTCTTCAAATAAATAAATGAAAGACCAAAGTAGTAGATACGACCTCAAGTGTCTTCCAATTGAGGTCGTATCCATTCTAGTCACTCTCTTTCTCCCACTCATGATATTTGTTTCCATATTTTGCCCACATATTCCTGGGCATTTTAGCAAAGTCTGTGGAGCAGGTTTGAACCCAAAGATTGTATAAAAAATGGATATAGCCTCCCTGTCGGGGTCCATTCTCTCAACTTGATCCAATCAAATTTGCCTCTGGGAATCGCCATCTTTCAGACTTTGACACCTCCTCATTTCCTTTTACCAAAAAAGGGCATTGATGTGACTTTGGGAGGAGGGAGATATGTCTGTCTGGCTTATAATGGATTAGCCACATTAGCTCCACCGCCCGGGAGATAGTCTAACAGCACACGCTGTTCGATAAATGGGAGTGGGAGTCAGGGTTGAGATTATTAGGAAACAAGTGTCATTTTTTATAATTTAGTAAGGGAAACAGTATTTTTGAGGGTAGAGACACGCGGCAATCCGTGTCTCGAGCGGAGATAACATCGGCTCCAAGAGTCAAGTAGAGGTACTCCTGTGTCAGTCTAGTGGAAAACACACCGGCTCTGGGAGTCAAGTGCAGGCAGCATTTATTATCTATGATTTCAATGATATTAAACACAGTACCATGCCCATAGACTGTAAAACACCGACCCTCACGGCCCAAATCCTCCCGGTGCTCCAGATTAGCATCTAGTTTATGTGCCATCAATAAAAAGCTATATTCAAGTCATTGTGCAAGTGCAGCTTGCATTGTGCAAATGCAGCTATTTAATTAGCATAACATTACCATCTGTTGGTGCAGTCGATCGAAGAGCAAACCATCTTGTCACTGATGGAAACACTACGACAAGGATGACTGCAGTCCAGGTCAAGATGACGGAGTTAGCATGCTAATCCTGACAACTAGGCTCTGAGGAGAAGTGAGGGCCAGAGGTTAAGATGTCACGCCCCTAATTATTCATAAACTTTAACTTCCAATAAAATAAAAACTAGCCTGGTACAAAAAAATTCACCCCCCTCAGTGTTGTCATGGAGATATGACCTCAACATACAGACTAGAATGTTTTTTTGTACCGAGCCTTAAACAGGTTTAATTATGCTGTGAAAACGGCCTGTTTAACATGGGGGTCAATGAGAAACTGCTCTATTATAAAACCTGCTCCTAGTGGACACTCGGAGAACTGCAGTTTTTGGCACTTCCTTATTGGATCAACCAGGAAGTCGCTGTGGTGGGGGCTTGGTTGAACCGAGGCTTTATTGTAAATGTGGACGCAAAGTTCAGAATCACAGAGCCGCTCCTCTTCCTGGTGTGAACAAAGGTTGATAAAGCTTCCCTCCTCCTCCTCCTCCTCCGAAACACAGCCAGCTCCACTCTGTCCGCTCATTTCCTTGTTCCCTCCCCTTCAGATCTACACTTTGAAATTGGGTGGAACCAACATGGTGGTGACGTGCAGGAGCTGACAGGCCCCACTCAATACACAAACACATGTTGTTGAGATCAGAGCTCAGATTAGTTTCACTTTTGAGGAAGAGAAACTCACACAGGCGTTGGCACTGAGAGGTGCAATGGCGCAGAAAGGAGTTCATCTGGACCAGGAAACCTTCTCTTGTTCCATCTGTCTGGATCTACTGAAGGATCCGGTGGCTATTCCCTGTGGACACAGCTACTGCATGAACTGTATTAAAAGCTACTGGGATGAAGAGGGGGAGAAGAAAACACACAGCTGCCCTCAGTGCAGGCAGAGCTTCACACCGAAGCCTGCCCTGCTGAAAAACACCATGTTAGCAGTTTTAGTGGAGGAACTGAAGAAGACTGGACTCCAAGCTGCTCCTGGTGATCACTGCTATGCTGGACCTGAGGATGTGGGGTGTGATGTCTGCACTGGGAGAAAACTCAAAGCCCTCAAGTCCTGTCTCTTCTGTCTGGCCTCTTATTGTGAGGAACACCTTCAGTTTCATTATGACTCAGCTACATTCAAGAAACACAAGCTGGTGGAGCCCTCCAAGAAGCTGCAGGAGACCATCTGCTCACGTCACGATGAGGTGATGAAGATGTTCTGCCGTACCGATCAGCAGTGTATCTGCTACCTCTGCCCTGTGGAGGACCACAAAGGCCACGACACAGTCTCAGCTGCAGCAGAGAGGAGCGAGAGGCAGAGAGAGCTGAAGGGGAGTCGACTAAACATCCAGCAGAGGATCCAGGACAGAGAGAACGATGTGAAGCTGCTTCAACAGGAGGTGGAGGCCATCAACCGCTCTGCTGATAAAGCAGTGGAGGACAGCCAGAAGAGCTTCAATGAGCTGATCCGTCTCATGGAGAAAAGACGCTCCGATGTGAAGCAGCAGGTCAGATCCCAGCAGGAAACTGAAGTGAGTCGAGTCAAAGAGCTTCAGGAGGAGCTGGAGCAGGAGATCTCTGAGCTGAGGAGGAAAGACGCTGAGCTGGAGCAACTCTCACACACAGAGGATCACAACCAGTTTCTACACAGCTACACCTCACTGTCTCCACTCACTGAATCAACATCCAGCTTCGAGATCCGTCATCTGAGACACTTTGAGGACGTGACGGCGGCTGTGTCAGAAGTCACAGAGAAACTACAGGACGTCCTGAGAGAGAACTGGACAAACGTCTCACTGACTGTGACTGAAGTGGATGTTTTACTGTCAGATCCACGAGCAGAGCCCAAGACCAGAGCTGACTTCTTAAGATATTCACTTGAAATCACACTGGATCCAAACACAGCACAGAAACATCTGTTATTATCTGAGGGGAACAGAAAAGCAACATTAATGAGAGAAGAACAGTCTTATTGTGATCACCAAGACAGATTCACTGAATGGTTTCATGTCCTGAGTAGAGAGAGTCTGACTGGACGTTGTTACTTTGAGGTGGAGCGGGGAGGAGAGATTTTTGTAGCAGTCGCATACAAGAATATGAGCAGAGCAGAGGGATTTGGATACAATGACAAATCTTGGGTGTTAGATTGGTATAACAACATTTATATCTTTAGGCACAACAAAGTCAACACTCGTGTCTCAGGTCCTCGATCCTCCAGAGTAGGAGTGTACCTGGATCACAGTGCAGGTGTTCTGTCCTTCTACAGCGTCTCTGAAACCATGACTCTCCTCCACAAAGTGCAGACCACATTCACTCAGCCTCTCTATGCTGGACTACGGCCTTTTAATTGCGGAAGCACAGCTGAGTTGTGTAAAGTCAAATAGACAAATTCATTTAAGGGTCAATCCAACATTGTGGGCGGGACTTTGACATCCTGTCATTAGTTGTTGTGTAAATGTTTGAGTTTCTTTAGGTGGCACCACTGAGGCCATCACTGCTCATGATGTGTGTTTTTCACCTGAACTGACATTTCTCTGCATGAAAATGGAAAATTGTGTGCGCTCGAAATGTCTGATGGATATTTGATTATATTGATGAATATCCACTGCATGGGTCTGGAGAGAGTAAGCACACTTCCTTAATCCTGAAGAAATCTTTAATGACGTGTATGGCTCTTTAAAGAATAAATAAGTCAGAGTGTGGTCTTTACCTACTCCATATGTAAAGTGTCCTGAGATAACTTTGGTTATGAATTGGCACTGTAAATAAAATTTAATTCAATCTCTTTATAGCCAGTATGGACAGGAGGAACAATTTCAGTCTTATTTAGCACTTGCTCATTTTAGGTTAGACTTAAACTACACATTATTGTCGTATGCCTTTGTTAAACAGACATATTTGAGGAGGACAATTCAATGAAAAGTATTAAGTGTATTATTTGATCAAATGTGGATGATCTCTACAACCATCACAGTTTCAGCATCAGTGTCACCAGTTCAGTGTGTGACCAAATGTCTCCTCCGTTCCTGAGTTATGAAACATAATGATTTCCCAGTCAAGTTTACCTTTTGGATTCACTTCATTATTTTATCTTGTTATTCATTTGTGTGAAATGTCAGAATTAGAGCAGGAGTTACTGAGTTATGGACAGACTGGTGTTTTGTGAGATCAGTGACCTTTGACCTCCAAAATCGAATCTGTTTATTAAGTGGAAATTTTGCATCAAGTTGAAGAAAACTGATAAAATTGTATTGACAGGAATGGGTCGAGTACGATCCTCCATGCTCAACTGAAAGGAAAGTTGAGAATTTCATGTCGAAATTTCCCTCAAAAACAAAAGAAATTCTCCACTTCCTTTATTCTTTATAGCTTTTTATTTTTTCTGCTAGAACTCACTTGATATTACAGACTTTTGAAAAAAAAAAAAAAAAAATCTTCCTACAAAAACTGGGCACATGAAACAAACAGTCGACACTGAACTTGAGGACAATCTTTAGTGGCCACGTCTTCACATGAGCCTCATCCACTTGCAGCCACTTCAAAAGGGTAGTGCTGGGGGAACTCATGGATGACTTTCAGGGCTTCAGTATACAGCTCTAAGTCTGTGGGATGAATGGACAGAACATGCTGTAAGCCACCACGGATGAATGCTGCTGCAATGTGTACTGGAAGGACGTGAGAATAAAGAAGACCTACCAAAAGGAATGCCCTTGTCCTCTCGTAGCATGTTGTATGTGGTGGCCATTATTGCTCCTTTGTTGGACACCATACCAATGACCTCCACCACACCGCTCAGCTCCTCTTGAAGCTGGAGAGATAAACATAACTGGATTTAACACAATTATCTTGTTGACTGAAAAAGGTCTAGCCTTTAGTAACTGCTAAGTAACTGTACTTATGACATACACTTTGAATATACAATGCATGAGATGTGTGTTGTAACTAGTTATGTGGAGCTAATTTGAACAATTTTGTATCCTGTTTAATCTGCAACAAAATCCTATGTTATGAACAACTTTACTTTTTAGCAAAGGTTTATACTTTTCTATTTGCTATACATTTCTGATTTTCCCTCAGTTTAACATGAAACACATTAGAAACATGATGAGTGTACAGACCTGACGGAGAGGGGAGGGTTAAGTACTTTTACTTTACTTTTAACTACTTTTGGTTGTCATAATTGAATGGTAGTTGACATATTTATTTAGTCACCTAATATTTTTAAAAGGTAAGATACTGTGCAGTTACACGTCAGATTGAAAATGAAATTCACCCCACAGTCAAACGACTTAATTTGCTTTGCCATCGTCTCTAATACAAATGCATGTGTGCACGTTAGCAATATTTAACTGTCACTATGATGTTTGTCCCCTACTATGAAAAAAGGCTTGGTAACCATAATACCAAAACCCAAAAACGATTCGTTGATGCTAGACAACTGGAGACCATAAACCTTACTATGAATGAATGAATGAGTGAATGAATGAATGAATGAATGAATGAATGAATGGTCTATATCAGGGATGTCAAAGTCAAACACATCAGAGGGCCAAAAAAACTAATTTGCTACAAGCCGAGGGCCGGACTGGTTCAATGTTTATTAAAACATATTAAAATGATTAAATATAACCTGTTGAACCAAGTCCTAACACAGTGTACGTATTTTATTTAATAATTAAATGAATAATCCAATATTTTTGTACGGCTCTGTCAGTAATTTCAGGTGAAAACATTTTTCAACAGGCAAACAGACAAAAACAAACTTGTCCTGTATATTACATGAATAAAGCAAGATTTTCTAATGACTTTAGTTATTTCAAGGAAAAAACATTTTCAACAGGTAAACAGACAAAAAAGAAAATAAAACGTGTTCCTTAATATCAAGATAAAGACACACAGCTTAGTGAACATGTGCTCTGCCTCCCACCGAGCTTGAAACACCCTGTTCTCATCGTCCACCTTCCCTTTAGCCATTATTGGGGGGGGGGGGAGTGCTGAAAGTTGACATCTGCCCTGAATGCTGAGGCGGCGCTGCAGTGAGTTTGCAGGCTACCGTTGCATTGTGGGTAATGTAGGTTTGGTGCGTGAAAAACACCAGCAGGCGGCTGTGGCGTGCGGGCCGGTTCTAATACTAATCAAATATCATCCCAGGGGCCAAGATCATTCATTCGCGGGCCGGATCTGGCCCCCGGGCCTTGACTTTGACACCCATGGTCTATATTGTCATTGTACCAGTACAACGAAAAGTACAGTACAATCCCTTAAAGTGCAGAAATAATTTAACATTAAAAGCACCAAAAAGAACAGGCTAGACCTTTAACACACACATTGGAAACTACAAGCTTACACACCAACACCCAAACACGCACACCGTAGCAGCTTAAGGAGACAAAACAAAAACACAGTAGACTGCAGAGACCCAGAGCAAAGAGCATCATGTTCCATCATAGGTAAAGGTCTTTGCGGTGTTCAGCACTGTTATGGCTTTTGGATAAAAACTGTTAGTTGTCTGTTAACTGTCTGTTAGTCCGAGCATTTAGAGACCTGAAACATCTGCCCTCAGGGAACAACTCATAGTGATTATACAATGATTATACACGACTTGCTTTAGTTTATGCAAATGGCTTAAAGCATATAATTGGAAACAATGGAAAAAAGAGCATCAGTCAGCTCTTATAAAGGGAAGATATATTCACGACTAGTGTTGCACGATATACCGATACTAGAAAGGTACCGCGGTACCCAGCCGTTAAGAACGATACTTTTTCACGTTTTATTAGTATCGGTACTTTCTGAATTTTCTGCGACAGCGTGTCTGTGCAGCTTCTCTCTGCTTCCTCGCTGCCTGCAGACGGAGTGGGCGTGGCTTTACGGTGACAGACAGTCACAGAGCAGAGCGAGACAGACATGGCCGAAAGTCTCACGAGTGCTCCCGCCGACCGTCCGAGGCTTGTTGTAAAAGCAGACGCACGGAGCGAAATATGGAAATATTTCGCTTACATTGCAGACAGCGAGGGCAAGCCCACGGACACCACAAGGCCCGTATGTAAGAGATGCTATAAGTCGGTGATGACCAAGGAAGGCAACACGTCCAACCTGGCGAAGCATCTCGCGGACAGACACCCCAATTTGCACCGAGAGTTCAAAGAGCTGCAGGTTAGCAATAGATAACGTTAAATATCCCCCGGATGAAGTCAAGCGAACTGTTTTCCCCATCAGAATTGCAGGAGGCAGGACTTCCGGTGGAGCAAGACTACAAGATGGCTGCATGAGCTTGAGCTCCCGATAGCAAGTCAGAATTAGCCCCCTCAAATACTCGAATGTTGAGTAATTCATACATAATTTCACTTTGGAATGAATAGGGGAGTAATAACTAGAAGTCAAAAGAATCGTGACATTAAAGAAGGGGAAAATACAGCGGAGATGGACGACGCTCAACATGCTAATGATAACCCCGTGGAAGACATGTGCTCGGTGCTTCAAAGTATCAGTAAGGAAATACGCAACTTTAGAACGGAGCATAAAGTGGATATACACACTCTCAAAGAAGAACTTAAGGAAGACATGAAAAATGAACTCAAGGATCTCAAACAGGAAATTTACCAAAAACTTTCTGCTAACTCCGCTCAGATCCAGGCTAACGAAACTAGGCTGAATGAAGCGGAGGCACGGATCAATGAGACCGAGTCGGCTAACATGGCCATGAAGGAGGCGCTCATTAAATCCATGCAAAGACAGAAAACAATGCAGGAAAAGCTGACAGATATAGAGGGAAGGTCAAGGCGGAATAACATTCGCATTTACGGTGTACCCGAAGGAAAAGAAGGCAACTCCGTGCCTGATTTTGTGGCGCAACTTCTGAAAAGGGAACTTCTGACAGCGGACATCGACATGCACATTCAGCGCGCACATAGAGCTTTAGCTCGTAAACCAGAGGAGAACCAACCACCCAGATCTATCGTGGTAAATTTTCTGGAGTTTAATACCAAAGAAGCATTATTGAAAAAAGCCTGGGGAAAGAAAATACTGATAGAAGGGCGACGCCTGTCATTTGATCACGATTATGCCACGGAAGTTGTTCAGAAGCGCAAGACATACACGGGGATAAAGAGGCTCCTGAAAGAGAAAGGAATCCGTTTCCAGACTCCCCTGGACAAGATGCGCATTCACTGGGACTCGGGAACACGTACTTACGAGAGTGCATCAGACGCAGCTCAGGAGCTGAAGAAGAGAGGTTACACAGTGGAAATACCAGGCAGCAGCGCCGCGGACCCGAGCCGGGAGATGGAGCGGCTTCTTCGGGACCCGACGTGGCATCGAGCCGGGCAGAGGAGCACAGACACTGAGCGCCGTGCCAGGGAAAGATTACAGGAGTTTGAGCGGACTCCTTCTAACTAATCTTGGTTCCTTACCTTGTCACGGTATGTAAAACTAGGTTGGCCCCTTATAGAACCAGCGGGGAGAAGTTAATGTTTTGATGGATATATCACGTCTGCCCGTGGTGTGAGCCCTAAACTTTTAAGGGGAAAATATATCCGCACGTCATTCTTTATTATTATATGTTTTTATTATTATTATTCCACCCATATTATAAGTAGAGACAGACAACCAACACGAGATTGTTTTAATTTTAAGGGATATCTTCTTTTCATTCAATAGGATGGTTTGGTAGGGCAGCTGCTTTATTATTTTTACGATGTTTCCAAATATATATAAACATAATATATATATATATATATATATATTTTCTCTTCAACGCTGGTATATGGGGCCAAAATAAGACTAATGTTAAAGACTACATGTGAAATACAAAATGCAAGCTATCGGATGACGTTGGACTGCTAGGATGTGTGAAATTGCGCGTTTCACTTCTAGTGAGGGGCCCTCCAGGAGGAGGCTCTCCTCTCACCCTACCAACGGGGACCCAGGGTGGCGAAGAATCACCCCAACTTGGGAGTTAAATGTTTTTCCTTTGTTTTTTTCAGTTAGCACACGTTGTCCAGATGTTCAGGTCTGTGCAGTTTTAAGTTGTCTGGAGGTCAAAGAATGTATCACGAGATTATATCATATTAATGTCACATAATAATATAAAACTGGTGTCACTTAATGTAAATGGGATGAATAATCCAGTCAAGAGGAGCAAGGTCCTGGCTAAATTGAAAAAAGAAAAAGCTCAAGTACTATTTTTGCAGGAAACTCACCTGCCTCAACAAGAGCATGAAAAGTTAAAACGCTTTGGTTATAGGAATACATTTTACAGCAGCTACAGACCCAGTCAGAAGAGGGGAGTGGCTATCCTTATCACAAATGCAGTTCAATTTGAATGTTTTAAAGAAGTTAGGGACAAAGAAGGGAGATTTGTGTTAATCAAAGGAAAGCTAGAACACACAATGGTGACGATGATCAATGTTTATGCCCCACCAGAAAGCACTAAATGTTTTTTCAAAACACTGTTTGATACTATTGCTATGGAAACTGAAGGTATTTTGATATGTGGGGGAGACTATAATGTGGTCATGAACTATAACCTGGATACAACAAGCTCCAAAAGAAGCAAGAAGCATCTAACCAAGTTTATTAATACATCAGTGCAGGAAATGGGACTAATTGATGTGTGGAGAGAACTCCACCCACTAGAAAGGGACTATACACACTACTCGGTGCCTCACTCCGTCTACTCTAGAATTGATTACTTTTTGATTAACGCAGGTGAAATTCATAGGGTCACAGAATGTAAAATCGGGGTGGCAGATATATCAGATCACTGTGGGATTAGCTTGACAATACACTTGAATAATAGGAAAATAAATACCTAATGGAGGCTAAATGTGGGCATTTTGAACAACCAGACTAATGTGGAACAGATAAGAGAAGAAATAAAAAGGTATATAGTAGAGAACGATAATGGGGAAGTAAACCCTGCAATTCTGTGGGACGGTATGAAGGCAGTCATCCGAGGGAAATTAATTGCTCTGACAACATCACAAAAAAAGGCTCGGATAGCTATATATAAACACAAAGTAGAAAATTTGCAAGAATTGGAAAAGAAACATAAGAATTCAGAAAATCAGTCTGTTTTACAACAAATAAAGACAGCAAGGGAAGAAATAAATGAGTTACTCAGGACAGATATAGAAAAGAGGGCAAGATTTGTAAAGCAAACATACTATGAAGCAGGCCCAAAAGCAACAACGCTCTTAGCTAGACGATTGCGGAAACAGCAGGCCATTAACACAATCCATAAAATAAGGAACCCTCAAACCAACCAACTATCACACGAACCGGACAAAATAGAAAGAATATTTGAAGAATACTACAAGAAACTCTATTCTAAACCATTATCAGCTGATGAAAAACAGTAAGAAGTTTTCTTGACACACTTGACCTGCCATCTATTGGTGAGACACAGAATGACACTATTACGTCACAATTCACAGCTAAGGAGCTGGAAGCTGCAATTAGTAGGCTAAAGACTAGCAAATCACCAGGTAGCGATGGGTACCCCTCAGAATGGTATAAGGCCTTTCAGAAGGAGCTAACACCTTTGCTTTTGTCCTGTTTTAATTGGATCCTTGAAAAGGGTGGTGGCCCCCCATCGTGGAAGGAAGCGATCATCACAGTTCTACCTAAAGAAGGCAAAGATAAAGAAGACTGCAAAAACTATAGGCCGATTTCCCTATTAAATGTAGACTACAAATTATTTACATCTATTATCTGTAAAAGACTCGAGGCCTTCATACCAGATTTGATCGATGAAGATCAAACGGGTTTTATTAAAGGACGTCAAACACACGATAATATTAGAAGAACCCTCCATATTCTAGACAATGCCCAAAAATGTGGTAAAAGTACAATTCTGATTAGTTTAGATGCAGAAAAAGCATTTGATAGTGTTAGTTGGTTATTCTTGTATGAGGTACTAAAGAGATTTGGCTTCAACGAAAAGGTAATCCAGTGCATTAAAACTATGTACCAAGAGCCCACAGCTAGGATCAAAGTAAACGGTAGCCTGTCTAATTCGATTCAGTTGGAGAGGGGGACAAGACAAGGTTGTTGTTTGTCTCCTACTCTTTTTGCTTTATATGTCGAGCCTTTAGCACAGGCAATAAGACAGAGTGGGGAGCTGCAGGGTGTCACTGTAGGGGAGACTGAACATCGCATTGGTCTTTTCGCAGATGATGTCATTATTTTCCTTGAACAACCAGATATATGTTTCCCAAACCTAATGTCTCTTCTGGAAAAGTATGAATACTACTCAGGGTATAAACTGAATATATCAAAAACACAAATTCTCCCGTTAAACTATTCTCCATCCCGACAAATAAGAGATGCATATAATTTGAAATGGAACTCTAAAACAATGAAGTATCTTGGTGTAACTCTGAGTAGAGCCCCTTCTGACATGTTTGAAAACAATTATAGTGAAATTGAAAAAATATCATAAAAGATTTTGAAAGGTGGTCTACCCTCCCATTAGACTTCAGTGCTAGAATACGGGCAGTCAAAATGAATATTTTACCTAAATTGTTATATCTATTTCAAGCTCTTCCAATCATGATCCCCCAAAACAAATTCATAACCTGGGACAAGATGATTTCTAGATTCATTTGGAACAGTAAAAAACCAAGAATAAAATTCACGACACTTCAACTACCTAAAAGCAAGGGGGGGGGGGGGTGGCTGTACCCAACCTATCAGAATATTTTTATGCAGCACAACTTCGGTATCTGGCCTGTTGGTGTAGACCTGACTATGAGTCTAAATGGAAAGAAATAGAAAGAAAAGTTCAGGGCTTTCAAACCCAGATATTGGTGGGGGATAAAAATTTGATAGATGCTTTGAGACTTACTGTGAACCCAATAGTAGCATTAACACTTGAAATTTGGAGCACCGTTGTAAGAAAATACAAACTTAAGAGGGATATAGGCACACTGAGGTGGTTTGCGTATGATTCAACGTTTAAGCCAGGGACGTACGACCTAGCATTCAAAGAATGGACGCAAAAGGGTGCGACAGCAATATGCACAGTATCAGAAGGTGGACGTTTTCTAAGTTTCCAAGATCTGAAGACAAAATACAACCTCGAAAACAAAGACTTTTATAGATACTTGCAGTTAAGAGACTATTTTACAAAAGAGATAAGGTCAAATGAAACAATAAATAAGGTGATTGGAGTTATTATCGAATCATACAAACAGAAGGAGTCTCGGCCCATCTCTGCTTTCTACCGGGCTTTGGGAGAGAGCAGGAAGGAATCAACACTTTATATAAAAGCAAAATGGGAAGCAGAACTAAAAATCCAAATACAAGAGGAGGAGTGGTACTACATGTGTGAGACACAATGTACATCAACAAATTCATTAATATGGAGGGAGTTCTGCTGGAAGAACCTAACTCGCTATTTTATAACACCAAAGATAAAATCTAGGCAACTCGCTATACAACAAGACTGCTGGAGATTATGTGGGAGTGTTGAGGCAGATCACGCACATGTCTTCTGGAATTGTACAAAAATAAGGATATATTGGCAAAATGTTAACGCAGTTATAAAAAATGTGTTGGGATATGAAATCCCTAATACTTGCCCAGTGATGTATCTTGGGAATATTGAGAAGGTTGTCATGAAAGAAGATCTGTACTTGACTAAAGTCTTACTC
Source organism: Echiichthys vipera (assembly GCF_963691815.1). NCBI lineage: Eukaryota > Metazoa > Chordata > Actinopteri > Perciformes > Trachinidae > Echiichthys > Echiichthys vipera. The sequence continues at coordinate 4,787,781 of NC_139838.1, read as the reverse complement.
GCAGCAAGCAAGAAAGTGGTCACGAGAAACTCAATGTGAACGCTCCAAATCAGGAGCAGTGGCTGGAAATTGTTCAGGAAATCCTAGTTATGGAAAAACTGACATATCTCTTGAGACTCAGGGGGAATGTATTTGAAAAGAACTGGGAAAAATGGAACATTTATATGAGTCATGACACCATCTGAACGAATGCCGAATAGATAAGTGGACTGAATAGTGATATCTCCAGACAGCTTGTTAGTTTTATTATTGTTATGTTTACTTGCAACCTGTTTGTTGTATTGTTTTTGTGTATATAAATGTGAAAAATCAATAAAAATTTAAGTTATAAAAAAAAAAAAGAATTGCAGGAGGCAGTCAGGGGAGAAGCTGTTTAACAGTCCGATCTGGTTCCACATATCTCTGTCTGCTAACGCAACGTTCACACTGGTGACATGAACTTTACGATAACATGCGCTGGTGTTCACAAGTATGATAAACAACAACACTCATTTTAAGTCAACCGGTGCTAGTAATATAATCATAGCATGTACATTATTGTCAAAAATTTACAAGATATATTGTAATTTACATTATTAGAAAATGGTATGGTAAGAGCACAGACCTCCACCGGGTCTGGGTCATTTGTGTTATACTTTACTGCACTAATGTAGTTTGCAGGCTGATAATACAAGGTTTGAATTTTATCAACTTAAAATACAAATTGCAAATTTCCCTTTTGTGGGAAATTATCTTATTTTATGAATTGCCAGATTTACAATTATTTTTATGCTGAATAGAATTGTAGTTAATGTGCTGTTAATTTTTTTCTACTACAAACACTGAGCTTTAAATGGAAAATCAGGTCATTCAATAATCTGTGAGAGCAAACAAGACAAATAAACAACACAAGACACTTGTCTTTTTGGACACAGAGATGCTTGTAACCACATTGGCAGCTAAGTTAACTATCAGCCTGAAATAATGATGATAATATTAGTAGTATTGAAGCATAAGCATAAAGTTCTGCAGCTTTGACAAAAATCTCTATATTTATTTTGACTTTTTAAGTTTAAGTGTTGTAATGAATAAAAATAAATAATTTTAAGTTCCACATTTTGTCATCTAATATTTTATTCCATTACTTTTGCTGATGTTTTAGTTTTCTGCCGTGGTATCGTTTCAGTATCGGTATCGAGATATTTTAGGCAGGTATCATACCGAAGTCATAATTTTGGTATCGTGACAACACTATTCACGACCATATTTGACTGATTCTGGAGATGATTGACTAACAAAAGGCTATCTGACTGAATGAATGAATGATTGGTGTTCATAGATATTTTCAAAGCGTTCGACACTGTGGAACATGATTTTATGTTTACGGTGCTCAAAAAACTTGGATTTGAGAAGGGTTCTGCAAGATCCTAAAAAAAATTTATACTGATATTTACAGATACACTGCCTATAGCAAGTCATGATACCCTAATTGGTGAGGACTGAAGGGAACATGGATGCTGCCAAGTCCACCCACATTCTTTAGAAAACCCTTGTCCCTCTGTTAGACACTTGAAAGTGGGCAGGTGGTTCACCTTCCAGCATGACAACCACCCAAAACACACCTCCATAAAAACAACACAGTGGCTAAAGGACAGGAAGGTGAATGTCCTAGAGTGGCCCAGTCAGAGTCCTGACCTGAATCCTACACAACAGCTGTGGATGGACTTGAAGAGTCAGTCCATCAGCGCTCACCACAGAATCGGTCTGAACTCCAACAGTTCTGCAGGAAGAATGGGGAAATATTTCCAGTCTATGTGCACAAAGCTGGTAGAGACAGATCCAAACAGACTGATGGCTGTAATTAAAGCAAAAGGTGCCTCCACAAAGGATCTGGGGACTCATCACTTTTACAACCCTGATATTCTAGTTTTCCAGTTTTTATTACTTTTCAGAAATTTAGAAAACAAATTAACTTAAATGTTGTAAGGCAAAATGTGAAAATCACGCTGGAAAAATATATTTTGTATGTATTATCATTTCAGGCTGTAAAACACAAGAAGTGGCTATTTTAAAAGGGTATCATGACTTTCTATAGGCACTGTACATCTCACTCAACACTGGAATGACACAAAAATTTAAGATTTTACATGGTATTAGACAAGGTTTTCCTATTTCGCCAAATTTATTTGTTTTATGTGCACAAATGCTAGCATATCTAATTGTTAATCACCCTCAAATAAAAGAAATTAGCATTTTCTATTAAAAATATTGAATATGTTCATTTGCAGACAACACTAATATTTCTAAAAGATACATTTTTAATTGAAAAGCTCTTGGATATAATATCAATCTTTTCCAGAGCTTCAGGACTGTGTCTAAACTTGAAAGCATGTGAAATACCATCTCTTTATCTGTGTGCTGAGACAAATCTAAGCCCCACTCCTGTCAAAACCGAATTCAAAAACATAGGTTTAATAATGTCTAGACTCTAGAGATAGAAATAAAAGAGAACAACAACATTGAAGAGAAAATAGATAGTATGAAAAAAACAACCATTGGCTTATGAGAGATCTCTCTGTTCTTGGCAGAATTGTATTAACATGGGCAGAAGGCTTATCAAAATGTGTATCTCCTTCTCAATATCTTCATGTTCCTCCCAAAATGATTAAAAAGGGAAATTCCATCATTTTTAATTTCCTATGGAAAAATCTGTGATGATTAAAGACTATAAACATGCTGGAATAACAGCAAACCCACCATAAACTGTTTTAAAAAGTAAATTAAAAACTACATAACATCTCTAAAGGTGTTATCGGAAGAAAATCAGTCTATAAATGAATTATATGAAACAATGTCAAAGTCTGTTGCTCTTTAAGTTACAATTCTGTGTTCTTTTAACACGCTTAAAGCATCTTTGTGGAAATGTCAATTCCTGTAAGAAAAACTGTGATATGAAATAAAGTTGAGAAAAAAAACACACACACATACATATATTCAAGTATCACTAATGCACATAAAAAAACATTTTGCTATTTGCTTTCCCTTTTATGCTAAGAAGTGGTTGCCACAGGTGGGCATGAAAGGCTGATAATTGGTTGCCAGTTTACCTTTCACTAGAGTCTTCTCCACCTATCAAAACAATGACACCTGACTAGGCGTACTCCACTGGGAAACACATTAACTTCCCCCAGAAGAAATCAGAAACCCAGCTGCCTCTTCCTATTGTTCTAACTGTTCTCGTTAAGCATGCGTTCCTGCATCTGTGATTTTATAAACCAGTACTGTGCGCAAAGACTTGTTTCCTTAATGTCATGGTATTGTAGGAGGTTTCAAGTATTGTTTTTTTGATATAAGCTAAAATAAACTTTATTAACCCATAAGGGAAATTTATTTTGTCTGGGGCATAACTAATTCCACTTCATGCATTCAGGACCCCAGGGATCTTCTCAAAACCTTACATAACTTTCACCGTGGAATTTCAGAATAAAAGCCCTTTGATGTGTAAAGTTGAATATGTATGGTTCATACTTCATGGAAGAGTTTTCCACTGCAGAGTGAGAAAGAATGACAGTAAAGTGTTCACCATGCAGGTCAGCTCGCTCTGAGCAGTTCCAATGCATTTGCCATAAATGTCAGAATACGGGCGCACTACAAATTTCCCTTTGGAGGTAATGCAGTTTATTTTATCTGTTATAAAAAAAAAACAGTACTTGGAACCTCCTACAATACCATGACATTAAGGGCACAATTCTGGTTTCTAAAGTCATAGATTCAGGAACGCATGCTTAACTAGAACAATTAGAACAATAGGAAGAGGCAGCTGGGTTTCTGAGCTATTGGGGGCGGCCCGACCCCGGATATGCGATTGAAGATGAGATGAGGGCGGCAGCTCACTCCATAGGTGACTTGGCTGGGAACCGGAGGGTCGCCGGTTCGAGTCCCTGTGTTGACCATGAATGAAGCCTGGTGAAGTTCATCTCCTGGGCACTACTGAGGTTCTGTTGAGCAAGGCACTGAACCCCCAACTGCTCGGGGCGCTGAGCCACTGGCAGCCACCTCGCTCTGACATCTCTCCATTAACTGCATGTATATAGGTCCTGTTTGTGCATGTGTGTATTTCGGGCCTGTGTGTAACCTGTATAATAATACTAATAACAGAGTGAAAAAATGAATTTCCCTTGCGGGATTAATAAAGGAATTCTTCTTCTTCTTCTGAAAGACGTCAGGGTGGTGAAGGTGGACAGGGCATACAGCACAACAGTTCATCCCTGTCTCCACACTAAATATCAGTTTTCTTCTGGGGGAAGTTAATGTGTTGCCCAGTATAGTATGCTCAGTCCGGTGTCATTGTTTTAATTGTGTCGTTTGTTTTGAAAGCAAATAGCATGTGCATTAGTGATAATTGTGTGTATATATATATATACACACACATGTGTTTGTGTATGGAAAACTAGAATAGCAGGACACACACACACACACACACACACACACACACACACACACACACACACACACACACACACACACACACACACACACACACACACACACACACACACACACACACACACACACACACACACACACACACACACACACACACACACACACACACACACACACACACACACAGCTAGCTCATGACCAAGCTAACAAAGTGTAATAACAGAAAGGAAGAATGGTACGAAGCGTCTGTGACACCAACATGTTTTCCCTTCTAAGTTCTAAAGTTTATGCCGAAAGTGAGCAAAGACATAACTTTTACCCGACGGTGCCTACTCATTTTCTATAAGCTCATTTACAGACCCAAGAAGTGGACGTTACTCACAGGGTCGTTAAGTTCCACTGTTGCAAGTTTTCCTTCTCCATCCGCGACAGTGAACGTTTTCCCTGTTGGGTGAACCTGGCAGAAAGGGAAAGAAACACTCAGTGAGTGTGACACTTACCCACGACAGGTCAGCGCCGCTCGCGACTGTTAAAAGCACATTTTCACGCCACTCGGCTGGAGCAGTACTGACCTTTTCAACCCGCCCGACGAAGCACACCGGCCGGCCTATGTGCTGCGACAACATGGCGCAGGTTATTCTTGGTTTGGGCACATCCAGTATTCCTGCCATCTTATCTCATCTGTTATGGCGTTTACTGAAGTCTTCACAAAGCGATATTGCGCGGGAAATGTGTTGTTATCCGGGGTTTGACGGATAAGAGTCCGACGTAACACCCTTTCAAAATAATATTTCCGGGTCCGCTGCAAGACTTGTGAAAAGAGGCCGAGCTTTTGGGGTACGACGCATGCGCAGTAAGATCTAGTGTGCATTTCTCGTGAGGCCCATCAAGTGGCGCACTATCACAGAAAGAGAGAAAGAGATGGCCTAAGAGCACCTCAGTGGAAACAATTGCTTTATTTGCAGCGCCATCAGCAGTAACCCTCCAACAGCAACATTTCTTGTTGTTTGAATAAATGTCTCAATAAATAAATAATAAAATGCTTTACATTTATTTCTATATTTTTGTTCACCTACATCTATTTATTTAGGCATTTCTGTGTCCATATGTTAATAAGGTAGGAGGTTGCATTTATTAATGAAGAAGAAGAAGAAGAAGTAGACGAAGAATTTCTTTTTATTTGTCCCGCATCGGAAATTCAATTTTTTCCCTCTGTTATTATACATGTTACACACACACATGCACAAACAAGACATACATGCAATTAATGGAGAGATGTCAGAGCGAGGGGGCTACCAATGGCTCAGCGCCCCGAGCAGTTGGGGGTTCGGTGCCTTGCTCAACAGCAACTCAGCAGTGCCCAAGAGATGAACTGGCACCTCTCCATCCACCATACCACGCTCCATTCATGGTCCACACAGGGACTCGAACCCTCCGGTTTCCAGCCGAGTCCAATGCATTTATTTATTCCATTTATTTCTGCATGTATTTATTTATTTATTCCTGTATGCGTGTATTTATTGAGTCATGTTGAGTCCTCCATATGTGGGTGGGCTTGGGCTGTTTCTTTCTTCCATTTTCTTTTCATCTTTATTAATAACACAAATAAAGTTAGATACAGTGACAAAACCAGTGCTGTAAATCAAGTATGATTACTTTTCAGAACAAGGTCACAGCTCTTAAACATAATACTTTAAATTTAGTATTATGAAAAACACTATAAATATTAAAATTAAAATGCTATGCTAGTGCGCCAGCCACTGAGCCTCTCGGCAACCGCAGACCAGATGCTACTGCGCATGTGTCATACCCCAAGGCGCTGACACCTTGTTTGTTTTTGGTGTCCCGGCCTCCTTTCATTAGCCGTGGCTTGGATCCGGAAATAGTATTTTGAAAGGGCGTAATGTCGCGAGTTAAAGGCCGGGTACAGTTACTACATTTACGTAATATTTTTTTTGTTTGTTTTCTTTCCTCCAAACTTTATTTCATATCACGAGACCACGGAGTTCTTAACGCAAACGCAGGAGTTGAGGTTAGCATCACATGGACATGACATATCCGCTGTGCTCTAACATTTCGTTCCCCGGAAACACCTAACTATAGTTCTGCTACATGTCGCTCGCTGACAGCATCGCGTACTGAAGGTAGCTCTAGTTTCTACACGAACACGGACGAAAGTGAGGTCAGTGACGTCAGTGCCATAGCATAACACGGATGTTGGGACACAAATAAAGTACCGAACCTATTTGTATTAGATGATACGTGTATACAACCGAACGGAACTTAACTGACACTGGAACAGGAAACAGGAGCGAACCATGAACTGAATTTCTGTCGGTACTGAACCTCGTGACAAGGCACAGCCACAGTAAGACCGTGTATTTCTCTCTAGAGCCGTGGCGTTTGTCCTCACTGTTAAAAGAAGCCCCCGAAGCAACGACTCGGGGCACACGTCATACATTTTATAGTGACACATTACACTTAGTCTCGTTTGCATTGATGCATTTCATCATTAACATTAAGTGCATTTTTCCAAACGTTTCCTACAAACAGCAACACACAATGAGGTTACCTCCAAACATAGCCTGTGACTCCAAAGTGAAAAATACATCAATGAAAATGGCCTTGACAGAGTGACAGTGTTTGCAAACCATTATAGTCAAAATGCCTAGTCATGTTGTCAATAGAATAGTGTAGGCTACTAAGTATTTTGTCATGGCTGAGGCTTTGATGACAATGTCTGAAGGGCTGCCCTTTTCTGTGTGGCATATATTATTTGAACGATATAAAGTTCCACATAAGTGTATGTGGGAGATTGATTGAAGTGAATAATACATCAATGAAAATGGCCTTGACAGAGTGACAAGTCTTATGTCACTGTTTGCAAACCATTTTCCATATCCATAGATATGATAAACATTGGGTATATCCATATACCTGGATATACCCAATGCTTAAAACGGTGGGTATTTATGAAAATGGTTGATTTTAATATCGGCCAAGTCTTATGTCACTGTTTGCAAACCAATTCAATTCAATTTTATTTACAGTGCCAAATCATAACCAAAGTTATCTCAGGACACTTTACAGAGTAGGTACAGACCACACTCTATGACTTAGTTATGATTTACACAGACCCAACCATTATAGTCAAAATGCCTAGTCATGTTGTCAATGTAATAGTGTAGGCTACTAAGTATTTTGTCATGGCTGAGGCTTTGATGACAACGTCTGAAAGGCTGCCCTTTTCTGTATGGCATATATTATTTCAACGATCTAAAGTTCCACATAAGTGTATGTGGGAGATTGATTGAAAGAGAGTGGACAGGATTCACATGTTTTACAGCACCTCACTTACCTGGGTCTACACCTTTAAAAAAACTCCAATGACTTGACTGAAGATGGAAACAGAGTGTAACTATTTGGCATTTCTGTCTGAAGTCAGGCAAACACTCATAGCAAGTCTAATAGAAATTAGTATTAAATGTGCTTGACAGATTAATATAGCTGATTCAGCCAATCATGACTAATGCAAGGAACTGATGCCTGGATGTTTCGGGTGGTAAAGACTTTTTGTATCATTCATACATAAATTGCATGAATGTGCCCAAGCATTTTCAATTTGTTCAAATGAAAGAGAACCTGCTTTATAATGTGCACACGACACTAGAGGATGTGGAGGTGAACACGGAGTATCTGAGACAGGAACAGCCGTGCGTAGTGCACCGCCGAGACCAGTGGTGTGCACAGACTTTTTGAAGGGCAGGGGCGAAAAGGGTAAAAAGGGCACATATTCCGCATCCTCGACACTAAAGAGGGCACTTTAGCACACATTTTGGCTCCTAGAGGGCACTTTAGCCCACGTTTTATCTCCTAGAGGGCACTTTAGCCCACGTTTTGGCTCCTAGAGAACACTTTAGCAAACGTTTTAGCGCCTAGAGGACACTTTATCACACGTTTTGGCACCTAGAGGGCACTTTAGCACACGTTTTGGCTCCTAGAGGGCACTTTAGCCCACGTTTTGGCACCTAGAGGGCACTTTAGCACACGTTTGGCACCTAGAGCGCACTTTAGCACACGTTTTGGCACCTAGAGGGCACTTTAGCACACGTTTTGGCTTCTAGAGGGCACTTTAGCCCACGTTTTGGCACCTAGAGGGCACTTTAGCACACGTTTCGGCACCTAGAGGGCACTTTAGCACACATTTTGGCACCTAGAGCGCACTTTAGCACACGTTTTGGCACCTAGAGGGCACTTTAGCACACGTTTTTCAACAGTTGGGCCACAAGGGGGGTGACCAACTGTGCACGCCAGTGACTGGGACCTTAATAGTTCAGAGCACACAGTGAATTTAGTTGATGAAAACAGTGAGGCTACTGATGATGATTTATTTGAAATGAATAACGTACATATTATTTACGGGCCTTGTTGTTGCACCCATACACCCTAATTTAGTTCCCTACAGATATGTTTCAGCTAAAAGTATTTCAGAAAAAGAATTCAGTAGTTGAATGTTTGATTAATTTAAAAAAAGGAAAAGTTCTTTTTTTTCTTCTATGCAGCTCACAAATGTGTCGTTTGCTTTGAGAAAAACCCTATAAATGAAGTCATATCTCCGTGAGAAAAGCATTTCTGTGTGCAGACTGACTGACAGGGAACATAGGGATGACCCCAGTGAATATAAGCAGCTAACGTATGACTGTGACTCCTGGTCTAACCTTTCCTTCCTTCTGTTGACAGAGGACAACCATGTTGAGTTTCCTTGGTCTCCGTAAAGACTCGAAGAAGTCAACATCCGAGAAGGAAGCGGATGGAGGCTTTGTCATCATTGGTGAGGAACTCAATCTAATATAATATTGAATGGACATTTTGGCTTTTGAAAATGCTGTTTATTCGTGGTTCACCATACTTGTCTGTTTAATTTACCACAATTAAACATGAAGTTGTGTAAAAGTAAAGCAGAGAGTGTTGAGAAATTCAAAAAGTGTATTCATTTGGATGTTTGTCTTGATGTATTAATGATCTGGAAACGGAAATATATGTACGGAAATGTGAAAAAAGTGGCGTTATTTTTGGCATTATCATTGTTCTGCAATAACTCGTACTGTGAGGAACTAGTCAGCCCCGTCACTCACTCCAGAGATCATTTCTGATGCAAAACCAATGAAATCCTTTGATGATTAGGAATGAGTCTGCTGGTTAAGTTTGTTTAATATTTAACCCTGTAACTTTTTAAAAAGTGCTAGCTGGTTTTCAGTTAAGAGTCGGGTCATTACAGGAGAAATGCTTCATGAATCTGAACAAATAAATAACACCACGTAGCATTCAGATGTTATGTGGTGCTCCACTATGACTTCCTGTCATTCACTGTGTTTGGAGCTCATTGAGATGCTGAGCTGCACAGATGGGTTGTGACTGTGAAGGGAATAACACCAAAGGAAATATAAATGCAGGAAGTTTGTGGTCGTTCACTGTTGTGCTCCTCGTCTCATGACGATCACCCTTCACTCTGTGACAAAATCTGAACTATCACACACTAAACTGCTCACTTAGACTGTGTGACTTTGTTTTGCAATCATTGAATCCAATATTCTGAAACTTCCTTCTTGACCTTGGAAACATTTGGGTAAAAAAAAATCTTAACTTAAGTTAAGTTAAGTTATCCTGAAGGTACAGAGATCTCAAGTTTACCCCATATATGGTCACCTGTCATTGCACGGCTGAAATCCCACACTTAGGTCACACCTGAGCTATATTCAAACTAACCGTGCATACACACCAAAAGCGATGGGAGTGCCAAGCTGCCATTCAAAATCAATGTAAATGACGACATGGGATGTCGCTTCGGGCGATGCGTTCTGAGCGATAAGAGCGATGCGATAAAGCGTCCATCGCCTCATCGCTTGTGTCAGCTTGTGAAGCTGTGCCGTGACAGCCAATCAGTGTTGAGAGTGCGGTTGTAGGTTTCTCCCTTCTCTAATACACCTGATTCTAATGATGTCGTTATCAAGCAGCTGAAGCTCTTCACAGGTTTAATAATGGTTAGACTCAGATGTGTTAGAGAAGGGAGAAACCTACAACATGCAGGACAGTGGCCCTGGACCAGAACTGGGCACTGCTGTTTTACGTGGACGACCAGCAATTTTGAGGGACTTAAATGAATCTGTGTCCTTGTAAAGTTTGAATCTTCTTGAAATCACAGAGTGTGAACGCCCAACCTCTCTCTGATGGCTGAGAGGGTCGTCCCTTTGGCCTTCATCTGGACAACCTGCTGTCTCAGGTTTCAGTCTCCTTAGAGCAGCTGCCATCTTTCAAAGTAACCAGGAGAGCTGCAGATAAATAGGGCGTGTCCAACAATAAAGTCAATTGTCTACTCACTGCTTTTTTCACAAAATAAAGTTCTTGGTTGAAGAGCCTCAGTTGTTTAAAAAAACATGCTAGTACAGCAGTGGTATTGACACAGAGGATATTCTATCAAATTCTAAACAATAAAAAAATAACAGTATTTTGGAATAAATCAAAAATGAATACTTTGTTTTGTAATTTTAATCTCCAGTGTATTCTGTTGTTCATAATAGCCTGGCCATTGCGTAACTATGAAAATGTACTGTTTGATTAGAAGTATGGCTTAGATAGAATTTAGGGATATATCATGAAACTTTCCACTTAATTTAATATGAATCAGAAAAAATCAGTCAATTTATAGTTTTTGACTTTTGTTGGTATATTACCAACTTGCATCATTAGGACAAATTCTGTAAGCTAATATTTTGAATTAAAACAACTTTAACATACTTTTTTAGTCCTTCTGCACAGTGTGTGACGTTTGTACTGTATTTGGATATGTGTTTGTCAGTGTTTAACACAGAACAAAGGCAAAACGCTGTAGAGTCAACAAAGCATTGTAAGTGCAACAAAACAAAGCCAGAGAACGTTGGTGAAGGTAAGTGATTTTGCCCTGGTTTCATCAGAACTTTTTCATGGTTAAGGTTTTTTTTCTAAACCCCACATAGGAGATACAGGATATATACAGTATATATGTGCACTTGATAGAGAAGGTCTTTATTTTTTAAAATGAAGTTGGTCTTTTGCCTTTGCACATCACAATAATCTCTTTTTTTACTTTTGTCATTTCCCTGTCTTTCATCGTGCTCTTTCAATGACAGGAAACAACAAGTATTAATTATTATTATTATATAATGTTAAAAGAAACTCTCAAAACAACAAAGCTGCCAATATATGCTCACTGGCGGTCATTAAGTCGTTTCCTGTATATCGGTGGTTTACTTTAAAAGAAATATAAACACTTTATGACCAATTTAAGAGCTGCACACACCTCCTCCTCCTATGTTAAGATCACAGAGCAGATCTCTGTGGCACATACCACCACTTATGCCCTGTTCTCACACGCTATAGCCAGATTCATTGATTTATATACAAAGAAGCATATTGTTGCAGCTCTGCGGGCAGTCTTCATGTGGTACATCAATGTAGCCTGTCTGTGAGCCATCTGTTTTTACCTTAAAAACACAAAAATCCACATGGACCAAGGTTCATCCATGATAAAACTTGATTTGACTTCATCTCCCACAGAAGGGCAGTATTATTTGCTGTTAATCCTTGTCGTGAATCTAATTGGAAAAGCTGGTGGAGCTGACACAGATGGTCTGGAGCTGCGTGTTATTTTTGGCAGAGGAGACCAAGTGTCAGAGCCAGGCTTTCTTTTTCTGGTTGATGCAACCAAGTGAGCTCACTCTCTGCTTACCGTGAGTCATGTCTACTTTATCAAAGATGGACTCTTAATTATTGTGGCTAATATGAACTCAAACATCCTAAAAACAGCTCCAGGAGACTTTAAGGTGTGGTATTTATCCTGAAGCGTAAAGTTTTTTTTTTACCAAAGATGAGCTACACACAGTCACACACATGGACGTTAATACCAGGCAGGCCAGAGCAAGCTGAAGCTGCGATCAGTGTTTAGAAGACACTCTCCCTTCCTCCCTGTGTCAAAAGGTGTGCCCCAGGGTTCCATACTTGGACCACTGCTGTTTTCACTTTATGTATATAATGTTATAACCTATCAAATGCTACTTGCCACTTTTATGCAGATAATACAGTTATCTATACGACAATTGCCCATGACGTCACAACATTCTTCCGAGTAGCAAAAGCCGAAGCGTTCTCCAATGGCACCACTAGTAAACAAACTCTTCCATGTCATTTGACCACGGCGAAGCGATCGAGAAAACAGACTAAGGGCGCGCTCACACTATCCTCCCGGACCGAGACCCGGACTTTAGGGTACTTGTCCCCCCTCCCTCTCCCCCCCGCGCCCCAGCCCCGTTTGTACTCACACTACCTGGGCCTCGGCCAATGCTTCTTGCTGTCCATACGCCTTCAAGCCGTAACACGTCACACGCATTGATCGCTTGTGTGTCGCTTTGTTTACAAATCTTTCCATAGACCTCGGAGTGTTTGTGCGTCTTGTCGACTGTTTTTGAATATTTTCATCCGACCAAATCTGCAGTAAACACAACGTGAACCTTTCCCCACCATTGTTGTTGTTGTTAAATGTCCGCGCATGGTCCGTCCTTCTATTTACATGTCCGAACAGGCGGACATAACGCTACTGCCGTAGGACTCGTGCGCGTGCGCGTGCGCGTGCACGTGCGCACGCTCGTGCTCGTACATGTGCAAACGGCTCCGCTAAAGCCCACCTCTTTCAAGCGGGCCGTGGACGGTCCGCTGGCCGCAGTTGAGCGCGGAGCGGGTGCGCTCACACTACTTAAAGGTACTAGACTTTAGCTGAAAAACCGGTTTTGGCCGCGGCCAAAAGGACAGTGTGAGCACGCTGTAAATGGCTTGAATTACTGGGTGTTCTGCACCGAAGTGGAAGTAGAATTTATTTACACTTCTAAGAATCTACAAGTGAAATTTCATATGTGTACATTTACGTGTCAAATTATTATACTAAAGTGATGTTTATGAGAGAAAGCAGTAAGAGTGTTTGGGAGACGCTCAGCCTGAGCGGCGAGGGGATCGGGGTGTCCGACTAGAGGAGCACAGGGCTAATTCACCGGTGTTAGCCGTTAAAACGGTATATGGTTACAACGATAAGAAGTTAGACTTTAGTTTAACACCATTAAATTAACTCTAAACATTACACCATAATTTATGTTTGGTTACAAAGATAAGAACTTTGACTTAAATTTAACTCCATTAAATTAACTCTAAACATTACACCATCATTTATATTTGGTTACAAAGATAAGAAGTTAGACTTTAGTTTAACACCATTAAATTCACTCTAAACATTACACCATCATTTATATTTGGTTACAAAGATAAGAAGTTAGACTTTAGTTTAACACCATTAAATTCGCTCTAAACATTACACCATCATTTATGTTTGGTTACAAAGATAAGGAGTTAGACTTTAGTTTAACATCATTAAATGAACTCTAAACATTACACCATCATTTAGATTTGGTTACAAAGATAAGAAGCTAGACTTTAGTTTTACACCATTCAATTAACTCTAAACATTACACCATCATTTAGATTTGGTTACATAGATAAGAAATTAGACTTAAGTTTAACTCCATTAAATTAACTCTAAACATTACACTATCATTTATATTTGTAGGTTCAACAGAAAGTTTGATAGAATTTAGCCAAAAACTGTCCGTCTGGAGACACAGATGTGTTCTCTGTGAGAAAATGTCTCCACAAACACTATGATGGAGGTTTGGTTCCCAGTCTGCCCAGGCTCCTACACAGTCTTAGAGCGTGATCACACTGTCCTCCCGGACCACGACCCGGACTTTAGGGTACTTGTCCCCCCTCCCTCTCCCCCCGCGCCCCAGCCCCGTTTGTACTTACACTGCCAGGGCCTCGGCCAATGCTTCTTGCTGTCCATACGCCATCACGCCGTAACACGTCACATGCATTGATCGCGTGTGTGTGGCTTTGTTTACAAATCTTTCCGTAGACCTCTGAGTTTTTGTGCGTCTTGTCGACTGTTTTTGAATATTTTCATCCGACCAAATCTGCAGTAAACACAACGTGAACCTTTCACCACCATTGTTGTTGTTGTTAAATGTCCGCGCATGGTCCGTCCTTCTATTTACATGTCCGAACAGGCGGACATAACGCTACTGCCGTAGGGTTCGTGCTCGTGCTCGTACACGTGCGCACGCTCGTGCTCGTACACATGCGCACGCTCGTGCTCGTACATGTGCAAACGGCTCCGCTAAAGCCCACCTATTTCAAGCGGCCCGTGGCGGCCCAGCTGGCCCCAGTTGAGCGCGGAGCGGGTGCGCTCACACTACTTAAATGTACTAGACTTTAGCTGAAAAACCGGTTTTGGCCGCGGCCAAAAGGATAGTGTGATCACGCCCTTAGAGTCTTCTCTGTAGCACTGGTACTTTTGATGTCCACTCGCTTTAACCTCCTCACCCACAGGTTCACCTGGATAAATTTAGTATTTTCTGAAATAAATCGGTAAAACAGGCGAGTCAACCCCAAACATAACACATTTTCATTTTTAACAATGTAACATAGTAAGTTAGAAAGTAGCAGCTGGATCTCTTCAGGTGTGTGAAGCTGCTGGCGTTCTGCCACCAGGAAGTGTCTGGACGCCTGTTATTTACAAACCTTCTGAACTGCCGTATTTCTTATCCCCTTCACTATGACAAACCCCTTGAATTCCTGCAGTCTGCCTTTGATGTTCAGTCACAATTAGCCCCAAATGCAGACAAGTCAAAACTCATGCTGTTTTGAAATGTTAAAAAGTTAAGATGCACTCTTCCTAAGGGCTCAACTGCCCAAGGGATTGAAATTGAATTGGTCACAGCATATAGATATAGGTGTTATTATTGATCCAAACTTGTCATTTAAATGACATGTTGCTAGGTCGTTTAAAAACTGGAACCTATTTTATGCATTATAACTGTTTTCATATTGGTTTTTGACTAGATGCTGTGCTCACTGACTTGATGTGGCTGTTCTCTTTTTTATATTTATTGTTGTAATAATGTTTATGCTACCCATACCCTTTAATCTCAATGACACTTTTACCTGGTTAAATAAAGGATATATATACATATTAAACAGGTCAGTATGGCTATGTTCATCATGATGGTATAATGCTGTAAAATCAATTACATTTCAAATTGTTTTTGAAATCATGGACGTCGTGTCCCCTGAGCCAAAGAGGAAAAGGACCATCCAGATTGTTTCAGCTCAAAGTTCAAATGCCAGCCTCTGTGATAGTATGGGGGTGTGTTAGTGCCCATGGCATCATGGGTAACTTGCACATCTGTGAAGGCCCCATTAAAGCTGAAAGGTACATACAGGTTCAAGTAACGTCTTTTCAGGGACGTCCCTGCTCATTTCAGCTAGACAACACCTTGCCACACTGTACGAGTGTGGGTACTAGACTGTTTTTATTCCTACACCCAAGGGTAAAAAAAAAAAAACATGGTTACTTCACTGTTCACCAAATATGGAAGTGAACAACCCCAAACTGGCCTGGAAGTCGGCGTTTTTACTTCAGTCATTGTTTCATGTCAAAAAACTGACTTTGTAAGAAACATTATCTAAACTGATGGTGGATCAGATGATCAGAGATACAATCTATGCACACACAAAGAGTGCTTTGGAGCTCGCTGAATCCCTGGGGAGAGAACTCATTCTTGGAAGCTGCTGTGGAGACACTTGCGATCAGAGACAATGACATCAGTGTGAATGATGTCACTCTGTGGAGAAAGTCAGTTTGGTTCTAGAGAGGAAGACGAGGATAACAGTCTCCTCCCGTCAATGCCTCCACTCACTCAGTGTTTCAGCCACTTGACGAGGGAGATCTAATTAATTGGCTCAGTGACAGCAGCCTGCTGCCAGGCCCCCAGCGTGACCTTAAAATGGGGACGTGGACTAAGAATAAATGATAGTCTAGCTAGCTTCAGAATGAGATAATTCAACATAATTAATAACCATTATTTTACAAGTGCGCACAGCTGCACCCTATAAGTCTGCCACCTTGTTAGTCTAACGTCACTTACTTCTTTTAAGGTGGTAGGTCATGTTCGTCTAACGTTACTTACATGTTTAAGGTGGTAGGTCATGTTTGTCTTAACGTTGCGTACATGTTTTAAGGTGGTAGGTCATGTTCGTCTAACGTTACTTACATGTTTAAGGTGGTAGGACATGTTTGTCTAATGTCACTTACTTCTTTTAAGGTGGTAGGTCATGTTCGTCTAAAGTTACTTACATGTTTAAGGTGGTAGGTCATGTTTGTCTAACGTTGCTTACATGTTTTAAGGTGGTAGGTCATGTTGGTCTAACGTTACTTACATGTTTATGGTGGTAGGACATGTTTGTCTAACGTCACTTACTTCTTTTAAGGTGGGAGGTCATGTTAGTCGTGGACGAGCGACCTTCTTGGGGTCATCCTTGTTCTTTTCAAAGTGATCCCATATTTTAGACGTCTTTGCCAACATGATTGGCTATTAATTGTTAATTGTCTAACCGCGATGTCAAAGGGACCTGGACCGTGTTAAAAAAAACAAAACACTGACAGTTACTGAGTGTCACGACTTCCTGTATCTGGCCCTTCAAATTAAAAGCCCTCCAGCATTTAAGGCCAGACGCCAGTTACATAGATTTTCCCTTAATTTTGACAAGACACAACTAAAACATTTTTTTTTTCTGCGACCAATGAACCAATGAAATTTGGTCGGCTGTTTGGGGGCAGCCCTAATATTTTGATGTTGTCTTAAAGATTTGTAGGCATAAACTTCTCAGAATACTATATATATACTGTATATATATTACTTAGTTTTTGCTCATTCTCAGTAGTCCTGATGTCAGAAAAGCACTTGTACAGCACAAATAAGTGACCTGCTTTGTGCTGTAGGGAAATCATACCATAAATCAATTCTCAGTAGAAATTGTATTATGTTATGTTACAGTCATGTTAGTGTGTCAAAAGCTGTTACTGGCACACAAAAAAAATGCCAGTAACAGCCTGGCAAGAAATACAGCTGTCTAACCAGTCATGAATTGTTGCTGCTGACTGAAGGAGAACATGACTTTAGAACTTTCAAGTACTGTATAGACTCAACTACTGTTCGTTAACTGTCACCATACAGGATTACGAGCAGTGCTGTACAAAAAATAGTTTTTCTGCTTTCACATGCAGAATCTGGAGGCAGATTTGGACGGTCCCATCACTGTATCCCAAAGGCCAGGCTGACGTGTTTAAATAGCTTGTTTTGTCCGACCAACTATTGTCAGTTTGAGATATTCAGTTCAACTAAGGCCGGGCGATGTGACAATTTACATAATCATAATCAATGTTCAAAAACAAGCAGTCGAAATGGGTTAAAGCAATATTTACATCATTTGGACGACACTTTACATTCAGATGCTTAAACATTATGTTCAGAGAATACAATGATTTGTAAATTCAGTATCAACCTATATTCAATTGAATACACCACAAAGACCAGATATTTAATGTCCAAACTGATAAACTTTATTGTTCTTTTGCAAATATTCACTCATTTTGAATTTGATGCCTGCTGTCGAAGAACGTGCTGTCGTGCTTGTTGCCCCTGTCCCAGACAGGGAAAAGACTGGGAAAGTTGAGGACTTCTCCAAAAACACCTGTTTGGATCATTCCACAGGTGAACGGGTTCATTGGAAACAGGTGAGTGTCATGATTGGGTATAAAAGGAGCATCACTGAAAGACTCAGTCGTTCACAATCAAGGATGGGAGGTTCACCACTTTGTGAACAACTGTGTGAGCAAATAGTCCGACAATTAAAAATAACGTCTCTAAACGTACAATTGCAACTAATATAGGGATTTCATCATCTACAGTCCATAATATCATCTAGGGAATCAGAGAATCTGGAGAAATCTCTGCACGTAAGGCTGAAAACCAACATTGATCCCTCAGGCGTCACTGCATTAAAAACCAACATCATTCTGTAAAGGATATTACCACGTGGGCTCAGGAACACTGAGGACAAAACCGTTGTCAGTTCACACAGTTCGTTTCTACATCTTCAAGTGCAAGTTAAAACCCTACCATGCAAAGTGAAAGTCATATATCAACAACACCCAGAAACACAGCAGGCTTCTCTGGGACCGAGCTCGTCTGAGACAGACTGACGTAAAGTGGAAAAGTGTGCTGTGGTCTGAAGAGTCCACATTTCAACAGTCCACATCGTGTCCTCTGAGCCAAAGAGGAAAAGGAAGTTCCAGATCGTTTCAGCGTAAAGTTCAGAAGCCAGCATCTGTGATGGTACAGGGGTGTGTTAGTGCCCATGGCATCATGGGTAACTTGAACATCTGTGAAGGCCCCATTAATGCTGAAAGGTACATACAGGTTTTGGAGCAACATATGCTTCCATCTAAGCAACGTCTTTTTCAGGGACGTCCCTGCTTATTTCAGGAGGACAAAGCCAGGACACATTCTGTACGTGTTCCAACAGTGTGACTTCATAGTAAAAGAGTGCAGGTACTAGACTGACCTGTCTGCAGTCCAGACCTAACCTGACTCTCGCCAGATGAACTTCGTTCCGCCTTGCTTACCTCATCCATCTGGGATCTCTCCACTGGGAAGTGATTTCAGGAGGCTGGGCCTTATCAAAAATCCTATAAAAGCATATGATTGGATAAACCATATGTTGGTCATCTTTCATGGCGTGCTACTTCAACCACTCACATGGAAACCAACCCGTGACGCTGATGAGTGACGCAGGGTAAAGTCAAACAGAACAGTCGATATTGTGTCCACCAACAAAAGCCTTCAGAGTCATTCTCTGGTGTTCTTTTAATGAAGAAAGATTCTCTAGATTGGACAACACGGATTAAATAGTAGCATCGATCACCACCTGAAATCACTTTCATATGGAGCGATCCCAGATGGTTAAGTTGGGTTCCCAGATGCTTATAGAGTGTTGTTCAAAGGAAAGGTGATGAAACACAGTGGTAACCATGTCTCTGTCCCAGCTTTTTTGGAATGTGTTGTGGGCATCAAATTCAAAATGAGTGAATTTTTGCAACAACAAAAAAAAAAATCTTGTCTTTGTAGTGCATTCAATTAAATATAGGTTGAAAACGATTTGCAGGTCATTGAATTCTGTTTGTATTTACGACTTACACAAGGTCCCAACTTCATTAAAATTAGGCTCTGTATATCAGAATAGACGATTTTGTCCGTATCAACCAGCCCTAATTTGACCCACAAAAGAAGTTTCAGATTAATATAATTATATCAGCTCTAGTTAGCTCCATATTTGCATAATATTTGGAAGCTTTGAAGGTCAAACTTAGGCTCCAACTGACAATTTTCAATTGCTCTGTCAATAAAAGGTCAGAAAATAATAAAAATCATCATTTCACATCTTCAAAGCAAATCCTCATATTGTAGAATCTTTGAAATGAAGCAAACAGCAGCTGGTATCCATGCATTCGAGCATGGCATGATGAAGGTTTGATAACTGAAGAAAAAATTAAAAAATTGTTTTAATGGTGTCACTTTAACCTGAGATAAATTTTGTTCCTTTACTACATATGTATAGTAACTTAATATTAACCTGTCTTTCTGATGTCATTGTTGTGCAGGAGAGACAGTTGAAGAACAGAGGAGGAAGATGCAGACCATGAACATCGCACAGCCATCCACAAACGTCATAGTGCAGCCCTCAAGGGTGAGCTTGTTGAGCTTTTCAGTTCCCTATGTGAAGTTTACCCTGTGGCTTATGGAACTCCATAATCGGAGCAATAAAAGGTAGAAAACATTGCTTCCATAGCAGGAATCAGTCAGGAAGCCTTGTTTTGCTTCATATACTGAATGGTTCAGCTTTGAGGCCAGTAGCTGTGAGTATCCCAGCTGGCCTTGTCCTGCATACTCAGTCTCCACTGCTGTCATGTCGACAGGTGCTGGGGGCTAAGGCAGAGCAAGCGTGCCAAAATGGGCCACTACCATTCACCACGCTGGCTTTAAAAGTGCGCTGAGACAGAAGCCTCCAAAGAGTTCTGCTGGCCCTCAGATACTTAAAGGTTGAATATGGAGAATGAGCAGAACACCGGCATCTAGTGTCTCAAGATCGTAGTTGCAGCAACAAAAAATAATTCCAGCATTTGGGTTGCCAGGTTCATTGCCGCATTGCCGAGTGTGTCATGCGAGGAGACAGGAGACCGGAGCCTGTTTGAACCCATCCCCTCCGGCAAATCACACCATAAAAACAAGTACTGCAGAGGACTTTGACTGACAGTTAGCGTCATCCATTAGCTTTAGCCATTTCAGCTAAGTAAGGATGAAGGTGATGTTAGCGATCAAGGAGAAACGTAGCCATTTGGGGGTGCGTTTGAATGGCGTTTCTCTCCTTTCTCTCAGTCCATGGAGTGAATGCTTGGCCGATACTGACTCTGGTTTTTGCCCTTCTCCGCTCACTCAGCTGCTGGGACAAAGAAGCAGCTGCAGGATTGGCAAACTCCATTTCACCCAGTGCCAGCCTTCAGTAGCTGCACCCAACAACAGACAACCCTGGCAACTAGCAACGCCCAACGCTATACGCTGCTACCATGGAAACAGAATGGGACAGAAAGTCATTGTCAAACCCGTCAAAAAAATATTTCAAAATATTAATTCAGACTAAATACTGTATATTTTTAATGGAAAAGCAATACTTTTATTCTATACCCCTGTAAATGCCCCATGGGTGTATTCTTTTTTTTTAAATATAGCTTTTAATCTTAAATATAGCTTTAAGATTCTACATATTCATCCTTTAATAATTTAGTGCTAATTGTTCGGTTTCTGATTAAGGACATTTTTGGGCACAGTGCACACACATTTGTCCATATGGCATCCTGGAGCCACCACATGTCACACAGTTAGTGAGTGGTTTTAATCACATGGTGCAACAGGAAGCACTGACATGCAGCAGCAGCAGCACTGTAACTCCAGAGCTTATATAGTCCATACACATACTTCCAAACACAGATACAGTTGAGGACACAATTATTAGCCCCCCTATGAAATTTAAAGTTTGTTCCAAATTTTCCCATGTGCTTTTTTAACAGACAAGACAGCAAGACATTTTCAACATAGCATTTCTAAACATACTAGTTAGAAATAAGCATAACTTATTTCTATTTGCACACAATAACATAACTATTTCAGAAAAAAACTAAAATTAGAAGGGTCAATATTATTACCCCCCTTAGGAACTGACCTTTTTAGTGAGTCATAGCACCGACCACTACTCATGCTTGAACTTTGTATTGCTCAAAGCTTGTAAAATAAAGTTAAAACTGAGGGTTATCTCCCAATATACACACAGTAGAAAAAATTCAGCAAGGTTTTGAGCTGCCACTTGAGAAAGCACCATGCCAAAAAAACAAAATAAATCAGTTAAGACTTGCTCACAAAGCAGGATAAGTATATACAAAGTTATCACAGCGTTTCCAAGTATCATGAACTGGAGTGAGAAGTAGCATCAAGAAATTCAAAGAGAGCCACACAGTACAGATCAAGCCTGGCAGAGGTAGAAAGTGAAAGATTTCAAAGACCCTGGAAAGAAAACTAGAAAAACTGCTAAGACACTAGTGAGTAACTTAGCCAAGTTGGGAATTGTAGTCTCAAAGAAGACAATCACCAGATGTATATGGGTAGTTGAGCGTCAGTTGAGTAGACTGTCTCTAATGTGGACAAGAGTCACATACCTCCACATACCCTGTTCTCACTGCTACAAGAATGTGGACATGTGCTACCTGATCCACCTCCCAATGTGGTTTCCAATGCGTCCTCAATGTGTCCTGAGAGTGTTTTTACCTGTACTTAGAGCTGTCCACTTGTGACAGATCACTCAGGATGGATGCTGATACCAGGTGAAAAGAGCCCCTTAGGGCATTGTCGTCTGGATGGCGAAACCACATACTTTAACGATGCCATCATCTTCCCACCTCTGACCTCTAACCCTGTGGTGTCACATAACAACAACAGTGCTGCTGCGTGAGAGGAGAGAGAGGAACCCATACACTGTTAACTGAACTGGACTCTGAGCCACATGCATGGGCATGAATTAGAAATACTTTTATCTGTTGCTCTAAATAAGGAGCTAAACTGCTCTCTGGTTTCTTTTTCGAAATCAAGTTCTAAGAAGGTGTGAAAAGTCTCTAAATGTAGTGAGAAAGTGGTGCCTGTGAGTGCTTTGGGACGGGGAAGGGGCTCCCAGCAGCACCCTCTGCTCGTTGAGGACACTAACTGCAGAGTGATTGGTGCATCAGAGTCCAAAACAGCACAAAAGTCTCCACTAACACCAGAAACAGGGACACATTTCTCTCTAGGATGGAGGAGAATTTGGGAAGTCTCCAGATTGGGAGAGAAACTTGCGGTGTTTGTATTCTCCACAGCGTCTCCCCGTCTCTTCTTCTCTGTTGTTGGTGTATTTCTGTGGCAGTTACAGCTCCACATCCAGGCCTGGCATGTGTACTACATGCCAGTTAACCCGGCTAAGAGCGACATGTGCGCTTTTAGCCAGGTTAACTGGTTTCGTGTGAACGCAGATATTTCTTGAGCCGAGGCCGTTAGGACGGAAAGTTTTTTAACAACAACGGAGAAACAAAAAGGTTGTTTTCGATCGTGTGGACGTGCCCAACTGTCACATCCCACATGTACAAGTACTGAACAACAACAACACCAACAGAGGAGAAATGAATCCTGCTGGACTCTCTATATATCTGTCCTCTCTCCCTCTGTGCTGCATCCAGAGCAGCAACTCTGACGTATTGTACCAACATTTTAACTTTAACGCGAGGGAAGTAACAATAGACTGAACTCATGATTCACTACAATTCAGGATACTGAGACAAAATGAGATTGAAAACAAATCAGAGTGAATAACATAATTTATTAAAATCTACAAAATCTATTTTCTCTTTAGGCCTGCCACTAAGGACTAATTTCCATTGATTAATCCTGCGACCATTTTATCGATTTAATCTAAACTATTTATTTTTCCAAATAATCTAATTGATTTTTCCATTTAGTCCATGTTCATTTTATTTTGACAAACTGTATGTTATTGTATGACGCACAAAGTTAAAGTGAACACCTGTTTACAGATTCAAATGTAAGACCGTAGGTTCAAACTGGAGTGTTCTGGAGTTTTGCAGATTACAGATAGACAGAAAGACGCCCACACTCCCACAGATTTCTCTCTTTATAGTTAAATAGAATCTCTGCGTTGCAGACCATTACAGAAAACAAGACCTGGGAGCCTGTTGCTCCACCCTCCATGAGCTGCAGTCCCAAAGGAAACCTCTGCCTCTTAATTGCAGAGGAATAACCATTTCCTGTAACAACATCTTCTCTGCATTTAGTCTCACATCTGCCTCTAATTACACACTAAAGCACACAACCAAGTCCCAAATCTGCCACTCTGGATGAATTTCATATGAAGGCAGTTCATGCTACAAGAAAAGGCTGACACAGCTACTTAGAAGGAACCTTTTTGTGAAATACCTCGCCCACATTAGACTTAGTAATGAGGAAACCTCAGTCCCAATGAAAAGCAGTACGTAGAAGAACATTTCTCTCTTCAAAGGAGAGAAGTGAAGGCCAGTGTCAGCACTCTCAAGATTTTTTAAATGTAATTTTAACATCAATATTAATTTAAATATGTAAATCTTTGATACCACACCAGCACAGTGCCAAGCAGTCTCTGGGAATAACCACTGTACTTTTCACAAAACATTGTTAAAAGTCCAATTATTTTCTATTTTAATTATTGGAGCTTCAAGAATGTCTGATTCCACAGTGGGACAACAGAAAAAAATGTGTTTTCATGTTTGATATCAGAATCAACAAGAATTTATGTTGTGTGATCACCAGGGCCTGAAGTGAACTTTTTTTGTTACCTGCCAAAATTGTACAGATTCCACATGAAAGTGCTGTTGATTTATTAACCAACTTAATCTCATTAATGACTAGAATGACTTCCAGCTGTGTCTGAGCTGGTGTGGCAGCATTTAGAATAGAAAAGAACAGAAATACAAACAGCCAATCATCTCACGGATAGGCTCATTTATTTAGTTAACACCCAACTGCAATCCATTAGTCACTGTTTCTCTGTCACTGTCGTGTCATGAGATACCCAGGTTCAACATTAACATTACATTTATAACAAATGACTTAAGTTTATGTTGCTTTTCAACATAAGACATGTTTGGACTATTTTGACTGAAAAACATTTAGATTATTAGAACAATAACAATCATAATGAACATAAACCAAACTACATTACACTGTAATGTGGAGGTCAGACACTGATTGAAAAACCCTTTCACAGAACACAGAGCAGGGCTATTCAATTGGCGGCCCCCGGGCTGGATCGGCCCACGGGGGAATATTTCCTGGTCCTTTGAGTAGAAGCCTGTGTGAAAAGTAATTCATGACCGATGTCCTTTCTCATATCCGTCTCAGCACTACCGCCTCAGCGCGTCAAATCCTGGCGCGCTGGGAGACTTGCTCCATGCGCTCCCTGTAGGCGAGGGTTTCTGAATCCTCTTGGCAAAAGCGTGCTAAGCTCTGCTCTGTTGTTGTTGTTGTTAAATCCGTGGTTAAATCACCACATCAATGTCTCTTTCTACTGTGAAAAGAAAAGAAGTACAAAATCACAAGGTAGAATAAGAAGAATGAGCAAATGTGTATCTAAAAGTAATAAACATCTCAAGACTGCAAACTGACATTAACTCTGTCTTCTTTTCCTCACAGTCATCCTGTACAGTTCCAGTTCAACCTATCAACACAAATCCCCCTACAGCTTTACCTACCACAGTGCCAACAGCAATGGAAGCTGCTTCAACTCTCCCAGACCTCCTTGGAGACGTCCCCTTCACTCTGGCTCCCCATGTCATGGCCATGCAGGCAGGGCTCCCCCTAATTCCCGATGTGCTTCTGTCCCGGGACATAAACTATAACCTGGCTCATTTTCAGTATGACTTCACTTTAGAGAACTCTGTGCTTCAGAACGTCTAGTTTGATAGAATTTTAATATCAAGATTTGCATCAGGAGTTCACACTGTGGGGAACTTGGCTGAGTGTTGTTGTTTATTTGAGAGGTTCCAGCCCTACACCATATTGAAAGAGCAAATGTGATTCTCTAGCATTGTGAAAAAGTAAAAGCTCACAAAATGACATTAAACATAAAATAATGAGAAGATAGAACTGCAAAGCATACAAATTCTGGGAACTCCATCATTTTTTCTGTTTTCAATTTAGAACAATTTAAATGGAATTAGGCTTATAATACATTGTAAAAGACACAAGGAAACAATGACATTTCACTGGCTGTGCAACTGATGACAGTGAAAAGTTGTGCAGCTTTATAGGCACCGGATGGACTTGTCATTAATGAGATGGGCCTGGTCATAGTTGGTTCACTGTCAAGTCCTCAGGCACACTTCAGATACAATGAAGTAGGGTTTGTTACTACTTTTGAGCAGTTATAACTTTGCACTCATCAAGGAATGTGCTGACATCTTACAAAAAGAGATAAAGACAAGAATGAACACCCTTGAAATGTTGGTGCCTAGTGAGTAAAGTAAGTACGGTTGGTCAAAGCTGAACCAATATGTTGGGCAATAAACTGCGGTGGATGGTTTACAATGACATCCGGTTTAAGGCCGTTTTGTTGTGTAATGCTTGGGTTGGGTTCATGTTATTTTTTTCAAATGTATTTTATTAGGAATTTCTCTAACTGTGCCAATCTTCTGAATCTGTTTGTCATTTGTTGCAAGAAGATAACGCAAAACAGACAGTTTTAGCCAATGCATTGCATTTATTTACCAAACTGACAGTAAAGCGTAGGTATAGATTGAGGTCTCCGTTGTTGGGTTTGGTCTTAAAGACCCGGGTATGAGCCAGGCTCAGATCTTAGTTTTGGGTCTACTGACTGATCATGTTTCCTGCCCTGTCAGACTTTTTAGTGATGCATCTGTTTTACCAGATCTTAACAGTTAAGTTGAAGAATACAATACGTTTATTACAGCTATGAATGGTGGTCAACACTATAAAAATAAAATCCCAGTTGTACTAAATTGAAATGATCCTTTAATTGAAGGTTGATATTGTATTGCATAGGCTTCAGGTCATTAGAGGATGTGGCACCTTGATGATCGAGCAATAACTTTAATCAAAGCTTAGTACGTGGACAATAAAAACCTCCCATTGAGTTAAACCCAAGTATTCGATAGATCTCAACAGTGAAAGGCCACTTTTTGAACGGCTCCGGTTAAGGAAGGAATTTTCACGTTCATCTCTCCATTTATGTTTCAGGAAATCCTTATATTAAGGGCCTGGAACCAAGCCAACCAATCACGAGATGAACCGTGACCATAAAGCATTTGATTCGGTGCAAAAACTAATTTTGGGGACGGCTCTTGCTGAGTGGTTAGAGCGCTTGCCCAAAGTAGTGGCCACAGGTCCGACTCCAACCTGCCGCCCTTTGCTGCATGTCTCCCCGCCTCTCTCACCCCATTTCCTGTCTGTCCTATATAATAAAGGCTTAAAAACTGCCCCAAAAAATCTTTAAAAAAAACTAATTTGGAAAGCGGATGACAAGGCAAAGGGAAGAGACTAAATAAACAACCGTTGAGTTTAGTGGTAGCCATTCATGGTTAGAAGTTTGTGCGTTTGGTAAATATTTCCATGGGAACTGTGAGCTCCACCAATGAAATGGTGCATTTCATTAACCCCCCCCAAGTGGGAAGTGGGAATGACATCACGCCCGAGTTGACTGCGTTTCTGTTATAAAGTCGGAAAACCCTTACATTGAGCGTCTTAGCCAGGTTAGCCATTGTTAGCATACCAGCTGATAACAATGCATTATGCTGTATTTTGTGCTTACACACATTGTAGCAATATGTCCACAGAGGAAAGATGAACAGTACCGTGTTTACGATTATTTCGGCTTCCAACATCAACTGGAATACAGCAAGAGACAATTAATGTTTTGAATATTTCCCAACTGCTATTCCCTTCCAATCGTCACCATGTTTGAGTTTGCTCCTTGATTGTGGCCTTCCTTTTGATCCTCCATAGTCTACTGCCAGCATTACTTAACTGTATCATTTATTCTGTCAGCATTTCCTATAAGTCTTAGCGTTTTTGTGTTTATAGCACACATTTTAATTAATATGTAGTCAGATATACAACCATTAGATATGAATTTGCATGCAGTGCCCATAGAAAGTCATGATACCCTTTTGAAAAAGTCCCTTTTTTTGTCTTACAGGCTGAAATGATAATACATAAAATCTGTAATTTTGCAGCTTTATTTTCACATTTTCCTTACAACATTCAAGTTAATTTTTTTTTTCTAAAAGTAATAAAAACTGAAAAAAAACTGAATATCAGGGTTGGAAAAGTGATGAGTCCCCAGATGTAATCCTTTGTGGAGGCACCTTTTGCTTTAATTACAGCATCAGTCTGTCAGTCTGTCTCTACCAGCTTTGTGCACCTAGATTGGAGAATATTTCCCCATTCTTCCTGCAGAACTGTTGGAGTTCAGACCGATTCTGTGGTGAGCACTGATCGACTGACTCTTCAAGTCCTTCCACAGATGTTCTGTAGGATTCAGGTCAGGGCTCTGACTGGGCCACTGTCGGACATTCACCTTCCTGTCCTTTAGCCACTGTGTTGTTTTTATGGAGGTGTGTTTTGGGTCGTTGTCATGCTGGAAGGTGAACCACCTGCCCATTTTCAAGTGTCTAACAGACAACTGAAGGTTTTCCTCAAGAATTTGGGTAGACTTGGCAGCATCCATTTTCCCTTCAGTCCTGACAAATTTTTCAGAAATTTAGAAAAAAAAATTCACTTGAAAATAACGCTGTAAAAATAAGACATTTCTGTGTTATCCTTTCAAACTGTAAGCCAAATGACCATTTCAAAAAGGTATGATGACTATAGGCACTGTAAAGTCACTTGCTATTGTTTGTGTTTTAAGTGTCTGGGCTTCACCATGCACAAAATGCTTTGTCTAGAAGTCACCAAAGGGGTTGGTCATGGATTGTGACGTACTGTAATTCTCAAATAGCTGAGCCTTTATTTTCCTCAATGGAAATCTCAGCATTTGCTCTATATTTAACCGTGCCCGTATTTAAAAAAAAATTTGATCTTCCCACTAGGAGGACTCCTGAATAGCCCTATAAGTTCCTCAATAAGAGTCTCCTCTTAAAAACTCTTCACAAAGCTGCAGAGACGGAGACAACTCCCCCAATGTCATTAAAGGTTTGAAAATGTTTACGCAATTACAAGGTGGGTTTTCCACAGCAGCCGTTTAAGGATTGTTTGTGATTTGCTCTCAGTGAGTTAGGGCGCACTCACACTGTCCATCCGTACCAATGACGTCAGAACCACCGTAGGCCTCATGCTCGTACAGGTGCGCATGCTCGTGCTCGTACATGTGCAAACATGCTTAACAAAAGCCCTCCTCTCCTAAACGGGCCGTGGCGTTTGACCACTCTCACTGGTCAAGCGAATTAGACTTTAGCCATGAAACGTGCTTGGGCAAAGTACGGAAGGACAGTGTGAGTGCGCCCTTAGGAGTCTACTAACTTTCCCCAGAGTAGGGGGAAGCTTTTAGCGCTAAAACACTTTGACTAAAAATGTAGGTGTCCTAAAATTAGGACTGAAAATCAGAATCAGAAATACTTTAATAATGCCAGGGGGAATTGTTTTTGTTTCAAACTCCAGCTTTACAAACAACACATTTAACGACAAGAGAAGTATAAAACAGTATATATATATATATAAAATATAAAAAATTACAATGGTAATGTACTGTATATACAGATCAAAAGTACTGTAAAAAAGTGAACACCAATTTTTTTTTTTTTTAGAATTTCTCCCAAATCACCAAGTTAGGAGCTACATTTAGCATTAAGATGTTTTGGGAATAAAGGCCTTGTTGTCTTGATGAATTCATGATGCAATACCTTTCAGCAGCAACTACTCAGTTTCTCCAAACTGAAAAAGTTTTCATTCACTTGAATGTCCAGCCCCTGCTACTTTGCCCTTTTTTGATTGATGTAAAAAAACTCAGCAGAGTGATGTGTATGAGCTGACTCTGTCATCCTGATGGAATCAGTGCTGGTTAGATCCACATCATGCTGAGCTTACCAGAGCAGTTCTCCTGAAGGTAATTCCAGGTCCTCCACTGACCCAGGCTTTATCAAAACATGGCCTCTTTTCTTGGCCATTATTTGAATAAAACATTTTTTTTTTTTGAGAATTTTTGGTTCTGACATAAACCAAGTTACGATCTCTTCCCATTTATTGCTGTTAAACACAAAAAAATACAGGGGGCTTAACTCCATTATTATCTGTAGTTCTTGATTAGATTGATGTGTGTGTTCTGGTTTGAATGATCATCTCAACAGATTATGAAGGGGGCTCAATTGCCATCTTTACTGGGGTGATTTTTTGATTGTAAATATGAGCTTCTACAATTAGCATATAATTTAAGAGAAGAGGGAAAACATTTATATAGCCATGGTTTGAAGGGGGAACTTACCAAATATTGTGTTTGTACCTTTTGATTGCTTGTACATAATCAAATTTGGTCACTTCTAACCTGCTGTGCCTTTAATATACAGTCAATATACATTTCAAATGTTCTTCTCGCAGTAAGCATTTAGCCCCCTGGTAACTCCCACTGAAATATTCCTCTTAAACCATCTTTTCCCCTGAGTATGTATCAGTGGATGCTGGTAATGTATTCGTTAAGTTGGTTGTAACTTTGGACTGCAAATTAATTTACAAAATAAATTTGAAAAGCAATTTGGTTGTCTCAGTGTATGAGTGAAATGTTTTATCATTGATTATACTGTGTTAACTTAATTCATCCATCCATCTTCAACCTCTTGTCCCTATTGGGGTCGTGAGGGGGCTGGAGCCGATCCCAGCTGACATCAGGCATGAGGCGGGGTCCACCCTAGACAGGACACCAGTCTATCACAGGGCACATAGAGACAAACATAGACAGACAACCATTCACACCTACGGGCAATTTAGAGTCATCAATGAACACCTGCATGTCTTTGGACTGTGGGAGGAAGCTGGAGAACCAGGAGAGAACCCACACAGACACAGGGAGAACATGCAAACTCCACACAGAAGGGTCCCAGTCGGGATTCAAACTAGTAACCCTCGTGCTAACCACCTTACCACCGCTTATATATTATAATTTAATGATTGACATTTTCACTCTGTTATTATACAGGTTACAGGTTTCCGAAATACACACATGCATGATATATACATGCAATTAATGGAGAGATGTCAGAGCTCAGCGCCCCAAGCAGTTGGGGGTTCAGCAACAGCACCCAGTGCCCAGGAGATGAACTGGCCAGCCAAGCTAGCAAACTAGCATGTACTGTATGCAATGCAGGTAATAATGCGATGTGTAGTTTTCTGTCCCGTGACCTGGACTCAAGTCAGACTCTTCAGGAATCTGATGACTTTAAGGCCATAAACAGAAACATGCAAAACATTTGCTGGAAAAGCCGACTGTGTCACGCTGGAACTCTCTTCTTTTTAAATGTCTGCCTAAAAGTAATATCTACAAAGTTTTAAAAGTATTCTTTATGTTTGTATAATTGCTCAATGGTAAAGGGCACAGAATATTTATGTATGGACAAACACAAGGTGTAGGACATGGACATGACATGGGACTTGTTAGCTTTCATTTGTGGTCTTAATGTGAGACTTCATCTCTTTGGATTTACCTGGCTTGATTTGAGACCTGATTTTGGACTTGTTCTTGATACAAGCTTAGACTGGATTTACCGGTCTTGATCTAGCAATTGCTAGCTTTGACTTAAGACATGTTAGCCTTGATTTAAGATTTAATGGTCTCAATTGTGGCTGGAGTCTCTTAGGACTTGTTGATCTCCACTTGAGGCTTGTTGCCTTGATTTTGGACTTGTTGATCTTGACTTTGGACATGTTCTTGTCCCTACTTGACATTCTATAGCTAAACCTGGATATTTACTTGCGACTTACTGAACAATGACTTTACCCCACAGCTGGAATGTGGCCTCTCTGTACACACTTTAACAATGATGCATTGCTGTTGTTTTTCTTTATTTAGCATGGAGGGGGAAAAAAGCAATTATTCCCAGTTATGTTGTAGGATCATGTTCAAACTTAGGCTACAAACATCACCATGTTAACACACCACTTCCTCGTACTGTTTGGCTGGTTCTTTACAGTATTAAGTGAACATTGATCACCTAGATTACCCTTGGTGTGTAACTACAAATTCCCCCTGTGTATAAATATAAATATTAAATATGTATAAGTTTAAAAAAAGGTCACTCTCTTCAATACACCCCATGTGTTGCCTTTAGATAGGATTCAAATTTTACACACAAGTTGTAATGTTATGTATCATGCTGTTTAAATGCACAGTCATTAAAGGTATATCACCGTATGGCCTCTATGTGGTGGTCCCCAACCAATCGCAAGACATTATCGTATCCAGGAAGTAGCCAGCACCAATCAGAAAGTAGTCGTTGGGGATTGCTCCCACCCACGGTCCAACCTCTTCTGTCAGTAGTTTCAGTGTCAACAGATAACTGCTGTTTAGTGAATTGGAATAATGTTCGTGAGTCAGGAGTTGTGTACAAAGTTGACCAACTTGTCAGAGTAACGCGTTGATAACCTCTTTTAGGCAGAAAGCTGGTGAAAAGTTGCTGTTTGTGTTTATACTCAGACACGGAAAGGAAGCGGGGAAGCGGGAAATGTAAAGTGGAGCATGTTCGGGGCTGGACGTCGTGAACGAACACCCTTCAGAGACGTCGGCAGTTAGTTAGATGGGAAGCGAACACTCGTGTGCTGTAAAACAACCGTAAAGTTCGGCTGTGAGCGGTTCAACAGGACGCTGTACTTTTAGTGTTACATAAACAACTTGATGAACTGGTCATGTCAGCATCATCCCCAGAAGCAGCCAGCTCATCCCTGCAGCGGGTGAAACACAGAGGCTCCCCAACAGCCCCCTGCTCCTCATGTAGCACCATCGCCACCGCCTCGGTCCGGTTGCAGCCTATTCGCGCCACGGTGCCGTACCAGCTTCTGCGTGGAAATGAGCACAGCCCAACCCGCTCT
The DNA here is from genome assembly GCF_963691815.1 of Echiichthys vipera. Classification (NCBI taxonomy): domain Eukaryota; kingdom Metazoa; phylum Chordata; class Actinopteri; order Perciformes; family Trachinidae; genus Echiichthys; species Echiichthys vipera. Next base: position 4,755,166 of record NC_139838.1, on the reverse strand, counting down.
GCTTCCTGCTCTTTCTCAGTAGCCGGGAGCAACACAGAACCGACGACGTCCCGTCGCTCCAGTCCCGCCAACCCGGGTGAAAGCGACTCTGACAGCAGGCTGGTCCCCAGGCAGAGGCTTTCACCGCCGGACAGCAGGAGCTCACCGGAACGCTCTCCCTTCTCACCTGTTTCCAAAGGTAATTTCACCCCAGTGTATATTTAGCGCACCCATCTTCGTTAAGATAGCTCGGTGCTAACTTATGCTAAGTGTCGTTCTGTCTCGTCGGACCGTAATGCCAAGCCAGCTTGACAAATCGGGCAATTGTACGGTTTCGGCGGTGAATGAACACTATACGTGCACTAAAAATGAGAACCAAGATTGTTTATGAACAAATACCGTCTGCTCTTATGTTCGGCGTATTTGTAGTTAAATATCCGTCATTACATTTAAATACAAATCTCAACATTACAATTTACCCCTTCATTCGCCATTGGCGCTGCGCTGTGTTTTGGTGTGAAAAGATAGTGGAGATTAATGGCGAAGCGGCTCATATTATTGCATTTTTAATTGAAGTGAGCGCAGTTTTGTAGATTAAATGTTCCCCGAATTGTAAAACGGACCGACATTGTTAAGACAAAAGCTGTAAGTAATTTTTTGAGCATGTTTAATCCTCCTGATAAGTCAGACCACCTGAAAATGTCAAACTTTCCACTGCGAGGTTCAATCTAGCGAGCCGCCGTGCGTTGCTACGATTTAACGAGCCACATCGGGGAGAGATGCTAGGCTATTTGGCTAGCTTTCTAATTCTAATTGGGTCATAATGCACCAGGGAGCTGATATTTGACGCTATGGAGAAGGTATCTAACACAATAAATAATCTATATTCCTACAGTGGCTCCCGAAGCCATGTTTGAATTTCTATCATAATATCAGTGAATGTTTAGCACACCAGCTTAGCCTGTCTCGGTGTATTACTCCAGTGTCTTGCACTTGCGGTTTAAACTGAGTAAGTTAATGCAGTTGTTATTACATTACATTGGCATCACCCTTGCTACGACGAGGTAAACATGTGAGGACATGGATGCCTGTGATGATGATGATGCAGATCCTCTGTCGGAGATAAACAGGGCTCACTGATCCACATTATACGGATGATTAGACAGATTTTCTGACTCTGCCACGAACACTTGAATCTTAGTATTAATTCGTTACATTTAGGTTGTTTACAATCATTGTAACGGGGAAAAAAATGTCGTCAGCTGGTAGCTCCATGGCAACATTGGGGCCTAGCAGTCTGTGAGACACAAACAGAGCACTGTGGGTGAGCAGGCCTGCCTCTGCAACTACATGCACACATATAAAATACTATTTATCAAACATGAATAAACAAGAATATATATCGATGTGCAATGAGCAAAACGAATTTCTTGCAAAGGCACTAAATTGTCCCCGGTGTTTTTGCTACCCAGCCAACATTATGTGTGTCATCGTGTTTGTTTGTGTTTTATTAAGAGCTGTTAGCTGCTCTAATATGTTTGATCTGTATATGACAGGCCATGCACTTGACTTTGCATCTTCTATCATCGCTGGTAACAGTGGTGTGTCCAGGGGCAATTTCGAGGTGGCCAAGGTGGCACATGAATCAAGATGGGGTGGCACTGAGCATGCTGTTTTGGACACCTGCCAACAACCAATAAACACACACACAGACACACACACACACACACACACACACACACACACACAGCTTATGGAAGGCTGCTAGTGCCATCTCTGTCTGGCATAGAAATGATAGATGAGCTAACATTACTTCTTCATTTGATTGTCCTATACATGCTGCTGTGGATATTTTAGTAGTTTTTTAGATGTTGTTTAGGTCACTTTGGGTATTTTAAACACATCAATACAAAATTAACAGTTCCTTCCAGCTCATTGTTTTACTTTTACATTTTTTTTCTAATCTTGCCCTGTGTCTGCTGGTTGCGTAAAAAGACAACTGTATGCTAACATGTCTAGCTTACATGATGTACAGTGCTGGGATAAAGTCTGGCGGATGTCAGGCCCCTTCCTCTACCTCCAAAACGAATGTGATGCAACAAACTGTTATGATCAGTACAACATTTTTAAGAGTTTAAAATACCTGATGGCACAGAACACCAGCTACTCTCCGAATAGGACACGTTTTGCAACTGAATATCTGAGGGACTTATTTTTTATAATTTAACTGACTTTTTAGATAGAATGTGGTCAAGTTGTCATTGGCATTTCTGTCATTAGTAGTTTAATTGTTGTTGTTGCTGTTGTTGTTGTGGTCCTTTTGTTTTTGTTCCCTTTTGCCTTGGATTTCAATTACATATATATATGACATGATGTCATGTTTACATGTGTGGACCCAAGGAAGAGTAGTTGCCACTAATTATGAATAAATATAAATTAAATACATTGATGCTCTCTGTTTTGCAAGGGCACCACCCACTTAACTCCACCCACAACAATTGTGATGGTTTAAAGAAGTACATACAAGCCAGAGCATTTTTTCCCCCTATTCCAGTATGATAAGTGTGTGTAGCCTAGTGCTAGGTCAAAATATCAATATGCCAAAATATTGTATTCCTCCCTTTTTGGGATACATTATTTTGAAGTTGGGTAGTTCCCATTGAAAATTATTTTTGCCTGAAATGCTCATCCTTTAATTTTACCTTGTTGATCATCCTAAAACACACCTAATTTAAACTCGAAACAAACAAAATGAATCTCACTAAAACCATCTTGGATAGCCAATATATTCTTCCAATTGTCCAACCCTAGTGGCAACCTTTTAGTTTGGCAGAATGTGTCATAATCGTAAATAGTTTAAGCTGGTACACCAGACTGGCAAAACTGGAAGTTGATGCAACTCTAAGCAAGATAACTTAGGAAACAATTAGGGCTGATTTTCAACTGTCGTATTACAAAAAGGAGAAGAAGAAGAAGAAGAGGAAGCACTAGGAAGTGTCCTCAGCATCATCAGGAGTAACAGTAAGACTATGACTAATAAAAGCCAGCAGTGGGTCCCAGGTTTGGTGGAATGCTGTCAAAGATCCCCTCTGTGAAAACCTTATCCTCCCTAACCTTAGACGTAAAATTTCACGTATCCAACTACTATTAGTCGGTGGAGAAACATGTTTCCATTTAAGGAGAATGTTACGTCTGGGGAGCAGGGTGGTGAAGGTCACGACACGTTGTGTTGTAATGGGCAGATTTTTAGACAGAGGGAGCCCAAAAAGAGCAGTCAGAGGATTTGGTTCTGACTCTGTGTTAAGAGCCTGTTTGAGGGTGTGAAATATATCAGACCAAAATTCAGCAAGCTTCTGGCACGACTAGTGTGCATGGTCGGCTGGGGACTGCTTACAGCAGTTATTGATGCCTTCAAACTCATTCTGGTTTCTAAGCCAGATAGCTAATGGCTCGATGGCTATGTTGAACAACAAGGGCGAGAGCGGACAGCCCTGCCGGGTCCCATTTTTGAGAGGAAAGTATGTTGAGCGGACACCATTAGTATTAGTACCATAAGCCTAACCCAAGAAATAAAATTAGAATCAAAGCCAAATTTCTCCAAAATGAAAAACAGAAAGCCCCACTGCACCCGGTCGAAGGCTTTCTCCGCATCTAGCGCCACTACGACCTCAGGAGTGTCTGACCCAGGTGAGAATATGATGTTGAGCAGCCTTCTGGTGTTGAAGAATGGATGTCTCCCTGATATGAAGCCTGTCAGATACAGTGAAATTATTGATGACATCACACTTTGGAGGCAGAGGGGTGAGGACCATAGATCTGACCGGTCTGTAGCTGCCACATGAAGTACGATCCCTGTCTTTCTTCAGGAGCAATGAAATAGCTGCTTCATACGAGGTCGCTGGCAGTCTGCCTTCAGTAAAGGAGTCATTGAACATTCTCACAAGGATGGGAGCTAATAGCATCGAGTACGCCTTAAAGAACTCTACTGTAAAACCATTGGGACCAGGAGATTTCCTGTTTTGCATAGACTTGATCGTTTCATGCACCTCCAACAGAGCGATGGGTCTACAGAGCTCCCTAGAAATATTTATATCAATCTGAGGGTACGTTAAAAAGTGTAAGGGGTTGGGGGTCGCTGCAGTAATTGGGCTGCATTCAGAAGTATATAATGCGGTGTAAAAATCAGAAAAAGACTTGTTGATCATCACTGGATAAGAAGTTTGGCTACTGTCTGGTAGTTGAATTTCAGAGATCAGTCTAGAAGCACTAGCTGCGCGGGCCTGCTGTGCCAGTAGTCTCCCTGCCTTATCTCCCTGCTCAAAAAATCTTTGTTTGGATTGTCGCAGCTGTCTCTCAACTTCATGTGTCATTAAGAGTCTGTGTTCCGAATGTAGTAGTAGTCATTTCTTATATTGGGGTTGGAGTAAGTTCCATCGAGTTTTACCAGTTCCTCTGCAATTTCCACCAGCCTAGCCCGTTCAGCCCGTCTCATTTGAGAAATATAGGATATCACTTGTCCTCGAACAGTAGCTTTAAACGCTTCCCACAGAGTGCCGCTGCTGACATGAGGGGTGTCATTAAACTCTATGTAAGAGTGGATCTGAGTCGCAACAATTTCTCTAAACTTACTATCTGACAGTAAGTGTGAGCTGAACCTCCACGGTGAGCGTGGAATTGTATCTCGTGGAAAACTAATGTCAACTGTGGTAGGCGCATGGTCAGAAATGACTATTGGGTGATATTCACATGGATTCACACAGTCGAGGAGATTATTATGAAGTAAAAAGAAATACATTTTAGAGAACGTGTGGTGTATGTGGGGAAAAAAGGACAAAGCTTTACCATGCGGATTTCTAAACCTCCAAGGATCTGTAATTCCCAACTGTGATGCAAATGTTTTACTGTGTGTGTGTGCTGATTTGGATAGGACCCTTTTATAAATGATGATAGCTGCCCCTCTAACTCTATCTGTAAATATGAGTGGAAGAAGTGACTCCTCCACGCCCTCTTAATACGTGAGGTGTCAGCTGTTTTGAGATGTGTTTCCTGCAGAAACATCACATCCCCCTAAAGCTGCTGTAACTGTGTCAGGACCTTACCTATTTTGATCGCGTTGTTCATTCCCTTAGAATTCCAGGAAATCAAACACACTCCAGTACCTGTCTTTACAGCATTAGCCATAGGGACAATGATAATTAGTTAGAATGACACTGCATGACCTGAAGTATTCTGTACAGTGGCAATTGCTCTAAGACTGCAAGGGAAGCTCAGGGAAGCTGAGTGTACATTTCATTGACCAAATACACGCTAGAAAGCCTTCATCTTTAGTTCAGAATCAGCTCCTTATCACAGGTAAACGGCACAACTTCCTTCTCATTCATCCCCACAGCGCCACAGCGCTTTACACAGTCGGACGCTCAGCTTCTACTGACTTCAATGGGGAAGCGTAGAGCGGGTTGTTCCACCTCAGCCAAACTAGACGCTCATTGGATAAATGCTGGGCTTTGTCCCGCCCATCGGACGCTCAGCGTCTTTAGGGGTCTATGGGACAGTGGGCTGGCCTGGACGCTCGGCTTCTGCATGATGATTGCATGAGCTGTCTGAGGTGGAATCCTTTTTTGATTGACAGCTAAATGAGCGAATCAGCGATCTTGAAGAATAAACATCCAGCGGAGCATTTTCTAAGTTTTTCATTCCGTTGTTCTGAACTGATCCGGAGACTTTATTGATCCCCAGAGACTTTGTCTTTGTTCAAAACAACTGGCGTTGTGTTTGGCGACTCTGTTCTGTCACTCTGCGGTTTCTTTCCCCAACGAGCAGCGGCAGCTGTGGAACTTCTCCCCCCGTCACTCTCACTCACAGGCGGTCACACTTCACAGTAGCCTGGCGCAGCAGCTCCAGCTGGGCCAAGGCTGTTTAAGCAGCCTAGCTCTGCTGCCATTAAGAGGCACTGGTCAAGTCCCTGGAAAAGACGCCTAGTTGGTACGACAAGGTCACACATAATTTTCTTGAAGGGAAGAATTTACATATAACTAAACAAACACATTTATGATGTAGGTCGCAAAAATGAGCTTCCCCTCCTTGAAAGACCAGCAGCCGCCACTGATTCTGTAGTAGTGGAGGAAGAGAGTGGGGAGGAAGGGTAAAACGGAACAAAAACAAAACAAAAAAAAGGCTATAACAGAACAAAACAACATAAGACAAGAAAGTAACAATGTGACCAATTTTAGGGCTACCCCCATAGAACAAAAAACCTGAGCTCGCAGCTTACAGCTAAACTGAGCTTCCGGGGTCTCCTCCCTTAATTAACAGTGTTTAACCCCTTAAGTCACCACAAGAGAAGAGGGAAAATAAACTTCAAGGATAAAAGGTATATTCCAGAGCAAACTGTGTGAAGTAAAGTAAATCAGCCTCACAGTTATCCAGATAACATGACAGTGGCTCATTGAGCACATTTTAACAATACAGCGATAACTGTGATAATAGTAGAATAATAAAATAGTAGTGTCTACTACTGACTAAAGGTCTGCAGGAGCCTACACACCTCAGAAAGAACAGTGTGCGCTGTCCTTTCCTGAAGAGGGTGTCGGTGATTTGATTTAGGCCCAAAGGTACCTGTATGAGTCCACTCTCTACTACCTGGATGATCAGCCCTACTTGGGCCCATAGAGCAGGCACTCTAGAGACTTCCACCGGTCGGGCCAGCTACTTCAGGATTAGCTCTCAAAGGGTTAGCTAACTTGAACAAGGATAGAATTAGCAGCAGCTCCTGAGCAGAGTGATAGCACCTGGTTAGTTCAGGTTAGTTTAGGTCCGGTTTGTCATTAATATATCAAATCTGTTTCCTGGAGATGCACCGATCCATTTTCTTTCTGATCCAATCCGATACCAATACCTGGGTGGAGCGTATCGACCGATACCTATCCGACCCTACTGTTGAATGAATGAACCGTATACCAGTCCATGTGGGTGAAGGCATCAGGCTTAACATAAACATTTATCCTTGTCAAGAAAAAAGGAACAAATTAACACAGACATACAATAAATATACTTAATATTATTCAGTAATAAATAACAATGTGTACATTTGCTACAAAAATAAATAAATAACACTTCCATGTAAAGTTCACTGCAAAAAGATATTTTCAAATGTAATATAAAGTATAGCAGCTGCCTGAAACCTAACAAACAATGACTTAATTAACTTGCTGTGTATGATGTTAATAAAAAAGAAATGACTGGTATTGACTAATTAGCTGGATCGGCCTCATTCATCTGATATCCGATAATTAGTCAATATCGGAGCCAATATCCAATCTGGGTATCGGCTCAGTGCATCTCTACTATTTCCCTGCCCAAGGTAGCGCGTGGCACAGACACACGACAGACTGGGAGCTGATCAATCAATGGACTGTAGATATGGTTATTAAGTTCAAAACACACATATACAGCGGGTAACAATACTGATGTGGTTCGTTAGTCAAATGAAAACGTATCTGTTCTGTGAGATGAGCGATTGACAGTTGTCATAATTACTTCTAAATATGCTCTCTCTGTGGAGAGTAGACTGTATGTCGTCAGACAGGGTCCTATGGTAGTACTCCACCAGCACTTTAATCGTGAGGGGAATTCAATTTTTTCACTCTGCTATTACACACACAAATATGGGACCTATATACATGCAATTAATGGAGAGATGTCAGAGCGAGGGGGCTGCCAATAGCTCAGCGCCCCGAGCAGTTGGGGGTCTGGTGCCTTGCTCAACAGCACCTCGTCAGTGCCCAGAATGAATTGGCACCTCTCCAGCCACCAGTCCACACTCCATTCATGGTTCACACAGGGATTCGTGCCCCATGTGACGAAGTGCTCTATCAGTTATCTGTACACTATTGTAGGTGGCAGGAGCCAGAGCTGAACCTGAAGTCTTGGCTGTAAATAGTGAAGTGGAATGGCTCCAGTACAGTTCCTTGGGGTGCGCTGGTGTTGCTAGTCACTATCTCAGATGCACAGTTAACCACCCTGACATACGTGGTGTAGATGTATTATTTGTATGCTTTCATTTTTCTCAACACACCTCACTGCTAATTTTACTGTCATTTATTGTGTAGGCATGAAAAGAAAACAAGAAAGACAGTGTCACATGATATACAGAGACAAATCCTTTACATAGAAATGAGATGCAAAAGCGGTGAAATGCTCCTTTAAATAGAGCCTTCTGGATAATTGATGAGCTCCTGGTGGAAGTGTTTCTCTGCGGTTTGAGATGGTCATATGACTCAAAGTCATGCTGGATGACCTTGTTATCCACAAAGGTTTTCAGCATCAACCAAATGTAAGAGTGAACTCTCACAGTCCAGACTGTAATAACATACACACAATACATACACACTGGCTCTCCAGATTTACCAGAAATATGGTAGTGTAGTTATGGTCAACATCGACAATATCTGCATAGAATGGTACACTCTGTTCTCTCGCGATATGAAAAAATAATGTCACTGCAGGGTTTTTATTACACCAATATTGCGATAACTTAATATGCGGTTGTTTTTAAAGTTTTTTTTAAAAGTAAAAAATAAATAGATTTCCTGATAGTTACAGTATTATAACAAATCCAGCTGCTGCACACTGACTCCGGCTCTACCACTCTTATTATACTCTTATTATTTTACCACAAATATGGTAACTCAAAGCCTCATTGGATGCATGTTGTTGACCATTCCTGCTCGAGCTCCCACTGTCCACACGACTGTGGTTGGAACGTTGGTGCTCCCTTCGGGACATACTCGCTTCACTTTACCTAGCAGTTGGGAAGCAAGACACGAAACTACCACTCAACAACTTAACAGGGTTCCCACGCAGTATGGAAAAGTATGGAATTTAATGTGAGTAATTCCAGGTCTGGATAAGTTTGGAAAAGGGGAAAAATGTTTGTGTTGTTTCCAGACTATTATCTAATTTTCTAAAATAATAAATATTAATATATGCAAATCAAAACAAGTTTACTAATGCAACATAGCTGTAGATGATATGAAACTAATCAAGCTGGCTGTAGAATGGTGTCAGGTTACCATGGTTACCGCTAGCCGTGCAACTGCGATTCTCATTTATTGAATTATTTCCATACGTGTCGTCTACATTTTATTTGTGATTTATTTCTTATTTATTAGTATTTTATTTATTTTAAAGTATGTTTACTCCATCTAAAGCCAATGAAGCACAGACTTGTGTTTTCTTTTGTAGTTCCTGGTTAATTATCCAACTCTACTGCTCCTGTCTGTAGTGTTACAGGTTCAGTTATTAATTTCACTCTTTTAGCATTTAGCTTGAATAAAATGCTGTGTGTTGAACAGAGTTTATTCACTTAAGAGCTACAATACGAAGGTAAAAATGTCTTGTGATTACTTGGCAACATAATACTTGGCATACAGAATCAGAATTTACCATATGTGTAAAAAGGTGGATTTTAAAACCATTTATTTACATAATAAGCATCTAACAACTGGTGTTCAGATTGACTGAAAAATCCTCTGAGAAGTCTAGAAAAGTCTGGCATTTTGAAATGGAAAATGTGGAGGAACCCTGACTTTAATGCAGTTTATTTTTCTTCTGACTGCACTCCGATCCCCAACGTCTGCTCTGATCCACCACCTCTCACTCATTCATAACTTCCTCATATTAGAAATTTACTTTTTCTTTATTTTGAAGTGGGTGTGTATGAGGTACTCATCGATTGTGTTACCAACCGTGTGTTACTACAGTAGATGCCAGTTTGAGAAGCAGACAGGAGCACCGACACAGAAGCAAAGCAATGTACTGCTGTTGATGGAGGCAGCAACTAAACATATTTTAGACACCTAAAAAATCCATTTCAGTTCAAGTGTACTCTATATTTAGAATGCTTTTGCTGCTTTATCTCGCTGTCAGACAGCTTTTCTCTAGTTTCCACAGAAGTGTGTGTGTGTGTGTGTGTCTCTCTCTCTCTCTCGTTCTGATGTTCAGTCTCCTTCTGCAGAAGTTCTTCTGTAAACCCTGGCTCATAAAGGGATTCTCTTGTCTTCACAGTGAACGCCATTTTGCCGTGGCTGTTATAATCACTCTTTATTTTTTCTAAACCATGGAAAGTCTGACTCAAACAACTGATCTGCAGACTAAAACAGTCCATGGCACAGTTGCACTTATGCGTAGGAATACACTGAGAACATGTAGTGCCAAAAGAAAGGGCTGCAAGGTAAAGCGGTGAAAATATAGTGTACACATAAACAGATTTAGATTTTTTTTAGGTGGGCTTCTGTGTCTGTACTCCTGACTATGGTTAAGCACCTCATGCAATCACTCTTAAAAAAAGTCAACTGGTGGGGGGTTGTCAAAAATAAACTTAGAAACTTAGAAAAACATCACCCAGCAAGAAACAGTGAGGAGATTGTGTGTCAATATAATGTACACAGTACACAGTTGGAAAGGAAAGCAGGATGTCCACACGAAGACGCGTTTTCCTGTGACCGCACAACTTTAGTATTGTTTTCGTCGACCATCCACACACAGCCGGCGTTATCGGAGCCTGAAAACGGTATTCTTTGTAACCAGGGCCCAGAGTGGGAAGATTTAAAAACGCCCCCCATGGCGTTGTCGTCTGGACGGGACGGCGAAACCGCATACTTGATGCAGTCATCGCCCCAACTCCGACCTCTAACCCCACGGCGTCTCATAACAACAACAGTGCTGCTGTGTGAGAGGAGAGAGACGGACCCATTGACTGTTTACTGAACTGGACTCTGAGCCACATGCATGGGAATGAATTAGGCCTACCACAGATTTCTCCCTTTTCCCTGATGGCCTGAATAAGTCGCTAAATTGGTGGCTAGTAGCTTTTTATAAATAAAGTTGCCAAGTAGGTCGCAAAAAGTAGCGAGACAGTGCCCGCCTGTGAGTGCTTTGGGACGTGGAAGGAGCTCGCAGCAGCACCCTCTGCTCGTTGAGGACACTAACTGCAGAGTGATTGGTGCATCAAAACAGCACAAAGTCTCCACTAACACCAGAAACAGTGACACATTTCTCTCTAGGATGGAGGAGGATTTGGAAAGTCTCCAGATTTGGAGGAAAAAGTTACTGTTATCATAGATGTGAGACACTGACACTTACAAGCTAACAAGCTAACAAACAACAGAAACCAGTAAAAGATGCTAGTGACTCCTCATCTGAGCTTCCTTTTATAATAACCCAGCACTGATTCACACATACAGATATAAAGTTGGGCAGTTATTGTCTATCATTGCCCAGTGGTTATTGTCCACTTATGCCAAAACATCAATGAAGCAATGAATATAATTATAACATGTTATGATGTTCTTTTTCAGTCAATACCATCAAATGGTGCAAGTGTCAAAAGTAAAAGCGCTGGTGCCTAAAATTCTTTGGTGTTCCAAAAACCATTTCCTGATGAAATATCTTGTACAGAACAAAACTCTAAAGCGTCTTTTTTTCTTCAGTGGCGGGATGTCAGCTGCATACTGTAGCTCTCATTGCACACCAGGGTCACGTAAGCACACATCAAATGACAGGAAGTAGTAGGCGTGTTTCAATTTGAGCTATTTATCTGAGCCAACGGGGTCACAATTGTTCATGAAATTTTAAAAACAATTTGATTTGCAACATTGCAGCAGACCTTATTTAACCAACTAAATGCTGACATGCTGTTATGCATTTTTTTCTCTCCTTACTGTGCTTTCTCAATTCTGACAGTTAAATTGTGGCTGGTTTAATTAAAGGTTGAATATGGACAATGAGCAGAACATTGCCATCTAGTGTGACAAGATCATAGTCGCAACAACAAAAATTATTCCAGCAGTCGGGTTGCCAGGTTTGTTGCCCAGTATCCTACAGAAGACTACAGGATGTGTTTGAACCCATCCCCTCCGGCAAATCACACCATAAAAACAAGTTGCAGAGGAGTTGGACTGTTACCGTTAGCTATTAGCGTTAGCCGTTACAGCTGAGTAAGCATGAAAGTTAGCTTACCTATCAAGGAGAAATGTAGCCATCTTGAACTCCTTTCTCTCAGTCCATGGAGTGAATGCTTGGCCTATATTGACTCTGGTTTTTGCCCGTCTCCGCTCACTCAGCTGCTGGGACAAATAACGCCCCCTTCACTGAGGCTCCAAAGCAGCTGCAGGATTGGCAAACTCCATTTCACCCAGTGCCAGCCTGCAGTAGCTGCACTCAACAACAGACAACCCTGGCAACCAGCAACGCCCAACGCTATTGGCTGCTACCATGGAAACAGAACATGACAGAAAGTCTTTGTCAAACCCTTCAAAATGTTTTAAAGACTACATATATTTTTTTATGGAGAAGTGATTCTATCATTCTTCACCCCTCAAAACGCTCCGTGGGTGTGTTATTTAAAAAAAAAAGTATAGCTTTTAATAAAGATTCTACATATTCAACCTTTAAATAGGTCGTGGAATGAAGTAGCTGATTGACCCAAATGTCCATCTAGTAAATTGCAGCTTTTCAGATCGTGGAATACTGTTTCTGTGATGTTAATAAGTTTTCAATGTAGTGAGTCCCTGGGGTTTTACACAGGACCATCTCATCGGAGACTGATTGTAAAAGGGTAGGCACTTTCAAAACAGTGTAGTGATTGGATAAACTAGGAGCTAAGAGAGAAAACATCTTTTCAATCATTGAAACCTTCAGTGTCATTCTCTTCTCTCATTGGGGCGGCTGTGGATCAGTGGTAGTGTGGGTGGTCCTTCATTCGAGAGATTGGCGGTTCGATCCATTTTCGTATGACATGTAAACCTGCGATTCTCGTTTAATCTCACAGACTGCTGCTTTTCTCTTTCGTTTAGATTATATGAAGTCCTAAAGTTCTACATAATTAAGTGTGGGCCACTTTGAGTGACAGGTGGGTGCCATCACAGGCATAGACTGTAGCCTTCATTCAACCCACCTCAGCTCCATCCACACTCAACCTCTTTGTTCATTTTTGGATTAGCTAGGAGTTAGGCGGAGTCATGACACTGACAATGTGTGATGTGAAGAATTGAAGACATATTGCAAAAAGTTTTTTTTTAATCCTGAAGCCCAAACTTATAGTTCTCCTAATCCTAGTGTATCAGTTAGGTGTGACAGAAGAAAACACTAACCAGTAACATAATCTAGTCATGGGTCACATGTCTCGCCCGTATTCAAGCACTGTTGCACTCCTTCTTCCTCTCCTTGCAGTTATCATACTCAACTAGAATTACCGTTCATCTAGAAACTAACAATCTTTTTTTTGTGTTCGTCCTTACCAGTGACGTGCAGTCAGGGGAGGCAGGTGAGGCTGTGCCTCCCCTGTCATCATGAAAGGAAAAAGAAACGAAATAATAAAATAAAACAAGTATTAATATTTGTCCTCTGGACTATGATTTTGCTGTAGCTCTTAATGTATTTTGACCATTTTTATAGTTAAAATGGCAGAAAATTCTGTGTTTCCTGCTTAAATAAATTGAGTCTCTTCGGAGACGAGAGGTGAGGCGAGCCTCCCTCCAGATTGCGCAATCACTCACAAACTGGATTGAGCGTGTGCAAATAGCGCGTGCTTGTTCCCATTTCTGTGTATGTTTCCAATATGATGGTTGAGGACACTTTTATGTAATAAAAGCATACGTCTTCTTTTCCATGGTGTTCAGTAATGTATTTTACGTGTGTGTGCAATATTTACATCTTATTGATGTGACATAAATCCACAGGGAAAATGCTGCCCTGAGGCAGGCAGTACCTCTGCCTCAAGGAAGGCGGCGATAGTGAGCAGCCTGCCAGCAGCCAGGTCACGGTGAACTCTAACCTCCCCCTGAAAATGGAGGATTTGATTTCTAAACTAAGATATTTTTCAAAGCTGGACTTTCAGTCAAAGCAAGAAGTCATTTACAAGTAAAGGTAAGATATACTGCAATATACAGTTGCACTGGTGTTTTAAAATGGTTTTCAGCATCCTATTCGCTCCTATTCTCTCATCCTATCCTATTGGCATCCTACTGTATGTTTCTAAATCTGACTTGTGAGTCAGTGCCTCCCCAACCCCAACCCTCACTGCACGTCACTGGTCCTTACGTGTCTGCGACATAGTAGCCTCCAGTAGTGTTGCTATTCCTTGTGACGTTAACACTGAGTGAGACTACAGAGTGCTGACTACAGACAGAAAGAAGAAGTTGCATCACAGCCAGAGAAGCACATTTTTAATCAAATAATTTCATCAGCAATAGAGCACTGCAGGAATTAGTCCTAAAAGAGACTGTCCCGGAGACAAATTAGCATTTTTGCACTTCCAGGAATTGTTTTACGTTTTGTTCTGCAACATAAAATAGATCAGTAAATATGCCATTGTGAATTTTGAAGCCTTTACATGTCTTTAGGTGATTGCTAATAAGTAATCGTAAGCTAATAAGATGCTTACCTCTAGGTAAGCCTAAAAACATATGTCATCGGATTAAAAAACGATTCCAATAAATATCAACACAAAAGCAAAACGAAGAACAAAAACAGCAATTTTGAGATGTGAGAAGGGCGTGGTCAGACAATATGTTTGTTTTGAAAAAGTGTGTTTTGAGTTGTGATTTGAAGAGGCCTGGGTGCTCTTTCTTCGATAGTTTAAGTTCATTACCTGAAGTGCTGGTCTAGAAAACTCCTTCTAAAGTGGAGCTACCTTGTTGAGCTTTAATATATCTGGAAGATCACGGTCAAGTCTAATTCAGTCCCTTGAGTGTACCTGTAATCCTTTGGATTTATAGCCTTGTTTAATAGGATTGTACAGGAACATTGAGATCTCATGTGTGAGCACGTAGATGGGGTCATTGTTCTTTTGCCCTCAGAAGATGACAATGTAGGTATTATAAAACAGGGTTGGGTACCTTATACTGTATGTTTGTATAAACTGGATATATACACTTACTATATACACACTTATTTAGAAGTTATTAATACTTTATTTATTCTGAAATGCTGATATTCTTTTTTCTTCATAATTTGACAAAACCTTCAACAAAAACCTTTATTTTGTGAAAAAAAAACAGTGAGCAAAATAAGGAAGCACGCTTCACGGTTAAAGTCTAGTTCATTCCCTGGCACAGCACGCTTGCTGGCCATGGCCGGGTTGAGAGAGGGTGGGCTTTTGTAAAGCACGTATACACATGTACGAGCATGAGCATACACACGTGTACGAGCACAAGCGCAATCATTGATAACAGTCCGGAAGTCTATTTATATGCGACTGTTCCCTGCAACAGACAATTAAAAAGATGCCGCCAAGCAGTTCGCGGTGGTCTGATGCGGAGGTGAAGTGTTGACTATAGATTTGGTTCGATGAAATGTTCAAAAACAGTTGGACAAAAGTAAATCTCCAAGGGGTTATGACGTATAAGCAAGAAGGATCTGTCTTTACACACAGTGTCTCATCATTTAAGACAATTTGGACTGAAAGCCCACTCTGCAGTGACCAAACCTCTCATCAGCAGAAAGAATAAAAAGGCTGGACTTGCCTTTGCTGAGGAGCATGTTGTGTTGGCAGAGGAGAACTGGTCCAGAGTGACTTCAGTGATGAGAGCACGTTCAGTTTATTTGGGTCTGATGGAAGCATTATGTTCAGCGTAGGACTGGGGAGAGACTAAACCCAAAGTGAGTGAAGAAGTCAGTTAACTCTGGAGGAGGAAGTGTCGTGGTTTGGGGGATGTTTTCTGCAGCAGGAGTTGGGCCTCTTGGCCGGGTGAATGCAAATGTTTATGTGAACCTCCTTCAGCAACATGCAATACCTTCACTGCAACTGTCTCCAATCAGCTGCAATTTTGATAGACAAAACAAGACGTCCCCTATCACACTGTAAACAGATGAAGCAGTTTCTTTAACTAAGAGTATTGAAACAATAAAAATGTCCAGAGTCCAGATCTAAACCCCATAGAGAATCTCTGGAAAACCCACTCCAGTTAGTGAACTGTGGAAGAGACTGAGTCAGAATGGACCAAGATCAAACCAGAGCAGTGTGAGAAGCTAGGGATGTCCTGTGGGAGCAGATGTGCTGAAGTCATTCAAAGCTGTGGCCTCTACACTTCCTGTTCATTTTTGAATCCTGTAGAAGAAAACATTGTAGAAATCTTCTCTTCTGACAAAGTGGTTACTGTTCTCTAATTTGCTCACTGCTTTTTTCCTGCCAAGTGCCTTGGTTATATAAAAATCACGCTAGTACAGCAGTGGTATAGCCACAGCTGATATTATATCAAATTCTGAACAAATTCTTCAGTTAGTATGTGCTTGTTATTATCAGTTTAGATGAAGTAAATATTCATCTCAATACCTAGATATCTCGATTTCATCAGGATACGATTCCATTGAACGAAGAGCTACAGTTTAGGTGCTAGTTCGGTCACTACTAGTGTTCCTTCGACATTGAGCTAATGTTGCTCTGTCTGTCTCTTGTCTTCTTATCTGTGCAGTTGAAAGGACAAAATCCCAGCAGGTGCAGAGCTCGGGGACTATTTGGCGGACTTCCTCCCTGGGCACTATTACTGGGCCCTACCTCACTGGGCAGTGGCCTCGTGACCTCCATGTGCACTACCCATCTTGTATGAAAGATAAATCCACACAGGTAAGCTCAACCGACACATCCCTTTTCCCTACCTGTGCTGTATCCAGTCCTCCACAGAGATGAAGTCATGTGGCCTTTTGGTGACAGGAAAGAGTACTGTTATTTATTCATTACAGTGGATGCAGTATGTGGCCTGTTATTGTAGGATTATACTGTTGTATTGGTTTGAAAATGAGATGGGCTTGACATTGGCACCTTAATTAACTAAGGACAGAATTACTGAGGCTTTTGCCCTTTTCAGATGCAGATGTGAAGCATTCTGCCCCACACACGTGGTGTGTACCCAACAGCTGCACCAGGGATTATTTCAGAATATGCATATGCATTAAAGGAAGGGTCGCACAAATAATAAAAAAGTCATGTTCCTCTGCCTTTACCTGCTGCTCCTAATGTCATCTCCAAGACTCCACCGCACCTGACAGACAACCAATCACAGCTCAGCAGTCTCTGATGCAGTGTCAATAAATGCCGTTTGATGAACTCTGATCAAACTAAAACTAGGCAGCGCTGATCAAATATGAATCAAGATTCTGTGACTGTATTGCATATTTCTCGTATAAAATGTTTTCAAAAACACATTTTAGTGAGCTTTTTAGGAAACTATAACAATTATTAATATTGTAATGCATATCACTACTATTTTTTATAGTGACTTTTCAACCCTAATTATGTCTGTGATGAGTAATTATTGGAAGTTTTCTACTCACAGAGAGTGAGTTTGAGTAAGGTTAGTTTCCAGTTATGAGCAATTACTTCCCTACTTACATAAGACCTTTCTAAAGACCGGAGAGCGGCACCCCAGGGGTGTGCCATAAGTCTTCATCATCCTCTTCAGCTTCACCATCTGCAGCCTGAGTGACGACTGTGTGAGTCACCACTGTCAGTCTTTGTAGGTCACACATCTGCTAACGCTGGACTTGTAAAGGTTGTTTTTGATAGATATCAGTTGCAGTGTTTCCCACAGGATTTTGTGAGACCTGCGACCCTCTGTACATTTTTTTATAGTTCAATGCATCAATCTGGTGCACTTAACAAAAACATTAAGAGGATACTTCTATGGAGAACTTTCTACTCTAATAAACAATGTTGTGCTCTAGTAAACAATTTAATCTTGAACACATTGGTTGTGCAGATATGGAGTTACACTGGTCAGTCTGCTAAGAAAAACATCCTAGAAAGTATGCATTCTTTTAGGTTAATCCCTTAAGAATAACAGGAATAAGAAAGAGGATTTAGTTTGTTCGTGTTTTCCTGCCAATCGACCGTTCCACACTCAAGTCCAGTAGGATGCAGTAATGCACCTATGGACCTTTTTAATGGAATTCCATTGCTAGGCAACAGCCTTGGACCTTTTTAACTCCCTTTCAGCTACATTCACTGCAACAGGAAGTGTGTGTGTGTGTGTGTGTGTGTGTGTGTGTGTGTGTGTGTGTGTGTGTGTGTGTGTGTGTGTGTGTGTGTGTGTGTGTGTGTGTGTGTGTGTGTGTGTGTGTGTGTGTGTGTGTGTGTGTGTGTGTGTGTGTGTGTGTGTGTGTGTGTGTGTGTGTGTGTGTGTGTGTGTGTGTGTGTGTGTGTGTGTGTGTGTGTGTGTGTGTGTGTGTGTGTGTGTGTGTGTGTGTGTGTGTGTGTGTGTGTGTGTGTGTGTGTGTGTGTGTGTGTGTGTGTGTGTGTGTGTGTGTGCGCCAGCCTCCTTCATCCGATATCCAGCTAATAAGTCAATATCAGTCATTTATTTTTTATTAACATCATACACAGCAAGTTAATTAAGTCATTGTGTGTTGGGTTTCAGGCAGCTGCTATATTTTATATTACATTTGAAAATATCTGTTTGCAGTGAACTTTACATGGAAGTGTTATTAATTTATTTTTGTAGCAAATGTACACTTTATTTGTTACTGAATGATATTAAGTACATTTACTGTATGTCTGTGTTAATTTGTTACCTTTTTTTAACAAGGCTAAATGTTTATGTCAAGCCTGATGCCTTCACCCACATGGACAGGTATACGCTTCATTCATTCAACAGTAGGGTCGGATAGGTATCGGTCGATACGCTCAGCCCAGGTATCTGTATCGGATTGGATCAGAAAAAACTGGATCAGTGCTCTCTTCATGTCCATGTTTTCATTTCAGTGTTGGCTCTGACTGTAAAATACTGTATCATTTTATTTCTTATGTCATAGTAGTAATATTCAGTGTCATTCTCGGCCTTAATTCCTGCCCCCACTTTCCTGCCCTGCTGTTTAATGTCCCCCACACACACTGGTCTATACATCCTGTTTCTCCCAGGTTGTGGCATTTACCACCTACGCATCTGTGGAGCTTCAAAAGCCAGATGACCACTTTGTTCTTAGCTTACAGTGTATTATTAACTATTGAAGGGACACAAAGGCATGATTGTGAGAGTCTGCATGTGTGGTGACAGATATTTGTATATGCAGGGATGTCTTCATCTCTTCTTCCTGTCTGCTTACTTTTATAGTCCATCAGTCATCATGTCAACTCTAAATCAACCCTTGCTCTCTCGCAAGCTCCATTGTATTTTACTCTCAGGTCAGTCTGGTAACGTGCGGTGGAGAAAATTTGGAGAAGTTTGCCCAAGTGACTGAACCAATCAGCATTGGTTTTGAGGAGGATTTAAGTGACGAAACGAGAAGTGACTGTTCAGTGTAAACAACATGGAGGCTTCCACAGATGAGATGAGAGATAAAATGGTTAACTGGGGATTTGTTTATCTGACTTTGTGTCCTTTCTTCTCCTGGACGTTGACGCAATTTAGCTGAGGGCAATTTGAACACAGATGTTATTCACAAACTCATGGAGCCAGTGCAAATGACTTTTTCAAGTGATCGTGGCAGGGCTGGCTGATATGGGATTTTAAAGGGGGGAAAAATAGGGCGGTTGATGTAGTGAATTTTCTTTGTGGATTGTACAAATAAGGGGTGGTTAGCACTGTCACCTCACAGCAAGAGGGTTCTTGGTCTGAATCCCGGCTGGGGCCCTTCTGTGTGGAGTTTGCATGTTCTCCCCGTGTCTGCGTGGGTTCTCTCCGGGTTCTCCAGCTTCCTCCCACAGTCCAAAGACATGCAGGTGTTAGGTTCATTGATGACTCTAAATTGCCCTTAGGTGTGAATGGTTGTCTATCTCTGTTTGTCTCTATGTGCCCTATGATAGACTGGCGTCCTGTCCAGGGTGGACCCACCTAATGCCCAATGTCAGCTGGGATTGGCTCCAGCCCCCCCGCGACCCCAATAGAGACAGGAGGTCAAAGATGGATGGAAGATGGATGGAAGGATGGATTGTACAAATATGACTGTGCAAAGTAACTCACAATGCTGCTTGCCTAAACAAACAACTTTATTTGGACTTTTTGGACTCCCTAATCTAACTACAAGCAATATAAGGAAAAAACAGCCCGGTGGTCCACCGAGAGGCGGGATGGAAGATGGACCAAGCAGGACGGATAACACGGAAACGACCGGCATGACAATGACGAATGATATGAAGATCCTTAGAGAATGTGGCTGTGGGTGGGCCAAAAAAACCACCTACCGGGGCCTGCGAATTCACCAAGGGAAGGCAAAATGCGGTGGCGGCCGCAACCAGATGCAAGCTTGCACTGCGGAAGCAGATCAGACAAGGAGGAATCATAGCCAGGTTGAGCACCACAGTGCTACTGATCCAACCATTGCAACTGGTGAGAGAGAGGTGGTCCAGCCTTCCCAGCAGGAGGTACAGCAACAACAGCACAGCCCACAGCACAACGAAACACCAAGCAGCGAACCCCCAAAAGGAGCACCAGAGAAGCCAATCCGGAAAGTCAAAGTAGAGTGGCCAAAATCCAATGACAAAGAATCCTGGAGCAGCTTCGATGAGAATCTATGCACCACCCTCCAAAGTGTGCTAAGAGGCAGCGTAACCTCCAAACTGAACATCATGGGACATATTATCTACGAAGAAGGCAAAGAGCGATTTGGAGAAATGCCTCAGAGGAGGATTATTCCCAAACAGATCGGAAGACGGGAGAGGGAAATCCTCCAGCTCGTAAAAGAACGACGCCTCTTGCGGAAACAATGGGGAAAAGCCCACGACCAGGATAAGGACGGCTAGAAGAATCTGTGGAACCAGATCAGAGTAAGACTCGCACACCTGAGGAGAACTGAAAGGATCAGAAAGCAGATCTACACGTTGTTTGGTTGGATCTGGCAAATGCCTATAGATCGGTTCCCCACCAACTATCAGCTTCGCACTCAACTTTTTTCATATCCCACCCTGCATCCAGAGCCTTGTAGTGAACTATTTTAACAACTTTCAAGTCTGCTACACAACTCAAGAGGTCTCTACTGGTTGGCACCAGCTAGAGAAGGGGATAGCAATGGGTTGCTCAATTTCTCCAATCCTCTTCACAATAGCCTTTGAGATCATCCTGATAGGTGGAAGACAGATGGTCAGAGGAGTCCAATCCCAAACAGGTCAGCGTTTCCCGGCCCTACGAAGCTACATGGATGACGTCACCACCCTTGTCCAGACAGCAGCGTGTACCTCCAGACTCTTGAAAAGACTCGGGGAGCTTCTAACATGGGCCCGGATGAAAATAAAGTCTACCAAGTCACGCAGTCTTTCCATCCGGAAAGGGGTCAGGAATGACAACATCTAATTCTCAGTGGATGGTGAGGAAATCCCACGCGTGGTGGATGAACCCGTGCGGAGCCTTGGAAGACTTTACACTGCCGACCTGTCTGACAAGCACATGGCTGGCTCAGTCACATCTCAGCTCTTGGATGGCCTGAACAAAATCGACCAAAGCTATCTCCAAGGGAAATTCAAGGTCTGGTGTTACCAGTTCACCCTATTCCATCGTCTGATGTGGCCCCTGAAATTGTGTGATATCACCTCCACAACTGTCCTCAAGATGGATTCAAAAGCCAACAATTACATCCGTAAATGGCTGGGCCTTCCCAGATGTCTTTCCAACACAGCTCTGTTTGGAAGAACCACCCTGAAGCTGCCACTGAAATCCATTAGCTTGGGCTACAAACAGGAGAAGGTGAGGCTTGTGTTCGAGCTGAGAGACTCTCCTGATCCATCAGTCCGTAACACCAAGGCCCAAGTTCGTACAGGACGTAAATGGAACGCTTGTCAGACAGTAGACCAAGCCATCATCCGACTGAAACATCAGGAGATGGTAGGACAAGTGCAGTCTGGCAGGGCTGGTTTTGGATGGGGAACAGCACCCACAGTGTGGTCTAAAGCCTCAAAGAAGGAGAGGAAAGACCTTGTGGTCTCAGAAGTGGTGAAGATGGAAGAGGAGACATATGTGATCAAGGCTGTGGCCCAACAGCAACAAGGGAGATGGACCAATTGGGAGGCCGTAGTCAACAGGGTCATTACATGGGCAGATATGTGGAGAATGCCCCAAGCGAGGCTGAGTTTCCTCATCAGGGCCACATATGACACCCTTCCGAGTCCCTGGAATCTGCATGTGTGGTACGGGTCAGAGGCGACCTGCAACCTCTGTGACTCCCAGAACGCAAGTTTGCAGCACATTCTTTCTGGCTGTAAAGTGGCTTTGACACAGGGACGATATGGATGGCGCCACGACCGCGTTCTGCGGAAACTAGCAGAAATCCTGGAAGTACGCAGAATGGAAGCGAATGGCGCCAGCTCAAGAACAGCAGAGCGGTCGATCCAGAATGTCAAGCAAGGGGGCAAGCCACAGAGCATCACTAAGAGCCCACAGTCCCTCCTGTCGGCTGGAAGCGAGTGGAACATGAGAGCTGATCTGGACCGGCAGTTGAAGTTCCCGCAAGAGATCACCACAACCTCTCTACGTCCAGATATTGTGCTGTGGTCCACCTCTACCAAGACAGTCATCATGGTAGAGCTGACGGTTCCTTGGGAGGAGGGAATGGAGGCTGCCTTTGAGAGAAAGAGGGACAAATACTCTGAGCTGGCAAGTGAGTGCTCACAAGCAGGGTGGAGAGCCTTCACATACCCAGTGGAAGTCGGGTGTAGAGGCTACACTGGAGCATCCACCCAGCGGCTACTAAAGTCCCTTGGGATCAAAGGCTCCAAGCTGAAGACTGCCCTCAAAGTCCTGGCAGAGGAGGCAGAACAAGGGAGTTTCTGGTTGTGGCTCAGGAGGAATGATAAGGCGTGGGGAAAACAGGGAGCTTAGACAGGGGGCAGTAGGGAAGCTTTCCTGCTGCTACATTCCATCACCCTGAGATGCTGCGGTATGCGGTCAGCCCACGTCTGACTCAGGGAGATGGACGTCCCTGCCATGCATAGTCCCGTGGGTTTCATTTCATAACCACAACAGCAATAACATAGGGGACAGAGTGTGGGGTGAACAAGGATCTTTCCGCTGGCTGTAGGGGGCGTCAGGGAGACGTCCCTGTTCGCTGCTCCTCCACCCAGAGATGTTCCGGGATTAAAGGAGCAAAACATCTGCGAAGGGTGGCTCCCGGCTGATGACCCTGCAGCCGGCACCATGGCACCGTCGGAGGTGCGGCAGGCTGAAATGCCCAGCAAGTACTATCACTTGTGCTTACATCTTTAACATTATTAAACATAATACATACTACATATTACAGTCAACCGATTCTAGATGAACACTGAGAAAATAAAGAATACAAAAATAAATAAAAATTGATAAAGATCAAGATCATGTTCCTTGTCAGTCAGGTGCTGACCATAATGGTAATATTGTGGACAACCTACACCTAACACTTAATCAGTTGCCAACAATAATCCAGTGACTGTCTACATCCATGAGCACAGTGCACACAGGAACTGCTGGTAGCTAACGCAGGGTGGCCTTTTCCCCCCTAAAGAATAAATGTTTAAAAAAAGAAGAAAACAAACATGGGTGCATTACACTTCATGTTTGCATGCATAATCATGCTCTTATGTCCCAAAATAAAGAATTGTGGAATTTCTGAAAAATGTTCCTGTAAGTCTTTCCTGTCAGCTCAAGGCGGCTCCGTCTCTCTTCATCCTCTCCAAGACAGAGAAGAAGCCGCCAGAGTAATGGGACATTCTGTAGTAACTGACTTGCTGCTGAAAATACACAAATGGCCCTTTGAGTTGGACCCTTTAGGGTGAGCAGGACAGCAGTAGTGCTCTCCCACTTTGGGTCTGTGTCGCCTCCCCAGACAAATAACCAAGTCTAGTTGCTTTTGACTGAAATTGCTTTGGAGATAGATAAATAGCACTTCCATGTAAAGTGCACTGCAAACAGATATTTTCAAATGTAATATAAAACCCTAACTGGTGTTGCAAACATAGAACTGAAGTGACTAGATCGCTGTAACTGTATTGCTGTGTGTGATATTAATAAAAAATAAATGACTGGATTGGCCTCATTCATCAGATATCCCATCCTAGTCAATATTGGAGCCGATATCCGATCCAGGTATCTGATCGGTGCATCTCTATACCATACATTTGTAAACCCATTTATCAGTAAAACCTGCGTGTGTATTTTGTCTGTACTGACCTTTTGTCAGTTAACGGACAAGTGGCGGCCATGCACTGAACAATTACTCAGCCAGCCTGTGTCCACTGCCTGCAGGTGGGATGCTGACAGCAACACAGACATGCACACCCTCGGCATAAATGTGTGCATGCTTGCGTGCGTGCGTGTGTGTGTGTGTGTGTCTGTGTGTGTGTGTGGACTACCAAAAATCCATCCATATTGTCATGAATGGTAAAGATCCTTCAAAAATTAGTGAGAACATTGTTTCACCTTTAAAGCCAGAGTGAAGGTGTTGGTTACATCTGAAACAAGACAATATAAAGAATCCATTGGTACCCACCACATGCTAGTTTTTCAGGAAGGGAGCTTAATAAGGCTCCAAAGTTAGGCAAAATTTTTGGCAAGGGAACAGCTGTCATGGTCTCCTCCTACAGACAAGCCCACTTTATGACGACCCATACTGTTTGAAGCAAAAACATCCTGTTTTTCTCCTGCAGTACCAATGTGTTATTGTGTCCTATTCTAAAATGGAGTATTATAATATTTGTGCATACTGGGGCCCATAAACAGTGTTGAATATCATAACTAGCTCTGACTGTGAAGCTGAGACTCTTGTTGATTCAATGAGCCCAGTTGTGTTCATGTGTGATGATGTTAGTCCTCATAGGAGACATTTCATGGTAGTGAGAGCATTTGAAACTTGACGTCACTGTCTAAAATGAGCTGTTGTGACCTCTAGAAAAATCACAGCCTCATGAAACTTTACAACCACAA
The DNA here is from genome assembly GCF_963691815.1 of Echiichthys vipera. Lineage (NCBI taxonomy): Eukaryota > Metazoa > Chordata > Actinopteri > Perciformes > Trachinidae > Echiichthys > Echiichthys vipera. Next base: position 4,730,309 of record NC_139838.1, on the reverse strand, counting down.
ACTAAAGACCTAGAGCATTCAGAGGATGGATGGCTTCCATAGGTAGATGACAATAAGGAGGTTTCTGAACAGTTTACACAACTCAAGTGCTCGCCATCCAAACAGAAATCTCCAAATATCAAAAGCTTTTGATACCAAATGACAGCATTCTTCTATGGTGTTCTTGAGGTCTTGGTGGGTGTGGTGTGGTATTTTGGAGGGATTTTTACCAATCAATTATTGGTAAAAAAAATTAAAAAAAAACAGTTACATTTAGCACCAAATCTATGTAACAAATGGTATCAACCCAGAAACTGCTGCAACAAATTTTGAAACATAATAGAGCTGTCATGCATCCATCATATTGCTCTCACTCCTTAAACACTCTGAACTTTCAACATTGAATAGGTGCCTAAGCAAACAATGTTAATTACATATTTATGACTGGAAGAACTTGACGCAGTGCTGAGCTGCATCTCAAATGAATCTTCTTCTATACTGTTGACCTGCTATCTCTCGCTGAACATTCCCTGCCTCCCTCCCTTATAAAAAAAACTGTTAAAAGGTCATCCAGCTCATGTCCAGATAGGCATTATAAAGTAATGTGTAGCTGTAATATTCTTTTCAGACTCCTGGATGTTGGAGTGAGAAAAGGAGACAGAAGAGGAGCACCCACCAGCGCTCTGCATCCTGGGGCAGCGCCGACCAGCTCAAAGAGGCATGACACACACATGAATACACATACTAGCATAGAGGCCAAACACAGTTGTTCACCTGCACAACAGCAGTAGTAGATCAGGTTGTAAATAGGGTCGATACTCTTCAGATACATGTGCTGAAAACGATACAATCTCCTTTAAAGATTGCATATGGAGAATGAGCAGAACACCACCACCCAGTGTCTCAAGATCGTAGTATAAAAAATAATTTCAGCAGTCCAGTTGCCAGGTTTGTTGCCGAGTGTGTCAAGCGATCAGCCTGCTCAACTAATTTGGACTAATCAATGAATTTTACATCAATATTTAACGTTTGCCAGTCTTCAACTGAAGTCTTTCTCTGAGTACTGTGGAATCCGTTAGCTACCTCTCAACTCAAAATTATTCTTGTTTCTGTAGCAACAACAGACAACCCTGGCAACCAGCAACGCCCAACGCTATTGGCTGCTACCATGGAAACAGAACGGACAGAAAGTCATTGTCAAACCCTTCAAAAAAGAGTTTAAATACTAATTCAGACTAAATATATTTTTTAATGGAAAAGCAATACTTTCATTCTGTACCCCTCAGAATGCCCCGTGGGTGTATTCTTTTAAAAATATATATCTTTTAATAAAGGTTCTACATATTCAACCTTTAACTATGAATTCCACAGTATCAAAAGCACCTAAGATATGAAAAAACAGATGTCAAATCATACGATTACAAATAAATAACTAAATATTTTATGGTTCTGATGGTTTACAGCAGCAACATGCACAGCCTGTGAAGCTGCACCTGGCATGGCACTATCAGCCCCTCTCAGCTCCACCCTGCTGATACTCGGCGGCAGCAGGGAGGTGGCAGATAACGCTATCTCACTCTTAACTGCCCACTTCCCCTCTTTGCAATGGCCACAACCCTCTGCAATTTATGGCGAGCCGAGTCCCAGCTGGCTCCTCTCCGCCTCCTGCAGCAAAGGGAACAATAAGGGCCGGCCGGATGACAGCTCAGCCCTCACTAATGTGTGCACAGGCACGTCACTGAGTTACAGGGCTGCAGAGGAGAAGCGCTGACACAGATGTCAATAGACAAGCTACAAGGAGGAAGAGGAGAGGGGACAGACTTGCAGCGGCTTAAAAGAACTACAGAAATACTGAACAATATCAGACTAATCTTATCCTGGCTCTATCTGAATGACAATATGCCAGAGAAGTTGTTGTAGTTGGGTGTGACTCTGAATGAATGATTATTCCCAATGAAAATGTGAAATAATGACACAAAAAAAGATCATTCCCTCCACGTTCAGCCCTGACACTGTTGTCAGCTCACTGCTCTTTGTGCATGGCCTGAGTAAAGGCGGGTAGGGAAAAATGTGCAGGACTGCCCTGTGTAATATAGGGATCACATAACAGCTGTTTGAGACAGAGCCGGCATTGATAAGAACTGCATGTGTTGTGTTTCCTCAGTAAAGAAGGCCAGTGTCAAAACTGTGTGAGGGAACATGTATGGACGTGTCCTGGAGTACTAGTGTACAGTGGAGGACCGGAAATTCCTTCACACACACTCACACACACAAGGCTAATACAGATATACAGGGTAACAGGTTTAGCAGAGGGGGACTCCTACAAATTGGCTACACAATCAAACACTTACACACCTCCCTCTCTTGTTTTTTTTTTTTTACATGGACTTCATCAGATTAAGATACATACACTATCCGTATGTTTATAGACCTGTTAGAGTTTAGGTTTAAAAATAAAGTTAACTGTAAGAAAATTACTCAGGCCGATTTTCTCATTGAGTGTGTTTGATTGGTACCGTGCCAGAGTACGATTACCCCTCCTCTCCACTGCCCCACTGCTCAGCCTTCACATTAGTAACATTGTTACATACTCCAGTTGTTTACATATGTAGTTGCTACAGTGTAGAGAGACCACCGTCAGTGGGGACCGGCAAAGCTGCAAGGCGAAGCTCTGCTACTGGCCGGAGGAGGAGCAAGGAGCTCTCCTCCTCCCGCCGGAGGGTTTTCACACTAATCCAATCAACTGGACTTTGGACCCCGTCAAGTGTACTAGGACCCAGGCCCCTGCTATAATTAATAATAACAATAATGCATAAAATTTGTATAGAGCTTTACAACGTACTCAAAGACACTTAGCCCCCTTTGCCTCTATCCATGGCACATGAACGCTGCGTTTCATTAGTTGTTCAACACAACTTCCCCTCAGCCCTTGGCATTACGTAGCAGCTCACATCACACGGAGGCCACTTGGAGAGCTGAAGGGGTGGAGCGGGGGTTGAAATGAAACACACCTGACCTCCCCAAAGAAATTTCAGTCGAAAGCAACTGGACTTGGTTATTTGTCTAGGAAGACATTTCACCTCTCATCCAAGAGGCTTCATCAGTTCATGTACGCATCTGACCAGGCTGGGACCGGTGTGGGTTACAATAGAGCACTCACGATGTCCAAACCTACTTCCCACCAACGACTGTCACTCCAATGACACTCGTTGGCACTTCGAGCACAAAGGGTTCAAGTGACATCATCAGCCTTTTGTACGCCCTCACCAGAGGTTAAATACTTTTGGACCAGTCCTTTCACTAAGCAGACATTTAGACTGATCAACTTATAACATTAGCACTGCTGCATTGCATGTCATAATAGCTGGAACAGACCCATCGTTGATGTTGTTAGTTCCACCTGTGCTCCTGCTGCTACAACAGATCAAAATGACGGCTGTGTGGAGGCCTTGGGATCTGATTGATTTAACAGCAACAAAGAAACAAGTGTTCTGAGGCTCTGAGACTGTTCAAATCTAGGCCGACAGGATTCATTCATTTGTTTTTGTGCGATTGTCTCTCTCTTTTGTCTCTTCTCATTTATAAGCTCTTTCTGGAGCTTGTTTATCAAGTAAATACAAAACTATGAAAAGGTCTCAAAGGTACAAAGGCTTACTAGCTTAGTTTAGTTTTCTCTTTAGGTTATAATCTGGTATTTATGGGCATTTTCACCACCGTTGCTGAGATCTCACAGCTGTCTGTCCTCACTGCAAAAACAATTAAGTGTGAAGGTGCAGGGAACATGTTATTCTCGATCTATGTACAGACGTGTATACTAACTTCCTGGTCCACCCACCTGCTAAATGTTTCTGTCTGTTTGATTCCAGCAGATAGCGAAGCTCCGGCAGCAGCTCCAGCGCAGTAAAAAAGGAGGACGCCACGGTAAAGACAAGGATCGACTTTCCCCCTTGCAGTGCAGCACCATCACCCTCACCAGCACCACCAACCACACCTCCACAGCCAGCCACATTCAGGTAGTAAATAGTCTTTTTTTCCCCAAAACCTAATCATGTAGTTTTATTGTCTAAATATAACCAAACTACTAAAATAATAAGTCAACATAATTAATAAACAATTTTAAGTTACTGTATGTCCCAGGCTGGATTCAAACCCTGGTCTCACAGTAAAGAGTCAGATGCTTCACCCACTCACCAACAGTTATTGTATTACTACACTTTGTTGCTCTTTAAGGAGGTCGCTAAGGGGTTGGGTATAAATAGACATCTCATTTTCAAATTCCCATAATACACCCATGTGAGGAAAAAAATGTCCAAATTCTCTGATTCGATGATGAAAATAATCGTTATTTGCAGCCCTAATAACAAGGAAACACTAACCACCGCGTGTGTGTGTGCGTGTGCGTGTGCGTGTGTGTGTGCGTGTGTGTGTGTGTGTGTGCAACAGTTTTCCATGTCGAAGTCGGCCCAGATGCCGCTGTCCAACATCACGGTGCCAAAGCCGTCCATCTCCAGGGTGCCCAGCAGCATGGAGGGCATCAACCACGAGCTGGAGAAGGTCTTCATCAAAGATAATGGAGAGAAGGAGGAGCTCAAGGTGGGGCTTCAGTTTGTGAACCCAGAGCTTCAGTAAACCTGTGTGTTACCATAACTCTGGTTTTGACTCACTTTGCCTCAGCTCTGATTAGTATTCTGCTCCTGTTCCCTGCTGTCTGTCTCCTGATGGACCCTGCAGTCCCTGGAGGTTCCTGATGGGCGGAGGGCACCCTTCCCTCCCCAGCAGCGCAGCAGCAGTACCCGCAGCGTGGACACCCAGACGCCCTCAGCCCCCGGGCGGTCCAGCAGCTGCTCCAGCCTGTCGCCCTGCCCCTCGCCTGCATGCCCACCAGGATCACACGACGGTAGTCCTTACTCCACAGAGGACCTACTGTACGACCGGGATAAAGGTAAAGGACAGTAAACTATAAGCATTCACATGAAGGGCAAGTAATGGGTGACTGGGTTCATGTTGCTGGACCAGTGTAGTCATAACCACGTTTTAGAAAGGGATCCACTCAAATCAACAGCAACTGAATTGGT